>NC_045479.1:36002472-37252472 GCF_009650955.1 Corvus moneduloides
CTAAAGGGAAACAGTGTCAAAGCACCACTCAGAGATGCAGTCACTGGCGCAGGGTATGGCTGAGTTCCTGTCTAGACTGCATCTTTGCCCTCCTGGAAAACTCTGGCAACCAAACTGTCAAAGGGACCGGAAATTCTCCACATCCAGCTTCTCTTTATTTCTTGTTTGCTTTCTCTTCTTGTGTGGGAGCAACTCATCTGGCATAAGGCTTTCAAGCAAAATTAACTTAAATAGTTGTCTGAACTCCTGAACTCCCCAATGCACCTCCCAGGAAAGGGCAGGGGGCAAAAGGCACTGCTTTTTCTCTGTTTTGCCTATAGTGCCACCTCTACCTCAGAGAAAAAGAGATTTCCACAGTGAAAATTTCCCTCCCACAGACTGAAGCCCGATCTTAGGATACAGCTAGGAATTAGTCAGCTTTTTGGCCTGAGCTGTTAGTCTAAAAGTTGAAGTTTAAAATTCAAAATTCTCAGAAAAGCACTGTAGACTGGGGAATTGGCAAATCTAATTCTTCCTGCCTGCTAGGAAGAAAAAAGCTTGCAGCATCCTTACAATGTACAAAATTTCCCTCCTGAATGTAGTGACTATGCCTCATATTGCTTTCAGTCTACCAGTAGGTTAAAATACCACTATAATAAACCCAAAGGCCTTAACACAAGGGAAAAATAGATGGATTCCAGCTGAGAGACTTAGATTTCTCAGTTCATTACAGGACTAGCTATTTGCACTTGGCTAGCAAGTGCTAGGTTTTTCTTATATCTGTTTCACCTCCTGTGAGTTCTCTTTAATATTGCGGACTCACATTGTATGTGACAGGGTCCAAACAGCAAATTGATTGAAGCTTTTGCCTATCCAGGTATCTTCATCTGTGTAGAGGTAGAAAGTGATACAGGTCTAACAGAAGAAGACTGTGAGTGCTGGTGATCACTCATTCATATGGAAGCACTGTTGGCAGCTCTGCAGAAGAGGCAGCCTAGGCAAGCATACCTGTAACTAATTCATCAGTCAGCTGGCAAAGCAGAACACGGGGTTGTTTGTCAAGATTTTTTTCAAAGGCCTAAGGCTGGTTGTTCTAGACAGGAAAAAAAGACAGAAAAGAAATAAGATGTGGAAGAAAAATTCTGCCTAAGTAAAACTTGGATGATTTTGATCCGTTCCTTAACAAAGCGCCATAAGAAGCAAATAAAACCACCCTGGGCAGCAGAGGAAGATAGGAAGCTGAAACAGGGAAAGGCATATAGGCATTTTACTTTTCTGTCTTATCTACTGTGAGTTCTTTTCCAAGTTCACGGTTCAGATTTAATAGGATAAGGTCTCTTGTTTGACATGGTGGTCTGGATTGAACTTGCAGACTGGTCAATATATATGACACCATTGACAGCAATTTCCAGTTGTTGCCAAGGCTTCAGCTATACAGCACATGCATCCCACTGCCCCTGAGAGCATTTGTCCCACTTGCCTTCTCAACCCCTTACTGGAGCCCACACTAGCAGCACTCATACTTTCTCTCCCAGAAAAAAATTATAGTGGGTTTTCAGGGCACTCGAAGTAGTTGAAAACACTAGAGAAATCAATAATCCAGAAACATATGCCTTTGTAACATGAATGGTGAGCTCAGCACCCTCTTTGGTCACACACCAAGAACCAAATGTGCCACATACAGCGTACTGAAGTCCTAACCAAGCTCCTTTCCATCCCAAACCAGTGGCAACGGCACAAATGGGAGGCTCAATACAGCTTCTGGAGAATCTACCACATCTCTCTCTACTTTGTCCCCAAAACGGTGAGGCTCTTCATTAGCTGCTACAGTGCAGTGCCAGTAGCATGTGTGGTACCAAAGCCATTAACCTGCAACAAGAGATAGGAAAGAATTGCCTCTTTGCTCCCCCTCTGACATATCTGTGCCTATATATTAAAGTGTCAGAATTGGCTGTCTTACGGGAAAATAAGAATTTGAAGGTTTTGGATTTCTCCCATAATCCATATGACTGGAATATGCTCATCATCCCTATGTTGGTCCTTCTGTTACTTTAGAATCAATCTATTTTCTTTTATGTCCTTTTCAGAAATATGAAAAAATGGGGAAAATAAGCTTTTCAGTGAAAAACTCATTTTTAGCTGCCTGAAAAAGGATTTAGCTGAGCAAACTTCAACTTCTTTCTGGATTCTTTCTGCGCTGTACGGGTGCAGAGTTAATACAAGCTGTTTCAAAACCTGACACTGTTTCAGTAAATGTCTACCAGGTATGACATGTTGCATTTATACTATGCTCTGTTTTCCCTACCTATTAAGTATAAGCCACAGCTCAATGCAGCTAATACAGACTGAAATTTGGATAGTCCACTGAATTTTTAGTGAATATATTTTAAAAATACATATACTTTCATTAAGATACTTCTTAGACCCCCCCAAAAAGTCCAAAGTGTATCTGGACTGGTAATCGGAGAGAATAATTTCCTCCTGGAGTATCAGTTCAAGTCCAGCCCAGACTGGGAGTAACCTGGTATTTTTATCTTCTAGAAGTTACCTGATCACGTTATGCCCTATAGACAAGTGTGTCCATTAGAAATATGCAACAGCTGGCAGAAAACGGCTTCTTGCTGGCATTCGCAAGAGTGAGGATGGGGTGCGAGTGTGGTTGGAATCTAAATGATTCCTCCCTCGAGGTGGTCTGGCCAGCATGGATAGAAGCACTTTAATTTAAAAGGGAAACTTGAACTTTGTAGTTAATGGATGAATAAATGGAAGGCTTCGGTCTGCAGGACTGTCAGATTGGTAGTTTTCACAAACACTTAAATCAAATACCACATCTGAGTGGAAGAAATTAAGATGTAAATATCCAGGAGACAGTGCCAAGACCAGTGAAATCAGAAAACAGATTTGCCCTATTTTGCTTCTGTGCCTCAAAATATAGCAATACATGAAGACCTTGTTGCCTACAAAGATGGTTTGTCATGTTTTAAAAAAGATAAAAAGGACATAAAATTTTTATCTTGTGATCTGCCAACAAAAAACCCCAAAATAACAACAACAATAACAACAAAAAAGACACTTAAAAATGGCTTTTCTAAAAATTCAGATATTTATGTAGAGAGGGGTTAATTGGACACTACCATTGCCATCAACAGCAATTTCTCTCTGCTGATGATGAGCACTTTCCTGAGAATTATAAGCAGCCCACTCCTGTGTCTACTGTGTATACTTGCTGATGAATCATGCCAGTCAGGCAATTTATAGAGCGCTCTGAGTGACCACTGGACGAGTCTGAAAACAAATATTGGACATTCCAGAAGTTTATCCTGAACTATTTTTAAACGCAATAGCCAAGATGTATTTATACCAGTGTAATCTGAACATGCATTGAACCTCCTGAGCTGGTAAGGAAATGAGTCCATTGCTTTCTGGGCTGGCTGTGCAGGGCAGAAGCTGTGACTCCAGCAGGGTCAGCTGCTAGCACAGGCTTCACTGACATCCAGGGCACTTCATGGTTCAGGAAGGCGAGCTGCATTAGTCTACATTGTGGACATGTAGTCTATACTCCTAACTGAATATGGAAAGCACCAGCTGTAAGGAAATATAAATTGTACAGTTGGTTTGGTTTTGCATATCAAATATGTGCAGCATATCATTCACAGATTCCGTTAATTAATCCTGATGAAATCATAATGAGAAGAACATTAACACTAATCGATTTGGATGAGATGAAATTTCAGACCTTCCTGACATTCTCATTTGTGACACATACCATAATGAAAAACAACCAATCAGCTTTCCCCTTGCAATGCAAGCATTAGCTTCCCCAGTGGTAAAACAGAAGGTCAGCATAAAAGTCCCATTTTCTACAATGAACAGCAATGCTTTAAATGCCATAGAAGAGCATGCAAGTATTAGAGCTATTGTTTTCATAAAGCTGTTCTGCTGGTGACTATTCATAGCCACCCTTTGCCTTTCCTGAGCAGCTTTCCAATTTAGGTTTCCATAGACTACGGTTTGACAGAGTAGCTAGAAGAATTCATGCATGTATATTATGAAGTTTCATTACCCTTTTTTCTTTCATGAACAGCATTCCTTACAGGATATGTTCTATTGGTGTTCTGTGCCAAGGCAGCATTATTTGCACTTCTTGACTAACGAGGGTTCACCACAGAGAAATAAATCACAGGGTTGTGAAAAGTTCTTTTCGAAGGCTCGACTAAAGGCAACTTTTGAAAGCAAACAGTTTGACCTTCATGAAAGTCCCCCTGGCAAGCAGTAGGAGCTACCATGTTTCCTGGGCTGGTCCCAAGCTGGTCACTGAGGCCCCTGGGAGCTCACCACAATTCCCTACTTGCAAGGCCCCTGGGAGCTCACCACAATTCCCTACTTGCAAGGCTTTTGAGCAGCTGCCCATGCCAAGCATTCGGATTGTACAAACAGAAATCATAACCCAAGGCAAAGTCAAGCCCACAAGACGTTATCTCTCAGCCAAGTTGGAAACTATTGTGTAATTCCTCACCCAGATTCTAATAATATTCATTTAATCAATCCTTTCCTTCAGAGTGTTTAGGTAGTGCTGAAGTTAGTGCTGAAGTGCCTTTTATCTCCTCTCTCTCTCAAACAAGATCACATATTTCTATTTAAAATGCAAGTGACAAAATCAAAATGTACTTCTAGCTTTTCATATCTGCAGTTTTGAGTCTCTAATACCTTCAAATGACTAGGTAAAGTGGTGAGCACATCAGAAGAGGTTTTCCGCAGAAAATGTAAAAGATGCAGTTTCATTATGCAGAGGTAACGCACTGGTTATTGCAGGAGGTTCTGTAGTCTTCCGGAAAGGAAAGAAAAGCAGAAAAGTAACCTCGGAATAAATTATCTACCTCCGACTACCCTAGAAGAGAGTCCTCTTTGGTCATTTTTAATGTCTATGAAAAGGTGTCCACTTTACACTTTCCTCAAGTATGCACAAATGGGAGACTTTTATCACAGTTTATCTTTTGTTTTCTTGTATATTTGTACTCATGCCTTGTGAAGGCCTAGAAATGAGTATGTATCATGCCCAAGTTTATATCCATCTGTCACCAGCACTAGAGGCTGCTGCATTTTAAATCACTTCAGCATACTGCTTGCACAGTGACTCAGCCCTGACAAGGGGTGTCCACCCTGAGGATGAGAAAATGATTCAGTATTCATTAGTCTAACTTAATGCAGTCTCTCCTCAGCAGGAGAACAGCCAATCATGCACCTTATCTGTGCCTGCTTCTGTGATTTATCCACTGAGGACTGACCTACAATCAAGAACTTTACTTAAAACCTTTTGATAGGCAGCTAGCTGCCAGTCTGGAGATAAAGCTAAGCTAAATACACCCATGCTAAATTCAGACTTTGCTTTTCTTTCAATCTGAGAGCTCTCCATAAAGTTTTTGAACAAAATAAGTCAGAGATACTGCTTAGGCATGTATATTATTTTCATAAATCAGAGGTGTTCTGCTTCCTAAACTGATCTTGTGGGTTTTTTGTTTGTTTGTTTTTTAATATTGGAAGAGTGACACTGCTCTTAGTATATCGTTCCAGAGATGTGTGCTCAAACCTGTGCAGGATTTCAGGATGGTGTTGTAATGTACAATGAAACCACTAAACACCCTGAGCCTTCTGAACTTTTTCATTTGTGAAGGTGGAAAAACAGAGTCTGCTTGGCTAAAGAACAGAGAGGGAGAGAGTGGGTCTCATTCCAGCACATTCTTCTCAAATAAACCTGAAGTTGAAATATTTGGAAACTTCCTGGAACACGAGGCAATCTAAAATTCTTTCCAAGGGTGTCTGATTTGATAACAAGATGCAAAGAGGGGGAATAGAGTGACAGACCTGTCAGTCTACCTATATAAAGTGGTCTTATTTCTATTCCCTGTGCTGATTTTTCCTTGTCCAACTTTCCTTGTGTTTGTGGGTAGAAGGGTAGAAGAGCAATAAGCTGGTTTTTGTTTTGCTTTGCTTTGCTTTCAATACACTCCCAAATATGATTTTATTTCAGCCTAGGTGAAGCTACAGTTGTGGAAATAATACTCCTAACAAACATTCTGAATCTCATTAGATTTTCCCCTGTATCTGTACAGAGCCTTTAATTCAGTCAATATGTGACGCTTAGTTTCAGTTAGAGAAGGTGGTACAGAATGCCTCAGACCACAGTGAAGGGGAAAGCAGAAGCATCAACCCCGAAGAAGGCCCATTTTTGAAGTATTCTTAGGCCTTTTGTAAATTTAAACTCAGAGAGAGGAAAAGATATTACATCTTTTCTTGCCTAAGGGTGAAGTTACTGGTCTCCCAAGGAAGCTGGATAGATTGAGAAGATTCAGGTGCTTTCAAACACCTAGTCAATTTATAGATAGCAGCTTTTCATATAATCCCATGATTGAAGAATGAATGAATCTCACAGCCAGCATCTCAGTAAGGTAAGGAATCAGACTAATTTTTTTTCCAGTGTCAAGTCAGTGTCATTGGGGGGTGGGGGAAGAAATAGCCCTATTTGAGATCAGTTTTCTGAGTTACTGCTGGCTTCAAGAGAAAAAGGGAGAGGAAGCAGCCCATAATTAATATAAGCATAAACATATTTTGATTTGTTTTAGTATGTCTTCCTTCTGTCAACTGCAAGTACTATCAGATGGAGTTAGCATTAGTCATGAGATAGTTCTCATAAATTTTTTTCGTCTGCACATCATGTAAGTTGTGAGATGTTTTTCAATAATCTTTTCTTAAACTTGGCAAAGTTCCCCTGGCTCAAGAGTAATACAGGGGTTTTGTTGTTGTTTTGACTTTGATATTTCTTTGGTGCGTTAGAGTATGAAGGTTAATGATGGAATTGTATGTGCACTCCACCCATTCTCTCTCTTTTTTTATTTTACTGAATTGCTACTAAGTGTCACACATTTGAAGTAATTTAGGATGTTTCCTTTCAACTAATAAAACTTATGTTTTAAGTAGCTATTTTAATTTCCCTGTGTCTCTGTGTGCGTGTGTGTAGAAAGTCATTTTCTGAGTTGTATCAGATGGAGAACTGGTAATTCCCAATGTCCTGATAACTTCTTGAAGCCCTGGTTCTGAAAAAGAGCTTTAAAAATCTTGTTTAGCAAGAGTTTACTTCTCTGTAAAAGCAACGGATGATTTGTATGCACCTGAACGTTACCATTTTTAAGACTGCCAGACAAAGCCTGTAATAATGGTTTGTATGTCTGGTATGTATTGGTATTTTTGAACCTTCTGCTTTTCAGATAAGCAGATGGGAAATGGATGAATGCTGTGAAGCTCTATAGAAGCATATGAAACATAAAGAAACATAAATAAAGTGGTGTAAACCAATGTGTTTAGCTAGTCTCCAATTTTAACTCCTCCAAGCACTACAGCAAAGAGATTGGTAACATAAACTGATTAAGGCTCAAAGGCAACAGTCAATCCATAAACTAAAATGAACTATGTAGGATTGGGATTTTTACTTTAAATTAAAAATATCTCATAGGCAGCAGTTAAAGCCCTAGCAATATTTGAGTCAAAATCCCAAAGTTAAGAAACACCAAAGCAGCTTTGTGCGTTGCTAGGTGGCTTGTCCTTGTTTATATGTAAGTGCAAACAGTACCTTTTATTTTTAAGGTTGGTCAAGAACTGAGACAATTGGGGTTCTTCTTATGCATATTTCACCTTAGGATTGCAGCAAGTTATGGATATTTGATTTTTTAACTCATGAAGTAGCAGAAAATCATGTGTAAAATCATTTATGCAGTACCTTTCACAAATACTTTCTATCACTTATGTCATGTGACAGTTGCTCACAAAACACTGCAGAAAAACATTGAAACTGCCAGTACTGCAAGGTCAGTCTGGATCAAGAAAGAACAACTACATTTTACCTGCTTTACTTTCAGAGTTTTGGAGATTTTTTCTTCTCTTCCTGGGATTTAGTGTTTTTTTTTGTTTTTTTAACCTGACAGGAGAAAATCAGACTGTGCTCCTTCTACCAATATGTGAATACTGGAATGGAAAAAAGAATTTCAATAAGAGTTTTAAAGGGCCCACAAACTTTTACTTTTGTATGTGAAAATTAATTAACCATGTGGGCTTTTTCCCACTTTAATTTTTTTTTTTTTAATTTTTTCCAGAGCTGGAAGTTATTCAGGCTGTTATTTGAGTTTTTATGAACACTGTCTGCTTTCTGAACTTCATCTAATATCCACTCAACTTACCAGAATATCTATGGATGCTCGCTCATCTCAATTAACTTCAAGACACATATTTTATCCACCACACTGGTGAAGTTGTGTGCAGTATTTCTCCTTGCAAATTACTTTTAAGCCATTTAAGCCATTTTTTGGTGCGTTTGGTGCTTCTTCAAAAAAGAAGATATCACTCCAAAATCTATCGAGAAATAAAATGCTGACTGATGTAACACATCTCCTCTCTTCTTGTGAACATTCATATTTAAATCAAAACAATTTCCTTGTCACATTTTACTGAAACTTTCCACTCATCACATGACTTTCTATCCTGTCTGTCTGTATAAAATATTAAGGTCGCCCACAATAACTTAGAAGATTGTGCAATTTTGCAGTGCATTATAGAATCAATTTTCATGGGTACTAGTTTAGCAATATTCCACTCTTTACTCTGAACACTTTCATTCCTGCTGCTTAGGAGGATGAGGTTTAATTCTATCAGAAGCAGAAAATGTAAAGGGATTTTGTCATCTAAAAGCTGTGAAGGTCATAAGACGTGTCTGTATTCAAGTCAGTATAAGAATATGATGTTAAAAATTTTCAAATGGTGTTATGTTGAAAGTAAAACCAAAGATGTAGAAATAATGTTACTTTAGCCACTTCTTTTTCTCATAAGAGGAGGATAAAAAGAAATATTACTTGACCCAAACTCCTCTTTTAAATTTTAAAATATTAAATATATATATATATATATAATATTACATTAAAAAGATAAACAGAAAAAAAACCTAAAAAAATATGCATTCAAAACAGATTGGAAATATATCCTGTGAGTCCTCTGACCTCACTTTGTGAGTTCTGGTAATAGCACCTGCTATCTTGACATCCATGTGAAATATTTTTCTGTGTGAAATCACATTGGCCCTGCCTAGCTGCTTTCTGTAGCATATTCCTGTCTAAAGCGGGGAGGAAGAAAGCCACAGATGCACCAAAACTGCAACTTTACCTTATGAAGTATATTCTGTTTTCATTATGGATGAATTGCTCCTTGGAGTAGGAAGTTCTGGAATGTGCATTAAGTTGCAGATTGAAAAGGATCAGTTCAGAGTGTATTCAGCATTATTACATTTCCCATAGATCTGTATATAAATATCAGTAACTATCAGTGGCTCTCTTAGATGCTTGTAACTTCTTCATGACTATTGATAAAAAAGTCTAGTATTCAAAATTGGACAGATACTTGATAAACTTTTCCATTTTCTTTTTACAAGGATTTAATTTCCTTATTTCAAAACTTTCAAAAACTTTAAAGGGAGACTCCTCTTAAGAATGGATTTGCAAAAGCAATGAAAATCACTTCAGCAAATTTTGCATTAACCTGATGGAATGCAAAGGCACATTTTTCAAGACAAAACCAAAAAATTCTTTGCCTATAGCTATTCTATTTGATATCTAAATGTTAAGAATTCATCTACAGCTGTAGGTCAGATTTACAAGAGTCCATCAGCAGCTGTTTGGTCTTCACAGGACAGGGGAAATTCAAAGTCACCTGATGCAACTTGACAAACTACCATGATGTCATACAAATGGGAGGGATTGTCTCCTTTCCAGTAATAGCAGCTTTTGAGCACTGTGAAGGCTGAAAAGTTTGGATCCACTTGTCTGTGCAAAACAGTTCTTTTGCAGCAATACAGTCTCTTTGCAGAGCAAAGATGTTGTACAAAGAGATAAAAAACATTCTTTACAGTGGATGAGAGTGTTCTGAATACACATAGGTTTTTTGCATTTTTGGGTTACAAATTCTTTATGGTAGTGAACAGAATCTCCTAATAAATGCCAAGAAATCACATGGCTGCCATATAATTTAGTGGTTAACAGCTTATGACAGTCATATAAACATCGTGGTTCTCTTGATTTTCATAGTTATTATTGGTGAAATAGCTGAAACATAACCAAACTGATAATGTCATATTAATAGAGTCAGAACTAATGTTACACTATGTACTTTCACTCTCCGTGGTAACCATGAATAGAATGTATAACTTCTAAAAAAATTTTTAATTAATTGGATTAAGAATAAAAATTAAGAACCTGAAGTAATAGTTTATTGATGTATCAATATCTTCTGTGTCATAAAAATGAGTCATTACTTCTGTGATTAGATGAAGGGATGATAGGATGTATTCATGGACATTCTATTTTATTCAATCTATTTTTGATGTGTAACTCATATGCTGAAAAGTCTGATTGACTTTTAAAGGGGGCTTTCGTTTCTATGAATTCAGACTGTGTACAACCTAGATGATAGCCAGCAGAGATACAGAAAAAAAGCAGTGATGGAAACACTTAAAAGGAGTTTGAATTTGTTCTACTGAACTATGTGATCCTTACTGACTCTTTTCTCCAGACTGATTTTTTTTCCTGTAAATTTTGCTACAGCTTATCTACACCAAGAAGATTCAGACTTTCCATTTCCTCATAACCCATTTGCAGAACAAAAGACATGCCATCACACTTATATCATTTTAATTAATGATATATCTAAAATATGTAGGGATAAATAAGGCAAAAATAATTACAGTCTCCAATTCTCTCCTTTCTTCTTGCATGTATGTTCTTCCACAGTTGTCTTTCCACCTTTGACACCCTTTTCAAGATTTATGTTCTGCTCTTTTGCTGTTATGACTGGCTGTAAATAAACTAGATCACTATATTACTCTCAGAAAATGACACCTGTCTTGATGACTTATAACTCTCAATTTTTGTTTCCTATAGGACATGTCGTGTTCCGATCTTGTACACACAGACAAACACTTTAGAGGTGACCAGCTAATGTTGGAGCCACAGCTACCACTTCAGAGAGCACAGGGAACATGGAGTTAAACACCTGCTAGTTTGACTGGGCTGGTTTGTGTCTATTTTTCATTTGCTCTGAGTGCCAGTCACCACTGTCTAACCTTGCTATCAGAGTTACTGATGGTGTTCCAGTCTCCTCCTAGGCTGCTGCCTCTGTTGGTCTCAGCCAGGACTCAGTCTGCCAGGAGGAGTGGGAGACATGCAGGCCTCCTCAGCTGTGGCAGGCACTGCCCCACGGTGCCTGCAGGACCCAGACGAGGCAGGCAGGCATCCAGCACTGGCCCCTGTGTTTGCTGCAGGAGCTGTTGCATGACAAGAGTTTGGTATTGAGGGAGCTAGAGGAGTGGCTTCTGTGAGAACCTGCCAAAAGATTCCTCCATGGGCAACAAAGCCATTTCCAGCCAGCTCCAGGATGGCCTTGCTGCTGGCCAAGGCCGAGCTCATCAGCAATGGTGGTAGTGCCTCTGGGATAACAGATTTAAGAAAGGGAGGGATCTTCTGGCCAACAGCAGCCAGAGAGAGGAGTGAGACTATGCAGGAGAAACAGCTCTGGAGACACCGAGCTCAGTGCAGAAGGAAGGGCAGGAAGCGCTCCAGGCACCAGAGCAGAGCTTCCCCTGCAGCCCGTGGTGCAGCCCGTGGTGAGGCAGGATGTGACCCTCCAGTCCATAGAGGTCCATGGGGGAACAGAGATCCAGCTGCAGCCTGTGGAGGACCCCACACTGGAGCAGGTGGAGGCCTGAAAGGGGCTGTGATCCTGTGGGAAGCCCAGGCTGGAGCAGGGTCCTGGCAGGACCTGTGGCCCCACGGAGAGAGGAGCTCACACTGAGCAGGTTTGCTGGCAGGACCTGGGACCTCACGGAGTACCCACTCTGGAGCAGTGTGTTCCTGAAGGACTGCATCCTGTGGAGGGACCGACACTGGAGCAGAAGAGCTACAACCCCTGGGAAGGACTTATATTTGAAAAGTTTGTGGAGGACTGTGTCCTGTTGGAGGGACCCCCACACTGGAGCAGAGGCAGAGTGAGGAGTCCTCCCCCTGAAAAGAAAAGAACGGCAGAGACAATGTGTGATGGATTGACCACAGCCCCAATTCCTCATTCCCCTGCTCCACTGGAGAGAAGGCGATAGACAAAATCTGGACTGAAGTTAAACCTGGGAAGAAGGGAGGGGTGGATGGTTTAAGATTTAGTTTTTATTTCTATTCTGATTTGATTGGTAATTTCCCCAAGCTGTTTTGCCCATGACGGTAATGGTGAAAGATCTCTCCCTGTCCTTTTCTCTGTCCAGGAGCCTTTCATTATATTTTCTCTCTTCTTTCACTATATTTCTCTCCTCCTCTCTTCTCTGAGGAGGAAAGGGATAGAGCAGCTTCGGTGGGCACCTGGCACTCGGCTGGAGTAAACCCACCACACACCATTGACACAGAAACCACTTTCAAAGCAGAAGCCCTCCACTGTTAGCAGCCACTAAACCAAGGCAGATCTTCCACTGCTGGATATACAACTGGCTGCATAAACCTCTCACAGAGACCCAGCACACTCATTCCATCTAGCTGAGCTGCCTAAACCCATCCCAGTGAAAGGGGCTGGTTTCCAGCTTGCTGTTTTCAGAGGGACACCCTGGCTTTTCTGGGCACAGGGAAGCCTATCTGTCCCAAGGCATATTCACCTGCTGAAAACCCAGAAATATTCGAACAGGATCTATGGATGGGTGGGAGTAGGTGGTGGCACAGCCAGATGTGCTGGTACAGTGCATGAGAGTGTGCTGGATTCAGGGCCTGGCTATGACCCCTAGCAGAAGGGATTTTATGAGAGGACAAGAACAGTACCTGCTTTCTGGTACAGTGCAAAAATAGCAACCGGCAGTAGTGTTAGCTATCTTGTTCTTCCACATTATTAACACTCTTCATTTTTCTCCTATAGCAGGAGATTGTACAAATGTGAAGTTTGAATAGATTGTCTCACTGACTGAAGTAAGGAAACCAAGTTTCCTACAACCCTATTACAGTCCTGCTATGACAATGATCTAGTCCTGTTTCTAGAAAGGGAATGCACCATGCAGTGCTTACACTGTCTTTAAAAAGATAATACCTACTGTTTTTCTGAATTAACACTAAAGAAGAGGATTTATCCAGCTGTGGTCAGTTTCATTTTTTTTCCCGAGTTCACCTTTACCATTGTCCTAATTCTTCCATTTGCTTTCACTAGCGATCTAAAGTTGTTACATCCAGAGTAAGAAAGGCCCAATAAAATCAGTGAGAAAAATAATGATTAAAAATGTGTTGTGTCCTTGACATTTAGAATTATGTTTCTCCAAAAGCACGTGACCCCTTTTGCTCTTAAAAACCCTTATTACTTTCTTGATGTTTTAAACTTGATTCCTTTATTGACTTCATTCCACTGTATTTTGCTCTAGGATAGAAGGGCTGCACAATTGCATAGAATGGTTTTGATGGCATCTTTGTGTAGAAACAAAGTCTTTGTTCTTATTTTTTCTGATGGAAAAAGAAAAAAAAAGCTTTCAGGCTTCCTGTACTCCAATTGGCATATTATTCATATGTTTACAAAACTTTCCTCTCACGATCTATGAAAATATTTATGTGCCTCACTTCCCTATAGAAAGTATCCTTTAATTCCATCCAGTAGGTATAACTTACAGCACTAGCTGAACAGGAAATTATTCAAAATTTCAATTTTGGATGAGCTAGAAAAGCAAAAATGAAATAATGGTTCCAGGGAAATATTTAAGAGTTTAAAAACTGATTTTGAAGCACCAGATTTTATTCCAAAACTTGATATTCATATGTAAGTGAAATCAATATGCTAGGCTGGAGCCTCACATTATATTGCTATCGTCACCTATTTTTATTACCTGAGACCCCTGGAGTCTCCGTTCTACCTTAATCAGTGTATAAAAAACAGATGTTCCCTGCCTCAAAGGATGGATGCAGACGGGATGCTACAAAGAAACAAGAGAATAGTGTTCAGCAGGAGACGTGATGGTATCAGCACAGCACCACCAGATGGATATGATATCAGTAAAAGAACTTGGAGGAGGACAGCAAATTAGATTTGACTCTGCAGAAGATTCACCGAAGTCAAAGGGGGAATACATGGACTAAGCCAGAAGTTTGAAAGCATTTTGTATAGAAGTTGTGTCAGATGTACAGGAACACCAGAGCCCAGAAAAAAGTCAGAACAAAGGTACTCTCCAAAGTTTATGAACCTTAGTAGTGATCCAATATAAATCTAGAATGGAGTTCAGTGCTTCTTGTTTTACTCAAACACTATCAATTCTGATAATCATCAATACTGGGATAATCAGTTAGAAGAGATCACGGAACTACAGAATGATTGAGGTTTGAAAGGACCTTTGGAGGCCATCTGGTCCAGCACCCTTGCTCAAGCAGGAACACTGACAGCTCTTTGCCCAAGAACATCTCCAGATAGTTTTTGTATACCTCCAGGGATGGAGACTCCACAACATCTCTGGACAACCTGTGCCAGTACTTGGTCACCCTCACAATAAAAAGTGTTTCTGATGTTCACAAGGAAACTACTGTGTTTCAGTTTGTTCTCATTGACTCCGGTCCTGTCCCTTGCCACCACTGAAAAGAGCCTGGCTCCTTCTTTTGTATACCTTCCCTTCAGGTATTTACACACATTGAGAAAATCCTTATGAGTTTTCTCTCCTCCAGCCTGAATGGTACATAATATCTCAGCCTTTCCTGGTATGAAAGATGCTCCAGTTTCAGTCTATTAGTCTTCCTAGTGGTGACACACTTGACTCTTTGCCCTGTGTCCAAGTCTCATTGTATTGGGGAGCCCAGCACTGAGCACAAAACCCCAAGTGCAGATTCCCAGTGCTGATTAGAGGGAAAGGATAATCTCCCTTGACCCACTGGTAACATTTCTAATTCAGCCCAAGATACCACAAGTTGCCATTACAGCGAGGGCACGTTGCTGTCTCATGTTCAATGTTTGACAGTATGGAAAAAAAAAAAGCTTAAGATTTTTACTTTTAAACTTGACTTTTTTAAAGAAAAAAATTATTATTTTTAAGTGAGTTTGTGAGGGGAAGATATTAAATCTGTATCAGTCCAAGAGGAATCCGAGGTCCTTAGATATGGGATTATAAACCAGTCTTTTAAAGGGCCATTTGATAGCAAGCTGCCACTCCATAATAGGTTTTTATCAACAGTTAAAATATAGAAAAGTCATAGAATCATAGAATATGCTGAGTTGGAAGGCACCCACAAAGATCATCAAGTCCAAATTCTGGCCCTGCACAGGACACCACAGGAATCAGACCATGTGCCTAAAAAGCGTTATCCAAATGCTTCTTGAACTCTGTCAAGCTGGGTGCTGTGACCTCTTTGCACTGTCGCAAGTGCTCAGCCACCCTCTTGGTGAAAACCTTTTCCTTATACCCAACCTAAATCTCTCCTGAAACAACTTCTGGCTGTTTCATCGAGTCCTGTCACTGGTCACGAGAGTGAAGAGATCGGTACCTGCCGTTCCACTTCCCTTGTGAGGATGTTGTAAAGTGCAGTGAGGTCTCCCCTCAATCTCCTGCTGAACAATTCAAGTGTCCTCAGCCACTCCTCATACGGCTTCCCCTCCAGACCCTTCACCATCCTCTTGGCTCTCTTTTGATGCTTTCTAAGAGCTTAATGTCTTTTTTATATTGTGGCACCCAAAACTGCCCCCAGCACTCAAGGTGAGGCCTCCCCAGTGCAGAGCAGAGCGGGACAATCCCCTCCCTTGCCCGGCTGGCGATGCTGTGCCTGATGCACCCCAGGACAGGGTTGGCCCTCCTTGCTGCCAGGGCACTGCTGATTCATGTTCAACTTGCCATCGACCAGGACTCCCAGGTCCCTTTACCTGGCACTGCTTTCCAGCCTCTCATTCCCCAGTCTGTCCATACATCCAGAGTTTTCCCATCCCAGGTGCAGAATCTGTCACTTTCCCTTGTGGAACTTCATATGATTGGTGATTGCCCATCTCTCTGATTTGTTGAGGTCTGTCTGCAGGCCTCTCTGCTCTCAAGGGAGTTGACAGCTCCTCCCAATTTAGTGTTACTGGCACACTTACTTAGTATTCTTTTGAATACTAAGTTACATTAAGTGAAAAAGCAAAATTCTGCTTTTGTGATCATCCATGCTGTTCTTATTCTCAACTATACCAGGCATTTATCATTGCATTAATCTCCTGTGAAAGGAACATAGACAGTGTGTTAAAGGGTGAAGCTGATTATTCCTGATACTGAAAAATATTTTCAAGATATTTTTGAAATAATAAGTGCCTTTCACACTTCAATGACCACAGCTTTTGCAAGCAAAACTAGTAGCTCTTAGGTCACATGAATTAATAGTCAGTGGTAGCTTTTAGAAGTTTTTATACTTTGCCATATTTCTCTCTCCAAGATATTTCAAAATGTAACACATTCAGTTGTAAGTGTTAATCTCTGTTTAGTCAGAATGATTAAATGATGGCCATTGTAGCATGACTCATTGCTTCTGAATAGGAACATTTACACAATATTATCTTTGTTATGAAGTGCAGTTATGATTCACATCATTCCAAGCCTTCTTCAAGTGAGGATAGTTATGATTACATTGGAATACTTCATGCTACTTGGTGATTTACTGGTAATGAGCTCAGTACTTACGCTGATACTTTCTAAAAGAGGAAAATAAAAGAAAGGTTGACTGCATTCCTTAGAGATTGGTGCTGCTAAAGCCATATGTTCTCATTAGATGAAAATGAACCTCCTTAGAGGAAAATTCTTCAAAAATTCTGTATTAGAATCTTTTCACAAAGAACAGGAGGTTGCTGACTCATTTGGTCTTGTACAAGGTTCTGACAAAGACATAGGTTAAAGTCATAGGCAGAGCTTCACTCTTCAGTGGAGCTTTGATTTTACATATGTTACTAGCTCTGCAGGAAGATTGCAATAAGAGAGTTACTATAAAACATGTCCCTATTAAGCTGAATTATTTCAACTGGTGTTTGAAATAGAGCAGCTGAGCCCAGCTTGTGTACTAATACTGATATCTGGGGCTGTGTTCTTGCATGTGTATGTGACCTAACCTAGATTTTTGCTATGTTGACCTTGCACACTACATTCAGGGTTTCAAAGGTAGCTCAGTATCTAATCTGACTATTTCTATCCCCTCAAAATGATCCTAATAATAAAGAGAAAGAAAACCTTTTTGATTACTTGTTTTTTAATCATAGTGCTAACTAAAGTATATGTTTCAGACAAACCTAAATGGATTTCTTTTGATTAGTCTATTAAAGTAAGACATAAATGTGAATATATTATCATTTTTAGAGCATACTGATCTACATTTTTTTTTTTTGCAAAGTAAGAATGTGAGTCTTGAAACAATCAAAACATTCCAGGTGTGCTTGAAAAGGAAAGGTTTTGACCTTACCAAAAAACAACACTTCATCTTTTTCTTTCTCAAAACAAACAGACACATTGACAGACATCAAGGGAACTGCTGAATTTTAAAGATGTCATATTCTCTGAGAGAAAAATAACATTCTTGACTGCAATTTTTTGACCGCTACTCCTTCAGATTTTTTAATGTGCACTTTTTAATGTCAGAGAGATGCCTCTGCTTGCCTTATGTAAGGCATGCCTAATATACAAGTTAGCTATGCATTAGTTCTGCCTTCTACATAATGAGTCAATCAAGAAGGAGTTGTATTTGTCATTTATATGTATCAGAAGGTATGAGCACGGACTGAACTGTCTTTCACAGAATCATGTTCACCCTCTCTTCAGTCCACTTCCATGTCACTTGGGCTGTAACAATTAATTTTTGCAAATTTCATACTGGGCACATCTTACTTAACCTTAGTCAAGTAATAGGGAGCTACCTAATCAGTTTAGCTGCCTCAGACTTCTATGGCAATGAGAATATTATGCTTCTTCAGTTGTTTCTATTGATTTAAAAAAAAAAAAAAAAAAAATCTCACTTTTGAACACACAGAAAGAGACATAGCCATAATGTTGAAGCAATCAAGAAATGCTTTTGCCATGCAGTTTGACAGCAGGAAGTCCACAGCTTTTTTAATAGCATTCAATCTGCAGAAGGTATTTCATCTATGTAGGGCAATAAATACAACTATACCTGCAGCCGCTCTGGACATCTCATTACACGGGCACAGTGACAGATTGAAAGAAATCCAAGGTAGCAAAACAAAAGTGATAATTCACTTGCAAAACAGACTTATGAAAATATTAGAAGGGCTAAATACATACCAGTTAAGCCAAAGAGTAAGTAAACAGAGACAGAATTCCACTGCTATTTGAATAATGCAGAGACAGGAGATGGACACATGACATATTTGTTTGCCTGGTCTTAACCCTGACATAATCACATTGAGTTTAGAGGCACAAATAAAATATTTAAGACAATGCCAGGAAAAGTCCTCAGCTGTATCACTCAAAGTACTAGGCTGTACTAAACTGGGTATACCACATCAAGGTGCAGAGCTACAAAAAATGGACTGCAGTATAACCAACTAACCCCCTCCAACCTTCAAAAAACCCACCACAGCTCAGAAGCAAATCAAGGAACTGCCAGAGTGTACCTACTTAGCTGCACAATGGGGGCAATTTCTTGCTCACACGAATTAATTTCTAGCACCTAAGATTTTGATATAGTTGTTTTCTTAATACATTGCTCAGCACGGTAAGGTATGGTAGTGATCTTTTCTTCTATTGGCTGAATAAAGCTGGAGGGACTGAAAATAAAACAGCAAGTAAGGTTTTGTTTTCTGGAGAACCCTCAAACTCTCATATACAGAGTAAAAAAACCGCATTGTTGGGACATATACAATAACAGAGCAAATATCACTGCATCCTAAAAGTTTATCACTTCATGTTCCAAAACTTTATTCCTTCCAGTCCAAATGCTAGCTGCGCTGAAAAAATTGTCTTAGTACAGAGATGCTGAGAAAAGTTTTGTAATAGGAAGATACTAAAGCTAGGCATTATTCCTTATACACAATTTATCGAGGAGTCTTTCTGGATCCTGAAAAATTCAGAATCTTTACCAGGTTCATCTCCAGAGTTCTGGAAAGATCTAATTTTCAAAACTTCATCATATAGAATGTATTTGCTGAAGTATAATCAGTACAACATCAATAAGAATATTTTTTTCTAAAAAATGTTCTAAAATATTTTCTGGTAACAGCCATTACTTGAAAAGAATTCTCTCATCGTGAGGACATGATTAATTCCTTCTATGCTATCTCTCAGGGAATAATTCATAACTTCATGTTTCTTCTCAGGGAGTCAGAAAGAAAAAGACCTAAATCCTTCTGATCTTATTGCAGTCGTGGGACCGGATGCACCAGGAGGGTAAAAATCAGTAGTGGTGCTGATTCCTTTTTCTGCAGGTGGTGTCTCTTTTGTGGGATCTACTGAAGGTAATCAGTAAACATTACAGTGATACTAGATTAGTTTTGTTTATTGAGCTTGCTAGGTGAAGCATAAATACCAATAACAATTAAAACAATGCCCTATTCCAATCACCAGTTTGTAGTGAGTGGCATTTATTCAAAGTATACAGGAATGTGACTCATTTCTCCTTGCTGAGAAGTTCTGCCGTGATTATTAATGGTTACTATAACATAACAGGAAATTTAGCTTAAAGCAAACATATAAATTAAAGCCCGGATGTCATAAAGGAAGATGTCATAATGATAAGAGAATTGCACTTAAAGGCAGGCAGATGGGAGATGCTCAAGGGGGCTGCTCAGCAGGACAGTGTACAAGTGAGTCCTGCTTGCACAGACTGGACATCTGTGTCTGGCAGCTCAGTTCTGTCTTTCCAGAAAGGAGGCCCTAAGCTAATGAAAACTGCTGCCAACAGCAGCCTACACAAACCCATTTGACTGCCAAAATGCGACAACATCAGGCTGTGAAGTTGTTTTTCCCTGTTGTTGCCAGACTTATGAAGGGACTATCACTTTAATGCCTTTTTTTAAATTTTAATTTTTTGTAATGACAAATTAGCAAATACCTATTTTCTTTTAATTTACCGTGACAAGACCTATGGGGCACTAGTGCCAGCAACACATAGAGCTCTACATCTGCATTTTTATTTTACAGAGGAATAAAACCCAAACAAAAATAATAATCAGTGAATACATATTTTCCTGTTACAAGCTAGGTTGGCAGTGGTCTTGTTTTCTATGACAAGCCTTCATAAACAGTCAGGAGAGACAGCTGTGCTCAGAATTGTGCACCTGTAGCATAAGTCCTTTCCCTCTTCCAGCTGATTTGGGATAAGAAGATTTAAACAAGGAAAAAAAATACTGGCAACAGTTTTTAATTCTGTAGAAAAATAATAGAAACATTAAACATTCTGAGCACTGTCTTGAAGCTTATTAGAAAGAGTTATCAACTTGAAAGCAATTTAGAGGCACACATGTTATACAGTACACTCACTGACAATGAGCAATCATGCTGCCTCCAGTTGTGAAATCATAGAAGTGGAGAACATCAGGTGAGAAGTGAAGCCAGCTAGAGCCAGGATGAGAAAGGAGGAGAGTTAAAGTCAATTTATAACCCTCTTAACTGAAAATTCAACACCTGCCTTCAGCTGTAAGATGTTTTAATGCAAATGCCATAGGTTGGTAGCCTACATTCTTTTAGGCTATGACTATAGTATCCAAAGAAGCACAAATATGCCTCTGTAGACCTAACTTTATAATGGTCATTATCACTATTAGGTGACTGAAGTGAGATGCATGTGAATTTTTTTCCCAGAAGTTCTATTTTTGTGTCATTTTTAAAGAAGTGTGTATTAAAAACTTGTTCCCCTTTATAGGGCCCCAGTAGAACTACCTGTGGTCTTAGCTTTTCTGGGGAATAGGTAGCCTATTTAAAAAGAAATTTCTCTTGCTTCAATTAATTTCCCATATCCTACAGAGTTTTCTTTATGCCTCTTAAGAACTCACATGATACTTTTAGTCCCTGGACTGCACCAACTTGTCTTTTCTTAAGACTGCCTTAAATCTGGGCTTTCTGTAGGCTGACTATCAGACAAGGCTCTTTTGCATTTTCCATGTGATGCTCGCATATGACCCTAAGTCAGCTGTGAGCCAGACATGAGCAGGCAAAGGCCAGGTGACTATGTTGCTGAGGTGCTGCCACCAAACTCACACAGCCCAGCCAGCTGCTCTGCTCCTGGACTTTTCCTTGGTGCAGCTGCTTTTTGTGAAAGGTTGGCAGTGTGCACTGGCCCCAGATGACAAGCCCTCACTGTTAGCCTATTACCTGACTATGCAGCTTCTCAGACGTGTTGTTCCAACGACTGCTAAACCTCCACAACATTATGCTGTTCCTCACACCAGCTTGGCAAGTCAGAATGCAGCATGTTAGCTTTGATGTAGCAGAAATTCATGGTGCTCAGGTAATGCAAATTGTCACTAATAAGCACAGTGGTACCTTCCAGCTCTGTGTTCAATGACAGGTGAATAAATGCTTTTATGTACATAGTAGAATTTTTAACTGCCACTTCTTGTCACTGGAGTTCTTCTGAGCAGCAATGCTGGAAAACCTTTACAGTGGGATCACACCTCCACGAGTTACTTTCAGCTGTGGCCGCTGCAGAGCTGTGCACCATCTGTCATGAAGGCGGCAGAGAGGAGCATTGGAATTGCAGCCCAGACTCATATGGGAAACACTGGCACTGGCTACGTGACAAAGCAACTGGGAGCTTCATGAGGCAGGCAACAGCTTCCTATTGTAGCTTCCAGAGAAATGCCAGGCAGAGCCATTGCACAAAACAGATCTGGGCTCTCAAGGAACTGCAACAGCAGCACAAGAAAGAAGTTGTGGCAGGCAATTCTCTAGTCTTGTGTGAGACCCCTAATCTGCTCTTGGTAGCAAGGGCAGAGCCTATGCCTTGCAGTGCTTTTTCTCCCAGGACTCTTATACCCTGCCATTAACAAAGATGACAATATGTGGGTGAAAAGTATTTTGGCACAGAGCATATGTTTGTGAGCAACAGTAACACACTCAGATGCTCTTATTATTAATGGAATATGAGAGAAATCAAATGTGCATCAAAAAGATAAACATGAAGGGTTTGTGGTAGCTTTAAGCTCTATCTACTCGGAAATTAAAGAAAATAAACAGTGAATTTACAGCTATTGTCTCAATTTAGTATGCTTCAGAAAGCTGAGATTGAATCTCACGTGCTGTGTTGTATATACATCAGGATTCATTATCTATGCAAAGGGAAATTAGCAGCAGCTACTTAGTGCCCAGCAGGATATTTGGCATCTGTTTGAATCGGAAGCTGATCATCAAGTTTAGAGAGTGGACTAGAAAGGAGAGAAGACTAGGAAAATCCCATAGGGCCATAATGCAAGCAAAAAGGCTTAGTTCAGAGCCTTGTGAAATCAGTGAAAAAATTTCAATAAATTTCATAGCGAGCTGTATAGACCTTTGGGAAAGGTTCATATGATCTGAATAGGAACTGACCAGGAGAGTGAAGTGGATATGAACTCTACAGGATTGGATAAAATTCTTCTTTCCATAAAGAAAGAAGTCAGCTGGAGACACTCTGGGGTTTTGTGGGGATTGGAGGAACAGCTGGAATCCTCTCAAGATTCACCAGAGGATGGTAACTTTACAAACAGGATTGATTTTTATAAAGCTTCTTTTAGTGAAAGATAAAAAAAGTACTGGCCAGTCATAGATTGTTGTCTAGGTTTTATCTATAGTCAGGAGCAGCCACATAGCAATTCAGTCCCTCTATTTTCCACCACCAACAAAAGAAGACAAGATGGGTATCTTACACTGCAAGTCTTGAAGGACTAAGTTTATGTACCAAGAAGGCAGTTATCAGCTGTTATTAACCAGTGGCACTTGAAAGACTGCTTTGAAGAACTCAAAGATAATCCAGGGTCTACGTCTTGGAACTGTTGAACATCGTCTTTTTACAGATTGAGTTGCGATTTTGTAATTGTATCTCTTTTAGAGAACCGTTTACTTAAAAGAACAAAATTATATTCAATTGCACTTTTATTAGATAAAAGGAAAGCCATTTTCTGCAAAAGTAGCTATTTAGAAAACACTGACACCATAATCGTCTTTGTGTATCCTGGCTGGGCAGAGCTTGACCAGGTGGAAGCTTCCGAATGCAAATAGCTATGATGAGAATTGCTGAACACTTCAATCTAGGCAGTCCTCATAACTTGTCCCTACTGCTGTAAGAAGGTGTAGTGGGAAAAAAAATCTGATAAATGTAAAGCTGGGCATTTGGAGTGGGGGTAGTGGAAATTACCTATAAGAACTGGTAAGAAATGCAAGGGATTTCTTAACATTATTGAAGTGTCTGCATTGGAGATTTTTGGAAATTACACGTTATTGGCAGCTGATCCTAACTTTGGACAGATGGATGGTTCTTTAAGGATCAGAATCGTCCATCAGAAAGGAGCACTTTGAACTCAGGATAGTGACATGGCACAGAGATGTACAGCCTTGATTTATTTTCCAAGTATCAGCCAAATGTATATTAGACAATTGAGTATACAGATAAACCATTATGATGCGTTACACAGAGCACTTATATTATATCTAGAATTAAGTTGTGATAAGTCTTGGATAAACTAAGATTAACCTTGAGTAGGCAGTTTGAGAGTTTTCTACCACACTTTGGCAGATGGTTACCTTGCTAGCCTCTGCTTGACCAGCTCAGGTTATCAACTATATCCAACACTTTTTTAATCGTCACAACTGGTTGTTTTTTGTCACAGGCACAGACAAATAAAGGGGTTTGACATTCTCCTACTCAGACACTAACACAACAATAGAAAAAACATGCATCTTGGCCAAAAATTATGTCATCAAAAATGGTGTAAGCATTGAGAGATATTTGATACTTACACTTCTTTCAGATGATCTTCTTGCATTTATGGTCTTGAATATGCAGGACATCTTGCTGTTAAAAAAGCCCTTTAACAAACATCAGTGTAAGGAGAAAAAAAATACTGTGTCATGTTTAAAGACTTTACTAATTTACATGAATGGGCAAGAAAATGGAAAATATTATTTAACTGTAAAATAAAACAGTGGTGTAATGGTTAATAGTTAAATTATGTTTTAAAAAATTGTATGAAGTTGAATGCCTTGTAAGGCTAAATGACTAAATTTGAGCTACTAAGTGGTTAAAATACTAATATAAAGCAAAAAATGTCTGCTGTAATGAAGGAGGGCAAGGGTTAGGAATTAAAAAGAATCTCATAAAATACAAGCTGTTTCCACATGATATGATGATATTAGGCTCTGTGAGATATAAGGTGCTCTGATAATCCTTGAGGAGTGATTCCACTTAATCCTACTTTATGCCACTTTATTTATATATTTTTTTGCTTCACCTCCTTGTAGCAAACATTAATACTGATAAAAATCAATATTTTTAATGCAGTGCATCATGATCAGAAAAAAGAACACTGCTAATAAAGTTCTGTGATTGAAATAGCTTCTAGCAGATAGTACACTTACTTCTTTTTCCAATGTGACCTGTAGCATATACTACACTTCTCAAATTCAAAGATGCTGCAGTGTCTCTTCCTTACACCTCTTTTTAAAGATATAGTCACTGGAATGATAAGGCTCACTTAAGGATAACATCTTCCAAGAGAGGTAAAAATTCTACATTAAAAACAGCTTCAGAATTCTGAGGACAAAGCTTGTCACAAAGAAAGAAAATTAAAAAATCAGCATTCATTTTACCTGTGGATCTATTTTGGAAAGAAAGTCACATTTTTTTTCACCAACATAATAAATCTTCATGCAAGTACTTTAGTGTGACCATCAGAAAATTGAGAGCAAATGTATCTGCTACACTGAAAAATGAAGAGCTAACTGGACTAAACTATTGGGAAAGTGAACAGCTGCCAGTTTCAGAGCATCATGCCTACATGTCCTTTTTCACCCTTCCTGTACTCACGGATCTTCAGTCTGTTTATTCCAGACAGCTGATGACAAAACTCAAATTTCACTCCAGCAAAGTGTTTCAGGCAGCTGAACATGGCTTGCTGATATCACAAGGGAATAGAAAAATGATATTTTTCAAGCCTCTCTTGAAACAGGTAATTTATTTTCCTTCTTTAATCTGAAATTTAATCAAATCAAACCATATTAATGGGGATATCTTCACCAGTTCAAAAATTGGACATGAAGACAGGTGGTTTTCCTTAGAAGCATAATACCAAAATAGACACTCCTACTCAAAGATTTTAAAAAAGTAGAACTTTTTCCACATGTGATTTTGTTATATAAATCATGCAATATAATTACATTAAATAAGGAAGTCTAAGACATTATTACATTGTTGGAAAACATTGCTAGAGAATTTTAAAAATTTATATCTCTTGCTAAAGCAGAAATTTGATGAAAATTTTGCCTGGTTGTTATATTTCCAACCATTTATTTTTGATAAAAATACCTCCTGAATCCTATCAGTCCTACATCTTTCCATATCTGCATAGATAAACTAAATACTGACATGACCAGGTTGAACTTGCATGCTTTTAGGCCAGGATTTACAACTCCAAGACAGGTGGTGACCTCATCTTGAACCATGCAGAAGCATAAGTGAGATAAGAGTCCACAGGTTATCCTCCAGGTAGTATTTTTGGTAAATTAAGACATGCCATAGCACAGAAATAAGGGTGAAGTGTGCTAAGCCCACAGTAATTAAATTGGTCCATTTTCTTCTTCTTAAAAATCCTTACATGAAAGGCCTGGTAGATACTGCAGGTACTTTAACAGTGGTGCAGGCCTCTCCCTCCAGGAAATTCTGATCTTTGGGTACAGCCGGACAAATGTGTTACTGCAGGAGTCATCAAGGAGTTAACTTGTAACACAGTAAAAATATATGTGACCTATATTAAAACCTACTCCATGGTAATTTATCATGAAATTTTCTTCTTCACTACCAGTTAGGAGCTCTTCAGTGTGTAAACTGGCAATTAGTGACATGCTGGTCTCATGACGTGTGTCTAAATCAGCTTAGTCTGTGAGACTCCTGTCTCTGTGCCAGTGCCAGGCACATACCGGATGCTGTTTAAGTGCTAAAGAGAGTCTCACAGATGATATTTGGGACAGTGATCTGCTTGCTATTTATATTTCAAACTGAGTCAAACTAAATGGATTTCTGAAAGCCTCTTAAGGAAGATTTAAAGAAAGAAAATGAATAGAAGAAACAAAACAAAAAGAATAGGAAAAAAAAATGCAGAGAGGTGGGAGGGGTTTCATCTGAATAATAGTTATGTGCCACAGTTTACCTCTTTGGTATTACATTGGACAAAAGAACAAAACTTAAGGATAAAAAAGGAAGGAAAGGGAAACTATCTCCACTTGGGTGATTCTCACTTTCCTGATTCCAGCAAGGATAGCATGATTATTTTGCCCTAGGCAAACCCTAGGCCTATGCCTCAGGGTTTCCAGCAGTATAGACACGAAGGAAAGATGGTAACTAACAGAAACTGTAAGTGAATTTCTAACAAAGCGCTAGCAGCTCAACACTGTAGGAATAGCCTTATGGCCCCACATCAGATACAGGGTCTGAATTGTGCTAAACTTACCAAAAAACAAGCAAGGAAAGGAGATCTGTGAATTCACATGGCCAAGGACAGCATATACTTCTTTAGCCACTGCAATTCTTTTGACTGTCATATCTTCCTTGTGACAAAGCTGAACAGTGTACATTTTCTGTCCACTAGGTAAATTGCTTCTGTTTATCCGAAAGTGAAGTAATGGACAGCAGGGCTGAAACATTAGTACAGCATTAGCTCCATTTGTTAGGAGAAAGGATGCTCTGAGAGTCTGCAGGAGAGCAAGATGTAGCAAGCTATCTTCCCTTGAAAAGGGCAAACACTAACTGAGAGTTTAAATCTTTAACGTGGCCAGCTAACTACAAACTATCTAAGACTCGTTGAAAAGATGCACCAGCTATCAATTTGAAGAAAAAACCAGTGACATGCATATGATTTCACAACCTGAGGCTTTGGTTTAAAACTTCTTAAATAGATATCAAAACAGCATCTCTTGAAAAGTGCTTCTTGAAAAGAATACTGAGAAGGAAAGTAACTTCATTTACAAGTACGATTGCTTGATGTTGTCAAGAATCCTGGATGCTGTACCTGCAGATCTTATGCTTCATAGTAAATAAGGTTCATGTGCTGCTAAATGCATTCTTATTAATTGGTATTCTTATTCTGTGTAATATTAAAGGTATCTGGAACATCATTCTGATTTTTCCTACATTTTTTTCCCTGAGTAAATGTATTTAAGTATCATTGTGAGTCAATTCCTGTGAGATATAAAAGAGAAAATGATACTCAAGTAATTGATGTTAATGTACCTGAGTCTTCACCTAGAAATTCCCTAAAAATAAAGATATTGTAAAGCCACATGTTGGGGTTTTAGTTTAGTCTGGTTTTTTTTCCTGTTAAAGGAATTTTCTCCCATATGCATGTTGCTAGGGGACAAATAGCTGTACTTAAGAAAGACAAAAGGGGAGTGGGGCGGACCTGGCTACTCCTTTGTCTACACCTGGGTGTGGGGTCAGTTCGCTCTGAGCGTCCAGAGAGAGAAACTGCAGAGAAAGGAGCTGCTGCTTCTTTCTTTTCGGCCGTTCTTTCTTCCTGCTGGAAACAACGCCGGGACCCCAAAAGCCGCTTTCCCTGCCCTGCTGGAGACCGAGCTGTGGCTGCCCTGCTCCGCTGCTGCTTCGAGCTTTCGCTACGCTGTAGCCCTGCTCGCCCTGCCTGCCTGGGCCTCCGTGGGCTTTTCCCATCTGGATACATCTCGTCTGCCACCCGGGATTTGCGTCCGTCCCTGCCGTTTCAGCCTGCTGTTCCTGAGAGTCCGGGATCGGCTGCCCAGGGGTTTGTGAAGCCTTTGTTCCATCCCTTCCCGGGATCCCAGGGCACCGGTGCCGCGTGTGTCCCGAGCTCGCTCCGGAGCGCCCCCTGCAGCCGCGGGGGAACCATCGCACCTGCCCTGCTCACCGGGAGCCGCCAGCGCCCCTGCCGGCTGCGAGCGGAACTGCACCCGAGGGGAAAGGGCCTGACAGCCGAGAAGGCTGGCACTGGGTTTGTGATTGCTGTTACTGCCATAGTTGTTGTTGTTTTGTTTGACTGGTTATATACATATATATATATATAGTAAAGAACTGTTATTCCTATTTCCCACATCTTCGCCTAAAGGCCCTTGATTTCAAAATATAATAACTTGGAGGGAAAAGGGGTTATATCTGCCACTTCAAGGGGGGCCTCTGCCTTCCTTAGCAGACACCTGTCTTTCAAAACCGAGACACCACAATACCTTATCAATAAGATATTGCAATGGGGTCCTTTTTTGGTTTAAGACTGCATATAACATTCTATTGTCAAGTTGGAAATTATCTTTTCTCGTTACTTATTCCAAATGAGTGTCTGTAAACTTTTCTATCGTTGATTCCTCTGTGTCAATTCCATTTCTTAAAGAGATTCAAGTTTCCTCAGAACACTTAGCTTATTTATATGATGCTTAAATCTCATCCACCCACAAGTCACCTTTTTTCCTAAATCCTTAAGCAAGAGTGATTTTGAGGGTTTTTTTCACTGCTCTGTTTACAGAAGTGGGCAATGTGCATTTAACATTATTGTCACTTAGTCTAAGATTTGCTGAAGCACAGCTTTTGCCTGCTGAAGCGTACACAACCTTTAAAGTTCAACTACCAGCTTTTGGAGACTGTTAAAGAGTTAACCTGCTTAGCAAGAGTATTGCTTAACATCTCACATTCTTCCCCATTTCTTTCCCTGACACTCCTAATTCTGGATTTCATGGAAATAGTTCTGTATATCAGTATTTGAAATAGAGTAATAACCACAGAACCAGCGTTAGAGCTTCAGACAGAAAATAAATAGGTGGAAACTTGTTTTCTTCTGTTAGGAAAGAATGGAAATGTTGTGCATATTGTTCAACCAGGCACTTATGAATACAACATTGATATAAAATCAAATCAAATCAAATCAGCACCCAGCCATTTCACAAGATATTGCAAAATGCAGTATTTCTACTGTTAAATTAGGATTAAATTTTTGAACAACATCCCCTGTGAACTAACAAACTAGTTCAGCATCTAGCAAACCCAATGGTCTGTCTTTCTACAGGTCAGTGCCCTGTGGGTGATTGTCGTGTTAGAAGGTACAAGAAATACCAAAGCATATGGAGGCTGTTTATTAGACCAAGCATTGCTTGGTGAGCTAACATTAGCCTTTCTTTACTGGGCCTACTACAACAGTGTCACAGCTCCATAAGACTTGGCAAAGTTAATTAATTGTGAGAGCTTCATTTTTCTGCCAAATGTAGTTGAAACTGGTAGCTACTACTACTACTACTACTGCTGCTGCTGCTGCTGCTGCTGCTGCTGCTGCTACCACTGATAATGATAACAAAAAGGTTGAGATTTTTAGTGTGAGAGCAGGTATGAAAGACAAAGCAAAGGACTATATACAGTTTTCTAAAGAAAATGTGATTTAATTCCCCTTTCCTCCATCTTCCCACCAATGTCTTAAACTCCATCCTGAATGATATTACGGTTAATGTCAGTGATTTTAGAACTGTTAACAGGCATGGAGATTTTAGCTACTTTCAACTCGTACTGTTTGATTTCCATTAGCACACTTTATCATCACACTGTACCTAGCAGAAGGTGCTGAAATCTCTTTCAGTAATTCCTCATAATTTTTTCCCTTATGGAAATAAGAATGCATCTCCCAGGTGAAGCAGTGTATCCATTTTCCCATGCATCCTGCTAAATACAGTATTAATTCTCAGCTGGTCTAAATACTGCACCACTTCAACTTACATGCAATTATTTGCAGGTATTCTTGGCAAGTAAGTGCTGCAGACTTTTCTATTTATCTGACTACATGGTATGTACTTTGTCTTCACCAGCTCATATTAAAATATAATCTAAAAATTTATTTCCAGCTCTCAAACTGACATTCCATTAGTTTTCGTAGACACCTGAGCATATATTAAAATCTAACTTCGTGCACAGTGAATAGCATTTTTCAGCATCTCAGTAATTTTAAATTTTATTTGTAGCTTTCCTCTATTAGAGCATGTAATGCCATGGGGGCTGCAATGTCTTTGATTGTGAAGCTCTCTTCATATGTTGTGATCTTTGCTGGTAGTACACAACACACAAAACCTGTTAGCGCCTTGTCTCAGATGAAAACTTGCATTTCTGCCAACAAATACAGGTCATATGTTTAAATAAGCCAGGAATGAAATGACATGGGCATAGATTAGGGTCTCAGGACTCAGAAGTGAAGGAAGAAAGACTCCTAGAAATGTACTTACCCAGACCTCAAGGTAAAAGAGCCACAACATTTGTGCAAGGTCCTTTGCAGGCATCAGGGTGGAAAACCGATGTGTAGACAGAGGGAGATGCAGTGAGAAGCACTGGGGCAGAGGCCGAACAGCCCCATGGGGACAGCGTGTCTGACACCCCTGTGCTGGAGCTCTCTTCTTGCGCATGGAGAGCTGCTCTGGCCTGGCACACGCAGGATGGTGTCACACCTTGTCCAAAAGAAGGCTCTGCCGAGGTTACCAGTTGTGGCTGCTGAGGTGGCCCCAGCTGTGGGTCAGGTGACACCTGAGCAGCTCAGCTTAGCGGTTGTACCTTCCCTTAGCCATGTGAAAAGCTCCGGAAGTGCCGTCTTAAGTGAAAAGAGTTTCTGTTAGAAAAAATAAATTTCCTGACAGGAATAGATATTAGAAGACTAGAGACTAGGTGTCTTCTTGTATCGCTCCTCACTTTACCACCAAATGTTCCCAGACTGGAGGTGAAGGTTTGTGCAGACATTAAGTGCACTTTGTGTGGAGATATACTGGCCACACTCTGATGGTGTCCTTCTGGCTGGCAGGAACAACTGAAGGCACCCAATAAACATCATGTCCAATTTGTTGAGTGTTACAGGTGTGACTTGGTGTTAGGAATCTACAGTGGAGCCAGCAAGACTGAAGCCTTTTGCAGAAAATGACATGTTTGTGGAAAGGCTTGAAAGTAAGCCAGGTACACTGTATGTGAGGCACTAAATGGAGAGTCAGAGGTAGAAGCTGGGCACAGAGTGGAACAGGGGCTTTTTTCCCTCTCTGTCTCATTATTGCTTCACTAGGAATTGCATATTCTAGTCAACATCATGGGTTTTAGTTTAAAAGCTGGCTCTGAAAGAAAAGTGATATTTGAGAATCTAGGATTCGCAGCTATAATAGATCCTGTACAAAAACTTCATCAACAAGCCTTCCTCTGATATATTTCTGACATTCTCTAGTTTTAAATAGAGATACTTTTTTTAGAGAAACTAAATTAGTGTCTCTAAAATTCAGTAACAATGTTTTGGCAAAGATGCAATGTTAGAATGACAATTCTCCTAAGTTGACTTTATGCCATATGCCCATTAAATTGAGGTGCTGTGCTCTGTGAAGGATCACTTTAGTACTTACTATGGCCATTAAGCTGAGGGAAGAAAAAAAAAAAAAATCACAATTTGATCTCAGTATTTCATTGGAATATAGAACATTTTTGTGTATGTTTATCTGTGTTTAAAAAGAAATTCAAAGCTTGTTTCTGTAACAAATCACAACTGAAAATACTTTATGTTAAATCATCCTTCTATGAGTGACATCAGCATGGATTTCCTAGAAGTAGACAGCCTCCGACAATAAAGGCAAAAAAGTATTTCATCTTGAGATTTCCAAACTAAGATAGCATGCAGAATAAATGGTCAAAATATTCTGACAAATTCACAAAATTCTAGAGGAAAATCTGCCTAATTTTTAAAAAACAGTCATAAATTGATACGTAGTTTATCTTCCTCTATTTTTTCAAAGTAATCTTGAAAGGAAAAAGAGATTAACTGCAAAATAAATCTCTTTTTTAAAAGATAAAATAAATATTGCTAAGAGCTTCAGCACCTGCATGTCACTCCTGTTTGACCACTGTCTTTTATGACACACTCTAAAAAGAACTTTTGAACATCCATATTTTCAAGGACAGGAAAAGTACTTAAGTGATTTAAAGGTCCATAAATACATACTCAGCACTAAAAACACTCATTTCTACTTTGTTCCCCTAAAAAGTAACCTTTCCTCATTCAGCCAAGGAAATTTGCAGCATTTTTTTTCTCTCTGTGGAGATCAAGAAGATATATGAATTAAAACTAGCTTATGCATGGCTAGAAATTCTGGGTGAAATATTTGAAATGGGCAGTTTTTCTGTTCCTGTCATTTTGATTTTGTTATAAAAATTTTAATAAACCCATCTAAGCTTAAACAAGCCCAAATAAAGTATTAATATTTTCTTCACTGGACTGACATAGAGTTCTCCATAGGTGAGTCAATTGATTGGAAATGTTTGCTTCTCACATTGCAGGACCATAAAATTATTTAGATTGGAAAAGACCTCCAAGATTATCAAGTGCAAACTTTGATGAAAAACTACCATGTCAACTAAACCACGGCACTAAGTCCCATGTCCAGTTTCTTGAACACATCCAGGGATAGTGACTACACCTTCCTGGACAACATAAAGACAACAAGGATTGCCACCACCTCAAAGCTACAATCTTTCACAGTGACCCTCTGTGGACAGGCATATTCCCCAAAGTGAAAGATCCAAAACTGTGCTCTGACATCCTTAGACTGCAGGTTTCTGAGGGTCAGTTTGGTTCCTGGGTCAGCAAAATGCACATACTTTAAAATCCTTCCACATATTTAAGGAAATTTTGCACATATGCATGCAATCCTGCCAATGCTTTCCTGGTCTCCTGTAACACAAAACAAAATGGGTCAGCAAAGAGCATAACAGGAAACAGCTGTGACAAGAGGTGTGCATGTGGATCCATCAGATGGACGTAGTTGTCCTGGAAAGGAGAACATGAACACCTATCTACTAGGATGGATATGTTTCCAGGAGGAGTTCTCTTTTCCTTCTGTCCTACATAAATAAAATTTTAAAAAATAAAATTCACTAGGACCATAAATACAAGTTGCTGCTCTCATTTTTGTCGGCAGGAAGAGGAAGAGTTACTTAATCCTTTTTTTTTTTTTTCCTTTAGAAATCCTGATAGCTCACAGACTTGGAGAAGAAGTGAAAACTGGTTTACTATGAAAGTAAAATATCATTGCAGTACTGCTCTGCCATCTACACAATGACAAGAACAGGACAAAGCTACAAATCTATTCCCAAGGCAATGTGGATTCTAAGCAAGAGCATGTGGGAATCAACCCCTCCAAAAAAAGAGAAAAAATCATAATAGGAAGGTATAGGATACATATGGCTTAAACTACAGTTTTTCATAAAGACACAAAAGCTTTTAATGGCGTTGTATTATCTGAAATCCTTGCAATACCTGGCTTTGAATTTAAGTCTCAGCAAATACATTAAGGATGATTGTGTACTAGCCAGAAAAATCAAACTGTTCCTTCTTGGCTCTTGATGAATCATGTGAATGATGCAGTAGGACAGATAGTGCAGTAATGGTCAATACTTTGTGGGAGGCTGCCTTGAGATGACAGCTGTACTCCATAATGTGTGTATTAGTGTTCAGAAGATTTTGAGGAAATACAAGGGGTCTCAAAAAAAAACCAGTCCTCAAACTTTAGAGTGGACCCAAGCAGATATTTCTAACCTCATTCCCAAACAGCTGTAATTTTCAATTAGTGTCTCACAAATGCAGAAATCAACACAGGAAAAGTAAAAGGAGGAAATAATTGCATAAATTCAGGTTAAAATATAAGGAGATGAGGGTGCAAATAGACTCACATAATGAAATCACATGGGTGTTTTGCAAGTGAATGTCATGAATGATAAAGAAGTTAGGGCAGTTGTGCCTAAATATAGCTGACTTATCAAAGTATTATTTCAATTATTAAAGACAACATAATAATAGAAATTCTATATAGTGTAATAGAGGACATAACACCTAATGTTATATATTCTATGGCTGTTAACTTAGTGCTGACATTTGTCTCTGTCTACTTTGGGTTACTTTTGTGTACCTGAGTAATGATTTTTTTTTTAAACTCATAATCTGAAATTTTACATTATCACATTCAAGAATATTTTATGGAGATTTCTGCTCACCAGAATATTTCAAATTGCATTCATTCCTTCTGTAATTATTTTAAGTGGCTTCTAATCAGGATTTGAGGACCATGCCTATACTCTGGTTTCTAATTATCAACTGAGGTTTGAGGGATTTTAAGTTGACTTATGTATCTCTGATATATGCAGCTCACGACTCATTCATGCTAGCCCACCATTATTCCATTGTGGTGAAGGAAGAGAAACCAACCTCTCTTTTAAAAGAAAAATCACAAAAATATAACACTTTCTAAATGGCGGTATCTTGAAATCTGTATTATATAATGTGATGTTTTTGGAACAAGCCAAAAGAACAAATAATTTCAACTAGGTCTGCAAGTCAATGCATCTGATAGCTACAAGTTTTCATTAATGAGAGACATTTTACTGATTAAAGAAAGATCTCTTTAATTTCCAAGTTAGGCTACCTGGCAGAATTAGTCTTAAATTAAAGCTCTCCAGGAGATGCATGCTATCAATATTGAATTTGGAGGCCATGAGACTGTGAAAGTTACATATGTTCCAAAGACTAGCTTAGGCCATGGGTAAATATAGACAGAAGAGACTGCTCTTTACATTCAATGTATTTCCCTCTGGGCTCAGGGAGCCAGAGCCTGTCAGACACACCAAAGGTTTGGTGAAGAGAGGGACTGATGGAAGGCAGGAGGAGCGCACAGCCTTGCCTCCAGAGCACCTCCACGGCCACTGCCAGCCCAGAGATCCCAGGCGCTTTGCCCAGACCCTGCAGGGCAACTCTCTCAGGGCTGGCAGGAGTATTTTGCCTGTCTAGGCAGAGCATGAACACAGCACTTTTCCCACCAATCTGAAGGTCAGAGTATTCAAGATGTTTAAAAGCAACCCAAATTTCTTTTAAAGCAACATTTTGCACACAAGTCAGCTAATAAATTTCCAAAGTGTTTTATCTTTTTCCATGCTCCAAATATATTTTTAAAGTTATACATTTTCTCAAAAAATTATTAATCCATCAAGAAATTCTTGAGTTTGGGGGTAAACCTGATAAAATCCGTGGAACTGACTCAAAGTCGTTACAAAAATTGAGTGATCTTGAATTTTCTTTCACCTCATTATACAACAACCTGAATTAGGAAGTCTGTATAAAGAAGACAGAATTGTTCCAGGACTTGTCTCCTTGTCTGTGAGTGATTAATATGTAAAGGCAGATTAAAAACATTTTTTTCTGGCAGGTGAAAACAGATATCAGGACCAAATTCATCTCCAGTGACAATTCATTAGGCTCAATACAATTACACTAGGACAGCTTTTAACATTGTTTGAAAAACAAGACCTAGCAGAAATCTCTCTGCTTTTCAATGAATAAATATTGAACAGGTACTTCTGTCTTCATTTATCTAGATTCCTTTAAAGAAAGTTATTTGAAAAACTGTGAGACATTTTCTGTTTATTCAAACAAAGAAAGCTTTTATCCTACACACCTGTGTCTTCTAAGCTAGGAAATTAATCAGCTATGTTCTGCTAAAGATAAAGTAGTATGTTTTTAACTAATTATGCTGAATGATCCAGCAAAGTGTCTCTGAATAGGAGAGTAAAGCACTATCCCATTTAATATGATAATGAACAGAAAAATCATTTACTGTCACTTCAGGAAGACACTGGGATACCTTTATTCTGCAGGGCAGAATGAGGTTGAGGATCAGGACTCAGGGCTTATTTTTTGAGTTCTTTGAAGAAACTCCTCTCATATCCTGACTGGATAAAAGTGTCTGCTTGAGCTGTCACAAAGCTTAACTAATAAGAACCTTATTTCGATAACCCAGTTGTTTTTGAGCAAAACAAAAAACATTTAAAAAATGTGGTTTGGATGCTTGCCGCTGCTCTAAAATTTTAACACTCTTGCCTATCAATGTGACAGTGAGTTATGTATTTTCCCACTGGTTCAGCTCAGTTTTTGTTTGAGATATTGGGAAGACAGAAGTTCTAGTAAGAGTCTCCGTGAAATTCCCATCCCAGCATCTCAAATGGAGGCACACCATGGTGAGCCAACAAAATTCCATTATTCCCAACAGCACCCAGAGCAGAGGTTCTTTTCAGCCATAACAGAAAAACATCCTCACTCATTCTATGCTCTCACATGGGGTGAACATGGGGTTTATCTTCTTCTTTTAAGCGAACAAATCAATAGTTCAAAAAAATTGATAGCACCTGCAAGTCTCACTTGGTATAAGCTACCCTTTACCATCTAGACACTCTAATAATGCACTAAGGATTATGCAGTTTAAGTTCATCTACAGCTGAGAATTGGTAGTGAAAATCTATAGCATAAAACTGTAAAACTAGAAAACCATAGCAAAACTATATCCCCACGGCAGGGCATTTGGAATTAGATGATCTTTAAGGTCCCTTCCAACCCAAATCATTCCATGATTCTATAGTGTGTTACAACTGTACTTTCATTAGTTCACTTTAGTTTTCTGAGGAATTCTCTTAACTGTCAGATGGACATGGAGGGGGATTATTTTCACAAAAAACAGTTGACGCTCCCATCCATTCTTATCTGTTATGAAGCATAGAGTATTACCTATAAATTCTTTCTATTCCTACATATGCGTGAAATTATTAGGAGAAGTCTCAAGAGATTATTAGAGTCTTTTAGTTTAAATAGGCTCTTTGATGCTATGAGTAGTCAGGGAAGGCACAGACCTGAGGACTGGCCGAGAAGGGATTTCTGCTGTATCATTGCCTAGTCTCAGAGTCAACATTGGTGTCCTTTTCTCATTTCAAGAGTCATCACACAGATGACTACCCACACAAGTCACAAAAGAAAATAAAAATCTAATGTGCCAAAGGAGAGATAGTAAAGGGGGACTTTTTACCATCTTGTCCTTTTAAAGAATATTTTGCATGTTTAGAATATGCCAGAAAAGTTGAAATTTCAGAATTCCCCTAGTGAAAATGCAGTTATGCAAGTGTTCAAGCCAATATATTAGCTCTGTGAAGCACAGCAAGAATGGTACAAAGAACCAGCACATTTCTGCACTGATTTTCACAACATGATTAAGAGCATATATATATCCTATCAGAATATTTGCCTTGATAAAATTTACCTGGCCTGAAAACTAAAGGATGTCTAAAACCAAAGGCATTGCTATGTTCATTTTTGTGGTGCTGTTGAGCTACAGTAGGTCAATTCGAGCATCCTAAGAATGAAGTAGGGGAGGAAAATTCAATAGACAATGTGGTTGTGTTTGTACCGACCTTTTTGGCATAGTCAGTTTTCTTATTGCCTCCGCACTAGATTTAAATTTTAAAACCTATTTCTTTGCTAAGTAATGGATATTTACCCCTCTTTTCTAACAACTGGTCAAAGCTGTGTTCTTATTTATATTCAGGTGCTCCATTGCCCTGCTGGAAAAGAGAGGAAGGCAGCAAGCACACTTCTTTTCCTACTTAACTTCTAAAAATATTGAACATTTTGATGTTCATGTCATTGTAAAGCAATAAAAAGGTGCCTCTTAGAACTAAAAAAGAGAAATGAAATTTCAAACTGCTCCAAATTATGTTAATTGTAGAGTATACAATTTTATAAGCAACTACATCAGACACAGAGAGTAAATTTTGGTCCTTTCCAGTTCAGTCTGTAATTAGAAGCAGTAGTTTTCATTGTTGTTGCTGGTGGTGGTTTGTTTGCTTGTTTTCCTGTCTGCTCTGACTCAGCTGAACAATTCCCCTTAGCAGTGAGATGAACCTCTCTGAGGTCATACCATCCACCAACTTACTGAAGCTGGGATACAGAAAGGTGAATTTAATTGCATGACGCTCTGTTCTGTTCCTTCTGTCTTTCAGGGACATATCTGAGCTCAGGACACTTGAATTCAATTAGGATTCTATAGAAGGAAGCTTGTTTAGAGCCCTTCTAGCAGTGTTGCCTTATAAAAGAAAGCAGCACCCCAAGGATAACTGGTTGTCATATAGAAATCATTCTTAAGAAAATGTAATATTTTTTCAAAATCTTGTGTGTGTGTGTGTATGTTTCAGTCACTAATGCTATGGCCAGGAAGTGGAGGAGAAAGACACAAATTATTCCATTTCTTATTCTGAATACATATTTCCCTTTTCAGTCATTTGAAAGACAAAAAATGCCCCATAATTTTTATAATCATTAATTTTTTTCCAAAGTTCTGAAAAATTTCCAATCTGAATAACATACTCTTTTCTCCAGCACACCAAACTCTACAAATTGTTTCTGAGAACCACTTTATTTGATGTAAGAATTTTAATATCTTTGTATACCACTTACTAATCCTCAGTATTTGTATTCCACCACTGTAATCCTTATTGTCACAGTCAGACCCCCTTCAAGCACTGCCCAGTACTTCTTCATGCTCTTAAAATATACATCTACAGCATTAATTAAACCTAAACATCTCTTAAGACCTGCCTAATTGCAGTCCTAAGACTCCTATCATCATCAACAACCTTGTCTCCTCAAGTTATAAACAGGGTCTCTGGAAAAATTCAGAAAGTTAACTAGTCTAGAGAAACTTCCCCAGTCATGAGGATGCTCTTATTATGCACAGTTAGAAGGAACTGCTACCCAGTGAATAACTGACCTAGGGAAAAGGCAGTGCCCTTATATATTAACTATCTTGTGGTGTTTTGTAGCTGTACATTTCAAAATCCAATCATGAATTTTGCCTTGATCATATAATTAAACATAAGAATTTATGTGTATTTTCTATTATGAGTCAATAGCATAAGCAACACAAACCCAAAAAATGTAAAAGCTGTGTGAAGATTACAGATGAAAAATATGAGAGAAAGGCAGAACAGATATATTACGGAAAAATAATACAGCTGCAGCTTATCTGTACAAGACCTAGCACAGTTTTGCTTTCAGTGCCAAATCCTTCTGGGTGATCAGCAGTAGAAATGTAGTGAAACTCTTCCCCTCTAATCATTTCCTATTCTCTACATTGTTTCATTTCCCCCCACTCCAAATCTTACAGTCTGCATTAATATTCATCTGTATTTATTGATACAGGCTCTGTTAAATGTTTCCGTTTATTTAATTGGTTTGGTGTGTTTCAACACTGATTGACTCAAGTCCCAACTTCCATTAATCTTCCCTGCTGACCATGACAAAGCTCTTATAAATTTATCCCGCAAACACAAGTGACAGATCATTTTTCAAATTCATTTCATGTTACCTTGTGCAGGAGAAGCTTCTTGTTCCCTTGACCAAGGGCAGCACTTGTTAAACAACAAGGCAGCATTTAAGGAGCGACTGCTTCAGGTTTGTTAGATGAGGTAGCCTCCAAAATAACTTGATATAGAGCAGTCTGAACTACACTGCCAAACAGAATTTGGAATTTTGGAACAATTGCAGAAGTGTGTTTCTTTCTTGCATAGATTTCTTTGTTATCGACTGCAATATTAAAGCAAATTTGCAGAGGGTTTATAGGTATTTTTCTTCTAGATTGAAAAGAAGAAGTGAGCTCTTCAAAACCACACAAGAAGAGTTCTCAGCCTGTCAGTTGAATTCCCTGATAAACACTATTTTGCAATAACAATACTAAATGGTGTTTTGAGGCCTGCAGACTGAGTGGTATCATTCATGGTAAACACATTTTTGGCTGGTCCGTTCAGGGGAAACTATTTCTTGTCCTCCCTTCCAGCTTCAGGAAGCTGAAGAAAAGACAGAGCAGATATATGTACTCATGTACATGGCAGAGAGAAGTTTGAAGACAAAGGCCAGACAACAGTGTGCCTTGGGATGAAGGGACAATGAAACCCACAAGGCAGCTCTTGATGAAGACTGTGGAGAATTTCTAGGACAGAAAGCAATATTATTGCTTCATTAGGTTCATCTTTGTAACACTGCTTTTGTATAGACAAGTTTATGATGTTGTAAGAAGACAGAACACAGCAATGGAGACGTGGTTAGGACAGTTAGACTCATGACTGGTCATTAGCCAAGTAGTAGATACCTAGTCCTAACATGCAGGGTATTTCTTCTTTAATAAAGGAAAAGAATAAATAGTCTGTCTCTATTAAATCAAAGTGATCAAATTTCCATCTCCAACTTTTCTTCTCAAGTTGTAGAGCACTGTTTTCTCCACAACCCCATATCCCTCTACATGATCATTAGCAGAGGGCATTGTGAAAGTCTTTAGCTTTCATTAGCTAAGCAGGGTTGAAGAATGACAAGCTTCCTTGCTTGAAGCTTCCATAAAGCTACAAGCACCAGAAAACAGCATCAGAATGATAAGTGTTTTCCAAAAATTAACTGGAGTAGGCATTACACACATTCCTGTAGTTAGGAAATACATTATTTCTAGAACAGGTAATCAAAGAAATCATGTCAAATTTCACAATGCTAGTAGAAATTATTTTTGCCAAGATTATCCCTTGCTGGTTATCCCTTTCATACAGCAACACTTTTTTCCTTCAGGCAACTCCAGGAATATCAGGAGGACTGAGAACAGTTCATGTATCAGCAGTCCTGCCAACTGGACCAAAATCCAAATGTGCTGAGTTTACAGAGGAAAAAAGGGTCCAGACACATGCTACAGAGAGACTGCACCTGAAGATGGGAAAGAGAGGGAGAAAAGGAAGGGAAGGGGAGGGGAGGGGAGGGAAGGGAAGGGAAGGGAAGGGAAGGGAAGGGAAGGGAAGGGAAGGGAAGGGAAGGGAAGGGAAGGGAAGGGAAGGGAAGGGAAGGGAAGGGAAGGGAAGGGAAGGGAAGGGAAGGGAAGGGAAGGGAAGGGAAGGGAAGGGAAGGGAAGGGAAGGAGAAAAAAAATCCCAATCATACATCACCATACAAATTGAGATGCTCTCAGTTTCACTGCTTAACTCCAAAGACAATGAAAAGGCAGGGTCAAATTTTGGGAAGCCTGATTCTCTCTGACTAACCTGGTTTAGGACATTATTTCTGGAGCTAGGCAATGCACGTTAGCCAAAGGAAGATTTTTCTGTGTGGGATGTTTGGTGCCCCAGGAAAAAAATGCATTTGATTTCAGAAGATAAACATTTACCTTTTTCCTTTCTCCACATCATCTAGAGTTTAGAAGTTAATCCTTAAGCTTTTTACTAAGTGTTACCTTGTCTACACTGATTAACTATTTCTCCACTCCCACTGATACAACCATTTTATTAAAGACTGGGTGATTTTTTTCTCTTTACTGGTCAGATAGTATCTCCATAATCCCTAGTACCATCTGTATTGTACACAGTTGTGCAGACGGTAGCAGAGCTGACTGACTTTCTGCATCAGATGCCTTTTGATCACACAACGCAGGAACTTCAAATGTGATGCTGGGAGAAAGGGAGAGAGACACAGTCCAAATGAAAATTAATTTATCCTGTCTAAGTCCAGTCTTTCCCTGAGGCAGAGCAGCAGGATAACACAGAGAAAAGCTAACTCGCTTTTCCAGAACCACACAAAGCACAAATAGAAAAAGCCCTGTGAAGTCATACGGTCCTCTGACTTATCACTATAGAATTGTCCTTTATATTGTATGCTACAGTTTTAACTTACACAACCACTGAAACAACCAACATTTCCCTTAGGCATGTATTCCAAAAACTACTAGGACACATTCTGAGGAAATAAAGGGATAATAATTGTAAAAGCTTGCCATCTGTCAGATTTTAAGTCGTGTTTAAAAAAAATAAATGCAGAGCTACATTAAAAGATCATGAAGTCTAACACTGGCAAATTTAGAAATTAAGAAATTAATACTAGAGTGCTCAATATCATGCACATCTACGAGATGATATATTATGCAATTTAAGAATTATATACTCTTTTTTTTCCCCCTACCTCACTTAGTGAGCTGACTGTGACTGTTTTGCCTTGTCCACATTTTTAGGTTTCTGATTCAGGCACTACACATAAAATAAACTCTTCTGAAGTTTAATCTCCTTAAATGTTTTTCTCTGGTGCTCTTCAAAATACAATTTGGATGTTTCACACCCACGATGCTCAGGGCAGCCTTGGGCACTGTCAAGAGTGGTGTTAATTCCCTCTGACAGCCAAAGAACCCAGGCATGGAGCCCTCACAATGTTTGGGTGCTCAGTCTGAACCCCCAGAGACTAGATGTTCAAAATAGTCAGACTTATGCACTACTATATCCACCCCAAGTGTAGCTGCTACTGCATCAGATATAGTGAAGTGCATATGGTACTCCTGGAAATCAAAGCACATGTCCCAGGTCAGGCTCTGGAAGCCAAGGGATGAAAGCACTGAGTATCACTGCAAAGCAAAGCCCTGGTTTAAAGCTGGATTGACCAACACTCCCGACTCCATACACTGGACCCAGTCCATTTGTGGGTTTCTATAGCCTCACATTCCCTGCACAATATCTAAGAGCAGAATTCACAGACTTGCTCATTCACAAATTCTCAGTGGAAACTATTTCCCATTGTGTGAAATAAACAGGTATTTGTTGAAGTAGGGAACCAGAAAAAGCTTCAGACTTAACAGATGGGCATTCATGGACATGAACTTATGGGTAGTAGGTGCAAAACCAAGGGAACAAGTTCTGACACTGCATCAACTGAATGTTTTAACTATTTTAGAGATAATGGAGAAGATTCAGCAGAAATCACTGAATTTTTTCAGCCAAAGAGTGCCATTCATTACAGTCATTACGGTACAGCACCTGGTTTAATAATTTAAGCTGAGTTTCCCATATCTAAGGGGATATTCTAGAGACTGGAATTCTGGAAATGTACTTGCGGCAGTGCCTCTGCCAGTGGCATCCTCTATTGTACAAAGCTTAATCTAACAGTCTCTGAAGCAGCTACCTAATAGAAAAAGACAGGCAAAAGAATGGCAATTTGTGAATCCTGATAATATTTAGTTGTAAGATAGACAGGTAGTTCTTCAGCATTGTCAAGATTTACAAGACTTAGACAGAGTAGGAAAATTACTGTCACAGGCATGGGTGTCTGGGGGCTAAGGTTGAGGTTCATCATCAGGGTGGGGAAAAGAGGCAAAGTTCAACATGGTATTCAGGTTGACACTTGCCCATCCCACCACATCTAGAGCCATTGGACAGCACTCTCCTAATACTTTATTGGAAGAAATATGTTTTTGTGTATGTCATTGTGGTGTTCCCTGTTTTATTGGAATTAAATTCTGTCAACAATCCCAACTGCATATGTGTAATCCAAATCACAACTGGACCAAACTTTTGACTTCCTACATAGAGGTATGGTGATTTTTGGCCTGAGAACTGGTACTATCACAGACTGCAAAAACAGTGTGTATCAAAGACACGGGTGTGGAACACACCGTAGTGTATTTATATACTGTAGTATGTTGTAACACATGAGCTGTCATTTAACCCTAATGTATATCTGGTGTCAGAGGTCTTGGTATGAGTTGAGCCCTTCCTGGGTCTCTGATCAGGTACAATCACACCTAAAGGAGATCAAACTGCCATATTCTCATTATTATCTTGTCTAAATAGAGAAAACTGACATAGGTAACAACTGTTGCAAATTCATGGACGCCTGGCCCTTTATGGAAACAGTAGTATGGCAAGAGGCCCTGGATCTGAGGTCCAGGGCCAGGCTCTATAGAAAAGCGTGCGTTGCTGGGAACAGACTTTGATGTTTTGTTCCCCAACTTCTCCAAGCATGATTCAGTGTGCCCATGATCTTCAACTGCCTCTGCTCTACTCCTGGTTGCTCCTAAGACACATCCTCTCACTTCATTAGTCCCAGAGAAGTACTCTAATTTCTCATCCTACTCCTGGTTCTTTTGCATAACCAACCCTCCTCTACTTTTCTGCACTGCTGCCCACTCACTGCCTTCTCTCTCACCCAGTAGTCTTGTTAACTAGTGTCATTTTCCCTTTCTTGTAGCTTGATTATATTTTTCTTGTCTCACTGGGTATTCAGTTGTCTTCTAAACTTTGTATCTGTTCCAGTTGCCTCCTTCAGCTCTGCTCCCCGCTATCACTGCCTAAGAAGTTCCTGCTGTCCTGCTGGCACTGAAGCTTCTTTTCAGACCCATTTCTCCCTTTTTCAAATTTCACGAGTTCCTACATCACTCTGCAAGCTGCTTGAGAGACCAAGAGCATTGGCTACTCTCAGAGGTTCCTGGTCTTGCCAAAAACATTTTAAAGTCTCTGACAAAAGCTGTACGCCAAATTCCCAATTCCCCCCGCCCCAAGTCCAACTCACAGTCTAAGTTTCTCACTTTGTTTGCCATGCACCTTTCAAGTGTCTTTGTATCAGTTTTGCCTTGTTCCCTGTGCATAATATCTAGTTAGCTTCATCTTGCGAACTGCTGGCAGGAAGAGAACTGGAAAAGCACACAACTCATCCAGTGTGGGGGTGTAGACCATATACAGTCACAGCAGTACAGAGCTGCAATGGCAGGAAGATCTCTCCCTCCACTCCACATTCAGAGAAAATGACAGGGCATTTATATTCTGGAATTTCAAAATGTGTGATCTGTCTATATTGACTTATCAAGTGTGTGTGGGTTTTCATATATAAAAAAGTTGCTCCTCACTAAATGTAAAATTCGCCTCCAAGCCAAGAACTACTGGAGTTTCTAGGCAAAAAGATAGTTCTGACAATGTATATTCCCTCCAAACTTTCTCTGCGCTGATGTCCCTCTTTAAAAAAGGGAAGTTAGTGGCTTATAAGAGCCTTAAACATTCTTCTTAGCATTCTTCCAAATTCATCTACAATACAAAAAAATGAGTTACAGGGGAAAAAATTCCGTCAATCTGCTAATTGCTTTCCACAGAGAATAATCATTCAAGGATTGAAACTTGAAGATCAAACTAGAGAACTGGATATAAGAAAAACCTCCCCTAACGTGCCTCAGGAGTAACCTGTTATCAGTTCAATGGACCAGCTGGTAGCTTGGCAGTATGATGAATGCTCAAAACAATGGAAACCAATCCAAAGCACAAATGCTGGAGAAGTAAAAAATCAAGTAGCTACTGTCTTTGATTTGTTTTACCCCATTCATATAAATTTAGCACTCAATGGCAAATATGAAAGTTCTAGTTCAATAGAATGGCCTGTGTGCTGAAGGTGTACATGCGATATCTTACATCCACAGACATGGTTATCTAGCATTGTTTCTACCTCTATAAGGTATATACCAGGCTATTTTAAAACAGTAATTTTGTTTCCCTTGTAACTGGTTTTTTCACAAGTTTTAATTAAATATAACAAGAAAAATAGCGGTTGGATTAAATAATGTGCTGTGAGAGTAAAACTACCCAGTAGTTAAAGATAAATAATAATGTATGACCAAAAATGCTAATGCCATACTATGAGTGCAGCAATCAGCTGATTAGCCACTTAATTTCTCATTTGAGATCAAATTTGCATACCTAACTTATCAATTCAGATGTGACAGTAACATTAAAATTAAATATGTGTTTTGGTATTTCAGTAAATGACAGCCATTGGTTAAACAGCAATAATACTAGCCTTTGGGACAAACATGTAGAGCACATTGCCTAATTCATTTCATTTTCAAATGAACAAAGAGTGATTCTGAATGCCCTGCTTCCCTAAAAATATGCCTGGAAGGGTTTGTTGCTAACTCTGGAGACTGAAAGATGGTGGCTGCAAAAAATAAGCCCCATTTATAATGTCAAAGCCCAACCTCTGAAGCAGAAGGGTACTGTTCAGACATCAGCTCCCCAGACAAGATAAGTGTTTCAGATGTGGTTTGGATATAGCTGCTCACCAGACATACTAGGTCTCCATGCAACAACCTTTCTAGCAACTAATATAAAGCCTCAAGAAGGAAATCTGGGATTTCTAAGGCTTTTTAATTGAAAAAAAAAAACCCCAAACATCCCAGACAAATAATAGCTTATGTAATATGTAATTATTCATATTCAGAAAAATGACCACCATAGATCACACATCCATGAAATTTTGGTCAATGTCTGCTTTACTGATGAAGGTATTTGACCAACTTCAGGGACATCAAGAGTAAAATTTTGCAAAAAATTGAAGAGATCTCTTCTGATGCATTTTTCAGTACTGATAATTAATGCGCTGTTGATTAGGACCATGTGTCTGAGATAACTATACTTTATAACAAATTTTGCTTTATAAATTCCTATTTATGAATCTGGGAACAAAGACACGTTTCAATCCATTGTGGATGGATTATCACTGCCTTTTAAATATGACTGAAAAACATTAAGGAAAAGTAAAAATTTTTTCTTTTTGACCAAGTGACAAGAATTGAATTTCTCCACATACTGGTTACCTTTTCTTACATTTTCTGTTTCTGACAAAGTTACTTCCCTGGAATGTTAATTCACAGAGGATAGAGAAAAGAAAAAGAAGAACCTGGCAGATTGGAACTCTATCTGCTACTGCACATTTGGAATGATGGCAACACAGCCTAAAGAGATGTAGAAACAAACCATAGCGCAAGCTGTGTGGCAAAACCTGCATGCAGAAATCATAAAACTATAAAGACTGTTATATAGGGCTGTGGATTACCACATGATTATCTCTGCTTACAGCACATACATGTTTATATATATACATGTATATATACATATATATACACACACATATATATATGTACTGCCCAGTCACAGGCAAGGGTGGAGAAAATATTCTTTGCCCTATGATGCTTAAGGCTTTTAGTCACTTCTGTTGTATCATGGTTATTTGTCCCGTCTGCTTAGCAATATTCTGTGTGTCAATTTGTGAAAACTATAGGAGATCACCACCTACATAAATAAGTATATAAATAGAAACATTTATAGATTGAAAAAAAGAGACTGAAATGCTGCATTAGTTTTGTCTTTATTCCTTACTGCATTTCACATACCTTTTTTCCCCAGAATTTACAGGCTTTCAGCACAGAGCACTTTCTGTGTTGTCAGTCTCACAAGCAGTCTGCAGTTTCAGAGACAAGGTTTTTTATAAGCTTATTTCCTTTCATTTCTTAAGTTCTTAGAAAAACCCAACAACTTTTCTATCTGTCAAACATAAAAATTAGTCTGGTGGATGTGGGAATTAAAGTGCTTCAATTTTCTAGCACAAATTTATCTCAAAATGGTCCATTTGCAGTAAAAGACCAAACCTGGCTTTGCACAGGTTTGGAGGATTAAAGGAAACATTTAAGAACAGAAAGTAATGCTGCCCAAAGCATGCTGAATACCCTGCCTCCTGGGCTCTGCACCAGCCTTCTTCTAATAGCAGACCTCTGCTTTTGGCAGCAATTGGGAGGATAATTTCATAAAGAAGAGTACTGTCAGGAAACTGTAAGACTAATGTTTTTTGAACAAGGTGTTGCTCTTGGAGAATATTACACAGGACAGAGTTTGGTCTTCTTGACTACCCCTCTGAACAAAGAGTTTGGAAAGAATTAATATTCTGACCATCAGCTTCTCACCTAACAGCCCTGAAGGGCATTAATTAGTAAATCTAAAGATTATAGTAGAGAGAATGTTGGTGGCACATATTTCATTACGAAAGAGTGTTAAATTTGGCAGCTAGTCTGTCATTTCTTTGAAGGGTAAAGGAAAAGCATGTGCTTTGTTTTCCAGGAATATTCAAATTTGGAAGTCTGTGGACACAGGCACGTTTGTTAAACCAAAATTCAGTGAGTGCATTTAAACTCTCTCAGATGACAAGCCTCAGTTTCCAGTTTTTACTGGCTTAATAAGCAACCAGCTTGTCACCATGTCATAAAAGATCCATGGTTACTTCTGTGCCATGCCACCCCTCCAAAAGCTAAGCCACCAGAAATTGCTGAAGAGTCACTCCATTCATCTTCTCTCCAGCAGCCCCAGTGGCACTTCTGGAGTAGGCAGACAGCATGAGTGACAGCAACCCTGAAGCTACTTTAATGTGTTTCACAGACACAGGCTGGCATTTGTTACCTGAGGTTCAGGGATATGCTTCAGTGTCTTAATGCCTCTTCCTTCTAATTCAAATTTGCTCTAAGCACTATTCTGCTATCCCAGAAAATCAAGGCCAAACTGCAAGCTATTAGTTACTGCCTGGAGTAGGAGCTAGCCACAAGCAGTGCAGAACGGAAACCTTAGTCTTGGGATTATTTGCGACAGCACTGTACTCAATTGATTTTTGCACTGAAAGGGTTTTTTCCCCACTCCATTTTTTAACAAAACTTTTGCTATTATATATCTGCCAATGCTACCTTTTTAATAAATAAAGAGCCCCTGATGGATTTGAATATAAAATCTGAGATAATTCTATCCAAGGAAACTTGTATCTCTTGCAATGACAAAAAAAATTAGACCTAAATATTTGTTAGTAATACCAGGTAGCATCACCATTCCCACTCAACACTATCAGATGATGTGCAGAGAGATAAACATAACTGTTGATGAATCCTCACAGCAAACAGAGATAGGAACCAGCATCCAGAAGGTGATTGATTTCTTTAAGGTACTGTGATGAATCAATGTCTTTGCTTCTGTTAGGTTTCTGGATCCCCGGTACCCAGGCCTAGAACTGAGGAACAGAGCCACATTGTAATCATTACCTTTTGTTCCACAGCAAGATCAGAAGTGTTGAAGTAAACTTGGGTTGAAGGACAGTTTCTTGGTGTATTAACTGAGAAATAGAGGACAGCTACATCCTTTTACAATGCCAAGGATCTTCACACATCCTAAGACAGCCGTGTTTGTAACAGTTAAGCTCCTCATCAAAGTCATAGCACTATCCAAACTCCCTAACCTTTATTTATTTATTCATTTTATATCTTCATTAAAAAACTGGGAGAGTAATAATTTCTTTTTTGGTCACTGATATTTTACTTACATATCTCTATGACCAGAAGATTCTTGTGTTGCTATTTCCTCTTCTAACCCTATTGCCTTCTATTTTGACAGCATACATCTGGTTGCTCATTTTTTAATTTGTCCTGGGATTTTGGCAATTCTTTGTCTTGTGTCAACACCTTTTGTTGCTGATACGTCACTGATCATGAGTCAGAGGAAAAGGCTCAGAGGAGGGTCTCACATGGAGGGTCTCAGACTCAGTGCAAGTGGTCAGTGTTGCAATTTTTAAGTAATCTTATAGTACTGACGGAAATGACTTGGAAAGTGATTTTCATGTTTTTTTGCAATGTAACTACATCTGCTGCAGGCTCACAGGAGAAGGAAGCAGCCCAGGAGATAATGCTGATGGATTAGTGGAATGAGAAACTTGTTCCAAATGCAGCTTTGCTTCTGATCTTGTTTGTCTCACTTGCATGAAAAGGAGGTGGGAAAACATTATCCTTCATAATAGCTGCTACAGGTGGGCAAATCATACTCTAGATTTGGGGGTTGTAATAAACTGGTCCCTGATCAAATTTCACTGTAAGTCTTTTATCATTATTAGTATGCTTCTCAGTTTCTGTTTCTTCATTTTGCCTAATCCATCTTATTTTTGTATTTTCTCCTAGTTCAGTCCCAGCTCCTCTTTCTGTTTTGCAGCCATTCTCTTCACCACTTAAATGACTTGTCAAATGCAACACTGCAGGAAAAGTGAGGAGCCAAAATGGGAGAGAACTGCTCCTCTCCCCAGCACGCTGCCAGTCCCAGGGTTGGTGGCAGTGCCTACGGCAACTGCCTTCTTCCACTTGCTTGTGACTCATGATTTCTTTTGCATAACCACAGTAAGCAACACCCACATAGAGCCATCAGTCAGTTCAGCAATGGCAGCAGAAGAAATTTCTTTATTTCTTAGGAAATATTACATTTTTGGAAAAAAAAAAGAAACCAAAACAACACAAAACCCTAAACTACTACCTGACAAAGGCTTAAACATTCAGTGTTCTGTTTTCAAGGACTATTTAAATTCATTTTTCAGAGAAATTCTCTTGCATAGCTTATTGAGGAGTTTGCAAAACAATTTGATTTTAAGGAATTACTGAGATCTTATAGATTTTAGGGAGTCAACTTCATTGTAACCTGCTAATGGCAGATTTACAAAGAATAAAGAAGATTGAATGTCACCACAGCTAAATAACTGACATATCCTCTATGCCAAACCTTTTTCTGTCTTTCCTAGCATACATTAGTCTAACTACTTCAAATGAAATCAAAAAAACAAATTCATAAAAATATAATTACTTGAGGAACTCTGAGAAATATAGATATAAATTACCAAGACAACAGAACATGCCGTGCAGTCAGGCTTCAAAAAAGAAACAACCATGATTGCTGGTTTGAATACTCATGACTAGGTCTTTTGGTGTTCTAACTTTAGGATGTATATAAAAATGAAACTACTGCATAAAGACCATGAACTCTCAGTGATCAAACGATTGTCTTTTGGAATTGGAAGCACTTTTTTTTTTAACTCTTTACTGAAGTCTCATACATGGAAGCTAAAAGTTTAGATCACACTTTCATGAACACACTGCTGTATGTTTGTGAAACAAGGACAGTGAGTAAAGCAGAACTTTATCTTCTGGAGTAGCTCAGAGACGTGGGGCAAAGTTACATATTTCCTCCTTCGCCCAGCACTTCACTTTATTTAAAGAGCCGGTAATGTACAATCAAAGTGACAAGCTTTTAAGAAATTGGAATTTCTAATTTTTTTTTTTGCTATTTTGCTTTAGCTTCTAAGCAACTTCATGTAGAAATGGGAAATTGCATGATAAAGCACCTAAAATACAGCATACACAGCATGCATTGCTCCACCTGACTATTTTTTTAAAATAAAATCAATTTTCTTTTCTATTTTTTCTTGAAAAAAAAATTAATGAAATGCATTTATTCTCTGGACTGACTGAGATACCAAAGGTTCCAGTTTAATTTACTTGATAATAAACTTTAGCAGGGCCACAGTATGTATGCTCAAAGAGGAAATTAGCATGTCACTTACTGAACAAGATAATATTCACTAGATGTGTGGGTATCTTTTGTATTCTTCTCATTTCTTGGCTTTTTCACCTCTATTCTCAGCCCTTTATACCAAGAGAGAAACATGAATACTTATCCACAAACACACCTTTGTAGCTCTCATTTCCCATATAAATCAACAACTTGTAACAAGTGACAAGAGCTGGCAATATTTTCATGATCCATGCCCTCAATTAACACCATTCCAGTGGCATCCATGCTGGGATGCATTTTTTCCGGTGTTTCTGTTAACAGGATCCAGAGTCACAAACCTGGGAGGTACGAAGTCGCAAAATGCTTCTCCCAAAGCTTTCAATTGGCCTTTCAGTGACACTCTCCAAAAACCTCCATTAGCATTTAATATTTGGTATCACTTGTAGCAGTATCATCTACGGGGCAGAAGGAAATTCTTAAGGCTGAGGTTTAGAAACAGCTAAATCTGGGGGGAGAGGATTCCTGAGTTTGCTCTGTCAATGTTCCCAGTCTTGAAATGCAGCTTTTCCACAACACAGACTGCTGCTGGTGCTTGTGCTCTCTGTGTAGATATTCCCCATCCTGCCACTTAAGCCAAAGGATCAAGGATGAGCAGTTCAGTGCCTGCCTGCATTGCAGGAAGCCTCTAGTGGGACAAAAGTTTTTCACAATGCACTAGATGTAAAACTAAAGACCACAACTACTAAGGCACTTCCAAGTACAACTACCTCTAAAACAATCAGTCTTCAAATATTTTCCTAAAATAGTCCTTTAAAAGGCTCTATTAGTTTCAAAACTTTATGGCCTTGTGACTGTTTTCAAGTAGACAGTCGATTATTTTGGATGAAATTTGAATTACCTTCTTTGCATTAATGCCCAGAAATAATTAGCAAAAGCACCCTTAGCATGTGACCTCACTTACAGAATGGTTTTGCTGGCTTGGTGATTGCTATACTAAAGAGACAAAACATTTTTCTTAAGACAGCCTTAGCTGCAGAGGTCATGTGCTGATCCATGCAGATGAGGGGATGCAGAAATGTGTTCTTTCTTATTCCCAAGGACCTCTGAAACATTTTCAGGCTAAACTGGCAATTAATTTGTTGAACTGAAATTCATTAAATGCTCAAATTGCAAACATGCAGCTGAGTATTAACAGTATATGAATCATATTTTTCTGTTTTATGCAACAAAATAAATTTCCAGTTGAACTCAGTAGGACAAGTCACACTGCCTAAGGGAGAAATTTCTTAACTCAGGGGACTGATTCAGATTCCTTTATCACCATTATAGCCCCAAGAGGGAAAAACACAGAATGAAGTTGAGCTGAAATGTTGATTAAAATGAGAGTTCTGGATTATTTAGTAGGGGAATTATTGTGTATGTGGTGAGTTGTCCTCCTAATTCAGGTGTCTAAGTGAGAAGCCAAAAACTGGTATGACTGCACACAAATTACAATCAGCTGGGATAAATACCTCTGCACATATGGGCATGGCCTGGCATGAGATTTACACTATCTCCTCCAAATTGTCAAGGAGCAGCAAGAGCTCACTGTATGCTGCCATGATCATGGTGCTTTCCCAGGCTCAGACCCTTCTGTCATGGCAAAACAATTCCAGGATACCCTGCCCTTCACAGAGAAAACACACAGCTCCCTGGATGGTTTGCACAGTGGCACTGGGTGCCATTTCTAAAAACAGCAAGAGCAAGGGTCTGGGGACTTACAGGTCAGCCAGGCTCACCTCAGACCTTGGAAACATCACACAGACTGTCTTTTTGGGATGCATTTGCAAGCATGTGAAGAACAAAAACTTCACAGTTTTAATCAGCAATCCCCAGATTTACCACGGACAAATGATGTTCAGCAAACCCAGGTGCCTCCTACAACAAAGTGAGGTTTGTGGACGTCATGCATCTCAGCATTAGGAAAGCTTTTGACTCCATACTCTGCCAGATGGCAGCTGAGGACTTGTGGACTGGAAGAAATGATGCTTAGATGGACTAAAAATTAACAGTACCTCTTGGCTTAAAATTTATCAGTGAGTAGCTCAGCATCTGCTTGGTGGCCAGGAGTGAGCAGAGCAGTGTTATGGCTGCTCTTTCTCACTGTTTAATATCTTAATCAATGATCTAGGTAAGCACCTTGGATGTATAACCTGCAGATTTATCAATGATGCTAAATTAGAGGGAATTACTTGCACAATGAGTGTCATAGCTTGAATCCACAGGGATTTTGATAAACTAGAGAACTGGGACAACAGAAACTTCATGATGTCCAACAAGGAGACAAGCAAACTTCTGCTCTTGGGGTAGTTTAAGCTCATATGTGATTAAAGAGTTAGCAGTAGTCTTGCTGAAAAGAAGATTATTGTTGGACTCTAGCTTGAATACTCTCTATTCCTGTGAATAAGGTAAAATGAAGATCAGCCTGTGTTGAAAGGTGTTGCCTAAAAGATATGAGGAAGTTGTTTTTCCCATTGGCCTGGAGCTTGGGGGGGGCTTCACATGAAAAAAGTGAATCAAGTTTTGGACAGCCTACTGGGCCACAAGGAAATACTGAGAGATCCTTAGACTGTTGAAGAGTCTTAGGCTTGGTCTAAAAGCAGGCAACAACCACTTCAAGGGCAGTAAAAGAAAAAGGACTTAACGAGAAACTTTTCACTAGGAGTAAAACCTTTGCAGTGTAGCCCTGTCATGCTGTGCAGGTAAACTCTGAAATTTCCATCTATTTTTTGAGGTTTTCAAGATGCAGCTACACACAGTCATGGCTAATCAGACCTGGTATTGGCAAGAGTCCTGCCTTTTTGAGTGAGCTGCCTCAGAAGTCCTTTTCAAATCCTTCTGTGATGAGCAGCTTTTTGTTTACCCTCCATTATTCCATACGCTTAAGGATTTCTGCATCTACACCAGAAATCCTGGCTGTTCCACAGGATTTGAAGATTAATAGCTTGGAAAATACCTTTTCCATGGTTGTCCAGAAATCCTTAGCATTCTCTCCTTTGCGTACAGAATGTATTTTTACCAAGACCTGGCTCCTGTGATGAGAGCTCTATGAATTGTAGCTGTCCATACAAATTTGTATGTAAATTAAGATTACACAGACAAGCTAATTACAGGAACATCCTATATTTCAGAACTTTGGCCTTTCAATTTAAGTATGGCATACCTTTTCATAGCAAACCCAGCATTTAGTATGAGGACTGCATACCTCCAGAGAAGACATCTTACAGCATAGCTGCTCACAAGCAGCTGATAAAGGAAAAGTCTGTTGTTCCAAGGTGTTATGCTCCAGTTTTAAGGTTCTTAGAAATGCCTCTGTCCAAATTAAGGTGCAAACAAGACCATATGTCAGTGACAATAGTAAGGGGTTTATTGATGGTAAATATGAGAGAGTAAGGAAGAAAGAAGATAGGTGGGGAGGACAGAAAGAGTGACAGGGACAGAATAAGGAAAATATCACCACTCTGTGGATCCCAATGATGTTCATTGATCCTCTCCAGCTGGTCTCTGGGTGGTGAAGGTCCCCCCAGAAGGCACAGAGTCCCATGGGTTTATATGCTCAGGCCATGTCCCCCTGGGGTGGGGGTCAGTCTCTCACAGCAGACTCTGGGGTCTGTTGCATCACATGCAGTCCTGTGGGGCCAAGCCTCTCACAGGAATGTCCCATGGATGTGCCCTGTGGGGTTGGGGGTTCCACAGCTGGGCCAGTTTGTGTAATCAGAGGATGGGTGTTCATTGCCTCTCACCAGAGGTTGCACCATGCACCCAAAACCTCCTCCTCCCCCCTCGGCTGGGGGGAGTCTGTGTAAACCTGGCTTCTGTGAGCTGGGCTCTCCCCCACCCCAAACTCAGCTGGGGATAGTTGCAGCTGGTGGCTTTGGCCTTTGTGGATGCACACCTTTCCCTCAGCCTGAGAGGATTGAACAATGCCTTTCCCTTTATCTAATCAACAGTTTGACTTTCAGTTCAAAGTCCCACTCTTCAGGGAGGCTTCTTCAGCTGTAGCTTCTTTATAATGAGCAAAACTTTATATCAATGTTTGAGGCATGAACTATTTTCAGTCTCTGACACAAGGGATGGTGCCAAAGAATCAAGTCCAACAAATAGTCATTTGGGATTTCTCCTGCACTTAACACTCATACACAGAGGAGAAGTGAGGAATCTGGAAACTCCCCATGGTGACTTTCCTCATCATCTCACCTCAGGAGTGGGGCTGGTCCCAACTGTAATCCCAGAGAGCTCTGTGTATTTTTCTCCACCCAGCAGATATGAGGGAGTGGGAAGGATGACCCATGCAAAGTGAGACAGTGGCACTGGTGATATATTGAGTCCAGAGATATTTTAGGACGCAGTAGGTGATGCAACTAGTGCTAGAGATGGTGTTCAAGCTAGTGAGCAATCCTCTGTAGAACATTTTTAGACATTAGTTTTAACACACTGAAGAATCTTCCAAATCAACACATTACTGAAGGAAATTAATTATTATAAATAATTCTCACATGAGTCAAAACTGAATGCAATTTCACTGTTCAAGCACAAAATATAACCCTAGGTAAGGATTTTCTACCTTCAAGTTCCAAAAGCCCCTGGGAAGGAAAACATCCTCAAATAAACAAACCTCAAAATTCATTTCTTGATCCAGGTTGTCAATTGATAAAGGAAAACAACACATGATAGAGAAATGCCTTACTGTCTGAAGGCTTTATTTAAGACAAGAATTTTCAGATTTTTGAAGGAGATGCAGGTGCTCCCTTTTTGTGTTAATGCCAGGAAAATGGCAGAATTTGGCACAAGCCTAACAAATACAGTCAAAGTGAAAACACACTTTAATAATCGTTCTACCTTAAAAGCTGTATTTCTAAGCCACCCCAAGAAGCTCTACTTACAGATTTGTTTGTTTTTCTTTCATTTGCTTTCACCCATTGTGTTTTATTATTCTTGCTCCTTAGACCCATGTCTAAAAAGTAGGGAATTTATTGCCTCCATGTTGGTAGGTTCTCGTGCAACTTGTTTCATGTAGTGCTTCTCAGTGTTGCAGAGACAATCTTAAAAGTACATATTCAGGCTGCAAAATAAGCACAAATAAAATTAGAGGAAAGTAGCACTAATAATTTAACTAGAGAAACTGTCAAGCTATGTGTGCAAGCAGCAAAGGCAACAGGGAGAGGTGGGGGGTTTGAAAGGCTACAGGTATTAGCCCAGTGCATATCTTTTTCACTCTTTCTTCTCCCAGGCCCCACCACCCCATGTCTATCTCTAGATTGCTGTTCACATTTCCTGTTCTCTTGCCCAGACTACATTCTTTGTTAATCTCTTTGCCTGTGTCATGTAGTGGAGAATATTTGTCTAAACTATTGGTACTTCAAGATGAGGTTATTTGTAAATGGCTGTTACCAGCTGTGAGTTTTGGATTGTGGCTCACCTAAAGGCACTTTTCTAGTGTCATTGGGTTGGGCTTACCTTGTGGGTGCAGGGTAAGGTACCCTGTTGGGCTGTGGATGGTGGTAGCTGCACTTCTCATCATTAGCCAAGGCATGGGCAGAGGAGCAGACACCTGCCCATCTCTTCCTCTGTCTGTTCTACCATACGCCCTTGACACGTTATCAGACCTCAGTTTGCCCTGTTTCCCACTTCCCCTATTCCCTGATTTATCCTGAAGAACAGGTAAGAGGTGAGTTGCTTGTACTCAGCTGAATCTCAGTGGTTCCCTTTACCTACCCCTCTGATCTTGAAGGCCCCAGACCTTCCTTAGAATCTTGTTGAACTGGGGAAGGTACAGGACTTGTCTCATACTCTCCATCATTGTAATTCCCAACACATATCTTCAAAGATACATCCTGGAAGATGACAAGCAGAGGCATTGCTGGGATAACAGCTTTATGAGGGTTAATATCACCGTGTAACTGTTGCCAGTTATTTATACATATTCAATCTATACTGTTTGAGAACTAGTCTGAACTTCAAAATTTACATGCCTCAAAGCATTTGCCTTAAATAGATATTTCATTTCCCCAAGTAATGGGCAAGATGATGCTTGCTTGTTATGTCCCACTCTCTTCAGTGAATCCTGCAGCACAAATTACAAATCTTCACTTGCTTCTTTAAACAAAGCAGTTACAATGTCATTTATAGAGTGAAGCTCTGAATAGAACTACAGCTTATAGCTAATATGTTTTCAACACCCCACAAAATGGTGTCAGACTCCTCAGAGATGAAATTTCCACTTTCTGATGCTTTTTGGAAGAGCTGGGGGTTTTTTGCTGTAAAAATTACAAGCCTAATTTCACTATTAGTCACTCTAACAATGAAATTTCTATATACAACCACGTTGTTCTGGAAATTACACAAGTATCCTCTCCTAGCTCATCATCCAAATTGTAATGCCAATCAGAATGGTTGAAATCTTAATTTGGTGCTTTCTGAGGAAAATATATACAGTGACACAATGCATGTACAGTCCTTTCCAAGCACACATTTTTTGAACTTGTTTACAGCTCACTGACGTGTGTAGAGCCCAAGCAGTTCTGCTGGGCAAAGTTCTAGCTCTCCTCTATAATTTCCATTAACAGCTGGACTCTCTGCCCTCTCCTACCTTATAAGAGAAAGAGCTTAGGAAAACCTGGCAGGCTCCTTGACATGCAGCGAGAGTTTAATTCTTCATTACAGTTTAAAAATCCCTACTGGGGAATGGATTTTCTGATCATTCAAACTCATGCAAGTCAGGGAGTCTATTCTATTAATGGCATATTTCATTGCTTTAAAATTCAAAAGGGACGATCTATGACACCAGTTAGGAATAACAGAGAGGGAATAAGCCCAACAGCCAAGGTAGTGAATGACACACAGCTCTGCAGAGAGCCCATTTCAGTCCTTGAGCACTGCAACTTCCTATGTCTGAAAGTATTGCCACAATGGAAAATTCATTGCCTCAGAAGGAAAAGACTTTTTCTTGTCCATAACTGTCAGTATCTCCCCAATAAAATAAATTGTAGATTCTGGGGATATCTTCTTACAATTATTTTGTCACTGTTGTGCCACTACAGAGTCTAGGTAAATCCTCCAGGAACCAGAAAGAAATGATTTGGAGGAATTCCCAAGGAGAAAAAAGGTGAATGACATTATTAGGAGACCTCTCCTCTCTGAAAACAAATGCTCTCAACAGCAGTGATAATGTCTTTCAGTAAGGTAAGCTACATCGGAAAGAGTTGAAACTATATTTATAATGACTGCAATAAATCCATGAATACCATCTGAAATGATTCATAGAAACTGCAATAATTTATGTGTTGTCTAAATTGTGTAAACATATAGTAGTACTAGAAAACCCAAACCCAATGTACTAGTTTGAAAACAAACCATTGGGAGGCACCAAGTCAGAATAACAATTTAATAGGGATATCAAGGAAAATAAAGGCAGAAAGCACTGGGTTAAACTGACAGAGTTAGGATGCAACCTGACACCGTGTTGGTTGGGGTGGTGGTAGCAGTCTGATAAAATGGTGGCTGCAGTCCTCTGAAGTGGTGCATGTGGTTCTGTTGAAGCAGTGATCCTGTAGAAAGGGGCTGCTCTTCCTCAGAGGGTCTCGTGGTGGCTGTGTAGCTCCTGTCCTCTGGGAATCCAGTGGAAAGGGTTGTCTGTGGTGTTTGGAATCTCAGATTATATCCAGGATGGAATGCGTGGTTCCTCCCTCTGGGTGGAGCATCTCACAATGGGGTAATGAGTCATGAGGCCAAGTGTTGATTAGGCTCATTAACAGAAGATAGTCCGGAGGGAGTTATCTCTGAGTCATGCGGCAGGACAATGATGGGCAATTAACAGAAAGATAGTCTGGGGGGAGGAGGCAAGGAAACACTGCCCCACCTGATTGCAACAGCTCATGAGGATGGTAATAGAATACACTGCAACCCAGGACACCCAAAAACCCTCAAACCTAAATTCAAAAACGTATACAGAAAAATCTCTAAACTATCAGTGAATTTTACTGCACTAGAAACTTATGAGGAATCTGATGATACAATCTTAATTAATTTTGTTTGATTTTATGAACTCTATTTATTACTATGACCTCTGCTTTGCTTTAAAACTTTCTTTTTAATGGTAGAAAAAGGCAATATCTTTGAATCTTAAACAGGAACATCAAAGACTGTCATCAAACAGACAGACTCTTCAAGTAGAACAAAAAGAGACGAATCACCAACCACATCAGAGGGCTGAGCTGAGCAAGTGAAGGACTGGAAAGACATGTTCTCCCTAAGGATGCTGCAAGGTATCCCAGCAATGGTGATGATACAAGAGGGAGGAATTTGCTGTCAGATATTGTTTTTTGTACACATCTGTAAATCCCCTCAGTCGTCTACAAGCCAAGCTACTGCAAATTTAAGAAGGGCTTTAGCAAAGCAGACTAGTTTACACCTTTTATTTGGTCAAAAAAGAAACCAAGGATCCTACTTCTGCAACTTCCCAGTAGTGCATGCAAGGGGATTGCAGTTATCCTGCAGTAGTGTCAGGTCCACTGGTGTCAAGAGTCTGGGAAGTGGCCTGTAATCTTCCAGGTAGGGGTCATTGGAAAGCAACATAATTTTTCCCCTCGAAGGTGTCCCCAGTGTGCTAAAACTTTGTGTGGTGTCTATACTTCTGCTCTCACCACATGGGATTCACAATGTCCCAGCTGTCAGCAATAAAACTTATATTCCATACCTATGGAGTTTGTTTTCAGAGCTCTTTTTTTCTGTCAAAACAAGAAAGTTATACTTTGCTTTCTATCAAGACTTGAATCATTTCATATGCCAGAAGATGACTATCACTTTCAATCTTTATTGGACTGGGCTCAGTTGTGACCAACAATACAGTTCAGAAAAGGCTCCAAAATCTTGCACCCATTCCAACTGATGTCCCCCTCCTTTGATCCTTCTTTTTCAGCTTCTCCCTTTAATTTTGAATAGCTATAGATTTACTTCTCCCCCCCCTAGAAAACTGCCCAGATTTAATATAAGCCATCCATTGCAACATAAGAAAAAAAATGTCCAAACCTGATAAAATCTGACAGAAACAGCCACTGTTGATTCTGTCATTTCCTAAAATCAGAGTTCATATCTTAGCTGTCTTACGAAGCTTTGAGCAAAGCCTTACTTGTGCAAGTTTGAGGGGGAGAAAAACCCTTAAAATCTAAGGGATCGTTTTCTACTGAAATCTGTATCAAGAGTTGCCATTTCAGGAAGTTTTGTTACACTAATGTTCATCTCCCCTGTTCTTGAATCTTGCCTACCTCTTTTCATCCTTTATCTCTACTGCGTACTTCTATCATCATGCCTAAGATGCTTCCCATTCTACTGCCACCGAAAAAAAAAGCTGTCTTATTTTTCATTCCTTAATTCCTCTCCTTTTAAAGTAACTCCCCACTCTCTTGTTTTCTTTCCCTTACAGATCTTCTGTTCGAATTAATTGTTCCCAGTTCTAGCTCTCACTATTGTCCTATGCTCTGTCTTCCCTTCTGTACCTCTCCTATCTCCAGTTCCTCACTCGTCTGTGTTTTGGTCCAACCTCTTCCCACTGAAGAGAAAAAGAACTGTTTTCTAGAGAGGGGCCAGCAGAAGAAAGTTGTTCCTTGGACAAGGAGACAGGCTGTCAAATCCAGGCCATTTGCTGGAACATGTCAGAATTTTGCCATCAAATTTATGTTACTACTTACAGTAATATAAACATGTAGTTTTGGCTGTCTGTAACTGATTTGTACAAAAATAGCAAGGTATTCTATCTTTCAAAACAATAGTCCATGAGGTGGCAGTGGTGGTGACTGAGGTAATTCTGGAGTGAGTGTTAGATCCAGTTGTACAAGGGGCTCCCGAGCTCAGGGACACCTGAGCATCACCCCTGAGCCTTGTCAGGACCTGGCAGCTGGAAACCCTTGTCAGACAACCAGGCAAGGAGGTACAGGTGCTGGGACCATCCACAGGAGATTTAAACAGCTCTAGGGAGCAGAAGTGTATATGTGTAGTAAAGGCCCTACTAGAGGAAAAAGATACTAAAAAGAATAAAAATATGGACTAATTATTACTAGATGTGAGAAATCAATAACAACTAGAGAATAGGATACAACAGAGAGTTTCTCAGTCAAACACCTTACCTTTTAATGGGGAAAAAATGTTCTGTTGTTGGTAATACCAATCCTGGAAACATCTTAAACATTAAAAAACAAATAAATGATGCACCTGAGCAGAAAAACTCCATTATTCTGAACCATTCAAGCTGTTTAATGTTATAAGCAGTCAATAAGAGGATCTCACAGTAATGTGTGCAGGTTCTTCTTAGTCTTATAGGTGCACCGCTTACCATGGTAATGACTGCCCAGTATAGCAGTGAGTTGAATATAGTCCTTGTAAATTTAGTACAATATTTTAAATGTGTTTCCTGAAAGCACAAGTCCTTGGTGGTTGTAGGCTGTACATCTCACCACTTTGTGTTCTCATCATGTCAAATCCTTCAAGTGAAGTGACATTACACTCAGTCTGCACTAAACAGTGCTGGTGATTCACTAGACTGCAGTCTTCCTTTTAAGACTGCATGGAGTCAATACCCTGATAGGGGTTTATTAAAGAGCACCCTGGTGTTGCAGGTCTAATCCTTTGATGGGGCCTACTGTTGGGATATGCCCTCTTTTGATCACGTAACACAGTAATTTTTCTGAAAGTCAGAGTTTGCCTGGATATCTTGGATAAATTCCAGCTCAGAAACAACATGCTGAAAACTCAAATCCCTTGATAGTTTCAGTAATAGAACCAACTTACTGCTTGAACTTGTTTATTATTGATGAAGACTTTAACTAACGGTGGTCCTCGGCACTGGAGGTGATCACCCCTGGTGATTCCATCCTTTGCCGAGTACTCATTGTGCAGCTGTTCTTTGCATCTTAGAGGTGTTATGAAAAATAATCATTTCAGTCATTGTGAAGGCACTGCAGAGTTTTATGCAAGAGCTGCCATGTAAGGGTTAAGTGTTATTATGTTGCTTGCAATGTTATCGCTGCACTGATTTTTTTTTCAGTAGTGTCCAGCTATCTCCACACAAGCTTAAAAATACAGTTCACAGGCACCTAGGAAGCAATTCTTTCCATAGTCTTGGAAAACAGGGTATTAAATATTTTAATTTAAAAATGTGGTATATAAATTCATAATCACTTGAATAGCTAGGAAATAAAATTAAAAGAAGCTTGTTATGCTTCCTATTTTGTATTAAATAAACACTGTCTATAGATCGTATTTAGAAAATGAAGATGTAAAATGTCTTTTGTGAAAAAAAAGTAATAAAGAAAATAGAGCTTTCTAGAATCTTTAAAGGAGGCCGGTCTTCCAGAATGGGAATGAGTCATCTATAATCACACATCACATCTAAGCAGTTCTTTGTCAGGTGTACAGGTTTAATTTCCTGCTGGATTTTTAATTCTGTCAGATAACATGTGGGGTAAAACAGAAAGTTGTTTGAGCAATGAGAATTTTTTTGCTGTCTTTCCTTCCCTCCCCCTTCTCTAAAACTGTCATTTGGATGGCTCAAATTTTGGTCTGTTACAGTGCCAAACGTTGAGAAACAGCAATAGTATTTTTTACAGTATTTTTCTTTTCCTCTGCCAAAATTCTAGCACAATTAATTTTTTTTTTTAACATTGTGCTAAAAAGCAATAGAAAAAGTAATTTTTCAGGGATCCAGTGGAAGCCATACGTCTGCTAGGATCTCTGGCCATTTTAAATCTCTGAACCAGAGTGCAGGGAACAACTGTAAACAAGTGTGTGACTGCACAAAATATGACACTTCTCCAGCTGTTAGGAAGGCATGGTGGAGACAAAAGTTTGGAGGGACTCGGGTTAAAGCCTCTGCTCAAAAACCAGCTAGGGAAAAGTAAAGAAAGGTGAGTTGTCTCCCTTCCCCAGGCTGAAGTAAAATTTATATATTAATAAGTGTTATGTTCCTCTTAGAACTTCTGCATCTTTTACTTAAGAATAACAACCTCTCTAAAAAAAAGGAATAAAATCAGGCATTGGTGCTGCTAATATAGCTTCCTTTGATACTGAAAAGATTTAGGATTTTCTAAACCGTCAGAAAAAATTGTCTTAATGAAGAGTTGATCTTTAAGTCACTCAGACCTGGATCATGACTGGAGTTTTCCATATTCCCTGTCTGAACATCAAGGAGTCAGACTCTAGCTGCTGGGGCAGCCCTGAAGAGAGAATATTTTCTGTGTAACAACATTTTCAATACCTTCAATTATGACCTACAAATAGAGGTATTTCTGAATTGCTCCATGTTCTTTGCCCTCAATTTAAATTTTATAGCTCCAAAAGTGATGGCTAGAATCTGGATCTGTCTCTCACAATGCACAAATGTGAAAACACTCAGCAGCCTGCATGGATTTAAATATTTTCTAAATACTCCCAAGGCATCCATTTTCCCTATATGTACTTGAAAAGGAGCTTCTCAGAACATTAGGGTGTATAATCCTCTGGTAAGTGCTAAGTAGGCTGCTATTTTTCAAGCAGAAGGAGGTATTCTTTTCCCTCCCCCACATTGCCCTCCAAGAAACGTGGTTTTCATAAGAGCAAAATGGAGACTCTATTTGAAGTCTCTATAAAAGAACACACAGAGACTGAAAAAAAGAAAAATCAATACAAGCCCCTTTGGTAGCTGAAATTAGATGTTTCATAATGCTGTGCCAATCTCCCTGAGCATCATGTATTTTACCTTCAGTGCCGTTTCACTTCTTTTGTCCCTAACCTGTGGGAATAAAATTCAGTTTTAGGGTGTTTTTTTGGTTTGGGGTGTTATTTGTGTCAACTTTTCACATGCCTTGGGAGTTTTTTATTAATTATTAGAAAAAATGTCACATCCCAGATCGATGATTGGCGTGCTTTTTAAAAGAAATGCTCCCACATTCGGTGTTACAAGTTCAATCAGGTTGTCAGAGAGCATGTTTTGGTTATATCCTAAACCAACCAAATCAGTAGCTTTTATGAAAGCTCATGGCTGAGGAAGACACACAGAGGAGGCAGAAATACTGTGAGTGATAGGCTGCTCTGAGACTGGCTGAGGAAACTGATTTTGAGATATTCCTCAATATATTAACATTGTACTGATCCCTCCAAAAGGACTACTGAATTTTGCAGTGGCTGCCCCAAAGTGCTTTTGGATGGTCGGCTGGAAAGAGCAATATCAAGCCCGACTTAGGATACATTTCTTAACTAAGAGAGTGGTCACACACTGGAACAGGCTTCCTAGAGAGGTGGCTGACACCCCAAGCCTATCAATATTTGGGAGGCATTTGGACAATGCCCTTAAAACCATGCTTGAACTGTTGGGAAGCCTGAGGTGGTCAGGCAGCTGGACTACTTGTAGGTCCCCTCCAACTCAAATAGCAGATCTGTTCTATTTGATTCGATTTCTTAGAATACGCTGTTTAAAACATTCTATCTAGCAGTTCTTCAGAGGTTCAAGCCAACTACAGCTTTTTTTTTCTAGCAATACCCATCAAAAGGCAATGATGTTGAGCACTGCTATGAGAGAAATGTGTTTTAGTGGTAATCCATGCCCTTTATTGACCTTCACAATCCCGATTAAGTCAAGAGGCCATGTACTCCATCTTGTTCAATATGCTGCCTGACTGAAGCAGCAAGAAGCAGCAGGAGAAACACACTGAAGAACACCCCAAGGTTTTTCTGCTAGTTTGGGGAAAACAGCAGGGAAATCCAGTTCAGCCCTTCATTAGCAGACCAGCTTCTACAGGACAAGGCAGGGGGAAGAAAACTGGGCATTCTCTCCATTCCATTATTAATATGCAAAAAACTTCTTCTCTGAGTGAAGAAAAATTTAACTGTTTTATGTACAGAAACACCTGGCCACTGCCTTAACTTAATATTACCAGGTTCAGTAAAGAAGGATGTAGCGGTCCTGCTTACTAGGGATAACAAAGAAAAACCTATAAAGAAGTTGATGTTAGTATGTTAGCATTCTTCTTTATTAAACTCAGCACATTAAACTGTTTGATAACATCTAAGTTTATTAACTGATGTTATCTACAGTAATGCAAGCTAAATTTCAATCCCTGTGTTTCAATCAGTTGATGGGTGACGGTGTACTGAACTGCAGGCAGGACAACAGGTGTACTCCCTGCATAACCTGTACCCCTGCCAAGGGTTACAAAATGTTGAATTCTGCATCTGTGACCTTTATGTAATGAAGAAGGTCATTTTAATGCTAGGACAGCTGCACTAAGCCATATGGTGAGCTAGAAATGGTGTGATCACCACTCAAAATATGTTGCAAAGATATTATTCTGGTGCTGCATGCCCTCTGGTATCCTCAGGCAGAGTCTTATTTATCACACAGTAAAAGCATAATCATTTGAAGAAAAATGATCTGGAGTACATAAAAAAGTATTAAGTACTTAAAAAAAAATATCCAATGCTGGATCTGAAGATCATCTCATGGACATTGCCCTTACATGCCCCCGCCTTTGGCTTGGGATGCACACTGCATTTGCCGCAATCCATCATAGGACCAAGTGAAGCCAGGAGCTCTCACAAGTAATGAATTAATGAGGCTAATTAGAGAACTGTGGTTTATTTCTGCTTCTGTTTATATGGCATCATGATTGAAGCCCACAATACAGCCCAGATGCCAGTCAACTGGATGAGAAGACCCCAAGTGGTGAGCACCCAGAATAGGAATGTTCCTTCATATGGTTGCTGTCCAGCACACTGATCACTGCTCAAAAGCAAAGGAAGTGGCCTACATTTTAGATTTGTCCATGAATGTCTCTCTTCATACAACTTAGATATGCAAGAAGGCCCCCTATGTGGATAGAGATTTTTTTAGGTGAAATGAATGTTGGAAAAGGTATTCAAATCCCAAATAAATAATGCTTGTGTAAGAATGCAGTACAAAATAACCAGGAGAGCCAGTCTGCTTGTTCTCAAAAGCTGCCCTACTATTGTTAAGAGTATTAAGATTAGAATCAGGATGTGCTGGACACAAGTGAAACACCTGTGATAAATGCTCCAAAAATAACTCAGCAGTAGAGAGCTCTTACTGGGTCACAAATTACTTGATTAAAGCCGGAAAAGCCAAGGTTGTTTTTGTTTTTCTTTATCAAGGCCATGAAAATTTTTCTTCCAGCAAACAATGCTTTAATGTTGAGTTTTAATGGGATTCTTATCAATGGGATTCAATTAATTCTTATTAATGGGATTCAAATGCAGAATAAAACATTTTAGTGATTGTCATGGGTTTTTTTTCTGATGTTATTCCACTGTTGCATTTGAAAATCTTGATGAAAGGATAAAAGGAAAAAAATATTAGAGTATTTCACATAAACAAAAAAAGGCCATGTTCAAGAGGATTCCTTGATTTTAGGAAAATTGCCCTTTCTTGTTATATAAAAAAAGAAAGCTCTGGATTGATCTGCAGTTTCTTCAGATTAAGAGATTGATAGCTTTGTCTCAGTAAGGTAATTTAAAATCAGCTCTGAAATAGGCCAGCAAAACTATCACACCTTTTTTTTTGAAAGAATCAGATGTAATGAAGGAGATTATGTGGTTATGATGGGTGTCTTTCCTTTTCCCAAAAAGTTAATGGCCTGGAAGGTAATCAATAATTAAAAGAAATTTGGGCTTGATGCACAAAAATACTACTTTCAATATCATAAGGGACGATCACAAATGGAATGTTTTTAGAGGAATAATTTATAAACACGATAAATTGACTACTGAAACTTCTACTCTACTACTAAGATTCCCACTGAACTCTCCAAAGCTTTACCTCTTAGCTAGGAACAGGGTTTTGTCCTAAGACGTTGCACATCTGAGGGTAATAACCATATCTGCAGTCTTTCTGCTTGTGTTGTGTGCCCTTACAGTGGAGGTATGAGGAAGTAAACCTGTGCACTCCCCAGGCAGGCCAGGTTCAAAAACTGGGTTATTACAATTCTGCCTGAGCCTACCAAAAAAAAAAAAAAAAAAAAAGCCAACCCACTCCCTGTGGTTATTTTTTTCAAATGAAAAATCAATCTAGAATGTCCTGCAGCTGCAATGTGAACCCAGTGGCCACAGAAGGAAAGGGGGAAGGTTGTTACTTCCACCAGCTCCTTCCTTTGCAGAGTGCTTTTTCTCAGAAAATGCTAATAATCTCCTGGCAACACCTGTCTACTTTTGGACAATAGAAGTGTACTATGGGGAATCTGCACTCTGATATTTCTCCTGAACTCTAGGGGAAGCCTCCCCACACACCAGTTTAACTACAGGATTTTGTTTTCAGCATCTGTGCAGTTAGTCTCTAGTGAAATACTGTGTTTGAGACACTCAGTAATTTATTTCTGCTCTTGCCAACTGATTTACCCTGCATATTAATATTAACAATCATGTTTGTACAAATGGGTCCATTAATTCTAACTTCATTTCCTTTTCAATTGGTAATATATGTAAAGAACAATAACCAATGCAGCATAATTTTACCCATGGCTATTATAAGTGAGTTCACAACATCACATTTATTTCCTTCTAAAAGCATTGCTTTTAAATGAGGAAAAGGATAATGCAATAGTGTTAGCTTTTTCCTTCCTTCAATGCATTGCAAAGATGTAGGAGGGTTGAGGAAAGAGAAGCCATTTAAAACGAAAATGGGGTTTGAGAGCTTGATCCAAAGTCAGATTCCTCCAAGGGGAATGTTTCCTTTTACTTTGTTAGAGTTTGGTACAGACCCTTAATGAGCATTAACAAAGATGACCCAGTAGATATAGAAAGAGAAAATGCTCTGGGAACTTTACCATGATAAACAGTATTTAACTGAGTCATTATGGAAAAAGGAAGAAATGTATTACAAAGCACGGCTGAAAACATACTGTGAATTTCACCCAGAAAAACCTGAGTTCACAATCCAAGTCATGCAAGCCAAGAAAAATTAGTAAACATTCTTTCATAAATTAAATTAGGATTATTTTTCAGATTAGGAGCACAGAAAAAGGTCAAGTGATAATTTCTATCATAGCCTTCAGTGCTAGGTTGTACAGGAGGGAACACAGTCAAGAAAGTTAAAACAATCTTTGGAACACACAACCAGTAACAAGGTAAAGAGAGTTGTACTAACTCCTGAGTTTGTAACAGGCAAGACCCTGAATAATCAGGAAAGAGACAATTACATCCTCCATTACAGAAAAATACTAAGAGGATCAGATGATCTTGTTTCTGTGCGAAAAAGGGGTGGTTTACGGAGGAATGCTTGGTAGTATGTCTAGAGCTTCAAAGCTCATATAGATTCTCACACGGAAGACTCCAAGGAAAGCACTTCAGTTCAACATCAATATTGTCATCTTGCATGGTCAATACCTGTACACCAAACCCAGCACCTACATCCCACTGCAGCAGCTTCCATGAATCTGATGGAGAAATACTATTTTTCAATTGAATTTTCTAAAGACTGTCTATATTTTAAAAACTTTCGTAAGAGGGGCAAAACTCATGAGTTTCTAGAAAGAAGTTTTGCCACTTTCTCTGGGAAGTATTTTTACTATCTCCTATCAACTCTATCCTAAATTCTTCTTACCAGAATGGGCTAAAGCATCAGTGTACATCAAAATAAATTTCCCAGTAGAATAAGTATCTTCAAACAATTGAGCTGGCCTTAGTCAGTTGAAATATCCATTGCCACCAACAGATCTCTCCGACACCTACTCCAGAAAGAAGCATTGCAAAGGTAATAGAAACAAGCTGACTGATTGTTTTCTAGAGCATTTTCTGTGTTTTACTTTTCCATGTTGCTTAGTGATGATTTATTAGATAATTTCTGAGACACACCTGTCATGTAGGTCATAGCCCACCACAATATTTAGTAATCAGTATCAAATTGTGATTATCTTTCAAGTTATCCTGGATTTTTTTCCCTTTGGACTCTGGGAAATTATGATTGAACATCAACTCTTAATGAAGTGTACTGGATGGCAGCTGATTTAGCCTGTTTACTTTCATAAAATTTAGGATTGGATGCAAACACCTGACAAGATTGCATGGTACAAAGACCTGGGGGTAGAAGTTCTGCCCTAGGGAGGTGCTTCACAGGGAGCAGGCTACATGCTGGCAGGTGATTTCATGGCAAAATTTTCTCTGTGTGATGGTATCAGGTGCCATTAGGTGGTTCTTTCCTCCAACAGGTTTATCTCCCTCACTGGCATAGGCAAACACAATAAAAATTATTTCAGAAAGGTCTATAGGACTACATAAACCCCGAATACCCTCAGTGTACAGTTAAACAGTAAAAACACAGTATTACAATGTGTCACAAATGCAGAGTGATGCCATGAAGATTTTTTGCCTTTTCTTTATACCCCTGTTATAACTTTTTTGCAACTTCTGTATTCTTAGTGCTTTTTGCCTACAGTCTTAGACTTGTTTGTCAAGCTAAGAGACTAAACATTTTAGAATGTTAGCTAGAGATCAGTGTGCCCCAGACCCCAAGGTTCTCTCCAGAACACATTCTGTAAACTAAGATAGAAACACCCAGGGGAAGGTTCCTCGGGGAGGGGGGCTCACTTGAGCCTCTCATTGGGGAATCTTTGATAGATACTCTAATTAGTAAAACCTATAAGGTCATACTCTATCTTTGGGGGTAGACTCGGCGGGGTGCATCTCGATGCATATGACCTGGACGTGTGCACCTAAGGATCCTTAAAATAAACACAAAGGTAAAATCCCTTTTCCCCTTCTAACCATGTATGACTCTTGATTTTAAGACCAGGAAAAGGCATCAAGAGTAGAAGAGATCAAGATTCCTGGATTGTCTGTGGTAATGCCCCGTGAAATTAGGCAAGAAAAAGTAGAAATAGAACAACCTTCGAATGTCCATCCCATGGAAATATTCCTTCATTCCCATAAAGCCATCAGTCTCTTTAAACCTGAGCAAGTTACAGTAATCAAGCCCCTGAGAAATTTTAGAAGCAGTAGGAGTGCTTCTGTGCTACTCCCAGCAACCTGTCTCCAGATCCCAGTGCATAAAAAGAAAAGACAACTTCTTCTCTTTTTGTTTCCCCATCTTCTGTTTCCCTCAAACAAAATTATGCATCCAGAGAAAAATTTTCCAAGCAGCTTTTTCTTATTCTCCCTGCTTCATCTTCCCTTTCAGTATCCCTTCATAATAATTCTTTTTGGAAATACCGTCTGTATTTTGATTTAATTTCCCAAATCAAAAACCCACTCTGCGTAAAAACTCTCTTTAGCATAAAGTTGGCAGACTTTCTCCCTTGCTGATAACAGGCATTTAGGTTTTTTCAATACAGTTACTTCAATAATAGTCTCACTGTCTTACTGACAATTAACGTAGGCTTCCTTCTTAGACTGGTAATTAGGCCTTCAAAATGTCAGAATCTGGTCCAGGTCGAATATTCTGGATAGTGATTGTGAATAAATAAATAAAAATTTAAAAGTGAATAGAAATTGACAATATCCAACTGAAAAGCAATCCGGATTGCAGTGTGATCCTGCTTCCTGGTATGGGCAGCCAGGCTGGTTCAGTCTTGAGAATTCTAGTGGATGGCCCCCTCCAGCTCACTCAGCCACATCAGTGTGTTTGCTCACCAGCTGAATCGGGTACTTCCACGAGAGAAAAGAAAACAAAATCTGTCAGTCTGCAAGACAGAGAAAGATCTCTCTGAAACACAAAGTGCCACTGCAATGGGTCATATTTATTACTAGTCTTAACAAATCCTGCAATTAAAATGTCTGGAATGAAACTCACGCTCCAGCTGCAGAGTAAGTGATGACAGAAAGACAAAACCAGGAGCGAGAGGGTTCCCAGTTATGCCAAGTTATGAAAGAGGACCTGCAACAAATTCCTGTCTACTCAAACCAGGAAAACTGGGTGAGGGGCATCCTCTATTGCCTTTTGTCCTAATAGTATGCATATTTACAAGACATGCCACAGAATCAAAATGAATGTTCCTTGTAAGTTTACCTTCCCTGGGAGGATTTGGAGAGTTGAGTGGCTGCCAGGTGAGATGCACAGCCTTTCTGTCCCACATCTCTCTGAGTCACTTTTGTTTTTAAAAACACTGATTTGTCAGAAGACAGACATTTAACCAAGTTCTGCCAGCTAAGCTCTATAACATGGCTGCCCTTTTTGACCCAGGCAGTTAGACAGAAGATTTAGGTTCAAAGGAAAATCCAAGATTAGACTGACATCTCTCCTATGCAACCTGTGTATTTCTAACCAGGGTTCCATAGGCAAAGTAAGAAAACAATTTGTGTACGAGGAAATTCACAGCCCCCTTTTATTTAGGCCTTTCTCCTTAATCCCATAATGTTTAGTTTTCTTCAAAGTACTTTTTTTCTTAGACTCTCCAATGCCTTTTTTTCACACATATTTCCCTGCAAAAGAAGGAGAAACCCTTAACCATATCCCTTTATCCACATGTGCCCTGCAAGTATGCTAGGGATGGCTGTATCCCAGAAAGTGTTGCACCATCTTGGTCTTAAGAAGATACCAAATGTTCTTACTTTTTTTACGTTGTTTTTTAATAGTGAAAGATATGTAATATTAATGTCAGGGTGATTTAATCCAACCATAGCAACAAGTTTTGCTATAGTCTTCCAATTTAATACATTGGAAAAAAAGGCAGATTCTACTTCCAAGTTGTGTCAAACGTAATTTTTCAGTACATATATAAAGGAAATTATAAAAAGTGGTTACAAATTTTCTCTTCAATTTAGAGGGAAGAAGGCTGTTCTGGGTTTTTTAATTTCAGATAAAATATCTCTGTTTTCAGTAAACTTTATGTATTTAACATTTAAATGAAAAATATGTTCTAGCTGTGGAAAAATCATCGATTTGGCAGCAAACTTATTCTAGAAAATGGAAAAATCTTTATTCTGAAGCAGCAGTAATATTGTTTATATTTTGTGTTGATTTTCTTTTGAACTGAGAAATCTGGTCGTTTAAAAAATAAACCAATATTATATTTCAGTCTGCCATATTCTGCAGGCAAAAACCATCAGACTTGCAAAGTGCTGTAATCACTGGAAATAAGAAACTGGAGTTGATAAGCTTGGCTTCCCATATAATCATTTCAGGTGAATTGGTGACAGCTGAAATCAAATTCTGGGGATGAGCAGATGTGTCTTTAAATGTCTGAGATTACTGAGTTCCTTTTCCCTCTTTTCTGTGTATGCAGACTTTAGGAGGAAAAAAATATATTTTAGGGGTTTGATAATACAGCTTTTAAAACAAACTGTCTTTTTCATCTCTGCTAATGTTTTCGAGAAGGAGAGGGCTTTTGATTGAGATAATAACACGAAATCCAGCCCCCATTTTGAAGGATAGCTCCTTTCCTTCTGTTTCAAATGCTATGTCTACTGCATTTTATTTACAGATACGTTTATTTGTTGGCCTATGTGTGTGGTGTGGTGATAAGGAGGTCCTGGTCTTCTCAATAAGCTAGAGGGCTGAGTGCTTCCACTAGAAAAAAAAAAATTGCTTATGGGTTTGATTTTAAGGTTTTTCTAGTTTTAATTTTAGATTTTTCTCCAAGCACCCCACAGCTAGCAGAGAAAAATAGAGAAATTACAGCTGTGGCAGAGCTGAGAATGCAAAATTTATGTTTGATATCTCTTCATTTTAGGTAGGGTGGTTTATTAATTTCTGAGGTCAGTGAAAGAGATGGGCATGGGGGTTATGGGTTGGAAAACATGGCTCTGGACATAGCAGGAATTTGGGGTGAAGAAAGGATAAATTAGAGAAACCTGGAAAGGGAAAATAAATATTTCCTTCTGGGAGAAGGATTTTTTTTTCCTATGTAGAAAATCAAAGGGAATAAAAGAGGATAAAAGAGGGCTTGAGGATGGAAGCTGTGACCTAAGCACCATTAGCAACGCAGAAGCTGCTCTGAACTAAATCTGCATTTCTTTTATCCTATTAACTGGGAAGGCCAGGTTATATTTACTGCTTGCTCCAATTAAAGAGCAGCAGAGAGCAGCAGCACCTCCAGATGAAGCCTCTGTGGCAGATTCTTCGTGTGGTTACTGCTGTCCTCTCCTTCTTCCTCCCTGCTCAACTATGACCCGGGGAGCCCCCTTGTCCTCCTCTGCCCTGGGCTTGTCAGGGGAAGGGCAATGCATATTCCAGATCTGCTTGCATTTAATCTTTCCTTACTGGCTCTGTGAGCATGTTGTCAGGGAAAGGTGGGAAAAAGCCTCTCCTCACTGAATTGTAAACCACAAACAGGGTGGCTGGGGGAGGGGGTCAGAGCATTATCTTGAAGTGTATTTTAATGCCACCTGGGATTTAGGATATTCACAAAGTAGCAGAAATTTTTATAGAGAGCTTGACACACACAAATGTCTCCAGTGAAGGAAAAGAACAAGTCATTTTTCAGCTTCCTGCCAGCTACCCAAAAAAGAGCTGCAGTGGGAGTGAAGATCTTTGAAAAGATCATACCCTCCCAACCCGGAAGGACGTTGCTCATCATTTCAAAATACAAGAGAACAACATGCTAGAGCATTCAGCTGGATTTTCAATTGCTAAAGAGCTGCACTTTCCATGAGAACAGGACTGACTCTCCTGGGTTCTCTAGAGGGGCTGAGACATCCTTATAATCTTTTCAATACACCACTGGAGCTGGCAGCCATCCCTATGCGCCAGGTTTCTTTTACTCCGAGACACATTTATTTTATGTTTAGGAGAAAGTAATGAACATCCCAGATTGCCCAGCAAAGGTGTGCTGTTACACCTCAGCAGGGGTAGCCTAGGGTGGAATAACAGCTCAGTTCTTGTGCCAGGTAACTGAAGGGGACCATGCAATTGTGCAGAGAAAGGCACAGTGCAACCAAGCCAGTATCTCAGCCTGCAAGCCAGTGGGAGATTTAACAGCCTAATGTAGTACCTACAATGCTGCTCAGTGCCTGCCCTGTTGAGGATGGCAGGGGTTGCGCTGGTGAGGAAAGTGGAAGCAGGATTAGGCCAGATGCCAAAGGCTTGTGAACCAGGATTAGTATGCACAGTCTTCTTCTACAGCACCTTTAAGAGCCATAACGACCATCATGCTTATTTCTTCTCTAGTCCACCTAGAAGATAATAGAAACTGCACAGTTAAAGTTCAGCAGAATTTCTGACTCGCAGTCACAGACTTCATTTCTCATGAATAGGCTGCGATCTGGTGAGTGCCTCTAAAAGAAGATGGCTGCTGTGTCAGACTTGGATGAGAAAGCCCATCTTGATTACCCTATTCTTGTTACGTGAGAATTTGTAGCATATTTCCCTTGAAACAAAGAAACATGGCACATAAGACAGCCAGAGACCGGCAGCATTTCTCTCCCAGAGCTACCGAGTGTTATTATCTTGGAAGGCAGCACTGCCATCTGGGGATGGAAAAACAATATTTCAGTCACAGTTCAGCTACTGTCTCGGGAGGGGGGTGGTGGTGGAAACACGTAAAAATAAATAGGAGCCGGCAGTAGCTCACAGTGATTTTCTTACAGGATACATGAATCAACAATCCCCTCTTGGATTATTGCTCTCAAATCGGTTTGCATTATTTTCCCCTTTAAAACAAAGGTTCTACCCTTCCAGAAGCATAAGTGGGGTCTTGCCTTTCTAATGTTTATATCATTTAACAACTGGCTACATGGTGCAAATTCTCTGCAATGAATTCCCTGTAATTCCTTGAATTACAGTATTATTCCCTTTTTGCTCACTTATACCAGTAAACAAGGGAAGAAGTGATTTGCTGAGCCCAGCTAATACACTGTTCCAGAGGCCAGTCTGCAGTCTTTGAAATTCACAACAAATAATAATGCAGACATTACCATGCCCATATCTTTTGACGTCCTACTGAGTCTACTGTCATTTTCTTTACACACAGCATTTATTCTGAAACACATGTCTTGTTCCTGGGAAAACTGCTGTCCTTTCTTCCATCTCATCTAGGTCTGTCAGGATTTCCTTCTGTTTCACTAAGAGAGAAATTTCTGCACATACTTACATAGCTAATTATTTCTCTGATCTTGCCTAAAATCCATGTAGAATATAGAGCTGGCAGTCTTAAAGAAACCCCACAACCTCAAAAACACACAACCCCTGCTAGATCCAATAGCCAGCAATGTGATTTATCAAGAATTATTATATGCTGGCATGTAGTCAGCTGCTTCTGATATCCTGAATTGCCTGTATGTTTTCTGTATATGTGTGTTCATATCAAGTGTGATGACATTAGAGGCATAAGCTGAGACCACATAGGGGCCAGAAGGGTGATTCCTGTTCCCTCTCTGCCCTCAACCTTGTGCTTCCATCCTTTCATTGAGTTGGCTCAGCCAAGCAAATTGATTTTGCTGAAAACTTTGTGCTTGTATTTTATTTTTAATTTTCTGAAATGCAGGTTAATCTTCAGCCGGATCTGATCCCTGTGAACACTGGCACAAGGGAAAGTTGAGTTCCTGCAGTTAAAATTGCTATTTTGAGAGGTGGTACAAGACATGTATCTGCTTACACTGAGCACAGAACCACATCCTCACACGTGCAGTTTACAAATCTAATAACTGAGTCATATCTGAGGTATCACTTTTAAGTCCAGAAATCTATTGCACGAAAATTCTGACAGTTCATGAGTTTTCTCAAAATCCATTTTTTGCTGTGAAACATACAGAAGGAACCTTTGTTATAAGTCCAAAACAACATAAAACTGAACAGCTGAGTACAGAGATTTTTATGTAGATTCTCATAAATAGATTAGATAAACACACCCAAATAGATTACCCCAAACAATATTATTTGAACTGGTTGACTACTTACTTTTTATTTGCCATTTAAGTGCAAATAACTGCCCTCTGCATGAAGCCGCTTTCTTTTTGTATCATTTGCTATTTTAGTGAGCCCATCTATCTTAGCTCTGCTGAAAGGATTCTCCTGCAGTAGATAGAAAACATTTTAAATTCTGCCTTAGAAATCTTTATTTTCACACAATTTTCATGGAGAAACGCTTCATAATAAATGCCAAAGACCCTCTTATGCAGATGTTTACGAAATACACCTGCCATCAGACAGGCTTTACTTACTCACAGGATAGAAGTAGTTTGGTGCAGCATTTATGCTGTCAATCTATTTGGCAGTTTGCTTAAGAATGAAGTGACCAGAGTCAATGTTCACACAACTGGTTCCAGATGTTCCAGCTGTGGGAGCCTCCAAGCCATCAGATGCCAGAAATGATGAAGAAGGGACAATTAAGGTCTGCCCTCCCAGCTGAAATCCAGTCTACAAGATGACTAGGAGCGACTGCCTGCCCTTTTTCCTTATCTCTTCTGTAAATATGGAAAGGCTTTTGTTGACTGGGATCATATGAAGTTTTTGGAACCTGACTTTAAGGCTGGCCACCCTTTGTGCATAGCATTTTGAAGCAAATTTTTACGTATTTATTATACCACAGATAGCTGCTGCTACTGAAGTTTGCCGGAATTTTATGTACTTTTATGAGTACCAAATATTTCTCTAATGTAAGACATTAAAAATGTTGCTTTTATACGGAAAACAAAAAAAAAAATCTTTCTGGCCTTCAGGTCAATATTACCGGAATAAGAATTAAATGTACTTGATAAGGTCCTCAAGAGGTTTGTTCATTCTTAACCAAGCCGACAACACTGCCTCTCAGGTACAACAGAGCAAGCTTTGGCCACTTTACACAGAAACTAGTATTGAGCATTAAGACTGCATAGCATCCTATCATCTCAGGTCAGCTTAATGGCTTTTCAGTCTGAAAGTCTCAAAGCACTTCTGAACCCCAAAAGATGCAGGTTGATAAATTCAAAACTGCCCAGGGGTTTTGGACACCCAAATCTCATTAATTATAATGGAAAAAAATGGTCTTTCAACCCCCAGAGGCAAGTCTGAAAAAGTCAGCCAGATGGTATTGTTATTAAAACACAGAGCTGGGAGTTAAAAGCTGCTGTGAAGAGCTTCACAAAGAAAACAGCGATGTGCACTAGAACAATTAGCATTACTGGATTTACAAAAGAACCCCAAACAAAACAGGTCCATGGGTACATAATACAGTCTGTTCTACACTTGGCAACACCTAAAAGCATGGGCATACAAGTCCTTAGAGCTTTTAATTTTCTTGTGTCCTGTAAAATCCCTCTAAGATAATTCCTTACTGTCCGTTGAACTTATTTTGCTTCTGCAGTAGCACCTATGGAAGTGGTTGATACATGGCTGAGTTTTATATTTGTACTTTAAAACAATTCTAACCATCATTATGTACCAAGGGCAATCCAAATGGAAGGAGATTATACATTTTTACCCCCACTGGTGAAGTTATTGTTTCAACTCAGTGAGTGCAAATTATTATGAAAGCTCCATGATAGAATCTCTTTAGGATGGACTACAAGCCAGTGTGTGGAATACAGGCCATCAAGGCTTTTAACACCTGAGAAGAAATAAGAAAAAACAACAGAAAAACCCCAAACCAAAACAAAATGACCAACCACTAACCTATTTGATAACATAAAACAACCTTGTGTCCTCTGCTTTATGAGAATCAAGGAATCCAAAGGAATAAAAATACTGCATGTTGAAAAAGAAAAATTTGGAGAAGGAGAAAATTAGAACATGCATTCAAATCTGGATTTTCCTTTAAATTACACAGGCCTTCCACAAAATATGGTGGAGTGGCCAGCCAGACACAGATCTAATCAGGCCATGGCTCAGCAGGTCATGAACTGCTTCCTCCTGGACTGCAGTGGGGCTATTCTGCTGCCTGTCCCCATCTAACAGATCAGAAGGCTGGTTGTCCTGAGATCAACCTGTCTTATTGTTAAAAACTGAGGCAAAGAAGGTGTTAAGCACCTCAGCCTGACAGAACACAGCATTCATTTTCATTTGACTATGTTTTGACCCTTTGACTGGAATGAAAGCTTGCTAACAGTCAATGGTAGCACAGCTCTTGAGCTGCTGCACTGCAGAGTGGGAGGGTATTTCCTCCTGGAGACCAGAAGCAAACTCTGGGAGTATCAGGGCTTGTGTTATTCATAATCCATACAACTGTTGCTCCCCTATAACCACTACAAGGGAATAACCCAAGCCATGGCTCAAGGATTTGTTACATGTCTACTTCCTAATTGTTTTATAGCAGAGAACTTGTTCTCTTATCTCCTTTGCTCCATGTTACAGAATATTGCTGGACACTCAAAACTCACAGCAAGAGGAAGATATCTGTTTTTTTAAAAAAAGGTATTACATTTTAGAAAATTTCTGGTCTGGATTGTGGTCAAAGCATTAATGGTCTATTCTTCTGTTTGTCTTCCACACACCTATGCTTTTGCATCTGAGTCCCAGTCTTGGCAAAATAGCATCTTGTAGGACACAGTGACTCCCAGGGTCTTTGAAGAGACACTTTCTTGCTGAGAGTCACATTTATTCTGAAAATGAGGGACCAGTGAAGGTGGCAAATTGCAGGTGGGGTGCGATGTTTCCTCTGCATTACATGAGCATCGAGCCCTTTATTGGGAAAATATAAAAGGGGTATGTGCAGGGTATTCCTTCAGAGGTAAATTGAGTATCCAGCTCATGGTGTACCTTTTCTGAGGAAGATGACTGGTTGTGGAATGTGTTCAAAACTCTCTGTAGAATAGTGAAACCAAGCCACAGCTGCAAACAGCTGCACCTACAAAGCATGCCCATGGGACCCAAGTTAAAGCATTGTCAATTTTACACAGTTGCAGTAAAGGAGCTGTTAAAGGACTTTGGGAAATGGAAGCAGAAAGTATCACAGAGAAGCAAAACTATTTCCAGAGAAGCAGCCATCTGAAGGGGAAGTGAGAAGACGGACTTTTGTCCCTGTCCCAGGAGTGGTGAGCAAATGGGTGGAGAGTGGAGAGCAGAAGAGCATGAAGACAGGTATCAGCATCTCACAAATGTCAGGGTCAGCATATGGGGCTGTACAGGTCTTTGGCCAGACACTCTACCTGTGCTCTTTTGTCATTTGCTGCTGTGTCAAGATCTGCATATTTGTATTAGCAAGAGCAAAGAGGATGACTATGCATCCATCTACTGGTATCTTGGTGGGTCTTTAAAGAATTCAGGAACACCAGTGCTCTGAATAATATAGAACTCTTTAAAAATATGAAATGAAGGGTTAGTTCCTGAGAAACAAGGAAACTCAAGGGTTTTCTTATGAAAGATTTATTGAGGGTTACCTTTAGGCCTGTCCCAGTAAGTATAACAGTTTGGTCATGAAAGGAGCCAATCCTGCAGGCTGTTCAGACCAAACAAGACTCAAGACCTGATGAGGCCAGAGCAGTGGTGACCCAGTAATTGGATTAATAGGGGATGTGCAACTGATATCAGCGGGACACAATATGGAAGGAAATGTTACAGCTTCTCTGTTTGCTTTTTTTTTGGTGTAGGATACTATTTTTTTCAACCCAAAAGTTTCTCCATGTCCCCATTTATAAATTATACGTGGTTTGCTTTTAAGAAACCATATAAAATAGATGGGATGTTTCACAAAAACAGGTTTGTAATGGACATACTAATGCTGGCTGAACTGTAAGAGGGGATATCTCTATAAAAGGAAAAAACCCAAATCTCAGAGGAAAAAATGACCTCCCACCCTTGCCTTATCTTGAAAGGTGGCAAGAAAAAGTTTTTTCCCTATTCTGATAAGCAGCCTTGCCTGAGGCCATTGTTCCAGCTACACTGCAGGGGAAGAGCCTGGAGGAGCCATCACATGTCCCAGCCTGCCCTTTCTAATATGTACCCTTTTTGTCAAGGAGGCAGCTTTAATTGAGAATATGTCTGCTTGAGAAAGAACAAGGGTCATGATCTTACTCCACAATGGGAGCCTGCAGGAAAGAACTGGCCTAGCTTTGTTAAAATGCCTTTCTCCACAAGCTGGATGCTGTCTCTGCAATGTCCAGTCCTGCTCATACACACATCACCCCTCCACCTCCTGTTCCCAGTGGCTCAGTTGATTTGTGGCTGTCCCAGCAGAAGTAAGTTCAGCCAGGATACCTCTTAAAGACAGCTTTCTGTTGAAGGTGAAGCAAGGCATGAGGAAGGGCACTGGCACGCACGCAGGGATGCCCATTATGCTCAGTGTGCACCCCAGTCCACTGAGTTCAACCACTCTGAACATGCTACATCTACTGTTTGTAACACTGTCCGGGCTTATGCTATCCTAGCAGTTTTCAGTTGCATGGTGGCATTTTGCCCAAACAACAGCAATAAAGTGGCAAATCAAGCTAAGGATTAAGCTTCCTTAGATTGTGAAGTTTACAAAAGCTGTGGAAAAAAGGAATAGAATTCATGGTCCCACTACCAAATCTAGTGCTAATTATTATTTAAGCTGTAACCCAACTAAACAAGGCATTTAAAGAATTTTATCCTGAAACCGAAAGGACACTTTCTTTTGAAAACCTAACCTTTTGAAGACCTTGAAGTGGACCACTGCCTTGTTAAATGGGTACAATGCAGAGCCCCACTGACACTGTGGACAGACTCACCTGCCACAGAGCTGCCTGCAGGAGGCCTTTTAAAATAGATCTGTACTCTTCAACCAGCCAGGGAAAGCAGCAAGAGGATTAGTGACACCTCATTTCTCCTGTCCGCTACAATCAACTAAGGACTTGGAAAGGACAGCTTTATTCTTTTGAAGCCTAAGTTGTGTAGGGTAAATTGATTCTTTTACCTTAAATCTTTCTCTGGTGGCAGGAGCTGAACTGATTTCCTCCAGGTATCCAGGAGTGTCATACCAGGTTGTCTTTGTTCCATTACGCTGCTCCCCACACCTCTTGCTGAAGGCAGAGGCAGCACCATTTACCTGGGGTTTTTTTTCCTGAAAGAGAAATCACAACAAATACAAGTCAATCACTTTCCTTTGGAGGGTAGCTGGAAGACAGGAACATTGCTTCTGAATTAAAGCTATTCTGAAGAATTTTATTGTCCCCTTGGGCTAATATTGGAGGACCAGCTTGTTAAATGGTGTAAATCAGCACAGTCACAATTTCATCTAAGATTCTAAACAAAAGGTTTAATTGCCACTCTGAAGAGATACCTGACCTCTGTCATGAGAATATTTCTACATGTCACTCTAGTAAAGCATTGACAGTTGAGAGTGCAGTATAAATTTTGATGATGAAAAGATTCATGTAAACAGAGTGACTGACAACACGGCATCTACTTTGCTCAATTGAAAGAAAGTGTGATGCATCCAGCATAACCCAAAGTTACTGTGAAAAGCAAACACATTTGTAATTCATCTGTTGGAGCAGCAGTAGAAGCAAATTAACTGACTGCTACCATCTGAGAAATAGGATAGAAGCATTTTAGTTTAAAGCAAAGTTTGTGAGATTTATCTTTTATTCTGCTTATTTAGTTTTATTGTCTAATCTGAGAGGTTCTACTTCAACAATAAATTCAAGTGCATTTTCAGACTTTGGTAAAGCAAACAGAACACTCGTAAAGCCTTTGGGCTGTCAATCCATGACCCAGTAAGGCAGCCTTTCCATTAAAATTCAGTGGATATATCTACCCTGACCTTTGAGGGCCTTTCTGCTTGCCTCTAAAGTTTAGGCACAGTCTATCCTGACTGTGAATTTGCTCCCTTTGAAGCATCTGACACTGCAAATGCCTGAGAGTGTCTCAAAATTAGGTGTTTTAGGATGCTGGGAATGAATTCAGATGTTTCCAGAGAGCCTCCCCCTGCCTTGAGCTTGGGGGGAGATAACAGCACTCACTGAAAGCTGGGAGAGGCAGAGGGGGCAGACAGAACTGCCCTTAGTGGTACCTACGGAGGGCTGTGCAGACAAAACCAGCCTCAGAACAGACCCCTCTTAAAAAGGGCTGGACCATAATAATTTAAGCATAAATTAGAGAAGTAGCTATCAAATTAAATAAAGCCATAATTCTAGTTAACCAGATCTTTGGCTGGTTAAATTCAAGGCAGCATTTTCACCCTATAGTTTTGCAATCTAATTTGAAAGACATTTATTCCCTCCCTGCTCTACTTCACCCAACCGTGACGATCATCAAACAGAAGTTGTTCAGCCTCGTTGCATGAGATGAGCTGTCTGGCTCACAAGCAGTCAAACCTTCTCCTCCCCTCCAAACTCATTTGTAACTGAACTACTGATCACCCTTTTTATTACAACAGTTTAAAGGTGTAGAAAAGTAAAATATCAGTGTGTAACCTGCAACCTTTTGGTGACTTTGCCACAGGAGTAGGGGGAAGAGGGAGGGAAATGACAAAGGATGGAGGAACACAGATTTTGAAATGCAGATTAATCACAATTGTTATTCTTACAGAAAATTTCCATCTGTGCTTGTGTCTAGTTCTCATTTTATGTCACTGTTATTATCACTCCCTTCAGCTAGGGAAGGAGGAGCTCTGGGTTTTGATTCAGACTTCTAATGAGAGAAGAACAGAAAAGAGCTGAAAAGAGCAGAAGGTACCCATATGGGTGAGATCAGTACCCAGAGAGAGAGTGGTGTAAATTAAATGGCTATATTCAATTCTTCAATCAAACTGGGTCTTGGAGGGCTCCCAGGATAATATTGCAAGGAGCAACTCTAGCCACTGATTTAGAATATAAAAAATGGTGTTGCAGAGGTAAATAAAACTTAGGGGAAGAGAAGGAGGTGAGCCAAAGGACACAACCTCTTTTGGAAATAAAGAAATGTAGGTAAAAGTGCATTATATAACCTGCATTAATGATATAATGAGACATGAGGTAAAATAAAGTATAACACAGACAAAGCAGATTTTTGAGCCACCACCATTTCATTGAGAAGCCTCTGTCAAAGAATGTTTTTGGTCCTAGGAAAAAATGTTGTAGACTCCTAGAAGGAGTGGAAGTGAAAGCATCAGATTTGAGGTAGAAACAAGGCACCTGAATTAATCATTCTGCAATGATGAGTTGCAAACAAGGCAAAAAAAGACAAATATGACACAACGTATCAACAAAATGGTGTGCTGGCCCTCAAAGTGTCCTCCAGTAGCTTTATAACTATAGAGATGTAAGAAAAATGATGCAAGAAAATTTTAACCTGCAATTAACACAGACACAGAAAACAAGATATCCTGCTAAAAAAAAATCAGCAGGAGAGAGGTAAGTTAGAGACTTCAGTTTTTCTCTATGCTTCACATGCATTTTCCTACCAGGGTCTCATCTGCAAGACAGATGCTTTCATTTCCATATGTTCAAAATACCTGACTCACAATGGAAATGCTGCAGATCAAGCAGATGCAGTATACTTTTCCTAGACTGGCAGAGGCATCAAAAACTTGAGCTGTTGGAATACACTAGCAGAACTTGGCCTGCTAAACTAAACTGTAAGAATTACAAGGATGGATAAGACTCCTATCTAATAATATATAGGGTGGGGGAAGAAAGAATAAACACAGAGACACTGGAATTTTTTAACTCAGAGGCAGTACTAGCACAAGAATAAATGATTATAAAGCAGTCATTTAGACTTGAAATGAGAAAAGATTTCTAACCATCACAGGAGTGAAGCAGCTTTATAATGGGAAAAAGTAGTGTTGAAGATAGAGCTTAAGAGATATTGTTTAATGAATGGGATTGAACATGACAACGTTGAGAAGTGAATAAAAATATGAATGATTCCTTCTAGTTCACTTTTTGCTGTGAAATCCCTTTGATTTTTTCTAGAGTGCTAGATAAAAGCTGAATAAATACATTTTCTTTAATGATCACCTGTAAGTTATTTTCTAAATTGCATTAATAGGAACACTAAAGAACACTAATTATCCACTAATTAAAATGCAAATGTAATGCTAATAGTCACCTTTCATTTGCCACATCTCACAATTGGAATATCTGAAACCAATTTAATATAATGAGAGTCTATGAAAGATCCAACAATTTTATTTGCTTATTATTTGCTGGATAGTAACAGAGGGTTCCAGGAGAGATAAATTACATTGCTCGATGAAGAAGGGATAGAACTTAATTTCAAGACATGCCGCATTGTAAAGATCATTGTCCTTGGATAAGTGATGAATAAGAATTAATGTGCTCCTTTATTTTCCCCCTCCCCATCTTTCCCTTAATGAATTACAGCATGGGATACCACAATGACCCTTATTGTAACAAAAGAGCTCTCAAAAGAGGATAAAACCAGACAGGGATTTGCCTTAGGTACTTTATGCATAGCTCTACTAACACAGCTATCTATCAGCTTTGGCATCTACACACACAGAAAAACGTTAACCCATTTTTAGATGCCCCTGCACATCCCTGTCACTGGATTCCGAGTATGAAACACCTGTAGCAGGAAAGCACTTGTAGGAGGAATCTTCTCTTGATAGGCCTGGGCTGTTTCATGCAATCTTCTCTTCACACAGGAGGGATCACAGGGTGATACAGAGGCTTCCCTTAGAGTGGAAACATACACACCTGGGCATAACATGCAAACTTTTAGAGCCACTGAAAATATATCCTCTTCCCTCTAAAATAAATGGGTTTTTTTAACTCTTCTACAATAGTAGAGTCCACCAAGAACTAATGGAACGTAGTTGTTTTCAGGTAGAAAATATATGCTTAAATAACACTGAAATCAAGTCAATGTCTCTGTCTTTAGAAACTCAATTGTCTTATCTTGTTCTGCACAGTTAAGTAAGTGTTTGTGTTATACAGCACATTATGCAATTATATGGTTATAATTGCAATAGTCAAACTATTTTAAATTATATTGAGAACATATTTATTCTGCTTTATGCAAAAAGCTGGTAACTGTATAAAATGAGGTTTTGAATAAGCTCTTTGAAATCCTAGGAGGCATATTAAAGTGTTAAAAGTAGAGCCTAAAAAAAATAACATTGCAAGAAAAACAATCACTTCATCCATAATGTCTATATTACTTTCATAATGCTTAGTTTAAGTGCTTCAACAACTTTTGTTATTACCTTCTCGGTGTAATATAATCTCAATGTTCACTAGACCATTTTTGTAACATTTCAGTGGAACCACCAATACAAGAGTTGTATCCATCATTAATAAATTGTGAGTCTCAAGCAAATGGAAAATTCTGGAATAAGAAAATTAAGAAAAATTAATGGAGACTTTCACCCTTTAGAAAGAAGTATGACAAAGTCATGGTCTCCAGGAAACTAAAGGACTCCTACACAAAAGGTTATATAAGAACAGGGAAATTCGAAACCTGGTGTTACTTACCAAATGTTAAAGGTATGCAGAAAAGAGAAAGACTTCAAAAAAGAAGCATTGCAGGATCCAGAGCAATTGATTTAAACAAATCAATGGCTAGCCTTTTCCTTTTCCTTCCTTCCTGCAGCAGAAAGTGACTGAAGGAAAGCCTGAAAGCAGGAATTCCTGAAAGATCAATATGTAGATGTTGGAGAAAAGTGTCAGTGAACTTAGTCGAGAAGACAATATTACACAGTTGATGAATGAAGAAGGGGTTTAAGAAACTGTTGACTCTAATGGGAGCTGGAGAAGTCCCTCAGACTCCAAGTTACTAGTAAATTTTCCCTTGAGGGTAGTGGGGAGGAGGTAAGTCAGAGCCCACTTCAGGCATATGGCTAGAACAAAGAGCGGGCACTGCTACAACCACCCTGGGTAGTGCTTTGGGCAGAGGTTCCACAAAGATGGTTGCTGTAGCTGAGACAAGAAGCTAGAATAGGTTATACTGGGACTCAGAGGTTAACAAGATTGCATCAGGCCACATTAAGCTCCCTCTTCTGGAGAGCAGAATGTTCAGTGCTACACGTTTATGGAAATACTAACCTTTATTCTCACTGCCAGGGCCTTCACTGCTGCTACTACATAAAAATGGGGCTAATGGGATGAGCTCGGCTTACCTGATCTGTGGGGAGCACCCAATCCATTTTGTCTGTATGTTACAGCTCTGCTGCCTGTTACCTCCTCTTTGGTTAATGTCTTCTCAAATAATGCCATTGACTCACTGACTGAAGTGCTCAGCTCTTTTCTTCACTCAGACGGTTTTGCTTGGGTTTTACCCTCCTGTTCTGCTCCAGATTCTTAAAAACTAAGTCAGTGTGCTTGGCTTAATTTTTAATTTGCCTCTTGCATCCACTCCTTAAGAGCAATGTTTTGAATGAGCTGCCCACTAGCTATCTGAGTCCCTTACGATACAGAGGGTCACACACAGAAGTGGGTCATCTGGTCCAACCTCCCTGCTCAAGCTGGGTCATTCAAGAGCACACGGCACAGGACTGGGTCCAGATGACCCTTGAATATCTCCAGTGAGGGAGACTCTACAATCCCTCTGGGCAATTTGTTCCAGTGCTCACTCACCCGTACAGGAAAGGAGTTCTTCATCATGTTCAGGAGGAACTTAGCTTCAGTTTCTGCCCGTGCAGGATCTCCACTTTGATTTGTATACAGCAGATTTTGTGTATTTCTTTGATAGAGGGGGCAAAAATCAAGCAACTACTTTGAAGCTGATTAGGTAAACAGCCAAAAGATTTTTCCAGGACATCCACATAAGCACTTTTGTATGCTGATAGTAGAAATTACTTTCTCCTGCTAGACACCTTCTATACTGTGCAAGACCAATAACAGAGTACTTTTGTACTGAAGAGACAATGTAATTCAAGTTAAACCTGAACCACAACCATGACAGAAAGCTATTGTCCTGAAGTAACACTTCCCAGAAATACAACTGAAAACTGCATACTGCAAAGGGATAAAGAAACAAAATTAGATAGCAATTTATCGGGTTTCGCTAAGCCACTTTACTGAAGGAAAGAACAATTCACACAAATGAAACCTTGGCAGTTCTCCGTGGGCCAATAAATTTCTTGATGAGACAAAATACAAATGAAGAGATGCATTAGAATTTTCTGAAAGAAGTAGACATGATCGTTTCATTTGGCCTTCCTTCTAAATGACATGTATTAATAATATCACACTGATGTTTTAAAAATAAGCCTTGCCATGAGGGAAGAACCACAACCTAAAAATTGCTTCACAACTCTTCAAGCATTAAAACCACACAGGCTTCCTAATGAGCAGCTTCTTAGGAAATGAATTGCATTCTGTGTTAACTCCAAAGTTTTCCTCTGTCTACCGGTGCATTCTTCTATTTTTTGCTTCTGTGTCTGTACTCCAGTTCTCTGAAGTATTGCCCTCAAACGCCCCATCCTCACAACGTGTTTATCATCACACAAAAGTACTAGCTTGAAAAACAGAAAATGTTTCACCAGGCAAGGATTGTTTTTTAACAAGGTTAAAACCAGTAGAGTACAATTAAACAAAAAAAACCCACTAATAAGTCAATCAGACCCAAAGTCAATAAGCCTCCTGTAAAGATGAATTAATAGCCTTTGAAATGCATTTTATTATGAGTAAATAATTATTTAGTTGCCTTTATGCTTAATCTATGCACTTTTATGGGGGTATCTCTTCTACAGTCCCCTTTGCATCTGCAGGAAAAAATCTCCTACAATACCTTCCCCTCTGCAAGAAACATGGACTTGTTGCATATTTAGAAAATATTGTCTTTCTACATAGGAAAACTGATTCTCAATCTAAATAATAATAAAGCAGAATAAAGATATGACCACATTCTCAGTGACTCTCAGCAAAGCATCCAGTTGAAATTCCATCTCCCAGACTGATGAGTAGCTAACTATGCAAAATTTTGGGCATATCACTTTCAGTCTGTCCTGATGCAAAGCATATTTATACCTCTTATCAAATGAGGTGGAGAACATGAGCTTGTCGGGATATCTGTCTTCTATTTAAAACATAGCTTTTTAGTATTAGATAAAGACCAAAGAGGAAGGAGTAGAAGCCTAGCCTGTTCCCAATATGAATATTCTAATTGTTAGACTACAGATTAGACTGGCTTTTAATTGTTTGTATCTTGATTCTTAAAATTTTCAAGCTTGGTTGAAGAGCAACACCATCCCAATATGGGTTTCAACATATAGGAAGATAATTCCCCTACCCCAGTACTCTGCAGCCTCTGCCCACAGAAGAACTCCCACGGCAGTAGGAGCAAATTCTCTACATCTGTGCTGCTTCCAACTTAGGACAAGCTGCTGGTTATAATCAGGATTTGGGCAGGGTACAAGTGTTTCAGATTCCTAGGGAAAAAGGGATACCTTCTAGATCCATGCAGTATAACAGTATTTATTCTTTACTCTAGCTATGACATTTTAGGGCTTTTCTGATGTAGTGGAAATATCTACTTGAAAAAACCTGCAATATTCCTTCTATATCTTGAATGGTGACTAAATGCTCCTAGAGGAACAGTGTGGACATATAGGGTGGGTCCAATCCAGTTCTCTCTGAAAGTCTAGGCATGACACATGAGAAATAGAGAAATAAGGAAATGGGCCAGGAAGGGAAGAAGGAGGAAAGAAAGAGAATAGGCTACCACTGGAAATACGCTCGTGAGTGATATTAAGAAAAATATCTCCCGCAAGTGAAAAAGAGTCATATTACTGTAGAGGAAACCAGCACTGCGCCAAGAGAATCCTCTCTACAGAGCGTCTCTGCTTCAATGAGAAACTGGACCAGCAGAAAGCCTCATTAATGAAAGCAAGGAGGAGGGAGTGCTCCTGCAAAAAGGTTCACCTGCTCCTTCCCCAAGTCCAAATGTTACTTACTAATAATTTTAATGAAATGTTTTAAAACAAAAAAAAATATTGTAGATGGAGCTTTATTTAACTGAGAATAATTTTGATGTTGACAACATGATCTTTATGGGGAAGCCATGGCACAGCACTAATATTTAAAGTGCTCTCCCACCTTGATGCAGTGACAGGATGTCCTTGTGCATGTCAGTTGTTTTTTCACACCTGATAGCTTAGAATTATAGATCTGCAGGAACACAGTGACTTTTGTCATCCAGTGAAGGCTTCACATTGAGCTTCTTGCTAAAAATAATGCAATGAAATGGTGACAAGTGAGAGGATTCAAACTCAGCACCTCCTCACAAGAATGTCAGTCGAATCTCTTTTGTCACAGCAGTGTGATTTATGTGTTTCAGTTTTCCATCTTTACCTTCCTTCATTCCCGTATCTTGCTTTTAATTATGATTATATGTATCTTGGAAGATTAAATAGGAGAAAGGACTACAATGGCTGTACTGTTTGTCTCCTCATCCCCATTTCTTTGCATGCTCCAGGTGCTTGGAGCTTTGTCTTTCAAAAGTGCTACACAACGCAGAGCTCTGCAAGCATTTCCTCATTTATGCTATAAGACATTAATTATAGTATTTATTTAAATTAAACCATTTGTATGCACAAAGGGTACTTTCAAACCAATTTTGTTCACAAAATTGCTCCTACTATTTATTACTACATGAATATTAATTGTTTTAATTAAATTGCAGTTACAAGCCATAAGGAATAATACACAATGTATTTATCAGAAAATTTGGGAGGGAGGTGGAGGGGAACATCAAAACTTTGTTATAACCAGTGGGAAGACACTTATTCAGTATGTTAAGGTCTGTGTGTTCCCATCAGATATGTGAACATCTCATATCTTCAACAGACCACGTAAGTCTGGTTCAATTTGACAAATATACACTCAGGATTGTATACTATTGTACTAGTATTTTAATTATTTAAAAGAAATAAATCAGGATTTCCAAACAAGCAGTGTTAAGGAGCATTCAAACCCAGAACAAAGGAAAAAAATGGCCCCATTCTAAGCAGGCCATAGTTCTCTGGTGACAAAATGCCTGAAGCAGGACAAGCAGGCAGCTCCTGACTGGGCTCAAAGCTCCCTGAAATTCCTTGGGAGCAGTATTTTAAGCCTTGACATTTCAAACAGATGAATGTTTCCCTCCACAGCCCATCCTTTTCTCCTTTTCCCCAGTGCTCTCATATCTTCTTTTTAAATACTCATTACTTGGATGCTGTGGTCACACAGAATCGATTTCAAAGCTTTGCTTCCACGCACAGAAGTGAGCAGCCACAGGAACAGGGCTTTGAAGGAGCAGAAGAAACAAGCAGCCGAGTTCACACAGCTTGAAACACTGAGCTGCAAAAAAGGACAAGCGAAGGGGAAACTCGAGTCTCACATCAGAACCAGTGGTACTGACATTCGTTCTACACCATATGACGCTCCTGCTTTTCATCAGGAAGTAAGGTACAGAATCTGGGATCTTGGTCCAGTCCTTGGTCCAGTTGTGCTTAAATTTTGCAGAAAGCTTTTCTTCAGAGAGGGGGGAATGACCAGGCATCCCCTGTGAGCAGCAGGGTACTTAGCCAGACACAAGTATCTTAAGCTTTGCTGCAATGTACCCATGTGGGATTTTTTTCAACAGGTTTCAGTTCAGAAGTGAGTTACTGATAGACCACTTGTTTCTTAACCAATGTGACAGCATTGTTCAGTTCACTGAAATCATTCTACAAAGTGAAATCACCACAGTCCCCTTCATTCCAGCATCAATTTGGCATTCAGGGTTCCTCAGCAATCATTATGACACAGACACTCTGTAGTTCCTATAATAGCTCCTTGTTCAGAAGTAAAGCAATTTTAATCAATCTTTTCATCTGATTATCAGGGCTACTGGGATGGTTAGGGACTGAAGCACTTGCTCTGTGAGGAGCAGCTGAAGGAAGGGGGCATGTTCAGCGTGGAGAAAATACGGCTTCAGGTGGACCTAATGGCTTCCCCCTGGTACCTATGAGGTGGTTACCAGAAAGACAGAAACAAATCCTTTTCTGTGGTGCATGATGAAAGAATGATAACAGTGGTCATAAAATGGGAGTTTCTGACTTGAAATATAGAAAAATAAAAATTTCAATAAGGAAAACTAAGCACGGGAATAAGTGGCCCAGGGCTGTGGAAAAAGCCAACTCTGAATTCAGTGTTGACCCCACTTCACCCAGGAAGTTTGTCTAGGAGACCTCCAGCATAATTTTCAGCCCAAATGAGTTTGTGGCTCTGTGTGGATCTTATGACTAGAGCTATGCCAAGGGACCAAAGCCTCAGGATGTGTGTACTAATGCAAACCTCCGTCTAGCTCTGAGAAAGCCCTGGAGTCTCAAGAGTGAATTTATAACTTTTCACAGCACTGTGAAATGAGTAAAACAAACTCAAGCCATGTCTGTTCTGTATTCCCTATGTGCTATTCTAGATAAGAACTTAAAATGATAAAGCCCTATCTATCCTCTAGTCAGTAACCATCCTATAGCAATACTTATTATTTCAGTTTTACTGTGAGTCCTTGCTAAGACTTTTAGTTTTGCAAACATAGGTATAGCCTTCTAACTCTGCCTTACCTCTAAGAAATACAAAATCATTATTTTTTAACATATACAGTTCTTTAAGGTGACATGATTCTGTGCATATGTGATCCAGTTTGAACAGAGCCACAAATGAATTTTATTCATATTTGGAATAATCTATGGTCCATAAATATTTAGAGGCTTATTTTCAGACAACCATGTCAGAATAGTCCTCCAGTGAACCTTACTTTCATCTTAAGGTCTATACTATGCCATATTGTGATTTCAAGGCAAATGACCATTTCATGTTATTAACATCTCATGTGATGCACTGCATAGTCTGTATAAGGATTTTCTCGTTAGTACCTATTGACTAAAATGGGGCCACAACTTCTGCTACCATTTTTTAGGAGTTTTGTTATTAGTAAGATTCATTTGTTTTTGTTTCCACACATAATGACACTTCAATGTAAGAAACCAAATCCGAAGAGGTGATAAAGATATACCCACGTAAGAAGGTAATCCCACTTTGTGATGTATAGAAGAAAACCATATTTGGGAACAGAGTCAGTCTGGAGATTTTATGCAAGTTCTGCCATGTGGACCCATTGTGGCACTGGTTGTCCTGTGAAATGCAGTGGTCTGCCTTCCCTGCTGTTCAGTACAGCTGAATTCAAAAGGAAAGAAGTGCAGAAAAGAACCACCAGGGCAAGCAAGGAGCTCAGCTTTCAACATGAAGGTTGAGAAAAGATATGATTTTTCTTTCTAAATACATTAGAGGCTGACAGCAGGAGGAGAGAAGGCCTATTAAATCTAAGGAACAACACTAACACAAGAACAAATGGCTATGTGGTATGACTCAGTTTCGGCTGGAAGTCAGGAATATTTACAGGAATGGCCTTTCACTATGAGTAATCAAGAGGAAAACAACTTGCGTAGCATTAAGATAAAGCTTCATTAACTGTACGATACAATTTCTTCTGATGGCATGTACCCAGGAATTCCCTTCAGTCTCATGAAATGTGTTAACAAGGTACATCTACTCAGATAAAGGTCCTCCTCCGTGATTGCTGTCTAAGGATAAATTTAGGATGGGGAGACATTCTCTTCCATGTGACTAAGCAAAGCAATCTTGCATCTTAGATCAGGAGAGACATTACATAATTTGTTCATGCCTCCTTTCCTCAGAACAGAATATCCTTTTACTTTAAAATCCTGGTTCCCCAGAAGAGTAGAGGAATTTTGTAACTGATCACAGTAAAAGACAACATATTGAAGTCCATATATTATATGTCTAATGCTATTGCTACTCAACATTAAATAAAAGCAAACAGTGGGAGAGTCAAGCTTCTGAAATCACAGGCTAAGTGTTAGAGGAAAAAAAACCCAAAAACCTCATTGCTCCTTGTTACTCCTTGTTATTCCTTGCTTACTTCTTACCAATCTTTGGAGGATAAAGAAACCCTAAACCAACACCAGAAGCTATGTAGCAATCAGCAGAGCTTGGAGTAAAGGGTATTTCACTAAAAGGAGCATTGCCTAGGTACATAGAATTATAAGATAATACACATTGAATTAAAAAAAAAAATACTCCTGACACAAAATAACATGCCACTTAAAAGAAGAATTAAATTTGCTATTATGAAATAAATATGTGGCCAAACCCCCAGACTTCTCATAAAAGCAGATTATAAACTAGCATGAAATCAGATTAATAAAAACTTCACAGTTAAATGAAAGACAAACAAATCCTTTAAGAGAAGAACATCACACACACAAACGAGGCTTAAAGACCATGAAAAGAAGGACAAATTAAAAAAATATAGATATATACAGCTTGTGAAGTAGCCAGCAACAGTATATTGTGTCTACTATGGCTGCAGCTGCCATATAAAACCCCTTTGCTCTCTCAAAATAATCTTTTCAAATTATGGATTTGCAACCCTAAGATTTCCTGTTGCCATGACAGCATGAAACTGTTGTTGCCATCATTGTGGATCATGTGTTTTAGAAATTTGATTATATTGCTGTAGTATTTAGGTTGCTTGGAAAACACCCTGCTGCTTTTCAATGTATTTTATTTTTAGGGAGATGGGGCTTATTAATTCTTTCAAAAGGCACTCTCATAAAGGGTGACATATCAGAAACATAGTGTGTTCTGTTCCAAACAAAATGAGTCTTTCTATGAGCACAAATATTTTACTGGATATTTAAGTAACACAGACCATAGTGCTGTGAAATTCTGTAAGTCTACACTAGAGATAAGACTCTCATAATCTGGAAGGATGGTTCTGTGAATAATGGAAATGTACATCTTCAGCTCAAATAACACTTTCTAGTCCTGCATTCTCTAGGACTAATTGCTAAGTGTACCACATTTGTTATACAACACTTACTTAAGGTGGCAGTTACGCTTGGACAAGGATGGGCTTATAGTTGTATCAGGATATCCCCTGCTGTAAAAGTTTTTGGTTTAGTTTATTTTGGTGGGGATTTTTTTTCTTCCTAACTTTTATGTATGGCAAAGGGCAAGGAGATGTGAGCCTTATTGAATTCCTTGCTGGCTGCAGAGATTCAGGCCTCCAAGCCCCAGGTACAGTAAATCAGAAGTGACAACAACTCTGGCAAGTGGATAGACAGACAGAACCTCTGCTCACATTACTGGAGCAAATTCTGATTTATCTCTTAAAATGTATTTATATATAAAAAAAGTATAGGGGCTTTATTCTTGGATAATACTAGCAAATACATCCTCTGCTTTGTTGCGGATTACCATTAGCAGCACTCACACACAGGCTGAAGCACAGGAAAGGTTTCCAAGAGCAGGAAGCCACTGGAGCACTGCTGGGAGGAAAGAAGCCGCATAACTCTGACAGGGGCAAGTCTGCTCTCCTGCTGTCTCCTACAAAAAACCCCCTTTTTCTTTGTCTTTCCTCCATCCCATACAGCACATCAAATGATACCACCATTTTGAGAGGCACCACAACAATGTAACCTATATTTTGTAAAACAAATTTTTGTGATTTGCCATTTGCCAAACAGGAAAATTAATATGAAATTCTTCATTAGGGTACCATCAGTGGGATAATTAACTTGGGCAAATACATCATGATCTAGTGACACAGCATCAGCTAACAGGATTAACTGGCTGATTTTATCCCCTTTGGTCTTCAAATTTCTACACGTGGTGATTGTAAATAGCTCACTGGTGTTTTAAGTAGAGAGAAAAAGATATATCTGTGTACATGTAAGACTCAATCTCTCTATCTTACAAGGAATGCACAAGCTCTTTTTCAAGCAACAAAGATGTTTTGGTACTGAAGAGGAGTAGTGGAGAAGAAAATGTAAAAAACATTTGTTCTACAACTTTTTTCTATCATTAAACATGGCATACAACTAAAAGGGTACTAAAACTGATAATGGATTTGAAAAAAACAAGAAATTATCTCTAAATTCAAGGTGAATTGCTGAATTAACTTGAAAAAGTGAACAGTGTATTCATATACTATATAGAACCTAACTGCCTCTGTAAAAGGTTGTAAAATATGTTTATGATGTGTGAAAAGCAAAGTTAAGCCCCCCAGTAAAAGCAGCTGAAGGTATACCAGTACATCAAAGTATTCAGGAAAATGCAGAAAGTCAGTAGTTTACATTAATAAAACTGTTATAATGTTTCCTTGTACTATTTTGGCCTGTAGCAATTATCACTATTCCCAGCAATTCCCAAGCCTGTCTTGGATGCTGTATGCTCCAGGGAACACTCCCACAGGCAGCAGGCTCACAGACAATTTCCCAGGTCTGGGCACAGGGTGTGCTGTGCCTCCCAGCCCAGAAATGTTCCTGGGCACATTTAATTGACCTGTATATGGAGCCTGCAGCATCTGAGACATACAGGCTAAGACAGGGATTATAAATAATGCTGTGAGGGCAAACTAGAAGCTAGCCTCAAAAATATGTTCTGGCTTATGTCAAGTGCTAGGTCCTACTATCAGTTGATAGAATTTGGATGATTTAAAGATGATTATATTCCTAAATATCTCTGCATAGGTTTTTGCCATTTATTATATGTACATTTTACAGCTCATTGTATCTGCTCCATTTAAAGGGTCTTTTATTCTACCTGCTGTATGATTACAGCCTGCATTCTTGTGAGCTCACTCAGTGACACAATCACAATCAAGTGATAGAAAAGAAACCATGCAGTAGTAAAAGCTGATTCTTTCAATTCTTTTAAGCAGTATTAGCAACATTAGACTGTTCCACTGGCTCAGTTCCACCTTACAACTGCTGCCAGGAGCTGTATTCACATCGGCATGCAGGCAAAAACACTGTTTCTGCAGGTCTGGTATGTTCAGCCATCACAATTCAAATGTCTGCAACTGTCCTGTCAGTCAGTAGAAGCCAGATCTCAAAGCCAGATGTAATGCCAGCCTCACCTCCCTGGGTATTCTGACCTCCCTACGCACTTTTGTGAGAATCAGCGTGTATCTGCAAGTTTACAAACATGAAAATATGCTTAAAAGTGAGAAGGTTTTCTGGGGGAATGGGTATTGAAAAGGGATTTTTATGCTTTGTTAAGCTGAACTCTATTTCAGCATGTTCCTTCCCTTCTCTTCTAACACAGAGATGCTTTGTGACTAACCCTGTGAAGCTCGTATGAAGCAGAGTTCCAAGAAATTGTGGAAAGAGGTAGGGAGCCTCTTCAGATATATGAAGAACACAAGGCTGGGTCACAAATGATTAGGAGAAACTACAAATGCTGTTGGCGATGGAATGGGTCAACTTAGTTCTTTAGACTGAGGGAAAATATGTCAAGGCTACTGATGATGGTTTGCCAGGCTGCCCTGTGTACTGGCATCAGAAGACAATCTTCTCTAGAAAAATAATTTATCTCCTGGTGATCCACCATAAAGCATCCCAGAAAACTTCTTACATACTGATTAATATCTGGCAAACCACTGGTTTGCCTGAACCAAACATCTAGGGTTGGACAGCAAGGTACTGACATAAACAAGTGTGTAACTGCCTGAGGAATGTAGCCCCCCCTCCTAACAAGCTGACTCTAAAACACTACCTGTGCCTCCTACCTTTCATTAAACTTGCCAATTTGCTAATGTTCAGAAAGCAGCATTTCCTCAGTCCCCTCTTTCACTTCAGGATGATAATGCAGCTGCAATCTTGTGGTCCAGTTTTTCATACTGTAGTAGCATTAGATTTTCTTTGCATTAACAAGTCTGTGTTATGCTTAAAGCAAATACATTTCTTAGCTTTCCCAGAACTCTTAATAGAGTTTACAATAAACATGATGGGACTTGCTGACAGAAAAAGCTATTCAGAGGGCACGCTCAGAGCAAATGCATGCAGCACAACATCTAGTTCATCCAAAAGGAATTATATCACAGAGGGCACCTCAGCATGCTTATGCTTTCATGGAGTGCTAGTAATTTGTTTTTTCTTACTTCAGTACTCTACCAGTTCATTGCAAGTATGCAGGGAGAAGCCAGATTTCTATTATGTGGTAAATATAATTCATAAGAAATGTAAAAAGAAAAGAAAAAAAAAAAAGAAGAAAGAAAAAGTATGACAACTCAGGCCTGTCTCTCCCAAGTGACGGAGCTGTCAGAAAAACATGTGTACAAGCCAGTTTGGGGTGAAGACCAAGAAGGTCTATGAACAAGAATGCTTCGCCCCCCACCTCGCAAAGAACCAAACCTTAGGTAACACCCCAGAGTGCTTGTCAATCAGAACATCTGAACGAAGGTCACAGTTTGGCCTACAGCTTGGCAGAGTTATTCTCATAACTCAAAGATGCCTCTAAATTTACCAGCCTTTGTAACACGAGATCAAATAAAAAAAGCCCCATTCACTCAATCAGGAGGTTCGGTACATTTTCTAATGAAATTCAAACTCCTGAAGTTTTGTCTCTTCAAATTCATCAATCTCTCTATACAGTGTAGGAATTAAGGATTTTCAATCTTTCAGTGGAGTCATGTGCTTTCGCTTTTTTTCCTGTCCAGAGTCTTATAAATTTATCCATGTAATGAACCTCCCAAACTGATTCCGGTTTAGTACAGTATATACATAAATCAGAAAGCCACCTTTACAACAATTTCTTTTCCTAGGTATCAACCATCTCACTAGTGTCTGTCTGCTAGCAAACGAGGATGCAAAACTTGCAGTCTGTGGTGGATCCTGGGTGTTTTATGCAGGATTTTAAAGGAGTGTTTTCCCATCCCATCCCACCCCAGAACTGACGCCAGTCCTATGCTTAAGGAAATAGGTCAGCAAGAGCTGCATTTCCTATGGTCCTTATTATCCTTCTGCTGCAGTGAAACAGAAGCTGTCTTTGAAAGACAACAAAGAAGGAAGAAAATTCTCTTCAAATAGATCTATATTTAAAAGCTAACATTTCAGACCTTGGTACAGCACAGACAAGAAGCTGATACTCAGCCAACCTCAGTCCCAGGCTTCCCCTTACTCTGGGAATTTTGGTATTGATGTAAGTACAAACTAACCTGGAAAATCACAGGCAGAGGCAGAGAAATTTGAAGAAGTTGTCAAGAAGTTCAAACAATTGGCCTATTTCCTAGGGAATAGCAGCAGTCTGGTGCATACAGATACTCTTTTGCGTTACTGTGCTCTGGGCTTTTCCACCCATCCATCTGTAAGTTTTGAGTCCTGATAGGATTATATATATATATATATATATATTTTTTTTTTTTTTTTTTTTTTTTTTTTTTTTTTTTTTTTGGCTTGAATAGCACTGGTGTAAATTCAGGAGTGAGTTGTCAGGCAGAAAAATATGACAGTAAGTCATGAGGTAAAGTCTTCTTAGAAAGGTCTCAGGCATGAAACAGGCGGGCAAGGGGTAATTCTGCTAGAGCAGTGTCCTAAGCAGAAGGAGAAGATGGAAGAAGAGTTGTTGTGACTAGTGGGAGCAGAGAGAGAAAGCCAACAACAAGCAGTCTGCTATTTCCCAGCTCGTTGAGCAACACATCTGTAAGGTGTTAAACAAAGAGCAGGACATTATGGCATTGAGAGGAACTCACTCTGAGGGTTTATAAAGTTGATAAAGCTTCTGGAACACAAACCTAGACAGGTGCTGTCTGTTCAAATTCCACACTACTGCATAAATTGCAGAGGTAAAAGTCGGGGTTGAGAAACTAAATGTAAAATCCAACTCTCAAGGTCCAGAACAAATGTAATATACTTTATACTTTAGCATACTTTTGCCTACTTTGGGCATTAAAGTAATGAATTCTTGTCACTGCTTGTTGTGTTGAACTAGGTGACAGGCCACTTCTCTCATTTGCATCACTGGCAGGGCTAGAGATGGATGGAGTTTATGAAGACAGATATCTCTTTTCTTGGCTATAAAATTTACAGGCTCTTACTCCTAACTATACCCCAGAAAAGCATGACAGAATGACCTATAAAACAAACAAACAAATGAACAAGCAAACAAGATATAGAACAAGTTACAGATGTTGTTGTAAAGGCTAGGGAGAAAAACTAACCCCAAAACAAATCACCACCACAACAAAAAACCTCAGAAAAGGCAAAGAGGTTTTCCCACAGAGATAACCTTCAGCTGTCTATACAGGAAAACCCTGGTGTGGTTCCGCAATTTCTGGTTTCACCTGAATGTAAAAAAGGAGCACGTTTATTTCTCAGCTCTTACGTGACCTAAACTCTCAACTGGACTTCAAAATTCACAGTACAGACAACAAACAAAAAGAATTTGATGTTTGAATAATTCAGGTAGTTGTCCACTCAGATTCAGTGGTATCCTGTGTGCATTTCCCCACTTTTCACTCGGTTATTGAAGATAGTCATCTGGATACAGAGGGGTGAGGCTCTGAGCAGTACTCCAGAGACTCCATTTCTACACGGGGTATGGACACAGTGATTTCTTGGAAAGACAGCACTTCTGTCTCTCATATGTCACATCTAGTAGAACAATGCTTCCATTGATTTATAGTAACCAAGTCACTGCTTTTTCAGAGCATGACATTTACTATTATCTCTTTGCAAAGCACGACAATCTCAGGGCAAAGGAAAGAAGACTTGGCTATCGATTAAAACAAACTTGATTCATTAAAAGTACTGCTGACATTTCCACTGATCTGTGGTATTCTTTTCCTTCACATTAAACAATGTAGTCATTTAAAGCTCTTAAGGTCACTGGTCTATAAATGTGCTGTGTTTAAGGTACATGCCATTTAACCATTCCTAAAGAAAAGAAAAAAGAAGAAGAAGAAGAATAAAGGGAAGAGGAAGCAAATAGGGGCTGGGTGTCACGACTTGCACTGCTTCCCCTGCTCCAGAGCAGCTTCCCTCAGAGGAGCAGAAAAAGATTTACTGGTTAAACACGTGCAGGTACTTCTCATGCACACTCTCTCATTAAGCACAATAATGGCAAGAATTCATACTGTAGGACTCCTTGTTTATTCGTCCCTGATGTCACTTTAAAATTGTCATTACAGAAGAGGGTCCAGCAAAGCTCAGCCAGCACCCACACACTTCCAACAAAATCTTAAGGCAGAGCTCCTGTGAGTCCAGTTCCTGAACCCCATCAGCAGCTTAATCTGCCAGCAGTTCAGTCTCCTAGCAGCCCATGACTGTACCCTATTCCCTGCTGAAAGTAAGATTTTTATGATTTAAACAGTACAGTTCCTACAATTTCACTACACAGCATGAAACTGTTTAATTCACTCTTTGTTTTACAATTAAAGGGGGAGAACATACTTGTAGAGAATTTCCCATATCCAATAGGGTTACTGCCTCAGGAAAAGCTACTAACGGCCCACATGCGGCAACCATACCCATTAAGATTACTCACACACTAAAATGCCAAGCCTGTATCAATTGTTTGACTTCACTTCTAATGGAGTGATGGTATTCTCTCCCCAGAGGAAGACAAAAACCTCCATTAGGCAGAGGTCCTGGAGAGTGAGAGAAGCCAGTCTCCCACTAAGGAAGTTGCCTTAAAACTCACCAGCCTTCTCTCACAGAGGGCTGAAAGGCAGGTATATGCTTGTAACTACCTAATGGAAACATATTTTCTGGATATTTTTTGCTCTGGGAAAGTCAGTAGTTAAGGACTCAATTGTCTGGAGAAGAACTGTGTCATTTTATCAGCCCAAAACTTTTTCTTGACTTCTTTCTTTTTTTTTTTTTTTCAATACAGGGTTTTCCTTCATATAGGCTTTAATGTTTGTATCACTGAGACAACAGGGGTTTAATCTCAACACATATCCCTGCTTTTGTGCTGGAATTTGTCCCTGAGCCTTCATTTGACTTTTTGGGGACAACTGGATATTCTAAATCCTTCTTGAAGGTCGGGGAAAAGTTATTAAAATCCCCTGCTTTTTCATTTGTCTGTATATTGACTAAATCTCCTGCACAGTGAGACAAAATGCTCTTAAAATGACCTTAACTAGGTGAGAATGAAGTAAGTCTTGTCTTGAGCATTCTCCAAACAAGAGGCCAGTTTCTAATTTCATTTTAAGCTTTTGCTAAATAATAAAGCTTGAAAGACTAGGAACATTACTTTTATACTGTAACAGGCTGATAAAAGGCTAAAATCAGGAAGAAAAGAGAAAATCTAACCAAGGTGGAATTTGTTCTGATGACACCAACTGATGTTTGTCTTCTGATAAGTGTACATGATCTTCATTTACTTGTTGGCCAAACCCTCATGTGCCCAAATGTATATTTTGGAAGCAGACCCAGTCACTAGATTTTAACATCCAACCCAGGATATTTCTGAGTGTTTGTATGGCCTATCTCAAAAATATGTGATGAATTGGTACTGTGAAAACTCCTGTGAGCAACTCCAGAATTTACAAAACGTGAGGGGAAGGGGAACTGCTGCACATACAGTTTAGCAGACCTTTCCATGCAGAAAGAGCACTTTGAAATAGTCATCCAGGGGTTGATACCTGAGAAGCAAAATGACAATGAAGGAGCACAGAACTTATGAGGGGATGATTTTTTTTTACCGTTATAACTGGAACTTTTAAGGGGATAATTTTTTGTTATTATTGTTATTAAAATCATCCACTAACTATTCTATTCCTGGATCTTCTGATAAGGAATTCTTTCCTAACATCACTTATCAGTGATTTTTTGCTATAATCCCACTGTTGCAGACAAATAATACAGCATGTTAATGACCGTGGTTATCATCCAAGCATAAATTCAAAGCAGTAATGTCCAGACAGAGTTGATAATTCTAATGATGATTTGAATGATCTGGAAAATAAGTAAATAAATGGGATAGTACCTATCTGCGTGAAATACTTCTGAGATAGAGAATTGATCCTCCTAGGGGCATTTTAGACAGTCTGCAAGAATACAGGAAATACAAATGCAGTCCAACAGCATTTTATATTGAAATTGGGAATGAAATTGGAATGATTTTGGAAATCTGAGTGTATTCAGAGCAATTCCAAATCCAGGGGAACGGCAAGATTTTCTTAGCATACTTCACAAAATCTGTTCCCAGCCAGACTTCTCTCCTCTTCCTGTTTTGCACATGGGTTAGGACCTGCTGCTCTAAGGCACTAGAGCTAGATCAAATGTGAGGTTAAGGTGTACCACAATTCCCAGAAGTAAAGCAAGATTTTTTTCCTTCCTTTAAGATGAAAAATATATCCAATCTAAGGAAACTCAAGATTTGGTAATTTGATTTTAGGACTGTAGGGGTTTTTATCTTATATTTATCTCTTTCCTATGGTATGATATTGCAAAACGCATTCATTTTGTAAGAATATGCTGATATTTCTGGAAATACTCTCAGAGACTGATGATTGAAGATACCAGAGAAAAAAGTTGTTGAATGGAAATATAAATGGGCTATTGGCCTATTTCTAGGAAGTAAAAAGTCACATTTTTAAATGCTTAAACATACACCTGTGTTTCTAGAAGTGAAAAATTTGCGTATATTGAAGCAGGACAATTAATCGCAGTTCAAAAGTATGCATCACCTTAAATTCCTAAAAATATCTAAGAATGAAACAAACCTTCTTCTGTAGAGATCAGGAAAGAAATCAGTTTAATTTCTGAAGCTTTTTCAAGCAGGAAATACATGACTTCTGGATTCTACAGCATCAGATAAAATAAATATTGATCTACAGACAAAGCAAAAATCAAAATTTGGTTTTGCAGCAATTCCAGTTTTGAAGATATCTGTCTGGGTGATTCAGTTAATTATGTACTAACAGCATCCTTCCTTCACTTGCTTGCTGCCATATATGTCCTGCTGTGTCAAAACCTAAAATTAAGATGCTTGCTCTACAGCCAAGAAATCTGCCTTTCCTTTGAAGCACTAACATCAGTAGGTGTTATACCCCAGTAAATAAAAATTCCATAAAGAACTGCCTGCTACCAAAAATTCTGTTGAGAAGCACAGGCTTTTATACACAATCCTGCTAAAATCCTCTAATGATAGAAAAAACAAAAAGATTCTCCAGAGCCATATTTTACATATAAAAGAACTGATTTGTTGCCAGTACATTGTCCCCTGAAATACAGTTCAGTTTTGAATGCATTACTGTAAGAAGGTAATCTATATGCAAACTGGGCTTGGGTAACTTTGTAAGGAAGGCCAGTTTGAAAATGTCACAGGGTACAGAACACGTTTGGACAGATCACGTTGAATATGACTTCTAGCTGAGATGCAAAATCATGGAGCTGCAGTTCAGTTAGTTCACTCATGCTTCTTTGCCACCTTAAAACTGTTTTGACCTTAGTTTTCTTGTATATGAGGTATCACATTTCCTTTGTGACCTTCTGGTTCATCAAATAGATAATAGCAAATATGTTTTGCAATGCTGATTCTTATACTTGCTTGTTATTTCTTTCAGAACATTGCTGGACTAGATACTAATCTCTTGAGCCCAGGACCTCAATAATTTGGCTCTCAGAAACATGCAGAGTATAAGTCTGTAGGTTAATGATGAGGAAAATGGGTAGCAGGAAAGTTGAATATGTGAATTATGTTAGTTATTGAAATAAATAATGGAAATAGCAGGCAGCATCACTGAAAATGAGAAAAGATTTGGGACAAATCTTCCTGATTGTTAAACTGAGGTTAATTATGTACAGTCTAATTCTGCCCTGTCTTCATAAACAAACTAGCAAATGTAGAATCCTACCCATCTATTCATTATTATACTTTTTAAAGGTGTACTATTTGCATTCACTAAAACCATGGAGCACCGTGTATCTCGTGGCAGAAGGAGTAACTATATTGCAGTGACATACCAGTCATGGAGGGTGCATTTGAGGTATGGTGGCTTTGGACTGGCTGCTTTCCATCCATTGGTGCCTGTCAGAAGGCAAAAGGATTAACTTGTGCACCGTAATGGTGGAAGAACCTTGCTCTGCAGGTCATTATCCAAGCAATTGGCCCTGGCTTCCATGATGTTGTGAAAGAGGCTGATATTTTAAGTCATGTTTGTACAGGCCAAACAATCCTATCTATTGCAAAGCTTTAATTAATACAAGGTCTGTGATAAAGCATTCAAAAACCAGGAGAAATAGGCAAGTGGGTAATACAAACACAATTAGTATTCAGTGCTCTGAAATTTAAATTCTATTCAGCCTAGCTGTACTGGAAAAGCAAATAACAGAGGTGCTATCATTGCTACTGATTGGCTTAATACACCCAGGAATTGTGCAGATAGAAATTAGAGTCGGTTTTTCATGCCTATCTGGACCTTTTCATGTTCTCCCTGTTCTTTTGTTTCTCTCAGTTGCTGTTTCTTATCTCTATGGTTTAGGTCCTCTGCTTCAGGGATTCTCTTTTACAGCATCCCCTTCTAGTACAGTCGGGCCCTGACCTAATTAAGGTCGTAAGAGCTAATGCACTGGAAATAAGCAACAAGAAATTGTTTTTCACCAGTATCAAATAATAAAACTATGTCATGCATAAGACAATTCCCCTTATTTCAACATCTTCCAGCATAACTTTTACTAATAAGCAAAATTATTGCCACTGAAGAAAGAGACAAGAAAAAACCCCTAAAACACAAACTAATAGACTGGCGAATAACAGAGAAAGCAAAAGCTGAAAATGATAGAGGCTACTCTCGCTACAAGAAATGATTTATAGCTCCTTAATGCCAGTATTATGTACAGTGGGATCCATTTACAGTGATCTCCAAAGATTCAGGGAGACCTCATAGACCTAATTCTCAGATATTTTGAGTTTGTGAAGCTCAGTGGTGGTCAATGGAATGACAGCAATTTACACACCAGAAGGGTCTGTCTCTTTCATGACTATTATCTGCTAGGAGGTAGCACCAATTAAAACTTAATACAACTATCATCCATTTAATCTCTCCAAAGATTTGTACAGAACACTTCTACAAATGTATAACAGAGAACATAAGACCTTTTCTCTCTCATTCACTTTTTTCCCCTGCTGTTCTAAGGGTAAAATACTGTGTTCCAGTTTGTTCTAGTTATGGGGGTCTGGTAAGGGTGACAAAAACCTTAAGTCAAAGAATGTAAATTATAATACTATTAGTTGCTCACAGTATTAGAAGTGATTGCTTTAAAAAGAGATTAGAAGTGATTGCTTTATAAAGACCTTATGGAAGATGTTCCCAGAATTTGTGCCGTGAATGTGCAAGACCCATGATTCATGTGGAATAGACATTCCAGTTAGTACTGTGACCTTGCAAGTGGAATTCCAAACAGGTTTCACTACCTAAAGATCTTCCAGAGAAGCTGTTACAGTAAAAGAGAAACATCTATCCCTGAGTGACTTGCTTGAATAGTCTCTGGTCTGAAAACCCCCTGCCTGCAGCAGTCTCTTTTGCCTTCCTGCTGAACAGACTCGGCTTCTCCATAGTTTGGAGTGGGCTCTGCCAATTTCCCAGGCAGCTGCTTCCATCTGCAGAAGCAGGAAGCTAGTGTAGTTCCCTTTGACAGAAAAATAGGATACAAAAAACAGAGTCAGAAAAGGAATAAAAAAAGCCAGTTTCTCATACAGGAGCACTGCCAGTAATGCAAAGGACATTGCCAAAGACAGTCCTCAACACCCAGATTCCCCTCTGTGCAATTACAACTCCTTAAAGCCCTTCAGCATGGGATGAACTGTGAGTTCATTCAGTTGTACATTAGACACCTAGAGGGTCTTTGTCTGCAAGAGGCTGGCAGAAAAAGATGGTCAGGAGAAACCTAATGAAGGAAGAGCAAGGGAGAGGGGAAATTCAAGAACGGTTAGACAGAAAAGGAAGGGATCATCCAAGAATGTAGAGAGAAAAGATACAGGCACCATAAAACCAGAGACAAAAGGACTTAATATTAAGGAGTCACTATCATGTCAAACAATAACATAAAATAAATATTAATAATATATATACTGAGCACTTACACTGGTGAGGTCTGTCTCCTGATGAGGTCCAGCACACTTTCCCCCATGGAGCTTCTTTGTCTCCCTGTTCCAAGTGAGATTCACCTACCCTGGCTTAGATGTTTCACTTTCAGACACCAGCATTACTCATCTCAATATCTCTTTGTAGCCAAGGAAGACAAATAGATGCCTCAAAAGAGCAATTCATTTGACCTACATTAGATGTCTTTCTTTGGATGAGATGAATCACTCTCTAGAAAAACTATTTCTATAAAAGGAGGCAGTGGTAGCTAGATTAATGTTAGATATCAGAACTTTAATGACCTCTCCTTGGAAGAAAGTCACCTTGGTTTTCTACATTAGGATGAAGAAAATGCCTTTCATTTTCAGAAAAATATACTCAAAGACGAAGGTGAGATCTTTTGCCCTACCAAATCCCTCTTTAGTTTAGAAACCATGTTGGGAAGCCACTGACTGTGTTCTACCACACACATTTTATAAGAAATGTTCTCAGATGACCTTATGTGACCAGATAAGGGAAGATTACACTTATATGCATTATATGAGGACTCAGGATTTGACCTCGAATCAATAGAACAGAAATCTTGGGTATACCCTGACGAGCTGAATCCATACCATGGTCCCAGTGCTTTGCTGCGGTGAAGGAAATGCTGCCCTACTGCAACTTTCAGGGATGGATCGGGAGCCTAATAAAATCTGGCACCCTCAGCATCTTGTCAGGGTGCCAAGCTACTCTACCAGACTTTGTCATAACTGCAAAAAAGTGACAAATCTCCCTCACCCCGTGGTCTTCTAAATTGTGCTGCTGAGCAAACTAAGCATTGCTTGCATTTAAACAAGCTCGTTGGGAAATTGGTAGGGATTTACTTTGGTATTTGGGCCAGCTAATTAAAATAGTCTTACAAGAGATACTGGACTGCCTCTCTCCACTGTGTTGTGGAGTTATTAGGAGGCTGTTTCAAAAAGCTGCAGCTTGTTTTGTACTTTAACTTGGCAAGCACACAGTATGGCTTGTCCTCCTCCATACTGCATGCTTCCTATAAAACACTCAGAGAGTCTGGGGAAAAAAGGTAGACTGTACTCCTCCATCACAATTATAAGTAGCAGTAGACCAGCGAGAAGGAGAAGAAGCACCTTAGTTCCTTACTTGTTTGCATAGTCCCCTAGTCTAGAAGAAAACTACTTCGCTGCATCTTCCATTCTCCATATTCTTAATAGAGAAATTCCATCTTAATTGCAAAGTTAAATTAATGAGCTCTTCCCTTCCAGAAGAAGATAAATACATCTCTAGTTCAGCTGTTTGTGCTGGATACACATCTCATCCACAAAACTGGTTTCTAAGTCCCAAAAGTATGCACAGCAGGAAAGACAGAAGGCTAGAAGTTTCCTATTATTTTGTCTACAACTCTTATAAAAAGGACAATCTCTCTGCCCTAATAAGCAACAGAAGATCTCCAGAAGCTGTTTAGCAGTATCATTTGGCTGGAACACAGCTATTATCTAACAAAGTGGCTGCCAACACAGGAGAAAAGAAAACCTTCTTGAAAACTTGTTATTGGCTGTGGGAGTAGGGAGCCTCTATCTTAATGTTATTTATCTTCTTTCTTTAAAGACTTCAAGCTAATTTTTTTTTTTTTTTACCTCTATGCACATTAAGACCTTCTTCACTATCTTCTGCACATATATTTGTATCCACTGGAGATGGATGGTAGCTGCAGCCGTGCAGTGCTGACAATGGCAATTACAGTCTCAGCCACACAGCACAGGATCTCATTTAGCCTGTGACTCACTCCTGAGTCTGGAACTGAAGCTCCAAGCCTCCGGGTCTGTAATGACTGCTGAGCTCCAACACAAAGATTCCACAAACCATGTGGGACTTGGATACAAGCAGTAGTTTTACACAGGTCTGGTAAGCCCAAATAGTGGCCACAGCATCCTGCTCTGGCTGGCACATATCAGCCTTGTCTCCTATCACAGAAGTATTGAGAACAACCTGACTTCATTGTACAAATAGCAATTAGAAACAGCAAATCAACCTCTGATTCCACAAATTCCCCCTGTTTTTTTCCTTTGTTCTACTACTTGGAGTCCCTTTTGGTCAGCTGCACCTTCTTTGGGCTAAGACTGAAATGCAGAGATATTTGAGTTTAGGAAATAAAAAATATATTTGACTGCAGCATGTATTCCACCAGCTCCTCACATGAAGTTTGTTTTAGGTAGACTGCCTTATTCAATCTCTTTTTGCTTCCCTAACAAGAAAATAATTTTATAAAAATAGAAATTCTCACATCACCTGAGAAACACTATTATTTCAAATTTCAGAAGTATATTCTCCTTTAACTAAGCACCAGAAGACTGAAATTTTAGACAAACTGTGGGCTAGAATCTGTCAGAAATATTGCAGTCTGCCTGCACAAAACAGGTTTTTTATAAAAACTTTTAATCTGGAGGTTCATCATGCACAGACTGCAGTTCCCAATACTCAACTTCACATCTTGCAAGCTGTCTTCTGACCAGCAGCACTGTGAAGCATTGCAGAGTGACTTATAGTCTACACATGGCACAAAATAGAGTAATTGTTATTGTATTGACCTTTTAAGAAGAATATTGGCACCGTTTGTACCAGAGGCAGTACTCAACCTTCTTCCACTCCAAATTTTACAGTAGACAATATTCTCTCAGCCAGAAACTTGTCTGAATCTTTTCCTGCTCAGTGCAGCTGCTCAGCAGTTTCTAATATTTATTTTTCTAATTGGAGACAAGCCTAGTGGAAAAGACTAAGTCTTTGAAGTGCACATTGTTTGCTGATAAGGCTGTTCTTTAATACAGCAAGATGCTCTCTGTATGGAAAAGATCGTCAACAGTTTGATTTGAAACTAATGTTTAAAAATATCCTAAATCTTAGTTACTTAGTCTTTATTGGAATCTGACTCCACATTCTGTAATTCAAGATAAAGTTTATTTTTGAGTTGTGTATGATTCCTTTTCTTCAGATAAGAGCTTAAACCATAAGCTTCAAATGGGTAAGTTTGAAGAGACTCATTCATAAGCCTTGATTTCAATGAAACAAGGCATATCTCAACATGAAAAACAGCGAGAGTGCTGAGCTGTCTTAGGTTTATGAGAAGTCAAGAAGAGATGAAATTCAGCACCAGCCCACTGTGGCAAACAAGAAGTATCTTTTTCTCTGTTTCTTAAATGAAGGTGAACAGCTGTCATTAGTAGCTGTTCCCCATCTAAGACTAGAACACTATAAAGTTTCCATATGAGACAGACAATGCTTGAACTTGGCTACTTTTATAAGAAGGCAAACACAGCTCTGAAATGTGTGATTTCTAGAGACTGTTTTTCAGCTGTGTCTGTTAGCATACATGCAATTTTTCAAGCCCACCCGCCTTCATCTGTGCGAAAGCCAAGGTAGCCTCATCGGCAGTGTTCCCTCCTGTCATGGGGAGAACCCACAGCCTATCTTTTCTTTCCCTTTCCTGAAAAGCTCATGAATAAACTGATTTAATTACCAGAAGAGCAAAACCTAAGGGCTATAAAACATAATGAGTCACTCCTCATGCACAACCAGATCTAATCCCTACGACAGTTTTCTATTTGGGGGTATTGGAAAAGTTATTCCCCAGCCACTTGCAAAGCCAGCAGTAAGGCTTCAGGTTTGGAGTCTAGATTATTTAATGATGATCCTTATAACTGTATCTAAAAGCAAGCAAATTCCTTCCCTGCTCAAGGAGTATTATGGAGTCTTTGCCAGCTCAATATGCCTCTCCAAGTCAATGCACAACTCCAAGTAGCCTTACCTCATCATTCCAAAAAGCTTTCTAATGGGCCTCCTTATTTGATTGCTTTAGAAAATCTCTTTCCTCTTTTCTGACCTGAAAGCCTTTCTTCTTACTCAGTTTACAGGAGGACCATGGCCTCATTAAGAGAGGATCCTTGCTGTCACCTGACTTTTCTAAGGATGCTTTTCTAAGACAGTGGCAAGGAGTGGTCTCCTCTTAAAAGAGGTAGCCTCTGACAGCACAGCAAACCAGACATCAGCCTGGGCCAGCACCAAGCCCCACCATTCCCAGCTGAGGATTGCCTCTCCGAGGACCTGGGATTCTGGGAAGGGTCCCCCATGTTAGCAGCTCTCCCTGTCCCTCATTGCCCACTTTGAGCTTCACCTTGTTCTTGTTTTACAAATCAGAAGACCAGTCTGCCATCCTCAAGGTAGCTGTGAGCCAAGGCTTGGTCACAAGTTCCAAAGTTTTATCTGTGGCTAAAACCAGGTCTGCAGAGGACAAGAAATAATCAGTGACTGATGGTACCATCATATGGAGCTTGGCTGTGAAGTGCTCCTTGGGGATGGTGGCTTCCCAGTATTTGTGGGAATATTCCTGACAACCCATGAACTCAGGTTGGAGCTTTGTGGCTCACTTGACAGGCAAAGGCTCCCAGAAACACCAGCCAGCACTTTTGTTCCATCAAACACTTCAATATTAGCCACAAATCCATAAATGGGGACTGAGTGGCACCAGAGTTGACAGCTGGCTTTTTGCTGAATCCTTGAAAAAATATGCTGCTTTCACAAATTTCTCAGAAAAGACCATATCCTTCAACAAATAAAAATGTTCTTAATATCCAAGTTTTATCACCTTTAATTGGGAGAAGCCTAGTAGTCATTTCATGGAGATTTCACAGTACTCATGCCTCTTTTGAGGCATTTTTCACCCATTTAAAAAGCCGAAATGTTTTCAGTTTTTGTAAGAGAGATTGAACAGATGGGTGGGCAGACGGTGAGTATAAAATAGTGCTGCAGGAAACAGCCAGGGAAGCAGCTTGCTCCCATCCATCCCTGCTTGTTTGTTAGAGGGACAATGCTATTTGAGGTTTGGACTATAATGGGACAGTGCCTCAAAAGCATAAGGCCTAAACTCGTTGTGGTAGCTTTGCTCAGTAGCGCCCACTGACTTCAGTGGGAACAGGGCCACACTCCACGAACAGCACTATTTAGATGCTGCCTGATATAAAAAGGGTATTTTGTGCAACTGTTCTGCCTTCCATGCCACCTGGCACACTGTAGGAGTCTGAACAGGAAAAAAAATGCTCTTTACATAACGGAAAGCAGCATACATATTTTCAGGATGCTGAAAGCTGCAGGACAGAAAGCGAAGGGCAGGCCCTCATAGAAAGGCAGTGAATTGGTATCAAACAAAAGTGATTACATTTAGCTAATATTTTCTAGCACTAGTGCAGACTTGATGTCTGCCAACAGACCTCTCATTCTGTCGTGAGCCTCCAGCGAACACTGTCCTCTCAGACACCAGCTTCATTCCTCCTCTCCCTTACAGTCTCCCTGCTGTCAGGCATTTTCTTGGTGGGACTAGGTTCTCCCCTGGATTTTGATTGCATCTTCAGTGAAGATCTGTCCTTTATAAGCTTCTTTGTCCATCCCAATTTCCTCACCAGTATCCCTGCTTCTTTCTGACTTCCATTCTTCTGGTTCTTCTCCTCTGTTTTCTCTTTCAACTTTGCCTCCCATATGACCTCTACACAGCCAAGGGGCTTCTCTCTCGCCCCAAAATCAGTTTTTCCTGGTCACTGTCCTCACTGCTACAACTGTTTTTTTAGTTTCTTACTTCTGAAGATACGAAGATGCATGTACCGCAAAGAATTGGGCTGAAATATTACCCTGAAGAGCTACGAATATATATATATATATATATATATATATATATATATATATCTCATGAAGGACAAGGCTAAGAAATTATCTTAACGAGTGTCTGTTTCGAGAGCAGAAGTCCTTCAAGTACAATTCATATGAAATACATATGAATAATTGAAGTAGAGTCTGGTTTGGAGTACTAACATAGGACACTGGCTTTAATAGCAACACCTCTGTACTTCAAAGAGAGATCTGGCAGGAATAAGGTTGTGTGAAGAGTGTTGTGAACAAAAACCCAACAACCTTCCCTCCCTCAATTAATTTATATTGAAAATCAAAATTTTTACGGCATTGCCTGATTAATTCTGGAGTAAGCATGTGTATTTTCTTCAAGCTCATCTTAGTCCAGATGCTGTTCTGCATTTTTAGCCTTTACTCCACAAAGACTGTTTGTAATTTTACAGCCAGGCTCTTTATCTCTGAACAGCTGCGTGTTATAAAGGTTATTAAAATTTTATGAGTGGTGGATCTTCAGAGCTGGTAAGCCTGGGCAGTCCTGTTCCACATCAGGGCTATCATGCTTTTGCAACACGAAGAAGTACAACAGGGAGTTTAAATCCTGACTGTTATTTGCTTACCTCATCTTACTCTTCCTGTAGTTCTACTGATTTGAATATTTAACTATATTGCATTCTTTCATGAATATTTTTACAATGTGCTTTCTTGTCTTCAAGGACTTATTCTTGTCCCATCAACAATATACTTATTAAGAAGTCTTTTCTCTTTCATCTGATTATTAATTACAAGTTGTAATATAATAATAAACTTTTGCAAACTGGAAATCATGCAAAAGCATTTATGAGAACATAGAAATAGCTGATGATTTCTATCTAGCTGTCTATATCAAGAAAATGTTTTCCATATTTAACATTACTTGTTACTGTTGTAGACAGGGAGACTGAAAACGTAGCAGTTATGTTTGCTCTTCATCTCATTAGGAAAGCCCTTCAAAATATTTTGGGGTATAATGACTTGTCAAGGTTATGGTATTTCACATGGAGCTTGAAAATTTCCTCACATTAAAATTCAGTGGTATTATCTAATCCAGTATTTTTTCCTCTACAAATGGCCGCTGGCTAATTTTAGATATTGCATCTAATGAATTATAAAAACAGAACAACCGAAAGAGTAGATTCTTCATAACATCCAGTAAGTCTTCAATTTATATGTAAACCCATGCTGATATATTATGTATTTTCAAATATTTACTTTGAAAATATGGCTAGCAGCTAGATTCACCAGGGAGTTCAGAAATCATAAACCACAGTGGTTATTTCTGATAATGTGGAGTTTGTCCTACCACAACCCAGGAGAAACATCATGTGTATAAAATGCAGGATGATGGCTATTCCAGAAGAGTGATAAATTAGACCAAGAAGTAGAGATGAGATACAATTTAAGACAAAATTTCAAAGGAGAAAGAGCTAGCCACTGAGGAATGGGAGAGAAATATTTGTGACTTATGGCCAATGGAAATTAGAAGCCCAGGACAGGGAGGTAGAGAAGAATGGGTGCATTCTTGCCAACATAGAGGAAAATAGAAGAATTTGATGTGAGATCATTAGGTCGTGGACATGACTACTGCAGCTGATATTGTAGGTGGCAGTTGGCCAAGAAGGAAGAAAAGCTACTGTGAAGAAAGAGGAAAGGAAGATACAGACACACAATTCTCAGCTGTAGGAAAACTAAGTAAATCCATTAAAAAAGATGTAATCTATGCAAACAAGTCACACAGACTTGTCCAAAACAGTCCAGCCTGTTTTGAACTTAGCTGTGATAGAAGGTTTATGGTTTGGGTTTGGATTATTTTTTGTTTAGTTTTTTTCCATAAATTTCAGGTAAAAAAATCAATCAAGGTTCAAGAAACAATAGTCAGTTTTTCAGTGCTGGGTTAAAAAAAAGATTTCAAATAAAAGTTTAGATTAATTTCTTGCTCAATGATATAATGTTTAAAACAAGTTTCCTGATCAGAATGGAGTTTGCTGTGATGCCTTCTCCCCCAAATGGAATTGAGAGAACATCCTGTAAAGGACGAGACAGCAGATGGTGTGCTATCTCCCTGAGGCAGAGACACAAGGTGTCACTCTCTAAGTACAGCTACTGGCAGGTCTGCAGTGAGGTATTTCAGTATCAGAACTGGTTTTCAGAACTTATACAAAAAAAAAAAAAGGAGAATAAAAAAGAAAAGGTCAGGCTTGCTCAAATCTAGGCATCAGGGGAGCAAGCAGTAAAGAAGTCAAAGTGAGTTAATTGTCCCTGATTCGTCAGTAAATTACAATTTTAAGGCTGTGGCCATTGCAAACTGTGATGTCAAGTGAGTTCATTTAAGTTTGGCTGGGTACCTCTACATTTTTGTAGCCTCTAGTGTACATGGAGATTCAATAGACCTGTGAAATCAGTAATGAGGATACACTCAAGGTGGTGGCCCAAGGATGCTGCCCAACAGCATCTTCATGGCCTATAGACTGCTTTAGAGAAACTCAGAAATGAGTGGAAGGCAGAACACAGCCAGGGGGTTTTCCTGGTTTTTTTCATCTTTCACTAGCACCTGAAGAGAGAGACTAAGGGTTTTTTGGCTGCTTTGTTTTTGCAAGTTAGTTGTTATAAGACTGATCTCTCTTCTGCTAGGGCACTCGGTTAGCCTTTCACAAGGTAAAGGGGTTATATGATTTTGGTGGAATCTATGTCAATGTAATGAAAGCTTTGATGGGACAGCCCAGACAAACAAATCGGAAGGCATTTAGAAAAAAAGAGAAAAGATGAAAAGAGGAAATGAGTGCTAGAATAAGGTTAGAAATCAAAATTAATCTAGACATGAAAGCACATGGTGAGCAAAAAAAAAATCTCTAATTGCCTATAAAGCAATATAAGGGAACTAATTAATGAACAAAAGTAATCAGAACTGCTCATTAAAGGGCATACATTTCACCTTAAAACTATTATTGAGATTTTGTGGGAACTTTGACATGATCATCTCTTCGGCAGATTCAATTTCAGGTCCGTAAAGAAGGCTCAAGGGCAAAAATTTGACAGGCTCAGAAATTACTGGTCTCGTACCTGGGTAACAGAATGTCTTGGATTGTGCAGCATCACCTATTCCAAGACTTCAAACAGTAACTGGTGTAAATTCTGATCATAAAAAACCCCAAAGGTAAGAGAATATTGTAGCATCTTACACATCTACTACTAGCAGAGAGTAATGAGGGAATACTGCATTATCATGAGAACTTTTGTTCTGTGTGACACTGCCAATACTAACTTATATTTGCATGTTTATGTCTTAAGTCAGATGTGCTCACTCAACACAAAGGAACTTTGTGTTGGGCCTCACCTTGACAGATAAGTAGGGTTTGGGTCACAGAGCCAGAAACCAGGAATAACATGTGATACATTGGCAGCACAGAAAGAGCCTCACTGTGATTTTTGTGGTTGTGCAGATGTGATCACATTGCACAGATGAAATCATGACTCTTCACGTTGGTTTTTCACAAACAGAATGAGGAATAAAGATTTTATCAATTATGAGGTGTTCTTAAAACTGAAAAAAAAGTAGAGGAAATGAATCATCTGTAAAAAGTAATTTGACAGAACTATGTAAACATGACTGGAAATTTAAGAACACCAAAAACTGTAATCCCTCTACTTAGATGAAAACAACAATGAATGGAAGACAAATCTGGTTATGAGACAAGGTGAAAAAACCATGAAAGTAAGATAATGTATATAAAGCCCCTTATTTATGTGTCTAGGTGTGTGTACACTTATGTCTATGTTTGTATTTACATTAGAAATATTTGTCTTCTGTATGTATATTATAGACATATTCACAAGATAAGACCTTTCTGATATTTTGAATTATATGACTCAGGGAATTGAGAAACACTGAGAAGGAAGGCAAAAGGAGAAGTAACCTGTAGCAGGAAAATATGAATTGATTATGAGTTCATAAAGCAGAGCCTGAACAAAGAAAATTCTAAGAATAAACAGATAAGATAGAATTACCAATAATCATAGATACATGGCAGAACATAGATGTACATTTCTCTGCAGTAAGGAAAGACAGCATATAGTAAAATTATGTCTTAACAGTGATAAAATAATTTCTCTCCCAGAGTAATTTAGGATTTTGTTAAGCAGCAGGGGTTCAATAGAAGCAACTGAAAAAATGCAGAGTACTTATAATGCAAGAACTTTTCAAAAGTGAAAACAGATCACAGAGATCTTTTAGCAACCTTAGACTATTTGAGCAATTCTGTTAACTTTAAAAGGAGTAAATAGGACAAACGGAATATTCTTCCAGAGGAATGATACTAGACATGGTTAAAAACTTATGAACAGGAGTAGCGCCCACAAGGTAATAATGACCAGGGTAAATTTTAAGGATTTAGAAGGTGATATGAATGACATTGCCTGGAACAGATTGTCCAGTTCCAAAGCTCAGACTTCAAAATGGAGGCTTGTAAACCAGAATTGGGATAGGGAGGAACCATGAGATGGTGTAACAGGAAAAAAAAAAAAAGAGGTTTTGAACAAGGTTATGGGAATTTATTTGACAAGCAAAGTAAGAGAGCATACTCACAGTTTATGATTACATGCATGAGAAAGAGATTTCTGAGAAGAGAAAGCTCTTCTGCAGAGTGGGAAGAATGCTTAAATAGGTCCAATAACAGAAAATTGTTCTTTAAAATCATGAGTTTGTGTCATGAGTAAAAGCTCACCACAATTTTTTTTATCTCTTATTTGTGAATTTTTAACAAGCCAGTCAGCCCTCTGTTAGTTCTGCTTGCAGCACATCTCCATGTCTTCACTAGACAAACTGGTAGACCAAAATCTCAAATACTTAGCATAGGCATAAGACTTTTGGCTGATCTTTCTATCCAGAAGGACAACAGGGATTTCAAAGTTAGTTTCTGTGTCTAATTAAGGTGAACTGCTGAAATATTGCATGCACAAAAAGTCATAGCAAATTTGATTTTCTCTGATAACAGCTAAACAAAGTTGAAGGCTGTGGCTAAAACCACCTGTTGTGTCAATGAATGTGTATTTTTGTTGCCAAAGTCTACCCAGTCGAACACTACACAGAAGCACCAGGGGAAAACAGGTGGTGTGAGTCCTGGCTGCCTTTGTGTTTTCAATGTTGTACTCTTTTTTTTTTCCCCTCTTTAAATAAACCACACCACAAAAGCAAAAGAATAACATCACAGCAAGAGGAGACTGGAAGCATGCAGGATTTGCCTTCCTTGTTGTGCCAGACACCATCCCAGGGTTGTTTAAGAGATGTGCTTTGTTATACATGCAGAGCTTTCCAGAGTAACAGTACAACCAGCAAAAGGACAAGGAGCCCAGCACTCATCTAAATGTGTAGTGTTGTGGGGACTCTGATCATTGTGTTTCAGCAGCTCATATTAACTGCTTGTGGACCTAGTGCAGTTGGAAACCTCCTTTTTCAGGCACATTGTTTATCCTGACCCTTGGACTCTGGTGGGCTGATATCCTTTGCCCGCCGTGTTTGTATAATGCATCCTGCCTACCAACAGTGCCAGGTTGTTAACTCATAATTTGGTCCACTGGTTGTCCTACTCTTTCCCCACTTGTAGCACAGAAGCAGGAAATTAAAAGCATTAATTTTTTATTCTGTATTATTGTTCACGGCTTATGATACTTTTACTGATCTTTTCCAAGAATTCCCTGGCTATTCATCTCCACTCACATACTGCTAATAATTTTCTTCTTCTACTATCCTGTTTGAATGGGGATCATCAGCATACCAGCTGAATGTAAAGTATTTATCCATATAAAACTCCAGTGTTATTTTAAATTCCATTTTCCAGAATTCCCAGCAATCCATATGCCTTTTGATTTACCACTGTGAAGTATGCAGAGGTTTTTCAGAGATGGCCAAGGTTTACCATTAATTGAGAACCTAGCAAATATATGAATAATTCCATGTGCTTATTAAAGACTGAAATACTTCTATTTTCTATGGCATTTTTCATTTGCCATTATGTGCCTTCTTTTCTTCCCAAGTCCTCTGAAAATCTTATCACCTCCATAGTCTGGAGGTGACCACCTCCAGACATTACAAACCAAATAATGCTATTACCTGTGACTGTTGTCATCTCAAGGTTCGACCTGTTTCCCCGTTACGAATAATCACAATAAACAGTGATCTAGTTCTAGATGCTGCCCCTCCTAGATGCAAAGTGTTACCAGAGCACAAGTCTGTATGGCTGTCAGGCTCTCGTCTATCACCCTCACTAAATTTAACTGTAGACTCTGTGTTGAACATTTCCATTAGAATTCACTCTTTCAGCTCACATACCTTAAAATAATCATGGAGTATCTATGGTCCGACCATGGGAAGCAATCAGCACATCTTGCAACAAAGCTGAAAATTTGGTACCGAAGAAGAGGGTGCCTGAGATGCAGATGATTGTTTAAAGAGGATGCAAAACTTTAGTTCAGAAGATGGGAATATTATCTGAGTTCTTCCTGCTGGACTGCAGTGAAGAGATATTGAAAAGAAATGTACAAAGGAGTTGTTGCTTCTCCTACTTGTTCTCTTTAGAGGAGAATTGCAGTTGACTGCAGCTAGATGTGGTGTTTGATTTTAGTAAATAAAATCACTTTTTATGGACATATTTAATTTCTTTTCTGATCCTTCTTTACTAAAATCACAGAATAACTAAACTTGGAATTGACTTCTGAAAGTTACATTGCCTGAGTCCTTGCTCAAACCATGTTTAACTTCGCAGTTGGAGCAGGCTGCTCGTGGTCATATCCTTGCAGGTTTTGAACACCCCTGCAACCACTTCCAGTGTTTCACAATCCTCATTTTGATCCCTACTCAGCTTTCTCGTCCTACAATTTACCATTTAGGGAAGAGGATACATTTTTGTCCTCTTGCTCAGTTTTTACTTTCAAAGACAGAAGAGAATGTAAAATGTTCCAGAAATTGAGAGCAGTTCTTTAATAGCAAGTACTTCATGTTTCTGTAAACTATTCTCTCAAAAGCCTACCTCTACCACTAATAACCTCTGTTTCTCGGCTGCAGAGGGAGAACTAGGTCCCAACAGGATCCAGTTGTGCCACCTGGAAACAACAAAGTACAGACCACTCACCTCTCCATGCCATTAACCATTTGAAACCAGAAGGGTGTGACTTGAAAGGAAGTACAGAAACACCTGAGTTTTTAGATAAAGACTGCTGTTCCCACAAAATACCTCTTCTTCTGTAGCCTCTCCTGTTCTGCTCTACAGATAATTGCTATCACAGTCTTGGCTATGGCCTTCCTAAATGATAATTCTTCAGCTGTCACATAAATGACATGTGTCAACTCTAGCTCTTGACATGCCTGCTCCGGACAGGGGTAAGATACATAATTTTAGAAAACACACTAACTTTATTTCCTCAAAAGTCACCTACCTTGTCCTTCTTAGGAGCTGTCTCTTTTAGGAGTATTAGGAAGAAAAGGAGAAGTCCTTCTCTGAAGAAACTCACTTTTTCTTCCTTCTTTATCTATTTGGCATCCCAAGGACATGAATAAATAGCTCTGATGCTTCAATTCTCCATGTTAAAGCAAATCTGCAAAGCTTATTTGCAGCTCTTTTCTCCTTCCCCTGCCTTTTTATTTTGTTGTTGTTGGTGGTTTTTTTGGTTGTTGTTGTGGTGTTTTTTTTGTTTGTTTTTTTTTTTGTTTTAAGATCACAGGTATACCTAAAATCTACAGGTCTCCTGTTGGGGCTGACACAAAACCTACCCTTTCTACCCCCTGTAAGCATCAGACAGAAGAAGATTGTGTACGTGTCAGAAGGCTTGGTATGTGCCAGGTTTATTGGATGGGTTAGTGAAAATAATAACAACTTCTGTTAAATATCTAACCACAGTTGATGCACTCAAGCAGCTTCAAGGGTCACTCAGTATTTGGGCACTGATCAGACACTCAGCCACTGCCAAGGCTCAGGGCAACCTACAGACTCTTCAAGACGGCAGAAATGGATGGAGGGACCAACTATAGGTCTGAGGCAAGTTACCATCTTTGTGTAGGAAACTTGTTTTCCTAGATGGGATTCCTAGATGAACTAAGTAGGAAAAAACCACAGCATTATGGTCTTTTCTGTCATATTTTTCTTTGTTGGTTTGTGGGGTTTTTTGTTTGTTTCTTTAGGTTTTTTCTTTTTCTTTTTTGAACAGCCATTACATTAATAGTTAGAGAACCTTTTGGGATTTTCTTCCCTAACCAAGAACAGTAAGTCTGGACTTGCGTGCAACCATATGTGAAAAAACACATATAACTCATCTTTTGTCACAGATCAGTGTATCTATTGCCACCAATACCATCCTCATACTTGGACGTGATCAAAGCACTGATGAAAAGCAGCAGGCTGAAAAGGAACACAGACTTACAACTGGCAACAGTGGAGGGTAAGGGCAGGGCAATGGTTATTCTTGCTTTTGTCACCTGTCAGCTGGACTGATTGATATATCTCTGTGATATATCTGAGTGTGAAGTCCACAGCCCTAGAAAATTCCAGGTAGCATGGAGTAAAATAGCTACCTTTGTCTGCAAGTCAGGATGCTGCACATACAGCAAACCTCTCTCTGAGCTGCATACAAGCTTGTCACAGCATTTAAAAGAAAACTAAACACACTGGTATAATAAAAATGCTGGCAAAGTTGTGCCCAAGATATATTAAAAAACCTCACTCCGTGCATCTGAGTGGAAGAGTGTCCTCCACCTCTCTGTGCATTTGGTGCAAAGGATCTCTGTGAGCAGGGTGGATCCTCCCCATGCATGCCCCACTGGGAGCATTGCACTGAAAGGGAGCTCATCACCTACTGCTGCCAGAGACCCACCTCTGACTGCTTCAGTCTCACAGCAGCACGTGGATTTAAAGAAAAGCAAATGAAAATGCCTTCAGAAAACAAGATGTTCTGTCCCTTCTTCTCCCCCTGGGGGAAGGATTATAGTATAAACAAGACATGAAAGTTGTTTCTCATAGTACGTAAGTGCTCGGGTGCTCTCAATACATCATCAGAAAAACCCATACGGATTAAAATATAAAATAGCCCTCTCTGTTTCCTGCCTGCTTCTGTCACGTCACTGCCCATCTTCTCTTTTCTCCCTTGCCTCATCCGCATCTGCCATGGCAAAGTGAAATCCTGCTCGCCACCAAGCACAAGCACTGTCAGTTGACTCTCACCCTCCTTCTTCAACCCTCTGCTGCGTTGACAGAGGGGACCTTTGTAAGCAAGTTGGGAGCAATGACATGGAATGGTGCTATCCTGCCACAGCATTGCTTAAAGTACCTTGTTTGGATGGCTCAAAAAGGGAAAGACTTGTTTTGGGTTACATATGAAATATTCAGGTAAGGCCCAGCTAACTCTCATATTTCTTTATCTGTACCTCTTCAACCATCACTCTCTTTGCACAAAACACCCACAGGTCTGTATTTCTAAGCATAATGCTCCACATGGCTGCAGGGAGGGTTTTTCAGGGGGAAGGGGTTGTTTCCCACCTAACTATTGCCTTACACCTCATGCCACCCGAAGTAAATGGAAAAGACTGCAGCCAATTCAGGAATGCTACTGCTGCCATCTCCTGAGAAAAGCTAGGCTGAGCATGTTTAATGGAGTTACAGAAGCTGCTGCTGCTGCCAGAATGTCTGCCTAACCGTGTCCTAATGAAATGGAGTCTTTTGGCTGGACTAGACTAGCCTGTAAATGAGTTATATCTAAGATTACAGTTATTAAACTAGAAATATGGGATCCAAACCCACATGCCTAGCAGTTGCCTGGAAATCTCATTTGCAGATGTAGCATTAGATCACAGTATATGATTAATCTTCTCTGCTTCCCAGAGGCAAACAGGAAATCCCTGGTCTACTGAGCCACGGAGGTCTCCAAATCCAGCTAACTGGGAGAGCTGAAATTTTGAATTCAGAGACACAAATGCTGATGGGACTCCAAGCTGAAATGCTTACCCTTCTCACATTTAACTCTGAGCATAGAAATTTTGAGGGAAACTGTTACAAACTACCAAAAATTTAAAAATTCTCAAGGGATAATATGAAGTCTTCTCAATTAGTCCTTAGTCAACACTGAAAATAGAATTTAATCTCTTTCACCAACTAATATCAACAGCCCTGTGAAATTCCCATTTATAAAACCCCCAAATCCAATGATTACTTTTTCCCTTCGCTGTCTCCATATGTAGACATGTGATTGCCTATGTTCTCACAGACAACAAAATGTTTCATACTTTCTAGGAGCAACTATGTGGGTCTAACAGGTTTTCCCAGAATCTTCTTTTTCAGATATTGGAAGCAGTATATTACACTATACAATCCAAAAATTTTTCTAAAGCTACATAATATATATAATACCCTCTGACATAAGGGGTGATAGACAGTAGGAATGCCAATCAGTTGCAGAACTTTCTTCATTAGCAGCATCTTAAGACACAGTCCTCTCATGAAGCTCTGCTATGTTGTCATCTGCACCCTGCTGCTGCTAATGAGATTTCTTTCCCATTCACTCCTTAACAATGATGCTCATCCTGGCCTTTGTAAAGTACTTCAATATGATTTTTCAAAATCACTAAGAAAGTATAAAATAATATTAGCTGATCATTATAACTCCTGTGACAGCCATGGAAAAATATTTTCTGTGTTCGTCTAGAGCTAATGACTACTTAACAAATATCACTATAGTAACATGACTACTTCTAATTTTCTTTCAAATTACCAATGAGACTTTGCTTCTCTTTCAAGATGAGATGTTTCTGCTTGTAATTTCTGAAATTGAAAAATTCTACCATTTTTTACAGTAAAAATTCACCTTTCTTGATCACAGAAGTGGCAGTGCTGATATCCTTTAGCAAACCATAAAGAAAGAGAATAAAACACCTTTGAAAAGACTCAGTGTGAGAGCTGAAGAAAGCTTTGGAGCCTCTGCTCCCACCGTCCTGTATCCTAGATAACTGTGTCACCCATCTTACATCTCACAGTCTTCTTCTAAGCTACAAAATATGAGCTATTTAGTTTTGGCTGAGTACTAAAAGCAGTGAAAGGTTGCTTTTTAACTTAATATTATTCAGTCAGCAGAGATGGGGGGATAGAGAAGGATGGGAGCACTCAGGGTCCATGGCCTTGAAAGTCATTCAGCTTTTTCACTGCAAACTTATTACCATGGGTAAGGTATGGGGCTTCCCAGAGGCTGCTGACTTCTGCTGCTGCAATGGGCCTTGCCATGGCACTGGCAGAAGAGTCAGCACTCAGGCAGAGTCCGGGAGGGGATGTTGCTGGCTGGATTGCGATTGCCACACTCTGCTCAGCTGTGACAGCATATGCTCAGCATTCAGAGCCAGAAAAGGACATGATGCTGTCCTTGCACACTCTGAGCAGCCAGTAGCCTTCTGGTGAGTGAGGGGATGGACAAGTGAAATGTGTCAGGCAGAGAAGGGGAGCCAAACTGAGTGTCAACGGGAACAGCAGAGAGAAGAGGAACATGTACGAGAAAGGCAAAAGAAAAAGAAGGGATGTGCTAAATGGCAAAAGGGCAGAGACGGGAGCGAACAAAATGCTGAGGGAGTCAAAGGACCTGTGACAGTGACAGGAGATATTTTCTTATCTATAAAAGGATCCAAGTGGAAAAAAAAATACTAAAACCCCACTGCTTGGAGTTCTCTGAGCACATGCCTTCCTTCCTTTGGTAATGGCAGTCCCCAGAACAAGCTGCAATGTCTGCCTCAACAAAGCTGCCATTGATATTGCAGTCTAAACAGACTCTTAAGGACCCTCTGTCAACAAAAAGCTGGATTCATATAGAAATTACCTTTACAGTAATGTCCTCTATGTGTGTCTGTATGTATTTGAAATAATTTCAGTAAAAGCCTATCTAAAAAATACCACTGGGAAGAAATTCTCCATGCTTTCATTCTAGAAAGAACAAGAGGTTTTGCTCATATTGTCTGGAACAGATCAGAGCAATGGCTGCTTTGTCCCCTCCTCCTCCCACACATCTTAGCAGGTTTTACCCCATCATCCACTTTAGGACATGTTCCTCCATGGGAATTGAGGGTGGTGATGGTATTTCTTCAGCATCTGATGGATGCCAGCATACCGTACCCAGTCAGGCTGCAGGAGCAACCAGGGGAGTGAGAACCTGAATTCCTGCAACAGGCATCTTAGTCTCTGTAGCAAGAAACTTCATGCTCTGGGCTCTGAGCCAAACTTCACCAGAGCTTCAGATCGCTGCAATTCTGGTTCTGAAGCATCTGCCTGGGGAGCTGTCAGGAAAACGGACAAAAATATTCTCTTCTTGTGGTACATCCAAGCTTCATTTACTCTGACATTCGTTGGTGTACCATTTTGGCTTCAAAAGACAGCCTTGTTAGTTGGAAACATCCTGACCAGCTATGGTTTGGTATTCAGCAGGTCTGCTAACAAAACTGAGGAGAGAGAATTCATGGGCACAAATAGGCAAATGAACCAGACCTCTTTTTTCTCTTTATCCTGCTCCCTCAGAGGAAGAACAAGAACAGGACTCAGCATTATTGAGCAAATATGGAGGTTTAGGTGGATATAGGTGAAATTTCTGTACATCATAGTATGTCCCTAAGGATTAGGCAGAGTGTCTCAATGTAACACCACCTTTAAAGCCTGGATACTTGTTCTGAAGCTCACATTGAATTTCAGTCTTATATTTTACATTTTGATTACTGCTTAGTTCAGCAAACCCCCCACATATCTTTCACACATGGTAAGAAAATATTATCATTAATTAAAAAAGTTACCTGACTTATCAAGGAATGTTAACAGCTCAATCATAGTGATATTTTTTCAGAACGAACCATTTCTTCCAGCATGCCCTGTAACTTTATCCTATAGCTTGCCTGTCTTTCTCTAGGTGGAGTAACCTCTCCATTGTTTTGTAGCTAAAAATAGGCAGTTAGGTTTTATTGCCAGCAGCTGCTCCACTCCAGAAAAAGAGGAGGCCTCCCTCCATTCTGATTAGAAACATGGTCTGAAGATTTTATTCAACACTACAATTGGCAAAATAGCAAACCACTGAATGCTGTGCCTAAGCATGCAATTACATTATAATTCTTGAGTGTAATGCTCTGCACAGTTGCCACAATGTTAATCTGAATCTAGCAGCAGTTAGTTGACCATCTTATTCTCTGAAGATGATGGTTTAGGGAAGAATAAATTGCACACACTGAAGTTGAAATTAGGAAAGCACTTCACATGCTAAAACCTATATTCAGGACAGAAATTAAAGAACATGACTTAGAATACATTGCAAGACTAAATGTTTTTTGACCTCAGAGGCCCTTAAGATAGAGATGAAATTTACTGCGTGAGGATGTAGTTTGTTAAACAGGCTGGTAGATTGATACAAGGTAATAAACACCTCTCAAACAAGCAGTGTAATTTTATACTTGGAAACATAATTTGTTTTTACAAGAAAACTACTTATAAAGTATTTGAGACACACTGATTCTACAAAAGCAGTAATATAAAGACATTAAGTAGTAATGAGATTAATCACAGTAATTACTAATGAAACAAGGTTTTCTTATATAGCTTTTAGGTTTCTTTTTTTCCTCTACATGAAAAATACATTTGCATTGTAATGTTAGTTCAGTTAGATGCAAATTCTGCCTCCAGTGTGACTTTGCACAGCCACAATCAAGAGTCAGTACCATGAGTCCAAACCAGTGCCACTAGCTTGACCTGGAAAAGCAGGGACAGAGTACGCTAAAGATCACGGCAGTTACACAAAGAGTGTGGTAACGATGAAGCTAAATTATTCATTCTGCCACCAAATTATGTCTGGAAGCTCAGGGACTGCTGTACAGAAGCCACATCTCTTTCTTGCATGCAGCCTACATGAGTGGAACAGCTTACCTGCACTGAAGAGTCTGTTTTCAGACTGTGTATGTCTTTTCACTGCACTTGCAGAGTGCAGCAGGACATATTTAAGGTGCATTGAATTATCAGTGCTAAAATACAGTTCACTCATTTAAATTACTTTTTAGTTCATTAAGTCCTTGGGCTTTGGTCATACAGATAATACATATTTTGTCTGTTTCTTTGTTCTGTCAGAGCCATCCACATATGGCGTGACAAAATTATTAGTGCTGGTTATGTGTCACCATGTAAATGCTTTATTTTTTTACCAGATGTCTTTTCTTCCAGCTTTGGCATTTAATTGTCAAGATGCATTTTAGTTTCCTAAATTGTATAATCTAATTTAACAAAAACTGCTGGAAAAACAAGTACAAGCACTAACAAAGGTGAAACATTATTTCATTTATGAAATTTGTTACTAAAGGCATGATTATGCAGTGTGCTCTGTCATTGCTATTTGTCAGCATTTGTTTAAGGTTGCAATTGAACAAAGAACAGTAAATGCAGTTTAGTGTAGAAAGGCAAGGTCACATGGCCTTGGCCTTAGTTAATTTATCTTTCATGACAGATTCTATTTTCTGCTACTAGTATTATTACCAGCATTACATTTCTCCCATGACAGTGCATCTGGAGCTCTTGCATTTCCAAACGTAGTGGTAGCATTTAATTTGTGTGACATTATTCAGTTATCAAGAAAAAGCGCATGCTGAGAAAACACTGTGGTTAGTTAACAATAGCATAAAAAATGAGTTCTTGTAAGCAAGGGCAATGTCTCAAGTACTTTGCTAAAAACATTTCTTTCTGAGGCTGCACTACCCCATTCCTGTCATGGGAACCTGGGCATTCACCAAGCAGGTCTCCAGATGAAGGTTAACAGGCAGATGTGCTGAGATGGGAGATACAGAATGAGTTTAACAATTAAATTTCATATATTTTTCCCTAAGTAATGGCAGCTGGACAATGTGCAAAGACTGCAGCACTGAATTATAGGAAAGGCACACTGAGATCACCCTCGTCTAATCTTTTTTCTGTGGAAGATCATCTCTACATATGTAATTTTCAACAGAAACAAATTTAATCCATCCTTGGAGACCTAAAGTGATGGAGAAGACATGCTATCATGTATTTCCTATAATATTATATACACATGGCTTTGTATGCTTATATCTGTTTTAATTGAAATACAAATATACCCAAGGCTTGAGTAGATGTAAACAATGTAGCTGTAAACAGGAAATCTTCATGGAAGGTCCTACCAGGATTCAACAGGGGTCTGCTCTTGACAAAACATAACTTACTACCTTTGTGTACAAACTGAAAGACAAAGTAAAATGACAGTGCAGGTTTTGGAAATTATGGAAGCTGGTGAAGTCATAAATTAGACAGATGATAATTGTAGAGAATTAATCATTTAGTAGGGTGGGCTGATTTGAATATCCTGTTTTAATGCAGATAAATTTGCACTCATACATCTAAGGAAGAAAGAGCATAGTTTATATAGACAGGACTGGACTAAGTATTTCAAAACGATAGAACATGAAAAGAAGTCAGGGTCTTGGTAGATAATTAACTGAACATGATCTTGCAGTGGGATGATGCAATTAGAGACTGAATGTCAGCCCTGAAGCCTAAGCAGGGAAAATATGAAGTGGGAGTAGGAAGGTGATATTAGTGCTGTTTATAGCAAATGTGAAACCATGACAGGAATGCCATGTGCAACTCTCATACTCTCATTTCAGAATGGACTATCTGATAAATCACATAGTCAGAAAGTCCTGCCATAAACATGTTGAGGTCTGAAAGGCATGACTTACTGTGAAAAGCTAGGAATGAGCAAGCTGCCTGTCTTATCAAAAAGACAAGCAAAGAAGACTATTGTAAAAGATATAAAAGATGTTTTTGATTGTGAGTGGCTTTTTAGTGTAAGAAGAAAGAGCGTAACATAGGACAGTATAGGATATTATTCTCTTGAAAAAGTGATACGTAAGATCTAACTGCAAATAAAACCCTTAAAAATCCAAATCACCCAGTGAATAATTATCCATATCATTAACAAGGTGATGGATCTTCTACTCTCTTCTGATATGTCTAAAGGTCTTTCCTGGGATATTGCACTTTCAGGAGAAATTTTAGGCCTGCTGCTGAGACTTACATCTTAGGTGCTGCAACTTGCAGGAACATGATCTCTTCCAACCTCAAAGTCTACAATTAGGCGACTAACACAATTCTACTTCCTTTCTTTGAATTCTATCAAATAATATTGATGTATACCTACTGAGGAAGTAGCTCTGAGTTCCTTGAGTTTCAAAATAAGGCATTATACTTCACAGGTTTTGGACAGATTTTTTGTCACTAAAATCAATAGACTTGTATTTTAAAATAATCCTGAGAATGGGGAGATTGTGAAGTTGTTTCTGGATGGCACAACCTGTTCCCACCAAGGACATAGCCATTCAAAAATCCTGCTGAATCACTGGAACTGGAAACAGTACTAAATTTCGTTTCTACAGAGATTAGTTCTGCTGAATACAGAAAAATCACATCCTTCAGTTTGTCACTTTGTTTTTATGTTCATATACTTGAAATAATATCTACTGTTTAAGTGGTCCTGACTGCAAAAACACCAGACTGTGTTTTCAATAAATAATTCCACTTTAATGGCAAAGTAATAATTTAGACAGATACAGTGTGCACACCTGCAAAAAAAAAAATACGCAAGCTGGTTTACAAGCTAGAGGAACAATAAACCAATAGAAAATACATCATCCAGTTAAGTCCGATGACACCAAATACTTATTAGGGTTTTACAAAGACTACAAAATTTTTCAGATGATTTATTTCACTGTTTCTATTTACAAGATATGTTACATCAAAAATGTACAAAATATAAAATGTGTACAGACAAATGTTTCACAAACAATTTCTGAGTTGTAAACTAGGTGGACTCACTGAGATGTATTGCAGGAAGTTTTGTATATGTAATATTGTGTGTTTGTGAGCTAAATATGGCAGGAAAAGATTTGCAGGTTTGCTCAGAGCACAGGTACAAGAAAGAGCAGCTTTGCTTTAGTTCTTTGAGTCAGTCAAGGTGTATGAGCTGACATTTTGCATCAGAAATGGATTCAGATTTGGGGGGCACGATGTTGGTCTGACTGAATCGTACATGCATAAATTCAGAGTTTTATTAGGGCAATAGCACCGTGTAGGAACCTCTAGATTCAGCGATGCAGCTTAGTGCCATTTGGAAACTGCATTGATTTCTTTAAGTTACAGCAGGTGGCCACAGAGCGGCCATGAGGAGTGGATAGCACCAGATACACATCCCAAAGGTAACATCCATGGAGGTGTACAGTACATGACTACACAATGCCAGAGCCCTTAGGTACCTTCTTGTTCACATGCACCTATTTTAATCTCACGGCTCTTGTGGTAAAAGAGTGTTTCTGATTACTCTGAGCAGTCCGAATGCAGTCTGGCTGTAGCCTGCCGTGACATATGAACTTAACGCATTTTCAGACTTTTCCCCCCAAAATGTATTGGCTTCATATAGATATTGAAACGTGCTGACTGTAGCATTGATAGCTCCTGCATAGTCGTAACAACTGTAAGTACAGGACAAACACACCAGGTAATAACAGCTTTTAGGTTTTGCATTCTGTATTTGTTTGCAACATACAGGAAATCTCAGCAAGTGAAACATCTCTTAACACCAACAGAATAAAATACAATTTTTTTTGTTTGTTTGTTTTTGATTTGATTTGTGCAAGGCTTTTTTTTCTTTTTTTTTTTTGTTTTTTTTTTCTCTTTTTTTTTCTCTATATTTACAATACCCACCCAGTAGACTGTGCAAAACCAACCCACTTTTACAGTATAAACTCTTCCTCTTCCACAGTGGACATCACTGCTTCAGTGTTCTTTTATGCTGAATTCTTCATGTACAACTATAGCAATCAAAACAACATGCTGAAACTAGAAAAAGAAAAAAAAAAACCCATATATTTGTGCTCATGCTGCATCAAGTGCATCCAGCTCTGCTGGATAAGTATTCAAAACATCTATCCTCCAAAAATTCCATTCCATGGGACCAAATGGATTTGAGCCGATTTTGTCAGCATTTAGGTGGCAGTGAAAGTGGGTTTGGGTTCCTTGTGTACTTCTGAGGGTAGGCAGAGAAATCTATTCACAAGATAAAAATATTATATAGCAACTGTTCTTTCTCGTATCCATTACTTTAAAAAATCATGATATACAGATATGAGTCTACTATGTTAACTGATGTTTTCTCATTAGTAAATGAAGAAAAAAACAGTGTAAATTACCAATGGTTTAGGAATTAAACCAACTGTAAAACTGTTCTAGAAATCTGTTTTAAGGCAGTGAGACAGCACCATAAGAAATGTTCCTTCTTTCACTGAAAAGGCTCAAACAAACGAAGCCCTAAAAAGCCTTTAATCAGTGTTGGTTAATAATTGGTAGAAAACCGTTGTTAAGGAGTGGGCAGGTGGTTAAAAAAGACCCTTGTGGTAAAAATAACTATAAAATCTGTGACTTGTGTACTAAAAACTTGATGGAGCGCATCACCGTGACCATGGCAGTTAGAATTAAATTGGCACTTATCCAGCATATCACAGTCATGTTTTCTGGTGATTGCACAATACTGTTTGTGCTTTCTGAGTTACTATCATCTTTTACTCATTTTGGAATGGACAGTAGTGTATAACACAAACACCACTGCCGTCCTGTGACCAGCACCATGTGGCACAACAGAGGTTAGAAGATATTTAGGAGACTGCATTGTTCATGCAGCACCTCAGGGTAAACTAAAGGAAAAAAAAACCCAAAGAAGTTTCACTGTAAACTTGTACAGAGAAACAGAGAGAGACAAAGAGAGAGAAAGAGGATAAGGGAAAAAAAATATTCCAGTTTGGCTAACACGTGTGCAATCTGCTCAGATGCCCTTGGTCTAGGGCACTTTCCAGTTGACAAATGGAGTCTCACTTGGCTCCATAGGTATTGAAATTAAACTAATTCAAGCTTTCCACTTCAATTTTTCTTCCTGACTTTGCAGAGTTAGGTCTCCTGCCTACCTACAACACACCATTCTTACTCAGAGACCTCGATGTGCTGCTTTAATACTGGCAGTGGTCTAGTGGAAACAGATTTTACCATCATCCTACAGCAAGATTTGTCCCTTTCAGAGGGTTGATTCAAGGGATGAATCCAAAATGTCGTCGTGGTGGCTGGTGCTATCACTGTCACAGCTCTGCGCACTCGAATAGTTGGCTGCCTCTTGGAGCCTCATTAGCATATTCATCTGAAAGAAGAAAGCAATGTTTACACAATCTCGTCTCATTTAATACTGCAGTGACCGTGTTAAAATTTAATTAAGCTCCCTTGCTGTATGAGGTGTGCTGGTATCTAGGTGAGAGACCATACAAAAGGATTTCAGAAAGGGCAGGGTGATAGTGGCTCCTATTGGCACTCTTTTCATTGCCTTCTGGTTTTTAAATAGAAGCTTAAAGGTCCAAAGAGGGACACAATGGAGCTGCCTGATAACTCTAATTCAGGGGTGAGGCCAGCTGCAGCTGCAACACTGGCAGAGGAAGGAAGCTGTATCTCAGCTGGACATCTGGGCCCATATTTGGAGACAGTCAAGCTTCCAGATAATTTTTGGATGGTGTAGATGATTACGCTGGAAAAGCAACTGAAAACATAATCACAGTAACATACCCCCTCTACAAGAGAAGGATGGGGAGGGAATGAGAGAGGGTGGACTGATGCCAGCTGCTTCATAAATGAGTCCCATCTGCTCTTGAGGGGCTGACCTCAGGAGGGGAACAGTAACAGATCCTCCTACCCAGGAGAGTAGAACCCCTCATAATTTAGGGATTACTGGTACCTGAAATCCATCTGAAAATCAGCAAATGGCAGCATTAAGACCCAGAAAATTACTTGGATGCTTGATGCCTAACTCTGTATAATGGTCAGGATTTTATTTATAAAGCATCCACTTCTGCCAGCATGCTAAGGACTGCAAGCAATGTTGAGAGTGTTTTAGTGTTTTTCACGGAATAAATACGCTGTTGTTACAAAAAGCAATCAAAGAAAAACCAAAGAGAAAGATGCATTCTTATCTGTGTTTTAAACCCCTATTTCCAGTTTGTTTGGAAATCCTTACATCTCTATGCTTTCAACTTGCATGGTGGAGTTTTCTCTAGGCACTGAACAGTGTTCAACACTTTTGAGTAGCTTTTGCTGAAGCTTTGATAGGTATCCCATGCTTGTGAACACAGAATACCTGTGGTGGCTGCTCAATACAGCCTGCACATGATGTGTCCTGTTTCCACAAGTGCAGCGTCTGTCCACCCATGAGCTCCACTGCAGGTGGGGGCAAACCCTCCAGTCACAATTTCCAAGCTTCTGGCATTTACTCCGGTACAGATGCTGACCACAGTGTGCAGGGAGCAGGGGTGAATGGACACTGAACTCAGGCTGCCCATGTTTTCACCATAGTGGAGACTATGCTGTGCTGGAAGCCTGTCCAATACACTCGCTCAAAGCCCAAATCACAGGGTCAAATTATCACCTGAAAGCTTATGGAATGGGAGAGGACCTCAAATTAGATGATTTTCTGCACTTCTTCAGGGTGCAAGGTCTGTTTTTGAACATGAAACAGTGAGGCTGAGGAACCATTTTCTTAACACTGATAAGAGTTAAATGCATTTTTCTCTAAGAAATTCCCTTTTCCAAGGGCTGCCTGTATTCTAGAAATACAGTTCTCTAAAATGCTATTTTGAATTATGATAAAGGCAGTCCACAGAGAAAGCACTACACAAGAATAGCAGTTCAACACATGCATTTTAATAGTCCATTATCAGAGGAGGCAATGGTAAACCCACATGTCTGGGATCATATTTAAATAAAACAAAACATGGCATTGAGGGAAATCAATTTCTTATCATTTAATGCCACCACACTTGCATTCCTTTTACATTAAGACTGTTACAGTCATCAGTTATCTTAAAATCTTCTGAGAAATGGGAGGATGGCTAATTTCTATTTCCACTAAATTCTCTATGATAGATAAGTTAGATAATGTGAATATCGCAGTCCTTCATTTGTATAATGTAGATGAACACCTGCCCAATGAAAAATGATGTTTTCATGATAAAATTGATTATAAGCTGCTGAAGAGTGGTACCCAAACAATATAATGGTGAAGACCTGATACATGGTACCAGATACCAGGTACATCTGGGCAGATGGGAAATGCAAACAGTACAAGGACAAATTAACATGTTGTTGATACATGCCTTCCTGCTTCCTTTCATTTTCAACATTCTTGTAAATTACAGGAGGATTAATTTTAAAAGCCTATTTTGCACAGTAGATTTTTACTGCACAGTGTACAGTTTAACATGTGAGAGTAAAGTGCATACTGAAAAGCTTTTTCCCAAAAGTTTGAATCTTACCAAGGGATCCCCCTCTGTATCAGTCTGTGGAACATGCTTAGATGTTGTTCCTTCTTTTGCTGATGCATAACCTTCATAACCAACATCTTCGGGTCTTAACTGAAGTAGTGATGGCCACTCATGCTGTAGAGTTGCAGAGCTCCATGGATAGGTATCAGCTACCCACTTGGAGGGATCCTCCCAGGGTGCCCTCTTACCGTACATCTATATTATGGATATAACACAGGTAAGTACTCTACAGAGTTTTCAGTATCAGTTGTAACAGCAGAAAAAGAAGTTATCACAAACATCTAAACCATTTTAGAAAGAGATCTGCTTTCAGATGTTCTCAGTACTCAGGTAAAATAAGACCTTAAGAAGACCTGATCATCTCCACTAACACTCCTTCAATACACCGAGTGGCTGCAAGTTGGAAAACACTCAGTAACTAGTGACACTTGTAGACAACAGCAAGTTCTTGATACAGTGTGAAATGAGACCTCCAGGTAATTTGCTTAAAGCATATCAGTGAAATTAACACAGACCTATCAAAAGCACTCAGATTAATTGGATTTTGTTTCAAGTGAATTAGAAGGTGGCAGTACAGATTGTTCACTTCTCCTAGTAAAATGAGATGCTGAATCAGATGTCTGTCCACATCCTAAGTGTGAGAACTTTTAGAAGGTCAAGAGAAGAACTTCACAAGGGATGTATTTTTCCTTACTGTGAAGCATAAAATGCTTATGAATCTGGGAGGAGGACAGAGGAAGTAAAAATGAGAATACTGTAATTATAGGATATCTGGTAGCTTCCTCACTAAAATGCATCCCTGCCTGTATTGCTGTTCACAAGCAACAAGTTAACTGAGAACCCCTTGGCTGCTGCTTTAAAGATTTCTTTTAGCAGTGACAATGACACACTGGGATGGGAAGCCATTCACCAGGGCTTTTTGTAATTTCTCCCATCTCAAACAGCCTCACACCATCCAAGAACACCCTGCTATTGGCAGGGCATGCACTCATGGAGGATATAGGTGGGCCGCACTCCTAAAGGGATTATAAGAGGGGAGGACTTTAGTGATAAAGGCAGAGTGATGAGCTGTGCTTATCACTGCAACACCTGCTGCCAGGAACTTGCTGAATGCAGAGTTCAGGTTAGGCAGCCAAGTTCCCTGTATTAGGCACAGAGGTACTCAGACTCTTTCTGCCCTACACTGAGGCTAGGTTGCTAAAACAGAGTTCTGCCTAAATAAGCCAAGAGAAATATTCCTCAGGTAGGTAGCAGCCTAACTCCAGACTGTAGCACTTCCCTTATCTGAGATTAATAGCAACTAAACCTTTTCTGGAATCTAGAGCAAGGCTTGTAAATCCTACGTCTGACAAGTGAGTTTGCAAAGTACCTGACTAGAAAGGCAGTTTTTATCCATCTTTGGTTCCAGGAGCACTTAATTATATGATATAAAGGATTTCTGTTTATTATTAATAATTTTATTCTATGGAAGCCATCCAAAGCAGCTAAAAATTAGTACAGCTCATGAAACAAACATATTTTCTTCTATATGCTGCCATCTTCTGCTCCACAACTGAAGTTTTCATTTAAGCAGTTACCCTGTATGCTTGGGAAAATATGAGCATGAAGAATACCACTGCATTTTTATAGCTGGTCTAAACAAGTGCTGTTAATCTCACTGTGACTGTTCTATCAAATGTTTGGCAGTATTCTGTACAAGGCATAAACACTGTAATTCCCAGAGAGACAGAAAGCATGAGATATTCAACAGGCAAGATTCTAAACCTCCATCGCATCAGTATGTCACTGTGTCAATACAGGTGATAAAGAAACTGCAGCCGCTTACATAGCTCTGCCTAGTCCGTAACAATCCCCTCTGCACTGTGTAGTAATTTTTTTCAGTGTAATGTGTGGAACAAAATGCCTTTCCACAAAGCATCTTTTTAGAGGACGTAGAATTGCAGTGCATAAACAGAAAAAAGGAAAAAGGGAGAAAGCCAATTAAAGATAGGAGGGGAAATACAAAAAAAAAAAGAATGGATTAATGTAAAGATTTAGGCTTGCTCCAGAGATATGGAACTATCTGAAATCCTAACCTCCTCTGGTATAACCCGGAGTTATCCTTCTGGGGAAGACCTCATTGCAGCCTTCCAGTACTTGAAGGGGCTTGTAAAAAAGAGGGGGAGCAACATTTTAATGTAGGCAGATAGTGATAGGACAAGGGAGAATGGTTTTAAACTAAGACAGGAGAGATTTAGATTAGATGTTAGGAAAAATTCTTTACTCAGAGGGTGGTGAGGGATTGGAACAAGTTGCCCAGAGAGGTTATGGATGCCACATCCCTGGAAGTGTTTAAGGCCAGGAATTAGATGATCTTCTAGGTCCCTTCCAATCCAAGCCTTTCTATGACTCTATGAAAACATCCTTGCTCACAGCTTTTCCCCACATGCCTGTGTATCTAACGGTCTATGTAGGTGGTAGGAGGATTACACAGACCGAAGCTATTTTCTTGCACTAGTGTAAAGCTTATTAACCATTCCATTTAGGGGTAAGCTGAGCCTGCCTTGACTCAGGGAGACAATCTGAGCTGTATTTAGCCATGCTGGGAACTCTTTAAACAATGGAAAAACCCCCACCTTCCTCCAGTCACAAAGAAACCCTCTTCATAAAATACAAGATATGTTAGTGCTGGAGCAAACAAAGCCAAATTATGTATCAGAGCAAGAGCAGGTCAAAAAGAATTTGAGTCTGCCTTCTATAACTCCTCCAAAGAGTTTCCTCTTGCAAATGCAACAACATTCATACCAGGATGCATTGTTTAAAAATAGCTTGGAGAAAGCCTTTGAAAGCAATCAAAAAAACTTCTAGGAAACAAATGAAATACCTGAAGTCCTTCTCTCACAGCTTCCAGAAGATATGGAACCAGGGAATAGTTCCAAAGGTCTGTGAACCACACTCTGGAGCCATCAACATCCATAGGGCAAGGGAGGAAGAGACGGGGACCTGAGCAGTCAAGTTGTATATTAAAAAAGGTAGAACTAGGAAACACACTTAAAATAATCTTCTCAAAATTAAAAGAACAGTACTGGAACAAGCTCAAGGTAAGAGAATACTAAAACAGGACTACATTAAAGGAGCTAACAGTCTTCTGTTATTAAAAATGAACTGGTGGATATATTCCTTAGAAATTTGCTGATAAAAAACTGGTGTCATTTAGTTCAATTTTAGGGCCTGATGAACACTTAGAAAGCTATGTAAAAGCTGACATCTTTGCTAACGTAGTAATTCCATTAAAAGACCTCAGGTATAAGGGTTTTTATTGCTGTAATTATACTGCAGTGTGAAAGCAGGAGAAAAAAATAAGGCTTAGGAAAGTTACTGTTGGGGTAAGTTTTTTTAAATTTAGTTTTAAAAATTGTGATATTTTACTTGAAAGTATTTAGCAACAAAGGAAGCTCTACCAGGAAATATATATACTCTCTCATTAAACTTTCCATTTTCTTTTCAATCTTGATGACAACTAGACAAATTCCCTATACCTATGTGGTACTTCCCATTGAGACATGGCAACTTTAAAGAAAAAAAAAAATTCTTCACAAATCTCTAAAATTCTCAGCCTGCATCCTTATTTCAAACCATTCCACCAGTGGACTCACCAATGGTTACATCTGAAGAGCTGTGCGTTTCTAGGAAGCTGTTGAGATGATGCCATGTTTTGGGGATCCAGTCAATGATTTTCATAAGCTCATTATTGCGTATGTTCTTTTCTATTTCAGTTTCAATCAGTTTCCTTCTCAGATATCTGCCTAAGAAACCTTTAACAGGCTCTGTGTGATTAGCACACAGCACCCACCTGGGTAGAAGAGATAAATGTCAAGCAGCCATGAATAGAAAATACATTATTTCCTCTTAAACATATAGATAAAAGTAATATCATAAGCTTCCAAGTCTCATTAGTCAGCAAGTACAACACTGCTCCAATAAACCTCATTACTGTTCACTGTTTCCACAGAGCCATTTCAGGTTCCAGCAGGAATTCAAGACACTGCCGAAGACAAATGAAATGCAGGAATGCAATCATCTTCAGCAACTTGCTAGAGGTGCCAGACAGTAATTTTATTTCTTTTACTTTTCCCCAACACCATTCAGAGACCCATCAATAGAGGAGAGACACTGAAACTAAAATACTTTACTGTGATGAGACACAAGACCAATATTTGTCAAAGAACTGGGCTTAGAAGCAGGGAGCTGCGCAAACATGGCCACAGTAAATACAGAGTGAATGTACCTGAAATTGTGATGCATCTCCAGATTTGGTGAAGAAGAAACTCCCTGGTTCATGGTTCCAATAATATAGGGACTGGAAAGATAAAAGCAGTAAGATTTTTTGAGGGAGAATTTATTCAAATATTCGAAGTATATTCCTTCTTATTTTCTGCACTAGGCCAATTTCAAGAGTCTCTGGATGTATTGTAGTCATATATTTAAAATATTTCTGAGGTACCCTTTTTAAAATGCTTATTGTACAATTTCCCTCTTTGCATATATGTAGTTTACTAGCGCTCATCTGAAAAAATAAATGAAGCAACCCTGTCTTAATGTAACTCATAATTTGGCAGTAGGCTTAGCTTTTTAATTTCAAAAGCCAGTGAATGTCATGAGACATTGCATGCAACGATTTTATGAAGGGAAGTCCCTCTGATGTCACCTTTACAGCAGAAATAACCAATGTTACACGGCAGTAAAAGTTCTAGAAAACATTATTTTTACTCTTGCTTGAGAGTAAAGGACAGTCAGCCAACTTTGTACTTATGCACTGCTCCAGGAAAACTATGGGAAGGGCAAACCTGCTAGAAACACAGCTGCTTCTGCATGGCATGGTTTATCCCAAATTCCACACTTACAAAGTGTAAGCTGTTCTCATTGTACTAATGAGAAGTGTTTATGTACATTCTTAAATTTCATGGTACATTTACATATTACTGAGAAGCATGGGAGTCATGTAAATGAAGTGAAGGAGCCAACTAAGTACTTGGCTGAAGAGGGTTAAAATTATTGAAGCACGTAACAGCCTTGCAGATGGCCTATGGGAGTCTAAATGTTCACTGGGACATTTTATTTTGCAAAATAACAAAGAGCTTTTACTGTTTTAATTGCAAAACAAGTGCAAGGAGAGAGAAGAGGTAATACCTACCATTTATTGTATTTACAGTTGAGGAAACCATTGAAGATGTCACTTAGTGAACTGATGTGGTGGAGGTTATCAAGAATTATGACGACAGGGAGGTCAGCACCATTGTTGTCAGCACTGCATTGCTCAGCTAGGTTTGCTAGATATTGTCGCAGATCCTTCCATAGAATTAGTAAGAAAACAAAAATAAAATCACAAAAAAATGCCCCAAGCCCAGAAAAGATTAATTCAATTAGACCATAGATGTAATTTCACTGGAAAAAAATTTGGGAAGATAAAATGACTGCTAAAGAGATTTCCTTCTGTGGATCGATCACTCAGCTGGATCGGCACAGGCAGGAAACCATGCTGCTTATAGAGGGCAACACTGAACCACATCCTAGGAAAAAGAAAAGTGCTAAACACAAGGCAAATGACTGAAGCATTCTGAGTTGGTGGATATATTCCTTAGAAATTTGCTGATAAAATAGCTTATCTCCAGAGGAAAATAGTTTGCAATAAAGTATGCCATTTCCAATGGGCTGAGATACTCACGTTAATTTTCGGACCTTTGTTCTTACGAATGCCACACTCATATAACAAAAAACCCCACCACACTGTCACACAATTTCAGTATATTGAACTGCTGCTTTAGATATCTCATTTCAGCACTCTCAACGAAAATCTGCCTGCCCTCTTGAGGATGCTTTATCACACCTCATAATAAAATTTGTGGTGTAAATTCTTTCCTGTCAGCTGTCTGGCTGCTGTTTAGTGTAGAAGTAAAAGAGAGCTTTCTGTAACCAAAACATTTCATATTTTTGTCAACACTTTGTTGCTCTTGAGGATCTGGGCTAGTCAAGTTTTACAGCTGTATCTCTAGAGGTATCTAATTTTGTCAGGGTTGGAAATACTCAGTATCATGGACAAAGTTCCTATTGACATTTTATTTTCTGGATCAGGGATAGCCGAATCTTTTCTTCTTTAATGTGAACATGCACCTTTTTTATTTCAAGAAAGATTTTTCTTTGCCTTTTTATGATCAGGTGTCTCTCAGGGAACATTATGGGTTTCTTCCATGGAATAGTACCATCTGTATTGTACCCTTGGTATTTGACAATATTGTTTTTTGGGTTTTTAACTCAAAAGTTCTACATAAATTCTGATAGAAGTAAAGGAAAAGGGGAAAAAGCCCCCAACCAATCCAATCCCAAAAACAACAGCCAAACACCAAAACACACAGATCAAGCAATTTACCAGAAATCCAAAAGCTTGTTCTTTTGTGGGACAATTTTCTTTACAGATGTGTATGATATAACAACAAAACATAAACACATTCCCTGCCAAAGTAAATGGCATCACAAATCCTCTGTACAAAGACAGTGAAAAGCAGGTTTTTTTGCCAGAATGGTCCTCTTGCCCCTTTGGGATCTTCTTCCTTCTTACATTACGTTAGCATTCACTATGTTCTGTGTAAATCAGAAAGCTTGGGGCAACCCTTTCATTTATTTCCCCCCAGGTACCAAGTTAGGAGTACACCCAATTCAGGACAGCCAAGTGAATAGCCTTATCTGTGGCTAGCACAGTAGTCATGCTAGAAGCCTGATAATCTGAGCCATGTAAATCATTAGGAATGTGACATGATGTGTGAGGCAATTTCAGTATGGTCAGCTTCCTCACTGATGCATACCAGAAATCATGATGGTTGTATTTCTCCAGTGCTGATTAAGAAACTGAGCCCAAGACAGTAATTCCAAATCCTCACTTTGAAATCTTTGTTAACAAAGGATGATTTCATCATAATAAAAAAGCAAGTTACACTAGTATTACTATATATCCAACCTTCTGACAAAGAAATTACAGACAGTCCAAAAATTTAATTTACATAGGAGTTGGACTCTGCATCTATACTTAAAGTGGGTTTCCTCAAGAGGGGAAAAATTGAGTCTTCCTTGACAGTGCTTCAGTGGTTTGTTTAGAACAGAAAGATCTGGCCCCGGTACATCACTAGGAGTGGAGACTGAATTCTTGTAGGAAGAAATGCTAACTGAGCAGCAAAAGATAATATTAACACAAATTAATAGAATCTGTTCTGCATCATCGCTACGAACTGAGCAATAGGTTATGTTTTCAACTGTAACTTACCTTGCTTGACTTGTGATCTATGTTAAAAGTTGCAATTGCATCCTCAGTTTTTTTTCTGCCAGATTTAGTTATAATATATTCAGCCAGCCTGTTAGCTAAATAGGTCTTTCCTGTGCCACTGGGTCCCGACAGAATAATTCTGCGATGCTCCATCAGTAAATTAAAGTACCGTTGGGTAATTGGCTTAGGAATTAATGTGTCAAACACAAAACTATCCAAACTGTTTTCTTCCACTCCTGGGGATAAAAGAAAAGAAAAATGGCCTGTCTTATCTTTGCTAAGGTAGTAATTTGGCCCAGCACCTGATTGTATCAGTGCTATGCCCAAAGCAAGGTAAGACACATCTTAAATCAAATCCCTACTAAGGACTTCTTTGCTGTGGAATTACTGATACACTTCCACAAAAATTAAACAGCAGTAGTGAGTTGAGATGAGTGGGAGAGATGCAATCAAAATAAATGTGAAGAGAAGGCTCAGTGAGACAAAGATACATGTTTCAGACATTACTGGCAACGATGACAAAAAAAAGGTCAAAGTGACAGCCACAAGGGTTACCAGTTGTCACACCAATGTATGTAAAGTTCCCCTGAAGGTCCCCTCTCCCCTCCAATAGCAAATCCCTAGAGCTTTTGAAATGTTTAGAATTTTTCCTGTGAAACTGAATAAAGCATAAATATTTCTCATTGTAATCTCTGTTTTGGGTTTCATTTTTTTGCCACTGTTTAGAAATCTGTACTTTGGTGTGATTTGGCAGTCAGGCAGGGGAGGACAGATATCCCTAGATTTCCCTCAAAAGGCCGCAATGCAATAGTTATTATGCAATGTCTTACAGACAGTTTATGTGATAAATGTGTCCTCAAACTAGAGACAATAAAGATCAGGTGTAAGAAAAACTAATATGAAAGGATAGGGAACTGCAGTGTAGGACTCTACAGTACCTGCAGAAGTATTCTTTGGGTTTTACCTTTCAGGTTCACAGTGATGACGTTATTATCTCCAACCAGATATCCACAAGGCAGCAGTTCAGGCACTTCTAGGCTATGGGCTCTAATTACATCCCCTATACAGTAGCTAGCAATGCAGTCAGAGCTTAAACCCAGGCTAGTAGTTGGATCCACTCGAAAAATATACTCCTGAAATTATATGAAAACATAAAACATAAAAATATTTACTGAATGAAAGCAATTTGGAAAACTGCCTATAGTCATAAGAAAAAGAACAGTGACATTAAGAATAAAGCTTAATAGTGGTGTTAACTATATATCAAAAAAACCTCAAACCAAACCAAAAACTTGGCAAGACAACTCAAAGAATACAGAAATTTTCTAGCATGAAACAGAAAATTGTAATAATACTTAAGCTAATTTTTCAGTGTCTTACCTTAAAGAGACGTCTGATTACACCATCTAAAACATCCCACTTTGTTTTTCCACTGACTCCAATTGATCCTATCAGGTATGCATGTGGCTTTTGATCCTGGAAAGAGAGATTTTTGGAAACTAGACTAAAAATGGTGCTAATTCGTTTTCTATGAAGATCCATGGTTTTCCCAATGCAGAATAAGAATATTATTTAGAATATGATGTTACAACTTTGGTAATAATCTCTGTGCCAGAAATAGGTATAGACTGTATTACTTTGGTACATCTTTATAAAGAAGGGAATATAGAATCTTGTTCTGCTCTTTGATTGCATCTGTGTCTTTAAAGAGATGACTAAAAATAAAGATTGCACGGTATTTATAATTTTTTTAACACAGAACATGAAAACACGACAATGCAATTTCTCAGCAGCAAATTCACAGTTGCACCCTAAGGAGTCCAAGGCACAGATCTAACTTATAATGACTTTCAAATGGAGATAGAAGTCTCAGGACATCCTATTACTAATTAAACTGAAAATTGGTAGTGTCTAAGCTACCACAAAGGCAGAATGAGGCCATATAACATTAGTCTATAGAATGTGCCTCCCTGTATTGAGCATATAAGACAGAGAAGAGAGCTGCTACCTATAGGAAATTTCCCTTCAGTTCCTTGCTTAAAATACCGAAAAAAATGGAGCTACTACGTTCCAGCATTTGCTTGAGCTATAATTCTGCTCTGGGTAATGCACTTACCTTGGCTCGACTATAGCCCTTGTTTATAGTGACTAAGATTTTGACACTATGACCATCTTTGTGGAGTGCTCCATCAGTGACATCATCCAACAAAATATCTGCATTAAAAGAAGGGAAGTGATCAGTCTGACAAATCACATCAATTCTGTTCACATCATTAGTTCAGTATTTGTTCAAAGGATTTTTTGGTTAAAAAGAAAGGCTGCCATGACAACAACTTGCAATTGTTATAAACTGTACTTATTCCTAATTCACCATTTCTGTTGGAGGTGACAAAAAAGTTACCAGTTGTCAATTTTTGAAGGAACATTAGGAGTTTTAATCATGTAAAAATGAATAGAGAATCCACAAATAAATAAAATCTTGCATTATAGTCTTGTCTTTGCTTTTCCTCTTGGAACTTTTTCAAAATTACAATATGTTCACAAAGTAATGTTGTTTAAAAACTAAATTAAGTTTATGTCTTTGGGCACTCAGTTGTCGCCTTTAGAATGTTTTAAGAAGAGAAAACAAGAAATCCTTGCATTGATATTTTTGCTGTTAAGTAAAACAGCATTTAATTTCACTTTCCAGATGATTCCTTTATCCTCTGTACATATGGCACGGATAGAAACTTTTTCACCTCCACTAGAAAACCACTTTGGATTCCTCCAGAATATGGGACTCTATTTTCAGCCATTCCTCTAAGGAAAGGTTTCATTTTTCTTGGATGTAAAGAGTGATTTTGATCTGCTCTGCACCTCTGCTTCTACCACTTCATTAACTCCTAAAATGAGAAAGTTGATGTATTTCTATTAAAGGCTGGGCCTACAGCTTTATTGCAAGTGATAAAACTGCTGCTTTCTTCTAGAAGTTCTCTCTGAGGTTTTACTGTTAGACATTTAAACTAACTATAAAATTAGATGAGATTATGGATTTGCATTTTCTTCAAATTTGCATTTTCTTCAAAGGCCAGCACAGTAATCCACTAACCTAAGCCCTGTTCGTTCTTAGTCTGAAAAACATTGACTTCATGACATAGTCTGAACAAGGTCAGATTTCAGCCAAATTAAATGAGGTCCCAGTAAGATTCAGTCACAGTTCAAAGGAAAACCAAAGAAGGCTTATGAATATAATTTCAATTAATGTATTAAAAAATTAGCTTTCATGTAAAAAGTTTGATAATTACATCCAGATCTAGAATGCAGATTCTGCTTTTTTTTTTTTTTAATTCATTGAACGAAGAAGCATTTTTTTCTTTTTTTGTGAGCTTTAATAAATCTATGCTTGCTTTTTTCCAGGCACAGTTTTTCTGTGTCACCACTGGATGTTTCACTTCACTTGTCTTGTGTTTTGGCACATTTGACAAACCTTTGAGCAAATCTAAGAGCTTTGATAATACCATAGTTTGTCTGAGGGCAAATTGTGGTACAACTGATCCCCCTGTGAAATTTTTCTATCTCTAAATGACCCTTATGTAGCCCTTTAAATTAATTCCTCTTTAAGTCTTTAGGAATGAGGAACCACTCTGTTGCAAAAGAACAAATTCTGCTTTATAAGAGCTCTCTCTCTCACTGATACAAGGGGCTTAGAAGATGCCCAAGGGCCTCTAATTTCATGGTGGTACTAATTGTTTTAATTACCCCCTGCCAGGTCTGCTTTTTAGGCATGCTATGATCACTTCAGTTCAATTCTTGTCTGAGCTCTGGCACTCTGGGCCAGTCTTGTACTCGTCCTTGTTTGCTCCTTTCACTCCAGTGACTGACTGAAAGAGGGGTGTCTGTAACCATCAAACCCCTTCCCAGCTTGCCACTCACACTGATCTGGAGGGTATCATCATACCCTTAGGAAGTGACAGTGGATAGCTTTGGTCATTTCCAGATGACCATCACTGATTGGAGACATTGCTTCCAGAACATGCAGCGACATTTTTATAATATGAAGAGCCAAACCCCTCAGTTCTCTCAGCTTAGTCCTCATCATGATTAACCTCTCCACATCTCAGAAACTTTTGTTCAGTAGTACTCCAGCTGTCCCAGAAATCCCAAAAGACTTGCTGGTAAGCTGTCACCCTTCCAAGTTCTCTGGCATGGCAACAAAATGATCATCGCAATGATCAAAAATTCTGGATTCATAATCAAATGAAATTCTCCACTCCTCATTAGGCACCCTTTTATCTTTAATTTCTTATAACCAAAAGTAATTACTTTGCATGTGAGAAAAACATTTAGAACAATAGCACAGAAAATTACATAAAGCTTATGAAATAATGGAATCATTTAGGCTGGAAAACATCCTTAAGATCATAGAGTCCAACCACTTCTCCCAGCCATCCTGTTCTTCTTCCAGTTCCTTTGCCTTGTTTTCCTCTTCCCCTTCCTCTTTTTTTCTCCCAGCTTTTATTTTTTCTATTCTTTTGCTGAACACTTCCTCCTAATTTTCTTCTTCTTCATTCTTTATCTTATGTTTACCTTCCCTTTACTTTCCCCTGTTCCTCTTTACCCATTGAATTTTCATCTAGTTCCCCCTCCTTTTCTTCAAACTCTTCTTCCTACATGTTTATTCCTGTATCTAGACAAGAGTTAGTGCCAAGCAACAAACTGCTAATGGCTGCTACTCATGAGAGACATTCTATAACCACCATATTGAAAAAAATTCTGTAACTTTTTTTGGTGTTTTTTTGTTCGTTTGGTTGGTTTTTGCATTTTTTTTTAATATATGTGGATCTGTGAGCAGTTAAATGTTTTCTCCCTGCTTTTGCAACACCTCATTGCATGCTGAGGCCCAGTTCAGACTCCTCCATGCTAAAAGTTAAACCTTTCAAAGAGCTGGAATGTAAATAAAAAATATACCAATTTTCATACAAAATCTGATATTAACCAGAAAAAATGTTCAAATATCCGTGTAATCAATGACTGGCAAGATAATATGACTAACCGCCAATCCAAATTATAGTCAGTCAGTTTGGCATATTCCCAGCTGTACTCTTGCCTAGACTCTTTCCACAATTATTAGCCACATTTTTATTGCTTCCAGAGACTACACTATACTTTCTGTGGCGTCTATGCTAATGAGTGCTGCTCTGCTCCTGCTTTGCTCCCGGTTCTAATGTTAGAGACAGCACTTCTGTTTCTTGGCTACATTATCAAAACAAATGTAGAAGGCTTATTATCATAAACTCCATGGCATGGGAAATAATCAAATGTTAACATTCAGGATGTGGACCAAAGTTCTGCTTGCTTTTCTTCATTCACAGAACACAATGAGAGTCCCTAACAAGCCAGGAGAGGTTTGACTCCAGTGATAAATGGTGATTTGGTTCAACATAGGCTAACTAGCTGTACCAAATTAAGAAAATGTAAGGGATAAAGCTAACTGAGACCACCTTCTGCCTCAGCTGCAAATACGAAGTCAAGTTAAGGGAGGTAACTGAATGATCAAAGATCTGTAAACTAAAAGAAGAAAGTTTCACATACTATAGTCATATTTATCCCATATGGGCAAGAGAATATATCAATACAGCTGTCAAGTATACTTCAACAGATATTCCTTTACAAACAAATTGTAAACTGTATGACCAAAGAGTATCATAAACTATGTAGGTAGAGTGTCATAGCCTGGAACAAGGCAAACATAATGAACAGTCTGTTACTGCTGTTCAGGGGCTTCTAAAAGCTCCATTTTTCAGACATGGCCACGAGCATTCTTCCTCATCTCTGTTACTGAATGTATATCCAATGTTAGCCTGAGTGATATGAGGTATTTTAATTTTCAGAAATGCTTCTCCTATTTGGCCCATTTAGAGGCTGAAAAATTCTTACTAACTGCAGAGGCCTGCATGTCCCCAAAGTATGCTCACCTGATGTAACAGATTCTGTGATGTTTAAATTGTTCAGAGAAAGTCCCAGTGACTGCCGTGATGAAGAAGATGATGTGCTGCTTGATGACTCTGATGATGGCCGGGCAGGCTTTCCAGTATTTCCAGTCTCTGCCTTTAAGCGATCATTTTCAGCCTTCAATATCTCAATTTCATTCTACATACAAAAGAAACCAACACAAAAGCACAGGAGGTTATTCTTGTGGAAAACCAATGTCGGTGGCTATTCTGGTGATGCTGCTCCCCTGACCTAGTTAATTGGTTTACCACTTTCACAGCAGAGGTATAACACAGTGAAAACTGGATTGCCTTTACTTCTTAAAAGAAGAGAAACCCCCCCAATAACCATGCTTAGCTTTTGCCTCAAGATAGATCCTAAGCAATGTAAGCTTCAAGCTTTTGTTTTTATTGTAGAGTTGACCATAATGTGACTGTGGTGAGAATTTTCCCAGCTATCCCCATTTTTTTGAGGTACTTTCTATTGTCAAATACCTTAGGCAACAGTCAGTTAAGAAAGTTACTGGATATGTCAATGTTTCCAAAGTCACAGGAAATTATTACTGCCTTTGAACATAAAATTTAAGCAGTAACTTCACGGAGAAATTAAATTAAAAATTAAAAATTAGAAATTGATAGTTTAACAGTTTCATAACCATTCTTGCTATCAAAGAAGACTTTTTGATCATTCAAACATGGGATTGTTCACAGAGCAGTGAGCAAACTCTATGATGAAAACACACAGTTACAGATGAATCAGAACAACTGGAATTTTTTTAGCTAAATCCTCTGTGGTGCCAAGTGATTATTGAATGTACAATAATAAAATGAAAACTTAGCCTGACAACAGCCCGGTACCAGCAAAATCTAGCTTCCAGTCACTTCACAAAGCACATTGCAAAGCAACTGCTTATTCTTGCAGATGGTTCTGCACATCAAATTTAATTCTATATTCACTATCACCTGGCTAAAAGTCCCATTTTTTTATGGAGGCTGCACAGCTATATTATACAAGTAAAAACATAAGGGATAGATAGCATCATAAAAAACCCTGCTACAGCTACAAAAAGATCGGATCACATATGCAAAGGTGAGGAGTTAGTGAAAGGGAAGGGACAAACCAGCATAAAAGTAACAGAAGGTAACAGATGTGTGTATCAGTTTATTCTAGGGTTCAAATCAGGAGCTACTCTGCAATGTACAATTAATTACACAGCCTTAGCAGTCTTCAATTTACCTGACCTTTAGGTTTTTAAGGTGCTTTGGATATAAAAGTAATCATGTATCACTTCCATGAGTCCTACTTTTTCCCCTTACCAATCCTCATCAATCCTCTAAAATACCACAGTTTGGCAACTGCAAGGTGGTGGCCTGTCCTTTTGGGAAAACTTCAGAAGTGGTGATTACCAGTAACAGCATCTCAACCAGTTGCCTCTGCTCAAATTTGAGGAAGTTCAGACTTTGGAGAACTGTGCAAAACTCCAGCAAACTTCTCCCTCTTGGGAGTTCACCTGGCTCAGGCACTTGTATCCAGTATAAGACTGTAATTGGATGATAAGCCTTCACATCCGTTTCTCCACCATTGCAATTAACTGTATTCTATTCCTCATAGTTCCTTAAAACCTTTCAGTGCCTCGAGATCAATGTCTTACTTATGTCTGGACAACTGAAACCATATTTACGGACCAGTTCTTGTTAAGTCTTCCCTCTAATTGAAGTTCAGCCAAATAATCCCACAGTAATGTTGGAACTCAGGGTGTGAACACCTGGGAGGATGGCAGGTACCATAGATGTTTAAAGATGTGGCTGAGACTCATGTAGGCATGTTGTAAACAAAGAGGTCTAGAAAAACATCAGGCACACTATTTCTGTAGTTATGAAATCAGGTGCTATGGGCATCTACGCAAAAGTGCCTAAAGGTGCACCTTACCTAAGCACCCAACGCAGAGCAATTCAGCTGGCAAGCCACTGGGCTGGATTCAGCTGTGCAGGGGTGGGTTTCCAGTGGCATAACAAACATGGTCTTCCATGGAAGAATGCTAAACCTACATGTCCTGCGCAGATGCAAATACTTGAGGCTGGTTCAAATGGTAAGAAGTGCCTATGCTCAAAGAACTCCATTTCACCCTCTGTACCTATCTCAGGGTAATTTTAGGATAGCCCTTTAGCCCTCACTACTACAGGACTAAAATTCAATTGACAACAACAGAAGTTTATTATGCAGCTCATTCCTAGACTTTTAAATGTAGCCATCCCTGTCTCAACCTGAATATCCATCCATGACCTTGATTCTGTTCCCCAAATACAGACTTATAGTGCCTTCAGGAATGACGTAAGTACGTTAGCTGTCATTCCAGAAGGGCCCAGTTCTACTGAAGAACCTATGTCATACTGTGTGGATATTACAGATCCTTTTGGGCACCCACCATGGTACTGGGTATTTGCATGTAAGCAACAGAGTCACGTCCCATAAAGCTCTGTGCTCCACTGAAGAACATTGCCATTCTTTTTGCATCCTATCAGCCTCAGGAAAAGGAAAATCTTCTAATGAAAAATGCGTTCACGAAGAATTGGAGCAGTGTCACAAAATAATGTAGCAAAATTTTATGATGCCGGATACAGTAATTAGTTCAATTTTACATTCTTTGCCTTGGCAAACCATGACTGAGTTAGGAATCAGAAATGATGAAAGAGTATGCACATAACATCCTGGTCCCTTCCATGGCTCAAGGATTTAAAACGCTGTAGAAACCATTTTTTGATCTGCTTCTCTGTCATGTTGCTTACCCCAGTCACAGGCTTGAATTGATAAATATCCTTTGGGCAGGGATTATGTCTTCTTCCATATCTCTTAAGCACATTTTAGGTACTAATACATATGCTAAGAATGTCTTTATTATAAGGTGAACACTTACCATACCCAGCCTTCAGAATTACTGTCAATCTAGGAATTTACTTTGTATCGACAATTTTTTGGTGCCTGAAACAAAGTACTGGGCAAGGAAATACACCAGTCATACCTGTGGTGTGCACCTCTGTCATCACTTAAGCTACTGCACTGACCTGCATGCGGTTCATGGCTTCCCGGATCTGATCCAGATGGTGTGCAGAGCTGAGGGCTTCCAGACGAATGTCCGTTAATTTTAGCTCCTTCTCCCTCAGCTCGCTTTTTAGCTGAAGAATAATTTCAGCCTCTGCCTCTGTGCACTCACAGATCCTAAAGAGGAGCAGGACACAGGCAGGAGATTAAAGGAAGGTTCTCTCCCCAAAGCAGTGTTATTATTAAATATCAAAGTACAGAAAAATGCTTGCTGCTGTGAAACCTATGAAGCGAAGAAAGAAACTTATCAAAGAAACATGAAAATGATCAAACTGCAAATTAAAAAAGGAAAAAAAGCCCTCTCCAGAAGAAGTGATCAGATTGCTTTTTAGCTTTTTAGTTTAGTTCACTATGGTGAAAAACAAATTCTTAACTACTTTTCAGGTATCTTTTTTTAAGTGTCTATCATCCATTGGTTTTAACTGGATTTTATACTCACATAATTTCTTTGGTGCAAAGTTTATCATTATGTAACAATTGTCAGAACTGAAGTGCACTGATCAAAGTGTACTGCTGATATTTATTATTTGTTAGGCATCAATATTTTTCTCTGTTTTGAACAGTACACAAAGGGACAGTCCTTGAATTTATAGTCTAGAAGATTTTGATCTGTGATGGTTTTGATTTGTGATGGCTGATGTTTTGCCTATAGCCTGTCATTTTGTGATGTATGATATATGAAATCATGTGGGTTGGTTTTGTTTTTTTTCCCTTAAAGACTGGATTACCATATGATTACTTTCCATGAGCATTTATTTTAAGGGAAGAAACCATAACATTGTGAGAAAAAACTGAAACATTACTGGCCCAGAGACCCACAATTGTCCAGCTCCCTTGTCAGACTGTTTTGCCCTCTTCGTATCATCAGCAGAACCACCAGTAAAAAGTAAAACACGGAATTTCGGTTACATTGTTACACTAAGTAGTATTTCCAGTCAATTCAATAAATGTTATTTGTTTTTTATTACTGTGACTATAAATAGTTAATATTTGCAGAAAAATTTCAATGAAAAGTATTTCATGAAAATAGTATTATTATTGTGATTATTACTGCTAATATTAAAAAAAAAAAATAGAAACCAAGGTCAGCATTTAATTGCCAGAATGCATGAAAACACATTTTGGGAAAGAAGATGCAGCACTCCTCAGGTCAACAGTTGGGTATACAGCTCCATGCTCCATGCTCAGTTTTACCAGGATCTATGTTTATAGACCACACGACCATTTTGCCTTTTCTTTGATGCCCAGGCTAGAGATGACCTTCATATACATGTACTAGACAGATGCAATTGGAAGAGAGTAAAGGTAATGGTTTAGAACACGAGACCTGGTCAAGAAAATATAGGAAGAAATCATAAGCAAAGGGAAGATGAAGAAGTTCATGGCAAATAAAATATATGTCAAATAGAGGAAGAAAGATAATGAATATCATTCAAAATAAGGACAAATATTTTAAAAGTGATTACAAATTATTAAAGACATACACTAGGATTTTTTTTCCCAAATATTATGATATAGTTCTTTCAGTGATGTGCCCATACCTGCCTATGCTAAGCAAGTAAGAAATGAAGGTTTATTTCCATGCATATATTATCTAATAAAATAACCTGGACAAGTGGGAAGTCATCTATTTGTTGGCTAGTTTCTTTTGGCTTTTTTTTGGTTTTTTTTCAGTACATCTTGAGAAGCTATGGACAAAAAGACCTTGGCAAGCCATCTTTAAAGAATACAAAAGTGAAACAGAAAGCAGAGATACAGTTCTGGAATAAACAGGAAAAACTGGTCTCAGCTCTTAAGGTAGGCAGAATGGAAGCAGAAAGTAAGAACTAAATTTTCTTTTGCAGATCCCAAAACTTTACAAAACTTAGCTCCTATAACTGTAAAATTACGTAAGAATATGAGACCTCATCAGAAGGAAGAAAAACAAAAATATAAGTTAGCATTCCTGAGCAGTCACAGAAAGAAACTCAAATGTCTGATCAGACTTGAGACAAAGGTTCAAAGTAGTTAGAAAGACTTTTCCTTTTTCCTTCTTGTTACAACCTCAGAATTTTTAAATCAATAGGTTGCTTTAGGTAGAAGGAGTAAATCAAGATCTTTGAACAGAGTTTGCTAACAATTATGAAAAGTCTCAAAGGAGGCAGGAGTTTAAATTATGCAACTCAGAAAACTGAGTCTTCTAAATCAAGTGACATTATCAGCATAACAGACAAGTTATCTATATTAATACATTTTATGTAATCTCTGTGTTATCCCGTGTAGAAAGGTCATAATAATAAAAAATGTAATAATATGATCAGAAAGATCACTGTGTAAGAATGTTATGGAGGAAAAACCCGAAGGCTGTGAACGGGATGAAATTTAAGAATTTAAGGCTCAGAGATCAAACAACCATGGCAAAAGCTTGAGATGAAAGACTAGATGTGCAGTTTGCCCTTGATAAAATCTGGGAATACTAGCACACCTAGAGAGCAAGTCAAAGAGAGAAAAAAACTAGGATTGGTGAAAAGGAGGCAGGATAAGGTCATGGGAGCAGATCTGTGAATCATGAGTAATTATTTTTGCAGAATAAAAGTGTTCTGTTTACATTCAGTCACTTTCTAAGTAAGGCTTTTACTCTTCACTATGAAGGTGATTTTTAAGTTGATAATAAGTCAAACAGTAGGGTACCAAACATGTAGAAATCCTCATCCCAAAACACACATACACCTCAAATGGTAAAAATATCAGCTTCCTATAAAATAATCCAGCAAAAATACAGAGACTTAGATGAGTTATGATTTTCTAGTCTTCACACAATTTGAGAAAAAGGAAAGCACTTATTCTCAAGGTGTTCAGTTTTTGGGAATATTTGCTGTCAGACTCCTAAACCTAGTATATAAAAATCATTAGAGTCTATAAAAACTTAATAATAAAAGGCATATAACCTAACACAGAGTAATTCTATTATAAAGCTTAGTAATCAGTCATGAGAATTCCTTGAGGGCCTTAAGAAAGAGTAATTGTGACCTGATTACTCTCAATTAGGACAGGGAAAGTAAGGCTCACACTAGCAGTAGGCATTTTTTGGTTCAAAGAGGCTGATTTCCCCATATTAGAAAGAGTTATGAGTTTAGCAGAATGAAAAAAAAAAGGCAGAGGTATACGAATGAAAGCTGTGAACTCTGTAAGAACATATCAGATATTCAAAAAAAGAAATGGGACAGCTGTTGACGGATGATTTGTTCTCAGACCTGAAACCTCAAGGGTGGTGATTTGAATAAAATATAAAAGTAAAATCCCACAAAAAAACCAAACTGATGAAAGAGGGGAAATAGATTAGAAATTATATACATCAGTAGCTACAAAGTAGATAAAGTAATAACAAGAGGAATGAGTATATTGTAAAAATCCATAGCCACCTGGGAAAAAAATTACATTTTTAGTGTGTCATGAAGAAAGGAAACAAGGAAACTTCAGCATTTGGCCTTTACTAAATGGATACAATAGAGTTGCTAATGGTGCAAGGAGAGCACAACATAAGCTTTTGGAAGTTTGCATAGCTAGGTGATTTTGGATAAAGTCTGTGAAAGGAGGAAAGAATGACTGAATAAAGAGCTGCTGCAGAACTAGTGTGTAAATGGTGAAGCTCACAAGAAATCCTGCAAATGGAGGGAGCTCAGGATTAAAAGATCACAGCTGTTGTCAATGGTTTGTGAACTGCAAACGGCCACACTGGAGGAGGCCTGTTTCCCAGCCCATCCCATTTGCCAAGAGAGACACTTACGCAGACGCTGACTGTGATGGTTTCATTGATGTCGCCCCACACTCTCCTGAGCTGTGGGGCAGTTTAGGTGAGGAAGGAAGAGAGGAGTCTGTCAGCTCTTCTATGTCCGAATGTGAGGAAGGAGGTTTGGTGGACTTTTTCTTTCCAAAGGCCTGTTTGAAAGAGCTTCTTAGCTGGAAAACAAATACAGAACAAGATTATTTTCCTCATCACAGCACTTTGTGCGTAGCTCATGTTTTGAAGAGTTAGTTTGCAGATGCCATCCTAGCCACTGCCTGAGGTCAGTATGCAGAAGCAAGGTATTAACATATGCAACACAGTATCTCTAAAAACATGATACGGTGCTTTGTTTTGACTTTATTAATCCAGCGCAGTGCAAGAGTAATGCTATGGAAAAAGTGCAGGACTGAGTGGTACAGCTATTGGAGAGGGGTGCTCATTTAAAGCCATTAAGCCCTGGTGGAATCCCACTCCCGTGGCATTCCCTTCAAGGGGTGGCTTTAAATAACCACTTTGCATCTAGGTACAGGCAGAACTAAAAGCTGAAATTCAAAGACTAGTCCAATTTATAGGGTTTGCCAATTTATTTTCCCCATTAAAACTTGGAATGGTCAAACTGTGCAAATGCTGTGATTTGGATCATAATCGAGAGGATATAAGCTGGGACATGAGGTTTGCACTGTTGTACTATTGAGAAGAATGTTAGCTGAAAGGTATATACTGTTTTTTGCAATTTCCTTTAGAGTGGTAAGATCTCTGAATGTACAAGCATTGCCTTCTCCCTCTAGAAGCTTCTATCCAGTATTGAAAAGGGACAGAATAGCCAAAGAGCCATTTATTTCAGGAGCCAAGATGACAACAGTTTTGTCTGCAGTTAAAATTAACTAGCCCATTTGTTCATACCTTTGTCTAAATACAGAACTTGTTAATCTTAGAAAAAATGTGGGTTTTGTTTTTATTTTCAGAAAGCTGTTCTGATCAAAACTGTACAGAACACAATGACCAGCTAGTTCCTCTAGGAAAAAATGAGGTCTTCAAACACATTATTCTCATGGTATAATTGGAGAGTGGGGAGTGCGACCACTGATCTTAATGCGAAGCATTATTTAAGTCCTTTCCAGCTCATGATGTCTAATGAGAAAGAAATGGATTTTGGCTACACTCCCCCTTTCTAGCCTAAACTTTGAGATTAAAATGAATAAAGACAAACTGAGAAGACATACAGGATAATCTGGTTTTAGAAGGTATAAAAGCCTACTGCCAAAATAAATAGCAATCATGCCAAGATAGGGTTTTTTATAGATGCATGCCAACTTTTCCATGGTTTATATTCACCTCACTTCCTCTAGAGTTCACCTTGCAGAAACATGAAAGAGTGTGGAATTACAAATCAAGGGAATGAAGGCTCATCAGTATTTTAAAACAAATGTTTATGCAGATAATATTTTTAAAACAATAAAAACATACTGTCTGATTCTTTACTGAAAGTATTTGATTAAATCTTTAGCAATATGTGGTATTTGTATGTTCCAGTTAAGAAACATCTTAATTTATTTAAACACCGTACTACTTCTACGTGAGAATTCTTAACAGATTTCAACTCCCTCCATGGCTGCGTAATATATTTGAGTAAAGCTTTTGAACCAAACTCCAACTGAAGAAAAATCGAACAGGGCTTCAATGTGGCCCAGAGATGGTTTTGGTCACAACAGCTATTTTAAATTTTTGTTGTTGTTTTGTTGTCATAGTTGCTTATGGTTTTGTTTGTTTTAAATTCTCTGACTTATGCAATTAAACCCCTGCTGATATTCAATAATTTTTAGTTTGCTGGTAGTGCCACAGTATGGATACACACGAATTTCTTGATATCCATCTGGCCCCACAAGAACATTCCAGATGAAATGGACTGTCATGTTACTCAGACACTAGAAAATTACATAATAACTAAAAAATAGGTTTAAACCTGCTGAGTACTTACCCAGTTCTTCTTTTTCTTTTTTTTGGAATCAGCATCATTACCACTGCCAATACTTGAATGACTTGTAGCGCTGTTGATACTGGAAACACTTTCTGAAGAATGTTGCCGCCTTATACGTAAATCTAAAGAAAAGAAGTTACTGTGAAATCTGTTTCTTTTTCAATATAGTAAAAATATGATATTTATGTAGCATCTTCCTCCTCAAAGGGAGTCTAAATAATCATAAATGGCCTTGATGCTTGCAGTGGCTCAGATTAAAGCTATTGAAGCCTGTGAGAAACCACATAGGGATTAGAGGGGGATGCATACAATTAGTCCAACACTTAGGGGCTTCTCCAAAATGGGCTGTTCTTGCCCTGAAGGCAAGGACCCTTCACAGCAATCTACGCACGTGTATCCTCATGGCTGAGCAGTGTCTGTTACACAGGGATTACTTGATGTATCAGTATCACATGTACTACAGTTCTGAGGAGGGTAGGCACTACTTGACTTGCAGCAGCCCTAATCGGCGTTCAGATGCCACCTTCTAACATACCATGACAGAAAAAAACCAGGCAGGAGTTCATTAAAAATGAATGAAACAAAATAACCAAGAAGTGGAGAACATTAAAAATGGCTAGTGAGGCTTTTGAGTTTCAATTTCTTAAAAGTCTCCAATAACTAGATCTTAATCACTGGAAATTATTCTTGCAGAACATGCCCACTAATACCAAGGGAAATTACTTTTTAGATTATTTTCTACTTTCTGGAAATTTACTTTGCTACACTGAAGTCATGCAGTGAAATGACCTTAATACAAACATCTAAATAATGACCTCTCCAATGGAAGATCAATAAGACTCTCAAAAACAAATACTGTGATTATTTTTTTCAAGTAATTCCTTTGCTGTTGCTTATCATCAGGCACTTTTGAAGTACGTACTTATCATGCAATATCTGCCTAACTGCAATGACAAATTAATTTGACATCTGGAATTTAAAACCTGCTTTCCTGCTCTGATTTAGCACTTCATGAAGGAGCTGAGCTGCTGTCAGTCCATCTCTTACCAACGAGAACATCAATTTGCAAAGCTACAACTTTGACTGGATTCCCAAGCTATAACAATTTTATACCGCAAGACTTCACCAGTGTCTTGGGTGTACTTCAGCAGACAACTGCAGGGATATGGATAACTCTTGATCAATTCCTGGCCACCGAACTCTAAGATAAAGCTCCAGGAACTCTGGCAGACAGGAAGCTCGTGCAAGGTTTCCAGCTCTGGAAATACCACAAGTATTCCTACCATTCACTGCAGAATGTGCTTGCCCTTGCAACAGAGTTCCCAAACAACAGAAAACTAGTGACTTAGCGTTTTTTTTTTTTTTCCTGGGGAGAAATTCCACATTTATTTTAATAACGACAAACCCATACCTTTGTGGGTATGATCAGGGCCGTTCAAGGCTCCTTGAATAGCAGCTTGTGCAGCAGAATTCTGGGCTTTCAGCATTTCGATGGTTTCCCTTAGCTCTATAAGCTCAGATTCCTGTGGGAAGAGCAAAGAGAGATCAAAATAATGACAAAAGAGTAATGCTTATCTAAGCTAAAAGAAAAAATTACAAGAGTGTCCAAATTAAAGATCATGGGACTGATTGGGTGAACATAACAGCAACAGCAAAAAGAATGCATACTTTCTCTCCAAAGATGTTAAAATCAACTAACTTATTCTTTTTCATTTATTCTAGATAAAGCAATGACGCTATTTTTAAGAAGAAAACACTTTTACAAGGAGTAATCTAAAAAGGGTCTTAAATGACTATTCAATATAAAATTACAAAAAACTCAATGACGTTATTGCAAAAAACAATGAAACCGTTTGAATTACATCCTTCAATATGTGAGGCTACTGTTAAATGGATGAATTCAAAATATTTTTTAAATACTAATTTATTTAAAAACCCTCTGTTTAATAGAAATGGTCCTGCAAGTTGAAGTAAAATGATTCCACTTGAGTGCAGGAAGTTCTGTATTAGAATGCACAGATGATTTTTATTAAAAAATATCTTTTATGATTGCTTTTATAAGCAATATTTTATTTATTACTTCCCTGTCTGTCCAGTCTGTACTTATATAATGAGGGTTAAAGGAATTTAAACTCAACAATAGAGAAAAGAAGAGAAGGAAAAGAATAAGTTCTAAATCTTTTGGGAAAGAAACTTGGACATGATCTGTTTCCACATCACTGCTTAACCTCTTCTGGAAAGAAAACCTTCTAAATTATACTTTATAAAATAGTTTAAAGTTTTGGTTTTAAGAAAATTTCATTGCTCTTGTGTTCTTTCCTCTCCCCTTCCCCCCCAAGATGAAACAAAAGCAAGTAATACAAATATTTTCTATCCAGTTCACAATGAGTCTCACCACATTTCATCTGTTGGTGCTCAACCAGACTCTGAAATGTTATTTTTATAGACAGTTACAGACTCCAGTGGTGACTAGCAGCTCACAGATAAACAGTTTCTTTCACAGTTTGTCTCAAGGAGGCCTTTCGTTAACAGGATATTGTTCAAAATGCATAAGGGTGGAGAGTTTCAGAAGTTCAATCCTGTAAGGTGCTAAGCAGCCTCTTCATCCTGAGCTTGGTACAAGGGCTCACATTCAATTTACTATCCTATCAGGTTTGGAGTTTTTTCCTCCACTAGACAAAATACAACAATGAAAACCCAAACTTGTTTACTTATGGATAGGATGCCTAACCTTTGTTAACTCTCTCAATGGAGCTATTTTTCTCTACTTAAACTTCTTTGCTCCCAGTAATTAATTCTATTATTCTGGTGGCACTGGGAGGCTGTAATGAAGCACTCCAGCATCTTATATATAAGAAGTCTTTGTTACAGGATCTTTCAGTATGGAGTAAACCTATAGTGGCACATGTTTTAATTAAATTCTGGAAATGAAAGATTTTATCTTCAAACTATTTTATGACACTGTCTGTGTAAACCTGATGCTGCATTTTTTTTTCCCGATGCTGCTGGACATTCATGTAGATTTGATTGCAGCAACCATTACAGTAAAATGTGTTTTACTGCCACAGATGTTCCTGTTTCCTTTCAGTGTTTTTTAAACAAAACTCTAACAAAATTTGCTGACTGCTTTCTACATTAAAGCATCCACTTTTTTAAACCTACCTTTTGTTCAGCTGTCATTGTTAGACTTTGCAATCGGCCTGTCATATTTCCCAAGCTTTTTTCAAAAGCTGCTACTAGATGAGCCTGTGAAAGAAAGACAACATTTGTCATAATTGGACCATTTTCCCAGATCCATTTGATTTTTAAAAGTATGTTTTTGCTGCAAGCACATTTTCTCCAGCTCTTTAATATTAGTTTAAACTCTGACTGAGCTGAGTTGGATAGATGAATCAGCCAAATGAACTCACAGCTCCTCAGGCTTCTTTAGCCCCCAGTGAGATTAGCTCAGGTATCCCTGCCTGGAAATGAAATATGGATTTAATGCCCTGCTTTAAGTTTACTGATATATTGGCCAAAATAGTCTGCTCCCAAAGAGAAGTCCAGGAGCAATTATTTTCAATTACTGGACATTTCAAAACAGGAATTCAAGTACTTAGCTTGAAAAGCAAATTTTAACTTCACAAATAAAACACTTCATAAAAATCAAGAGCCTCAAACAAAAAATGTCACAGTTAGTCTTACAAAAGGTCATTGCTTAGTCTATAAATATTATATTGATCATACGTGTCTGTGTGCATATAAAAGTAATGAAAAAATTTTGTAAATAGAACATTTATAATGTGTGCAAATATATATAAAAGACAATCTTGAAAACCGGAAGTCTTACCTCTCAGTATGAAAAGCAATAAAGTTGAAACAGACCAAAAGATTTAAAAAAAATAAAAATAAAAATAAACCTTCCTTTTTTTTTTTTTTTTTTTTTTTGAACAACCAGCATCCTACACTGTATGTGAGCTAAATGATACTTCATCAGCTCTAACTGGCATTGAACTTTCTAGGCCAAGAAGGGAAAGTGGTTATGAAAACCCAAGTATGCTAAGCCAGCTTGTACAGCCAAGGGAAAGCAATGATTTAATTTTTATGAAAGTCCGTAAAATTTCATCCACTTCTCTCAAAACATCAAATAGTAAAAGCATAAGGAAATGCTTATTTTCTTGTTACCATCTGAAAGGTGGTAATAGGCAAAGTTTTTAAACATTGGCACTCGGAAATATAACTCAAACCCACCATATTTATATGCACAAATGGATTAACTGAGCTTCCTCACTGAGGAAATTTAGTTTTTATTACAGCAGTGCAGGCACACACAGTGCCTGGCAAATTTTTCAGCTGCAAATTTGCATGCTTTTACAAGCATAGTTAAAACTGTTTGAATGTATGTGGTTGTACTGAATCTGAGGTATAATCAAGAAAAGGCATGGTCCAAAAAGGATTTTGTTCTGCCCTTTAGGAGAGGGAAAAGGGCTTCTTGCCACCTTGCTCTGTATATTATCCCTCAAACAGGAGAATATTATCATATATATAATAGTAGGCTACTTCTGCATCTCCAGTTCAGAGCTGTTACACTGGTGAGTGGCTTTTGTGTTTTGTAAATAATTTTGGATTGCCATAAATATTTAGGTATCTTGAAAGCCCCTTATTTTATTCTTATTAAACATACTAAAAGTATACTCCTTTTAAACTGTACTATTAGTATACTTAGATACACTTAATTACTTATGGGTATAGAGGTCAATCTACCTGCTTTCTGCATCTCCAGGGATATCTTAGGGATAACTTTTTTGGTAAAGGACACATACCACAAGGACTAACTCCTGATAAACATGAGACTAGACAAATATGCAATTTCTTAAAGATTAATTAGTAATTGTATATATTCCTATTTAAACATTTATAACTTAGGCTACATTCTTGAAATTATAATCTTAAATAAAATGAACCTGGAAACCTGACAATCAATACTACTTGGTTGTTTTTACTACTCTATTCCTCTGGGAAAATAAAACTAACTGATTTTTAAACTTACATTCCACTTTATTAATTAGCTACATGTTAAAAATATCCAGAATAATCTATGGTGTTTTATTTCCAAAGGTGATGACCACAGACCCAGAACACAATCAGAGACAAAGTAGATGCACTACTACAGAATTTTGGCCAAATGTCTCCTCATTACTTCTGTTTAACAGGAAACTAATGGAACTCACTGTTCCCTGCCTCATAAAAAAAATCTACGGCTTGGCTGATGGCCCGTGGTTCTGCTTTACTCTGAGAATTACAGTGGGGACTGAGGGCTTGAAAGAGGAATAATTTGTTTAATTATGCATTGCTTTTGTCCTTTTCTAGCAATTAGACTGTAATGACCACAGTACTTTGGTACGGAACTATGCATACTTGTGCAAAGTATTTTCCTATTTCATAGCTACAACTTCATCCTATATTGTACATGAATAAACACCACAGAACTTACAGGAAAAATTAAGTACTAAAAAGCATAATTAAAAGTGATATCAAAGGTCACTGACACTGTTATTTTCTGACAGCCTTTAGAGAAATACAGCCATATCACAAGGATTCTTACTAAAATTCAGCCCATGACAGAGCACATTACCTTCTCGGAATATTCTACCATACTTTTTGCATCATAAGTGTAATTGGATCAAGATGATGCATTTTCCTAACTCATTTCAGATAAAGACTATCAGGTCTTGATTTGCTAGTAATGAAGAAATGTAATTCGAAGTCCAATTGACCAAAAACTATTCAAGAAAGAAACCTTTTAATTGCATTGTTCATTACTTTAAATGTTTATAACAACACAATACTCTTCTACTGAAGTATTAATTTTACATTCAGAGTAATAAACTGTTCTGCCTTTCTGCATGGTAGTGAATATTCATTTATTCAGCTGTCTAGGGAACTCCTACTTGTTGAAAACTTAAGCAGATTTTCCTTAAAGAAATCCTATACAACAAACCAAGAAAATTTAGTTTGAAAAAGGCTAAATTTTTAGTATATTTTTATGTTTGTTGAAGTATACATAAAACATATGTATATGTATCTATTCCCATTTGAGATCAGGCTTCGCATTTCAACAGTTAAATGCAAAATAATTCATAAAACAATTAAAGCAAAGAGAAAGAAGTATCTGTGTCTTTAAGAATGTTCATCAGAAATCAAAAATTCCAATTAGAAACTTTTTTTACACTTAAAAATTTGGTAATTTATGAGGATTATTTAATTTATCTAAAAGTTTCCATTCTTTCGCTCTTGTAAAAATATTTAGGATTTTTTTATTTTTTTTTAAGTTACAGCCAGTCTCTCACACCTTAGAAATCTCTGCATTAGATTCAGTAGTTTCATTCATGGCATACACACATCATCGCAATACTTCAAAGAGTAGCTTGAATATTGCATGTGCTTTGTGTAATGCTTATTCTAAAGTAAAAATATGTCTTCACAATTGAATGCAGTATTTGTACTTGAAAATAGACATCCTGGAATTATAGTTAAGTAAGTGGGAATTACTTGAAGTATACCTACAGCAAAAAATATCCATCATTAACATGACATACATATCAGATACATAGATGAACAGCTCTTAATCTTTAGATAACCTTCATGTATGAATTGACTTCTATTAACATGTGAAATGCCCATTGGAAATAGTCTAAGAGATGTATGTTTAGGGAATGACTTCAGTGCTAAGAGGACAGATTTGCTTTTGAACATTTCCTACTTAGCAAACTATAGCAACCAGGCAAACCCCAAATACCTCAGCTCTCAGGTTTACAGCCTATCCTGAACATGACATTCACATATGAAACATCTGTCTTCTAACACACATCAGGATTTGACCTGTGGTGTTCAGGTTTATAAAAAAAGGTAAATAAATAAAGTTCCTCCCACCTGACACGGCTGAATGAAAGGAGGTGTGAAAGGCCAGAAGGGATAGGGCTGATTGCAAGCAGCAACTGTGCATCTGGTGACCTTTCCTGTTTGCTGCCTGCTAGCATCTTGTTGCTTGGCTGTAGGATAGTGGTTCAGAGCTGGCCAAACAAGAGCATTAGCCAGCAAACCCCCTCTTCTTTCTTTTGGCATCCTGGGTCTGCTACAGTTTGCAAGCATACACCCTTCAGCTTTATCCAGTACAAAGCACTGATCAAAGTCCCTCTGAACACAGTGGGTCAGGCTGCTCACTGGAATTTGAGCCCTTGTCAGTCACGTAGGGAGTCTGCTGGTTGGACATTTTCTGCCCTGAAAACAGGCCCTTTCTGATTTAGTATTGAGATTTGCCCTTCAGCCACACTGAGACAGATGCCAGGGGTAAAGCAAGAATCTCAGAGAAAATCTGTAAATTAAACATCCAAACAACAGCTGGACCCTGCTTGAATTTAATCATATGCAGGCAAAACACTCTGGCGCTTTGGGGTTAATCAAATGAAATAAACTGCTGAAATCAAGCACAGTACTTGAATCCAGCCAATGAAACCCGAACAGTAAATGAAACCAAATGAGAAAATTTTTAGCAGAGTTTTCAAAAATGCCTGAGAAATGCTGTAACTTCCAATTGACAGATTTTGGTATAAAATCATGTTTCAAGCAAAAGCTTGATCAAATAGGTCAAATTTCAAGCCGCCAGTCTTTTAATGACTTATGTACTAATGTCACCAACAGTCTTCTGTGGAGAAGCAAAGAAGGGCACAAAGAGTGTTGAAATAAGTTGAATAAGATGCTCTATTTTTTCACTTGTGTACAATACTTTTGCTCAGTTCTACAAAGGGAAATACTAACAACAAATTCACACCGAGACTAACTATGAGGGAACAAGATTTCTGGCTATTAACAGTTTCCTTCTCCAGACCACAGTAAGGCAAAAAGCGCTTCCTGTTTTCAGACAGTGAAGGTATGGAAATTATGAGGAGCTTAGGACTAATGCAAAGATGAATGCATTTATAGCAAAAGCATCAGAAAGGACAGAGCATTTTTCTGGTTAGCAAAGGCACCACAAAAGATACTCTGTCCATAAAGCTCTCTGTCTGCCAGAGATGGATGTATCTACAGAGAACACAGGCTGTGATCTAAGTTTTCTGCACTAAACTTAATGTTTGTTCAAGTTTTAGCCTTATTGACAAGCAAATGTAACTCAAAATGAGAGTCTCAGTATTATCCATGTAGAGATTTGATTACTTTTCTGAGAATAAATTTCAGATTTTGTGATTAGGACTATTTCTTCTTTAAAAAGCAGCGATTGGTGAAATGTGTCTCTTAGACTAGAAGATCAATGATAAATACATGTAAGGAAAGCATTGTTAAGGCAGTACAAGTTAATGAAATTTAGACGCCCATCTAGGTTTTCCATGAGTTTGCCAAGTTAAATCAATTGTTTGTTAATAAATCTCGGACTTCTTATGAAAAGTAACAACGGGCATTTAAATATCAGTTCTGTAAGTAGACTAAATTTTAGTGGCTCTATCATAATTAAATAGTTGAATATACTCTCTGCTTTCAAGCTGGATTTTATTTCTGATGTTTAAATGATACTTTTTAGAATTTCTTTACATAAAGTGCTCGAAGGACTGACAGCAGTAGTGCTAAAATATTTAAGTAGTCTCTTTCGATTGTTTGGATTTATGCGGAAGTGTTGTTTTAATGCTTTGCAAGTTTTGTACCAGAAATAGCAGAAAATTAACTCAGGACTAGGCTTACTGTGAAATACTTTTCAATTTTTTTGGTTTTGTAAAGTATGTATCTCATGAGAACATCCTACCAAAAATATTTACTCCTAATATCCAGTAATACCTACTTTTTTTTTTAAGATTGTATTAATTGTGAATACAATCTTGTTCATACCTGGAGATTTTGAAGCCTCTAAGTTTCATGCTCCTGAAAAATTTAATTTTGAAGGAATTTCTACATGTTAGGGATTAGGCAAGAGGAAGGATTTCTCTTGTACCATTTAAAAAATGCATGTGCTAAATGGATCAGCCTTGGAGTTGCTTATAGGTTTAGAGTTTAAAGAATGTCTCCATGGAGATGGATTAGAAGGTGTGTAACAGTCAAAAGAACATGATTAAATTAACCAAAGGTGGTACTTCTGGACAGGCAAAACTAGATGTAAATGTATATATTTTTAACTATCCTATTGAAAACGTCCTTATGGTAAGATCAGTAGAAAAGCATTCTTGCTAGGTGTTCAGAAGCCCAGAGGCAGTATGTAGGAACAGATACCCAACAATCCAATCTGATTTGTACAGAACAACCCAAGTTTATTTCTTACCCATGCAGCTGATTTAGTTTGAGTGAAAACAAAGCCAAAATACACATTTTTAACTTGACTCAGTTTCACTGAATTGTGGATCAAATCTGATTGTAACTTGGAGCTGGCTTTGAAAATTTGCCTAGAACAAGTAATGTTACTAGAAACCAGCCTCTATGGTGTTTACCTCATAGAAGGACATATTGGCCAGAGGTATAGTGAAGGACTTCTAAATAAGACTGAGAAGAGATTGGACACCATTTGTCCAAACAAATAAAACAACGGCTTCGTTTTCTCAGCTGCAGAGAATGCTTAGACATCCTTGCCTTATTGTACTTGTTGCTGTATTATAGACTACAGCATTTCTGGGTTGACTGAAAAGGATGGAGACTTAGCTCATCTGACCTCTCAGTGTGGGTTTTAGTTTGTTGCTCTCAGGACAGGTGGATGGAGAACTGCCCAAACTGTTGAAGATCAGTGTCTAAAATACGTGAGTGAAGAAACCCCATAGCCAATACAGGCATGCTGGCTATTCTACCTATATATTCTCAAATAAATAACCCAACTCAGAATCTAGAGTTTGAATTTACAAGCAGCACAGTGTCCCACATCTGAATCACTTGTTCATTCTCAGTACTTAGAATTCTGAGTCTGGCAACCTACGCTGCTACAGACGTACAAACACGCACAGGTGCTCTGCAGCCATCTGAACAGAGAAGAAAGTGCTAAGCATAGCTCTTCCACATTTTCATGTGTGGAAGTCCTAAGAGAAAAACAAGCTTTCACAGAGCTAGAGATTATTTTCTCAAAACATGAAATAATTTCTTTAAAACTACAACAGTATTTATAAATCTAAATACTCAGTGAACCTACACTTCAAAGAAAGGCACTCTATGGGTTACCCAAGACAACAGGAAACTGCTTTCCTGAACTGCAAAATGATACATTCTTGTAACCGCATCTCAAATTTCCTTCACAGTAGTAACAATAATTATATTCTAAATTGCATTTAAAAATGACAATACTACAGACTGTTCAGTAACTATCCAGTAACTTCACCTGAAACCACAGCAACCAGATAGGATTGTAGCTTGCATTCTGTATCTGGCATTATTTTCAGATAACATGTTCCATAACACATATTACACATGTCAGTTAGAAGGAACACCGGGAAGCTGTCTGTGAAATAGCCCAGTTTTCATTAGTTATAGATCAGCACTGTTGTTGTAGCGTATGAATTCTATATATACTTGTACACTGTGCTTGCTTCACACCTGACTGCATTTTGCAGGGTTTGTCTTTGTGAAATGAAACTCTGATGAATTCTACCAGAATATGCAAACCATGCCTTTCTTTGGTTGTGTCTCCTTACTTTTGGCTTTTTTTAATAATTGATTCTGAAAAAAGAGTGAAACTGAACAGGATAGGACTGTCCCCTCCAAATTGTGGAAACTCTTCATTTCCACTGTCCACTTTCCATAAGATTTCTTCTACTTGAAGCTGGGGCAATATAGACATTTAATGAAGTAATTAAATTGAAAAAAAAACCCCAAAATAAATAAATAGTAAAAGTCTCACAAACTATGTGTTGAGTAAGAGCTATTGATAATGTATTCATTGATACCACTTATCATCACAAGCAAAAATACTTACATTTGCTGAAAGTTGAGAAGTAAGGGTAGCAACTTTCTCTTGGGATGCAACCAACTCTCTCCGTAGTTTCTGGATTTGCTAGAGAAACAACAGACTGCTGTCAGTATTTCAGCAATTTTCTTTTGTTGTGGCTATTTTTGTGTTTTCTTGAGAGATCACCAATACGTTTACAATGTCTTAGCTTCACATTTTAATTTCAGAACTATCTAGAAATACGAATTATTAAAAGTTGTCTCTTAGTGTTGCTCCAGCTGTTTTCTAGCACTTAACTGGCGTATGAGCCAGAATTCCAGTTAAGGGAGCACATATGGGCAAATGCTTAATTACTTTGTATGTACTATCCTCTGTTTGCAAGGGAAATGTCATGGGTTTTTACCAAATCCCGTAAGTTCCAAACATATGCTTAGTGCAATCAAGGAGAGCTGCCCTGGATGTGGCCTGAGGTTCTGAAAAATGAGTGCACTTGGGTGAGGTTCACTGTGCCTGACTGTAGACATGATGCAACCAACATGTGTTGAATGTCTACATTAGACTAAGATAACGTGAAAAATGTACTCCCACACTGCCTGGCATGAAGAAGGCTTTGATTGCTACCTCAGACACAGACTTTTTTCTTTATGGATGTCTAAAATTTGGTGAGATAAAGTAGTATTTTTGTTTCGCTAACTCATGCTTCCTACAGTCCTTGAAATTCAAATATGCGACCACTTTAAACATTATATAGTATTCAAAAACTTGCTTGCCAACTTAAAAAAAAAAAAAAAAAAGTAGCTTTAAATGTGCTTGTTGACATGAAAATAAACTTAACTCAAGACTCTTTTATTCTTTAATGAAAAACAGAATCCTTAAGAAAAATATCTGTTTCCATTTCAGCTAGGATAGATATCTAGCATGAAACTTGCACATCATTTTAAGCTCATTTAACCCTATTTGAAATCTTGCAGGGACTTTTGGGCATTGTACTGAAATCAAGCACAGCATGGAGTTTCACTCTGAAGAGCCTTTCATACTCAGACATAAAAGAAATTTTTCCAGACTAGAGAAGTAAAATGGGTAAAAGCAGCTTAGGAAGGGGAACATGTACCAGTCACTAGTAAAGACTATTGTAGTACTTCAGTTTTATGACTTCCATGAAAACCAGCAAGGAATATTGCACAAGCTTTAAGAATGAACAAGTTCCTGTACTTCTGTAACACAACAATACCTCAGTCATTTACACTAGCTCAGGGCAACAGGGGCAGATTATTGAGCTGTTCTCCATCCTGGACTGACCCTTTTATTTTTCCAAGTTTTCTCTTTCGTTTTCAAATGAAATTATTTAACATTCCAGCTTAAGCTGACTTTCATCATGTTCTTGCAACTACACAAGGTAGATCTCATGAAGTGCTGTTCAACATCTGTAAGAGCATCACAAGCAGACCCAGATACTGAGAAAACATCATGTAGAAACACACCGGAAAGAAATGTTGTTTCACCTCTACATACTGCCCTATATAAAAGGCAATAAAGTGAGGAATTGTAATTTACACTACTGAGTTATGGCATGCCTCTTTAGTTCCTTTGCTTTAGGAGATGTGATCTTAGATGAAATTATATTGAAATATACTGCAGCAAGGAGGGAAGGATATGTTTATTTGTTCAATTTCCTCAAAATATCTTTTTGTTGACTTTGATTAAAATAGTAAAAATAGGAGCCGCATAAATGCAGGACTTGGAAGGCACGTAGCTCTGTGAAGTGGAAATGCACCCCTTGGTGCTGTATTTTATTGCTGCTACACTTTGGTGCCCTCTTAATACAACCTGGACTTCATTTTGAGAAAGTCTGTAATTGTATCCAGATGCTGACCCAGGCTTGTCACCCATTCTTATACACTGTGAAGAGAAAGAAGCTATTTTCCATGTCAAATTTGATTTATATATGAAATCAATCTGCATTGCTCTGAAATCCATCAAAGTGGTCAGTTTCAGAAATTTAATATAATGCAAAATGTGAGGGAGAGAAGTTCAAAGCAATCATTTGAAGTATTTTTCCTCCTGAAAGGCAGCACCTTACCTCGAATTGCACAATCCCTTAGATCCTGCACAGAGTGGCATTAAGTCTGAAATCAGACCTATCACAACTCCTCCACTCAATGCCCAGTTCTCACTGATTCTTTTCATCTCTTCAGAATGGCAGCCAGGAGGCTTTCTTCAGAACAATGCTAAGAAAACACCTTCTAGTACTCTAAAAGCTGCACCAGGTTCTCACCAATACTTCTTAAAAGGTGATGCAAAGACACAGGGTGTATTTTCCCCACCAACCAGGCAGTTTAGCCATAGCAGGTAAACAATAAACTATACAGTAACGTAAGGCAATACATAAGCATAAAAATGAAGAAAAGTTCTTACCTCTGAATGTGCCTTTTCTTCTGCCTGGAAAAAAACAAAGAAGAAATGGCTTAGAATCAGTGTGCAACATAATTGCAGTAATAGAATACAAAAGCCAGCTACACTGAAGTGAAATGAATAGCTTCATGCATCCATTACATTTAAGGAAGGTATCCAGTAAAAACAATAAATGGAATTCTTTTCAACTTACTTGGCAAGGCTCCAGCTGAAACCCCAAAGAGCCTGCCAGCATACTGACAAAATGAAACAGTGGAGAAAGGGAGAGCAGGACCAGAACTGCAGAAACTGCAGCTGCATTTCTAAGATACAAACAAAAATTTACTATGCTCTCACTGCACGGCCCTTAGTCTGACATAGCACACTTTTATGCTGCAATGATTATTAGGGCTCCTGGATTTCTATTTGTTCTACTGCATACCAAGAGATAGTCCTAATAAGATAGTAAGTAATCCCTGATAAGAGCAGTTGACAGCATGCCTGTAACAAATACACTGAGGAAGGTGAGGGGAACTTGCATTTTAATGTAATTTATTCCATAAAGACTACTGACCAAAATATTAAGGGCTATCAAGGCATGTTAAAGTTTTCAATTAAACTTGCTAATATTATTTAATAATTTTAGATATTTTCCAAATTGTAACATATTGTGTCATATATTGAAGCTTTTCACTCAGCAGCCTTTTTCAACAAGCTAAGAAACGAAACCATTGCAAGGCAAACCTTTGAAAGTCATTCAATTTCTAAGCATTGGATTAGTACTATTCAGGAGACATTTGGTGGACAGAGAGATCTTGCTTCAGTGGGATTCTAATGGGAAAGAATGGCATGCCATGAGAAAAGAACCCTTTCATAACACAAAATGAGTCAGTTAATGTACTGGAAATCAATCCACCCCATGATCTGAGGTGGCCCAAGTTCAGAGAAGCAGTCTAACATTATCTGCAAGAGAAGAAAGCAGTAAAAGGAAAACGCAGGTAGAAGAATTATCTATAAATAACACTAGAAACACTAAGAAAACCCAAGGTAAGGGCTCTTCAGAGGATTCTTTGGCATCAGACATTCTGTGTTATTCTGTTATTCTGTGTTATTACAAATTAGTATAGCTGATTTTGAGCCTCTATTAGGTACTAATTTTTGGCTTTTAGGATTTTAATAATTTATAACAGAAGTGGTTTTTTTTCCTTTACCTTGTGTAAGGGAGAAGACTTCTGGAAAATGCCTCTTCCCACACATGCTTATCTGTTAGCAGTCCCTAAACAGACTGTGATGCTGTGATATTTACCTTGGCAACACTTGGAAATGCTTTTGGCTGAAACTACTGCAATACATGACACATCCACACTACATAAGGATGATTTAGTATAATGACTTTTTTTTTCCAGCACTGACATGACCCACATACTGTAACACACTAACTTTCTCATCCATTTTTGCAAAAAGGTGATCTGCCTATAGAAAAAACCAATATGTTCTATTCCCACTATTGTTACATCAAATATATAGTGCATGGAAAATCACAAAGGGATTGAGGATGACAATATCCCCTTATGATTTCTTCTGTGACAACAAAAGGAAAAAATTAGGGTTGGTGACTTTTTCCTAAAACTACCATGTGGCAACATGGTGCTTGTCTTTAGACCAACCAAACCTGCTGATAAAGGCATTGCTATATGTTGTTACCAGACAACTCCCTCAATGCACAAGGAAGTGCTGCTGCTCTCCCTGAGTTCAGAAAGGTGGCTCCCACAAGTGAGATTTTGTGGGCAGTGAAGGAAGTAGATGAATGAGAAAAAACAGGATTCTGGACATACTATTAGCTTAAAAAATAAAATCTGACCATCAAATACATCTGAGCAGTTTTTACTTAAGTTCATGCTGACACCATTGTAACCCAGGACTCAGCCATTGTTCCAATAGGCTCTAAAAGGAAAAAATCCTTTTTCTCACTCTACTTCTCCATCATATGCATGCACCCCATCCTTGCAAGGATGATTTTTTCTTCTTTTTGAAGCCTTAGAATGTTAAGGTACAAATGACACGTCCTTACACAGCCCCTCTGAGCGTGGTTTAGCACAATCAATGAAGCCTATGGAGTCAAAGTGTAGCTAATGCTGAGAGTCAGTGTGAGAAATTGGCAATTAACTAAATATGTGAAAATTTAATCGTTTCACCTACTGAGCAAGGAGGAGATTAAAACAGGAGACAACCTATTATAATTTTTTCAATTACTCAGAGAGCTAAAAGTAGTCACTAGCAAAACTCAATCAATTTACTACATCTGCTTACATGGTATATGTTTCTGTGAAACAAAATGGATGTCTCTGTACATGCATATCTCTACAAGCTAGATTCCCAGTCTATGCAAGTTAAGTCCTGAATACCCAAATCCAAGTCAAGAAGAAAGGCAATATATACAGAAAATAGTAGTGAATGAAGAACTTCTGTGTCATTGTATTATTCAATGGCAGAAAATAAGGAAATGTCTTCTGAATCTCATATTCTAATTCCCAAAGAAACAATCTTCAGAGAATAATTTGAAGATTTTCAAGTATCCTCTGGTAATTATACATAAAGGTCTTGATCTTTATTTAGTACTTTGTCTGAATTTCACCAGTGATTAGGCCACAGAAAACCACTAGCACTAAGGCTTAAGAAAATGCTCAAGAAATCTGATAAATACATTTGATTGAGATACCCTTGTGAGGCTATCCCATTGCTCTCTTCATTCAGCTGATGTGATACTGAGTGTTAAACTTTTCATGTTTCTATACTCCAGTTGTGCATCATCTTTTGATTAATTGTTGCAAAGTTTAAACTTTTTTCACAAAGGGATCAAGCGGAAGAAATTCAGAATAAAAATCTTTCCGAAAAGTCAATCCTAGTAATTTTGTGATACTAATTTCTTTATGGCCCTTTGCAGATTTTTCTGCAACTTCCATTATCTTGCCTACATAATTCATTACTTAAGGAGTGGGGCTCAGCTGCAGTGTGAATTCACAGTCAGAAGACATCATAGTATGAACCTGGGTAAACAGTTTAAACTTTGTGCAGAAAAAATACTATTCTTTACTATCATGGGGTTTAGTTACTATTTCCAAGACACTCTGTTGGAAGATAACAGGTTATATAAATAGTAAGTAATTGCTACATTACACAGTATCAGAGCACAGGTATTTCAGACTTACTGGGTGCTGAAGGCACCCCGTGTCACTTTATAAACTTATTTTTTTCATCTATCAGTTTCATAACGTTCTTCTAAAATTTTACATTAAAGCTTGAATTATATTTTTTGACACACCTTCCCATGCAAACTGATCATAGTGTCTCATAGACAGGAAAATAGTTCTGAAGATTTTTTCAACCACCAAAACATAAGTGAGAAGCTTAACCCTGAATGTTAGTCACGCCTCATGTGCAGCAGTCTGTAGATACATTCTACACCTCCCACCTTCCCTCCCCTCCCCCTCTTCCAAATAATTCAGGACCGGTCTGGGCTGGAATGACTTGCAACTTGCACTTTAAGGCCTGTAAAAACCTAAGGCATGTGTATCTGATGTTTTAGATATGCCCTTGTATGAACCTTTTTATGATTAAACAGAACTTTGAGAGGCAGGACTGTGCATGGATGCAGCATACGTTTCAAGCTAACACGAGTTTAGCATTGAGACAGAGCTACCATGTGCTACAGATGCATCAAACTGCATGGGCTTGGTATTCCTAGGCAAGAACTAGTGCTGGCTGCGGGTAGAGCAGTCCACCTCTGGAATGTCAGCTGACACTATTCAACACCTGGACATATGGAGAGGGCATGGACTGTTCATGAATGCCTGGGATGAAAGCAGGTAAGTGGGCTGCTCTCCTGTGAAAAGGGGCTACTCCAGCGTGTAATTGTAGTTAGTGAGGAGATTGCAAAGCAACTGTTGTGTGTCAGCAAGGGAATGTCCAAACATGTTTAACTGCTCCCCTATGGGTGATTTCTTATCAGTAGAACAACCGAAGAAATAAATTATGCAAAATATATTAAAAAAATCCCGTAAGTTAAAAAAACCCTCAAGAAACAACAATAAAATAGGGGAAAAAAATCAAACCCAGAACAACTTCTGGAGATAGAAACAAATATTATTTGATCTAATTAATGTAAGACTAAAATTTTATAAAGTTATTCTTCTCTTTGTAAATAACATCTAAATGCTGTCACTTGAGAGAAAAATCAGTAGACAGTTAAACTGCAAATTGTATCTCCCTTACCCTAAAGCAATCTTGTGGTTTTCAAGAAGTTTACCTCAAGCAGTGCCAGGATATAAATACTTTTCTAAATTGTGCACTAGCTGAAAGTAAGTAAATGCCTCTAAATGGTCAACTACAATAGCATAATGATCCCCACAAAAGAGACACTCTTAGACCATTACCTTCTTTTTAGCTTTCAAAATGTATACTGGGTGATTTCAAACAGTTACAAGCAATTCACATAAAAAGATGAAAATACTGTTTTCTAAAATATCATGCAGTAGTACAAAGCTGAAAATAAATATTCCTACTTTATTGCAGTAAAGTTCTAATTCTTCTGGATCTCAAAGTATTGAATTTTTCATGAACAATGAACAAGAACAGAGGCAAGCAGAACTTTTTTCTACAATGTCAATACTCACCGTGGAGTAGAGAGAGGATGTGCTGGAGACAAGTGATAATGAGGACCCGTGTACTTTAAAAAAAGGAAAATAAGATGAAATATTGATGAAAGCATAAAACTTCCCCCATGTAGCTCAATAAGTAAACAGATTTTTAAGATGAGAACCAATTTTCCACAAAGAGCAATTATGAGTTATCAGTATAGAATACCTATTGATAGATATCCCTGCATTTAGAAAGACTGTCCTATACAGAAAAAACATTTTCCTGTATATGGGGCAGGTGAGTGAGCCAATGACATTTCTTATTATTATCAGCAAACCAAGCAGCCCTTTTGTTGCTTTGACAAGAAATCACTTGATAAATACGCTCTTTAGAAAAACCAGAAATCGAGCTGTTTATACACCAGCCCTAAGCTGAGCAAATGATTTTAGTAAGAGACTATGCTTAGGAAAACAGTTCACATTCCGTGGGGTGAGCTCCCAAGTTTTTCTCAGCAATGCTGACCTGTGTAGTTGTAGTCCATGGGAAGTGGTAACTGTGAGATGTTGTGCCATATTTCCCCTAATTCTCAGTGGAGTCAACGTCAAGAGCATCGAGTGAATGTTGCAGGGCTGCACTTTAAGAAATGGGGTTCCTGGCCTATCTGGAAATGGCAAATGAAGACTAAAACTGTAAAAAAATTGCCCCTTTCTGCTCCTGAGGAAGGCTATACCCACAGATAATTTTAAAGAAGATAATTTATTTCATTACCTCTCTTTATTTTTGTTTCACGGGAAGTTTTTTGGATATTTATAATCTGCCAGGGTCTGGTAAAAAAATTATTTTGCTTTAATAGCTACCTGGCATCAGTATGCAAAATCCAGACACTACAAGAATACTTGCATTAGCCAAATGGACTTTAAATCTAGTTTAGTATTCTTAGAGATGTGGTACACTGACAATTGAAATTCAGCGTCTTCCAAAGTATGTTTGGTTTTCAGTCTCTGGTTTAAATGCCTCAGCTAAACTCCAATTCTGCATTCATACACAGTGGCTCTATGCATTACCTCACTTGTTTCACTTTACCCTTCCTCCGAGCTCCTATCTTAAAATACATTTGACCTTCTAACAGCATCATTCCATGTTAATCTCTAATGACTGTGAACTGCTGAAAACTGTTTATTACTGCTGCATTGACTTTCATTTACTCAGGTTGATCAGGTTATCCACTCCAGCTGGATATGAAACATAACCAATGGAAAAGCTTTCATTAAAGCCACTGGTGACCCATTACTGAAATTCTACATTTAACACCTCTTTTTCTATGCATAACTTTGCTTTATTTTCTCTATTATTCTTCCAGTGTTTCCTTTGATAATTCTGTTCCTCAGCAAAGAGTCTGTAGCCAGCTCTGTCCTTGAATTATGTGATCTTCTTCTGTGCAGCCAGCCATCTGTGCTGACATCTCACAGCTTGAGTTGTCCTGCACCCTACTGCTAGTATTACATACCCAGATGTCTGCCTGATATATCATCTAAAATACAGTAAAAGGAATCAAAAAGTATAAGTATTATTTTGTCTGTTGTTTTATATAGGACTTTTATTTCCCCCCTTTTAGATCATAACTGTGAGCTTTGGGAATAAGGCAAGACTTTTTTTATTTGCCTATTATAAAGATAATTTATATTGTCATCACTTAGCAGTAAAGAAGATGTTATAGAATGAATTCCATGGAATTTCAGTTGTCTTTTTTTGTTTAATTAAAGGGTATAAGAACTTTTCACTCATAGGAATTCTTCAAATAATCAGATTTACCAGAAATGTTAGTCAGAAGAAAATGTTACAGTTGGGAGTTGTCAGGGGCTCTGTAGATGTAAAAGAGAAAAACCCAAAACCAAACCAAAAGATATTCACCAAGTTCCAGATGTTGCAGATAGCATTAAAGGAAGCAGACAGTAATAATCCACATAAAGTAGTGAGCTCAGTTTAAATTACAGAATTTAAATACAGAAATTCATGATGTTTGCTATAAGAGGCTGTAGGAAAGCGGGAGGATGAAATTACTACAAAAGAAAGGAGGTGCTAAGTAGCACTGGTGTTTGGGGAAAAAAAAGAAAGCACATGTATGGGATACACAGCATTGCATACTACTGGGTGAAAGGAATATCTTCCATGTTTTAGGATGTGGAAGACTTGCGAGTGCAACTCAACAGGATTAATAAAACTTCACAGAATCATTTAAGTTTCTGTGGTGCGGGGTGCAGAAGAAATATTTTAAAATTTTACTATGCTTTGGACATCTATTTTGGGGCATGTTTGCTGATCTAAGTAGTTCCTCAGTCTTACCTTCTTCCATGCTGTCCCTGAATGAACCTGAATGACTGATCGCTCGTGGTCTCTCCTCCAAGGATGTAGCACTACCACACAGTTGGGAGTCATCATAGAGATCAAAGGAAGTGTCCTGTGCAGGGATGCTGTTTGAACGCATCATGCTGGGTCCAGGAAGGTTAAACTGTGATAGGTTGGTTGGACTCACTGGAATACAAAGCTTTATTAATGAAGCACATTTCCATTAAGTGAATTTTGGTTCTTCATAAAATTGTAATGTAGGACTAGCATGGTTAGGTGGACTTCATGCTGTTGAGGAAATGAAACGCTTTTATTCCTACATTTAAAGCCACAACAAAAAGGTGAAGCAGATGGCCTCAAAGGAGCTGGATGAGATTAATCCTGTAAAACAATGTCTGAACACCCTTTGGCAGCCCAAGACAGAAAATCAAGGGAGGAGATTCAAAAGTTAAAAAGGAATAAGAGGACGTAAGTATTTTTATAAGCAGCTCTTCTAATAATCAGTATCTGTATTTTATTGTTATGTATCTGTATTACTGGTGACTGTTAAGACCAAAGTTTATTTCCATATGCAAGACATTTATCCTTTGATTTTCAGGAGCACCTACCACCATATTAGGTTAAAAATTCCTGCACAGGCCTCAGTGGAATCTCATCCTAATAAACAGGTGTAGTCAGTCATGGTTGAAATCAAAGAACAGCACTGATGAACCTATTTTAAGCTTTTGCAAAGTTTTTTGCCAGTAGGAAGGAAAGCCAGGCTGTGGTTCCCCTGGACTACAAAATCTCAATGCCTAGAAAAAAAAGCTGTCTAGCCAAATTCAGCCTCAGTGTTTGGACTTTTATTTTAGATCGTGCAAGGTGTTCTCTAAATTATAAACTACGAGACCACCTGTGTTGTGACAGCAAATTATTCCACAGGGCTACGAAAATGTAAAAAAGGAAAGGACAATGAAAAAAAAATTAAACTCCATGATCTTATTGCTCTCTATTGTGAGTTCACAAGAACTATGAACAAAAATAAAAGGAGATAATTGTAAGCAGAAAATAATATAGTGGAAAACCACTGCTAACAAAGAGCTGTATCTAAAACTACAGGAGGAAAATTCAAAGCAGTGGCTTGTTTAGCCAGGATCCAATTTCATTTTTAAGAGTATTTTAGTCCAACTTCTATTCCCGTGTGTAATAAAGACCAACATGTGTATGTCTGATCAAATTTCTTTTGAGTGATCATAGCCTATAGATGCCATAAGTTGCGACAGAGTGATGGAACCGTTAATGCTTTAAAGGATGTTACTAATTCCTCAGTAAGGCTCTAAACCATATAAAGCTCATTGTGAACCTAGGTATGTGTCAAGTGCAGTGCAGGTAAGTGGTTTCTATTCAGCATTTAAGAAAAAAATAAAATTATCAAAAAAACTAAACTTGTGTTGGATTAATTTGAAACAAGATTCAGAATAATGAAATCTAAACCTTGGCCTGTAATCAAATAAAACTGCAACGTGACTCACATCCCAAAATACTATATTGCATTCAAGATTAGGATTTAGGTTGGGCCCAGTGCAGTTACAGCCAGGTCCAGCTACCGAAACACATTAAAAAGGTCTATCTCAAAGCAAACCTGTATGTAGAAAAAATGCAATGCTTAGTTTCTGACATTCACTAAAATCACTGGAAAGAATCTTACTGACTGTGAAATCTAAAAGATGAGTAGCTTTGAATTAGAAGCTAATTTCCAGCTCTACCTCCCATTTTTTTCTCCTTGGTCAAGTCATAAAGAATCTGTGATTTTTTTTCTCTGTGCAAAATATGTGGTGCCTTGGCCCACTGCATTAACAACACTGTTGAGTTTCCCCTCATTAGTGCGATAACACAATATGGTGATGAAGATGTTAAAAATAAACTACCTAGTCTGGCAGACTAAGAAATATGTACAGTTGAATTTTGTGGTTCTATTATAGAGGGGGAGAAACAGTGAAGGGAAACAGCATTTACCGAGGTTGGAAAAGTGGTATTTTCCAGTTGCAGATGAAGACATAGCTGAAGGAGAAACAAGCGGAGACTGACTGCCAGTGTCCTGCAGGCCTCCAGTTGAATGGGAGCGTAGCCATTCCTTGCCTTCCTCCTGACTTGTCTGCCGGGATGATGGTGTATATCTGAAAAACCACAGCTGACATGCTCAAGACAATGACAAGGTGATGTCTTGGAAAGAAACAGCTGTCACATAAACACCCTTCACCAGTTAGATAGAACAAATCCCTTGGAAAACATCAAGGCTAGTCAAGTGATTGTCACCAGAGATTTTAACAAGGCACAATTTACCACTGGGTTACAACAGAAAATGTACAGGACTTGAACCCCCTTTACTCTTCATCCCCCTCCCCAGAACAGCATTCCCTTCTTTGGAAGAGATGGAATGATAAACCATAGCAGACAGACAACTGAGCTGACAGAAAAGGACTTCAAAGCTATAGGAAGTGTACAGGCTGATGCAAAAGCTTGGAAGCTGTATGATTAGGATGGGGAATGGACAGAATAGAAGCCAAGAAATGTTAGTAGCCACTTACGAAATGACATCTGTCACAGATCATGTGGGCAATTGATTAGATGACAGGAGTGAAACAGATCAACAACTCTGAAAACGGAGTTTGCATTGGTAACGACAGCTAGTCATAGTAATATGGACATGGTCTGCTACTCTGAATGCTACCTGGCATTGTGTCTGGCCCCAAACTGAGGGGAGGAAAAGGGACAGGAAAAATACACAATTATCAGAAACAAGTTCTCTGGAAGGAAGAAGTTTGGCAATCAAATAATTCATCAACTGCTTCCTATGGTAAACCAATAAAACAAGCTCAATGTGACATGTGGGCTGAGGGAGAACTGGTAACTCACTGGTCCAGCCTCTCTTGGCTGAGCTGGAAGAAGGGCAATTCTGGCAGTGATTAAACATTAGTATGTGCAGGTGGTGTGGGTCTTAATCAAGAGATTTTTTTTCAGCAATGTCTGCAATAGCCTGCTTCATTCAATCTCCTGCTGAGAAATGAGCACCTTCTTCACTACTGTCATGAGCCATCAGTGTTCCCCAAAACAGCAGAGCAGAAAGGGCTTTTGATATTCTGGCTTCAGGCTTGTGAGGCACAAGTGTTTCTGCTTAGAGAGAAGATTAAATGAACATGTAAATTCTTCTGTTGTGCTTGGGGTTTTGTACAATATTTTACAGCAGTAAACTATCTTGTCCTTATTAAATATTTACTTCCTTTCACCTTTCAAAAAGGCAGCTATGATCTTTGCCTATAAATGTGGTAGAGAACGGAGTTACTGAATGGTTATCAGATTGGAAGGATGACAAAATGAGAATTCAGGATCTGAATTTTGGACAAGGATCTCTGCACATTAAATCAAACTGACTTTTTTTTCTGGCCTAACTGATCATTCTTATATGCCTGTAAGAAGTTTTCCCACTCCAGTTCACTTTCAGCTTTCAGCCACCATTACAGTTGTTTATCCACAAACCTCGATCATCCCATTGTGTCTTTGTAGGGTCCACATTATGCCTTTAATGTCTTCCACCTCTTTCGTTCTCTCCAAATCCAAAGTGACTGTTTTGCAATAGTAGGAAATTTGACTAAATTCTTTTTAAGGAACAACTAGTGCAAAAGGTGCTTTTTAGTGACAACAGTTTAGCATTATCTTAAAATTTCATAAATATTTATTCATAACTCATGAGATTTAACTGTGTCATTTCAGTTATTGGAAAGCTGCAGTGTGTCTGTGTGCATGCACATATATCCTTTCTCGCCAAATCTTTTTCCTGGACTGGGGAGATGGGCTTCCACACCTGATGAGACCAGCCAGGTTTCCTGTATGATCCACTCTTTAACCATGGAGGAGAGAAGAGGGTGGATAAATTCTGTTTTCTGTGATGAAGACAGAATTTAGTGAAGAGTTAGTAGCAAAGGTGGACTCAGTATTGCTGGATAAGGACCAAGAATACTGTCTGGAGCAGGACTCATTTCATACTTACAAACCTTGGATAACAAAATTAGTATTTTCTAGCCCTACCCTTTAATAGCCCTCCAGTTCAAATTGCATGACTCTTCGCATGAGTTCAAGTCAGATCCACCCCTAAACCTTGTTTTTCTCCATAATGTTTTCTATAATTAGTCCTATTGAATTGCATAAATATCTTGTTCTGTCTCTTTTAGCTCTCCAGGATTCAATGCCTTTTAAGATTCATTGCATAAGGAAATGATCCTTAAAAGTATTTACTTTCCATGATATATCTTGAAAGAAAATGTATTCCTGAGGCAGATGTGGAAAGAAAAAGTCCATTGTTAAAATTTACATTTTCTGGTTTGAATCTAAATTCCAAGAACTCTGTTGCAAATAGGATCAACAGAAGAATAAAGAAAAGTAAAGGCAGTGTAGAAAAGGTTACAGGAAAAGAGAGAAGCAGCAGTCATGCTCAAAAAATATATATATACCTTAATCCCTTTTTGGGTAGTGTATTTCTGTCAAGCTGCATGCTGTTAAAACAAAAAAAATCCCTAAGGACATACAGTAAACAGGACTGTTCAGAATAACAAATTTTAAAGCTTTAGGTTTGTGTGCATAACAGAAGGTCATTTAATGCTTTTTAATATAACTTTCATGATAAATCCCTTACTCATTTGGAGGGAACAATAGGACATGGACTGCTGGAGATTCATTTTTCATCTAGACATGCTCTGGGCTGGGTCAATAGTAATTTGGAGACTGTCCAGGTCAGAAAGAAGTGCTTCTTTACCATTTCTAACTTTCCTACAGCTTTGCTCTGCAATCTGTGTGAGAATCATATGGTCACAGTATGAATCTTTATTTTTCACAGTTGCCTATGATAAGCCAATAGATTTCCAAAAGGAATGAAGGTTGTGGCACCTGCTAAGAGGCAGCATGGCCTTGCCAGAAGCCAAATGACATCTCTGTGTGTAGAAATATGTGCTAAACATACAGACTCTTGACTTTCTGTTGTTGAGGGTCTCACATAGTAAGGCGATGGTGGGGACAATGAAAAGTGGCCCCAGAGCAATGCTGTTCTATATTCTTGCACACATAGTGTCAGAGTGGCTGATTACCCAAAAACTATGGCTGGAGTTTTCCTTATTTAAACTCCATCACTAGAAGGGCACCCACTAGCCTTCCTTCCAAGTGTTACTTGGGAATTTCACCATAAGGTCTTGGAAAATCAGTCTCTGCCTGATGTGAGTTGAATTGGTTACCATCAAGTAAGTATTGCAAAGTTTTCTCCCTTTAGTACATAACTTAGTGTCACCATATGGATTAAATGGCAAAATGGCTTTTGAAAGCTTCTGTATTACATATCATAATCACACCTCTGAGAGCAGCAGTAACTTAGGACCCTTGCTACCCAAGAAATACCCTTATTAAAGGTGTTTCCTATCGTGCTGGGGATGATGGGAGTCCTACTGTCATGTATCCTTGATCCAAGTAGATAAAGGCAGTGAAAACACTGTTGACATGGACAATACATTACTATCAGGGCTTGGACTAATGGGAAGCAAACTCTTCTTACCACCAGGAAGTTTTATAGACAATTTTACTAGCTTAATAAAGAGCCTTGTTCTGCATGTGGAGAAAGCAAATGGAAGGAGAAAATTAGCAGGATTTCAGCACAAGTCCAGTTATCATGGTCCATGTGAGAGTAGTCCCATGTCAGACAGAGAACTGCATTTTCAGCATTTTGCTCCCAACATAGCTAACAGGACCAAGAATGGTTGGCAAAAAACAAACATAAATTTGAATGAATGATTCATTTTTTTTTCTTCAGAGAGAAAAACGGGGCCATGATGTTCTTTTATGTACTTGTATGCACCTCTAAATTTCAAGATGAATAAACATGATCGTAACACCAGTTTCTTATGCAAACACTTAAAAATCTGTATGAACTATGTATTTTCCAATATTACTTTAACTTGGAGATATATGTATTTTAAAGTAATCTATAGCACATTATATAAAAATAAAGGAGTCAGTGCTCCTTTAAAGCAATCCACAAGCCAAAAGTTATGCCAGTCGTTTAAGAAGGCAAAGAGTGACCATAGGATTTTCTGAAAATCTTTTGAATTCAGATGATCAAATGAAATAGGGATGAATATTCCTCAACATAAGCATAGAGTTATTGCAACTGCAGTAGAGTGAGTGTAGCAAACGCCCATTCTGTGTTTTTAAAATACTAAAGCTTACAAAGATGCTCCTAGATTTCAGATAATTGTATTAAACCATTAAGCACAGTCTCATGTAACTGTTACTTCAGACCAATAACTGCTCTAATCTTTTTAATATCTGGAATCATTCATCCACCAAAAGCTGGGTTCATTCCTTCCACAGAAACTGGACTTTTGGTAAATAGAACTGAATTTACCTCAGATCTGTAAAGTTGATAATGATAATAAAGACAGTCCTTTCCTGGAAGAAGCAATGCATACATGGACAAATACCAATATAAAGTGAGGATGAGAATATCATAGTATTCTGGTATTTTCCTTTGCCATGTAAATTGGAAAAAGCAATCTTGCAGAAAGATGAATGAAGACGTAGGCTGAAGTTATCAAGCCCACAGTATCTCATTCTTTTTTGTTTATTTTGCACTGCTGAAACTGACTGCAACTTCTAAGGGGGAAATTACAGAAAGCCTTACATCCCTCATTTTCCTACCTGCTGTTGGTGAGGAGGCTGCCATGGGAAAGGGTCATAATAGCATACCATCGAGCTACATCTAACTCTTTCAGAGCTGTTAGGCAATAAAACAAATTATTGCAAGCTAAAAAACAACTAGAGAGCTCCATGACAGGCTGGACAAAGCTGATACAGGTCTTACAAACTAGTTTCTACAAAAGGCAAGACATATAAGAAAATCTGATACATGATGCACTGTTTCACACCTTAAAACCACAACCATCAATTATGATGGTAATTTAAAATAATTGAAAGTCTTGAAGGGCCTAAGTGGATTTCAATGGACTTTCACAACCCTCAAAACAAAACATTCTTTTAAAGCAAACTGGAGCAAGCCAGTCATGTAACTAGAAACCACTTCCACTCTGCTAATCTTAAAATGCAGCTATTACTGCTGATCAGACCAGTGTTTATTTCTGTATTTCTGCATTTTTATGCCTTCCTTGCTGTGTCATTCAGATCAAGCAGAAGTCACAAATTTGCAATGCCCAACAGCAATTAAGGGTTTGAAAGAACTACTGGTGATGTGTCCACCTGGAAAATTTTACAACTTAACCCCAGAAGATGTTTTTATTTTATAGTATAAGTACCTGTATGATTTATTTCAATCCCTGTAAGTCGTAGTAAGGTAAAATACAAGTGTTCTCCCACATAGGGAGCTACACTGCTATGACAGCAGAATTAGACTTTTCTAAATATTGCTGGCGCAAAACCAGCAAAAGGCCTGAGAGAGATGCAAAACCTGCTTTCTTTCTGAAAAAGAAAATATTTTGTTAGCTTTTACCAAGCCTATTTTCTGGTTGTTACAATGCAATAGAATTTCATTGAATGACGCAAAATTTGGCGGGACTAAACTTCGACACTCCAGGAGTTGTCAGGCAGCTCTGGGTTGATGTCATACCATCGCTCAGTGGGTAGCCTGAAAACTGGGCAACATCTGATCATCCCTGGAGGGACAGGTGGGCAAATATAGCAGAGACCTTGCAGATTTGCTGCGTCCGTGAAAGGTGACTTTTTCTGGAGGCAGTCAAGGGCTACTTTCCTTCATAGAAAATGTAGATGTACCCTGAAATTTTGTTCTCGTTTTCTGTGTTCTTTCCAGCTGCATTAAATCTTTCTTAAAACTTGATGTCCCAAAGTCTCAAGTTAAAGCCTTAATGTGAAAAAGTAGAATGGGATAGCTACTTTCTAAGACTTACATGCAATATTTTCATTTTCAAAATGCTTTGTCCCAACGGCACTACAACTCTGTACACATGTTCTGCAGAATAGCTTCAGTAATTTCCATTTTGTATCTATGCAAATCTATCCTGCCCTGTTATATCCCTTCAGAATAATAAGCCTTTGATCACACGTCTTCAGTAACTCTTTACCGACTATTCAAGCACCTTTATTTTCCCCATTTGCTTATGAGAGTTTTATTAGGAATAGCACTTAAAGCTTTAGTAAGTTCAGGATTTTTATTGCATTTACTATTTTTTCTCTATTCAGAGTGCTTGTTTTCCTACAAATTAATTAAATTAGTCTTATTTAAAAGGCTGTTAATGACTAATCCCATGTTATCTGTTACTTAAACTATTTTGTTTAATGTCTTCTGTATCTTTACAGGCAAAGTGGCCTTCCTGTAATCTCCTTGCCCTCCATCCCAGCTCTCCTCCTCACTCCTTCCTCAGCACAGACCCTTTGAAAACTCTTCTCCAGTTCTAATTACTGCAGGTTTTTCAGGCTGTGTCTGAAGCAGGGAAATGAAAAGTTCATCAGGACAGTAAACCAAAGATATTTTTAACCTTTTCATTTCCTCTTAGTATGTTTGCCATTATTGATATTTATCTATCAAATTACAGCTAATGCTTCAATGAAACACACACATATTTTTTTATCATCTATCATTAGCTCTCTCTTCTATTTCAGTTTTTCCTACACTTACTCTGCACAGACTTTACGTTGCTTGCTAGTTGTACCTCATTGTGCACTTTGGTCTTTCTGATTTTGTCTCCACCTTATATTAGTATATCTGATTATAAGGACTGCTGACTCAGTCTTTTGCAAGCTCCAGGGTGACTGAAGAAAAAGCAAAAACCTCCTTGCAGACAATTTTTAATGCTACCCTATGCTATAATTAGTATTGCCAAAGGTATTTCAAATATAATCTGAGTTTACAAAGGAAAAAGGACATAGTCTGCTGCCAAGCATATCTGCCTCCAGCATTGCAAATCAATGTTTTTTTGTGAAAAAATACTTTGCTACGTGTAAGTTTTAATGCATAAAAGAGTTTAGAAACTCAGCAGTTATATCAGACCTTTCAGAAAAATCAAACTGCAAAAACCCTGTTGGGACTATAATTCAAGAAATGACACCGTTTACTCTAGCTACATGTATTTGTTTTGAGGCCAGATCAACATGAACAATGGCTCTCTCTGGACTCAATCATAATATCCCCATATGGACAAATATGAAACTTAAAAATATTGCCAACGGCAAAGTATTTGGAACCACTGAAATTGAGTCACTGAAAAAATACATAAAGTATTAGTAGTGGGGGTTGCTCAGGAGCTTATGCCAAGCCATTAATATTTGAAATGTGATGTTTAAGATCCTGTGCATAAATATAATTTCTGGCATAAATTCATACTCTTCCATATCATTCTACTGACCTCACCATCCATATATGCAGCAGAGAAGGATTTTGTAAACTTAGTATTAATAACTGATCTTTTAAGAAATATCGTCACATTCAGTTCATAGTACACAAATGCAAATTCCTATTTAAAAATTAAAGGCACAGTGCAAACTACAAATTGCTCATGTATCAGTGTATTTTTAACTACTGTATTTTTAACAATACTATGTATTGTTAGTGTACATTATATTGGGACATATATATGTTTTATAATTATTCAAATAAATAATAGAATATATTAGTATATAATAGTAATATAATTTGCAATTATATTAGTAAGAGGTGTGATTTTTAGCTGATATAGTAATATTTCTGAACGTAACATAAGAAAATGAAACCTGTGTAAAGTTTCCATCTAGAGTTCTCAAAGTTTTAATTATGGGGTTTTTTTAATGCTGGTTCACTGAAAGTGAATTCCTTCTATGGAAAGGATGGGTATTGAAAAATCTCTGAGTTTATATAAAGGGCAAAAAAATCTTGACATTGTGTATTAAATGTCTTTTTTCCTTAAAATGTTTGTGTTGTTAAACAACTAATTAGTTTTAAAATATTTCTGACTGATTCGGTATAATTTTCTTTTTTGAGCCAAAGGCTAATGAAATATTTAATATTGATTTTGCAGTCCCCGTGTGAGATAAGAGTTTCACTGTCAAATCCTGAAAATTTTCATGGGAAGCGGAAGTTACTTAGTACCTAGCAAAGATTACTTTTTTCTCTCCTGCAAAAGTCAAATAAATATTCCACAAAAAAAAAAAAAAGAAGGAAAGAAAAGAAAAAAATTTTGGTTCAACTGTGCCAGGCTAGTTGCACCTTCTCATAATGTAACTTAAATGGTAAAAAATCTGCATGTAAAAAAATTCTTTAATAGAGCAAATGCAAAAACCTTTTCTTGCATTTTTGTCTGTTCCAGACACTTGCCAGGACTGACCACATAGCAAAGATCACATCTTGCAAAGTGTCTCCCTGCCAGTGAAACTGCACTTCAGTAAGGATCTGTGTAATGATGACCATGTAAGAAGCAACTTGTCAGGACTGAGTATTTTAAGGCAAGACTGGTCAGCTAAGGCCAGGGCACACCAGATCTGCCTGTACTTTGAGCTAAAGGGAAGAGAAAAGCTGGGGTCCCACAGCTGGAGGTTTGCTTGCTTTGGAGCTGCCAAATGCTGGGACAGCAGGTGGATCCAGCATGCAGGAATCATTATGTGCCTGTTAGCTATTTACACTTGCCTTTAATTAGATAATTTTCCCCTTTTCTCTCCTTGTCTCCAGAACAAGGGAACCAAAAAAAATTTCTCAAGATAGAAAAAGTGCTTGTAAAACCTTAAAAGGCAGTTGATTCCACATTGTGATGCCTTTCAGCTTTCTTTTCTTCCTTCCTTTTTCACATAAAGGACTAAGCGGCTAATTAAACAGTGTCCCTTTAGCAAAAGAGGTGGAGGGTTTATTGTTTTGGCTCCTGTCCTTTTGCCTCTCACTTATTTCGTGGTCACTGTATCTATAGGCAAGCTCACCTTTCCGAAAGAGTAGATCTGACGCTTCCAGTCCTCATGAGCAGGCTCTGAACCTCCTGAGTGCTTGTTGTCAGTCCAGAGAGAGAGCCATGATGGCTAAGAGGAAGGTCAATAGACTCGGAACTGGTGTGAAGGCTAGTCATGGACTGGTAACTTGGTGTGTCCTTACTGCCCGCTGAAGAGCTGCTCAGGTTTGCAGCCCACACAAGACCACCTGATGTGAAAGAGTGCACTGAGGCAGGACTGGAAGCCAAGGAGTGACTTAAGCTTACAACATCTGCATTTAAGTCCGAAGGTTTACTGAAGAGGGGGCTGCTGCTACCACTTTGCCCACCTGCACTGCCCATGCTGCCTGTGCCCGAGGATGGCGATTCCAGGCTGCCTTGCCGTGCCAATGTGGTACTAGGGCTGGGCATTGCCGATGTGGGTTTCACACCTTCAGTACTGGGTGCAGAGGCAGCTTTACCACTTGCCTTGGCACCAAACAACCTAAATGTAAAACAAATAGCTTTAGAGAAACTGATAGCCACATTAAACATTTATGGCGCAACATCCTAAGAGCCAAACTACACATTTTTAATTACTGCTACTAAAATCATGCCTACCTAGTTGATCAATCGCAGCACAAGTTTTAATTCACTTAACCATATCACAATAATCATGGTTTGTTTCTTTAGAAACAGCTCTCATTCACTGCTATTCAGATGTGCTCTTTGCACAGAGACCCTCCCAGAGAGAGGCAGAATAATCACGTTTTTGTCTTATTAGTTCATAAGCAGATTACACTTTCCCCCAAATTCATTCAGTAATTAAGCGTTCCCAAGTCATTAGCTTTTAAACTCCTCACTTCTCAAATCTGCTTAAATTATTGCAACAAACATGTGCAAAAACCTTCGAAGTTTAATAAACATCTAAGTATTTGTGCAGAATTTCCTCTCGTTTTTTTGCACAGATGGTCAGGCAGTCATCAGTCATGTAGTAACCCCTCAGACAGAATAAACTGCACCATGGCTAAAAGGGGTCAGTTTGTCTCCAAGGGCAGGAATGATAAAAGTGTATTTCACATAATGTCTTCAGCAATTCTAGATATGAAAATTCTACAGTGATGATGAAAAAATAAACTGCAAGTCCTCTAAAATTTGAACTAAAAGGTCATGTGATGTTTTAATGTATTTCTGGAAATATTTCAAGCTGCAGTTAATATGCAGCTCATAAGTTAAAGGTAAATAAACACAAAACTTATCATGATGTAAAGTAAGCATGTCTAATAACGTAAGAATCCGCTTCACATATTACCAAGCCCACTAAACTAAGGTGCAGCTCCCCAGCTGCCTGGAGATGCTGTTTTGGTAAGTAGGCACAAGAGGGCACTATTGGCTTTTCCTCCAGCCGTGCAAGCGCTCCATCCCAATTTACACTTCATCCGGATTTATACTTCCAGAAATGTTACAATAGAGCATTTACAATTGAAATTTAGCCTTGCCAATGTTTGTGTAGAAAAATGTAACGAAGCTGCTAAGATAATGAAACGTTTCTAGCTGGAGCTGCCAACAATGTGAAAGCAAATCTAAATCTTTATAATTTAAAGAGCTCTTCAGTTCTCCATCCAGAATATGGCAATGCCTATTCCATTAACAGAATGTGCCTGAACACAGTGTTCTTCCTCCCTTTGGGGGTTTAGCACAGTATTGAGAAGAAAATTCACATGTGGCTGAACTCAGAATCATAGAATATCTTGAGTAGGAGGGGACCCATAAGGATCATTGAGTCCACCTTCTAAGCTTCAAACTGTTGTTATGGGGATGTACCTAAAATGCTTAAAGCTCAAGGAGCAGCCATTTCAGGTCTGGGAAGGTCTTTAAATCTTAAAGAAATAATTGTGTTGTATGAAAAAATTATTGCCCTCTTATTTTCCTGCGCTTGATTTGCTTGTGGCAAAACATTCCCTGAAAAGGCTTTTTGCACAGTAGTTCAACACACTGGAAATCCCTGCTTTATGTATTGCAACTTCAGGGAATCATAGAAATGCACTAACCTTCGAAACGTGGGGGAAGCAATATCTGGGTATTTGGATCCTGGCTGTCTAAGTCCTGGTGTGCCAGAGGCGCTTGCCGAAGTTGGGCTGGATTTAGGGGAACTGGACAGTGAGACGCTTTCAGAATCTGATACCACCACCTTCTCTTTTTCCTTGTCTGTCTGGTTGATGGTGACAGGGCTGGACCTCCCGGACCCGATCTTGCTTGGCTCTCGCAGCTTGGTGGCAGCAGCACCCACAGACTTGCTGCTCACATTGGAGTCGATGCTGCTGGTGCTGGAGCGGTGGCCGCCCCGACCGGGGATCCCGCTGCCGCTGGATTTCGATGGACGAGGCAGACTTCGATATTGCAGAGTTGTCTTTGAGCTCACATGCAGGATGCCGTCATCCTGGTTTTGGGAACCATCTAAGCTCGTCTTCCTCCCTGCGTTGGACTTCCCACTGATGGCTGAAGATTTTGGCATTTTTCCTAGCGTTGCTGACCCGCTTGTGATGGTCGCTCCACTTGTGGTGATCATGGTAGAAGATCCCAACCCAGACTTCTTGAATCCAAATGACCCTGTAGCTGTTGATCTCCCAATGCCAGAGGGAGGCTTTTTCCCTTCATCACCGCTGCTTTTTCCTGCATCTGATGGAGATCGCTGTATGGAGGCTCCTTTTAGGGGAGTTTTCACTTTTTCTGAAGCTTTTGCATCATCAGTTTTTCCTACATCAAAGTATATTTGAAAAGGTCACTTGTGTTTAAGCTGCAATGCCTTAATATCTAATTTCAACACGATATGATTACAATTTCAAAATGAAAAAGCACACAAATGGAATAATTCCCCTAAGGAAACAGACCAGTTTGGTCTTTACTCTCCCATCAGCTATGTATGAGACATTACAGGTAAACATTAAGTATTAAAAGCTTGAAATTCCTCTGAGGACTTCCAGTTTCATATATAGGTAGAAAATATAGTTGTAGAAAATTATCTTGAATGAACTATGAGGAATTTTGACTAATTTTGTTCTGTTAACAGTATTTCTATATGAAAGAAGTAATGCTTGAAAATAAAACATTACATGTAATAAACATCTCCTGAAGTATGACATTAATTATGCATGTAGAAATTAATGGTACTTATAGAATTCTTTGGTTTTCACTGATTGCATCTTTTTAGCTTATGACTAAGTTTGTTCTGGTTTTAGTTACACAAAATTATCAGGGAGAGATTACGTTATGGAAAGAATCATCTTGATCTGTAACAATATCAATTACACAAGTTAATTAGTCTTTGTCATATCCTTGATGTCTTCTCAAGATTTTTGATTTTTTGTGAGGTTTTCTTCAGTCCTGGGTAGGCTTATGACTATATAACATATATTTCTATGTTTCTTCCATATGTTCTAAAATTTTATTGTAACATGCAGAAAGGTTGAAATAAGGTGTTGTAACAATGTTCTCTTATTATTTTAAAGGTGTTCTCTTATTATTTTAAAAATCGATAAAAATTGCCATTTCAATTCTAATTTCTCTCCAAGCATTTGTACACTATATAATATATATAGTATACTCCTAATAACTCCTAAAACATACTAAAGTTTTTAATTTACTCATCAAGTGATTATGGAAGCTTTGGAGGTGGATGACCTAAATTCTATTAAGAAACTAAAATGTAATAAAGAGCAACACCTGCAAAGCAGAACTAAATCCATTCATGTTTTTATCCAGTACACATTTTATGCTACACAAACAGATGCACATGCCATGATACAGATAGACTCTGACCCAGCAAACATACAGATCATTAGTAGTTAAGGCCTCAATTCTGTCTTGCACAGTGGCTGCCTGATCACCTTCAGCAAAACCGATCTGGGAAGCTTAGCTTCGCGTGCAGCAAACCTTTTAGTATCTCCATTTTTAATTGCTCTTAGAGTGTTATAGTTTCTGTATCCGTATGATCACCACAGCAATGCTCCTCAGGGATCTCACAGACCAGAGACTGACCAACGTTTAGCAGTTCCAAATTGCAAAGAAACAAAAATGGTTCACAAAGGGTAGGAATTTATTCTGAGAAGATCTTTGTTAGCTGTCTTTACAACTGGGGGTTGAAGCATGCCCATGCACTGTTTTGTCAGGACATGACAAAGCTCCAGAAAATGTCCTACTGAGAATTCACATTTCTTTAGTAAAATGATGGATTAGGATTAGATGGTCTTAATAAATATCTCTTTCACCAGCTTTGGATTTTTTGCTTGAAAACTAGATTGCAGAAGTGGTTACTCCTTCTGAGAGGCCTTCCAAAATTAGGTAAGAGGGCATTTAGCACTGAAAATGTGTAAAAAGACATTTTTTACAATTTTTTATTGCTTAACAGTGGTCTGTAGAACACCCATAGTATGTGGAATGTGATAACTCAGCTTTAGTTCAGAAATAACTAGAAATATAATTTTGAGTCCCCTTCCTTGAATATTCAATCTTTTTGACTCAGCTTCTAATATTTGGCCATTTCTATGCAAATGTTGAATTATCAAAGGTAAGGTTTTCTAGAGAATAAGGGGATGAGTCCAAAAATACTTCTAAGAATTCCTTAATAGACATTGACATACACAAATGATAGTACAACAAAATGCAATCACAGTTTTTGTTATGGATGCACCCATGTATACTTAATAAATTATTATTATGCATGTAGCATACTAACTGTTATAGAAATGAAAAAGTTGATATAATATTACAATATGGGCTTGAAGTCATTTACGGGAGGAGAGAACAATATGCATATAGTATATATATATAGAGAGAGAGTACCCATCAATTATTTTAAGACCACTGTAATCTGAACTACCGAAGTTTCCTACCTGGGGTCTTGAGTGCGCTTGTTCCTGCTTTGTGCCTGGACTGAGTTGTTCCTACTTGTGCAGTCATGCCCCTCCTCCAAGATCCAGTCTGTGATACAGAGAGAGATGTCTTCTGCCCCCCCTTCTCTGACTCTTCAGACAGCCCTGAGGGAAGGCCTTTCCACTTGCCACCGCTGTCTACGCTGCTGTCAAAGTCTTCCTCTGGTTTCTTCAGTTCTTCAGTGCTGCCCCAAGTTTCACTGTCTGTAACTGAGCGTTTCTCTGAGTCTGTCTTCAGCTACAAGAGATTCCATGAGAAATGGTCAGTCCCAGAATCTCCATTATTTGCTGATTTCTTAAATCATAGTAGGGGAGGAGAATTTGGTCTATTTGCAGCAAGGGCCACAGAAACTTTCCTTCTAAAACATTAGTATCCTGATTCCAAAAATTTAAAAACCTACAAAACATACCCATTGGGGTTGACATTTCTCTTTTTTTTTTAATTTCAGAAGATTTCATAATGAAGTGAAATATAATTTACTCCAATCAGTGGTGATGCCCTATTGTTCCTCAACTCCGTCTGAATTTCAGAAGGGAATCACTGTGCTGAGAGGTTTTACTAAAAGCTTGGGTAAATGAATTCCTAAATATACTACCTCAGTCTGGCTTCTTGACTTTTCCTACCCAAGATTTCAAGTGACTGGATTAGGAATACTGCTCCAGCAGAACAGAGTATGTTGTGCCACCAGTGAGCAAGGATAGCATCTTCCACAAAAATATTCATGCTACAGCTGATGGCTTTTCCACTAGTCCGTCTCCACAGAAATGAATTGTTTCCAACAAGAAGCTCTCTCTATCAACTAACAGAGCAGAAGAGAAGCTATGCCAGCACTACTCATCTATGGTGTCAAGGCAAGAAGCTGGGCTCATGCTCCATCTGAAACTTAGACCCATGTGGAGGATGCACCAGCGGGGACCTAACCCCCCTGTGGCATCTCCTTCCCTGAGGCATGCTGATAAGGGAGTGCTGCAAGGAGCAGCCCAACAAGACAAGGCAGAAGCTGTGAAAATGGCTTAAATAGAAACAGAGACTGACCCTACCCTCTGTGTTTGACAAGACTGGTGCTCTTTGTGCTGACAGGCTGTTTGGTGTAACTCTTCCTTCTGTGTTTTTTTGCAGCCTCCTGACCTCAGACTGAAACCTTATTTGCACCTCACCCTCTCACCACTCCTGCTTGCCTCTGCCCCTCTTTAACAGCAAAAATATGGTGCTGCTCTCAGGTATCACCAGCCTAAGAGGGGCTGCAAAATGGAACACATTGAGGGACAGGCTATTTATTATTCTGTGCTGTCACAGCTCCTTCACCACAGAGACCCCTCTGTGGCTGCTTCCTAGGCACTGCTGTCATAAGCAGGATTAATACTGACTTGATGACCAACAGAATAATCCGTTCCTGTTTACATATTTGTCAGCTGAAGTGTACAAAATGCAAAAGATCTCTATATTTCCATAATTGCATATGTTCTTTGGACATGCTAGCACAGATTATGGGTAACGATTAATGGGAAAAAAGCCCAAGTAAATACCTACAAAAATATTGCAGGGTCCTTCAGAAGAGAGTTTTTAAAGTTATTGTTACAACATGCTTACAGACATTTTCCCATAAATGAATGACTGTAAATATATACATTTTTAAAGCAAACTGCATAATTTCAAAAAAATGAGTAGTACAATACTTTCTAAAAGCCTCTCTTCATCATTATCATGCTTTTAATAGGAAAATGACAACAAAATATGCAATTTCTGTCTCAGTCTATAGCCTTCCTGCTCCAATCACTTAAAAAGACTGATAAAGGGATCTCTGTGTTGCAGTGTATCTAAGACCTGGAGAACAGCTGGCAAAATGTATTCTGTTCATCTCAGCTTCTGACTGAGATTGCCAGCTAGCATGGAATACAGTGAGTTCTGCTTAATCTGCCTGGTAAAGGCATACCTGATAAAGGTCTGTTCCTAGTCTTCATAATATAATATAAAGAAACTCTGGAATGAAAGCAAAACTTGAATATGCACTGCATCTCTGTCTATCGCTGAACAATTTGTGAATAAAACAGAAGCTTATTATAGAGCAGCTAGAACATGAGATAATCCAAATGAAAACAAAACCACAAAGAGTTAAATGGTCAGCCTGAGATTTTTCAATCCTGATAACTATGCAGTGGAACAAGTAAGCCAGAACTAGCTGGCCATCATTGCTGATGTGAAAGGGAAGAGGCTGATCTCCAGTTAGCAACCATGGAAGTCCCTGATGGAGTGAGAAAGGCAAGAGTAAGGGCTGAAGAATATTTGCATTAGTGTGAATTTGCATGAGTACAGCATTCGTCTGATATCTGTCCTGTTGGAGATTTAAGTAATTTTCATTCCAAAAGTAACTATATTTCCCTATTGTTTGGGGGAATGACAAACACGTGTTTTTCTCCGGCTCACAAAGTCTGCTACAATATACATCTACAAAAGAGACCTCTGAACTGCAGACACTGTCTGAACTGCAGGAGTCTAAATGGAATCAGAAGTGTCAACCTTGTGTCCTGAACACTTGACATCAAATCACTGGAGGCAACCACTGTTCCCCTATGCTGAGCGTTCAGTCTTGAAGTTCCCTGCTTGTAAACAGGAGATGACATGGCAGAGAATACTTTCCTATTGAGACAAAATTTTCTGGTTTTATTTCTTTTTTTTGGGTGGAACCAAGTCCTGCAGGGATTCTGTACTGACTTTTCTATCACTTGCAATTTTGAGGGGAGCTGGGAAGAAAAGCTTCGATACCTGGGACAAGAGCTTTACATACACCGACACACACACACACATGTATATGTGTTATGTATATAGTTTGTATATAGTTTGTGGCTGTATGCTATTAAGAATTCTATTTTGACACTGTGAATTTTCACCTTGCATTGACACTTTCATCCCTGGACCTAAGCGGGGAGAAGAGAATCTCTGCCATTTGAAAGGACAGTACAGACTGTATATTTCTTCCCTAATATGTTCCAGCTCATAAAAGACAAAAGATACATTATTTTTTATTGTGTTATCTGTTGAAAGAGATACTCCAAATGAGCTGAAGTGAGTAGAAATCCATGCATCACAGATCAGTCATATTGTGTTTGTTTTGTGTTAGGGTGCAGCAGGGGCTGGGAACAGTGGGGGCTCCCCCAGGGTGGGCAGAGCTGGGTCTCACCAGCCAGCACCTTCAGCAGTGATGTGTGCCCTGGGAGCAGGGAATTTGGGATGTCAGCTCACAGCCCAAGGTTGGGTCAATGGGGTCTATGGCTTCTTGCATTCAGATGTAATAGAGGATTTTGTAAAATACGAATATTTAATTTGTTTAGAGGCATTGATACCAAACTTTTTCTTTTGTTATCCTGCATGCTTGGGGGGTGTTGCAACAAATGGCTACTCACCTGGGCATGAGTGTTCTTCCTTGAAGAGGCTGTTATGTTGGAGTAAGAGCTGACAGATGAGGTGGTATTCAAATCATCTGTGCTGAGGTTGTCAAGAGTGTCACTGAGGCCACTGCTAACTGAGCTGCTGTCATCCCAGCTGCAGAGAAAGGAACACATCTGCTTTACATACTGTGTCTCAACAGGCAGAAAGCATCTCAAAATCAATAGATGCCATTACTTATTTTTCAAGTGATTTACCAGAAACTTTTCAGTAGTATTTCCTAAGGTACAATGAATATTATTCTTCAGACATTTAAATTAATAATTAACTCCCAGTGAAGTGGTTGCTTGTTCAATTAATGAAAGATGCAGGAGTCCTTAAAAAATTAAGATCAGGTCTAAGTGTAAGTCATTAAAACAGTTTGTTTCATGTTTCACTGCAATCACATTCACTCCACCAGCAGGGAAATCCATTAAGCTTATCTGATGCCGCTAGCCAAAACATTATTAATATCTTGGAGAACACCTAATGAATTTCCAGGCTATTTAAAAGGAGTATCTTTTCTGCAGCCTAATCCACTGTCAGCAAGAAGCCAGTATTTTCAAAAATTTTATTTTCTTCTCTTCAGTCTGTGTCTAGCTGGTGCAATGTCATCAAAATAGGAATCCCTGAGCATACAGTCACTGGAGCTGACAGAGAACATATTATACATCTCTGAAGAAACACAGTCTGTCAACTGTCCTGCTTTGGGAGATAGAGGCAAAGGATGCAAATGAGGAGAGAAAGGCTGCTCTTAGAGACATGTCATTACCAAATCTCACAAAAGCCTTGCTTTTGCACGGAAGGGAGGTTGATCTGTGTTTCTCAGACTTTTGTCCAGAACTGCTTCTCTCTGGCATTACATTTTGACTTTTAGCTTATTGCCACATACAGCATTATGCTCCCAGTTTTGCTACATCTCCACCTGTTAATCTTGTTTTAGATTATTCGGAGGCCAAAAGTTTGAAAAAAAATTCACCTTATCACTTTCAATGTGATTCATCTCCTATAGTTTTAGGTATATAAAAGTAAGGTATCTCATTTAAATTATCTAGATGTCCTCTCTAACCAGTATTAAAAGCAGCCTCCTCCAGGAGGTAATTCCTCCTGGCTTAAAGTGTCTCAGGCTTATAGGATAAACTGTCCACTGAAGGTCCCTCTTTTTGTCTTTTCCTCTCCTGGAGAAGAGAGGGTTGAGAAAGCATCTTCTATATATATAACTTCTGGAAAGACAAAGCTAGGTGCTTAAATGTGCTGATAAAGTGCAAAATACTTTTTTATCCTTGTTTTGCTGTAGCCTCATGAGCCACTTTTTAGAAATAGAAATGAAATTCAATCCCACAGTCAAATTAAAGCTCAGTACCATTGCTAGTCATTCAGAGTGAACAAGGAAAATACCAGTGAATCCTTATTTTACATTTGGAGTTTTGGGAGACAGCAGCAGTGACAGGGAACTGCATGGAATAAATGTGTGCTGATGCACCAGAAAGTTCAGTGCACCAGTCCTGTATCATAGCAACTGCAGCAAGCATTACCTTCCTTTTGCAAAAGGTAGAAAATCACATTTGTAAACCAGCTCAGTGACAAGATAAACATATTTCAGAGGGCAAGAATTTATTACAGTGCTGCACTTTCCACTGCTGAGTATAATGACTACAAATAAATATGTCTTCTGCTACATTTCCAGGTAATAAACACGCAAGTGATTTAATAATGAAATTATAATACCATACATTATAGGCTGTCAACATTCATCTAAGAACCATCTCTGAAGCACTAGTCATTTAGACTTTCTGTTTTTTTTCACTGTCTAATGTGATGCATAATTTCACTGATGCTCAAAAGCCATTATTAACATGCTGTGTAACACATGGGAATATACCTTTAGAACAGTATTAAGGCTGAGAACCTTAAGGATGGATAAAACTGTAAATAATATTAAATGTGATTAGGTTGTAGAAAAGACAGTTTAACCTCATTAAAAGCTGGTTTTTGAAAAAGAAAATAAAGATCATAAACCAAATCCAAAATGATACATATTAGATACTTCCAGAAGAAACATGAGCTTTTAATGCATAACATTCATGTCAAATAATATTTGACCATCAGTTTTCTGAGTCTACCTAAGACCCTGAGGACCAAATTTCATCCTGCTTTCCCCATGTCTGTTATTCTATTCTATTTTAATTTTTCATACTTCATTATGTGTTCCTTCTTTGTAAGAAAATTCACATTTTATAAATTCTGAAATAGTTCAGCTGATTCACAAGATATAACTATGTTCTCTACAGCCGAAGTTTTCAGGCAAAAATTACTATGACCATGCTTCCTTTCTATTATGGCTTCTCTATGGTGTTTCACACTTATCACACCTCACTCACCAGTGGATTATTAGTGGGTTTGGATAACACTTGTGGCCACCTTGTAAGTTGTATAGAAGATTATTCTGACACCTCCACTACTAACCTTTCAGAGTCATCGCTGTATTTGTCTGGATTTTTTTTTTCTCTTATGATAGGTGCTCAAGATATTTTATAAATTTGGGGGTTTCATACACCAAAATTTCTCACAATATTCAGTATGCCTGTAAAAACCAGGACTATCGAAACCCACGTTCTTTCTGGCATATTCTAAGGACTGTTAAGAGAAATTAATTCCAACTTGTCACAATGTTTCATACCAGCCTTTTGAAAAGACATGGTAAAACCTGAAAACTCCAACAGAACAGACCATATCAGCCACCCTTTTGGCAAGGAAGATTGCTGGTTTTACTTATTTTAATGTATTATCCAAAGTTGTTTTAACTTGCTCATGCAGCCAGATTTTTATATTTCAGTATTTTTTGTTTCTACTTTTACAGACCTCTTTCCCAAAATCTAGATAGTAGAGTTGCTATCAGACACGTAAATATGTTTTTGATAATGAAAATGCCTTGCTTATAATTTACAAAAGAATTATTGATGATTCATAATAATGTATCCTTCAAACTAGTAAACTCATGACAGAAATATCTGATAAAATTATTCTGCATCACTTTGAGATCGAAAACCAATTAGTCGGAGTCTGCAGCAAACTATAGTTTTAGTTCTTGTTCCTCCTACACTTCATTAAAACAATATTCACTTATATTTTAATATATTGGCTATGATTCATCTTTCATTTTTATTTTTCATTTACTTTTCTCTTTTTCACACATTCTATAGAGTCTATGATAGGTCATGTTAGTACTGCTGCACATTAATGCCTGACACCACTTTGCTGTTAAAAACCACATTTTAGCCTACTTATAATGTTGACAAAATTTCCTTCTTTTATTTTTTCTTGGTGTCAGACTCAGGCTGATTTCTTTAAGAGGAAACGTCAGCAAATGGTGTTCAGCTGCCTGGGAGACTGAGGCTAAGAGGAAAGTGCCTTGTTTTGACACGTTCTGGCAACTTTTACTTTGAGAAACCCCTGGATCCCAAGAGGATCTGGAGAAGAACCTTTATATTCAGCAAGCCATAATCTTCTCATTAAGGATATGAATTTTGCTATTTCTAAGAGAAATCTTCTTAAATCTGGATAATTCATTATTGTCTTCAAAATCACTGCTTACATGTACCTGACAGATTTTTATTTTCAGCCGCTCAGCTCATTCTGCTTTGTCTGGGTTCAAATCACCAAATAGAAAACAAGCAAACAGTCCAGTAGTCACTGCTCTCATTGTGAATCCATGTAACAGCACAGTTTTTGATAACACAATCACATTTTATTTTTTCTCTAGAAGTGCTTAATTAATTTAGTGCTTGTAGGAGGTCTGCTTTAGGGATGAATCTGAATTTTGCATTATGGAAAGACACCTTCTGTCTCCTTTCAAAGAATTTGAAAGTTCTGTTACAAAAGGGAGTATATGAAGCATGACTGAATCCCCTGGTGTACCAGACTCCCTGCAATCTGCAAGGTGACTGCTTTAACCAACTTTTTAAAATAAATTGGACGCCAATAAAGAGATTTGAATTTACTTTAGTGTTTTGCATTTGACTTTCAAAGATTTAATGCATGGAAATCTGTGCTTTGAACCTACATTTTGCTGCAGGGATACCTTAAAATTTAAGTTACTATCAACTCAAATTGCATGTCAAAACCCAGCACCTCTTTTTTGGCCTTACTATTGCTGTACCTCAGCTTCACATATGTAAAACAGAGACAGTACATGCACAAATGGTTAAAATTATGGCCACTGTGCTACAGCTTCCATCCAAAAACCTCATACCCTCTGACTTTGCCCAGACTCTTTGCAGTAACCTCACCAATATTCTTTCTGCTGAGATCTGTATTTTCCTTTGATGTACTAGTTATGCCAATGAGATTATTTGTACTAGCTAAAACTCATCCCCTAATTCTAGCCTGCATCTTTCAAATCTGAACAATTCTTGCCTCTTTTGAAGCAAGAAAAAACACTTCTGCTGGAGAAGACTTCCACTCCATCACTAATTGGTGAAGGTGGCTGTGAATATTGTACACATCTCAGGGCTTCACAAATTGCTTCAAATGCTTCAAGCAAAGTTTCAACTCCTTGACCTTATCAAATACTCCATAAAGTTGAGAAATCCATGACTTGCTACCTATACAGTTTGTTAGTCTCCAGTATTACTCTTTGTCTCACTTTCATTAGCATGTGCTAGTACTGAAAAGATCTCCTCATAATAATCCTCTCATTGACCTCCCTACCACACAGCGATCTGGAAATAGCAAGGTGTCTGAAGTTTAAACACATGGTGCTAACATCAGTATGTAGAGCTGAACAAAGATTACAAACACATTCCAACAAGTATTCTCTCAAATGGAAAGATAAATTGCACTCAACTGTGCTCATGAAAATTTTTTGTCTGCTTTCCACAAGTATTGGGGGGGGGAGGGGGGTGGAATTAACACACTGAAGTATATGAAACAAATGAAGAAATATTTTATACAAAATAAGACATTATTTCACACAGCAGGCAGGCAAGCAGTAGAGCTTTAGGCCAAAGATGCAATTAGACTGTAGCCTATGTAATGAGGACCTGCAGAAAATATGCAACATATTTTTCTAGACTTTTGCATGATGTCTGGAAGTAAGAATGCACTGGATGAGGAGAGCGATGAATCCTGATGGTATGTGACAAGGGGAAGTGGTATTAACAATCTCTTTGGTCCATTGATACCTAAAATATTCTCCTTTCAAAGTCCCTGTTTCAGAAAATCAAAGCAGTCTAGTTGCCAATAAGACATGACAGAGCACTTAGACATGGTCATTGTTTCATCCACCCTTCCTGATTCTACTTCCAGCATTCTCCTACAAGCCCTTAAACTTGCCAGCTTATTGAAGTTCACCATACTGATAAGCTGGGTTGGTGCCTGAAATTTGTTCCAGCATTGGCATACTTAATTAATTTTTGAGAGCTCCTCCAGCCGAAGTCCCTAAGTATGCAAATAAAAAAGCTTTTCACAAGAAGATCATCAGACACAGCAAGACTCCAATCAATGTGCTACCAAGCACACCAGAAAATTATGGTTCCTTCAATGTATCCAGCCCATGGCACAGTTTGACAAGTTTCTGGCATTGTTTTCTTTTGTTCATTACCCATTTTTGCAAGCAGAAGCGGGAGCTACAGCTTTCAAAAATACAGCTCTAGAAAACAAAACCAAAACCTTTCATCTTAAAGTATTCATTTAATCAGAAAAACTGCTCTCTCTGGGGACTTTTTCAGTTTGTAACTGAATGAAAATAGCACTCCTTTTGTCGCATGCTTTGTACTGCACATGAAGAGCTTCAGACCACAGCAATAGGCACACGTACTTGATCAGGAATGAGAAATCCTTAGTCACATTCTTGCTAATGCCCATGGAACTCACATATCCCTGGGGACTTTTGTATGGATTTGTGATTCAAGGAATCTGAACACGTTTAGCAAAACAACCTTTACTTGCTTTTTATAGCAACTTTGACCTTTCAAATTGTGAAGCCCTTCTAAACACTTCTAAATCCTTCATTGCCATGGCAGGTACATGCAGGGTAGCACCCAAGTGTCTTTCTCCTGCTGGGGGGAATGGTCTTAGAGGACAAATAAGACAACTGAGATCATGACACAAGAGTAGCATTCAGAGCTAAACAGAAACTTGACTTCTGAATGTTTGAGGAGCTACAAATCCATACTGAGAGCAGGTCAATGGTGAGCAGTAAGGTGTTAACCCTTTCTCTGCCTGCATCCAGCTCGTTGTTTTATGTCAATGAATGCCTAGATGCTGCGGGTCTCCCTGTCCCTTTCTTAGAGCCTCTGGATGTCACTACACAATTTTTCATAGAAACTGTAGAGGTACGAGAAACACCAGGAATTTCTTTGATTAGTATAGCATACTTCCATGTTTGCCAAAGAAGATGCTAGTACAGTAGTCTACTGCAGTGGATAGGACTGGGACATCCAGTTACAATGGATAGTTATTTAAATTACAGTGTTCTGAAAATACAAAATACCTAGATTTAGGTGCCTGTGAGGTGGACAGCTACCTGGGGTGTAAGACAATTTGTGCCACTGATGTGCAAGGCATCTACACTAAATGTGAGTTAGGAAATAATAGGTTGGCATTCAATCCCCTAAGTAGTCAACTGACAAAGGCAGGTACATTCAAAGGGTAAGCAGGAAAGACTGGAGAGATAACAACAAAGAAAAGGACTTAAACTATATGCCAACAGCAGAAAGTTTGAACTTAGTACACCTTTACTTTATTCACACAAGTTAAGCAAGTGGAAAATAGTGTTTAAGCTACTTCTATACACATAAAATCCGTAAAACGGAACAAAATGCAAAAATCAGCCTCCACAACACACTCCATGGGGGTGGTCATTGCTTCTCTACAGTGCACCAGTGAAGTGAATATTAACATGCATTCTGGGCTGCTGCCATGAACTGTCTTTTCTGACACCCATATTTCAGGTCATGTTCCAGGAGAGTAAGGCAGGATTCAGCTGAATATAAAGATTTTATAGCTACTTCCATAATTGACTTTTGAGAACAGAAATGATCTCTTAGCTCATTAAGAGGAAAAGATAACAAAATAATTGGACAGTTTTACTTAAAGCAACTCCTCACTAACATGCCAATATATCAGCTGGCAAAATTTCTCCTTCAAAGTTCAATTCAACATGAATTAATCCCTTTTAAATCTTCTACTGTGATCTCAGCTGCTCATTATTCATGGAACAGCTATGCTGACCCTTCACAGACAGATTCAAGAGGGCACAGAGTTTGTAAAATCAATACTTTTCTTCATTCCACAGACTGTGCGAGCCAAAGCCCAGGCCCTGAATCAAACTAGAAACTTGCAGGAACCATAAATTTCCCTATAGCTATGCTATGCTTGTAGCTAAATGAAAACATTGCCAGTTGGACTCATACTTCACCACTTTTTCCTCAGCAAGTGCAATCCATTACCTGTCATACTGCAATAAGGTGACTACTGAAGCCTTAATCCTGAATTACTTTGAGGTCACAGGGAGAAAATCACGCCATGTACATTTCAAAATGGATGCACTCAGCATATTCGAAGGAAAATTGTTTAGGGTTTCAAAGAATAGGAATGCATTTATGCACCTGCTTTCATGCAGTATCACTTCGCAAGGATTCTTTATTCCATGTTAGAAATTTATTGTATAAGAAGATCCAATTAGAAAATTATATCCTACTACAGAAAATACAGCTAGCCCAAGAGCACAATTAGAGAAAAATGCATTTTTGCAAGGTCAGTTAATTTCCATATTCTTCCAAGCATTTAATAAGTGCCTTAAGAAATAATTTGGTTTTAGAGCCAGCAGGGGAAAAAAAAAGAATTGATGGAAGATTTACATTGCTTGAGATAATTATACATACCTTGCAAAACCTGCATACCCACACCACAGGATCTGAATAAGTCATTGCCAGAATTCCTTCTGGTTTCCACTTATTTCTGAATACAACACTTAATCTGACATGATAGGGACAGCAGAAAGTCATTACTTAGCTCTAAATTCATAACAGAATGTATCAACAATCAGAAGAAGAAATTTTGCAAAATGAAATTTAGGCAAGCGTTACTTGAATAAAACAATAAATATCCAACCAGGAAGATACTTTATTTCTGGAATGTACAGGGTTGGGGGTTTTTTTACATGAGGCAGATAAACAGCATCCATTTTTAATTATATTTTGAACAATCTTTGGAAAATACTAATATATGGGCTGAAGCAAGATGTAAGGAAGTAATTCCATCAAGAGCTGTTGACAATACCATAACAAGCCAAGGGAGAAAATCTTTTGATGGAATTATTTTCCTGCTGCCGTTTGTTAAGTTTTCTACACACTGGATGCAAGAGATGTTTCAATTTTTCAAATGCAGATTCAGACAAGTTAATTAACATCAGTTGAATGGACATAAATAAACAAAATACAAAGTGCCTATGCTGTTCTTCAGAAGATAAAAAACAATTTAAAGCCCTACTAGTTCTTGTTACCTCATCACTTTACAAAGTAAAGATTTCATTCTTCACTTTGTATATGGCCATTTCCCACCCCCAAAATTGAAAAGATAAATGAGATGCCTCAAACATAAAGAAGTATCTCATGGTATCTGCATTTATAATCAAAGAAAAATCATACTGAAACCAGCCCCTTAAACAACCTGAGATAAGCAGAATTTTCCATTCACCTTTGCAAACTGCCAGTCGACTGCTTCAGATGGGAGGGAGGTATTGAAATATCAAACCTCTTTACTCAACCTTGTCTCTACAGTATATTAAGAAACTAAACAGATCCTCCTGATAATTGTTCAGAGGAGAACTATTCCCAGTAATTATTTGCCCAATGTCAAAGTCCTGATTTACTGGTAACCTCCTCTGCTGTGCACACTCTCTCATGTTTAAGCATCTTTGTTGCTAGAACTACCTGTCTTATTTTTGCTTATGAGCAGAAGGAGGGATTTATTTTTCCTGTCTGCACCTGATTAAACTCAATCTGAAAAAAACCAGTGTACATAAGTATGTTAGCAGAATGATAAGTAAATCTCTGTTCATTCTGGTCATGATACTCATCCTACAAATCTCCATGATCTAGCAAGTCTTAAATCCAGCAGTTTTATACAGCTTTGCTGCGGCAGTACAGCAAGGTTTGGAGTGGTTTTGACTTGTGAGGAATATTTGTTACCCCACACTGTCATTTGCTTAGAATGGAAAGATGTGGCAGACAGAGATTCTTAATTTGCAATTTCACTGGGTCTTTTTAATAACAACACAGGAGTTGGACACCTCCTATCCCTGACACCTCGTTGAAGCACTTCCTGATAACCTCCTTACCAAAACATGGCATGACATGGTCCCAGAGTTGGAAGCCTTGCACTGCCATCCAAGGAGTGGGAGGCGCATTCCGGCTGTGGGACGCATCCCTGAATGCATGAGCACTGTTGGAAAAACAGTCCCTCTGAAAGTGTAAAATGAGTTTAATTTGGGAGGCAATAGACTTCCTCATGCGCAGCCTGGTGCTACGTATTTTTCCCCTTCAGGTCTCAAGAGGAGGTGCTGGTTTGTTGAATTTAGCAATAAATTGTGTCTATGGGAAAAGGTGCTAGTTCAAGCCTAAAGATCTTCTTAATAAAAACCTTCCCTCTTGAATCTCTTTGAGAGCTTGATCCACCCAAATATTTTCAGATAACAAGGCAAGCCTATTTCCTGAAGCCTGACACGATTACTTTCTTGCAGTCAGCACTGCGACAACAACTTGTCTGGCAAAGGACGGGTTAAGCAGAACACAAGGGTCCTTCTTTTCTTGGGTTGGTTTGCCAGGATTGTCTTTCACACCTCCTGCTTCTTTCCCAAATTTTGCTGAGTAATGACCCAGCTTTAGCAGAAAGTAGGAAGGGACTTTATCCTGCGTCTGCAGGACCTGATTTTTAGCATCAGTAAGGAATAAAGGCTTCAATGGTCATTCTCCCTGTGCATCTGGCCTTCAGGGTCTTGCTCATCATTGCTGCCTGGGCAAAACTACTGGCTGATTTTAATAAAACTTTGCAGAAAACATAAAGCTCAAAAAATTACATTTCTTAACTCTCAAGCAAATACACAGCCATATGAAGACAGAGGCAAGGCAGAAGTATTTCTGAGAGGAAATGTGCAATATGAATTAAATATATCAGACATTCATGATTCTATACGTAAAATAAGACTGCTTATAAATTAGCAAAACCAAAAGCATAATGCAGTTCAAGTGTATCTTTATTGTCTTTTTAATAAATAGGTTCACAGAATATTTTTATTCAGGTTTGAGATTTGGAGATTTTCTGATTTTTAATACCCTGTAGCCTTTTCACCCATGAAGGCCAGGGTGCTGAGTTTAGAAAACACAAATTTCAGAACCTAGCTTACACAGTTTTAGCCATCCAAGCATTTATTTGATATTTTATATTTCTTTCAATATCTCAAATGTTGAAGATTTTCTTGCCCTGCATTAAAGGGCTCTCTTGGAATTTCCATTATTGACACTAATTAGTTTAAGATGATTCTGTTTGAAGGGTTTAATGTTATCTTTAATCCTGACTTGTGCCAGGCTTTTGCAGCAAATCTAAATGCTATTCACTTGCACCTCATGTTACATAACTGTTTTTCACATGGCCTTTAGAAGCAATCATTGGCAGTAATAGTAATTTAATCCTGCTCAGAGACCACTGCTGTCATTGACTCTATCACTAGAAGTTTTCAAATATTTCTTATTCCTTATGCCAGTGGTACGCAATCCTTGTTGGTCTCATAATCTCTTAAAAAGTCCCTGTGCCACGTGTTTATCATCTTGCCAACGAGGGTAGGAGCTCGCTTACAGAACTGTTACTTGAGGTTTCAACCTAATCCTTATCCAATTCTTAAGAGTCTGGAGGAGGCAGGGATTTAGGAGTAAGTTATAGGCCAGATAAACTGCTCAGGTTTCTGGACTATGAAAGGGCAAGCTATCATGGAGCTGTGTGGATATAAAGCTAGGTGGAAATTATCAAATAAAATATAGTTGACAATACACTATTTTTTTTTTAATAGAAAATGAAACATCTTGCAAAATTTAAAAAACAGAAAGATTTTCTCAAAAAATTCAATACCTTAAGAAATAATTTTTAAATTTCAGTCAATCTATACTTAGTCATATTAAATATATTAAATAACTTTCTTGCACTGAGAAAACAGGTGTAAAAGGACAGCGCAAATGTTCTTTTTGTATCTTAGCCTTCAGATGGTTCAATTTACTTTGTCTGAAATTTCAAATCATTGTGGAAATGATTTAACATTGAACAAAACTCCTTTTTACTAAATTGAAGGATCTTCAATGAAATATTATAACTTATACCAGTCATATGAAAAAATGCATATATAATAAAATAATAAAAGGTAACATGAAATGGAAACCAAAATTTTAAAAGATCGTTTCCTTTTTCCTAAATGAAACATATTTGAATTTCTCTCGTAACAAACTAAAAAAAACCCACTCAAAATTGAATGCAAAACCAGAGTCAAAATGTGAGAAATTCCTTTAAAAATAAATTACATAGTTTGATCAAATCTCTAAAGATACACAACCAAAAACAATAGCCAATTTTTATCCATACTAAACATTTTGGTACTCTTCCTAGTACAATAACAGATATTTCTTGGAGGCATTGGTACCTTCTGTTTTGTAAACAATTTTCTACAAAAAATGAAGAACCCAAACCCTTTAGAAAGTTGCAGTCTTTCTTTCTTCTGATATCAGAATAATTCCCTTGGCTATTTTTAGCTCAAATTTCCGAGAAACAGTACATTAAAAGAACCCCTATCGGCTAAAAAGCTGGCAGCACTAATGTATCTCACTGTGAGTTCTACCTTTCAAAGGAATGAAAGTACTGAAATTACTATTATTGCCAGATTGACTGAAAGAGAAAAATGGTGCTCGTGGATTCAAGACACTTTTGACACAGCTTGTCAGTGTGGTGTGAATGGCAGGTTTTCAAAAGGGGACACATTTCTGCCTGTAAGCATTTTCAGCAGGAGAAAAATAATGCCTGATCTCCCTGTAGACACATAAATAATTGACCAAGTGGATTTACCCCCCTAACATATCAAAATCTATCAAAAATGTGAGGAATTCAATTCTGGCTGTTTCTCATGGAATCTGGAAGAATGGGAAGTGCACTGAGGTCAGCATCACGGGGCAGAAAAAGAGTTTTGTGATAGGACCAAAGAAGTGGTGAATGACAGTGACAAAACCTCTGGTTGGTCCTCCCCAGCCCAGCACAGCCACGCACAAGTGCTTGAGGAATGGCAGCAGCAGACAGAGACTGCAGGGGAGGAGATTAAGGCACTTGGTGGGCCTTTACTCTCTGTTAAGACATATGTGCTCTGTCAGTCCCACTGCACCCTGCTGGGCACCAGGGGCAGAATCTCTCCAGGCAGCTCACTTCACTGCATGGGACATCTCATCTCAGAGCCAGTTTAAACGTCTCTCCAAAATGATGATGATTTCATTGGGCTTGCAAGCAAGATGCATTTTAAGTACAAGTTATCTTTGCAACTGTGTGAATTTTTCATTAACTTTAGTAATATAAAGCGTAAGTTCAGTATTTATTGTTACCACCCAAAAACCCAAACCCCAGGCGAGCTGTGAAAGTGGGGAAGTGGATCTAAAATCATGGAGAAAAGAAGAAGAAAGAATGCATGCCCACTGTTCTTTCAGTTCAGTTTTTCCACCTGAAAAAAAAAAAAAACCAAAACCATAAAGGATAGGCATGAAGCCTGTAGTTCTGCTGAAAAGAGAACAGAAGGGACTAGAATCCTCTTTACCGCCTGCTAGGAGAACTGAGAATTAAAATTCTCATCTGCAGTGTTGCAGAAAGAATTAAGATGCAACAAAGGCAACAAAAGACCAGACAGCAAGAGATTGTGGAAATATGATGGATTGCAGCAGAGAGGGACACCAAGCTCAAATCCTGCATGAAAAAAGGGTGAATGTCTGACCTACAAAGGTCAGAGCTCTAGACATTAGCAGGGAGCAGAGTTTGGAGAATTGAATTGCTGCTTCGTTTCTAACCTAGACACATACAGCCAGACAAAGGGCACTACAGACAGCAGCACAGGGCCTGCAGCAAAAATCCTCCCATGCAAATCAGCAGAGAAAGCATGCTGTCTTTACATTAGTCAAGTACTTTATTTACTTACTTTTCACCTGAAATTGCCCTGTTCTCTCCCATTTAACCTAAAATTCAGATAATTTTTACTCTCTGACAGACCACATAAAATTATAAAAAGCAGCAGAAATTAAAGGGCAGAGGGTATTGCAGTAGTGAGAACAGTTTATGGCAAGCTGAAAACTCTACTGTAAACTTACCTCTTAAAATCCCCAGCACATACAATATGTACTACTACTGATACCATAGCTCTTCTACAAATAATCAATGCTTATAACATCTATGCTTTCTCCCTTATAAAAAGTCTCCATTTCCATATGAAATCTCCCCAAAATTTCAATTTACAGGAAAGATACAGAATTACTGGTATAAATACAAGACACAAAATTTCTTAAAACGGTTTTGAAGAACTAAAACTTGAGTAAAGGGGTACCTATCTTATACTGGGTAACAATTAAGATTATTGTGCTAAAATACAACAGATATGACCAACTATGAGAGAAGCAACATTTATTTCACTATTAAATTGCTAGAAAAATGAATGATGACTACCATTTTCTTTTGCAGTAGCACAGAAGAAAATCCTGCAAAAAACACCACTCCCTTTTCTTGAATATATTGCTTCAGTCACTGCAAAGGCAAAGGAGCAGCAGTATCACAGAGGCAATTGCCTTGCTGCCTTTTGTGGCTTTTTCCAAAGGAGGAGAACACCAGAGAGAACAGTCAGAGGACTCCTGACCTTGCTTCACTTTTTGCTAACTCATTGCCTCAATAAAGATGCTTGCTCCCTTATCCTTCATTCAAATCTCTGCTTTTCAAGTGGCATCTCTAACACTGCCATTGCATCTAAGAGACATTCATGTGAATTTCATGTCGTATTCCAGTAATACCATTCTAATGTTCTGATTGTGAGACACTTAAATACAGATGACTGTTTTAAGTGTGAAAGTTAAATGGTTAAAGATTCACTTTTAATAACCGTATGAAAACTGGATGTTGGAGACAATATATACATACTGTTCAAAAGCCAAGTGGCCATAGGGTACTCTACAATCAGCAGTGAAGCTCTGCATGAGGCCTTCCCTCCCTTCTCCTTCCCTGCCCAGGCACCTGATACATGTACTGGCTTAAGCATACACGAGCTTTTTGCCTCAGATTCATTCTACAGAAATCTAGGCATCAAGCCAAACTTTTGCTGTAATTAAGGCTGGAGACGAGTAAAAACAAGAGTCCCAAATAAAGGTTCAAATTGGAAGCCAGTTCCAGTCATCTGCATCTTGTCCATGGCTTGACCAGCTCTTGACCAGGTGCTCCCACACAAAGAAAAGAAAATCTGGTTGTTACAGAAAATTACAGAAAACATCACAGGATTACTTCTTATGACAAACAGGAAGACTCCATTGGATTTTCATTCACTTATTCAAGGTTTTCTTTGAAAAATTTAATTTACTCCTTCCTCCTCTTATTAAAATATGAGTATGAGTGAGGCATAGTCTGTCTGCAACACAGCAAAGCCTAGGAGTCTCCCAAGATTGACAAGGCACTCAACCCCACTTTTTTTTTTGCTGTTACACTGCTATTAAAAGCATTTGGCAAGAGTTGAACATGGCAAGCTGCTGGTTCAGGCCTCTGGTCATTCTCAAATCTGTCAAATGTGATGGCTTACACTTGGGAATGCTGGAGTGTGCATCCTTGGAAAATAAACAAGCTATTAAGGGCTCTCCTGTAGATTGTGCAGCATGTGAGTCCATCTTGTTATATCGGTCTTCTTTTCCACTATCAAAATAGTCTGTCACTAGAAGTCAAGATATTTCTTTGTTAATAAAAACAAATTCTGACATCCACTGATACTTGATTCTCTGTTTATTTGCCTTTTGTCTTATCAAATTCTTCAGGTTAAGTTTTTCTAACTTTTTTTGGCCTTTTTTTGCTTGCTTTTTATGGTATAAAACCTTTTACCAGAATTTGCCTGAAGGAAATTTTCACTATTTTATTTACAGTTTGATTGCGAAAAGAAATTTCTTTTAAAATCCCTTACTTGAAATACTCACAAAAGCAGAAGTCTCTTGGGGAAGAAGTGAAACAAACAGATATAAAACAACTTGACAAATTTTTAAAAACAGTAACTGAAAACAATGAAATGTATTTCATAAAGCAGAGCACAATTAAATACCTGATCCTAGCTAGCCTTTTTAAGGAATTAGAAATTAATACGGATAATACAAATACACATTTTTAACATTAGAGTGAAAATAAAAGCCCCTTTATGTTCTAAGGTATAAATGATCCCTAAATATCCTTCCCCTAGGATTAGCATTTTCCTAAGACTTTCCTTAGAGAACAGAGATTGCCTTTGTTATTAAAGCGTAACTTAGGGCATTTTCAGCACTTACTTGTAAGTGATTCAAAATACAAGTTTCTTGATACTATGTAACATCATTTTTCTTTATGACACCTAGGATTTAGGTAGAGATCAAAATTCTCAACCATAGATGTCTAAAACTGTGACACTTAAGCAGTTAAGGACACTGTAAAATGGCCTGATTTCCCCAGCTATTGCACTCCCTTCAGTCTTTTAAAAGGCAATCTGCCTAAAATTATAGCAAATAATGCATCTGAACAGGGAAAGCAGAAAGGTCTCCTATTACTTCTTTGTTTCTATTACTCTGAGATATGAGACACACTTTAAATTAGCTGAATTAATTTCTTAGACTCATTTTATTTTTAAAGTTTGAAGGGGGAGTTGGTTTACTCCTGAGTACTAAGTCATCTTTTATACACTGATGCTTTTTATTTCTCTGAAATCAATGAACTTTACAAATACTGAAGAAAATTTTATGAGAAACTGCTAAAACGCCCTGTTTAATGCTGCTTGAAAAGATATTTCCATTTAAAAGTTAATAATTTCTGAGTCAGGTTCTGAATGCATGGTACGTCAAACTTGAGAGCTCTTAGCAAAGAAAGGTTGTGTTGATTATTTTAAGGAATAAGATCTGATGAATATTCATGTTCCAAACCTAAATTCACTGGCTTACAAACTAGCCATTTGGTTTCCTCTGCCTTTTGTAATGTGTCCCAGGCGCTTTTTGCAGAGAGACTGGGTGACAACCAACAAGTAGAAACACTAAATTGCATTTTCAAGATTATGTCTTCTCTTTGCAATGTCATCAAAATCAGTGGAAGTTTGTGACACATGTCTTTTAACAGGTTACCCTCCACACCGAAGTTTACTTTTTGGGATTGGGAAGGAACATCTTTTGTGATTTGCAACTGCTCCCCTAACAGTAAGAAAGTTAACTTTTACATTGCAGCATACTGCAGTATAACTGGAGTATACAGGGCCAGTAAAAAACCCCATAGTCTGATCACCCTGAATGACTGATGAGAGAGCATAGCATGGAGCTGGTGTAAGAAAAAAATCCCCGCCTCCCAGATGGAGAAATCCAGTATTGAAAAAAATTAGTCATCCAGTATTGAAAAAAATTAGTCCTCTTAAGTGAGACCAGACCATCAATTCACCAAATTCAGATAGCAGCCTTCATGCCACTGCAGCTTGGTACCATTAAATGCAAATCAAAAGCTGGCAATCACTTCTTATTTCTTATAATTCAGGCATCATTTTGCAAACTGCCACTTTCTCATGGACTGCCACTTATGTATAATATTCTCACTGTGTATGTAGGCTTCAATGTACAGCCTAGTAAGTTCACAACATGCAGCACTGTGAAAGATAAGCCTTTGAAATGGTGTGACATTTCAGGGTGAATTGCTGAGCCATCGTTTTCCTAGCAAGCCATATTTCATAGCAAATATTACCTTGTGCAACTGAGAAATTGTCTCCTAAGGCCATGACATGTTACACAGTTCTATGAATGTGTCGAGAACCTACACCCCAACGACTAATCATGTGAAGTCCTAAGTAATGAGATCTTCAGTTACTCCCTTACTGTAAGTGGGACACAGAAGTTATTAGGATTGAACATGAATTCTCAGTGAGACACAGATAAGAGCAGAACACTGTGTGCAACTTCAAAAATAAATTACAACCCAAGAGGAACTTTCCATAGCTTAAAAACCTCTGCCAGCAGAAGAATATTTCCCCTTGCTCACCCGGCAGTGCTGTGCTGGCTCGAGATGCTCTATTTGGAAACAACACAAACAAGTAATATTGGGAGGAGGGAGAAGGAAGGAGAACCGCTGACAGTCCCATTGACATGATGGCTGCCTGGCAGTGAAGATTTGAAGCTGTGTTGATAGGCAAAGGCAAAGATAAGCAGGAGACAACAACCAAATCCTACTTATCCCTGCCAATGCCGTTGTTACCCAAACCCAAAGCTCTCTTTGTAGGCCAGTTGTGACTTCACCTCCCCCAGTGACAACCCTCCTTTTTGTACTGCAGTGGTGACCTTTTCCTGCAGGGCTCAGCAGCACTAATCCACCCTGTCATCCATCCCAGGAGCCTCTTCCATCTTTAACCTTTGTACAAAAACCTTAGGTATCATGGTAAGCAGAATTAGAAGCTGCTGCTGGAATCAAATCATTAAAGCCAAATGAGTTCATCGACATTGCTGTCACTACAATGAATAACCTAATCTCAACTGCTGTAAAAAAAATTGATTAAAAGAAAAGATTTTAAAGAAGTGGCTGCAGTTACTTTCAAGAAATTGCCTGCAGAAAAATGGAATCTGAAAACAGCATTCTGGAAAAATTATCTTATCTTGATCTAGATTGAATTATTTTACCTAACTTCATTCTCACTGTTTTCTAACCAGTCTACTGTGAATTGCTCTAATTTAATTTGACATTCAGACATTTGATGGATGAGAATTTCCTTAACCATTTCTTCTGCTACTATAGAGAATATTTTTTCATTATTATATTAATATTTCCATTAACTTAGTGATATATTAACAGTGCAATGGATATTAAAAATGTTGCCAGTGACAACAATCACTGCAAAAAACCATAATTCTCCTGTTTCTTCATGGTTTATGTACCAAAAAGAGTTTTGGAATTGCTAAGTCTCATTTTGGTTTACCACTTTGTCTAGCAAAATGTTTAGTACAACCTGCTCTGGGGGTTAGCATTTAATAGGTAGACCACCTACAGTGTGCACACAGTTATGTAACACCACAAAATGAGTCAGGAGATTCCTCTCCTTGATTAGATAATGAGCTCTTTCTGAGTTCTCATGTAGCAGGTCTGGAAGGTCTCTGTTATTTTATAGCAGAAATCAACTATCAGTGAGATGGAGCTATTGAAAGCTTTATAAAATAGCTTTTTCCAAAAATCTATAGCAATTGCAAGCGAGTAGCACTACAGAAAGCAGAAATATGCTTGGCATTTTCTCTTTCATCACATTGTGTCCGTTTGTCAAATACAGCATGGCCTTCTTCACGTGAGGATTATGTAAATAATATAGACTTGAGTTTATTGCATACAGCATCAGCATTACTAAACAATGACTTCTTGATTCCCTGTGGGTCATATTCCCATTGTGTGGTTCTGCATTTATTTTCTCAAATTAGTTAATGCAGACTTCCTGCCTTCAAGAATTCATGGAGCATCATTTTAAACTGTTTCCCTGCTTTTACTTTAAAAATGCTAGGATTCTTTTTGTCCAGATAGAGCAGATTATACAGTTATCAGGGAACACTTCTCTCTATCGTTGTTAGTAAGTGCTAATTGTACCTTTATAATCAACCACTGCCTTGCAGAAAATCAGTAAATACTTTATAAAAATGGACACAAACATACTATCTGATAAGAGCCTCTTTTCTAATTCACTATTAGATTATGAAATCTATTACTTATTCCATTGTGACCTTTATATTATTGACTCGTCTCTAATATTGTTTTGCTTTGCTTCTTTGTCTTTTATGCTCTGACTTCTTTTCTGATAGCTCTCTCACAGATATTCCTTTCAATTTCTTGCCTTCTAGTATTTACTGCTAATTTTTATTTTAGTATTTTACATTACTGCATTTGAGAAAACCTATATAAAAATCCAGCCCAGTGAGAACAGTCAATTTAATGAAATGCTCTGGGCATAACATAAAATTTTTACTATGGGAAATAGAATATTCAAGTGAGAACAGCTAAATGTCATTATTTAGCAACAGTTCTGAATTAGACTGTATGGTGAAACAAAGCAGCTTTCCAATCCAAATCTCAAATTTCACAGCCCCACTATCTCAGTACAAAATACCCTCAATTAATCTTTTCACGAACAGTTATATTCCATCTACTTTAGGCATGCTATTTCAAGGAAGAATTCTGCTGAAAAAAACCAATGCCTAATACTTTGAAAGAAAAGTATGACTGAATCATTAAGGAAATTAGGTGATGTTTTTGACTGAATTTGAATTTGAATAATGACTGTAAAGCTAATTTTGTAAGGGTTGTTTTGGATGATCTTTACTAATGGTTATCATAAGATGTATTATGGTATGCCCTAGAAATAATACACAAATATTTTAGTTGAATATGTTCCCTGCACACTGGAGCAACATGCAACTAAAATCTTTGCCCCAGAATATTTATAATTTCCATAGCATTTAGGACATGACAGGATAAGAAAACAGTAAGCACAGAAGAATCAATAGTGACCACATGCAAAACTGAGCAAAAAAGCAGTTGAAGAAGCCAGACCAAAGTTGTTTGCCTAATCAATAACATGACAAGTAAAGGTGTAAAGAGCAGACCTACCACGGTTAAGAAGAAGAATACATTCTTCCAGTGCAGAAATAAAGCACAGGTAACGTATGGATGCTTTTCAGGAAAAATGGGTATATGACTCTTGAAAACTTAACTCTGGAGGATCAGAAGGGTTGATAGCCAGTCTACAAAACCAGCAGACTTAGTACTTAAATTTTTGAGACAAAAATAGCTCTTTTTTTCTAGTTCCCTAATTTCAAAATAAGGAAAATACCCAACACTGGGATGTTCAGAGTATCAGTGAATGTTTGCACATGAAGACAAAAATATTAAATATTAAATACTGGATACTTCCTAAGACTGGTGAGTGAGATGGCAGAGTGATAATAGAATATTTCCTTCCTTTTTAATTGTAAGAAAAGGAAAATATCAGCATGTGCTGCTTGCTCATTTCTACTTCTGAAATATACAGTAAGAGATAATGTAAATCAGGTCTAATATACAGCAGTATGCTGTCAAGCAAAAAATGGTAAATAATTAGCAGATCCAAATGACATTGTCAGAGTAAATTTTTAATTATCTAGTTCATTAGACTGTAAGAGCCAAAATAGCTTCGTGAAGCTAATGCATCTTTGCAAAATTCTTTGATGAATAATTTTACTCTATCTGTAATCAGTTGTAGAACATATCTATAATCACCAGGAGAACATTTTCACTGCCTTTTTCTCTCCTTGACTCATAGTGTCATTATTTACCTGTTACCTTCCTAAGACAAGCCTTATACTTCAAGAGCTAAGAACTTATCATGCTGTGTCATTGCTAATCACTTAAGGTCACAACCTCTCAGTTTTTAACACCCATCAGTTTTCAGGGTGATATTCAAAGTCAACCAGCTTTAGGCAAAGAGCCAACACAGATGGTGACAGCATGAAGAGACAGCGCAGCTTGTGAACATCACTTCTTCCTCCACTAAGAACCTGATCACTCACTGTACACATGCAGAGAGAGAGAGACACTGACTTATGGGTGTGTACCACCAATACATGCTCACACCACATGGATAAGCACCTGCAGGCAGGACACACATAGGCATGGATATGTTGATATAAATACAATGTGTTGATTGGTGATTTACAGTGATGGGTTTTCTGCAGAACAGAAAGCAACACTCTTTTCCAAATCTTATGTGGCTTAGGAGTGAACATGGTAAAGAAAAAAGTCATGATTTTGCCTTCTGAAATCTTGCCTGCTACAAAAAGCATACCCATTTCTTCAGCTAGTCTAGGGAAAAAGAAACAGTCCATGTATATTTACTGCACTATGACAATTTAAAACCAGTAAGTGACATTGTATTAACCCAGGAACATCAGACCTTTGCCCTGCTTCCCTGTTCAATTAGAGCTTAATATTTCATTTGGGATTTTGGTGTTTATTTTTCAAGCTAAAGCAATCAAATCCAGGCAGCTTGAAATAGAGGATTCTTAATAATTATTTAATAATTACATCAATTCTGTTATGTGTTTGCTGTAAGTATGGGCTGAGATACAGCTGTAAGTTTCCAATTTTGTATTAGGTGAAACAGGATAGCTTGGTTTTTGTAAGGGCAAAGAAAACCCATGTTGTAGTAATTTTCCTGCCTTATCCTCTGATTCTTTTATTAGATCCTCTAATTATTAAAGCCCCAAAGCACCTGCACATAATACAAAGAGTCTGTCTGAAACCCAAAGAGTGTTCATGCTTTTCCAAAAATTCTACAAAACATGCTATTTTGTCTGAGAAAGCAAAGCAGACTTTGCATTTAAATTCTGGAAGTGTCAATATGCATCCAAAATGGCTGATTGCTTCCACAGTTTAGTTGGAACTTATCAATGTTTCATACTAAAAATTAAATAACTCTTAGGCTTAGAACTTGAACAACAAAGTCTATGACACAACAAACTTTTGCTGAGAAGGTAATGGGACCTCTGGCTATCTGTGTTTCTAGCAGTAAATGTACCAGGATCACAGTCAGGGAGATAAGGCAAGCTGCTTTAGTAAATCCCTGCCAAACAGCAGCCAGTCACCCAGGATCTCACCCCAGCATCCTGAAGCTCTCTCATCTTCCATAAATGTCATCTTGATTTAAAGCCAGAAAAGACAAAAAAAAGCAGGGCTACTGCTTGGCTGTGCACACACAGAAAAATAACAACCCCAAGCCCAAACCAAAACAAATTTATAAAACCCCTTATCAGCTAGAAATCTTGAGGAAGACATAGCAGCAATACAGCACATCTCTTTTAGCTTATTAATTATTCCCGTTAAGACTACTAAGGTTCAGAGGTGAGTCACAAAGAAAGATAGAAGGTGGCCACAAATGGCTTCACTATATAGGGGGTAAAAAACCCAACTTAAATGTTCCTCATTACAATGAAATACTTTCCCCACTTCCTACATTAATAGCTGTAATATTCAAGTTGTAGAGCAGGCTAGCAGGTGAGAGATGAAATAAAACATAGCTGCAGATAGAAAAAAAAATTAAAATCTGTTGCAATTAATTAAGTCTCTGCCATCTTGGGAAACTTTGTCCTCCTCTCACACTCCAGACTTGCTGGCTGTCATGTTTGTTACCACCCACTTTGCAAAGCTGAAAAAACTCTTTGAATGTTCCACATCATCAGCAGTATGTCATAGACTTTTTTCCATATTGAATATGGACAACAGCCTTTCACCATTTTTTCTCATTCCTGACTACTGTTCCTCTCTCCCAAAGTCCAGCCAGTGCTTATCACTCAAGTTTACTGAGATATGAGGACAGATTGAAAGATGAGATGGAAAAAGAGCTACTGAAAATTGGTACACTGGAAAAAAAAATGAGACCACAAAACCAGTCAGGAAAAGGAATAGCAATCATCTTCATAAATATAACTGGACAGCAAAAGTAGGTTCTCATATTTACTGAAGAGACAGAAAGGGACAGGAAAAAATAGTGCAATTTCAAAATGGAACCATGAGTGAGCTACAATCTCACCATCAAAAACACTGTGGCAATAAATTTAAAAGAGGGTATCACTATGGAAAGGCCTATAGCTAACTGCTGAGTAACTAATAGAATCAGGTACCTATTAAAAAGGAGAATCAGAGTCTATTTTGAATTATTGTCTATCCTAGAAAGGTGCAACCAGAGGAAAGAGCTTGTTATAGTCTATTTTGGTCAAACAAACAAGCAAACCAAACCAAAACATGTTGAGTATAAGAATGAAACTAGCTGGAAATGTGAAAAAAACCCAAACCCAAAGAACACATCTACTGGAATACAAGAAATCTGGTCAAACTTAAAAAACACCCCAGGAGGTGTAATGGAATTCAAAACTGCTTCAAAAGAAAAATACAAGGAGAAAAAAATGACCAGAGTGAGTTAAAAGTTGGAAGGTTAAAAAAGTCCTTTCTTGTAAAAAAAAAATGGTGAGGAAACCAATTAGGAATAAGGCTTCAGACAAGTCTTGCAGGCAAGAGATAACACCAGAGAAGAAGTACTGTGAAGTAATGCTATCCAAATGGGAATCCAGAAGGCTTTTATAAAAATATCAGAGGAAAAAACTAGCACTAGGAAGAGAAACCCATTAAGGAAGGGAGTCTAACTTTAAATTAGCGGTGACTCAGAACTAACTGAGGTAGCTGCTTGTTTTAAAAAAATCCATCTCCTACAAGAAAAAATTAAAACTCTGGCAAAAGTTTGTTCTTAAGAAATGCTTGCTTTACCAGTGACAATTTTAAAAAAAAACATTTCTAAGATTTCTCTTGGAATTTACAGAAAAATAGCAGATGGAAGAGCTTCATAGAGAAACATCAACATAATACTGACACTCAGGAAATGCATTCATGATTCTATACGTTCTTGTCCAACCAATTATTTTTGTCTCCACCAAAAGTAAATCATTTAACAACACAAAAATGAAAATATACTGGGAAACCAAAAAAGTCTTTCCCTTCCTTAACTAATGGAAAATTAAAGCAACCTGAGCATTAAAATGAGTTGATTTATAAAGACTGCAACTTGGTACACACCACACATTCAATTATATATTTTTTCTTAAAAACTATTGCTGCCATACATTTTATAGAGCCTCTGATAGTAGCTTCATGAGATCTTACTCTGATTAGAATATGAAGCTGGCTGATTCTTAGGGCTTGCACTAAGTCCTGATGGAACTGACACAGCCTTTATTACAAACTGGCAGCTAAATATGTATCAAAGAACTTTGAACCTGTAGCAGAAAGAAAAACTACCAGTAAATTTTTTGCCACTATAGGATATTACTCTGAAGTACTATTGTGATGTCTTTCTATTCCTGACACAATAAGCAGTGATTTATCTTGACTTTATACAATTTTCCTCATGTACTTTACTTGAGTTTTACATAGTCAACTACTGCAGGTTGAATTCCCTGTTCCATCCCAACTGCACACAGAATATACTGATGCCTCCAGGCCATGTCTGCATTTCCACAATCTGGGGATAACTGGCAATTAATGAAATGTTTTTTATAATTGAAAGCATCACAAAGGGTTCTTGAGTGATTATTTGGCTACACATAGCAACTGGCAAGTGCTGAGGCATGAAGCTCAGGGAACCACACCACCTCTGCTGAGCTCTTAGGCCCCTCTGAGCTGCCAGCAGCATTGCAAGAAGGATGCTTAGGGCTCTCTGCACCTGGCCAACATCCTCTGCAACAAAAGGCTTATCATGCTTCTCCAAGAGAAGTCAATGCATCCATGCTAAAGCCAGACACAAAAGAAATATTTGGGGTTTTTTTCAGTCAACAGCCTATAAAACAATTTGAGAATATCCCAGTTGAGTTGAATGGCAATATTGTGTTGTCTCATTTTGCTGGCATACTAACCAGAGCAGAAGGGCAGCCACAGAGGCACGCACACTGTGCTTGTCACTGTACGAACACGGTCAAGAGCAGCAGTGTCCTCAGTATCCTTTTGATATCTTTTATGCACAATTTCAGCAGTCTCTTTAGAAGACCTTTAGGTGTTAGGAGATATATTATAATTCTGCTTTGAAACATAATTGAAACATAATGAAACATATAAAGTTTATATCTTCTTCATGATGAAGTCCCTTCTCTGCTGTCTCTCTGGAAGCTTCCTGCTCCATGTTCAGCCCAGCCAGCAGGTCACTTTCTGATGGCCCTTTTAACATATACTCCTCTTGAAGAACTGCTCAGGAAAGTACTACATCATTTTGGTGAACTGTAAAGAATATTTAGAGTGTTCTAATAAAATCATTTTGAGGAAGTTTTGAATGGCAAATACAGTACTACATGTAGGGTATGCACTGTAGAGGAAGTGTAGGACTGTTCCATCTTTTTTCATTGGGAATGAGTAGTAAAATGCATACAGCAAAAGTTAGGCTGTTTAAATATATTAGAGACTCACAATATTCTCATGAGACTGTTCCCCATCTTCTAAAATCACAGTTGTTCAACATAATGGGGTTTATTTTCCTATCAGAAATAGAAAAAGACAGGGAAGAAGAGCAACATTCATGTCTAACCAAGTTTCCTTAAAGAAATATGGCTTTCTATGACACGTAGATTAATCCACAAATTTTTATTGAGGAAATTCTCCAAGGTCAGATGAAAAGAGAAAGTAATTTGCTAAATCTACAGCTTAAGCATCCAGCTCTTGATCATGTGCCATTCAGAAAGACCTGACAACATGTTCAGCGTAATTTCTACATTATGGCACGCTTTTGCAAACAGTATTTTGGAAAAACAATCAAAGGTAAAATAGAAGAAAACTAACTGGGGAAGATTCAGTTGTTTGAAGTTCACTCAGGAGCACTTCTGTTTGCCTAAAAGATGAATAGTAAATGTGTAAAGATTTAACACTGTCCTCTGAAAATCTATTTTTATCTATAGCTTTTCAACCTCCATAGTGCAAGCCATCCTGAAATTATTAGATTACTTACAATTCTCATTTTTTTTAAACAAAATATTCTTATTTACCTTGCCTAAATTTTCCTATTTTTCCTTTTTAGAAGGTAATTATTTCTTGATAACCTCAGGTTTTCAAATAAAAATCCTATAAAACCAGGTGTGAGATACTTAAGTTGGATTAGTCTTCTCAGGATTTATCTCAGGCTTTTATCCTAACTCCCTTGCAAAACACAACTGAAATACCAGGAACAAAACCCACAAAACTGCTACTCAGACAAGAGAAGGTGGTTTTTCAGAAACTGGTATCAGAAACAGGAGAATTTCCTAAGAAGTTAACTGGGAATCTTGTTTAGGCTCCTTCCAAATATATGAATTACGTCACATAAAAATGACAACACTGTCCTTCGTTTTCTGCTCGCATACAAATGATGCTTAGCATAGCACTGGCAATTGAACCTCTTTTTTAAGACTTTTGGTCTAAAACATCACAGCTGCCAGAGAGGGGAAAAAAAGAGGACTTCATATCCTGTTGTACCTTCCCTGAGCATGGGATTGATATGGGGCAGCTTTGGTTGTCCATGTACTATAGATTGCTTTATACCATATATAGTATATTTTACAGGGACTCTCTTATTAAGTGAATATCTGGATACATGTCATTATAATTTTTCTAGGGATGATGACTACATGGATGATGGAGGGGGAACAGAACCGGAGGTTGGAAAGCAGAATACACCTTTCAAAGACAACTTTATAAGGAGTATTCATTTTCTGGAAGAATCATCCACAAAAAATGCTGAGCTTCCTTCAGTTAGAGTATATTTTTAAGAAGCTGTAGCTGGTGATCAATCCTTAGTGTTACTTAAGATATATCATCAAGACAGAAACTTCTTCCAAAACCTTCGAGCTACTGAAAAATAAACTACTTTTTATCTTTTTCTTTAATTTTAAGAAGTTGAAGTGTTGATAGCAGTTTGACATCCTAATCATCACCTATAGCAGGGCTACAGCTGTAAACCAAGAAATGGACTATTATCTTGAGAGAAGCTCAAAAAACCTTATTCCTTTAGCAATTCAATACTTAGTGAAATGAACTCTGTATTTGGGATTCACTGCTACTTTTACACAGAAAGAAAAACAGGTGATGTTTTCAGAGTGAGGTGTGCTAAAGAAGTTGCTTGCAGCTTTAAGACAGCATTAAAGACATTATTCAGTTGTCCCCTGTAGCAGAGTCATGGCTAGTGAAAGGAAAGGAGCTCTTGTCAAGGAAATTGTAATGGTTACCTCAATAAGCATTAGTCAAACCCACTACAGGAGGACCAAAATTACATGTAGCATTGCTGACCAGCTACCTTCAGTATTTACTGCCTTTGTGCTGACTTGGACCGAATAGCTGCAGTAAGTCCAAGAATCTGACAAAACACCACCAAGGCAGCAATCCAAAATTAATAAACTATGTATCATAAATTTTCTGTGATGTAGGCTGTTCTTACTGCCCATACTGGAAAGCTGCAGAAATTGATTCAAAGTTTTTGGGGCTCACTTACCACTACTCAACAATTCAGTGGCTTGCTGGAATGGCACACATATACACAAGCCCGGTCATCTTAAAATTTCCAACATTTCCAATCAGATAGATACATTTTAAAAGAAAATATGAAGATAATTTTATTGAAAATAGCTGTTTAGGAAAGCTGTTGAAAATCTAGTTAGGATATTAAGTTTCAAAATTTATCTGGAAGGCTGTAAATTATCTTTGCCAGCATATATTATTTTTAATACACAGAAAATTATTTTTCCTACATGATTTTGCATTAAGTTTATCCACTTGATATTAATCCATTTCACAAGAGTATGGCTGGTATCATTAATTTAAATGATTAGAAATAAAGATCTACAAGAGGGGATTATAAATTTCTTTATGTACTGAACAAAGGGAAAAGACTTGCAAAATAGAGCAAATTCAGTTATTTACTATGCATCTGAAGATTTGAGTCGTAAGTGGAACACTGAGTCAACTCTTTTCATGAAGGGGAATGATTTTAACTCACACAGGAAAAAGAATCATTCTTCAGCCTTAAAAAGCCATGCTGATTTCTCTTTCAATAACTTTGATGTACAGAGAAAGATTCCATTTTAGGAAAACCATTCTAAAAACACTTGAAAGATAGCTCCTTTCACTAAGGAACTATCCCTGGGTGACAGGCTGTCACTTCACTGCAATGCTCTACCAGAATTTATTTTATTTAAAATTAAAACAAAAATATGTCTGCGAGTTTTCTTTAAATTCTTTGAAACAGTTATGTTTCATCTTAATATAACCCAAAAGCTAGATGTCTAGCAATGTTCCTAGTACAGCTGATAGAGATAAGGGCCTCCAGATGGTGGTTCATGAGTCATGAAGATTATACACCTTCGTTGATCTCTGGTTTCTCAGAAAGCTTTACATGTCTTCCAGTTACCCCAGACACAGAGCCCTCATTAAATTTTGTCTACTTTAGTATTTAAATCTGTAAATAAATATCTTAGAGAAAGATCTAGGCTTGATTTAAAAAAAATGAATAAGTTTATTCCTCGTATCTTGCTCCTAAAGTTCACAATGCTATTAAAATTGTGTGTGCATTTCTAGCTTCAATCAAAAAAATTTCAGCTTTTAGGTCCTGGCTGTCAGTATGAGTCTGTTCATTGATAAACTCTCAGAAGATATGCAATACATAACAGTGTTTTCTGACTCTGTAGTTTCTTTTCCAGAAACTGATTGAAATCCTATCCATTTGAAATACCCTAATTTCACTTTTAAATCAGTGTACCTAGTGTCTGATAAAAAATTGCTGGGTATTTAAACATGAAAGAAACTAGCTTATATCAATAAGATTTGTTGCTAGATAAAACACTTTGAGGAATGACAAACACCTGTTCTAACAGTTACTGTACTTCCCAGGGCAATGCAATTATTTCCAACACTACGCAATGTATTTAAACTGCAGTAAAGCAATTTTTGCTTTCATGAATTACATACACCGCAGCTGATAGGGTTAGTAGCCATTTTACATTCTGTTCTACAGTATGAAACATAATAGAACGTAATGCATTCAAAAGGAATAAAAGGGAAAGTTTAATACATCAGAAATTAAAGCTAATGCACACAGGTAAGAGATTAAAAGGTTTTTTATTAAGGTAAATTTAATTAGGTAAATCTGGTTTTAAAATCACATTCAAATAATGTATTTTAGATTATTTTAGATTATTCAGTCAACTAAGCAGGTTTGAATTATAAATATATTGTATCCTTTTGCAAAAAAAAACTTCTGTAGAATTTACTGAGGGTTGCACTCTTTAAATTCACACATCTGATCCTGCTTAAATTGTTATGACAATCTTTTGTTTACAAAGGAAATCTTTGAAGACTTAATATTTTAACAATTAGATACAGATGAGATTAGTGCTGTAACTTCAAAAGAAAACAAACTCCTAGCATATTGCTGCACCAAACATTTCCCTGTGTGGAGCTGAGGTTGTCACAAGGGGCTCAGAAGGGGCAGTAAGCCTCCACAATAGTGCTTGGAGAACAGATTGATGAGGGAGGCTTGTCTTTTCCTCTCTCCATCAAAAGAAGACTCAGCGGTGACATAGTTAAGATTTATAAGTAAAATGTTGATACAAGCGAATGGAGGGATTTTTTTTTTCCAAAAGGAAAGGTTAACACATGTTGCGCTCCACAGCAGGCAGCAGGCAGCCTGCAGCACAGGGTATTCTGTGCACTGGCTGGCAGGTTTTCAGCCACGTTTCCCAGCTTTCCCTTCACACTCTCTCTCTTTGAACATAGTCTTTAGCCAGTCTACAGTGTTCAAAGTCCATTTCTTTTTCAAGGAAAATAAAAGGCTCCCATGTTTTTTAACCTGCACAGCTTTAGATACATGCTTCTTTTATTTAATCATAGATAACGCATGACCAGGTTTCATCTGGATTCCAGCTATCTTTTTTTAACTGCCAATGATAAAGTTACCTTGCAACGCAATTTCAATTCCAAAATGTATTGAACATCACTGTTTTCCTGAAGGCCCAGGACAAAGTAGCACTGTTTTGCTCCAAGAGCAGCACATTGCAAAGGAAAAGGTCAAAACCTTTTAATTTTCCTCTTGTGCACTGTAAGCAGCCCTACAGCCTGAGCAGCAAAGTACACTCACACTTTAGATGTTTAGCTTAAATTTATTCTTCCTTTCACTTACCTATTTTTTTACACCTGTACAAAACAACAGCAAGTAGCTGACTGAACAGTTGATTTAACCCCTTTCTCATAACATCTCATGAGTATAAAAAGTGCATCATGATGGGGCTCTCCATTTTTAATTATTTCTCATTATTCTAGAGGTCTGCTGAAGTTGCCAAATCCATCTTTTATTTAAAGGAAACTTATACCTATTAAATCCAAAGCAAAGGATTTTTATAGTATTAAAAAATAATCACTTTCCATGAAAGGGTTAATTAGAATATTCTTATAATTCATATGTTTAGTTTGACAAGCATGCAACTACCTCAGTCTGGAATGTAGCTATTAGAAAAACAGTTCTTTAAAAAAATTACTTAACTAAGAAAGAAGTATCCCTGAGGCAATTTAGAACAAAAGACAGCTTAGCAATCACCAGCTGCTTTATCTCCAATAATAAATCATCAAAATCAGTATTTTTATATACAGTTTTATGAGGCTTCTGTCTAAAATACTACGTGCTTGTTAATGTTAGAACTGTAATATCAATTGCACCTATTTTATTACAAGTTTCAATATGACTTTTTAAAATAGCCATGCAGGAGAATAAAATTACAGGATTTGTTTCCTCCAGCCATCAAACGAATCAAGACATTTTAAAGAAATTAATTTGTTTCTTGACCTCAGGACTCAAATATGTATCACATGGGAGATTCAAGTTCTTTTATTTTATATTTGAGCCTGGGGTATTTTGGTTAATGATTTAAATCTTGCTACCCATGTTTTGTTCTAACGCACTGAGGCAGTACAGAAGCTTTTGCTGGTAACAATGAAGTACAGTGGTGGACCAAAACGTTGCTGCTGCTGAAACTGTAAGCCAAGCCTTGGAAAGCTTTTATTAAATACTTTGATACTCTCTTCAGAAGTAGACTGCAATCAAAATAAGCCATCTACATTTTGCCTGGAGTATTAGAAATCTGTTAATAAAAGATAAAGTCCTGTCTCACTTCAAATAATTTTGAAGTATTAAACCAAATTTTGAAATAAGCAGAAGTAATGAACACCAACAGACTGCATGTCATTAATACCTAGCTCCACTCCATCCACTTTTAAAAAGTACATTTATGAGAGTATTATATGTGTCATCTGTAAAGAGCCAGCCTTAGGTTCAATGAACCCACAGCAAATTATATACTCAGCTCATTTTGCATCACATGAGAATATAATTGGCTTGTATTCCTGCAAAAGTTTAAAAACTTATTTCTGTTAATTCCTCTTTAACCTAAACTGAAAACTAGTTGTCCCTTTTTCTTCCACTTAGTAAAAATTTTAAAAAGAGAAAGCTTAATTTGTCGTTTGCAGCGTGGTCTTGTTTTAAGGTAAATATCTGCCATTCACATTTGCCTTTTCTGAGTGTAATTTTTTAATGTAAGCTGGGTGCAAAAATGTGTGTCTCCAGACATGATGTTGCAGGATCATGACAGTTTAACATATTAATGACAGCATGCTAACAATGCAGTTTCTTTATGTCACTGATATTAATATAGTATCTGAACCTGAAACCACACAGCTGGTGTATGTTTCCATTTTTGGTTTGTGGTTCTATGGGCAATTACAGTAGATGTTTAATGCAAGTAAGGAAGGGTGAGCTTCACAAAATGAGATCAAAGTCCAGTTTCTTTGCTTATTTTTTGTTGTCCAAATCCTGACTTTTGAAAGCATGACCAGAAACAAATTGTACTAATTCAAATAACACTTTCTAAATTAATATTGTTGCACAAAATCATATTACTGAAAAATTTATTTCTCATTATGCTTTTGAAAATAGGGAATTCATCCTCAAATAATTCTGAATACTTAACAACATAATGAGCCAAAACACCAGGAGTGCTCCTTTTGACACAATTATTCTGCCCTTCATGCATGGATACCTACATGTTTATGCTTTAGGTACTTAAATTTAGCATCCATACATTGCAGAAACAATAAAAGCTGAGATACACATTGAAATAGATACTTCTAACTAGTAACTTTCTTGATAGCCTAGCAGATGCCAAGATGAGGAAAGATTTACACCAGAGACTATGAAAATGCAGGATCATTTGAGAATAATAAAAATGTAAATGGTGGGAAATGTTAACAGCAACAGCTGTGAAAAGAAATTACGGAAGATTAAAAGTATAGAAGAGAACAATAATAGTAAAAACACTTTAAAATTTAAATTGCTTCACAAGAGAGATTCTATCATTATGGCTTCTATAGGTATTTGAATAGTAACTGCAAAACCAGTGAGGTATAGATATTTAGAATTATTTCAATATCCTAAGAACTTACTAATAATGTAAAATCACAATCAAGAAAATGACAGCAAATCACACAGCTATATGAACCATGCTGACTTTCAGGTCTACAATGACTTTTTTAGACTGTGAGCAGAGTAACAGTCGCAGGCATACCGAGTGGTGAAGGCAGATGAAAAGATACTGGAAGCCTCCATATACAGTGCAGTTTTACAGCAAAACTCAGTATTTCCCAAGAAAGTCTTGAACAGCAAGAAGAAGGTATATCTGGTTTCATGTTTTATTACTTATATCTTCATATCTGTGGGGTGGATATTTGTATTTATTGCCATAGACACAGGTCCCCAGTGTTGGAGAGACCTGACATGCTGGCAGACAAAGGAAAGGGTAGAGGGCTGAATGCGTGCACACAGTGAACGGCTCAATATTGTGGCATATACATTTCCTTCACCCATAGCAAATCCTGCTCTGCAACCAGAAGCAGTAAACTGAACAGGTAAGAGTTGCATAGTCCCATCAATACCAAACTAGAGACACATAGCAGAAAGCACAGTATTAGTACAGTGATGAAATACACATTACACAGAATCATCCAGATAGAAAGGCAAAACGTAAAGTATGCCCTGCCATTTAGCAACATCCCAATGGGGTAAATTCCAAATGACACCAGAAATTTCAATGTGCTTCTAGAAACGTAAGGTATGAGAACAGGCATTGTATTCCATTTGGATTTTAAGTTACTGTTCATGATGTCTCAGCCTTTTCTAATATGACCAACCCTATGAAACAGAGCTCCCAGTTCAATGCCTATATGAACTCCGGAAAAATTCCTTTTTCAAAAGCACAATATTCCAACTCAAGGCTCATCTACTCAGACAAACACCAGAAGATGACTTATAGTCATTCATGCAGGAAGTTAGTTAATAAACTACAGGCAAAATCTGGAATTATTTTATTATAATTAATAATGTATTATGGTGATTATGGTTTGGCTGAGAACAAACAGGCCAAGCCTAAGCTAGTCTGAGCTGCCAAATCTTCTGCACATGTGACAGATGGTGGAAGCATTTGAGAGACTCCTTATGCATAGGAACTCTCAGTTACTGGGGCTCAGATTCAATGCAACAGCAAAGTAGCTGAAGTGGGTCATGATAGCAGCACACTAAGCAGCATAAACTTTAAAGCTTTGGATTTCATCCAAAGAAAAGGTAAAAAAGAAAGAATACTGCATTCAAGGGATGTGAGGTGAAAGTGGTTGTACAACATCTGTTGACTGACGAAGGTGAAGAAAACTGTGGTTTGTGACACACTGCATTAAATTCTGCAGGTATAGGGAGTGGAAGGACAATGCTTGAGCTAAGTGGAGCTGTATTTCCTTCTAATAGGACTTACTTTAAACTTCCCTAACAGTTTGCATGAACATCACAGGGTGGTTTGGAAATATTACAACTTACTTTGCAATAAACCTTTTTCTTCTGAATAATTAATTTTGTGTGCTTATACCTAATCTCTTTTGGCTCATCTTACTTTGAAGAAGGTTTTGAACTCCAAGAATGTTCCTCAACTACTCCCTCTAGAAGTCCCAGGAGGCAAATGCTAGAGTGTAGAGGAAGTAGACAGGACAAAAAATGAAATGAAGTGTCATATCATACCACTGAGAACTCCCTTAGCCATATCCCATGTTATATCAGATGCAGAAAATCCATCTTGCTCTCTGACTAATTTCTTATGGTAACTGAAGCAAGGTAAATTGGAAGGAATAACCACTTATTAACAAAAAAAAAGAAAAAAGAAACAACTGTTGACATCTGATGCTGCCAGTGTCTCTTCAGCCTTTACAATTCCTTCCCCAGAACAAGCAAGTTTGCTGTAGTACTTTCTGCACCAATGTGCTTTACAGAGCAGCATGCAAGCGAAGCTTAAGCCTTGATTTATGCTGAATTCATGAATTTAACTTTTTATGAAGTTGTTCAAAGAGCAGTTTAATGTTATTATCGGGATGAGCTCTCTCAGACTACGTTTCCACATGGAGAGCCTTCAAACCTTTGCTTTTTGGCAAGATGTGGAGATGCAGGTGCTATCTGAACCAATTTAGAGTGTGATCAAACCGGGGACCTGCTTGTCTTTTTACGTTATCCATGAAATGAGAATCAGTCTGAAAGTATAAATTTACCAGAAATTGCATTACCCTTAGAGATATCAGCCCTCATCTCTAAAGAATATTGTACTGCCAGCTCATAAAGAGAAAAAGTTTTAAAATATAAGCAGAAGCTACAATTTGTCAGAGAAAACCCAGGTTGAGTTTTCATGAATATGGGACTGCTGTCAGCAAAAAATGCTGCCTCTAGTAATGGACAAAATGCCAAATTTCTCTCCTGCTTGCTAATGTAAATCAGATATTTGCAGCATATAATTTATTTCCTGCCTGAAAAGAGATGCCAGGAGAGTCTTTTACAACAGAAAGGCAAGGGCAGATCATGCCAATTATGAAAAAGTTTTATACTAACAATGCCACAGAGAAAATGTGTATGTCCTTCATGTATCTACAGGGATGAAAGAGAGGAGAATAATCCTCTTTCACAGAAGGTCATCATACCAGTGGCAAGGCATACCTTGAAGCTATGACACAAACCCTACTATTTTTTGTTCAGAGTAGAAAAAAAAAGCTGTAAAAGGCTACGTGAGATTAGATGAAATCTTAGGACCAAAATTTACCCTACCAAAGTCTCAGCAATCTCTACTACTTTTTCTACCTGATGTCACATCGAATGTGGCACACATCATTGAAGATCATCATAAACAATTTTTTTCTAACTAACGCAGGTTTTTTTGCAACCAGTTTTGGTAAGCATGTGTTTTATTATCATCAGAACTCAGAAAAATATTTATATTTTACACTTCCTAAAAAACTTCTGCTTGTTCAAGGAATAACATACACTTATACATAAAAAAACCCCCCACCCTATGTCCACGAAGAACGATTAAGTTTGTAAAAATAAAGTATTGAAAGGTCAGGGAATGCCAGAATTGTCTGAATAGCAATAATTTAGATACCTCACGCCTGTGCATTGTGAACAAACCTTTTAATTAAATATTGACATAGTATGTTCCATAAAACCTCATTTAGAGGGTCTGGAAGAACACAAGAATCCAGCTTTCTTTCTTTGTGTAAGGAAAAGCAGTCATTACTCGAAGTAAGTTCTACTTCACATTTGTAGATGATAGACTCTGCAAAATACGTATGTACGTGCACACTGTACAGAACAAACATATACATTAACACAAATAAGCATCCAGTGTTTGAGTGGCATCTAGAACTTGAGGAATACTAAGAAAAAGTAAAAAATCCCTTATTTTGGACCTTTTTTTTTTTTTTTTTTTCCTTCCTCAGGGGAAATCTGCATGGTTCAAAACCTGGGTGTGAATATTGTGTGGTGGGAAGAGCTCTAATAACTTCACTCCCGGGGGAAAAAAAGAGAGAGACATAAAAACACGTGGGCACTAGTGACATTCTCTAATTACATGACTGCTAGCCTCTAAATTTTCCACCCTCTCTCTCACTTTGAGCGTAAGGTTCCTGTTCTCACATACAGATCTCCACAGAAGTCCCTCCTGCCCACATCTCATTTCTCATTTTCTCCTTCTGTTACTGCCTGAGTTCTGTCCAAAGTATTTTCTTAAACGCCTACTATACGTGTTCTCTGGTCTTTGCATCACGTCAGTGCTTGCATTCCAAAGAACCTAGCTGTGTTCATTTGAATTTCTATCTAAAATAGGGTTTTTCTGCAAGGTCAACAAATGCTCTGATGTCAGCTAAAGCAACCCTCTTTTTTAAGTAGCAAGTTCGCTAGATGAAAATTATGTTCTTTATCCTGATGCATTGCTTGCACTGTTTGAACAATGCAGACTATTCCTGACTTATATTTTAATCAGAAAATGTGATAAGTGAAAATTATATCATACCTAGGTAAATATCCTAGAACTTCTTCAACTAATTTGCTGGGTTTATAAAACCAGAACCACTCCATGAACCTTTCCTCCCTTTGTGATTAAATACTTCTTTTTTTTCCTAAAAGAAACTTAATTTTAAAAAGAGGGCACTCATATCGACTCCGTAAAATTTTAGACTGCCAAATTTCACAGCTGTTCCTTATCTCTGTGATGGTGTGACCAAAACCCCAGAGCTGACAGCTCCAAGTTCTGCAAAAGCTGGGTTATGAATTTTTATTTCTCAGATGTGGATAGAAGCCACGAATATGAATCTACTTTAAGCTTAAGGAAAAGAAACAGACATACTAGTGGGAGCATGTTTTTATGCTCACACCCATATATAACGGCAGGATGGAGTTGCTTCTTTTTTCACACTGCACAGACAATGGGATAGAACCCCAATTCTCACTTCTCACTACTTGCCAGTACTGCCTTCTTCTGATACTTGCAAAGGGCAAAACAGGTGAACAAGACTATGGTTCCACTTCCAGCCAAATCCAAATGCATGTTTTAAACCATGTCACCAGCGACATAAGCTGTCTGCTGCCTAGAGACCATGAGAATTTTCCACTTGCTCATCAATTGATAAGGCAACCTGTAAAAATCACATCCCATTTCAGAAGTTCAAGATTGCAAATAAGGTCTGGGCTTCTAAATATTTTCTCTTACATCTTCAACAAAAAGTTCTTCCTAAGTCTCCTTCCCATGTGAGAAATTTGCTTTTTTTCCCCTGCTCATTGTGGTATTTGCTATTTTGGGTGCTCAGAAACCTTGCAGCCTCAGAATCTTGCTTTCTCTTCCTATTCCTTATGTGATACTTTAGCAAGTATGAAGAATGTGAAATATTTATAAAGCTCAAACAGGTTTTTACTTAGCAAAGCACTGTTACCTGTCAGCATCCACAGTCACGTCATGAACCCCTCTCTGGATGACGTCTCGAGAGGCAGCGAGGTCTGGTATTCGGTTCAGACTTCTTGTATATAGGTTGAGTCCTCCATCTGTCATGTACCTGAAAATAAATTTGTGGTCAAACAGTGGGGAATGCAGCCATCTGGCAACCGTGTTTCACTCTAAAGTTAATGGTCTGTGAAATTCAAATGTTTAAGGTACAGGTTGTCTTACTAGATGGTAGACTGATACTAAATATTCCCATTTTATGTGCCCAGCACAGGGAGATTGGGTATATGCCTGTTTTCTGGGATCATTTGCCTTTTACTATGATGTCTTACAGGCCACCTTCTTTTACTAAAATGTTTTTAGACAGAAGCCCTCAAGTATCTTCAAAAGCACATTTTAAATGCTGTGGTTTTGCCAAAAAATAGCACCAGGTGCAAGAAACATCACTCCAGCTAAAAAAAAAAAAAAAAAATAAAAAAAAAAATTAGCAGCATTTCTTTTTCCAAATGGGAACAGAAATTAGCAACCCAAATTCATAGTCCCTGCCGGAATGCAATTATTGAGATATAAAAGAGAAGATATCCACTGAAAACCTTACAATGATATTTTTCTGTATGTTCCTTTTGCTTGATTCCCACCACTTCACATTACAATGAATGTCTAAGGAATGAACCGGTGAGTACAGTGCTGCTTACTCACTAGAGAGCCACTAAAAGTTTGTGAACTAGAAGCACCAGGAATAATTTCTAGAATGTCTACCTACAGTTTAGTTGTCTCTATGACAAGTCTTGGAACTAATAATAGAGCAGCATCACAAGCCTGTCTTACTCTCAAGACCTGTCCATCATGCTCCCAAAGGATCTTTCATCAAACTGTCTTCCCTCTTAGGCCCTTGTTCTTTGTTTCCCTTTTGTATTTTTTAATAACTTTCATGTACCAACAAAGCATAAATTTATTTTTGAAGGGCCATGCACAGCACCAAACATAGAAGTGTACATATTCAGAAAAAAGTTTTCTATACCTCATGGAACCTACCCAAAATAAAATACAGACTTACTGAAATAGGCATAGTCCTAATGCTAGGTTGATGGCTAAAGTGATTTTCCAGAGTTTACTCACTTTAACAATCATCAAATTGTATAAATTCAATCTTTATCACAATCTCTCCTCCAGCCATGCAATGGTGGCACACAAACCCATCTTTCAATCCAAGCACACAAACATTTAACTTTAGTAACAGCATAGAATTCCAGGCAAAAACCAAGGCACACACACTACTGCTGCTCCAACTTCCTGTTGGCCCTCTCCCTGTGGTTCCTTATGGGATCAGATTTAATTGAAATCAACTGTGAAAGAGACCTGAGGGCCAATGGAGCAGTCTGGGAGCACCTGCCTCTGCCTCCATCTACGTGGTTCAGGGTGGGTGAACAGGTGCAGGCCTTGAGACCAAAGATGCAGCAGTGGAACCCTCTGTGATAGTTCCAGTTTGAGAAGGCATCATGTCTTGGGTGGCAATATGGATGAAGGCAACCTCAAGGCATTAAAACACAAAGGGTTCCTTTGATTATTTTTGACAAAACTCTGAGGCATTCAATGCATGGGTAAGATTTGGCCTGCAGTTCAGCAAAGGATTTCTGAAACCTTGGTATCTGGAGTTTGGAGATGGTAACTTCACATTTGTTTTCAAAGGTAAATTAACAGTCACACTTACATACTATATTCATCTTTTTATTAAAGACAAAATTCAGACTTTTTTGACAGATAATTTCGCTAGCCTTGAATTATCCAGTAGATTCCACAGCTCTAGAATGGCATATTAAATTTAGCTGTGGCTTGAATGCAATCCAGACTGTATGGATTTTTTTCCTCTCTAAGTAAGGTCTGAATGGAGAGACTTAATAAGTGCAACAGGCCTTCCTTGCACTAATTTCTAATTACTGCTGCATTCTTGTCCCCAAGTGTTTAAAGTAATTAAACTGATAGTGGAAGAGGCATAGAGGAGATAAGGCTTTACATGCCTCGGTGAATCCTGAAATTTCAGAACTTATCAACTTGTTTTTAACATTTGCTGCGCCTAAAAACGTTAACTGAGCACAGAGCAACTTACTATCTATTGAGTTATCCTTATTAGAGATGCAAAGAAAAGTCACATAAGATGACTATATTCATCCTTTAATGTGATAAGCTAATTAATACAAATCATCAGGCACTGCAAAGGACTCCCTTTTTAAAAAAAACTGGAATAAAACCATGCATCTGTCAAAAGCAGCATTAATATTTCCTTTATGATAAGAGGTCCTCAGACATTAAAGTATCATATTTTCCATATGTATTTTCTCTTTTCTAGCACATATAAATATGGCATCCTACTTGACATAGGTGTTGTGGACAATGGTGTCAGCAGTGCTCCATACACAAAGCACTGAGACAGCAGACCAGGGAGATACAGGAATATGCTTTCTTTATAGTGATGCTTCTTCTAGAGATCTATCTTTGGATGGTGCTTGAGATGAGACACTACTCCAAAGAGAGCTTTGATCACAGACTTAGATTTGCCTTTAGGAATGTGTCATACTCAATTTCTTCACCCACTGTTCTCTAATCATAGCTATACTTCAAACTAAGAGATTAGATTGACAGCAAGAATTCTAAAATTATAGAGTGAAGCAGGGTGGTGTGACATGACCATGTACTCTATGGAATGTCTATTCAACATCAGTCAGCAAGCAGCCTTGAGATGCCAACAGCAGCACTGAATAATAATTTAAGTATGAGTTAAACTGTAACATAGTTTTCCTTTCTTAATGATGTTCTATGAGTTCTAACATACACAGGACTAAACTGACTTGTGTTCCTAGATTGATATAAGACTTGTTGAACAGTGATTTGAAACACAGGGGATGCAGTACCTCAAAGTCAATCAACTGATTAAGCAAACAAAAATAAAAACTGTGATTCTTCCTCCTGGATCTATTAAGAGAGTAACTGGTCTAGTGTTTTACGAAAAGATATTATTGCTCAAATGATATGCACAGTTGAAAATCTGCAATAAAGGTCTATTACACCAACTATACTAGACAATATCTGAAGTGGAAACAGAGAAAGTCAGTGGTGTCAACAACAGCTTTTCATCAGATGGATCCAATGCCATACCTACCATCTCAAACAACACATAAAAATACCAAAAGAAGACCTATCCCAGGGAAACCAATGCAAAATGATGGTTCACCAGACAACCAGGAAATTACAGTAAGTAATACTAGAACTCAAAGTTCACAGCAAAGTAATTTTAATGTTAAAGGAAAAGAACAGAATTTGAAGGCAGCTGAGAGTATCACTGGCAGATTGGAGGTTTGGTTTTTTATACATATATTTAAATATTGCAACTATAACGTACCTTCTACTTGTGTGCCAAAATTTTCAGAAAAATCCTTCTAAACAGTCATGCATTGGTTCAAATGGAGAAAAAGGTGCTGCTTACCCACTATTGATGTCATCAGTCCTCAGGCTTTTCCCAAGAATGTCCCCATCACTCATGTAGCCACCAACGTCAGCTTCAGAGGATATGTCCAAATCACCACTTCCCTTCTCACTCATGTCAATCTGTGAGATATTTCCAAGGCGAGAAACAGCTGCTCGGCGCAGCGGGGTGGTATACATGAATCGAGAAGGGTCTGTGTGTATGAAGCGACTTGCACTGCTGCGAGGATAACCAGCACCCAAGGATGGAGCATCTCCTGCCTGCAGCCGAGGACTGGCCTGCCCCAGCCTCCAGGTCACCGGGGTGGATCGGCTGGATAAGCTCGGTATGCTTCTCCCATTCACTTCAGTTGTCACAGTGCTGTCAAAAGTTGTCTCCAATGTGCTGCCAAACAGAATGGAGAAGTCAGTGAACTGTACTTTCTCTATTCCTGAGATATCAGGAAAAGTGAAGGCTGGAGGAAAGCATATTTGTTTCTAAAAATTCTCCGTGTGTGTATGTGCTTTCACCATATGCACATGTGTGCTTGTATATGTCCTCAGTACTGAGGCCAGTCCTGTTTAATATTTTTATCAATGACCTGGATGAGGGGATTGAGTGCCCCCTCAGTCATTTTGCAAATGACAGAAAGTTGGGCAGGAGGGCTGATCTGCTGGAGGGCAGGAAGGCTCTGCAGAGGGATCTGGACAGGTTGGATCTAAGGCCCGAGGCCAATTTTATGAGGTTCAACAAGGCCAAGTGCCAGATCCTGCACTTGGGTCACAACAACCCCATCCAGCACTACAGCCTTGGGGACACAGTGGATGGAAAGAAGCCCTGCAGAAAAGGGGCTGGGGGTGCTGGTGACATGGCTGAACATGAGCCATTGTGTGCCCAGGTGGCCAAGAAGGCCAGTGGCATCCTGGCTTGGATCAGCAATAGTGTGGTCAGCAGAAGCAGGGAAATTGTTACCCCTTGTACTCAGCCACACCTCAAATCCTGTGTCCAGTTCTGGGGTCCTCAGTACAAGAAAGACACTGAGGTGCTGGAGCAAGTCCAGAGAAGGGCAACAGAGCTGGTGAAGAGTCTGGAGAACAAGTCTGATGAGGAGCAGTTGAGGGAGCTGGGGTTGTTTGGCCTGGAGAAAAGAAGGCTCAGGGGAGACCTTACCACTCTCTAAAACTACCTGAAAGGAGGGTGTAGTCAGATGGGGGTTCCTCTTCCCCTAGATAACAAGTGATAGGACAAGAGGAAATAGCCTCAAGTTGTGACAGGGGAGGTTTAGATTAGATATGAGGAAAAATTTTTTCACGGATAGGGTTGTCAAGCACTGGAACAGGCTGTTCAGGGAAGTGGTGGAGCCACCATTACTGGAAGTATCTGAAAGACTTGTAGACGTGGGACTTTGGGACAGGGTTTATTGGTGAACTTGGCAGTGCTGGGCTAATGGTTGGACTTGGCGATCTTATAGGTCTTTTCCAACCTAAACAATTTTATGATTCTATGATTCTATAACCTCTACTTGTGGGAATGGTGCCAAACACCTGGCATCTTAACCAAGATTGGAACAAGAGAATATTGGCCCTAGAGGCTCTGCTGATCTGTGCATGTGATTGAAGGTGCTGCAGGAAAACTATTTTGGTGGAAAATCCACCATATGAGTGTGTCACTTGGTGTGATTGAAAACAATCACATGCATGGAATGCTTGAGACATGCTTTGTGTGTAACAAAATTAGCGGAGACCCTAGGGACCAATCAGAAGGCGGTAGTTTATCTGTAACAAAATTAAAATAGAAGGGAGCTCACATGTGAAGATAAATGAAGGAGAGGGAAGAAACAACACCTGGAGAGCTCAAAGCTATAACACTACACCAGTGGGTCTTTTTCCCATGGCCAACATATTTATTTTTCACATTTAGATTTTTCCTTGCATTTGATCTCATCCCCAACATCTACTTATAAAATTACCTAAAATAAATTTTATAGGCTTCTAAGTAAATGTGTATGAAACAACTATCTTTGTGAAGTATTGTATAAAGACACTTTGACAGTATACTATATGAAAGTCACATGGCAGTTTACTGTCGCAGGTAATTTTCCTTGCAAGTCTCTCAGTCATTCAGCAACTAGTAATACTCTCCCATGGTCCATATTTTCAGCAGTCTACACAAAACCAGTATACCTGTGGCTTATCTGGGTCCCTCTAAGGCTGGACATGGTTTCTTCCAAATTCTGTCTCAAATCTGCTATGTTTTTGACAGTTCTCATTCTTCTTGTTTCAGGGTCTTCCCCTGGAAGAAAACAGTAAAACCCACATACTCTTGAACACGAGTTTATAAGGTTCAATAAAGTGCACACATATATCCACAGCTGAGAACACACACACACGATTGTAAATAGGGCTGTCCCTTTAATCTTTTAAAAAATAAAACTTCATCCTTTCATTAATAGAACACATATATGCTTACAAATAACATGTGGTATGTAAAAAAGCCCACCAAAGTATCCCTGTTAAGGCCCAAATCTATTAATGAAACTCTGATTTACAGTGTTGGAATTTTTATCCTCTGTAATCAAGGCATGATGCAGCCCCAGACCACTTGATACATTATAAAGGCATTTTTTAGTCCTTGACATTTTACATAACTCAGTAGGAAAAAAAGCCACATTAAATCTGTGTCTGGAAAGAACTGGGATGACTCTTAGAACAACTCTTTGGTATTCACTTAACATCAAGGCTATTTCAAAGTACTCCTTAAGTAAGGCACTTAATAAAGCATCCTTCCAGGACTGTAATGCTTTCCTGAAGAGGGACATTATTCTTTGTATGGGATAAAATAAAATATGCTTCTTGGGATACAAATCTGAACACTCCACACACGTGCATCATTTGTACAATTACAGGTTTCAACAGCCTTCAGGATCCATTGTGAAAAACTGGTCTCATATTTCAGATAAAGAAGCTTTCAGAATTTTGCCTAGAACATCCTGAACAATGTTTACTCCATACAATTAAAACTAAATTTTAAAAAGGAGAGAAGACACGTATAATATGTTACAAAAGAAAAACATAATAAGTCTCAAAGGAACCTCCAGTAGTCATACACCAAGAAACAGAAATGCAGGTTTTCTAGCAAATTCATAGATCAAGGAAGTTTAATTCATTTTACTTTTGAACAATAAGAGAATTTAAAAAGAAATTCTGTGACAAAAATTACTGATTTGTTCAAAGCTGCTGTTCTACTGCTGATTGTATCCTGTATCTGCTGCTTGTAAGAAGGTTGGAAAGAAGCATCGGTATTAGAGTTACATGTAAAAATGCTGAACTTGAAGTGCAAATAATTCCTCTTTGACTCTATTACAAATTTCACATCATACCTCACAGACCCTTTGTAGTCAGGTCCTATTGCCCAAACGTGCTGCAGTTAAGAAAAATCTCAACTCCTGATATTAAATGGAAATAAATTATTTCATATATCTTCCATATAAGCTTTAATTCTTCCTCAATAGGCAAGTGATGCATTGTACTAGCCAACATACCCTGCAGTTGTGGCTTAATGTCAAGCTAGCTTTCACAGCAATGCCAGTTTGAGGTTTTCCCATTTCCTCTGCCCTGGTTGTGTCTTCTGTCCTCTTTGCTGCAGCCAAACAGTCCTTCAGTAAATGATGTTTGCCTATTTTATCTCTCAAAAAAAAATTCTTCAGTGCGTTAATGTCTATAAACATCTGTGCTGGCACCATGGAACTGACAGTGGGAACAACACCTGGGCAGGACGGGGATACAGGCCCTGCAGTGCTGCCAAACTCTCTCTTCTCAAGCCACACCCCAAGGCCATGTCTGTTCACAATATTTAGTTCCATAAAAGAAACCACCTGTGTACATTTTTACATGTAGTACCTTGCAGGAGGCAAATGTTCAGTCACTGAAACTACAGCTGTTCCTGTGTTTCAAGCTAGATGTGTTTGATAAAGCATTGGCAATCAATGTACCCATGGATCCCATGAACTCTTTGCAGAAGTTTCTGCACCACCCTGGAGATTCCTGTGAGGCAAAAGGGCTCATGCTTCAGCTCATGCTGAAGACATTTATGTCTTGTTAGACTGAGACTGCTTTTCAAAGCCCAGACAATTTCCAGGCACACTGTCCATGCCTGCCTCCAGGCAGTTGTGGTGCACTCAGTTCCTCACTGTCACTGCCCTTTGCCTTCCCCACTCTGCCAAGCGCATTCAAATTGACTTCCAGGAGCACGTTATATTCCTGCCACAATACCTACATAGGGAAGATCCAGGAACTGTTACGTGCCCTGCCTTGAACCAGAGGTGAAAGAGTAGCTTGTTGGCATAAGAAAATTTTCTATTTAAACAGAAAGACCAATTCCAGGGTCTATGCAGGCAGAATTAGAGTCAAAACAATACTCTACCTTTATATTTATTTGAGGAACTGAATACAATTCATATTCTACAGTGACCTTGCCCTTTTCCTTCCTTGTTTATCCTTGTCAGTTGTCCTCTTCTGTATGTTAACACTGCAAATTCTTGCAGCAAAAATGACAGCAACTGTCTTTTTTAGTATGTACTGCACAGTAAATGACATAACAAAGCCTTGAGGTATAATTGCAATACATTAAATAAAAAGGTACATATATGGCAAGCTGCCAAAATATATTTTCACAGTGAAGAATATTTCACTTTCAGACAAATTATACCATAAAAATTGGGGTTATTCTATCCTGCAGAGGTGAAAAGTTTGAGATCTAATCTCTTTTGATCTCTCAGTGACACAGAGGGTAATTTCAAAACATTTCCACCAGTTCTTACTAAAAAAAAAGTTAAAACTGAAGTTTTATTATATTCAAATACTACACAGTACTTTATAAAAAATTCTCACTCTAACTGTTATAGGGGTTTAAAAGGAATTTTTCTTTTTTCTTTCCATCCTTCTCTAAAGGCCATATCACTGGAATCCTGCTGTACCATGGATGAACAAGTCAGAAAGTATAAATAGTTGAACATGACAGTGAAGAAATTTTCTGCACTGAGTACAAGATCCTACATTTTCACAACAATACTGACTCCCCATTTACAAGCCTCCTTCTGTAAAGAAGACCATAGGGATGCTGAATATGTTTATTTTTCTGAAAACTAACTACACCATGCCTGCTAGTGGAGACACTATAGTGCTTATTGCATCAGGATTGGGTTCAAAGGGATCCCAGACTCCTCTGGATACCTTGTTTCTTATGTTACGGTGCACTGCCATCATAGTCTGGCCATATTTGCATGACCTAACATATCAGAAATGCTCCCTGTCTTGTTATCTCAAGTGATTCTGGTTTGGACAATAAAAAAAAGCCAATCTGTCTCACACATGGGGAGTCTAGGATAAGACTAAAACCAGGGTACCCTGAAACTTTCTGTCAAAAGTCTGTTCCCCTTACAAGAAAGGCCATTTGCTCCAATCACTAGTAGCTTCATCATTTATCTTAAACATTATTATTCCAAAAGACTGTCCCCAAATTTTTGCCTATAAACAGTGAATCGTTATTCCCTCAATAAATTTCTGGAAAACACATTCATTTCTTCCACTGTGTGAGATACATTCACAGGAAATCAAAATAGACATTTTATAGGAACTACTGGATACCTGGGTTAGACTTTTACATTCACATTTCTGAGGCTCACCCATAGTTTCACATTCAATAATACTGTTCATAATGATTTCTGTTCTTCTGCACATGTAATCACAGCCCAAAGCAAATGGGAGAATAACAGTTCCACCAATTGTCTGATTTGCATAAAAGGATTTACAAATAATAAGCATCTCTGCAGAGAATTGTCCACTATTAGATATTAACTTAATTCAGAAAGGAAAGCACCAGTTTTACTCTGCAAGTGGGGAAACTGAGGCTTACAAGAGAACAGGGATTTGTCAGTGACAAACAGCTGAAGAGGAGCAGAGGCAGGTTAGAGCTCAGTCTCCTGTGCTAGCAAGCCTCTGATCTCTAGCAGAAGCCCTTTTAACCTATTGGTACAATCAAGTAATAAAAGGTATGCATACAAAGAGAATTCTTGTTTCTTTCTTGTGTTGAGATGACAGCTTTTTACACTACATGTACAGCAAAAATTTTGTCCTTAATGTTTAAACACAATCAGGGCTAACATATCTGCCAGCAAGAAGCTCCAGGCTGGACACATAGCATATAACCTTTGAAAAGCAAGCAGCTATTTAAACCATTTGACTGGCTGAAGAACAAAGCTTTGGAAATGAACACTTTAGCACTCTTATAAAGGGCTGAGAGATGAAAAGTAAAGCCAGTTACACAGAAGCCTTTGAAGCACCTATGGCTGTGGACTTCAAATACTCACTGGCATGCACAGATATAACAAAACTGGCTATTTAAGCTAAACTGAAACCCTGGCATTCACAATTCTACATGTAGGGGTAAAATTATCTGCAGGGGGGTTAGGGAAGGGGGAAGAAATACTGGAGGGGCAGTTTTTAGGAAGGCCAAGACATTTTTTGTCCCACCCAAACCCTGGATTCAAGACATCAATTTCAAATTAATGAGAAAAAATGTCAATAAAGTAAAATAATTTAAGAATAAACTAATAGCACTTAAATATTTCAAAATATTTAAGCACTTATTTTTCAAAAAGCTAAGCAAACTATACTCAGTTATTCACAGGCTGTTGCTGCCCCTGCACCCATCAAAAGCAATTTAGACATTTGTCTTCATTTCATACAGTCTTAAGAGGTCATAGTAAGCAAACAAAGAAGAAATGGCTAGACCCTATTTTTGCATACTACTGCAAATAAACCCAGTTCTGTCTCGGGAAATCACTGTCAAGATCAAAAATCTGCTCTATGCAGATATCTGCTAATACTTGGGTCTCCTCCTGCCCTTCCTGATGTCAAGCCGAAGTTAACTTACCTAAAATATCAGTGTAAAGGACCTGTTCTAGGTCACCCAGCATTGTTATTATGACATCTTCATCCAGATGTGCAGTCCCTTCACGCAAGCACCCTTCCTCCTCCTCCTCTGCCCAGGTCCTGCTGGGGAAATGGGATGTACAGGGTGCATTTTCATCATCTGATTTTTTGCTCTCCTCATTGTCAATCTGAAAGCTTTCACCTGTACTCCGGTCTCCTGACCTCCTGGATGTCCTGCTTCCAGCAGGTGGTATCCCCTGAAATGCTTGGGGTGTGGTGAGGCTGGAGTGGCAGAGAGAGTGCACTGACTGAGAGAATGCCTTGGAGAGGGAGCCTCTGCACCCAGCTTCTGTCTCCCGCCGTTGGTAACTCTGGCTGGACTTGGAGGCGTTTCCAAACCAGTTCTCCCTGTATGAGTATCGCCTCTTCTCCCCTTCACTGATGAGCGTGAGATTGGTTAGAGACTTCTGCTTCTGAAGACGAACACACCCTCTTCTAACCTCCGTGCCTTTAAACACTGACAATTCAGCAGATCGCTGCATCTTTCCAGCTGGGGCTTTACCTCAGTTAGATTTCATATTTCTGAGATGGACAGCAGCTCAATTCCCCTGAAAGGTCCGGGTGGTGCTCCCTGCATCACCGCACGCTGCCCACCCCAGGTAGCACATACTTGCACTCGCAGTGAAAGCACAGCTCAAACATGCACTCTACGGACTGTAAGGGACTAGACAGGCACAGTCATCTTCTTTGAAATTACGCTGCTGTCTCTGCTAAGCCACTTCTCGTCCGTCACATTAATCTGCAGTACTTACAGTCATTTTCACTTAGATTTCTCTCAAGCAGAAGAGAGTTGATCAAACACTCTGCTCCAGCACAGAAGTAATCCCAAAAGCCAACCGTGTTTTCCCCTCTCCATCCAATCACCAGTCTCATCGGAGCAGTGGGCCTGCATCTCTTTCTACAGCTGCTGCCTTCTGAAATCCAAAGTAGGCACAAGTACTGTCTCGGGCTTTTCCCTCCCTCTCACCAGCTCATGACTGATTCTAGTGCACAGCTCTTCACTTTAGATGGGCTGACACAGAACTGCAAGTACAGCCTCCACGTCAGAGCTCAATAAAGAGCCAAAATTAACCACTGAAGCACAAGCCTCCTTACATTTTAGTATTCAACCTGCATTACCAGATATATGACTCTTCTCTGCTACTGCAGTGAATGCTGCTGGCTGCCATGGCAGCAAACATCCTGGTGAATTAAACCAGAGACACAGAAGCCTCTGCCCACTTTACAGTGCCACAGGTTTCAAGACACAGCTTCACCTGAATGGGATGCTACAGTAACTGATCTAGCTCATGGTAAAATCCTATTTTTCTCCCCAAAAGGTAAGGATGAAAAACTATTTCTTCCATATCCCTGTTACTCCCTATGCAGGAAGCTAAAAGCAGACTTGCAAAAGGACCTCCAGTCTTGCAATTTCTGCCCTAAATAAAAAAATATCATTTAAAATTGTAAGATAAGACTCGGAACAGTATTTGTCTGGTAAGATGATTCATAAAAGGAAATATTTAATTTCTTTCTCCTTAGAAAGCTACCCTGTTTGCACCTCTGTGAGATTCAGAGGCTAGTATAGAATTAAAAACCTGTAAAAAAATCATTGTTTCACAATATTCTGAAGAAAACCTATTAATGGAAGAGTAATTTTTTTATAAAGCAAATCGGTATTGTGTCTGAACTAAGTTCAGCAATTTTGAATGCTATTTTTAAATTCATTATCCAGAGAGGAAGAAGACTTTGGTTTAAATGTATGCCTTTTCTCACAAAGAAAAATATATTAGTCCCAGAAATGGACAGATGAACAAAGAAATAGCTGAATTTAATTATAATTTTTTTAGATACAAACTTTTTATCTAGGGGAAATTAATTTCACAAAACATTATGTAGAAATCTACAAATAATGAAATTACTGTATAAAAATAAACAGCTTTTGTCAGTGTGAAAATATGCTCATCTCAAGTCTCTACCTGAGAAACCTTGACAGGCAAATAACCTTTAAAAATGCCACCCTAAGAATTACAAGCTGTTCACAGATTTCCTGTATGAATAAACAGATGTTAACAGAAGCCTCAGTGTATTTCTTGCTTTTCACTGGTTCAGTTTATAGTCTTTGAAGATACACAGGGGAAAATTCTTGGAAATTTTAAAGGAAAGGTACATTTCTTCCTAGATAACTCGCAGAAACACAGAATAACCTAGAAAAAAATCAGTAGTCTAAAGTAATGGTGGTTTTCCATATTAAAGCACTGACGAATTCCTAGAAAGACATGTTCCACATCAAGAGGAGGTACTGCTCCCATCCCCACCTAGCCCACACAATCAAAGAGAAGACAAGAGAAATGGTCTGTCTGCCTGAGTACAAAACTGTCCCAAATATGAAACACCTGCCACTTTTTCTGCATGGAAACAAAAGATGAGACTGCTGTGTTTACTCCCAGGGTTTGCCACTTGCAGTGACATATGGGCGCTTAGAAGGGTTTTATGAACGTGCTGGTGCCTGCCTGCAGCAGAGCCGAGTGTGGTGTGGGTGCTGATGTTATCTCAGAGCTGGTGTGGTGCTGGTGTTGTCCCAGAGCTCCAGCACTGCCTGCACACTCCTGTGCTGGTGTGCACTGACAGTGCCATGCAGCTGTCCCAGCCTGTCCAACATGCCTGACTAAGCTGTGGTTGTTAGAAAGACCTCACAGGGATGTATTGACAACGGAGAATTTGAAAAATGAAGGGCAGTCTCACTCTTTTCACATTAATTTCTTTCATATCCTAGATTTATACTCAAATTGGTATTCTCAGTTGCTATGTTTTGAATCAACAGGAAGGATAGTGATTTTTAGCTCAGTTGGTCAGAGCACAGTGCTAATAATGCCAAGGTCATGGATCCTATTTCTGTATGGGCCATTCACTTAAGAGCTGGACTTGATGATCCTTTTGGGTCCAACTAAGGCTATTCTGTGATTCCATGATTTGGCCCTGTGATGTAAAAGCTCTTTTGGAGATTGTCTTGGAATCAAGAGAACAGGCTCTTTTCCTACCATAAAGAGCAAGTCTGAATCTCTCCCTGACATTCCAAATCCATGAATGGTAACTGCCCCACGTGCTCTTTCATGCTCCAACATCTGCAGGCAGTGACTTGTCTCCATGGTCAGCTGTGGGCAGATGTGTACCTGCTCTGCCTCCATCCACGCTCCCAGTGTGCATGGTCACATACAGCAGTCATTACTGCAGAGCTGCAGCTGGCCTCAGTAAGCCCCATGGGCAGGGCATGCCCCTAGTGCTCAGCATTGCTCTGCTAGGGAAGCAGTGCATGGCATGGCTGCTCAGCTCCAACATGAGAGACCAGACAGAAGACTGCCAGAATTGGACAGGTATATTCAGTCCTCTTTCTGGCTGGGAGCAGAAGAATTTATGGCAGGGGACAAAAAATGTTCACCCAATGGGGCACACCAAACCTCACATATGGTGCTGGCAGTAGGTGCCACACAACTCCAGGCTGGACGTGTCTCTCATCAGCACAGCTGCATCCTGGCCAACCCAGTGGGTCTCAGTGTTTCTGCTGACCTGTTCCATCTCCCAACGGAGCTGTTCATTGCAGCCCAGCTTCAGCAGCACACAGGTCACAGACCATCATACTGAAAAGGGAATGATGCCTGTACTGTGTAAGAGTCATGTGAGGGTAGCTGGCAGCTGCAGCATTCACCTGCCTCATTTCAAAATACATTAAAAACACAATGCATCAAATGCTTTTATAGAGATGTACTGAGGCTCATCACACAACCTTCATTCAGCCTTCCTGTGTACGAACATTTTGCTACATCTCTTAATTATAAAGTTATATGAACTTTTCTCCCATTAATCCTATTGCCTCACTTGGTAGACATGCCATTGTGATCATCCTCAGATACAACAGACACCTATTTATCTTGGACCAAGTGCTCATAGAAAGAACACTGGATTTATCCTTGTACTTTACAACATCTCTCTACAGGGTGTCATTTGACAAAACATTAAATTGCAATGTGGAAAATTCTCAGGTTTATTGATTGAAAAATAACTTTCTAAAGCTCGCCTCTCCATTTTAAAATGTTGAGATATAGCAACAAAAAATACATCTTTCTAAGCTAGAAGAAAGTATAGGAGACAAGCGGAGAGCAAATGTCAAGAAAGCATTATTCCCCAACTACCTTGCAATTCAGTGTGTTCTCCACCCATCAAGCAGGAATATGTTTACATCAAGAACATCTTAGGGAACTTCCTGAAGCCATCACAGTCAGCGAAACATACTACTTTGTATTTACTGTCTCTGCCATAACAGGAATTATAAAAATTATTTTAAGAACTAAAAATCTTTGGGCAGATTTAGCTGTCAGATAAGACTTTCTTTGAAGTCTCAATGGGTAGTTTAAAACCCTAAAAATGAATTATGTAATATATCTGGAAATGCATAAGATTATGCATCTCTTCAGCTAAGCTTACTTGAAAAAAAATGTAAACTATTCCTGAATGTATTAATTAGCTATTTCTTTCACAGAGCAAAAAAATAAGCACAATAAACATAAAATATTAAAATTTGAATGTTTTTATGCTAATCCTGACATTGAGATAGGCCTATAACTTTTAAAAGTACTGTTTCATTTCTGCTTCATCTCTCAGATTTTTAATAATTAGTCAATATTTATAAATTCATGAATAATTACTTAACCAAACACTTTGCATTAAGCTCTTTGAACATGCCAGCCCTTGTTAAAGCCAAATGCTATCACTGATATAATAAAATAATACTTTGTAGTTTACCAGCATGTACAGTTTACAATGGATTATTAACTAATTAACTTACTGACATCCTTCTCCAATAAACTTACTGCAGAAAGTGATAAATGTCACAGCTACTTTAAGAAGAAATACTTGTTAAGAAAGTCTGAACAACTTGTTCCCAGCCATATCATGAATAACAACAACCAAATTGGACTATTTTATTAGCCTTTCTTTTCATTCTCATTTTATAATCCTGTTTATAAAGGTATATTGCAGTTTTGCAGAAACCAAGTGGATAGATACTGAGTAGCCTTGTTGAGGCAATTGGTACATGAAGTTCATGCAAGAAATTGTGTTCATACTTGAATGCAGAATTGTTCCTTATTTAGGTCTCCCAGACCTCTGTCTGAGATTTCCCAGACAGAGGTCTGTACACCTGTGTGCCACGTGAGCAACAAGCCTACCATACACAGAACACACCAGAACCACTCCACAGGTGTCTGATGCCTACAAACAGGGCTCATTCAGTGGGAGTACATGTGTCACTGGTGCTGTGCACACAGAGGGGATTCAAGGCATGCATAAGCCTGAAAACTGCTCTGCGCGTGCTCTACGGCTGATCTGCATGTGCACTGTGGAAACACCTGGGGCTGCTCTGATGAGCTGTGGAATATTCAAAAGGGAAAAAAATAAAGTAGGGAAAAGGCTCAAGCACTTCAGATCACATCTAGAACAAAATCCCACCAGAGACATAGGAACAGATTTACAATGGCTCTACCAAGATGCAGAACTGGTTTTAGGCATAAGCCATGTATATATTCACCAAGAGCAGCAGATTATTGATGACAACGTAAAAATAAAGAGGGCGTCCAGTTTATCAGGGCCACACTTGTGAGTCCATGCCTACACCAGCCTCCCCACCTCCCTTGCCTTCCAGCACTATTCTCTTCTCATGGCTGTGCAGGTAAAACCAAGTAATCACTTGCAAAGTAGTGAGTAGGATACAAGCGGCTTGAGCTCTGATTTTACCTTTCACCAGCTCTGAGCTGGAAGACAGGAGAGGCTATAAAGCTAACCAGCTCCCTTGGAGGAAGAAGACACAGCAGAGGAGAGCTAGAAACTACCTCTACATATTATTGCTTTACTTTCTACTTTCCCATCACCACTGCTGAGATGGTAGCAAAAGGATGTGAACTGCCTTGCTGGACACAGAAAGCAGAGCAATGACTTTTTACCACTACAGCAAGGAAATTAACTTGGGTTTGGTTCCTGAACTATACAAGGAGTGGTGCCTGGCCAACCACTCCTAAATCATTTTTGAGATTATTTTTTCTGCATCCAACTTTTGCTTATATTATGGAGAAGTCTTGAACCAGACATGCTTAAAAGCATCAGTTTAGGTTCATTTGGTTGATATTGCTCCAAAGTGGATTAGGAGTTTTAATACGGTCAGCTTGGCTGGTTATGGGAGCAGTAATCTTCAGCCAAGATGCAATAACAAACAGGAATGTGTAAATATTCAGAAAGTAGAGAAACAGTTTATACAACAATATTGGCCAAGATATTCTAGTCCTGAGCATGTCAGCCTTAATTCTAAATATGTGGCACTTTAAAAATAATAATGATTAATGAAGCAGGAACAAAATACTGGTAGGACAGTGCTTTATGAATGCACTCCTCCAAGCTGTTTAGTGATTTCCACAGATGTTCACTCTTTTGCATTATCCTTACTGATCCTTACTGTTTACAAACATATTGTGCTAGTTTAGTGGCTACCAAGCTTCAAAAGATCAAGGTAGTAATCAAGATGATGCCCATCCATAGCAACAGTTGATGATTTTAGGAAGAAGGTAATATCAAAATGAAAGAAACTGGATTCATTGCTTAATACCCTGAAAATAAGTGACCAGACCACAGAAATTGACCTTGCCTATCTCTTTTCTACTACTGGTGTAATCCCTTGATCATACCAGAATAAAGATGCTCTTAAGTAAAAGAATGCAATTGTCCCTTCTCATGGCTAATCCATCATGGAATACTCCTCTAAGCAACTATCACATGAGCTTTTATCCACGCAGATTCAATAACAGCATCACGAATGACTTGGTGATAGTTCACCCATGCAGACAATTAATTATTCAGCAAATACAGTACTTGATCTGTTTATTCTTTTTTCTGCTACAGTTAAATACAAGTGACACACCTCTGTTTCCCTACGTACACAGCAAATCACTGACCACATTTTCCCAGTGGTTCTGCTTTACAGCCTGTTAGGCCAATCAAGGGCTAACACCAGAGTCTAAATAATCAGATTAGGAACATCTCTGGTGTCTAGTTTTCTTTCTGTATTTTTTTTCTTTTTGATGCTGTTCAAAACAGTAAAAGGCCATCAGATATGATATTCTGTTTGATCATTTCAGCAAGTATTGAATTGCTTGGGATTTTTCTAGCATGTCTCTGGATGATTCCTTGAAGCATCTTTTGATTTGTGGCAAATGTTTCAATTAAACTCTTTATGTATGTTAGACAAAGGAGTCCGATTTCTCGAGTAATTAAAAATAATTTTATACTTTTACAGGTATGCATCACCTCCAAGGAACATTACACCATGCTTCAGAGTGACATATTTATCACAGAAGCTGGCTGTGCAAATAAAGGATGTTAGAAAACTTCCAAAGGGGCTGAGACAAACCAGGACAAAACCTTTTTCAGTATGAGTCAGTTAAATGTCAAGACAGTCCCCATAAAGCTTGGGCATCTGATTTCCCTTCTGGCAGAGAGATAATTTTAGACTGATGTGTCAAATTAGTGCTTTGAGTTATATCCTGTGTGAGAAGAACCACATGACTCATTACAAATCCATTTAAATGTTAAAAGTTTGGAGTAAAAGGGCAAAACTATAGGTAAAACCAGTGGGATAGGATATCACCTTTTGTAAAATTGTAAGAGTAAGGATGCTAATGAAAACCAAAACAAGACAACAGCAAAAATAAATCCTGAAACTCCCAAGTAACAGCTCTTGCAAAGAGTCCCTTTGGAACAACTTGTACACAACCTTGCAGTGCAGTTTTCTTGCTGAGATGGTGGCACACTTTGCTTTTTGCATCCATAGGCAGTCATGGCCAGATCTTGCGCTGATGTAACTCAGCATGGCTCTTTTGACTTCAAAGGAATTATTCCAATAAGAGTAAAATAGCCCATCCCTTCACCATTGTAACCTAGTAAGGACTTTAATCCATGTTTGCAAGGAATTCCAGAACACAACCTTTAGCAGCTTAGCTCTAGCAGGAGCTTACAAGTCAGGTACAATAGTAAGGACTTGCTTGTTTTCTCAATACAGATTTATTTATAAAAGCAACATATATCTTATGTAACTTATATCTCAGTTCTGATGTTATGATTTAATTTGATGTTATTAAATGAGAGTGTTAAACATTCTGAAGTTGACTTTCCACTGCTCCTCTTGGAACGTTCAGTATGATTAAATAAAATAACAATTACATGAAACCCTGTCTTGTGAAAGCACAGTTTCTGAAAAATGACAAAGAGGGTATTTTAACAGAAGGAACCAGTTCAAATAGATAACCATGGATTTGAAGCACTAAATATGCATGACCTAAATTTTCTGTGTATTTAATATCACTCATGATTAGAGGTCAGAAGTATTATTTCAACCCATCACAAAGCTCCTGGTAAGAAACAGATGTAAATAAAGAAGTTCACAGTCTTCTCCTGACTTACTGTTACTCACCAGATATCTCCTCTAGGCACTGTTTGGCAGTCTTACTAAATGACAAATCCATTTTAGTAGGACTGGTACAGGAGTCAGCAGGTGGTAAAGAGGTACTGTCATTTTCTGAGAGAGTTCTGAAATCAAGCAAAAAGATAGATTATTATTATCTATCATTCATGTATTCATAGAAAAAAGTACTACTTGCAGCTCCATCTAGAATCATACCACTATAGGGTGAAAATATCATTTTTGTCACATTCTTATTATGCTAGTGTAAGTCCTGCTACACAAATGTACAAGCAACTAGAGTTTCTCTCTCTCTCTCTGCAGGAACAACTTGTAGCTGTGAAATTTGAAGCCATTTTTTCCCCCACTTATTTTTTTGCAGGATTTGTCAACCAGATCTAGTCAGAATCCATTTACATTGGTTAAGTCACATCCCTGCACATACATAAAGGAAATAAAAACTTGTAATTGATGAAATATTAAGTGAGAAAGGCCATGTGGGAAAAAGCTTATGCAAGGCTGGATGGAAATATGGCCCAGATATTTAAATCTGTGTGCAGCTTGTTTTGATAATGCCCCTTATATAACTCCAGGGAATGGGATAATAGAAGTTTTTCTATTAACTTTCTGACAAATAGCTCTTATTTTCTTTGAGGGTATCTTTCTTTGAATATCAATGATAAATTATAATGGGAATGCTTTGTTGAGTAGAGTTACTTTCTGTTGTATGAAGGTAAATAGCAAGAAATACATGAGCGCATTGATTAAAATAAAAAATACCTCACACGCTTATTGCCTCTTCTTAAGGAACAGCTGTAGTATGTAGTTTACACTGGAACTACTGAACTATGATGTCATCAAATATCAGCATGTACCACCACGTGTATACAGTAAAAGAATACATCTAAAGATGTATTTTTTTGAAATAAAATTTTAAAAGATCTTCACTTAGAGCTTAAGTTCTTCCAGGTTTCCTGACATGAATAGCAGTCCCTTCTCTGATTTATTAAAAGACTGGTGAAATATTTATATCCTAGTTTTAAAATGGGACATTTATAGTTCAATTTTCAAAATTTACCATAGAGTGTTTCCAATGACTAACTAAACTGAAAACAGAAACATTTAACTGTGCAATGAATCTGTATTTTATAAATAAAACTCATAAAAACAGTTACTTATCTCTCAAAATAATTTTATAGCAACTTATTTTATGAAATAAATTTCCAGTTAATATTTTCTTTAAAGTTACTTACTAAATAGATTTTTTCAGTAATTCATGACAGTAGATGAGGAAACAGATATCTGCACAAAGATAGCACAAGTCCTGACATGGTGGCATCCATTCATTAGAACCATTCAACTCAGAAATAGAAATACAAATTATGCCTGATCAGATGCATTGCCTTTCTTATCAAGTTTTGTACTTTTGAGATGCTGGAAACAGACAACTGCTCTATAAAAACTATTTTTGGTACTTGTCTGTCACACACACTGGAAACACAAGCTCGGCATATACTGCAAGGTTAACCATGTCCTGCCAACCTTGAATGTAGTTTTACATTTGATGCTTGAGAGAAGAGTCTCAAGTAAAAAAAAGCTCACTCTATCCTTCTGCAGTGAACACACTCTGAAATTCCACAGTCCTGCTTGCTTTCCCAAAGGGCTTTAAATCTTCAAAATTTTAATTGTCTGAGGAAACAACAGAAATCTTATGGAGGACTATGGATTTCACAGCAACCTAAGTTCTGCTTACTTGAGAAAACTGGTTATTTGTTCTGGTACAGATGGACTAGAAAGTACCAGCCCTTGGGCAGCTGTGATGGAGATACCCCAAGGAGGGAGCAGGGAGCAGGTCTCTCACAAGCTCTTTTTCCAGAAGGTCTCCAGGGGCTTGCTGGCTGCCAGCACTTCCACACCAGACCAGCCTTTTCATGCATGATGGCCAAGGCCCTGATTTTCTCTGGAGTCAAGCTTAGCCCAGAGGCACTGAGAATGGTGAAAGATTAGCCTAGGGATGAAAGACTTCCAAGTAAAATCATGTATGATTTTGGGGGTCTTGGGGAACAAGGAGGCCCAGGTGCACACTGGGTACCTAAAACTTCAAGTTGTGTTGCTGTGGGCCTGTTATGGGTTGTGACATTCGACCAAGCATGTAAATGCCTCTTATAATTTTTGAAAAACGGGAAATGAAATTGTGAGGTTCAACTTCTCCTATACTTTCGGCTTTAACAGCCTTTCTGTGGGACATATTAATCCTGTGAACGAGTCAAGTGATCTCTGCAGGAGTACAGCACAGATTAAGCTCAAAGAAAGTAAACAGCAAATTAAGTGATCTTCTCATTAACCTTGCACACTGGCCTTAATGAATGATCCTCTATCCTCTACCTATTCACAACCCACTGCCTTAAAAATAATTAAATTCTTGCATCTCTCTTGATATCAAGAAAAGGGAAAAGAATTTCAGTTTAGTTAAAGCCAGCCCAGTGATATTTCTTCCAGTGCAGTGCATCTACAGTGAAGGTTAATTTAGGAAACCTTCATGAAAACAAGACAATCTGTTTCTATTTTAATCATGGCAATCAGAGAATATATTTATCCCCAACCCACTGAGTTACATGCTACCTATTTGTAAGAGTATCAAACTCACTTAATGGGACAAATCCTTCTTTCAATCAGACCTGCATAAGCTCATTCATTCTGATTAAAATGAGCCTGTACAGGGTAATTAAGAACAGAATTTGAAACACTACTTAATAAGTGGTCTCTAACGCAGTCAGTCATTTCCTGTCTCTAACAAAATAGCCAACCTTAGATAAACAGAGATAACATCAAAGATTTGTTTGCTTTTAAGTTGACATTCCAAAAGATATCAGATGAATATGATGGCATTTTTCCAACATCTCTTTGAGATGCAGCTGTCTTGAATGTGTATCACTGTCAGTGTAACAGACTGGCAGGACCACGTCTGCAATATGAGCAGTTCAATTACCCATGTTCAAGAATTGTGAGTTAAATTGGGAACAGATGCAAGGAAGGGCTACTAGGATGTTCATGGAGAAGAAGAAACCCTTCTTAAAAAAAACCAGAAAACAAAACCAGAAAGAGTTGATTTGGTCTAGCCTCACAAAAGAGAAGGAAGGGGATGGGATTATTGCCTCACATATTTAAAAAGAGCAATCAAAGAGAGGGAAAACACCTTTTTAAGTCAAAGGACAATATCAATAAAGTAATAAATGGATGCAACATTATCATGTAGGACGCAAACAATTTCTAAAAATGTTATGAGTGAGTTTCTGCAGGAACCTTCCCATTGTAGTAGTGGGTTTTAACCAGTTTAAATTCAGTTGGTTTATGAAAGGGTTTGTAGGGCTGCCAGTTACAGAAGCCTGAACAGAATATTTCTTTTCGTCTTTTATGCTGCATTTTACTGTTTAGTCAAAGGAATAAAGCCACACTGTCTGTACAGCAATTTAAAAGAATAACTTCAGACCATAAACAGAACGCAGATGATTTATCAAGCTAATCTTTTAACTCAGCATTAATCAAATATGTGTTTATAATGATTTCTTCACTTATTATGCTTCTTCCCATCTCTTAAACTAAAATCTCTACAATGGAAACTTTTCTTGCACAATTACTTGAAAATCAATCATGGAAAAATGGGAGGATTTTTCTAAAGACCATGTATTTGTTACAAGTAAAACTGGTGAGTGACAATGTTTAGCACTACCTACAACTGCAAAACTTTGGTAGTGATTGTTGCTTTATTTTCACAGCAGCAATGTAAATAACCGGAATCAACAAAGCACTGCAGTATGACTTTGAGTCCTCACTTTATTGAAGAAAGTATGTTTAGCAGCATAATCTATTATTAACAAACACAATTAACTGACGGAATATTTTTTACTGTAAACTTAGTTTCAACTCCACAATCAGTGACACAGAAGTAACTTCTGGTCATTAAAACTGGATAAATGTGGCTTCAAGGAACCCTGCACATGCTATGTTTGCAGGATCCTTGAAGAGTAGTATATATTTTTTTTCCCTAAGCCTGTATGAAGACATCCTGAACAGGCATCTGGAGCTGCATTTCACTGTGATTCCAGAGATACAACCAGATTATATCCTCCTTCCTATCTGTCACTGCTCTGAAGCTCCTGCACACCCTTGAAGCTATGGCCTAGTAAAAGAATTGTGTTAATCACCACGTAATAAAGGAGTTGGGAGGAAAATTTTACTAACCAGTAACATGCTTATTTATTACACTGATATTTCCTTTTTCTGCCCTATCTATTGAATACTTTAGTCCTTACAGAATCATTAAGTAATTTAGATCAGAAAGATGTTCTAGTTGCCATCTGGTCCAATGACTTTCTTAAAGCAGGTCTGGTTACATTAAGTTGCTCAGAGCCTTGATTTGCTGGATCTTGGACATGCCCAAGGACAGAGATTCCACCTTGCTCCACAGCCTGCACCAAGTATTTCACCAACCTCAAGGTAAAACCATATTTTTCTAACTTTCAACGAGCACCTCCCTGCTGTAACTTGCATCTGTTACCTCTTATCCTCTCACCCTGCATTTCAGAGAAGAGCCTGGCAACATCTTACCTACACCAACCTATTAGGTAGATGAAGGTACCAGTTTCTTACTCTGCAGGGACAAAAGAAGTGCCAAATTGGTGTTTGTAGTCCAGCATTAACACTACAATAATATCTCTGCAAGACTGCAATTCAGACACTGTTGAAACTTCTCCCAGATGTTGTTATCATCAAACTAAAATTCAGATGGAAAATGGAAATTTAAGCAATGCAGAACATAGAAGTGCAGCTCAGGACGATGAGTGGTCAGCTAATTCTCTGCAGCAATTTCTATACTTTCAGCATTTAAGGCAGTAAGCAATTCCTGAGCACTACAGCCCCTGGGATTTGAGAGCTTCAGATTCTATATTTGAGCCATGGAAAAGAGACCTACTAAGCTCTCACACTGGTTACTGGAGGAGTCAGTAAAATAAAGCTGAAGTGCAGTACATGCATCCAGTTATAACCCAATGTTCTCCTGAAATTCAGAAGGATTTCTTGTTTTGTTTTCATCAATGTACCTTTCTCCTCCCATTTTCACTGTAGCCTACTAGGTACTAAACTTCTGGGTTACTCTTCTCCATTTGAAATTTAAGCACTACTAGGAACACAGCTAAATTCTAAGGCTAATTTCAATACAAGTTTAAGGGACTCAGGAAAATGGCACAATTTCCATCCTCCTACAATTCTGTCTAAGTAGAAGAACGTGTAATTTTAAGCAGTGGCTGGTGTACTTTAAACAATTATATGGTCTCTTATGCCTTCCTACTGTATCTCTCTTATCAAGCTTTCTGGCAAATAAATTACATCTACTTCAATCATGTATCAGTTGGACTCTGCGGTCAACTTCAGAGGGGACACATACGGGACTGTAAATAATATATTCACAGCCACATTTGAAAATAAATGATCACTTTCTGGCAGAATGGAAGAATTTAAATTATACCCATTTAGATTATCTCAAATGCAACTCTGACTGTTGCTGTTAATCTTTGAAGAGAAGTAATAATCCCATAAGAATTTTGATGTCAGGTGTTTAAGAGGAATAAAAATACAACGTGATATCAGATGGGGCAAAGGACCAAGACTGCAAAGCTGAGTAGCGCAATATGCCACTTGAGAACCTCTCAGTAAAACAGTATTTTCTATCTACTGTCCATTAATAAAAATATAGACTTCTTGAAAACATGGCTGTTAATAACTCTTTCAGGTTTGCATTACTTACTTAAAGAAAATACATGGCAATCTCAAAAAAACCTCCTTGGAATACTTCCTTTTCCTTACAAATCTTCCTTTTCCTCAAATCTATCCTTTTGGTTAACAAAAAAATATTTCAAAGTATGTGGTATCTGCAGGTATCAGCAGCAAATCAGAGAAAGCACTAGCTTACTTATGCTTGTGCTAGCAGTCTAAATAGATGACACAAGTATATTACAAGATTCTGAGGAACTCTGGATAAAAAACACTGTATTTTTACTAAATTTTGTTGACTTTTTTTACAAGGACTGCAGTACAAACTCACAGAGCCTAGATATTCCTCGTAGCTGGCAAAAAACCCTGTTAGTCTAAATGGTAATCATTGTTTACTAGCTCATATACAACTCTTACAAAGCACACCTGAATATTCTGTGTATTAATTGTGGTAACTGCTTTGAAAACAATTATGTTGAAGAACAAAAAATGTAAATACAGTACCCCAGCTCTTGCTCATTTCCACTTACCATATATCCATAGAAATAAATATGCCAACTTTGAAAATTTGGATATTTTATCCTTGGTTATATTTATATTTTTCTGTGAAATCATTGTGTGGTATTACAAAGCCCTCGAGATTTTTGAGAAATTTAGTTACTGTGTATTTTTGAGTCAGATTCTGCACAGAGTTAGAGAGATACATACTGAAGCAACCTGATCAAAGTCAGTCTTTACTCTGGGTTTGTGGCATTTTTTGAGATCAGACACTGGCTCTGAGAATTTTATTTTCATGTGAGATTTAACTTCAAATGCGGTCTCCTTTGCTGTTTGTTTGAAGCAAAGAGACAATTATTAGTAACGAATTTTACTGGAAGATGCATACTTCTATCACCCTTTAAAATTCAGAATACAGTTTGCTTCAAGACGAAGCTTAAAACAACACTAAGACATCTCTATCACACAATGAAATGGCATCAATATGTAGTAAAATAGCCATTAAAGAGCACACACATCTGAAGGCAAAGCATAGCTCCTTTTTCTCTCTCCTTATATATGCACCCTAACACATATGCAGGCTGTCCCGTGTACCACACTACAAATCCTCTGTATCACTGAGGTTATTCCAGATAGTCACATGCATATTAAGTGCATCCACTGATACATCTAATTGAAGCTCAAGAGGCTTCACTGCATATTAGAATAAGTATAACCCATACTGAGCCTTTTCTTCCTCCCATATGATTTCCTGAACTTATCAGTCATCCAAATTGGTTTTGAAGCTATGTTTAGTTGTGTGTAACGATATATGTACTTCCTCAGAGCCTACTTCATCACCTCTTTAATCTTTAGCCAAGATTATCGAGAGTACTACTCACTAACAAAAACTGGCAGTGTATTTTGCTTAGTAATGTATTTGTCATTTTATCAGATGTTAAATTTACCCACAACTGTAGCTAAAGCCCTCCAACAGCTCTGACATCTGACATCTGAAAACATTATTCAAATCACCCTGTCAATCTTTCTACACTTTTTCTATCTTCTGAGTTGTACAACAATGAAATCTCCCAGCTTCTCCTCAACTGCTCTATCATATAACAAAATAAATTCAGAGAAATGTTGATACATTTAACTGTTCATTTTTTTCCAGAGCCTTGGCCATCTGAAGACTTACTATTGCCTGTAAAAATTAACTGCCTCCAGGAAGTTGATCTACACCTAACTCATGTAGAAAACTAAACAGGAAAAGAACTGCAAACACCAACATTTTCTGTCTACACAAACTGTTGAAATATTTTTGAATACTTGTAAAAGTTTGTGTATGGTTTTTCTTCAGCTATCCACCAGTACTGCTACACATTCTGAAAACAACAAGAGTTTATTTTATGATCTTTTAGGAGAACGGTGAGTTCTAAGCAAATATTATCTAATATCAGCAAATAGATGTTGAGGTTCTTAGAATGCAAACAAGAATATTCACACTAGAAACCTGACTCAGCCGTGACCTTTCAAAAGCAGCACAAAGAATGTACCATGTGATCTGTATTTCTAATCAAAACACCCTGAATTTAAAATGGCAAATATTTGCAGTGGATTGCTTTTGTACAAGGTAAAGACTCAGAGCTCTTGTACAAAATTGTTCATACAGTAATATTTATTAAAAAATAATATTAGGAAAATATTGGCATGATGCTGTGACAGAAACTGGTGGATAACAGCGTGATCCGCCATTACTTTATCCCTTTTAGCTCTCTTTCCTAAATAGTAGCACAAACCCAATTTTCCTCCATGATCTTACCTATAAATGAAAGGAGCTACCGTGGCAGTGTTGGGGTGGCTGTATTGCTGTTGCTGAGGAAGCTGGACTACACCATTTCCTGTGCCCTGGCCACTGCCTGCAGCCATCGAGGCTGACAGAGCTGCAGAAGATCCTGGGGTGAGAGCAGCACTTGGTTCTTTCCCTTCAGAAGAAGCAAGACCAGAGGAAGGAGAAGCCTTCTCACTAAGCTGAGATTTTGGTGTTGATTGGGACTGGTTTCCTTTTGTAGTCCTCAGTTTTTCAACCTCCTTACTCCCTGTGCATGCGGAGGAAGTGCTCTGTTTTGCTGTTGGCACCTTTGATCCAGGTTTTGGGATCCCACTAGAAGATGATACTAAATTTTCTTTCTTGGCTGCTGTTGTCTTGCTTCCCTTTGGGATTAAGCTTGCAATTTTTGAGCTCTTCTTTGTAGATGATTCAGTGACCTGATCCTTCTCTTCCTTGACTGCTTTCTCAGTGCAAACTTTGTTTTTGTCCCTGTTCTTTTCCTCTTTGTCCTTTGGCTGTAGCAAAGACTTTTTATTGCTGAGATTTTTGCTGCCAGCTTTCGGAGGGGTTAACTTCGGTGATACTTTGGGACTGCTACTTGTGGAGCCGCCGCCGTTCACCCCACCACTTAAGACATCCATTTCACCACACTCTGAAAAGTTGTCATCCTCTCTCCCACTGTCACTGGGTCCTGAGCTCAGTGACAAAGGAGGTCTCAGAGCAGTCCTAGCATTAACCAGCTTGAATTTTTCCAGCATAGATTTTTGACCAGAAGAAGGGGGCTTAACGCCTTCAGAAGGGGGTGGCTTGAGCCTGTCTGAAGTTGGAGTAGGGGAGGTTGCGGGACTGGGCTGCTTCACAGACAGCATGGTAGAGGTCGCACTGTGTTTGACATTCATGGATTTGCTGCGCCAAGGCTTGCTGGCACTTGGAGAGGGTATGGCAGAGACCGGCTGCTGCCCGGTGCTGGTGGGATGCTGCACATTTCCATTCATGCCTGCAGAGGGGTGAGGGCCTTTTGGTGAATCTGCTTAAAAAACAGAAAAAAACCATAATGGTATAGTTACTCTCCCATCACCTGCTTGAAGGTGATGTCCTACTCCCCTGGCATTTAAGACACACTTACATGTGATCTATAATAAACATAATTTATATGTGCATAGAACATGAAGGATGCCAACAGAAAACACCTATCTTTCCTCCTGTGGAAGGAGGGCTTTGGTGGATCGATGCCGCGTTTTTTCCACAGGGTCCCTTGTGGAGACGCTTAGGCAGCACTCTGCCAGCACCCACGCGTGCACACCACCTCACCTTCGCAGGTGGTGGCGAACAGCCGCTCACACACACACAGTCTGTGCACGAACCGGAGACAAAGTAGTGACAGGGGTCCAACACACTCAAAGGAAGCAGGGACAAAGAACCAAGAACGAAACCTGAGTGTGGTTTTCTCTCTAAGGGTCCCAGGGCCGGGCACAGCATCAGAAGCGAATGGTCTGAGCGCTAGGGGGCAGAGGCAAGGGTGAGTGACGTAACAGGGGCCAATGGGAGAAGGGATGGGAGGGGGGAGAGAGTCAGTAACCTGTGGAATCTTGGTAAAGGGAGAACTTTATAGCACAGAGGTTTACTGAGAGACCACTTTCAAAGCAACGTGGGGAGTGTAAAGTGGACTTTGCCACCGCAACATCCTCCATTATGATGGTGTGGTTTAATACTTCCACAAGCCCAAGAAAGCCTCAGAAACACCTTCATTACATCAATTTCGTTATAAAAATCAAACCTTCCAGTTTAAGATTTTACTTTTAATATGTAATGAAGAAATTCTTCCAATCACCTGTTGATAACAAAACACTGAGACATAGAAGAAAAAAAGAATGTTACAATTCCGGCAGAAAACCAAAACTGGACAAAGATGGGTTTGATGTTTAGTGCTAGAAAACCAAGGTTTTGGGGAAAAGGAGGAGGACTGAGTAATACTGAAATTAAATGGATAAAATCAATATTCATAAAAGCAAAAAAGACAGGTGACTATACATTTTTTAGTTTTAAGTACTGTTAACAATATTTAGCAGCTCACTTCAGGAACTTATCCCAGTACACCTTCATAGGTGGGAAAAAAATTTACCAACAATTTCACTGGTGTCAGTACTTGAAAGTTATAGTGATATATCATCTGCACGGGTACAGCAATGATAGTTGGTTTGGGTCTGAACTCAGGTAGGTACAGAAGGCTCTGGCACATTCAGTACATTTATGTCACCCAGGACTTCAGTGAATCTTCAGAATGAATGAGAACAAGGCTCCCTCTGCAATAATCAAACGATGCCAGTAAATAGGTGTGATTTTCGTCATCTAGCCTTATTAAGCAAAACAAACCAATGCATGAAAGGGTTAAGATCTTCTGTATGAAGTTCAGATTCCCAAGACATATCTGAGTGTATAAACACCATCACTCCCAGAGCACCAGAGAAATGGAGTGGTAATGGCAATCAAATCATGTGGTACATAGCTATTTCAGCAGCTGATGTATTTTCTTTTAGTGGCGCTATCTTGTCTTGCTATTCAGCATTGAGACTGTCAATGATTTAGATGTAAGCCTGCCTATGGTATACTGAATTCTGTACTACAAAAAGCCCATGAAACATGCAGTGCAAATACAGTTTGTGTAATGACAAAAGGAGTGCTTGATGCCTGGCATACACACATAGTATATCATACTTTGGGGCTCCCCTGTCTGAATCAGATCTTAGAACGCTGAGGACATTTGTCCCTTCAGCACAGAGTATGAAATTATGCATCATTTCCATTTTTGCAGTCTCAGTCCTAAACCTCAAGTAAAGATTCAACTACCCATCTGGAAGTCTGAAGGCTGCTAATGCATTCAAGAAAGGCAGAATTTTGAGAATACTGAAAGGGAACCTGGTTTTCCTTTAACAAGAGAATGCAAACATAGCAAAATTTACTGCTCTGGATAGCATTAAGAAGTTCTAGTTCAAAAATATAAAAAAAAAAAATCTGAGCAAAAGTAACATGACAACATGTAACATTTTTACTTGTTTAACCCTATTAACAACTAGTTCCATTAAGCCAATCACCTCCACCTTTATAGATGCTATATAATTCCATCTGCCCAGGGTTTTTTGTGTACTCCTCAGCCTGGTATGCAAATGCCACAGCGCTACATGGGCAAAAAAGGTTGATGAAGGGACTGGAGCATCTTTCTTACAAGAATAGACTGGGAGAGTTGGGCCTGTTCAGCCTGCAGAAGAGACGACTGGGAGGGGACCTCATCAATGTATACAAGTATCTGGAAGGAGGGTATCAAGTCAGGCTTTCCTCAGTGGTGCCAGCAATTGGACAAGACACAACAGGCAGACCCTGATGCATGCAAAGTTCCACCCAAATATGTGGAAGAACTTCTTTACTGTGTGGGTGACTGAGCACTGGAACAGATTGCCCAGAGAGGCTATGAAGTCTCCCTCACTCGAGATATTCAAAAACCATCTGGATGCAACCATGTTCAATGTGTTGTGAGATGACCCTGCTTGAGCAGGGAGGTTGCACCAGATGACCCACTGTGGTCCCTTCCAACCTGACCCATTCTGTCATTCTGTAAATGAGCTCATTCCACCTTCACAAAAGGTTTCAAGCAGCTCTACCGAGTCCTGTTCTAAGCAAGAAAACATTCACTGGTGAGGCTTGCTTCAGAGTATTTTTTGTGACAGGTGAAGTTACAGAATATTCCCCAGGCTCCAGGTTGCAGCACAGAGCACCTTTGGTGGGCAGCTGCATAGCTGATCCCTTGGGACCAAGGCAGGAATTATGGCTGGGCCCCTGCTCTTGTCTAGTGAGCCTCAGATGCTGTAAGAAAGCCTGGGGCCAACCACAGCTGTTGGAAATTACTGCAGCCCTCAGGCTTTCTTAATTTATACCAGGAATCAGCCACAGGGCTGATAGCTCAGAAGTGGGTGTGCACTTGCACACATCTTGTCTTGCATTAAGCTAGCCCTAAATACACAGGAGGATTGGGATCTTAAGCTAAACCAGTAATTTTGCAGAAGAACAATTCACCATAAGAATATGCAATGCTGATGCAGAGTACATATAACAATCTGTGAACAGTGGGATGCCACTACATTCTGTTTTATTAGTTTTGTTACATATTTATGGCTTCAGGCTATTAGTTTAACTAAAAAAAAAAAAAAAAAACCAAAAAAAAAAAACAAAACCAAGAAGTGTTCTGATTAAAAAGAAGAATGCCTGCCTTGCCATATTTCCAGCTGTATAATACTAAACTCATTAAGGGGAAAAATGTAAAAAGAAGAGTATTTACTGTTTCATCAACAGCTTGTTCTGCTACATATATAGCAAAAAAATACAGGTTCCTGGACCCACTGGTATTTGTTTGATCCCTATGTCACAAACCATAAACAGCAACAAAAAATTACAGAGAACTTTAGCTTGCCATTAATCTTCAATTAAAAGGGCATCCTTAATGTTTCTGCAAGGAATGTGAACTGCATGCTCTCAATAAATATTGACAACCTGTCTGTATGTTTAAAAATACGGAATTAAAAGATCTATTTCCCCCTCACTTCCAGCACAAATGAATTACTTGAAGCTGCACACAATTAACTGCTTTCTGCATGTTCAGTTGGGCTTGGCTTTAGCTGTTCATTACATGAAACCTGTCCCCACCTTGTGGTGATTTTGAGACAGAGTGAACCCAACCTATGACAAGGATTTCTTATTTCTGTAAACTAAATTTTACAAGAAGTCAGTCTTCTATTTCAGGCTTAACCCCTTATTCCTGAGATGCACAGTCAGCTTCTGGTGAAAACAGTTTTGCATTCTGCTTGAGAACTCAGTGCTTCAGAGCTCAACCTCCACTGTAAAAGCACAGCAGAAACATCCCCAGGTGTTCAGTGCAAAAAGGGAAATCCTACCAGAACCCAGCAAGACCACGATGATCAAATGGACATTTTCAAATCCACTTTTCATAGGCTGTTGAACAAATAAAGGACATGTGAAGAGTTGAACTTGGGCCCAGTACATAATCAACCTCCTTTGTCTTCTGCGGCCTTTACTGTGTGCTGTGCTGCTGGAGAAGACAACCTCTGTAACAACAGCTCCTCCACTGCAGCAAAGTTAGGTATAATAATCTAAATATTCAGGCAGGCAGATCATCCACTTTTAGTCACTCACAATAAAAAAGGTTAGTAGAAAATGGAAAAGTTGCAAGGGGTTGCTACAAGGATATTTGAAGGAATGGGAGGTCTATCTAGTGAGATTAAAAGAATTCTGCTTATTCAATTCTCCCTTTCTAGCTTTCCGTGAGAATGTAGCTACCCCTTAGCAGCACAAGAGGACACCTGGAAAAATAGTGGCACCAAAAGAAACATACACCAACTAATTATAGATGTATATACTGGCCAGAGATGAGCAACAATTTGCATCATCACACAATAGAGTTCCAGGGCAGAGTTTCTCAGAGTTAGTATGGGCAAAATAACGAAATACTGTTAAAACTGAGTTTGGAGAAAACACAAACACCATTTTACATTAAATTATATTGAAAAGCTGACAATAAAACCCCATGACATAGAGACCTTTACCAGTGTTCAAATACACTGTTTCTCAGATCTAAGGGCTAAAGATCTGTTTTAAAAATGTGGCATGAATTAGAACATTATATCTTTGCTGTACTCAAAATGTGCTGCTTTTCCACCACCTAATAGCAATCTGAATAATAACTTCATTTAAATAGTTTAATTTTCCTAGTTTTATTTCTATCTTTATGTTATTAAGTCAGAGGCAGATAAATCTGACGTCTGAAAAGCAGGCATGTTCTTTGAAATCGAGCAGTAAGCTGCAAAGTCCAGCAAAAATAAAAAACAATTTCACTAAAGCTCCACAAACAAGTTTCAGCTAATGGCTTGTTTAATGTTTTGGTGCATTCTGTGTTTCTGACTTAACCAGAGCTATACACAATTGTCACTATACACCTGTGTCACACAATGGACCGCGTCAGTCGGTGGAAACTGGGCTCTGCTTTGCAAAGAGCAAACCTGCATTTGCTCAGGGGAGCCAGGTTTCTGACTGTGTTGAACTACTCTCTAAGCAACGTTCAAAGGAGATCATATCAAAGAAAGACTAAATAATGGAATACTAAATAAGAGACTGATTTCACATCTTCTTTGGGATGACCTTCAGGTCTCCTTTAACTCTGTGACTACATATCCATTCCCCACTGTGACTGAGTGACCGTGTTATGCAGGAATGGATTACAAGTACTACCTATAACTGGATTTAAAAAAAAATTTTATACTGTATATGTTTTCTGAGGTCTCCTTATAGCACATACAAGAAGGTGTACAACAGAGAAAAATGTAACAACAGTGGTCTGACCTTGAAGAGGTTTGGAGGTCCCAACATCTAACAGCTATTTACCTAGCACAAGTAATTTTTTTGTCTCAGAAATTAGGGCATATGGACTGTGCATCTATTAAAAAAAATGCTGTTAAAGTTATCTTGCTCCAAGCATCTGCATCAGAAGCAAAAATTGACATATAAGGTCTATTACTTGTGCTGCACTGGAAGGAAAAATCAGTTTGTTACTGTATGATGACACTATTTTTTAAAAAGAGGGGGTTTATATTATTGCTATAGTAAGGGTTGAAGTTTGTTTCTAAACAAATTCTTCAAAAATCTCAGGTTACAGAACATCCTAAAATACTTTTAAAAATATCAAAAAAGTACCTGGAAATCTCATTTTAATATTCAAAAATTAGTCACTATAATGACTAAATTTAAAATATAGCAAGGTACAGTTGATTTTCTCTTTAGGCAAAGTAGCAGCACAGTGTACTCAAACACAGGCTCTTGTGTTCTTTTAGGATATTATGAAAGATTATCACTTTGCTATCCTTGCACTTACAAAAGTAATTTTCTCTAATTTTCTGCTTTATACCCTAAAACAAACTTGTATTTATCTTTGATTATCATGCAAATTAATGTTTTTTCATGCATTCTGCTGTTTTGATAGGAAAAAAAAATAACAGATGGAAACATCTCAAATACAGTAGTCTGTAGATATGCAACATTACATCTTATATTTTCTGTAAAATTAATTGACTTTACAAAAAAAGCCACCCCCTTATCCTCTTGCAAGTGATGACTTCACTAAAAACCTCATCAAGGTTCTCATTCTCTGCTGTAAAGAAATGGGGAAGTAAAGAAATACATCATGCAAAAAGTCACATAAATGTACAACGCAATGCAAACCTTAGCAGTCAAAAGACAGTTTCCAAGTAATGAGCTAAGAATATCAGGATCTACAAGCACGTCTCACCTTGAATCATTTCATTCTCACATATTTCAGTAACAAACATGTCAACATTATGAAGCAATTCTAAAACCTAAACTGCTGTACATACCTTCACTCAAGCAGCCACATCTACTTCACTATTGTATTTGTGAACTATACAGTGTGTGCTCAGTTTTCACTCTCATCTCTTTCTAGTTTTAGCCTGGATGTCTTGACACAAACAAGTCCTTGGTAAAATAAAACCCACTATAGAACTATGTGAAACATTCAATCCTGATAGTAAAAATAAAGAAATAACTATTGAAAGGATGGTTTTATATCTTCAGATACAGCTAGGGGCAAAGCGTGTTCATCAGAATTTTGTAAAAAAAATCTGGATAGCTGCCTGTTGCTTGGATGAAGAACATTCACTGCATACTTGTTCCTCCCACAGACCCCAAGGATGCAACCGGGTACTATGTATATTGTATCATTTTCAACTGGATTCTAACCCAGAGATATGAATAAAATGCTGTTCATTACACAAAGGGAGAAAGAAGGGGAGGAAGGGGATAGATTAGTTACACAACTCAGAAAGCTGCATTTTTGCATTATTCTTTTTGAGATAAAGCCTGAAGAGGCACATTTTCCGGAAAAAGAGAGTCAGGGTGAGAGAAACAAAAGGACCCAGGGTACTCAGTTCATTGTCGCAATGGCTGCTCCAAATCCCTGCAAAATTTCATTTCACTTGACTTAATTTTCAATACTTTGTTCAGTATTATACACACACTAGGTAAGATTCTGAAAGAATAGATACATGTAACATTCTGGTGCAAATATAATATTATGATTCTTCTCCATTAGAGGCTAAGATGCAAAGTCCCCTGAAAATGATGGCAGTATTCCTTTGGGTAAGAGTAGATTTGAATTTGGAATAAGATTATAGGCATCCGATATGGATTAACTTTTACTTTGTAAAAGTCACCCTGTGATACTTCCATTAAAGATGAATACAATATAATTATGACATCTTGAAAGTGTTCACATCTGAACTTAAATCCCAACTGAACCACAAGTCCTAATTCAGACCCCAATTTCCATAGGTCTTCATTACCAAGTCTAAATACTATATTCACTTCTTTGGCCCTTGTGGATGTTTTTTTTACCCTTCTTGCGTGTTATGAAGAGTAAACTTAGTAACCTTAATCCCTTACCTTTTTCATTTCCATTTGCATATTGTGGAGGCTTGTTTTTGTCAATGCTGTTAAAGCTCTGACTTCTCCGATTTAAATTGGAAGCTCCCTGGACCTTGGTACTGCTGCCTGCAGCTGGCACCCTTGAGGGTCCTGGAAGCCTGGAATGGTGAAAAAATTTAGTGAGAAATCAGTGAGAAATCAGTTCATTTTATGAAATGAAACATATAGTGGAGACAGTATGCAAATATCAGATCACAGTTTTAGACCAATTAAACCCAATGAATCGTAAGCAACAACAAGCAGGAAGATTCAAATTAGTTAGACTCCACAAATGAAAATAAAAGCTTATCTTTACGCACACAAAAGGGAAAAAGATACTTTCTAGAGTCACAAGACATATAAGAAGATGCTTTGCATTTGCCGTTAACATTGCTAAAACAGATTCACCCTAACAAATATTAAAGTGCAATATCAATCTTTATTAAAATCTGTCACTTTTGAAGAGCAAGTATTAAAAAGATCGATTAGAAAGCACAGCAATACATAGTTGAGAAATATTTTGTATCTCTAATAAATGTTTCACAGCTGTGTTTAGCATAAAAGCTGTCTTTTTAGTTATCTTCTTCAGTTATTTTTCAGAAGGCTATTGCCTAAAATACTTCCACCTTACTATTTTAAATGGAAAATATTGAAAATACTTATTTTTATCTAGATGATACAGATGCATTTATACCTTTCAGATGGAAGTACATAATGTAGACTATACAGCGCATTTCTTAGTATCTGCTGCCACCATCTGAACCTTACTGTGTGGCTATGCTAAGGAAAAAAATGTAGATTCTTGTTTCTGGCATGTGTAAGCCTGCATCTTTTTAAATCTCTTTTATGCTGTAAAATACCTTAATTACATGCCTACTTCAAACTTTCCGAAGCACCTTTATGGGCACCCCCAATCCTTTCCAGTTCTGTTATTTCTTAGACAAAATTAACTGTTCAAATCAGTCATAGACTTTGGCCATAGGAGAAGAGTATCTCTATTCTGTTTCTTGCTTATTGGAATGATTTGAATAATGGCAGTGCAAATTATACCAGAGTTATCAAATTCTGTTAGTTTCACTTTATTATGAAAGAGCAGCATCAGAAGGAAGGAACAAAATCACATTACAAAGAAGTAAAAAACAGTTGATTTCTTCCAAAGTTTTTTTTGTTTGTTTAATATACTGGCATAACAGAAATGTTCAAATAATTTTATTTTCATTTGCAAACATATGTAAACAGATCCATATTCTCTTTCTTTACCAGTTTAAACCTCAGAGAACTAATCCACTAATTATTTTTATGTCTCATTCTGGCCGCCAGCCTGCGCTGCTAGTCTCTGCGCTGAGCCCAGAGCAGACTGTCTCTGCTCTGCAGCTGTACGCATGCTAACCTTTACCGTGACCCATGAATTCGAGTGATCTTCTGTTCCCTGAAGAATGCACTCAAACAAACTTAAAAATCCATTTTCTCCTTCTCATTACCCTAATTTGACAGGCAGTAAGAGCCCTGAGATCATTTGTCAGAGGTAATGACAAAAACAATGAAAAGGCATGTGCAACACTAGAAACTCATCTGTTCTGTTAAAATACAAAATAGTTCTGCATATATTCTGCATGCCAGAATTCAAGAACTTGCCACAATGAGAACATTATGCATGAGGTCATTTTCTCTACACACTTTCCAGTTTACTTCATTTGCTGACTTTTTTAATTGAATTCAGGTTTTAAATTGCTCTTGCAGAATCATGTTAAGCAGCTAAGGAAATGCAAAGAAGAGTATAACAAATAAGGGACAAGTCACATACCTCTGAACAGGCTTCGGAAACACTGCCACAGATTTAAAGTATTAGACAATAAGACTGTTAACCTTGACATGTTGAATGTGGACAAGACAGGAGCATCAGCAATAAGGAAAACAAAGACCTATAAATGCAGGTGCGAAGCAACCGGACCGTGGTGTAGCTCCTTTCAAGCTATCACCAGCAACTCGCATCGTGTTAGTGTTCCGTACTGCGAAACGCAATCTTTATTGTAGATGATGCAATTTAGAGTTCATTGGTCTCACCAATGAACTGTACAGCAAAGGTATAATTAATGAACATGTTGATTATTCCCCCCCACAGCCCAAAAAAAAAAAAAAAAAAAAAAAAGAAAGCTAGAAAAAAGAGTAAGCTTTAGACCTCAGCTTCTTTTTTCTACAATCTGGCTTGTAGATTTTAGTGCTCATGGAAATGACAGACTAAAAATACTGACAAAATCTGAAACAAGTCAGCTCCTACACACAGCTCTGTCAAATTCACTGCGAAAACAAAGCCTCTCATTCATGGGGACTGTGTGCAGGCTACTCTTGATGGAGCAGAAGTCTTGGAAGTCATTCTTTTTTTCTGCTCTATTTTGCTTCTGCATTAACTCAACTCTGTGAACTCAAACTTTCAGGTTGGTTTGTTATATTTGTAAAACATCTAGTGGGAACTGAGGTGGACTCCCAAACTTCTTTTCACTCATGACTAAAGTCAGGAATTGAGCCAGAAAGAACAGAGCACTAAAATCACCAACTAATCCTTCACATCCAATATTTTACATGCAGAATACAAAGATGCAGGATACATAACAACCAGAAATATTGCTAATATATGGTACAAATCAGCCAACTGGCCAAAAGCCAATTAATACAAGGCTTTTCTGTGGCAAAGCTCACCATCGCAAAGCTTGCACACATAAAAAATTTACACATTGTTTAGTGTCTGCTTAAGTCCAAAGGATAAAATATCAATGGGCATATACTTGCTTGAGTATCACTAACAAGCAATAAATTAGAGATATTTAACTGACCTAGAAGCCTTTTTTTGACTGGTTGCAATTCCACTGTGATTAGACTGAGTTGCATATCTGGCTGTGAGACTGTATGAGAAGAAACAGAGAAATTGAATTAAAGAATTTCTTTGAATATGTATAGAAAGAATACACTTACCAGCAAACTATGAGTTAATGAATGCAAATCGAACATGGATAGAAAACACAAATTAACTGGCAACAATATGAAACAATGTAAACATGCATATTTTTATGAGAGATGCAATGAACAGATTATGAAACAATGGATACTGTTATAAAATGTCTCATTTGCTAGAAATTATCTTATGAATAGAAAAAGCGAGCAAATTTCCACTGAATTCCTGAAGTATAGCTCAATTCACACAGAATTTACTTTAAAACATTGTACCCTTTTTTTTCCCCCATGAAAAGCACTAAGCACAAATACACACCTACTGGTCTCCCCAGCAACCTGACTGTATTCACAGTAGGGCTGTTAGGAACAGATCTGCTATACCAAATTCAACGTGGATTCAAAAAAATTCCTGTTAAAGCAAGGTGACTCTCCTGACAGTAGAGCTATATGGAAGAAGCACCCTGTCACAAATTTTTTTACTGTTACAGCACAGGTCACATATGTGGTGACCCAGGCAATGTATCAAGAGGCTGCATTAAGAAAGCCCTGGCATGTGCTTAAACTCACTGTGAAATTCCACAGGAAAATGCACCTTTGTCTACTAAGGCATCCACGTAGCATTTCTGCAACAGAAGACATGCTATACTATAGGGCTAAAAACTGTGTGTTCCTTTTGACACCCAGCAACCTGGCATTACTAGACAGCAAATTATTTCCTCTAATCTTTTAGACATTTGCATAGGGCATATGTAAAATATATGGCCAAGGTACAGCTTTCTGATAGGTAATTTCAGTTTCCATAAACAGGTGCATCCTTTGGGATCCACACAGTCTAAAGCTGTAGACAGGTGCCTAAGCCAGGTGCAATCACAACATCAAACTCCTTGAATTATTAAGGAAGTCATGGACAACTGAGTAAGCAGAAACTCTGATAGTCACAGATTTCTTTTGTTTCTCAAAGTTCTGAATCTTCCAGAAATTCTTCTGAGTAGCAGCAGAAACCACAGGGCTCTAGTCCCAGCTTTACAGACTGGCACCACATATTCAAAGCACCTGCTGGTGTTGAGTCTACCAGAACGGTGTTAAGCAATTTCTGCCAGTCCACTGAAGCAGCCAGCATGAGTGTAAACCAGATGGGAGAAGCTGTCAGGTAAGAAAAGTCTTCCCTTTCTTAGCACTGCAGTGCTGAAAAGGGGCAAGAAGAAAGCATAAGCCAAGGGACAACGTGAGACTGGAATGGGATGTGGGATTATTGCTACTTTAACAAATTAAACCCCAACAAAGGGTTCAGAGCTGCCTCTGTTCCTGCCAATTAAAAATGGCACATTTGCACATGATGAATATAAAAAGAAGGAGAGTACTTCAGTCTTTAATGGGCAAAAAGGAATCATTCAATATGTAAAAGCAGCATTCAATTCTCTGACATATATCTTCAGAGTAATGCTGACAAATTACTTTTTTATATGACCATAGCTTCTGTGGATATTATAATTACTTATAATAATATCAAAAAAATTTTATAATAATTTCACTTTATGTATTTTTATCTATCTAGTTTTTAGTGCATTGTATTATATTTCACTTGCAGCTATATGTCTTAATAATGTCTGGACTTACAATGCAAATGTGACATAGGTTGTTTTACTGAATTTGCTACATTTGTGCCTGGCATAATAGTCCATCTTTTGAGATGAGATCTTTCTCTCATCTTCTTTTTCCAACATACTTAAAATGAAGGAATCTACAAATGAATAGCTGGTTATCTGAGTTGACTAAAATAAGACATTTGTGAGAAAAATTGCATGTCAGATAAAACCTTAGTGCATTTATGCTGTAAAAGGTGGAATGATACACAGTACAATCAACACAGAAAATAAGATGGGAAAGCAGAGTGAATAGGATGCAGAGCCTTAGTGTATCACAGCATTTCTACCTCAAACAACACATTCCAGAGTAAATGGAAAGATCAGAACCCTTAATCTCAGTGTTGATAAGCTAGCCCACAGACTTTAAATAGCAATAAATACATAAATACCTATCTGATAATGCTTGCTAGAATGCTTTCCTTCTTTGCCTGTTAGTTGAGACTCCACCCACCAGCAAATTCATGAAACATCAGCCTATAGACTGCTTTCAAACTTTCCAGACAGGCTTGAAAGGCATTGATGAAAGTATCAATGTCAGTAATACACGATTTGTAAAGCATGATTTCCACTGTGACTGAATAAATTTATTTTCCAAAGTAATGTGACAAAAGAAAGGCAAAAAGATAATTTAAAGCAGATGCATCAAGTTCCTAATGACTTTAGGTTTTCCTTCTCAATTAACTCTGGATGTCCTGGGCCCATGAAAGCTTTGCATGGATGCATTTCCCAGTTGCTGGCCTCACTTTTCCAGATGTGAACTGCAACACTGTTGCAGACTAGACTTTAGTCTAGCCGTTCTTCTAAATGTATAAACAAATATTTACCTACTGCCCTCTGTCCTGCCAGATAATTGTCTGTGGGTAGTATCTGTCAGTCAGGAAAAATAAACCCGTTTCGCTTAAAACAGTTATTTTTAATGCTTACAAATCCACACCATGATATTGTACGTACGTGTCTTCAATAAAGCAGTAAATGGATTTGAACAGATCAGACAGTATCATTTTAATGCTACAGCATTCAGGATGAGGAAGGTTTTACTTGTCAGAGGGCTGGAAAAGGGGATTTTGAAAGCCTCTGGTTCTCAGCAGTCTGCTACCAGAACCCTTTCCACTGTCAGGATACTCATATCGGCAATCATCTACACCATGTACAGAGGACCACGCATCATGCTTAGCTCTCCTCTTCCAAATAACACACAGCAGAAGTGAAATAAATCCTGTCCAAAACAGGTAAAATGGCATATAGACATCTGATACCAAATCCCTAGAAATAATCTGAACTCTGTCTTCCAGGTGGAAGTCATCAATATTTTGTCTTACAAACCAGGGAAACACTAGTCAACACAGCAGATATGAAATGGTGACAACTGGGAAATTTCTTTTGCTGTGAGAAAATGGAATAAACATCCTTAGACTGTCCAGAAAGGCAATCTAGCACAGAGGTAGCTGAGGTAGCATTGAGAAGAAAGGACAGTGATGTTGCTGACCCCAAGGTGCTGACGGAGAACACCTGTATGAACGTCTGTATTGTGCTGACTGGTTGCAGGAACCAGGACTCTGCACAGTGCCACATGGCTGTGCAGCACAGTCAGCTGCATTGGGGACCTATCCACCATGTTCCATCAGGATGGGGAACTGATAGAGGTCATTCATTTGCAGGGAGGACACAGTTACAAAATGGTCCTACAAGGTGTCGAGGAAACTAGGAAATCAATATAAGCTACAATACAAAATGACTTTATGTGGCACTTAGGGACAGGTTTTAGTAGTGGCCTTGGTGGCACTGGGGCCTAGCAATTGGACTTCATGAACTTACAGGTCTTTTCCAACCTAAATCATTCTATGACTCTACGAAGAAGGAAGGCAACAGATTGTTTGACAATGGATTAAACTACCAGAGTCTGTCTTGTTGCCATACAGTATGTCAGAAAAAAAGCAGGTCCTTGAAAGTGGGTTAACACATAAAGCTGAAGGATGAAGCTTTGATAAACCTGAACAGAACATGAATCAAGCTAAAAATATTTTAACCTCCTTCTTCAAAAAGTAACCCATGCAGTGACACCCTGAATATCATCTACTTTTTATTAAGTCTTCCAAAGGATCAAAAGGTTCATGTTACATCACACTGTCATTTTCCTATAATGTTAAGAGTCACATGGTGGTTCTAAAATGCCAGCTATGCACTATGTTAAAATTAGAAAAAGGCAAAGGGGTTTGTAGTATACAATCAAACTCTTTCTTCCTTACTAGCATACTTGAATTTTAATATGCTGTTGATCTTATAAAGTACATTTAATCTCTAGTGTGAATGCACTCCAGAGCTGTTCAAGACTTTTATATTAGAATGATTCTCTGAAAAAAGACTAGTTTAAAAAGAATGCTTTTTCAATGTAAAATTTTCCCCAAAAGGTCTCAGTTTCACTGTGCACCATTTTTTTCTTTTTTATTGTATTTTATTTTTTTTAATAAGCTACTTGGAAGCTCATCATCCTACCGGTTGAAAAGCACAAGAGATAACATTCTAAGGTCTACCTGTCCAAATTCCAAGTGTGCCTGGAAAGATGCCACAGGAAACAAAAGTTTCCAGGCTTCTCACCATATAAAACAGTTTGGGCAGGTAGAAGATCCCTGATTCCTCAAATATATAGGCAAGGAACACTGAGGAAGAAACCAAAAAATTGAATTTCTGTACAAACAATATTTTTCAGACATTTCTTTTCCCTTGTTAGCCCAGTCTTGGTGAATTAATATATGGCTATATCTACATATATGCATCTATATATCTACATTTATCTATATCTATACGTATTTATTAATTTGTAAATAAGTTAACATTTAACATTTATATAAATGTTATATATGACTGTGTACTTTATAGATAGAGGTATTTTATCTGTGTATATCTGACACATGAACACACATTCATTTTTTCATTCACAAGAGGAAATGTCTATGGCTCAGGCAGTCCTAGCTCATACCCTGTCATCTGTTCTAAATTAGTAGGACATTTCTCCTTTCCGCTCTTTGAACTTCTGGCATCTTATTCAAGAAGTCTGTCTCCAAATGATTCATGCTTGGAGGTACAAGTAAAACTATGTTTTCAATGTTTTCCTATTGTTCACAACTCATAAAGCAAAATGCAGATAACCCAGTTTTGCATCAATATTTATGTTCTTGCAGAATACAGAGACTTGTAATAAGAATGAATCGTCTGCCACAGTGACCATAGCTTTCCTGCTTTGGTCCCCGTATTGTAGTATAGGTATTTTGTGGAATTTAATGAAGGAGTACAGGAATCACAACATTAAAGAAACAAAATGGATGGCTAGCAATAACCGTGTGTTGCAGTTTAGGACACTGTGCTACTTAGCTACTGTGCTTAGCCTAACCTGTAGCACACCTAAAATGCTGTCTTTTAAACCTTACTATTTTTCTCTGAACAAATTGGACAAGTGGATAACAGCGTGCTGCCAGAACTAGGATTAGGCCCTTAGGGACTGACTGTACCCTTTTATGACCTTATCTCCATACCATTTATGATCTTATACTTGAACAAAATTATATCAGAGTATCTGCACAGAATCATATGCCACCATTCAGCTTCAGTTTGATACAATAAAACTGTAATAAAGTTTTTTCCTAGAGGGAATGGAAATGCAGGTGACAGAAATGCTGATGCTCTTACTTCTTCAAATCTATGCTAATTATCTCTTGAATCTTTGCATAGATTTCCAGAAAATCCACATTCATAACACATCCTAATGTATGGCTGGGATATAAACCTGTGTCAGTCAAAAAATTATCACATGGTTAACTGTTTCTACTGACAGTAGTAAAATACATTTGTAAGCATTTTGTTTGGTCTCCCCATTGACTTTAAAATGGTAAAGAGCTTTGTAATATAAAGAAAATACAAAAGATTCTACCAGTATTTCAGCTATTTTCCCTTAAGTATTTTCAAAACACAAATAAATTCCTGTAAGCCTCGTGAATTTTAAATATAAAAAAATCTTTTTTTTTTTTCACTTCTATTTTAATCTATTTTCCACAGACAATGATTGCCAAACAGCACTGGCTATGCTTCTTTAGAATTTATACAGATTTTGATTTTGGAGTTTTTTTGGTAAATGAAGAGAGAAAGTAATTGCCTCCACAGCTTCTAACTGTAATGTTATTTCATTAACTGACACCTGCAAAACCACAATATGTAGACTATCAAATTTGTTGCACAGTCTGTGAAAATAGTAAGAGATAACAGTTGATAAAAAGGACTGACAGAAGCAAAGAAAGTAGCAGTACAAATATAAAACTATGACTTAAATAAATCTAAGAATGCAAGGAAAAGACTGGGCCACACATTGGTATAAAGGAATTTATTAAAGAATATATAGGAACAAAAAGGAACATTTTACTTCCTAATAGGTAAAAATGGACTCATACAACAACAACAACAAAAAAAAAAAAAAAAAGAAAAAAAAGAAGATTGCACTAATTTAATATAGCTACCCTTGCATTTTACACATGTTGGAATTTTATTTGCCATATACAAATAATTATAGGCAATCTCCAATGTTCACAAGACATCAGAATTAAATAGGTGACAGGTCTGGGAAAGTAATAAATGTATGGACATTTGCATCAGATTTCATTTTCAGAGAATGAGAAGAACTAATGAATCTCAGTAGAGAGTGAGGGTAGAACAGCAAAGAATGTCTTAAGGGAAAATAACTTCATTATAAATCTTCTATTCCTTCAAAAGGGAATATATAAAAGATTGTATTTAAGTGCTACAAGGATGAATGGAACACTACCCATTAAATTCTACATGATCTGGATTAGCAACAGTGAAAATTATGGCCAAAGTGCATCAAAACTGACATATAAAAGTAAAGAGTGGCAAGGGTGACACAGGCCAGACTATGAGAATATTTGAAATGTACAAAATGAAAATTGCCATTAAACTGATTTAAAACACTCTTTGGAAAACTGCAAGAACAGACAATGTGAAAAGATGACAGTTGCATTTTGAACTGCAAACAAAAGAGGAGGCAGGGAAAAATATCGTTCTTGAGCAGAGGTAATTCATAAACAGAAGAAATCAGTGTAACTACATGTCACAGGTTCCTAAAGAAAATGTTCAGACATACAGCAGATACTTTGCAAGGAGATAAAATGGTGTGTAACAAACAAGGGGAGATACCAATCAGCAAAGGACAAGTTTCAAGGATCCAGCCCACAGAAGCATGTAAGAAGGTAAAACATACAAGCAGTTTATGAAGGATTGGTAGTGAAATGGTCAAATGGGAGATGAACAGTTTAAAAAAATCTGAAATCCTATTGAGAGACTAAAAATACTTTATAATTTAATTTTTTAAAATTTTAATTAACCTGAATGTCACCTTGAAACACCCTTTCTCCCATTATTTGAAGCTTAAGAAATGTTAGATATCTTCTTAGAGAGGATGGGTTACAGGGAAGAAGTATATGAGAAATACATTCTTACTACTGCTTTGTTCTGTCTTTTCTGTATGAAGGTTATTAGGCAGGTTAGTCATTTGCCACTGAGACATACTAAATTCTTTATTTACTTTAACTTCAGGACAAATATGACGAAAACTTTGTTTCTGATGTTCCTATCATTGGGAACCTTGAGGACTATAATGATTGTATCTTTGGGGAGTAGAACAAAACGGGGACAAAGCTGACGTGCAAGGTAAAATAAAAGGTTAAAATAAAACTAAATATCTAAGGGCCATTTGAAGGTCAGCTTCCTGCAGATCCTGGAACAATCACATTAAGCAACTCATTCTGCATTATCTCCCAGACACATAAAAATACATAGATTAGATGAATAGTGCTTTGTTTGCTTAGACCCTTAATAGTAAACAGAGAACAGAAAGAAGAAACAAATATTTTCCTAATTTTTCTTCTCTTCAGTGATTTGATAATGATTCTGTAGTGGAAAAAGCAGGAACTACCTACCCATTTCCCTTCACCAAAACCAAGCGACTAGCAATGGCAAGAGCTAAGGACAGCAAAGGGACTTGTTCCATCACTTTCCTATCTGTTAACCAAGGAAGACACACAACTATGTACACCTTCCAGTTTCTAGCCTATGTCAGTGCCATGCACTTGATGTCGACTGCTGCAACCATATTTTAAACCTTGAGAATATTTAAATGACGGCCTTTTTCTAAACAGAGTGATGTAATCAAGATTGCTATGCAGATTGCTACTATTCTGACATGGATCTATTTCAATTCATAACCATAACAACTACATTTTCATTACTGTATTTCACACAGCACAAGCTCTGTGTCCAATATGCTTAATTTCTTCCCTAGTACTTCTGAGCAGCAGGCAACATGAAACCCTCTTCCTTGCAGTAGTTATATATGCAACTCTCTATAGAAATCAGCTACCTAACTTTGTATATATGCCCACAAAAACCAGGGTGCACTTTTAATATAACAAATTTAACAAAATACATCTGGACCTCAAGCTGTGCTCATCATTCCTGTACGTGATAAAATAGTTTGTCTGTCTAGGGGAATTTTTCTGACAGCTTACTGAAACCAGTTACTGTCTAATCTGTAAATGAGACAGAACTTCTTTCATCCACATGTGTTTTCTCTTAGTATCTGGGTGGTTGAAAGATCATCACCACAGATGTATTGCTCTGATAATGGAATCCACTAGCAAAGCGAAGCATAAAAATATAATGTAGCCATTGTTGTCATCTATCTGTACTGACAGATATAAATAAGGCCACCAGCACTGTATTTTTTAAAATAAATCTCAGAGCTGCAAAAAAGTCATAAGGAAAGAGTGAAGTGCCAACTTCAGATTTCGAAGTATTCAATTCCCACAGTTAGTCATGGAAGAATATAGGAAATTTTAGGGTAAAAAGAAATCAGAAATCACATCTAAAACTATTCTTTGTCTTTGGTTACCATTAATTATTTGCCACAGATTTTTTCACTGATGGTCTAATAATTTCAAAGTTTTTATTATTACTGGTACAAAACTATGATCATCCATAAAGAAAGTATGCTTTTTACAAGGCAATTTCACTTACCATGAATCAACTTCCTTCATTCTTTTTACATTTAATTTGAAATGTTGCTGTTGGCTGTAGGATTAGACAGGCTAATGATACTCTTTCAAAAGAAGAATCTTGCTCGCCTTCTGTGTGCATAGTTTTCACAATTCTGATGTTGGTCACAGATTACATGGGAATAGGAATGTTAGAGTATTGCCACACTGACCAGTTATGCATAACCTTGTAAGGAGCCTGTGAAAGAAGATTCATTATCCTCCCATGCAAACTTTGCACTTAGGGAAGAGAGGTTCCTCCAGAAATTGGTTTAATTACATTCCTGGTCTGTATTGCCTCCTAGTCACCCAAGGACAACTAGACTCCTGAATTAGTCTCCTGAATTCCCCATTTCTGCACAAACCTAATCTGTCCAGTCTTGTGATATTCTGATTATAACCTTCCCCTGGGGCCTCTTGCCTTAGCAAAGCAACCTCTGTATGAAGCCTGTAGAGTCCTAATATAATTTGGTGTCGGTTTCAGTTTTGTTGACAAAGGGCTCAAACACTGTATAAAGTAGCTTGTCTTTAGTGGCACACGGAATGGATTCGGCCACAGTAATAATCACAGACTGATCATTACTGAGGACATCATAATCTGCAAATGAGGATGAGTATCATCTTCATCATCATCACCATCATCATCATCACCGTCACCATCAGCTGCAGGACCAGTCTTTTAAATAAGGAGATGCTAGCTCTGCACATACAAAGACAAAACTTTCTTGGTCTTCAGCAAGGCTTGAATGCTACAACCTCTGTAATTTGAATATCTTCAGTGTGACTTCTCAGAGGTATTTCCCTCTCCCATGTATAATCTGTATTTCTCTTGGAAGAAGTGAAGGGCATCACTTTCTCGTTATTTGTTTAATAAAGGAAATACAACAGCTTTTTACCTCTTAGGAAATCAAGTTGAAATTACACAATATGTTTATTATATGTTAGCTGGAAGCAACAAAGAGGATAACTTTTCTCATAGAATATTCTAACCTAAAATAACCTCAGTTATTAATTGAAACTAAGACATAGTTTCAAATACTTAAAGTACAACATGAAATGTGATTGATTATTAAAGATCTAAAAAAATGCACTAAGTCAATATAAAGCACCCACCTTTTTCAGTGTATATATTTTGCTTTTGCTTACATGTATTCACGCATACAAGCACATGGATATCAAATGCACTTAAATATACAGAGTGCATCAAAAAGACATCTTTATTTCTCATGTGTCTAACAAAGTAGATACGTGTGAGTCTTCCGGTACAATAAAATACCCGTGGTTTAAGAAGATGATTTTCAAAATACCCTTGAAAAGGTACTCAAATTAGGTTTGAAGCATTTTGCAATTATTGAAAAAAGATTCATGTCCCATTCACATGCTAGCAGCTATAGTCATTATCTGGCTTCTGCCATAATAATAAGGTAATTTTTCTTGTTCCTTTCGAAAACCTGAAAGAACTATTTCTAGGTAAAAGACCACAGGTCAATTTAATGGAAGCTACTCTCTGTTATGTGTATTTGCCAAATATTTTTTCCAAAATCTACACCATAAGGGATTTTCTGCCTTAAGGCTTCTACATACCAAACCTTTCCACAGTTATGTTAGAAATGTTAGAAAAAGGAAAGAATCAAGAATTTTTAAAAACATATTCATAACTGCAACACAGTAATAAAAAAAGGCATACCTGCACAATAAATGTGTAATAATAAATAGCCTTAAAGATTAACATTCACTATGAAAGGATAAAATAGCTTGTTTTATCAACAGCACTTCAGAAAAACAGTAAAATGACTCCATTATTGATTGATAGCAGTTAGATTATCTATTGAGTTAATAATTTCATATGGACAGTGTGAAGGATGTACATTAATATACACTTCAGATTTTATCACTTTCCAAAATTCTCCATTCAATGAAATATCTAGGTTTCAGTGTCTGTATGAAGCTACTTTTTGCCAAATATATCTAAAGGTCTCAAGTGTCCCATGGAGCAGTCATGTGAATTCCTCAGGACCTTCTAAATCATGAGCCAGCTCAGTTATGTTGGTTGCTTCTGTAATTATTGCTGAGACACACCTGACATGAAAGCCATCATAGAAATCACTTTGGGGAATCATGTAAGCTACCTGTCCACATTTTAGATAGCAAAAAGTGGGCAAGAGGAAAGATGAATTTCAGCAAAATCATCTTTTCTTTCTTTGATTTATATTTTGGCTTCTGTGTAAAAAGAAGCTTTCATTTACTCAGTAGCACCTTTAAACTAAAAAGGTGTTTGGGAAATATTTTTAAATTATTTTTCAAACTATTTATTTTAGTGGGGAAAAAAATAATTTAATTAAATGACTGCTATGAAAAGAAGTGTTGCTAAGTCCACCACAGAGAATTCACATCAGTGTACATTTAAATATGCCTATCTATTTGTGGAGAACTTGTTTTCACATGTGGTCATTTTTCTTAGAAGAGGACATATAATTTTATGCTAATTTCTTTATATTACTTCAAAACAGTGAAAACTGAAAAAAAAAAAAAAAACAAGAAGAAAATTAGTATTGAAAGAAACTGTATTTCAGTTTGTTTCTAAGTTCCAGGGCTCTGTGTTTTGGTAGCAGCTCATAATACTAAATAGATGCCTTTAGAGTAAAAGATAGAAACCTCTCATACAGGAGAAAGTTTTTAGTAGTAGGCACCTTTCTTTATCCTTAAAAACTTAAATGAAAAATATATGGATAGAAAAAACCATATTTCCTCAGGCAATACAGAAGTTTATAGTGACAAGCATCAAACTTCTGTATAAGCAAGCAGAAAAAAAACATGCTTCCAGTTTACAGATAAGGAAGAAGAAAGATGGCATCAATCTTGGTCTATTAATTTTTTACAGAGAAATATTTTACAACTGAACCATAGCTATGAATAGAAATTTAATCGAAGAATTAAACTATTTTAAACTCCTAGATTAAAGAGGAAGGTCTAAAACACACTGATGGAAGTAATATTTTTTTTAAACCAGCCTTAGATGTCACTCTACAAAAGCATAAATGTGGGGGTTCTGGGATATGGAATAATTGCTTTGAACACTGAAGCATGTTTTAACATAGCAACGTAGAAGAGGAGAAAAAAGTGCAGAAGGACCATGAGATCTTGAGGAATTACAATGGAAAGCTTAATAAAAGATTCATCACCTCTTTGCCTACCATGTGCAATCACTGTCACCCAAATAGTAAAAAAACTTGCTTTATCGAGGCTTTTTTGGACAAACCCTTGCAATAGTCATGATGCATAAAGGAACACTGTAATTTTTTTGTAATTAAAATTTCACCATGGATAAATTACAAAATCAGGAAATGTTTCAGTTCTTTCACTAAACTATGAACAAAAAGATCTTAATGCCACTGATTAAAGCTGTGAACACTTAATTCCTGAATAACAAGATGTTACTGCCTCTCATACAGTATTAAATATCCTTCACAAAGCAGAAATTCAACTTTGGAAAATGTTGAGAATGGTCAGACGCTTCTAGGACCACACCATAATTTCCTAGATTGCATGTTAATACTGTACTTCACAGAGAAAGCATTCAAAGACATTAATTTTCAGTAGCAGAGAAAATAAATGTATTTCACTTTTTAATGCCCCAGCCAAACACAAGTGTATCTTAATTTTTGCATCAAATGAGGTAATTAAAATGCTATCAGTGACACGTTCCTCCAAAACATAATTTTAAAATATTTCTAGTTCCAAGACATAGATTTCTATCAGGCTGAAGTGTTAAAAGTTTTGTCAATTGAAGAAGAAATATGTTTATTATACAAATGAAAGTGTAATTTATATATGAAGGGACTTAAGATCCAGAATGTCAATATATTAGTCTGATACTTTCGATCCAATGTAGATCATTGACTTACCACATTCTAGACATACAGTTGTTCAGTAGGTCCACAAAAACATTTTAAACAAGGATATAAAAAATGGAAAAAGTACTAAACCAAACAAAGCAACAGACAAAACTCTTTATGAAGATCTACAGTTGACGTTTTTTTTTAACTTCCCCAATAAAATATACATTGGCAATACTCTTTCCATGTAAATAGATATTTCTGTTTCAAACTCATTCTTCTGTAGTAGCCTTTAAGCAACTACCTTCTGAAAATATCTTTTTGGATACAGTCTGAAAGCAATGTAGTTCAGCAATTACTGGATTCTGCTGAGTGCTTCGCTTTCTTAAAAGTAAATAAATATCTGGCCCCTTAAAAGAAACAATTAGATTAGGGCTATTTCTCCATTTTAAAAAGAACATTCAAATAGAATTAGGCCCTCAAAAACCGGAATGTGTGGGAATAAAAAGAGTTTATAACAAATGAAAGCAACAATTGTGCCTTTTCCCCATGTGTTTTGTTAATTATTGGAAATTGTTCATTTACGTATGGGGAACTGGGTATGTGAAGAAAACATGAAAATAACCAGTACTAACTACACGGTGTGCTAGCTGCCTCTTGTTGTGCAATGGGCAGAAAAATCAATAATAAAGTAAAAGAAAGGCTTACAATTAATTAAAACTGGAACTAAATCTAATTGGGAATGTTCTCTGCTCTCGCTCTAACTTTACTCCCAAGAAATGCGGGCTTACTACCAAAAACCACACTGAATCCACTGTGTAAATAGCTAAAAAAATTCTTTAAATGGCCTATTTTTTTATACAAAATTTTGTCTTTTTCAGACAGAAAAATAAAAAGCTTTTACACCTGAGAAAAATAACTTTTTAACCTACCTTGACTGCATATCTTGGTGTGTTTTGGACTGGCTGATTTCAGCTGGAGTTGAAGGGACTTGCTGTTGTAGCTCTACCAAAGACTGGTAGTACTGTTGCTGATGATGTTGCTGCTGTTTGTACCGAGACAAACTGAAAAACAGCCCTAAAATGGCTTTCAAATTTCCATTCCTTATTTCTATTAAAAAAAAAAAAAAGAAAGAGAAAAGGAAGTGAAAACACTTTGGTTTTAGACTTCAGTTTTGTAACTGTCATACTAAAATATCTCTGTACATACCTAGAGCTATACATGTTTATGTCTTATATCTCTTCATTTACCTGTAGAGTCAGAGACATTTTAGGTGTCACTGATAGTTTATTCTTTATTATAATTTTTGTTTATTTATGTTTCAGGGTTGCAATAAACACCTATCTCTACAGTGCCCTCCTGATGAGCCATTTGCATGGTCATAAACAAGAGTATATCCAGCCTTAAATAAGACACATAATCTGAAATGAATACTCCTGTCTCAACAAAGTACAAATATTCTAATTAAGGAAAAGTTCATTCAGAAAAATCTGAATTCTTTCTGGTCTTTGATATACTTCCCTTCAAATCCTGTGACTTTAAATTAGTCTTTTGGCTTTTGGGGCAAATTCTGTGCACATTGGCAATAAACAGTGAGTTCTGGAAAAATCGAAAAGACTGTATGGTAATGGTTCTTGTCAGTGAGCACATCCATTCATACAGATGTGCAGGGTACATGAGAGAAGAAAATAAATGAAAGGTTGGTTTTCAAAAAGGTGACTGTAATGCTCATGATTAAATCTTTGAACTTTCGAATGACATGATTATTTTACAGCTTTCTGTTTTATACTGCTATTACTGATAACAAAGACTTAAAAACTACAGCTTCCATGAGGCTAAAACAGCTACCTGAATACAATTCTGCTGAGCCATGTATCATCCCTATGTCTCCCATTCCTTTTATAGCTTTTGCTGATCCTGAGATGAAGATTTTAAAAGGATAATGCAATATATTCTTTGCTGATAAAGGATCTCAATGTTGAAAAAGCAACCTCAGAAGACTTTAATGAAATTATCTGCAGCATCTAGGTCTGTTCATAAACTCATTATTAATTTTCTTTGGCACTGATCACCCTGTGAAAGGTTTTTATTAGAGCTATAGACTTGCAACCTAACATGCAATGCCACAACCTTTCTGCCTTCCCTGCAAATCAAAATACTGAGCTGCGTGTGCTACACAGCTTTCCCAGGTAAATTTTCAAGCTGAATTTATCCAAAATTACTGTCATTTTCATGTCTCTTAAACCATATTAATTTTCTTTCAATAGGATTAGTTGAAGTGTTAATACATATACTACACAGGCCAGCAAACACTGGAGCTTTTAAAATGCTCACAACCTGTGCTTCAAAAGCAAACCCAATCCGGGGCACTGGAATATACTTTTCAAAATGTAAATTTGTTCTAAGCAGCCATAGTTTTTCATCTTCCCTGTGAAGATGCTGCAGGATCTTTGATTACCAGTGAGATCACCAGAGATATGCAGAACTTTGCCAGAATGAGTAAACTTTTTAGGCACCTATGACTTTTGCAGTCACGTTGGTTTCAAGGAAGATCATTGTCAAGGAATACCGAAAACTTATATTTAAAATTATCCTAAAAACACCCCCAAAAACTACATAACTATCCATTTTAAGTGGTTCTGATTTGAGAAGATTGTCAGTACACGACACTAGTTTATTTATTATAATTTTGGATCACTTAATGCTCAGAAAGAGAATCCTTCGTTAAATCCCACTCGATATATTTTAATCTTAAAATTTTGGTCTTCTTGTGTTCAACTATAATTTTTACTATTTTAAGAGAAAGATGCTATTAGTAACTTTTTCCTTCCTACTTTTAATCAAGTTAGAAGATTTCTCACAAGCAAAAAATCCAGAAACTTCTAATGTGTACTAAGCACATACTCAGAAAATGAGGGGACTGTTTTAATTTGTAGCAATTGGATAATTATTTATCAACTGGGCTCTCAAGCAGAGATTCAGCAGTAAAGACTTGAAAATCACTTTTTTTCTAGACCTCTTTGCTCAAGTGTCAAAATGAGGTCAGAAACTGGTTATGAAATCTTCAAAACTTGTTAAGCTTATGTTTTGTTTTTCTACAACCTTTCTGGTCATTAATAAATGACCTGGTAGTAACAAGACACTTTACCAAAAGCTTATTACAAGAAACTCAATTTCTTCTCCCCCCAAAAAATTTTAGTGTTCAGGATTATACATAGTAAAAAATGGTATATTTAAGGGAATCACACTTCTGCAGTACTTTGAAGAATATTATTACAAAGATAGTGGTGGATTTACTCCAGATTCATGACCAACTGCATAACAGCAGAATTAATGTTAATCTTACTTCAGCACTAAATGTTAAAATTTGGTTTTGAAGAATAATGAGTATTTTAAATCATAGTCCTTGCATTTAGTTCTATGTAGTATTATTGCTTTTAGTAGTACATGAAATTGAAGTTACACAATTGAAACTTATATCCTATTAAAATTATTTTCCAAAGCAAAACAAAGGTAGGTGTGCATTACAGAATGCACACAGATTTTGATTTTAAAAAGTACAGAAAATGTGTCATGTACCATGTAAAGGTATTAAACAATGATGAGTGTCTTCATAAAATAAATTCATGCTATTCACACATTTGATTCATACTTCATATGCAAGTAAAAATAGGTTGCTCTAGAAATTCTGGTTCTAAATAGCTTTGAGGTGAATGACAACATGCAGACTTTTAGTATTCTCTTGCAACAACATATCTATAAGTACATACAAAGGTTCTCTTAAATCACTTAAGGAGCTTTTCACAATTTGACTATCAAAGTGAATAGATAGGACATATTGTGACCATGTTGCACGTTTAAAATCTTAGATAGGTTCAGATGGTGAAAGACAGTAATTCTGAGTCAATTTAAAAATCAAGTAGTGGTTAGAAATCCAGGTTTTTTCTTCATGAATCTTCAAGAATTCAACTCAAATTATCACCTCTGGGGAAACAAAAATTTCCTTCCAGCTTTTAGCTTTGCTACAAGCAAAATAAAAATACAGGGTTGCACCTCTGGACCTGTTACCTTCAGGTGCCATAGAGGTCAGAGAGGATTTTGAAGGTGCACAGCACCTTGCAGAACTGCTTAATTTGCTACAGGACAAAGACATATACACTTTATTAATTCACTTGCTCTTACATGAACAAGGCAAATATTACATAATAATTAAGACAATTGATATTTGTAATGGTTTTTGTTCATTGTATTTATTAATTTAGTTGCAACCACGTTAGGCAATTACTTAAGGCGACTAATACAGCAGAATAGCTGAAACAGGAAAACCATTCACTCTTTCACTTAACAGAAGACATCAAAGGAATACTGTAATTTTCAGACTCATCTGGACAGCATTACTACTAATAATAAATTTGCTGAAACAAATAGTCTTGCCCGGGTTTATTTAACTGAGCAAGATCCTTATATTCTTGTTTGCTGTTTTGAATCAAATATATGAACAAGTTAGAAAAAAAAATGCTTGGGAAGTTCTGTGCCTATCTAATATTGTGGAGGTAACATGAAAAGATTAATACCATTGAAAAAATATTGTTTTAAAACACTGTCTCAAGCTTCATAAACATTGCATTTCTTGGTTCAATTTCAAGGAAAAATTAAAAGGAAACTCTCTCACTTGTTATCACTAATCTATATTTGCATGCTGTTCAAGACAGCTGGAGCTTGGTATTTAGGTGCAAGTGATTTGTGTTAAGAAATCTAGCTTTCAGAAGAAAATATTGTTATTTGTTCTGATGATTTGTTTCTCTTACCTTCTGCAGAAAGACCTTGGACATTTACGCCTCTGGCTGCCAGAAAGCTAAGGCAGACATCAACATTCTCAATCTGCAACATGAATAGAAATAACAAGCAGCATAAGACTATTTGACAAAATGTAGAAATGTTGGGCGAGGGGAAAAAAAAAAGAAACTGCCCAGGAATGAATACTTTACATTCATTGCATACTACAGCTCTTTACCAAAGTTTAGCAAGAATGATTACTGCTAATTGGGGAATCAAGATAAAGCTTTCATTGTCCGCTTTGGTGCTTAAAAACAATTCACAAATGCCTGATCCAGAATGGCATGCTGGCAACTCAGCAACCCACCTAGTTAACATAAAACTGGATTTTGTATGCTATAAACAAGCAGCAATGAACAATGAAAGCACCCATAGAGAATTAGACACTGAGTATATGTCTGGAGATGTGAGTGGCTGAGTTTACTAAAAAATGTAAGCAAAAACCTCCAACAGTGTTAGCAAAGGTACTTGGGATGATGTAGGATTCTGTGAAAATGATATCATTCTCATTAGTGGTTGTTTCTCTAATTTCTTTCCTTCAAATCTTACAACAAATAACTTTAATTTATTTATTGTTTATGCTCCTCTGAGGAGTTCTTGCTTAGTAAAGAACACGGTGCTGGCTTCTCTTGGTGATTTAGAAGAAATCTACAGTTAACCACAGAGAGCTTTAGGTACAAAAATGTAGCCTAAATGTATATCAAAAAAAGGATAAAACTTCTGCCTCTAAAATAAATAATCACAGAATTAGACTGCTTTCATGCATCTGTTTCTAACAGATGTGGGAGACAGGGGTTTCCAAAAGGTTCTCTTGAGTCACCGTCCTCAGCTGATTACCCCAGTCCTTCTAGGACCTATGAAGGAATAATCAGCTATAAATGTAAAAACTACTACCTTTGTCTATAAATATGCTGCTACAAAAACAGAAGAATTATGTACAGACAGGTGTTTTGTTTGAAGTGGTTTCAACAGATTTGATTTTAAAATACTTTTTTTAGGTTGATGCATTTATTTCAAGGCAATTGGGACCACAAAAATAAAGTAAAATTCTAAGAATTTTTAAACAAATAGGTATTTTAAATACCTATTATCACTGGAGAAAATTAAAAATAAAGCAAAGAATATTCAACACTAAAAACATAAACCTGCAGTAGCTCAAGTCCATGCAGTTAATTTATTTGAATGTTTACACATTTTACATTATCTCATGTCAATGGTTTCCAACCATCAAAACATAAGGGGTAAATTCATTCTTGAATGAAAGCTACATGATCCTTGGCAATATCTTTTCTCGCCTAAGAAAGTCTTTCACTACTGTCATCTTTCTGTATTGGAGTTCAGCCACTATTCTCTGGAAATGGTAACAGCTGAAATGATATAAATATTCTTTTTACTACTGACCCTAGAAACATGTATTACGAGTTTACAGACTGTCTTGATCCATGGGTATAAATTTATAAATACTTGCAAAATATTTAGGTATGATCTTCAAGGACAATAAATGTCAAAACATTACCAAACACATTTTTAAGAAGTCTTTTCAAACCTTGATTTCAAGGGCATGCTAACATGTACAGTGAATGATAAACAATCTCTTTACTGAATCAATTACATAAGAAAACCAAAACTCAAAGTCTGCAGTTAAATTAATGAAAGTCACTAGAAAAATTGGGGTCTACCATAAAGTTTTCATCAATAAGTTTGGTGGGTGTCACCAATTTTCACAGCTTTGAATGTGGAATAGCCATCCTGAAATCAATGGGAATACTTCAGCTCTGGCCCAGCACAGTCTGAAGCAACCCAGGTATTAACTGTCTTTTTCTTAAATGTTTATGTAGTTTTATACCACGAAAAAACCCAAATTAACTAAGTAATCTTGTTAAGACATAGAGACGTGACACAGCTAAATCAGTTGCAAGTTGGCTGCAGCTAAAATAGGAAGATCTGATTCTTCCTCACCTCTTCTTCCTCCCAGGTGTGAGGGCCCTGTTGCTACTGGGCTTCAGCGCTTCTCTGAGCACACAAGGAACTTGCTCCAAGCAGAAAACTCACCCAGCAAAAAGGCAAATGGATTCAGTCATTCCAGTTTCCCGGGCAGTCAGATAAGCACAGGAGCCAGCAGAGTGGAGGGCGTGTCCCAGCCTGAGTAAAGCATCATGGCTTGGGAGAGGAAAGGGGAGGTGGGAAGGAGGGACAAGCGGATGGTGCCACTCCTGGTGGCAGTGGCAAGGCACTGGGCTGGCTCAGCCCTGACCTCCAACTAAAACCCTTCATCACTTCAGAAAACAGTGCACATGAAGAGAATATTTCTACTCCACCTTTAAACAATGTCAACTATATAATAAAAAATTTTGAACAGAAATTTTTTTGCTCTGAAGAATTGAAAAGAAATGAAGGTTTGTTTGGCTGTTAGCTGTACAACACATTGTGTCTTCGGACTTTCAAATCAACCATAATGCAGTATCAATTACTTCAAAGGTGGGAAATTCTGCTCTATTACTTAGTACTGGAAGCCAAGGGGAGGAAAAAAAAAGGAAAAAAAGAAAGAAAAATCAGTGCACTACATCAGTAGCACCCATCTTCAAATAACTGGAACAATATTTCCTAACACATATTCTAGTTTAATCAAGTAATTTTTCATAAGGGGCATGTCCCCTCTGTAGTAGTTCAGGAGACCACAGATGTAACAAAACCTAGCTCACTGGAGAACATTTAAGCCCAAATGTGAAAACATCTCAATATCTATCTGCAATACCGAATATCTAGTAAATAATATGCCTAATAACTAAACGTTCACACATATTTAAGGTGAAAAACATCCTATAGAAATAGCACCTGGTTATTTTACGTGTCTACTTTTACAGCATGTGTCTTTGAAGTCATGTCTCTTAAACTCTCAGACAAAACTAATCATTACCACTAACACCAATGACTCAAGTATTCTGCAGAACTACAAAGCAAATTCTGTTTTGCTTCAGAGTTCACCAAGAGAAGAGTAACAGAAGCCCTGAGTCGAAAGTCACCCTTTTGGTAAGGGTATATGAAGCAATAGCAGTGGCCAACTTCCAGACAATAGACTGGGGTTGCACTGTTAGCCTTATAATAAAGTCTTGTTTTGACTTGTGAATTGAGCAAGTTTGGTGTGGCAACTCACAGCCCCATAATACCCCGAAAATGTCAGAAAACAACTCTCGCAGTCACTTATCTGATAATAACTGCGGTTACTATACAACTCTCAGAAACTCTTAGGGGATTCAATGAGACATGCATTAATACATTTTTGGGTTATTTTCACTTTCTTTCCTGTCCAGTCTAGAAAATGTTAGGCTTAAAGTTGTCCCATTTTGAAGCTTTCAGTGGGTCTCTAAATATTGCTTTAATTACCTACTTCTTGCCCTAGAAAACCACAGTTATTCTTTGAACTCAAACCCAAGCAGCCCCAAACACTTTTTCTTCAAACTTACTCACAGATGAGAGTAATTTTGCAATTACAAAAGTTCTAAGAGATTTCAAGCAGCTTCCATTCCTCAGTACTGTTTCAATCAAGAGTGGTACGAATTCCTGAAGTCCATGTTTATATAAGTAGTTAGAAATGAAGTTATTATTCACTGGTGTAAACTCCTCCTATAGCTGAAACTATATATGTAGAATTCTACTGCTTTTTACTGTTTTTTCTACACACTGTGTATGTAGAATTCTGCAGTGGCTGAAGGTTTTGTGGTGTAACACAACACAGACACCAGATACAACCACAATTCTGTAGTGAATTTTGCTTGCAAAAATAACTAGTTTTTATCAGAGATTATGTTTATCATTATAGTGAATTGTATCATCAGAACTACAAGGTGTTATAGCAGAAGATATTGCTCATTACAGTACAGAATTCAGGATATGCAGATTGACTCCAAATCTTGCATATCAAGACAGAGAAGAGTCTCAAATGTGCAAATTTGCTTGTACAGGTACATGTTGCCAAGACTGCTGTTGATAAAGTTCTCCACCACTGTCTATCTCCAATTTTTATTTTGTTCCAAGGAATTCAGGATATACAGATTGACTCCAAATCTTGCATATCAAGACAGAGAAGAGTCTCAAATGTGCAAATTTGCTTGTACAGGTACATGTTGCCAAGACTGCTGTTGATAAAGTTCTCCACCACTGTCTATCTCCAATTTTTATTTTGTTCCAAGGCTCTTATTTTATATTAAATATTCAAACCCGTGGAGTTGCAGCACATTGAATAGCATACCTGCAATATTAAAAATCTTAACAACTATAAATAGGATAAGTAATTAAAGATATAATAAACCTTCACTGCCATATAGATATCTGCCACCCAGCTATTCGATTAACCACGTTGAAAGTCAATCAACACTACATGAAATTGCTTTTCAGAGGTAACAAAAACCTAATTCTGAAACTTAATCACCTCCTTATCAAAACTCAAGGATACTATGTCAAATTCTGAAATGCAGGTCCAGCATTGTGGGTAAGGATACAATTGGCTAAGATGATGATAATTTAGAAATTAATTTGTGGGCATCATCAGGTAGATAACACCATTTGATTATTTTTAAATTAAGCCTGAGTTATGCTTACAATACATTAAACTTTCTTCATAAATCTTATCCTTTTAATAGTATTCATACACACAGCATGATGAAAAAAGCACCTGAAATACTTAACACCAAAAATATTAGTGATTTCAAAGATATTTTTATACTGACATTTAAGGGGATACAGTTCATATGATGATGTACAAATAAACAGAAATGTCACAGCTCTGATAATGTTAATAGATTAGGTGGCATGCAAAGAAGATATATTGCAAAGATGCTGTTACATATTACATGGCATAGTTGTGGGTAATTTGCTTTTTGACTGAAAGTTACTTGAAATTTAACTAACAGAAATAAATCACTAAATCAGACTGAGGGACTTGCATGTAGATAAACAGTAGTACTTAATACCCAGCAGACTTACAGGAAGAGCTCATTTGTGGGATGTACTCACCAGTGACTCAACACATAGAATATGTCTCTTTATTCCTATTATTTTTGCTATTGCCAAGATTAGTTTTCATCTCCTTTGTCTGACAGACAACACTTTCTTCACTTCCAAAAATAAATTTAATTGTGGGATGCTCAGAAGACATGTAATTATGACTAACACAGCATTATGTTTCTCTGCATGTATAAGAAGCTCAAAAAATATCTTGCTTTGACTAACTCCCTTTTATTAAGTTTATTACAATATTGTTTACAAGAACACATAGACATATACACAAGTTAGTTACTGTTCACCTACTTGGAGTGGGATTCTTCCTGAAGAATAGGACACTTTCATAAAAACGACATATTGTTGTAACCACATAGTGTTTTTATACATATGTGCTCTTAAATACTCTTGATTATTTTGGCAGCAAAAGTAAAACAATAATTTCTGTTAGCACTTCATTCAGTGCTATCTTCCACAGTTCTTTGTGTGTGTTTTGACATTCTGATTCATCACCCAATTCCCAGATAAAATTTGGCAAAGGATTTTCTCTTTTGTAATGTTGCTGATGGTTGATTAAGGACATCCATGGAAATAGTATTCCACAGAAATCCAGAGAATCATATACATACTCACTTTCCAGAGCACAGAAACTCCATAAAGTTCTTCAGTATTTGGTGCTTTGTTTTTCTTTTTAATTGCAAATAATAAATGGTACTCCTTTAAGATTAGTATTATGGTATGAGATAGTGTGTGTCAAAATAATTGAACTTCAAACACACTTTCCCAGCATGTTTCTTCCTAAATGTCTCCAGAGTATTAGCTTGAGTTTAGAGACATGCATTTGAATCTTCCTCTTGCATGGATATTCATCACTAATACAATTTGTGGAGGATTTAAATGAATGCAGAATTAGAAAATATATTATTGCTGTTACACAGCTCCTTCTCTTTCAAGTTCTGTAGCACTAGTACAATCAAAAGCAAATAAAATTCAGGCCTTACAGGTAGCAACCTGGACGCTAAATATTTACAATTCACATGTTGCATAACATTATTAAAATTTAAAGAATGTAAAAACAGATACTATTTGTCTGAATTTAACAGGAATCAGTCATGTAAGAAGACATACCAGCTTTTAAGTTCTGGCTGCTTACTTAATACTGGATGAAGTGCCAGTGATCTGATCTTAACTGCAGGCTCTAAAAAGATCAGAGGTTCAGGCAAGCAACCAAGATGTCTTCATGAGTGAATAAAAGCATTTTTGATGCACATGCTGGAGCTGGTAAGAGAACTAAACTTTCCATATAGATTTAGCTATATAGAATGCTCTGGGAGAAACTGAAGAGCATTTCAAGGTGGAAATGGCCTAAACTCTAATTTTCCCTTGTCTAAGACCAGTAAGAGAATTGGTCATGTACACTCTCACAAGTTAATGGTAAATCCTCTCACACACACACTACATAAACAGACTATTCTTTGACCAAACATATTATATTTCACAACCTGCTACGCCCAAAGGTATTCTTGGAGATTTAAAAGGACAAGTTTATTTCACTTTCTGTTCTTAAATGGCTCATCCATTGCACACATCGTGACCTGTTGACAACTCACTTGTCGCATGGGAAAAACCCAGATTTTCGGTTTGCTTTGTAATTTTGTTCCTTATGGGTTTTCCTCCCAGCTGGTTTCACGAGTTTGTATTTATGTTCTGCCAGTCCTTAAAACAAAGAGCTAAAAAGTTACAAGATAGAGATACTAATAGATAATGCTTGCTGGTCTATAGTGTCATGTTTTTATCCTCAGTTTTATCATTCAGATTATTTAACAAAACCAGGCTTCATAAACCAGGGAGGTGGACATTTAGCTTTTTTCACTAGGTACAAATGGGCATATGTCAAATATTTCCTTCACCAAAAAATAAACATCAAACAAGTCAAGAACTTGCTCCATTTCAGTGATAACTGAATATACTGCCTGCTACTATACTTACAAGCATACTTGCTTTATACATATCGATATGCACTCTGATTTTCTAAGGCTGAGGATTTGGTGCAGAAATCCATTTTTGATAGCTGACTTACTCTAAAGAGGTCCAAGTGAAGAGGTTAAAAGCACCATCCAGATTAAAATTGGGATACCAAAATGGATTACCCAGTCCTCCTGCCTATCCATTCTTCAAATGCCACACATTCAACATTGTTTGGGATTCTAGGTGATTCTTAAATGATCACTTAAACAATATTCAGTAGTCACAGTCCCCTGTTCTTCACTGTAAGACAGATGTTCAGCACATCTGAACTTCTGCTCATCTCTTTAGAAAAATATGCAACTGGTAATACAATTAAAATGTAAACTATCCCTAATGCTTTCATAGTTGTACATGTCCTGTGGGGTAAAATGTATCTAATCCATAAAAAGTAAGCAATTATGATTTATTTGTTATAACATATGGTAAGATTTATTTCAATTATTTGTAAAAGTACCAATCAGTAACCTTAATCATAATAGGAAGCACCTTCTATCCCACGTGCTCCACTCCATTTGACACTGCTGTTGATTTACCTGCTTTCTGTGAAAAGTTGTCATGAAATTTTACTTGCAAAGCTGTCATACCATTTTCACTACACTGTTGTATGTTATCCACAATAGCTGATTCCTAGGTATTCTAAAAGGGAGGGTCCTTTTTTAAATTAAAGAGTAGGGTTTCAAAGGGAACAATGTGAAATAGACTCATATGGGCTCATTTTGCAAGTATTATAATTGAACTATAACAAGCAAGTTGGTTATTTTTTTATATATATATAGTGCAGTTTAAACTAGTTTGACACAACTGAAATAAAGTGATCTGCTTTCTTGTCTCTTGAATATTCAAAGCTGTATGTCCTTGTCAACATATAAATGTGTTCATACTAAATTAATTACAGATTCTTAATTTTGAGTAAGATTGTCTAAAAGTTGTATATTTCCATCAAGGTTCCTTGTGAAGAAAGTGTACAAAGTATTATTGTGTAATTTAAAAAAACCTATTTTTTACTAATAATACAGAATAAGGACACTTTGAAGGGCAGAAAATACACACAAATTCTTCCAAATCTGAAAGTAAATGCAGCGGGAAGAAATGTGGCCCAGAGTAATGCAAAACTTATAATGACTCTTCTGAGGAAGCTCTTTAGTTTTAAATTTGCAGTTTCTGTGGAAAGTGCTCATATGGCAGGCTGCATGTTGCACAGTTCCCCTGGCCACAGAATACTGAGACTGAGTGAAATTTTCCCTGAATCCTCAGCTTCCCTTGTAGAAATGGGGAAATTTGAAGAAAGGGAAAATCAGGAGATAAACAAAAATCATGTTATTTATTTTCTGGTAATTTATTTCCCATAAGCTCCTACCACGGCAGCCTATTGGAATAACTTTTTGTGACTACACTGGAAGGTAATGTCAACCTTCCATGGGTGGTGTAAATTAGAAAACCCATCCAGATAAAACAGGTGTTAACAGTCCTGCTGGGAGATATTTAGTGCATTCTGCTGACTTGCTGTTGCACGTGGCCCAGATTAAGGCACATTCCACATTTCTATCAAAATTATGACACATGTTAGGAGGTTAAACAGAACACACTGACACGCAGACACATTCGGTTTAACTCTTTTGTAGCAAACTCCTCATTATTTGCAACAGAATAATTCAAGGAGCATTTAATAAAAATTATGTATCAGTGAACCATGTAGCTTCATTCCAGAAAACTGTTCCACACTAAGCATTGACTTTGCAATAAGAGACCATACATGCAAATTAAAAACTGATTTACTGGAGGCATTTGGGGAGAATTTTACCTTAGAGAATAATAACTACTGGTATGTAGAAGGCCTCCCAGGCAAAAATTTTTAGGAAATGATGCTGGAATTATTTAATTATTAGTTATTTTTTGAGGAAAATATGACAATCTTATTTAAAACTGAAATAGCTTCCACTTCCTTTTCCAACAGATATTAAGGAACACGCACATGAAATTCTTCCAACATGCAGTCCAAACACGAAATATGACCAGTAAACCCAGAAATGTGAAAACAAATTAACTTCTCAAATACTTGGAGAATTTAACAGACATATGTACTGACCTGCCGATAAAAGAATGTATGAGGTCACTGCTGAGGTCAAAGCATGAGCTCGGGTGTGTATTGTTTTTAAGAAAATGGTACAGTGGGAATTGGATCCCTTCTGGTATGAATTACTATCAGTCCTGTCAGGAACGCAAAAGCAACAATTGGTGTTGCAAATTTTTCACCTAGCCCCTCACTTGGTGCTTGGAAACCTTAGAGTGAATGTGAGATTATTTCTGTAATGGCATATACAGAAAACTGTTTGTTTGTTTGTTTGTTTCTGTCTGTACACATCAGCAAGTTAATGAATAATTTAGTTATTCTAAATAAAAAAAAAATCCTAATCATAATTTTTAGATGGCCAAACAGATCATTAGAAACATCTGTTGGTCATTTTCATATAAAACCAAAAAATGCTCCATCCACAAACACCAAAAACCTTCCACCACAGAAGAGGAAACTGCAAAATTTTACACTGATCATCTATATAATGATGTGAGCCTGCTTCTCGTCTTCCTTTTCTACTCACTCTTCTGTTTCTTGTCTTGTCTGCGTTTGCTCTCCCATTTTTATAGAGTAGTCTCTGCAGCAGACAAAGCACAAAATACAGCAATGGTAATTTCTGAAATGCTTTTGTGCTACTGTAATAGAAATTGTGAGAAGCAAGTTTTGGAATTTTGATTGGAATATAGTGCTGGGTTGGAACTCAACCATGGATGTATTCAAATATGTTGCACAAATTTCTTAGAAAGCTAATATGGCTGCACAGCAGAATGGAAAAATTCTCTTCCAGTGTCTGAAAGTAACTTGCTACTTCAGGACTCTCTTCTCCACAGGCCAGAGGCCACCACCACCATGAAAGAGCCTTATACATGCACTAAGAACGCAAAATTGAAGATAAACACTACCCTGGGAGGACTCTTTTTTAAGGCAATGATAAAAAGAACTCTGTTTAAGCACAGTGTTTCTTAAAGCAATGCTCCACTCCAATGAGCCTTTCTACAATCTTTTTTTTTTACTTATGCAACACTTCTGAGTCAGCAAGGTACCAGTGTCTAAATATTTATGGAACTTGGCAACTTCTGAAAATTGGAGGGCAATGTGAAAATGCACGCTTCTTTAAAACAGAGGAGGTTCTCTCCATTAGGTCAAGAGAGAGTCTACAACAGAGTCTTCATTTACTAGACTTAATTAAACCTTTGAAAGAATTCCAGTTCTCTCCTTCGCCACTACTGAGTGCATAGCAACTTCATTTAGCTCACTCAAAAAAGCAGCTTTTAGAAATAAGGGCAGTACAACCAGTGACAGAATGAATCCTTTAAAAAATAAGTAAACAGGTAAACTATGAGGCATTTCACTTCATCTCTTGAACTTTGCAACTGGAATCCAGCCAGATGCACTTCGTGCTTTCTGAACCCTCCCTCCTGACTCCAGCAGAAGTCATAATGTTACAGATTGTGCAGGAGAGACACTAACAGTTTGCTCCTATCCATCTGGCCTTTTGATTTTATAAACATTGTAAGGCTTTTTTAATTAGATATATTTTTCATATTACCCTGGGAATATTTATAGAATTTATAGAACATATAGTATTTATAGAACATACAGTATTTCTAGAACATTGAGCTCATCAAAAGAAAAGTGGTAAAAGTACTTGTTATTAGCAACGTCTAAAAGCACAGCCCAGAGTTTTCTGTAGGACTAAAGTTACGTGGCTGGTCCTCCAGCTGGAACATAAAGTCCTTGGGAAGATACATGCATGAGAGAACATAAGTTACTGGTTTTCCTTTATGTTTAGTTTTCATATTACTTACTCAAATTGATCCAAGCCCTAAAGAAAAAGACAAAAAAACCTGATGATGAATTGACATCACAGGTTAGTAAAACCACTCAGATTAAACCAGATGTCTTTAAAACCCACAGGGATAACACAAGAGACTCATACTCAGGCTTTCACTTTCGCTAGTGTACCTGATCATTGCATTTTAAACCATGTTTAGCATAATATACATAGGAATATGAGGCCCTGCTGTACATATTTTCATACCATGCTTCTAAACAGCTTTCATGCTTGCCTATCTCTGCCCCTTTCTCCTAACTGTGGTAAGAATTTTACACACTTTCACAAGATCTCGTGTTTAGATTCTCGGTCAAGGAAAATAAAAGCACCTGGAACCACAGAAGGCAGTGGGATATCTGCTTGTCAGCTCAACAGGATCAGATTTTTTTTCTTGACTTCTCAGCCAAATGCTATAAGAGAAACATCAGAAGTTCTCAAGCCTATAAAATGAAGTCTTAACAAGCACTTAATTCTTGTTGTCCCATCACTTCCAGTTGTAGCCAATGAAGTGTAAAGTGTAGGAGGAAACAATTTTTTAAAGTTATCCAAGTGTTTTAAAGTTCCAAAATACTGCCAGTATTATTGAAAAAAATAAGTATTTTAGAGGGCCTTTAGAGGGGGCACATATCTTCAAATACATTAATTCATACAATGCAACAATATAAATCTTTCAAAACTGTTTATGCCAAGAAATCCAAATAGAAGCTTTATATATACAAGAACTGTGAAAACACCCTTGCACATATGTTTACCCTGGAGTGTTACTGCTGATCTGCCCATGAACTAAGTAAGAGCTCTTAGCAGAAGAAAAACAGCAAACACCTAATTTAAAGTTGTTATTGGGAGGAATTACTGAGAAAATCTGTGTGACAGGCGAAACAGTTCACAAGGCTGGGATGCTGGCTAGTTAGTTATGTGTGCAGTTAGAATACAGAAGCCTATCTAACTCCATGAACTACTATTTATGAAAAATAACAATAAAAAAATATTAACTATTACATGCAAATAGGTCTCATTTCTCAAGTGTGGAAACCAAGGGAAATTCTTGTGGTGTTTTTTTCCCCTAGAGGGAAATGCCATTCGTACATTCCCATGGTAATTCCAAAAAAACATTGAAGAATCAAGAGGTATGAATAATTCAAACAAGGTTCTAATTAGCTGACAATACAAGCCTAAACAAATTATAATCTAATTGTTATAGAATTAAAGACTGCCAAAAGCTACAAGCTAAAATACAAGTATATTTCTCTTTCAGGAAGACTGTTCAGATTCACTGTTCAGAACTTTGCAGTTTTGGTGCTGGTCCAGATGCCACCTGAAAGAGTTGCTGGAACTGCATAGGTAAACAAATTTTTTAAGCTGATATAAACTATCAAAAAGGCAAAAAATATTTGTGATTAGTTTGTGAGATTGAATACAACCTAGTCCCAACAACATAAAAAAAGTATCTTGGACAGACACTGAAAATGAACCCTGCCCAGAGCAATACATATCCAGACACTGGGCCAACTTAAAATAAGTTCCACTTTAAATAAGTATAGCTCTGATTTATGTCATGTGGTCATCTATTGATCATATGGTCAGCAGACTGCTCAGACTAGGAGTGTTTTAAATAAGTCCTGCACATCTGAGAGCTGCCAAATAGATTACTGTATTTCTATTTATACTATTTATTTCTGCTTAAACAAAAATGGTTGTACTGTATTCTAACTATTCATGTATTAAATTTCAGGTCATAGTGGATTTAAACAGACAAGTTACATAAAAAAAATAAAATCAGGAGATTGTGTTAATATTTTAATTAACTTGATCAAAAGCCTTTACATGAAAAGGGATTAGTTAATGCTGTTGAAATGAGCAGTCTTTGTGATACTTGTTCTGAAGTTAATTTAAGCCAATTTACCCGTCTCTACCTTAATAGCATTGCCTATAATAGGGTCACCAGGTGTAACAGAGTTTATATTTAGAGCTAACACTGGTATTTAAGTCCAGTTCAAAGTTTGTCAAAATCTTTACTAACACAATTTCAGGTGCCTCATGCTATCTGGTGCCACTTCAGAGTGGCACTTGACAGCAGGAGAAGGCTGGTGGAGCCATTATTTCAATGAGTGAAAAAACCATGACTACTCTCCATCTGGTCCCATGGCTGTGCACATGATCATGAGGGACACGAGACTTTTCCTGACAAACACAGCACGTTTCATTTTGACATTTCATGGAATATATGGTGATTGCAACACTAGTGCATAAATATACACTGGAAGCGCAGGCAAAGAAGTCCATTCTAACTCCCTAACACAGCAACTTTAGATATTGGGCTAAAAGGAGGAGAATGAAGGAATAAAAATGCCAGGGTCAATTGTTCTTTTTAAGCCACCCCTCACATTGTCATTCTCAGAGAGGCAATATTGACCTGATGGACCACTGCTGTGTGCTATTCATGTGTGCCAGCAACAGCACACTGGGGAGAGGCTGTAAGTGGAAGGGATTTGCAGCAGGGTTCAAAGAGGAGTTTGTTCTTTGAATATAATTACAGCCAAATAAAAGCACAAGGTTAGGCAGGTCAGTGTGCATAAAAGTCAAGGAACTCCAAAATGGTGAATATGTAAAAGACACTGTAAAATCAAGCAGTTTTGGCATTCTTTCCATGAAACAGGCTAACACTAAGCTGCAGCAGATGTAGGCGGCTTCTGTTCCAGCAAAGATCAAGGGCAGAGTGAGAAAATACATCTGGACAGATCACAGTAGTTTCAGTATGCACCTACTTTCATTCTTTCTCTTCCTTTTCTAACACTGTAATTATATTATATTCTGGAAGTAATGCAGTACTGCCAAAAAAACTCGAATTTTTTTGATGCAACAAATTTTTGTTATTTTACTTTCTAACAGGAGAGTGGGGGAGGTTGTCAAGGCTTTTTAATGTACATCATCATTTTAAATTTGGAAAGACAGGATAGTTTTTGTTGCCACATTAGTCTGTAATTAACACACTAGATTGCTAGGACATTCCGCGTTACTTTATTATTCTCATGTCTTGCAGTCTCTTTGCTTTAAGGCCAAGCTTTTAAATACCAGGTATGTACAGCGGCTAAAAGATGATTCAGTGACCAGCACAGTCACCTAGGCATAATGCACCACACCATACCTCCAAAAGCTTGATCATTTGTTGGACAGTGTTTACTATAATTTTAAACATAAGTAAGTGTTTAAAATTACAAAAAGGTGTCTTCTTTCTTCCCTTCTGCAGCTAAACTCACAATGCAAGCCATTCCCACCCTAACATTGTTAGTTCCTTTAATTACAATGGAAGCCACAACTTGTTGATTTCTGGCACCCTCTGCTGCTTTACACATTACACCACAGACAGCATTTTATGGACCATTGCACAGTTCCTGTATCTCCATTAAAACATCTTGCCAGTAGTTGCATTTCCCAGCCCAACCAAGTGAAAGCTGATGATACTCACACTTGGTGTGTGCCCTCATTTATTGTTTGCAGATGTTGATGCTTAATTCTCAAAATCTGTCTAGTAGATCTTTTCTAAACTTAATCTGGACTCACTCTAAGGAACAGAGATAGTAGTTCTGGCAAATCTGTAGAAGACTGGCCACCTCATGCTCTCACAGATGCCCAGGTAATACAAAAATTCCAAGAATTTGAAAGCTCCCACAAACTTTCCTTCACACATGAGAGGGAGAGTGGCTTAAATACCTTTGGAAGTGTGTAGAATCATTGAGATTTCAAAGAAAACAGCACAAGGTACTTGACACATATTCATGACCATGTGTGTGAGGCAAACACCAAAACACACGTGCGCATCGTTTCTCAAGAGACTTGTTGTTACTGAAGCCGCAGAATTCTCCATTGTCAAGAGAGGCAGCGTCAGATTATTTCAGGAAGAAGGATGAGTGAAAGGCCTGGGGACTTCACCTCAGCGTTAAGAAATGTTCTTTTGTGAAAAGTCTACCTCTCCAAGGAAACTCAACAGACACAGAACAATAACCTTTTCTAAATAACATACAGCACTCAAAATTACAAAAGTCTAAGCAGAAGTGGGAGTGGTTAGAAAATCTTTAAATAGAAGTCCCCAACTGTAACTAAAAAAAACTGGCATTTTGCCACAGTTCCAAAATAATCAGACATTTGAAAAAATCTAGAAAGCTGACAAAATCTCAGCATTACCAGAAAGCCTTGTTTGGTTATACTGTAAAATAAAACCACTTCAGATACATTGTTTATTTTCTTGTTCAGCTTAAATATGCCTTTTTGCTGTTCAGCAAAATATCATGCACTTTCTTCTCTATTTTTAAATCCAGTAAACATTCTAGACATTCCTAGTATTTATAACATACTCTCCCTATAGAAGATGATAAAAATACACCATCATAAAGCACACATATTTACTGTAATCTGCTGCTGCTGTCTGGGAAAAATCTGTTAATGTCTTATAACCACAGGTGCTTTCTAGAATGAATGTCATAGTCAATTTTTGGGTATATATTTTAACTGCACGTTTATGTTATGACTTTTCAGTGCATTGCTATTAATGGAGGTTTCAAGGCCATTTATTCCTCACCTCTTTGTGTAAGCATGTGTATTGCTAATATATATTAGTTCAATTCCAAAACTTCAGGGAATGTTCACATGACATTTCTGGGGGCGGGAGGGAACCCCACCACAGAAAACCCAACTAAAAATAGAAGATCATGGAAAGCTAATTACAGATGGGTGAAATGGAGTGACTGTAAACTGCATCTCTTCAAACAATAAATACTTCACACTGTACATCACCCATTAATTTTCAAGCACACTGCAGCATTTAATCTCTGCATGTCCTCCCAATACAGTTTAACTCAAGTTTTGATCAATTGATGTTCCTGACAAATACAGTTGAGGGATGGGGAGAAGAGACAGATGGGTGAGATGGTCATATCTCAGTGGCATGAGTGGTATATTCCAGATAGAGATTGAAGGGAGGTGAGTTGCAAAGAATTGCAGGGGGGAGAGGGAGAAGGAAAGCAGTGTGTGAGGGAAAACAGTTGACTTTAAGGAATAAAAAGATCTTTTAGTGTTTGGTAGTCTTGGTCTACAGAAGCAAAGTGTGCATAATCCTAATTCCAGTCCTAACCAGGCAAACCCAACCCTAACCTAATGACTCAGTAGATTTCATGGAGTCTGTATAAGTATTCATCACAATATATGTACTTTTCAAGACATGATTATTTCATTAACATCTAGATGAGTTATTCTCATATGATTCTACACAGTAATAACACAAAGGATTTGTAAGCGTAAACAAAAAGGCTAATAACAGCGCACAATTTATACTTCATGAATAATGTACTTCTAGCCTAGTAAAATAACACTCAGGATGTGTTCCTGTGCCATTTTCTTTTATGACTTCAGACAGTCAAATGTGAGTGACTCAGGGGAATATGTATATCAGTGCCTGATAATAGTGAGTAACTCTGAGCTGTTCTGTGAAGAAAGATTGTTATAAATCTTGTGGTCCTTTTAATGTTCTCAAATTTAATGTTCTAAATGTAAAGAGAATTGCTTGTTTCAGTGCAGAATAAAGAGGTCTCACAACAAGCAAACTAGAATCAAACCATATCAAAAAAGAGATGATTTTGTTGCCTTCTCCTCCCCTTCCTTCCTAAGACAGTAACATTCTTAGGCAGGATGAATGAAGTCTTCCATTCTTTATTCTTTACTAATCTCACACTTGCAGCAGTTCTTCCATCCTTTCCTCAGCTTCCTTGTTCTCTCAGAGTAAAAATATGCTTGGTCTACCACAAAAAGGCAACTGTCTGTCCAACTGTCATCCCATCTATATTTTCTCTTAAATTTCTTGAGTTTCTGGAAATTTTAGGGTTTGTTCACAGAAGCAGTTGGATTTCCTCCTCTTCCAGTTCTATACTAAACCAGTTTGCCTCTCATCTTACTCAAATTGGCTGTGTTAATAACATTAATAATCTCTTTTCAGCAAAACTTGAAACAAGAATTCAAACATCTACATCCTTGAGATTCAACCACCCTTAACACCTTTAACCTTGCCCTTACAGAAATTGTTCTCTTTCCTTTCTTTATTCTCTCCATTCATATATTCACAATTATTCCCAAAATGTATACTTAGATAGACCCTCATTATTCCCTTTATCTTTTTTCTTTTGAGGTTACATGTCTATAGTCTTGATATTCTCATTTTCATTTTTAGTCTAGTCATAATGTCAAGTTAATATCATCTGCAAAAAAAAAAAAACCAAACTTCAATATATGTGCATATTTTCACTGTAGATATATCTACATGCATTGCTTTTAGCCAGAGAAATCTTAAATTTCTATGGCACAGAGAATTACATAAAAAAAGGCATGAGCAAGGTGAAAATGGCTTTGGTTTTTGTTTTCCTAAATGTCTAAAACAAAGAAGGAAACTACAGTCCTGAAGTTCAGCTTCTAAAATTTTTTCCTGCAGTCATCATTCATGATTCAAGAGTTTTAAATATGGGAGACTTCAATGATAGTTGGCTTCAACACTCACTGAATGCCAAACAAATTACAAATGCTTTGAAGCCATCTAGTACATTGTATGCTGAATAGTGGATTGCAAGTGTCTGGATGTGTCAAACATGTCCAAGAAAGCCTTCCCTCAAACAGCTGAGGGCAGTCACTGGAGAAGGATGTGGGAATGGGATTGGTTCTTAAAAGGAAGATCACACCCTGAACCTACCTAGGAAATGAGAGTACATGTCCAAGAAAGCATCTTCAGAAGGCTAGTTAGGACATGCTCCTGCCTATGACAGTATCAGGCCCTTGGGTTCTGGGAATCCCAGAAAGGTTAAAAGTTGAATGTAAATCACCTACCTAGTGAAGAAACTCACAAAGCACAGCTAGTTAAGTAAAAATAGATACGTGCCTATTTGAAAGTGCAATCAAAAAATGGGAAATCTGAATCAGATTGAGGAGTGCCATTTCCCTCACAGAAAATTACCCGCTTATATCCTTTCATAATGGAGCTGTGTCAGCCTTGTCCACACTTCCACCTGGAGCTGCCAGTGTTGCAAGGTAGGAGAGAAGAGATGGTGAAAAGAAGTATTTGTTACCAGTGTGGCTCTAATGTGTATTTTACCCCCAGTTCTCCCCAAAACCTAATTGCACAAGACTTTATTCTGCCAAACCGCAAGAGCTGGATTCAGAAATGTGTAATTAACCAGTAAGTGTTTGTGAGGTGGGACACCGAAGAATATATAAGATGCATATTACCATGACCCAATTTTCCCAGGGAATGGGGAGTATGATGCTTCTGCTGCCACTTAAGAAGTCCAAGGAAGAAATGCAATTGTCAGGAGCTTGCTAACATTTGGGGACAGGCTCATCTACAATGAGGGCAAAATGTCCTCATGAAATTCCCAGCTGGACAACAAGATGGCTTGAGGCTCCACGAAAGTGTGGACAATATGGTCCGAATTTAAAAAAAAGGGGGTCATACAGATGTCAAAAGGGGTCATATAGGTGTCACTGGAGGAAGAAACTGGCCTGCACATTAAAGGAGCTGGGATTAGTTTTCAAAACTCAGATTGAACTCCCAGTTTCCCAAGAGACCATATTTCTTCACCCAGCTGAATTTCTGTATATATTTCAATCGTTCACACTTGTGTGGAAGGCTCACCTGGAGCTGCTCCAAAGCACAGAAAGTGTATCTTGAATCCATACAGCCAAACTCACCAACAACTGCACCAGCAAAGCCGGAGATTCTTACACAGTTCAAGACTGTGCAGGCAGGGAGAGGTCACATGTGGGCCCACTTGACAGTGAACACAGGAATGATATTTTCAGGCTTCCCATTCCTCAAAGAGCTACACACAACCATACCACACACATTTTCACAAGGAATTAATGAACCTTAGTAGAACTCTCAGTGTTTACTTTATACACAATTACCCAGTTTTTCACAAATAATTTTTAGACACAGAACATCATGCTTGGATATTGACGTTGCTGGACACGGATGGATGCTGCTCCACAGTGTCTGCCCAGCACATCCATGTCAGAGGAAGTCTGAAGGACACATGTGGCACATTCAGCAGTTGTAGTTTCCACCTATTTGTCCTGTCCACAGGCTGACTCCCTGTTAAGAAGAGATCTGCATGCACCCCATTTTCTTGCAACCTTGTCCTCCTCCAGAGAAAAACCCAAGCAAAGAAGTAGAGATGGAGCTCCCCATGGGCTTCTGTGGGACTACAAGAACACTACAGAGCACATCTAGCCCAGTAAGTTACAAAGCAATGTCTACCAGTATATATGGTAACTTTGTCCTACTTCATCTTTAGGCTTCACACACTTCAACTTTCTCTCTCACCGAAAAAGCTCCCTTGTTAAGCAGCGACTGATTGACCTACTCTGCCTTCCTCTTGTTAATGTACACAACTTTTCTTCAGTCTCATAGAATAAAGCAACATTTTTGTCATTCTTCTGTCTTTTTTACAAAACATTTTTAATTTATTAGCATCTTTTTAAAGGCATTATTAACGAAATAAAGTACTATGTTGTAGAAATTATCTTATTAGTTCTAAACATAGTCACACCAATTCCCACTTTTATCAGATACACTGCTGCTCACACAAAATTAGTGGTAGCATTGATAACGAAAGCTTTTTACTAAAGATTCTTATCAATTTGGCAATGTTCTACAGCTCCAACACCTCTTCTCAACTCCCTGATTTCCAGGATGAACAAGACCTGTATTTTTATTTAAGGGGCATGTGAAAGTGAAAAAAAACCAAAACATTTTGCTTTGAATCACTTTTGTATTGAGGTGCAGCAGTAAGTCATCACCATGCTGTTTGATTTAATAATTCTTCTGTGGAACCTAGCAATAAATACATGTCCACAGCTATAGGCAGTCGGGTCCCTGGCTTATACCTTTTGTAAGTCAGGAGTAAGAATCAGGACTGCCATTTTAATATTCCTGGTGTTAGTGATCTCTCGAAGTTTGGCTAAGTAATGGAAACCGTTGAGAATGTGTATGTTATGTTGTTTTTCCATTCTGGCCTCGGTAGTTTTCTTTTGGAATGTATTAGCAATTACACCCAGTTTGTTAGGGGAAAAGCAGGGGATGATAATTCCCAGCCCTTCATCTCCTTCTTCCCCTTCAGATCTGACACGTAACATTTTGAAAGTGTCCAGTTTCCCCTGGATGTCAAAGATAGCACCTTCTTGTTATGTTACCTAGCAGGGTTCCTCTATGTAGTCTCCAGCTTGCCTAAAACAAGGGCTGAGATTTCCAGAGGGGTTGCCCAGACACCTGCCCCAGTTGAGGAAAATCCTAAGTGGTGTGGGGTATGGGAGGACACAGGCCAGATCCTGAAGCAGTTTTCTGACCCAGTAGCCTGGAACTCCCCCCCTGAACGAATTCAGAATCCAGCTGAGGTGGGGAAGTATCTGAAGGAAAACTTCAATACAATGCTGATGAAAAGAAATAGCTCATTGCTGTGTGCTGGGTCCTGGCTGCTGGGACCACAGCGTATTTGTATTATAAACCATAAAAATTACCTTTGACACATACCTTTGGTTGTATAAATTGGTAGAAAAGTGTGCCAAAGATCAGATTGACAAAATAAAAAATAGTCTTCATGAAATGCATACAAAACCAGGAGACTCTTTAATAAGAAAGGTCTTTCCAGCCTTATCATAACTATGAGAAAACCCCTGCTACCAAGAAAAATCAAGGATGCTTTTGTACTTAGATGTGTATTGGCAGAAACAGTTCTTGTGGGAAGTAGCAAGAGCTAATTCTAACAAAAAAAACCTATTAAGGCAGCATCAGTCTCTGAAGGAAAAAATCAACTTGAAGAGCAGTAAAGAAAAAATTTTTGTCAACTTTGAATTTATTTTACTGTTTATACTGCTGACAGCACTGTAAACTTCATGAGGAAAGAATAGAAAAATGATGTTTGTAAAATTTGCTAGTGACAACACTGCAAATGTCACCATTAAAAGATTTTCAGTCCAACACCTTTTGATTCTCTTGCATTTTCTCCAACTACCCCAGGATGGATTGGATTGAATTGGTATGCTCTGTATGCTTACTGTATGCCTGATGTGATGTGTTAAAAGCCAAAACACTGGAGATTTTCCATTATATTTATAATTTGTTCAGGAGGAAAAAAAACCACTCTAAATGCTTTCTCTTTGAACAATTAGATAAAAGCTTTGTAAGATATTTTCTACCCAGGACTCTATCCTGCTTTTCCTAATGATGGGGGAACTTGGAACAGAAATTAAAGAAGCAAATGGGTTATAAAGAGGCAGAAAGGAATTAGCTTCAGATTTTACCAAAAGGTAAACCCTTGAAATCCCATTATTTTCTAAATAAAGGTGATATGAAATGTCCTTAATTGATAGACTTATGGAATAATTCATACAAGGAAACTATAAAAATTATTGTGGCATTGTTTTCCACTGAAGGGATTCAAAGAGATGATGAAAAAATAGATGAAATGCCATATTGCTCCTTGAAAGAATAGCTGTAAAGAAAAAATAGGCAATACTCTACATGACACTGTGGACAGACAACATATGTTGTAATACACATAGGTTTAAATCCTTATTATATTTATGATAACAATTCCTTAGAAATACCAAAATCTTTACACCACAGTAGACTTACCCAGCAAACAAGTAAACCTCTCTAATTCTCTTACAAATTTCATTTATTTAAAGCTTCTGAGATTAGAATATGAAATACTTTTTCCCCCAGTACATCTCAGGTTCTCAAGTTCTGTGTTCAACATCAAATGGGTGAGCATAATGAAAGCCACGAGAATCCTGGTAAAGGTAACTATGCAGAAACTGGATGCTGCTGCGTTTCACAGGTTTTAATTTTTATGAACTTGGACCTATGGAGCCAATTCACCTTGTCTGCAAGTATTTTATATATCAATGCCAAAATGAGCATAGAATGCAACACATTGCAATAGAACTAAAGAAAAACTAAACCCCAAGCATTTTATATACATTTAAAATAAACATTAAAATATGTTTACAATCTAAGGCAACAGCTGAATTGAGATGCCTCAAAAATCACTTGAAAGATGATGCCATTGGCAAGAGGAAAACCAAATTGTGAGTGGAACAGAACTTGGGAATATTGGTAGTGATTAATTATGAACCACTATCAATTTCATCATGACAGAGAATATCAAGTATTTCCAGCAGCAGACAATCCATGTCAGTGCTCCCTAGCTTTTTTAAAACTAATAAAATATCTTAGACCTCCTGAAAATGGGTATCAATGGCCTTCTGGAAAGGGTATCAAATGGCAGATTAATAGAGAGAACATTTCCCCTTAATTGCAAGTTATGAGAGCAAGGATTACGAAAACATATGTGCAAGAAGAGGGTAGTGGGATTCTTGAGGTTTATTAACTAAAAATTTTAAAACGAAAGCGGTGAACGAATGGCTAACAAATGTTATTGGAATATTTTGACTGTTGCTGGTTTGATGGCTGGTGTTCTGGCAAATTCTAACAGGACATATTGCTACATACTAGTGTATGTCAAACATAAAACATGCAAACTAGCTTCAACCACTGTTATATTTTTTCCCCTGCATATTACAAACACCTTCAGAGTCCACGGCTATAAGGAGACGAGAATAGCCCTACCATTAACTGAGTGGGCTAGCAAAATTGAGCACTGCCAAGGAAAATTACCTGAAAATCTGGTAAAATTGTGTCTTTGGTTAGGTTAGACCAGTGCACAGCCCAAAGGAAACAAATGGAGAGCAGGTTCAAAACCTGGAGTCTCTGAGATGCTCTGAAAGAAAAACTGACACGTTTGAACTACTTTAACTTCATTTTAAATTTCCTAACTCATTTTAGAAATCAGCAGTACAGAACCAGTATGTGAAAAGACAGGAAAATGATTTGATCAGTCTGTAGGGAAAAAGCAATTCAGTAAAGAGATTGTATCAAAAGAAGGATAAATACAGATATTATTATGAAGTTAAAGTGGCTAAATGCGACACTTTAGTCGCCGTGCAAACACTGATGTATGACTAGGCACAGGAGTTTTCAAAGCACCTGGATTGAGACCCAGAGCACCTGGGACAAATTCTTTGGCCTGGCTGAGCTGAGAGATGGGCTTATGGGAGGAGAAAGATGAACACAAAAGAGAGCCACAAGTACTGCTGCAGCATGGGCATGCACTGACCATGTTTTCCCCATAGCTGCATGAAGCCAGAGATGAAATCCAGAATCCCTATGCCACATAGAAGTGCAACAGAGGACATACACCAGTGTTGTTTTGGAGATACAAATATTGCTAGAGTGAATAGTTCTCTCTGCAGCTTGTCCTTCTCTCATGGCAATGAAGCTCGATAGACAACAAGCGGTGGGTCCCTAAGCAATCCTCGATGGCCACTAACCACTTACATAACCTTGGGAAATCACACCACTTTACTGTGCTTTTGTCTCTCCTTGTTTGTCTTGCCTGTCTGGAATGGCAAGTTTTAACGTGATTAAAGTAGAGAGTGATTATCTCTTGATCTGCGAGTGTAATATTAGAGTTCCACGCTGGAGTTCCCAAAGTTCTCAGCCAGAGCCACTAGGTGCTGCTGTAATATGAGTAAGTAAAATAGTAACTATTATTAAGGAAACTATGTACATTCTTTCTATTGACTGTTTCAAAAAGTCTGAAAGTCAGAGAAAATCTTATTCTAAACCTGCACATTTTTTGAACAGTAAGAACCAAAAGACCCCATTATTAACTTCACTAGTACTCAAGAACTTTCCCCTTAACTCTTGACACTTTGCAAAGAAAAGCTGCACCTTCCACCATTAAAAAATGCACTGAACAAATGCATTTTCTTTTCTATTTTGTTTCCATTTTTAAACCCAGTTTCAGCAGTTTGCTATTATGCAAGCTCATCCAAATCACTATACTGCAAAATCCTTGCCAGCTACACAACCATGTACCTTATTTATATATTATTTGAATGCGAACAGAAAGGCAAAGACCTCAGCATGGGAGAGTATGACTTGAATTGCAAATGATTCAATAAATGTATGGTGATTTTACTGAGGCTCGGATTTTGTGTCTGTCACTTTCACAGTCTTCTAAGGAGGTATCATCTTATGTGGTAGTTGACTAGCCACAAACACAGTAGAAGATTAATAAGACTCCATATGAATCACAGTCACTAAATGCGTCTTGTCTGAGAGTATTAAAAAGTCTTTAGACAGCTGCCAGCTATAGCTCAGAGAGCTATATGACTAAAGTGCTATTTCTGAAAGTCTTGGAGTCAGTTCATCTAGCTGGACTTCACAGTGGACAATCCAAAAGGCTATTTATATTTAAAAACAATTTGGCAAGTGTTGTTCATCAAACCAGTTTTCCAGACACAAAGACTCCACTTAATAATTTATTCTTGGATTTACTGCCCTTAAAACGAAGCTAAATGAAATTATTTGGATCATCAGAAGAACAGGTCTGATAAGGCAGTTCTGGATTAATTAGAAGTGATGAAATTTTGCTGTCAAGTTATCTCAAGATCCAAAGTTAGCACAGAAACAAAGTGAAAAACACTAAGAATGTGTGGAAAAAAGTATCAGGAACACTGTACAAGAATTAGAACTTTATGGTAAAATTGGGACAGAATATTCATATTTTATATAAATCCATATTAAAAAGCATTTTAGGAAGGTGCAGTGGTGCCAACACAAACTAAAAATGTATTTTATTCTTACCATTTGAGACTGGCTCCGTGGACAGCCATTGATATCTTCAACCTTTTCATTTGCTAAACAAAAACAGTGAGGGGAAAAGCAAAAGTAAACAATGAGATAAAACTTTCCTTTCCAACCCCTGGTCAAAAGAAAAAAAAAGAAAAGGAAAGAAAAAAAACCAAACCCAGAAACCTAAAAATCAAAACAGGAAAAAAAAATCCGAAAAAAAGCAGAAAAGGCACAGCAATAAAATGCAGAGGGTTTTGTTGACAGAGAGATCCTTTCTAAGTACAGCTCAGTCATACAGTAACAACACTCTTGTTAGCAGCAGTTGCTTCCATATGCCAAATCATGCAAAGGGGGAAGTGCGAAGGAGGTCGCTGCTAATTCTTCAGCCCCTGCAAAATAACTGCTGACATGAAATCTTCCACAATTGTCTTTGCAGGGTCAGGATACAGTTTCAAGGAATCCCAGAAAGTATGAGCCACTCCAGCTAACAAAATGCACACATGGGAGACATATGGTTTAATGGAGCATTCATTTCTGACAATTCAAAGTGTGTAAGATACAGTTCTGGCCATTTAAAGTATGGTTAAACAGCAACTTCCAAACATGCTCACATAAACATATTTTTTAATTAAGACAAGGATGAACCACACATATCAGAGACATATGGACCCAGTCAAATTGTATTATTCAGGGTTCATCTTATTGTTAAATACATTCAGCTTGAATTATATATTCCCCCATGCAAGGAGTCAGCTCGCAGTGCTTCCCTCAGCCCTGGTCTTACCGATGATCTGGATGATTTCTGCTAGCAGAACTCCATCCGCAATGTCCTGTTGCAAATCCTTGATCAACCGCTTGTGGCCAGATTTTGCTAGGTAGTGGTTAGCCCAGTCAGTGTAAATCTGCAGAGCAGAGCAGGAGGGCAAGGGGAAGAAGGGGAAGAGAGGAAAAAAGACAATAAAAAGTCTTAAAACAAATGTTGGCTTACATAGCAGAACTATTCTGGAACACATTCCCATTTAAGAAGTCAGCACCAAGGGAAACAATTTTAATGTGTTTTTTGACTTTTTTTTTTTTTCCCCCTAACGGCCATGCCCCTCCCCCTGCCATCCTCTGTTTTATTTTAGCTTCAAATGATTCAGGCTGTTTCATGAGGGTTCAAACTTACTGTGACCGAGCAAAATTCCCCTTATGACTGTAAAGGAAACTCCTGTCATAAATCAATCACATCTACCACAATTCCACCTCCCACCACACTTCTACCTCCATGCATGCCCCGCCAACAATGTTCATACTCTGGGGCTGTCTAAGAGAAAGTGATAGCAGAGACATGTGCCTGTGTTTGGCTAAGGATTAATTGGGGTGTTGCTGGTGTTCCTGCGCCCAGTGATGCCTCTGTAACACTTATGCAGTAATCACTGTGTTCCACTGCCCAGGGACAGGTCGTTTGCCCCCTTGCCTGCACTTCAAAGTGCTTTAATGTGCACAGAGGAGACTGAGAGCACCAGATGCACAGTATACTCTAATCCCAGTATCACTGGGATTAGAGTATATATATTCTGGAAATATGCTGTGCCCTTTCTTTGCCTAAAGAGGATTGGGAAATGGTGAGATTGAGCAGCACCAAACACTTAGCAACAAAAAATGGCAGTTATCAACAAAAGGTTGAAAAGGACCAGCTGAATGACATCCTCCAAAATAAGGGAGGAGAGGAGCGTGAAGAGAGAGGTGGAAGGCATTTCATAAGGTGCATATGTACACAGAGTATTTGGTAACACTCCCAGCACACACACAAGCAGAACCAGGTTCACTTAAGGCGGGAGAAAAGGAACAGACACCTTCCCCTTTACACTGAAGGAGAGTGCCCCCCAAGAGCTTCTCACACCATACTGGGGTGTCCCAGCAAGCAGAGGGAGCCCATGCTAATGGAGATTGGCAGGGGGTGTCACACAGCAGGAGGGTATCCGTGGCCCTTGGCAGCCAACCCTGGCTCCCTTTTGCAGGGTGTCTGTGACCTCTTTCCTCACTCCAGAAAACAGGACTTGTATAGAACCTCCCAAACCTCCCACTGTCGTGGGATGATACCACTGAGAGAAAGCACATATGAATTACAGCACCACCATGTGAGTAAATAAAATAACTAAGAGTTGTTCTCTGCTGAGAATATTGTTTGAAAATGTTGAAACTGCACCTTTTTCATAAAAAAAAAAAACAACTTACTTTATAAACATCCTTTTATCTAACCTCATAGACCCTTGGGAGAGGAAGGGGTCAGAATCCCATTTTGTGAAGAGAGAAACAGAGGCCAAAGCCATTTACTTGCGTATTTCATCAAGGAAATCTGTGGCAGAGCCAGGGTGGGAAAACAGATGCAATTCCCAGCCCAGAGCCTAACCCAGAGAACTGCCATCTGCTTTTCACCCTACAAAAGTATCACTACTTAGTCCATGTTCACCTGCTAAGGACTCCTTCGCTACCTGAGTACCTTTGCCACAGATTTTCAACCTCTTTATTGAAAGAGAGAAAAATAAAACTTGTTTGGTCTACTCTATTTCTTCCCATATTCTTGCAGGTGGATCACCAGTTGATTTGCCACAGCTTTCTTCATAGCTTTAGAACTTTAAATAACTCCACAGAATTAAACTGTGGAAGTGGATTCACCCTCCCATAGTCAAAGGATGCTACTGTTAAATGGGGCCCTTCATCTCCCTGCTACACTCAGAAGTACACTTGAGTCCCCTGTGTTTTCACTGATTTCATATTCTTTTTTCCCTATTACAGCTGAGTAACATAAAAGGCTCCATTAAAATGTTTTATTTTAAAGCAAACTATAGCTAAGAAAGTGTTTCTTCAACTGTATAATCATATGGAGTGAAATGTGGGATCTCTATAAAGATTGTATGAACACATATTTAAAATAATATGAAACCATGATGATAAAAGACATACCACACCCATATCATCATATATTCCCTACTACTACTATTTCAACTTCAGTCATTCTTTTAAAGTAATGTTTCAAAAATACTCTCTATTAATACAAGCAGAACTATTTTCTGTATTCCAATGAAACTGATCCACTGGAACATACAAAATTTAATACCACTAGTATTATTTTAGGTTAGTTTCATATTACAAATAAAAATACCAGGCATTTCCTTTTTCATTTGTCACACCCTCACATAATCGGGTGTATCAGTCCTAATTCTGACTACAATTTGAACTATCCTCCCACTAAGCAGACAAGGACATTTCAGTACAGCAGCTGCTTTGCAAGTGTCTAGTATTCAAAGAATGGACTTCACCAATCCATCCACCCCTTCATAATTCTCTTTTCTCATTAATTTAAAAGTGATAAGCATAAAGAATGCAAACAGTGTTTTGTAAGCAAAGGCTGATTATCCACACCATTTTTTCTGATGGTCAGCATTTGATAGTCATGCAATGGTACAAAATGGTACAAAAACAGTACTGGGAGGAGGCGGTGTTAAAAAAGGAGTCTTTTCACTTCAGATGTATTCTAAAAACATCAGGAAGGCAAAGATTTATTGATGGAGACAATATAGCAAACCAACACCCAATTGGCAACGGAATGTCCCATTTTATTTCCTCTCTTTCTGTAGGAAATACCACTTGCTTCTGTTTCCCCCCTTCCCCATAGGATGCCTTTCTCATTCATCTCATTCTTCTGGGGACCCAATTGGTCAGGAGTCTTGTAAAAAATGAAAAGCATGTAGGTAGACACATGAAATTGCAAGAATGCACACATGCCACTATAATCTTTTTACATTAAATTCTCTGATGTAAATATAATGAGAAATAGACTCCCCCCTTCACAGCTTTTAAGTATCAATGCATCTTGTAAGTTTTATCTTTAAATCCTTGGGAAAATGTAAAGCTCCAGTGTGCATCATTCACAATACTCAGCTATCAAAGGAGAAAACTCAGAACAGAAGATAAAAAATCAGTAACTTCATGCAAGTCTGCCTTTTATGAGTGCTCCCCTTCCACTGGATGCAGAGTAGCTCTAAGGAGGAGCTGTGCATGCTCCCCCTCTTAGAACTAGCAATAGATCATGACATCTTGCATTAATTGTGCAGCAGTGTTTCCCCAAAATCCTCTTATGTTGGATTTTTCTATAATGAGGCTGTTTCAGAGAGAAACACAGACATGAGAGTTAGTTGTTGCAACACTTCCTCCCCTCTTCACTGCTCCAGTAACCCTGCGCTACAGCCATACACTGGGCCGGGTTGCTGACTTACTCATTTCCTCTCCAGGCTTCCTCTCCTACCACCCTGCTTTACAGGCACGTCTGACCGGGAGGGCTCCGCTGCAGCGCTGGATGTGAGTGCTGGCAGCGGCCGGGACAGCCGCTGGTACCTGCCAGGCAGAGCACCGGGCTCAGCAGCGCGATAACGGAGCAGACCTGACGCTGTGTTTGTGTGGTCCGAGCCCCCTGCCAAGCCTGGTGATTGAACTGCTCGCAACACGGAACGGGATTCAGCAGGACAATCCGAGCCCGGGCACAGGCTGCTCATGTTAACGGCGGTTTCCCCCAACATTCCTCAACTGCTCGTCATGCTAACCTTCAACGGAGTAGAGGAAATCAACCCTGATACCCAAATATAGTTATGAACTTCACCTCGATACTTCACATGTAGCTATAAGGAGAACAGTAGAGCTGCTTGGCAGGATCCGTAATGAAGCACAACACTTGGTAATGCGGTAGCTTAATGAAGTGAAAAAGAGAGAGGATCTCACAGGTTACTGCCTTTTTAGAAAATGTTTAACCATAAATCATGTAATACACATCAGGCAGTGATATAAAGCATCCTCTGTAAAACTAATGCAGAAATGTTACTGAGCACAATCAATGCCAAGTGGGAAATGTCAGATGGGTTTCAGAAGTGCAGTCAGCTTAACGCAATAATAATGCATGACACTTTGTCAGTGTCTTTAACTGGATCAGCTCAACATGCTTTCCAGACATAAATGAGATCACCCCTTCTATTTATTATTACTGTAGATTTGAGGAAACTGAGGCATAAAGGCTGCTTTTTGATGTGGCTCACTCAAGGGCAAACAGCTGGGAATACATCCCAGGTATGCTGAGTTTAAAATAATTTCTTCTCTGAGCTTTTTTATCAGGTAGTTTTATAAAAATGCTTGGTGGGAAAATGCATATTCCAAGAATTTGGATCCTTCTTGATTTTTTTTTTTTTGTTTGCTACAGAATATAGAATCTCAGCTCTGAAAATGGTCTCCTGTTGCTACTGAGAAGATGGCTTTCCATATGCCTCTGTCACTCCCTTATGTGCCAGTGCTGCTGCTGAGGGAGAACAGCAGTTGCTGCCAATTGAGGTACACTAAGACCATGACAGATTTCCATGCCATTTAGGAGCATAAGTTAATTTTCAAAAATATTTTAATATTTTTCCACTAAAAGAAAAAGATATGTGGAATTAACAGACAGAATCCAGTTCTCATCACTTGTCCTTTGAAATATTCTGTAGGAGACAACTGCATCCTCATTCATTAGTGTGGCAGACTTGAAATGCTGTCCTCCAATGCTCACTATCATGAGCATCTTTGGGGGTGAGGAGGCTTTTTAAGAACTCCATTTCCCAAAAGGAATCTGTAGGTAACAGCAAGCTTCTCACAGATTTTTCTCTAGTGTTTATCTTGTGACAAACAAGAGTTTGAGAAATGGAAAGAATATTTATCTATTAAAAAATAAAAAATGTTGCTAGCAGTTTACCTGGGTTGCAATATTTCACAGCAATACACAGTGCTACTTCTTGGCAGAGCAGGAGTCTGTCTTTTATTTTATGTTTGGATTATATCAATACATTTCATAATTTTTTTTTTCTTCACAAAAAATGGACTACAGGAATATGAAACTATTAAATAGCCCCAAGACTAGAATTTTAACAGTCAGCCAAAGTGGAAATATGCAACTGTTAACTTAATAAAAGGGTTACATGACTTTCTAGTGTAATGTTTTCACTCTACTTCAAATGTGGATAGTTGACAGCACTTAAGAGCTTTTCACCCGTGGACACTTTTTCAAATTGCACTTGAAAAAGACAAGATTGATGAGTTGTTTCTGTTTTTCTCCAGTATGCTACAAAGTGGGCTGCAAGGGCTGTGTATCTATTTCTTGGGAGGTTTTCCAGTGTGTGGCCTACCCTGGATGCTGAATACCCAACAGAGCCGACGTAACAGTCCCAGAGTCCCTGTGAAGAGGATTTGCCAGAGGAGAGGGCATGACCACAACTTTATTTCAACTTAGCTATTCTTGGCTAATAAATTGTGGGTAGCAAAGCACGTGTTGGAGTGTCCCTGAAGCAGTTTGTATTTATAAAGAGAAGCTGGGTAACACATTGATTATTGTTAGAACAGGGTGAGGAAACCAGATTGCAAAGAGATGCCTTTCTCCTTCCCACTGCCTATACATTAAGGAAAACTCAACTTGAAAGCAGGATCTGACCTTTTAAATATTTTCTTATTGAAGGTTATGCCTCTGGGATGCAAAAGAATAATTTATTAGTTTCAGTCCTCCACTTAGCAAGTAAAAAGGCTAACTTTGAAAACAATGGTTCACATTTAGACTGCCATAAGAGACAGATCAACCATTCAATTTATGTCTTGATTTAATTGGCTATAGAAAATACTCTGAAATTCATTTGCTATGAAGTAAATCTAGGGTCTGGGGGGGTGGCACTTTTTGTAACATTAAGCAAATTACGTGAGAAAGAAAAATATTTACACAATTAAAAATATATAGCCATAAAATGAAACTAGAATGACTTAGTTTATAGGCAAGATGGAAACCAATGCACTTTATTTAACAAAATGAAATGAGTATGAAGTGACATTCCACAAATGCTGCTTCTGAATCCCACTGAGCAAATGAGAACAATTATGAGTTAAGGAATAGAAACCACTTAGAGGCATACATGCCAATTAACCAAAATGTCAGAATCCCTGTAGTACAATTCTATTTTGTAAATAGCAGCATATATCCATCAACACTACTCAGAAGTTTACAGATAAAAACACAATTAAACAAAACTCCACTAATCCCAGCTAAGAAAATTAGTAGAAACAATACTCTTCAACAATCACTGGCAAACTTTAGATGACTTACCCAACTTTAAGGGGGCTGTTTTATATTTCCAAGTTTCACTTAGAGTTTGTGATCTAATCACTGAAGTAACATTAGTACTGGTTTACTGTGTTCCCTTTCTACTCATTTCTTCCCAAATCCCAACTCAGAATTAATCTAACATGTATGTTTGAGGCCAGTACTCACCAATGGCACAGGGGCAATACTTTTGATGCTTCTGTGCCAGATGGACGGTAACAGTATAAGCTTCTTTGAATGTATATTTGTGTGTGTGTGTGTATTTGTGTGCAAGGTTCACTGAGTAATTTGTATATTGGCCCAGATAAAAATCCAACTCTTTATAGAATAAATTCACTTTTTCATACTTTGAAAAGAATCATACTGATTTGCTGGACAGTTTAATCATATAGTTCTGTTTATTGGCTTCAGCCTAGTGCAATAGCAATAAAATGCCACTGGAAGGAGCCAGATATTCGTCCTGAAGCTGCAGGGACCCTGAACAGGCAGCTGCTTCTCTACAGGCTTGTGCTGTGGGGAAGGAGTTTTTGTCAAGGGAGCAACAGCACCCCAGTTATTAACATTGGCATCAAGCTTCCTGAATTATCAGGAGACAATATTAAGTGCCACCCACACAAAACAATCCTCCAAAGCAGTCAACCTTGAGACTTTCTGATATAAATACACCATATATTTGTTCATACAACTTTGGAACTATTTCTTAGATATAGATATGGATAAAATATATAGATATCGATATATATCTATATATGTGTGTGTTTATATATGTATAATCTTTAAAGTAAATTTCAGCATCCATTTAGTGAAAATACAATAAAATAAAGGATCTATTATTCAATGCAGCTTTTACATAAAACATTGATTTAAACTAGTATCTCAGATAATTTTATTACAGTAAGGAAGACCAGGATTACCCCATGGGCATAAGTGTTACACCTAGAGACACCACTAAGAAGGTTTCAACATTTTAGTTCTGATAAGGAGTGTGATTCTAAAGGCAGCCTCCTGTCACTTGGGCTCTCTCAAAGGTCACCTTCCTATGGAAAAAAAAAAAAGAAAAAGAAAGATGTGCTTGAAGAAAGCCATGCTTCTAATTTTCTGGGTATCCAGGATAGTAGAGGCCCCATTTGTGTGAATCTTGTGTCTCATAAATGTCTTGTTAGTGCCAGGATAAGTTTCATGACCAGTCCTGTATTCACTTTAATAAAGAAACCCACAGTATGCAGAGTTAAGTTTCCTGTAAGGGGAAAAATTAACTGAATTTGAACAGGTTTCCTTTACAGCTCACCAGTATAACAAAACAGATGAATGGAGAAGACTTCTACAACCTCAGTAGAAACATGAAATAATTTTGAGCACAAAACCATTATTGCTTTGTTGATTCATTTTTTGTTCACAAGCAAAAAGCCATTCTTGCTATCAAACAGACCATTCCTGGGTGAACACCTGCCTCTGCAAATCAGCAACGGGGCTCCTCACATGGAGCTGAGAAGATTCCACTGTGAAACTACTCCATATTTTCCATCAAAGCTCATTTTAAGGATTTATAACTTGGACAGGGAGATTCTTTCCACACTACAATTTGGCATTAAAGAACTTGGCCCAGGGATCAAAATAACCCTCTTTGCCAGCACTTCTTTTTAAGTGTGGAAGGCAAATTTCTGATACATAAAAATGCAAAAATATTAAGACATACATTTGTTCTCTTCTTGTGAGAAAACAGTAGCAGATAAGATTGTAACTAACTTTAGAGTCTTCAGCACTTTTTGAGGCTTAGAAAACTAATTTAAATTGTCTAATTTCCTCTCATCTTGAAGAATAGTTTTACAAATCAAACTAAACAACATACACTGCTTTCTGAGCTACATATTTTATAACAAGATGTTTTAATTCCTCGTTAATTTCTCTCTGTGCTTTGATGTTTAAAAGTTGTTTTTCACCAACTCTACGATTTTAATATCAGTAATGGTCTTGTGCATATTTAGAACACCACTGAGGTGCTCTAGGTAACACAACAATATTAAGTAAGCTAATGATTTCAAGTGGTGTGATCTGAGACTTTTACCGTTATTAACCTCTAGTAAAACAGGTCTTGGTGTGAGAGTTGTAATGATCATGTGTGCAACTGCTTTGCCTTTTGCTACCTATCTGAACTTAGGAAAATGAAATCTTGTTTACACGGATGACAGCCTATACTTACACTTCTTCAGTCAAGAAATGCAGTGTTTCAAGGACTTGAAAGACTAAAAATGCAGCTTGGTACAATTGGGATACCACTTCAGGACATTTCCTTTTTTTCCTTTGATCACCATTGAAAGTACTGCCCATAATAAATACCTGCCCATTCTGATTATAATAATACTTAAATTTACCATCATCCAGCACAATTAATTTTACGTGTGAAGCAGATTCTGTCAGTTGATATTCTTAAACAATAAAGAGAAGAAAATAATCTTATCATAGTTACGACAACAGAAGATTTTTCATCCCAAATGGGAATCAATGTTACAATCTTTCTCATTTCTTAATAAAAGAAATATACATATACACCTTCTGTAACACAACCAGATTTGGAAGGATCATACAATGGAAAGAAAAAGGTTCTAGATTCCTACTAAAAATGTTCTGAACACCCTTTCTTTCTATCATAAAAGGTGCCTAAATGCCTCTAGGGAATGCTTGGGCTACACATCACATGAGAAGAGGCAGTGTCTCACAGAGTTTGTGACCTGGGGGTTTTCATTCACTGTTCAATCTGCAGTCTCCCACCCATGTCTTCTACCAGATTTTGATTCTTCTACACCCTTTTATAGGACCACAGCACCCCCCAAAATAGCCCCAAAGATTTGTGATTCATGATTCACAATTTTTTCACACGATTCACCTCTGAAGACAATGAAACTCCCTTCTTTTATGACACAAAATGGTGCTTTTGTGTTTGAGGTTTGTTCTCTGGGTCCTCATGACTGCCCATACACAGGGCCCTCTTCCTCAAGGGACTGCTTTCCACATCTGCAACTCTTCATTCACTGTCCTATATTTTCTTTTAAAATACACATTCTGGTGATACTGTGTCTCTTGGATGACAGACTAGAAATGAAGGATAAAGATTGACTAACTCACTTTAAAGGGCCACTGCCTGTAAATTTAATTAAATCCGTATCTTCCACCTCCCACACAATCACCCCTTGGGACTAAAGGCTTCTGTAAAGGATTAGGAAGGGGATACTCTCATTGCAGCCACACCACTATACAGAAAATAATTCAAGATTTGGGAAGTTGTGAGCAGGAAGCAGATGAGGAAGAAAGGGACTCACTGAAAACACAAACAAATAACTCTGTTGGCTAGAGATTATAGCATTCATTTTGGACAGAAGTGATTGTGCTCCAGCCGTTCCTTCCAAGAGCCTTTCTGTATTTGGTTCTACTAATGTAAGTAAGAAACAAAAATGATCCAGTAAAAGAAGCATCATGCCTCCTCTCAAATCAGTCCCTAATGCAGCTGCCTACCACCTTGTGTCCCATCCCATGTCAGGCTCAGTTGTTTTCTGGGACTGTGGTGCTGTACGGCACTAATGGCACCAGTAGGTCGCTCCTCAGGTAGCTCTGAGAAGGCTGGCATTTCAGGACAGCCCACACAGCTGTTTAATCATTCACAGGCATATGGAGTATTATTTTGGGGACTTCTGTTGACACTCCTCCATTTAGTCTACTTTTTTAGAACAAGAAAAAAATTTTTTCTGACCTTTCCCATTAACCTCCTAACTCTCTGATAACATAAGAAAAAAGATAAATTAAACATGCTATCTTTTTTTTTTTTTAATTGAAAAAGGAAATACTTATTGCTGATGAATAATAAATATTTCATTCCGAAACACTGGCAAGTGTTAGAGCTTTTTCCCCAGCTGTAAATTTTGTTAAAGTAGGCAGGTGCTTATTTCACCTGCCCTTTAAATAAACCTTGCTGGCAAGGTACTTTACTCTGTGAAGCCAACGCAGCTTCTGAGCATTCTCAGAGGTACAATTTCATGTCTGTACAGATCCTTAATGTAAAAACCTGGAATGGCTATGGACGGAACATGAACACTGCCAAAATAGACAGCTGCTGAGTGGGAGTTCTGAGGATGAGAATGATAGATATAGACACCTAAAATGCAAGTGAGATAGGTCATAGGAACAAAAATTCTTTGGGGGAGGAGGGAAGGTCATATTTCAGGAATTACTGTACAAAGGATATCCTTTGTTAAAAGTCCAACCATTTCCTACATTACTTAGTGCATAAGTATTGAACAGAATAGTCCTTAAAGCAAGTTTTTCCTTAAATTCTTACAGTTGTTCTTGAAGGTCCCTTATAACAGAGGATTGCATTTTTTTAATAGCACTTGCTGAATGTCTCTCATTTGATGTAAATGTAAGGACAAATGCTTTGGAGGAACTTCCTGAGACTATAAAGAACCCTAATGCTTTTTTTTTTTTTTTTTTTTTTTTTTTTTTTTAAGAATTTATGCATTTGGGAACTTCAACTTGGAGTGGAAAGTGAAGTTTAAAATTTTATGAAACTGGTATACCTCTCAAGTTGTTCAGTCCCACAGAGAGGCTTCTCAAACTTTGCACCAGATGGCTTTGCTCTCACCTTCCCTGGACAGTTTAATGTTACTCCACTATCAGGAATAAAATCCTATACTTACACCAGTGTTTCATTTTATGTTACTGTCATTATCTTGTTGCAGGTTATAATGGTATTGGCATTATCTGCCTAATAATTACTCTTGAGTCACAGCAGTAAAACTCTTTTAAGTCTCAAGCTCTGATCTAGAGTCTGCTGAACTACTTATGCTTCATCTGTGTCTCTTTGCCCGAAAAAAGATGTTCCATACATTAAAAAAGAACGAAAGTGGACAAATGGGTTCTCTAATTTGTGGTTTTACAGTAAAAAAAATCCCATCTCAGCTAGATAGATTAAATGCACCTCTCCATAATTTATATATATATATATCTATCTAATTTATTGTGTAGATGAATGTACTGTATTCCTTCAACTTCTAATCCACAGAAGCATTCTCTTATAAACAACTGTTTATACCACAGTGCAAAATAGGTGACTTTGTTACATGTCAAACAAGCTTGCAGGATTTGAATCCCAAAGGAACACTCTAAAATGTCTGAAAATACCGCAGTAAAAGATTGTATTTTAGCATACAAATTATAAAGTGTCTTGTACTGTAGGCCATTAAAAAATATTACATTCTAAAAATGGCATTGAAAATGCTCACAGTGATATTCAGAGGTACAACACATTTCTGTAAATAATTAAGAACAATATATTTCAATTAATTGTGTCAGCATGCTCCAAATTCCATTCACACAACAGCCACAGTGGTACAGAGGGCACAAGACAATACTTCATAATCAGCCTTGAGATGATATTCAACCAACAAAGTACCCATAAACTAAGGAACCCATCTGAATGTACCTGATGCAAAGCAAAGGTTATTTAAAAACAATAGCATGCACAGGTATTTGCATATTGTCCATTCTTTGCAAAACAAATATTTACAAGTTTATTGGGTATTCCAGTTTACATGAGAGGTTCACACATGTCCTTCAGCAGTTACTAGGTAAAACTTTTTTTAAAAAAGCACAAAACCAGAAAACCTACAGTGCGCATTAGGATGGATTGACCCTGAAGACACAGGAAGAAAGCCAAGAATTGAGACGATTTCTTAAATCCACAGGTAGATAGTATGATTATCATCTAATGGTTTTAGCTATATATATTCCAGTCCTTGAATATACACTATATAAGCAGAGTTCCCAAAGAATCTAACAACTAAATGAACAGCAAAATCATGTGAAGAGAGGCAACAAAAATCAGGGAAGGCATGATGTTGAAGCACAACCTGTAGAGTTGTGTAAATCCTCATCTATGTACACATCCCTCTTGGTGCCCTTCATGGGAACAGGCAGTGCAAACACCTCAAAGTACCTATGGCTTGCTCAGTTTCTTACGTTGTCTTTTCAACTAACCAGACCATCTGACTTTGGCACAAGTGAACCTTTTTTTGTGGAAAGCTGTCAGAATCAGCATTTGCAGGGAAACCCAAACACTTTTAAACAAACTTCGTGTATTTATTCACTTAAAGTCAGGAGGCAGAACAAAGGCTTAAAGCAACAAACAGAGTTAGGTTTTTTCCCCCATTGCCTGTTTTCAATGTTCCTTGAAAGCATTTAAAAAGTCACTTTACTCTGCTCTCTGTTCCTGGCTGGAAGGAGCTGGCGTCTTTTCTCCTGTCACTCTGACTGTGGAGTATTTCGAGAGCCATGACAGACACTACATGGCTTACTCCACTCCAAACCTGCCCACGGGCCCCTTGAAGTAGAAATGCACTCATAAACCCTGAAGCAGTTCATGGGGATCCAGGAATTGCAGGGCCTCCATAACCACCTCTCCTGTGTAAACTGATTGGAAGTGCTCTGTCCCTTAAAACAGCAACCTTTCAAAATCAGTGTGTATCCTATTTTTGTCTTTCTGTACCTACAAGCTCTTACTGATGCTTCTACTTTCTAGCATCATCATTTTTTAGCTTTAAGATGCCCTTTAGTCTTACTCTCTACACTCATCTTTGGAAGAGCAAATTGCCCTCAGCCTGAAGAGGGCAAAGACAGAAAATATTTCCATATAATTACTTCTCCTCTTTGTGCATGAAAAATCATTTTTGCCATCACTTCTTGTCATATTCTCGACAGACCTTGTATATGGTTCTGCCTTGAAGCCAGAACGAGTGGCTGTCAAAAACTTGGATGGCCTCAAAACATCTTCCTGCAGAACTGTTTTATCTTCTGTATAACAGTGTAAACTGACTTACTGTAAGCATTTTTTCAGCTACTTTTCACAGATGCCTTAAAAACAGTCCACTGATTCATGGAGGTCTGCTATATGATGTGTTGTAAATCTTAAAATAAGGAGGGAATCTTTCATATGACATCAAATATTGAGAACTAAGGAAGAAAACAATTAGGAAAGAAGATATCCTTTCATAAAATATTCTTATATCATATTTTTCATTACTGCTTTTTCCCTTAAGAGACAAGGTTGATATCTTTTACGTTTTCTCTGTGAAGATACATCTAAATTTAGAGATAAGGTGAGACAGCTAGGAATAGAGTTTTGCTAGGAGCAAAAGCAAATGTAAGGTTTTCAGATATTCAAATAAATCTGGCAGAATGACTTTGAGAAAAATGTTTTTGTTGAGATGATATACAAAGAAAAATGGGCTGCCTAGAAGAAGCAGAGACAAAACTCAGGGTCAGAAAAACCGCTGCAGAAAACAACCCCAAAAATCACAGAATAACCTGAATAGTATCAATGTGCAGAATAACTAAACGCTTCATGATAAGATTGTGGCTTAAATAATCTTGGGATATAGGAAAGGAGATCGGCCTGGATTATTTGGGTATTTTCCCTTTTAAGATAGAAAAGTGTCATAAATCCACATAAGGTAGAAAATGGGATTTAAAAATTCCTCTTTTTTTCTTTTTGCCAGGAATAGCCTACTAAAATCTGAATTTTTTACTAGCTATTCAAGCCAAAGGGCTAGGAATGTGCCTCAGTAAATCCGTTTACTAGCAGGACAGTCAATGTCATGGCAGCAAGAACAGGCAAGAACCTCTTCCCTTCCCTCAAGAACATCCAACTGCAGCATATACTGATGCAAAAAAGAAATAACATTCCTCTCCTGACAAAGGATTAAAACACATTCATCTGTTTTCAGCTGGATATTTCTAATGAAATTAGAATTTCCCATTTCTAGGGTTTGGCCTCCCCCTACCTGTACCACAAGAAAGCAGAAGTATCTCCACTGAAGACAACATATAAACAGAAGAATTGTTGCATTTAGGGTAAGAAGTAGGGCCTGGAGCTAAACAAACAAACAAACCAACCAACCAACCAACCAACCACATCCTCCCTTGGCACTGCTGAGCAAATTGAAGCGTTCATCACAGCTTATTGTAAGCTTATGGTACTAATGAGTATCTGATGCTCTGTCTAGTTTGCAGATACTTAGAAAGCTGCCTTGTTTCTGTGCTGGATCAATTGCTTCACTAATGCCATTCAAAACTTTGTTCTGCCCTAATCCTTTTTCATGTGGAATTAGGTGGAATGAACTGCTTTCTCTAACATTGTCATCTTTGCCAGGCATCCAAATCAGTTCAAGGCAGGAAGACGAAGCCCAGCACTCCCAGAAGCCCAGCAAAACGTGAGAAGGGAGCTCCCGGGACAGGGGATGGCACTGAGGCCACCGGGTGAGTCGGGGAAAGCACTTATGTGTAGGACGTGCTGTGACTAACCCTGCTGGAGAAGGAGCGTCGCCTCCCACCCCCACATCATGCGAGTCACTCATCCCATGGACCAGTGACACACAGGATGCAGGAGAGCACTAACAGCTGCCATTTACACAGGAAGACACCTATGGAAAAGCAGGGCTGCATCCAACAGTGGCCCACACTCCCAGCTCAGTTCTGTGACCTCTGCTGCTCCCATGCCTGAGGGGCTCAGAGCAATAAATGCACCAACTAGTTGCAACAGTATAATACATATTATGTATCAAATAATGTATAATATAATAGCATTGCCTCACTATGCTGTAGTATTTCTGATTTTTGCATATTTGATTATATATTCATATTTGATTTATTTATACTTATATGCATATTCCATACCAGTTTGTCTGATATGGAAATAAATATGGCTGATCACTTAAAGTTGGCAGTATTTAGGAACCAGATATTTTCCCCCAAAATGCAGGCATCTAGCCTGAGATAGGCATCTAGGCTCCATCAACAGCCTGTACCAAGAGAAACTGTGAAGCAGTTTAACCCAAGCAGGACAGGAGCGTAATACAAGAAGAACAAATTCCTCTCTGAAGTTAAATTCCTATTTTTTAGGAGACAAAAACTAGTGAGACTAATCCCACATGTAGTGCATGGCAATCTTAAAACTTAAATTTTGTGGTTGACTCTGGAGCATCTGGTTGAAAAAGTGGAATAGGAGAGTCTGTAGAAAAAGTGCACAGCAGATACTCATGGTTCCTCACAGTTTTAGTGCAGTCTTTGCTAATTTATCTGTTGATTTCTAATGGAGCAAGACTGAATGGGGTACATCTGTTCTGTGTTGACTTGTTCCTGCAAAGGGACAGCAGGAATTTGCAAAGCAGGAGCTTATGGAGATGCAAATATTCCAGGAAGGCCACACTCCTGGAATATGGATATGGATAAACATCTGTCTCTCACTATCTCACTGTCTCTTTTTTGTTTTTCTACCTGCACAATCAAAAAGCATCCCAGGCCTGGCACATATATTGGTACAAACAAGCTGATCACACATTCAAAAAAGTGATCACATATTTAGTAGGAACAGAAGGCTAGAAATAAAAATACAGAAAAAGATGTTGAGAACAGGATTTCATGATATAGAAAGACCTCTGTTTGGGGGTTTATCTCACTGAAGGAGGTGTTGTGGGGAGAGAAGTCAGAATATATATCTAAGCAAGTGCCTAATAACTTGATAGAGCATAGAAATGCAGTCAACTGCTTCTAGCAAATTCAGTTTATTCCATCTATGGAAATATAAAAAACTAAATATGAGGAATAAAGTAACGACAGTGACTTACTCTAGAGCTATCCATCCTTTCAATATAAAAATATAAACATATCACTATTAATACATGTATATGACATACACAGAGCACATACAGATAACACAAGAAATTGCTTTCATTCTCCCCTAATCCTGAGCCAGCTCTGTATCAGGCCATATTTTGGCTTTAATAAATGTAGCCTTAAAAATGCTTCACCTTGTGCCAGCTGACTAAATTGTCCTACAGATCTCACAAAGGACGGGGCTGAAGCTATCCCCAGTTACAGCCGGTCTACCTCACCTACCAGCAGTCATGGTTCTCCATGGCCCAGCAGACTGAGTGTCCCTGCCAGGGCCCTCATCGAATGACAACCATCTTACCTGGTGAAAGTGCTGCTCTGAATCCTCCCAAGTCTGACCTAAACTCCTTGTATCATTACTCATCTGACTAGACAGTAATGCAACCTTAGGAGTCCAGCACTGGGAGAAAACACTGAGGGAAAGGGTCATACTTTGATGTGGTGTTTTGAGTTCCATTTAAACAGTCTACACATAGCTGCTGGTGAGCTTTATTTTAATGTAAATCCTTGGTGAAAGAAAGGGAAGGAAATTATCAGTGCAATAAGCTCTGATCAATTCAAATATCAATGCCAACTTTTTGAAAAAATCAGTAATTTAGAGAGAGAAATGTTCCCAGCCTGGTTTCTTAGAACTTTTGTTTCTAGGCACACATTTTATTTACACAAGGAAAAACTGCTATGAGCATTTAAAAATTACTCCCTTTGTAGACAAAAAGGAACTGTAGGATACTCGTTGTGTGTTTGTTTGTTACACACTGTGTAAAAGAAAACTGCATACAATTTGTGGTTGTTTCTTGAAAGGGTCACTCAAACATCTACAGTGAACACTGGAAGGATTATGATAAAAGCCACTGCTGAGCAGCATCCTAGAGTATTATGGGAGTGGCGTGTTTTCTTGACTTGGATTTTTGGCAGAAAGAATTTGGAAAGGTTTTTTGGTAAAATCTGAACTCTAGATATAATTTCAATTGCAGGGTGTTTCACATGGGGTAGGAACTACATTGGATTGCTTACAGCCAAGGAGAAGTAGGCCATGTTGACATCCACTTACGCTGACCACTAAAACATTTCAGATTGCAGGAAAGAATGGCACTTCTATCCCAAGACATACTAACAGGAAGCAGCAACTTCCTGCTGACTTTTGTTGATGTGCAGCTGTAACCCTTTTCCTACCCTCAATTTTCTTTTGAAATCATTGATATCCCCTGTACAGCAGCAATTCCACTTGTTTCCAGACTCTCATTCTCCTGATTGTCCCCACATTCTCATTCACTATTGCTTCAAGGGCAATTTTGGTCAAATAATTTTGCACTTCAAAGTCACAGGTGGTTATAAAACTTTATTAACTCTAAAAGTACTCTTTCAAGCAAAACTTCATGTAAACAAAATAGGTGGCATCCATAAGCGGGCCAGAGCCACAGTGTATTATAAAGGGGTGCCTTAAGCCACTAGCATGTATTTGCCCTTGCAACTTAACCAATGCAGATATAATTCATGGCATCCTATTAAAAAATCAATTTTATTTTCAATGTGAAACATTTCTTTTTGCATCACATCAAAACAAGTGTAAAATGAGATCATTAACTTTGTTCCAAAAGACTAAAAGAATTAATAAAAGTAACTAAATGGCATATGAATAAATCTATTACAAACCTCCCAGGATGCAAGCCAGAAGCTTTAAGACGATGTTAAAATTTAGAAGAGCACCTGATTCTCTGCTTGGAAAAAGTCAGTATGAATACAGAGCAGACAGAGAAAGGAAAAACTGTCCGAAACCAGATCAGAATGTAAAGCAAGAAATCAGGCTCACATCATGAAAGGATCACTGTAAAATCACCTGATCTCTGATTCTGAAGTATCACATAAGAATGTGTGTAATAGGAAGCATATTTCATATTTGCATATTGGTGATAGGAATTCAACAGTCTTGCGTTATGATTTTAACAGCAAAATAAGTAAAAACACTCTGATAATCAGTACAAGCTATTTAAAGTTTTCTGTTTCAAAATCTTTCCTGGCTTACATATGTAGTTGCTATCAACTAACAGGGAACAGTTTTTTGCCATTAGGCTGAGGCAGACTCCAGTCTACTTTGCTTTTCTGTATTCCTGATTACTGTGATGCTATTCCATTTGGGATCATGAAAATTTTCCAAGGAAAAATTCTGGCAAAAATGTGAGAAAAACTACAAACTGGCTAGCTGGTCTATCAACTAAAAATCCCTTCTCAGTCTTTGAACTTGTTCACAGGTCTGCCTGTTTAACTTGCTAACAGAGTAGACAGTGGTGCCTGAGAGTCTCAAATACCATGGCATATTCAAATACAGAAAAAATACAATTTTATTTTCATTGGTTATGAGGGAATATATGCTGTACAGGTAGTAACAGGCAAATGTGTTGTTTTTATTCTCTCAAAATATGATGGAAATCCAAAGAACTGCAGCAAAGACTGAGCTGAAAATCCTGCTCTAGAAATACTAGGAATATATTATATTTTTGACCCTCACTTAACTTAGACTCATGAAACTGTAATATCATCAAAATACCTGTCAACTAAGGGAAAAAACCCCAAAATGTATTAACCAGAACTGGAATAAAAAAAAAAATAGCATGTGTACATGCATAAGAAAAGCAACATCTCATCCCACCCACACCACCAGCTTCAGAGTTCAGTAAGAAAACAAATCAGAACAGGGAGAGGAAACTAGGCCACTTTGCCAGGAATGTGTTTTTGATGAAAAAATTAGTCCTGTTTTATACAATGGATGCATTCAAACACCTCTCAAAGCAGGCCAGATGTTGACTGGAGCAAACTAATAACACTCTGTGCTTTTAGTCCACTCTGCCTCTCATCCTATCAGCCATTTGTCCCAAAAGCCTCCACACTGCATCAATCAGCTCCTGACTGGAAGAGGCTCCTCACACAGCTGAAAGACACATCTCCTTAAGCAGCTGCTGCTGCTGCTACAAAACTCCTGAGCCTTTCTCATCACGAACAGCACTTTGCACAGGCAGCAGAACAGCTTTAATTTAAGGGCAGGACCCATGTCCTCTGCTTGGAAAACTGCGGAACCATCTGAATGTACTCAGCTCACCCATGCCTTCCCAGGAACAGCCTGCACCTTTTAAGCACTGAGGTGTATCATTCATTTTAATTGTGCAGAAGTTGAAGGCAAAGGAAAGCCTGAGGTCCAGTGAGAGCAGCTTGCCAGCTCAACTTAGGCAGCCCCTCAGATGCACTGAGCTGACAAAACAAGAGGTTCTGGGGAGGGAGCAAAACGGCAAACAGAGCCTGGGGAAAGCTCACAGCATTCAGGTAAGAGTAGCATCCTATTTTCAAAGTAACACTTCAAGAACGTATGCTAGAATCACTGAAAAAGTAACTAACATGGGAGAAAACACATTTGGTGCTGATTACATTATTTCTTTGCTGCCAGCTTATGCAGTCTTGCATGAGCTTCAAATTCTTTCCTCAGCATATTGTAGTGCAAATCAAGATTTTTAAAACGCTGACAAAAATAAAAACTCGATATTTTGTGTCCCAGAGAAGAACAAGTGACAGTCCAAAGTATCTCAGCTTAGTAAGAAGAAGGAAAATTGTTAACGAAACTAAATCCACTTCTAATAGCTGAAATTTACACAAAAAAATTACCTCTCTCTCCAGTAGCCTGCCCAATCTCTGCAATTCCACCAGCAAGTCCTTTCCTTTTGGCACCTGTTACATTCCCCAAATGGCTCTTAGAGCCAGTGCAGCACCACCAATGAAGAGAAACATCCAGAGAGTTTCAACTACCGCACTGCCCCTGAAATGCATTTCAGAAATAACAGCAGCTGTAATGATTTAAACTATAACACTCGCCCATTGCAGAGATTCAAAAATATTCTAGAGCAGCTAAACAAAGTACTGTGTATGTTACTAATTAAAGTACTACAGCATCAAGAAGTCCTCCTACACTCCAGGATCTTCAATGCAGCTACATAAATAAGAAATAAAAAATATTTCTTGCTTTAGATAGTATAAGATCCATCTACAAGAGAGGACATTGCAGATTGATAGAAAAAGACATCTTTAGGAGAACACCAGACATGCCTACTCTGTAAGTGCAGGTACACTCTAATAAAATTTATCACCCTGAAAATACTCTTGAAGGGTAAATGTCCTGTCCCTCAGGGAGTGAATCTAGCCTCCAGGTGTGATATTTTCATGCTTTGCTGGTGCACAAGTACTAATCTGCATGTCAAAGTGCAACAAGATGTAGAAGTACTGAGTCCTGTCACTGGGATGGGGTGTCTAACTTGCCAAGCACAGCATCATTTGGGCATGCATGGGGCACTAATTTAGGTGATTAGAGTAGACAGCATTCACTGAACATCACCAGCACCCTGATCATCAGGTTTACTTTAGGCATTACCCTCAATGTGTTTTAAGACTCAAGTCATACAGGCTCCAACAAGACTCTACAGCTTACTTGGCCTGCTTAGGAGGCAGTTTTGAGTGTTAATATGATAAATATAAGAAAACATCAAATGGTTTACATCTTATTTTCTGCACAGTCCAAAAAGTCCTCCTCTTGTTCCATGTTGATCTTGGAAGGAGGCTAGGTCATACCTATTTTGATGGAACTTAAGTGTATAAAATATTTCTAGCTAAGAGGCTTCTACTTATGTTTTTTTTTTTTCTATTTCTTACAGGAATAATCACCATGTATTCTTTAGCACATTAATCTTCTCAAATGATCTGCCCAATCTAATTAATGTTTTGCCTCACTTCTTTTGGATTAATTTTCAACTCTATTTAAATGATATTTTGCCCTCTTGAGAAAGACTGCCCAGAGATTTTCCAACCATGCTCCTCATCTCTTAAAATTTCACTCTTCAAATCCTCATATCATGAGTGGCTTGGCACTGAAAGTACTTTAATGATTATTTGAAAATATTGACAGTTGAAGCCAGAACAGGATTTGATTCACGTCAGTATGTCATCTAATTACAAATATATCTTATTTTACAGTCTGGCACCAAAAAGTAACAGACTGAAATTCTGCTGAACACTTTATTGATCCAATGCCACACAAGCAAGGGGGAAAAAGCAAAACAACTGCACTCTTTCTTAAACAGTAAGCTTCCTGGAAAAGAAACTTCTGAAGCTGTTGCGCTCTGAGAAAATCCTCCTCTTCCATAGCAGTGGTGCCTGTCCTAGATCTAAAAGACCAGCTGGTACACCATCCAAGAAATCACCACCACTGAAGCTGTTAATCAACAACATGAAAAAAAAAAAAAAGCCCATCAACTCTTTCTTTCTTAAGTGAATTACTATTAATTAGTAATTATGATGATGAATTATTTTGTGAAGGTGAGAACTCCAATTGCATGGAGAAGGCTGCCTGAAATCAACTGCTTCAGAAAGACCTAAATTCTTTCACAGATTTGTCCTTCAAAGCACCTCCCTTCCCTCCAAAGCAGCTGTTCATCCTTGTAGCTCTTCCATACTTCTGAATTAAGAAACATGCTGTGACTGGTACTTCTGACTTTCTGCCGATAGACAGAAAACTGTGAAAACTGGATCCTCTTTTCCTCCAGCAGGTAGGTGGTAGGAAGTAGAGGTGGGGCCCTGGGCAATGAAGTGAGAGAAATGTGTGTGAAGAGCAGAGGAATAAAAAAATGCAAAGCAAGAAGAAAAATAAATCTCACTCACTCTTCAGCAAGTGTTAGGCACCAGACAGTAGAAAAGGGCATTTAGTAAACAAAGTAAGAATAGGGTAAAAACTGTGATTTAAATAGCCATAAGGGAGCTTTTATTTTTCTGCAACTCCTCCCCTCTCCTTACAAGATACAATCCCAGTGGTGTTTTATGCAGAGACAGCTGTGAGCTACCCTATTTTTACACTCTTCTGAATCACTACTATCTACATGCAGATCCAAATGAATCCCAACAGGGGCCTCAAGATCCTCTTGCAAATGCACAGTTTACAAAAGAAAATGTTTGCAATATTCACACAGTGAATGAGGTTAACTGAAAAGCAAATTATTCATGACTTATGCACAAACTTAAATGTAGCAGTCAAAATACTCTGCTGTGTAAAATCAACATCCACCTTTTCTGAGGGGAAAATAAATTGCTTCTGCAATACAGCAAAGTAGTAAAGAAAGTGTGCATGTATTCGGCTCTCCATATTTGTCATTAGAGGTTGATCTTTATAGCCAGATGTACCACTGACCACTTACAAGTGAAGGCAATTACTATGCAAAGGGGAAAAGTTTTATGATGTTTTGAGCTCTATGGATATGTGGCCAAACTGTGAAGCACTGGATTATTCAATGTGTTAGTAGAGAAATAGCGGGGTGAACTAGATTTATATTTAATTAGGAAATAGTGTCAAGACTATGCCTGAAGCCAATGAAAAATTATCTGTGCAATGATATATATATTTTTTTTTAATTCCATTGTTTTCCCTCACAAATTTTAAAAGCAACATGACTAAGAAGACTCCTACAAAGCCTAGCTAGGACTTCAATCTGATGTTCAGAAAAATCTACTCGTCCTTTTTGTTTGATTGCAGAATGTTCTTATCACCTTAGTGGAGAAACTCCATTGACGGTATAAAGAAGGATACTGTGCTTGATGGGTGAGGAGGAGCAATCCCCAGGAGTAGGGACAGAGGGCCTTTATAGAGCAGCAGTGCCAGTTCAGCAAACTGGAAGGCTTCTGTGTCCTGTGCTGCCAGGCACCACGGGCAGCCACAGTAAATGCCTTCCCAGCCTTTCGTGCCTCAGACAGCCTTTTTGTTTTTTACAGTTCAGTCTCTAGTTAAACAATAAGGATTCTTAGCAATTTCTTAATTTACCCAAATATCATGGGCTCTGAGGACATTTATTCTGCCAAATTAAGGTTCTCAAAACTTAGTTTTGGCTGCTTCCTTTTCCACTCCTGGTATGGCCCTACTATAAAGGGCTAAGATCAACATCATAACTTAATTCTCACTGCTGGCACTTCTTCTGACTTCTCATCCAAGTTTCAAGACCACTTTTTTTTTCTCACTTACCCATTTCTTTAGCCCTGGCTTTCTCCTAAACTCAGTTTCCCTTCTCAGCAGAGCTCTAAACTACAACCTCTTTATTATTTCATTGATGCTGTTTGCCCCAAATGTCACCCAGGCCTGAGGAAGATAAATCCTGTTGCTCAGGGAAGAGCCTTAATTTTCTCAGTGCCTATGTCCGGTGTTATAGTGACCTCTGGTTGCTGGGAAAAGCAAGCCCAAGGACTGGAGTGTGTTCAGTACAATTAAGGGTGGTTTATTTTCTAATCTCCAAGTGTAGAAAGCTTGTGTGAACTGAGACTTTCCAATGTTCACATCCTGTTCAAATTTCAGAAGATTTTTCACAGGGAAGGAGTGAAAAGCATTTTACTGACCCTCCAGCATTCCCTTGCCAAATCTGAAGACTCTGCTCCGACACAGAGTTGTCATAGCTTCATAGTGAAACAGTCATAAGACTCCTTATTTTATCCAGCACCATAGTGCCTATCTCCATTTCATCTTCATACTTTTAGATAAATGAAATATAATTTGATTACTATTATTCTAAAACTTCTGCTTAAAGCAAATACTTGCCTTAAAAATATTAGCCCATACATTTAAAGTTTTCAAAGCTATAAACAGCTAGAAAACAAGGCCTTGTGATGAAAGAGGTGATCCATCATCCTTACATCTTTTAATATATCTGGTAGATTAGCACTGACTTTCATTGAGCCCTGGATGCTAGGTCCCTAAATCACTCTAAAAATTTGCTGACAAGCGTTACTTCAGTTTTATTTCTCTTGGGAGGCTTTATGGCATGTATGGGGAAGGTCAACTATCTTCTCCCTGGAAATAAAGAGACAGATTATAGGGTTCTTACCACCTTTCTGCAGTGTATTTCAAAGGGCGGATATCACTAAACCGTAAAGTCAGTGAGAGACTCTAGTCTCTCAGAAAGTCTCCCAGAAACCCCTCATCCCACCCTAGGACAGTTGTGTGTAGAACCTCAGTGAGCCAACATGATCAGATGTCTCACCTCCAGGACCTGACTATTAACTGCAGCATGTGCATCCATCTGTTTGCAGTTACAAAACCCCTGCCGGAAGAAGACATGGAATCAGAATTAAAATCCACAGCATACGAATGGTCCAGTGTGCTAACTAGCTGGCTGGAAGGAGGAACAATAATAAATAAGCCCTTGAGTCAGAAGCCAGATGTGGCAGAAGCACCCTGCAGCTACAGGGCAGGCTCAGCGGAGGCCCCAGCCCAGGCCTCTGAGCTGGAGGTAACTGCACCCCCCTTTGCTATGGGGTCTCTGGGATGGATGTTATAGCACTCAGAAACAGAGTAACACAGTCCCAAAGTATAATCCATAGTTCAGCAAGATTATTTTATTAATTGTTTTATGCATTTAACATGTAGGGTGTGCTGGTTTTTTCCATCCAAAACACAGGTTATAATTTTTTGTCAGTCCCAGAAGACCACAACCATATTCTAAAAATAGCATTTCTTCAAGTTTCTCAGACAACTATAAAATAAGCCTATAAATGAAACAATTGCCTAAGTGAAGTAGCCTTCTCAGAGAGGCTCCTTTCTCAAAAGTATTTATTGTTTTAGTAAAGAAAACACTCACAATAAAAAGCATTCTCTGGTTATATGAAAGGCACCACAATTTCTGATTTTCCTCTGAATGTAGATTACCTGCAGCATCAAACATTACCTGAAGTCAAAAAACATATTATGGGCAACTAAAATGTTGTAAAGGGCTGTGTGGGAACTTCAGATGAACAAACTGTCCTGAGGGGATAAAAGTCACCCCTAAGGAGAAGAAATGAAGTCTGGAAAAGGAAGCAGAACTGGGCAAGCATACACTTTAATTTCTTGAAAGCACAAGAGGGCAAAAATAACAGTTTGCAAAAGCCCAACAAGTATGTTAGAGGAATTTGGTTATAACTGGAGAAGTCTCTAAAGCCATTAGTTACCTGATGTGAAGCCTGCTAGGATCCTAATGCACTGTTAACTCCGTGCCATTAACTGACTGGCAGGGGGTGGAGAGATTCTAACAACGGTGGGGAGCAATTTTTTTCAGAGAAAAATATGTTGTCATTTCACTTTTGGCATGATTTGTTTTACAGTACTCACAGTAACTTCGGAGTTTAAACAATGCTCAAGCAAAAGCAGGCATGAGACTGTGGCCACAGGAAGGTTTGAGGTTTGCTTTTATTCAAATAGAGCCACCAGCACTCAGGCTCATAGAGTATTCAGATCTGTTTTCCTGTTATGCTTTTCCTTCGTAATAATTGCTTTTCATTTTTTAAAAATACAGCAATAAATCCGGAAATTCCATAAAAGCCGTCTTCTTTTATATGAAAGTAAGGGGGGAAGGGGAACCACAAAACCATATGGAAGTCAATGAAATGCTTTATTTGTTCAGCAGAAAAAGGGGACTGTGTATTTCCTGACTTAAACTTGTTTTCATTGTCCTTCTGTGGCCAACTAGTTTAGGGAAATCATATACAATGTCAGTCCTTGTCTGTGATTTTTTAAAATAAGAGTACCTGTATTCTGCAGGTACATGGTTTTGCAGCTGAAGCTAATTTCTTAAAATCTGTGCCTCATGTTTACAATGATGTAACTGGAAGAAGACTAGGTCCTGTTAAAATTTTAGCAATGCAGCTCCCTTGTAATTCTCCACAGTTGTATAATAAAAATATTAACAGCTGTATAATTTCTGCTAGTAATTAAAAACTAATCCTTAAGGGAAAGGGTAAAACCAGTCTTCACACACATTTTTTTAATATCCACAAATACAATATGCGTAAGGGGATAATTTTAGGCAGCATTAGATATAGGGCTCTGTTGAAGAAAATCTATCAAGAAAATATTATGTACAGACTGATCCATTATTGGAAATTGCAGATAATACTGTGATGAAAATTGAAAAAGATCTCAAGCCCTACATTCTTTCCTTTAATTATTATTCACTGAATTCTGGACATGCAATGTTACAGTATTCACTATTTTTCATTGTAAGGTGATTTAAGAGCAATGAGTCACCTTGTGGTTATTGTTTTACCATCCTCCTTTCTAAACCATTACACTGTCTGCTGCTCATTAAGATTTTTAGAATTGCAGTTAAGATAAGCTATTGTTTGAGGCTCAAACAATAAAATTTCACATGCAGTCACCAAGTACATGGTTAATTTTTAGAAGAATAATATAGAAATCAACTAATATGTACTGATATTTAGATATTCATGAGAAAGTTCTCTCAAAAATTAATGTATACCTTAGAAAGTGCAATATATACTGTAACTGTAGCATACTGTCTATATAAAGTACCTGGGAGAAAAAGAAGAATGACGAACGTTTATCTCAAGGAAAACACAAAAGGCGAAGAAGAAGAGGTAGCAAGGAAGTTCCAACATGCAGTTTTAATTTGCCTGTATAGGATTAAATTGGTATTTTGATGATAGCACCTGTAGATACTATGTAAAAGCAGGAGAGGGGCAGAAAACATAGACAATAATTGTTGGAAAGTTGGAGGAAGTGATTAAAAAATGCTGATTTGGAATAGAAAGACTCATAGTCAGCTTTTTATACAGGATCTGAGGAGCACAAGGATATGGTTTTTATTCTGCACAAAAAGTAAAAGAAATCTGTGCTTGATTATTCTCTCTGAACAATACTCTGGCATGGTTTTTAAATACAGAAATAACTGTTTATTAGTAATTTCCAAAGTTGGATTACTTAGTCATTAAATTATCACTACATCCAAGTGAGCTCAGAGATAAGACTTGTGCATTGCTCTAGTTTTCATACACAATGCAGAAAGAAATGTGAAAGTACAGAATCACCATGTTCTGTTAATATCACAAGAACATCCCAAGCCAAACAAATTAATTAAAAACGTTCAAAGCAGATTAAAAAACAGAGAGCAAATGATTTAAAAAAAAACTAGAGGAATTGAATTCACTTTACAGACATACAAATACAAATAACCTCAACTGATAACCTCTTCCCATACTTTATCTGTCTTTGGATACAATACATGTAAAAACTCCTCAGGAAAAGCTAGGCTCCTAAGGAAAAGTTACAAAAGTAGAATACAAAGCTGGGGACTTCAGAGAAGGAACATGATTTACTTCATAAAATGGAATAATTTGAAAATTGTAATGTTTTAAACTCTTCTAAAACGTGAGGCAAGTGCAGAATTTTAAGATAAATAAAAATCCAAATTGAACCATTTGCCAACTTAAAGGACTTAAGGCATCACAAGGAGATGAATTCTAACAGCTGCCATACATTTGCAGTATCTGGGTGCACTGATCACATCATGTGAACTCGAGTATCAGCAAAAGGACACTTCTACTATGAATCACACACTTGTTTGAAAAATACTCCATTGAATGCTGGATCACCTGAGCAAGGAGGAGGAAAAGGAAGCACATTTAAAAGAATTTATGGTCACTGTGAAATTTGTCAATTCAGACCTGATTTAGGAGCACTTCTGGGCTCCTCGCTGACGTTAAGCTTCCAACAATATCTGTAGCTCCAGAAACAAGTTCCCTTTGTATCATCTCCAAGTGGTCAGCAAACGTACACCAGCAGAAAATGGCCTACTCACAGAAATTCTTGCCTTGGTTACTTCTCATGGGGGCTAGAAACACCATTTTACTATGCATGAATTTTTCAACCACCATCAAACTCTACCTGGGAAAAATACTGCACCATACTCTAAGCTACCTATGTAAGCTCATACTGGGTAACTCTTATACTCACACCCCACTAATCTTTTCACTTTTTCAGTCAAGCTGAAAGCTTACTTTGAGTTACTAAAATACTGATATTTTTTCAAATTCTCTTTGTTTTCTCTTAGAAAGATAATTAGATTCAAAACTGCTACAATAAATTAATATTCAATTCCTATATTGATGCACATAAAAAGAAAATGAAAATAAGGATTACTAAAGAGATGGGTAGACAGATAAACATCAACAATTGATGTGTGATGTATGAATGGAATCCTCCATGTTTCTTTAGCTTATATAGCAAATAAAAAACATTACATATAGGAACTTAAACTGTGGCTATTAAACCACATAGATACATGAGAAAACATCAAGGCTTAAGTCACATGATACAGTACAGACTGTCACCTGCTCCTATAACTCTGCCACCATGAGTCTTCTCAAAAATTGGATAGCCATTACCCACCTTGCTGAACAAATGTAATTCAATACAGCAGAAACCAGCTTGACAACGAGAGAGAGAAATGATTTCTGAAAAGATGGGCAAGCTGAATCAATCCAGCTGTCTGGCAAGCATCAGTACCGGCCATAGGCAGGAGAACAGAACATGTGGTCTTGAGCAGGAAGAGAGGCAGCAGATGAGGAGGGAGCAGGCAAATATGCTCTTCATGTACAAACATTACTTCTGCTTAGCTTTAGCATGAAACACTATTTTGGTACAATATTATTTATTTACTGTTGGTCTTCCTTCAGACTTACCTCTGAAGCAATGTCAAGGGTCGCAACAACAGAGTGTAAGTGGCTGGTGAGTAAAAGCTTATGTCTTCAAAGAATTTTCAGAAAAGCACCAGCAAAGAATGTATTATTAAGGAAAGTGAGAACACAGTAAGCAGCATACAACATTGTAAGTAGCAAAGAATGCTGTGAATAAGACTTAAATTGTTGGGCTTATACATATGCTCTATCTTCATTGCCACATATTTAAATACAGGCTTTCACAATACAGTGACTATTACTTGTGTATAAATTTTAAGCCCACACCCTCTTTCCAGTTAAACTGTGTGAAGATATACAACACTTGCTTTGCTCGGATGTTATATATTACTTTTTTAAGAGAGAAAAATCAAATCAAAACCAGCTAACAGTAGCAGTTAATGAAACTTTTGTGCATATTAGCATCTGGAAGTGACAAAAATTTTATCTTTCTTGTCCTGATCCTTGCACGGTAACATGTAGTCAACACATTTGAGTAAATGTTGTGAAGTGCAGCATAACGAATGCACACAAGCAAGAGGGAACAGCATCCATGTGCATCCAAAATGCACACACCAATTAAATGGGGAAGCCTCAGGGCCATCTCTAAGTCTTTTGTTATTATCTTTTCCACCCAATTGTTCTCTCTCTGGCTCCTCTGTTGGAAAGGATGGGATGTAACCCAACAGATGACTAACTGTGTACAATCAAACCCATTTTGTTGCTTAACCTCAGCAACTGTATGTTATTTCTGAATTATAAGGACCCTTGAGCTATCTTTCTGTGGTGACCCAGAGCATTAATAAATAAGTAAATAAATAAATAAAATTTTCCTCTCTTTCTTTAAGCCAGAAAACAATTTCCAGTGAAAGGCATAACCACCTCCTATGTGTAACTGCTTGCAACAATCTAGATGTCTCAGAAACACCACAGTAGAGTTTTGCTCAACATTTAGTTAAAAGTCACTATTTCCAAGCATGCTGAAGTCAATGAGAATTTTTTCAAGGATTTTAATGAGCTTTGGGTAAGACACGACTGGTTTAAGTTACTGACTTCTGTTGCTCCATGGACTTGATTTGATATTCAGAAAGGAATATCAAAAGTTAGTTAATAAACATATGCCATGTAAACAGTCATGTACCCTAAAATACGATACTCAGCTGGTTTCCATCTCAAAACTCAGATTATAGCAATGCAGAAGCCAGGTGTATGGCACTGACCCAGACTTACAGTGTCAGATCTAACTTCAGTAAAACAGCCCAGCACGTATTTTATAACAAAGTTATAAAATCTGATATGAGAAGTAGTAATGACAATCTGAAATTCCAAAATGTATTTTGCAGGGTTTTGAAAATAATATTTTTTTCCATTAGATAGCTTTACAGATGGACATACCATAAAGCCATCATTCTTGTACCCTTATATCCATTATTATCAGTTTTTGGTAAAGCATACCATTGCCATTTGAAATGAACTATTATTTTTCCACTGTTAAATATGATATAATAAACATATAGTTAGAATATTGTAACACTGATTTCACCCAAGGTTTATAATTTGACAGGTCTCTAGAGTCGCAGACCTACCAAACTTGACTTTGTCTTTATGCACACACTTAAAAAAAAGGACATTTAGGCATCTGTGAAAGCTTTAGGCTTCTGACTTCCTGATAGCTTACAACAGAAATAACAACTGAAAGCACCCACCTGCATTGGATAGTTAAATCCATTTTAAAATTTGGTTGAACCTTTAAACACACAGAAAAGGTAATGCTTTTATGCATATTAAATCTTAAAACGCTTTACTGTCATGACTTGCATTAAAGAATTGCTTGAGGATTCCTGTAGTTATGGTTCCCTGCTCTTTCTGAAAACTCAAATGGGTGAAGAAAATGGTGCTAGGAAAGTGATGTTTTAAGATAAGATTGTCCATTAATGGCTGTCCCAGTTCCTCCTGTTTGACAATAAAGTATTTCCAGCAGCATTTTAAAATGGTCCTGCACAGCAAATGCATTTCAGGTCTTAACAAAGAAATTCACCACTTGAGAACTTTCTCTTTTCCCACTTACAGAGCATTGAAAAGGTTACATTGTTTTGCTCTTTTCTGAACTACTTTGCCACAGAATCCAAAAGCCACTGCTGATGACCAGCCAGTACTTCACAAATCATCAGCACTTTACACAAGGACCTTGAGGTCGTTCACCAGTGTAAATGCTGGCCTCAGACTGTACCTGAAATCTCTAGCATTTCAGTGTTTACATGTATCTTTAGTCGCTACCTGTGTGAAAGGGCAAAGCATGTTCACACGTCTAAAAAAATAAAAAATAATGCTTTAAGAAACACTTTTCCATGGGCAAAAGGAAGGACTTGGGGACCTATTGTGTCTCATTACTGTCATGAATGAAGAAACATTCCAAAGAAGAAGGAAATAAGGGTTTGCGTGCTTATATATCAAACAAATAATGCCAGAGATAGTAACTTTATAGTGTTTTAGTATCATTTACATGCAATGACCAAAATTTTCCAAAGTGTTTTGAAAATCCCTTCCTCAAAACTGAGATTGTTCAAACAGATTTCAGAAAGTCACTTCATACTCCTAACTATTTTTAAAATTCTTCCACAGTTACTTTATGCATGCATATATCTGCTGTCTCACAGCATTTAGAATTGCATACCTTATTCTGACAGCTCTGAGACAGGCAATTATTAATTACCTTAGCTTAAGACAGTCAATGGCCCAAGGGGGGAGAAGCCTGTAACTTCTAATCTAACACAGAAACTCAGCTCATTTTCTATCACACATCTGCTTTCCACTGGCAGACAACATCTCACTAGACAAACACAAAATTGATGTAGAGCTCCTCACCATCTTGAAAATGTCACAAATTACCTCAGATTCCAAAGAGTAAGCTGAAATTTAATACACTGGCAGAACAATGAACTGCTATCTGTGTGGTATCCTATACAACTGTTACTTTTTGAAATAGGTCCAAAATTTGGAAGTGACTGCATGGAACTATACACAAATGATTTAGTCAAGCACCTTAATTTCTCCACATTGAAAACTTCTACAAGACTATAAGCTTTTCCCTAGAACAGCAGGTTTTCCAGCCATATATTTTCAGCATTACATGTCTCTGGATACAAAGGGATCTCTATCAAGATATTGCAGTTTCCACCTCTCTGTACACATATGGGGTTTGAAAAAGTAGCATAAATTTAAATTCAGGTAAAGTATCTATGGGACTTTGGTTAATGTCATTAAAAACAAGGGTTTATAATTAATTGGCTTTGCAAGATCTGGCAACACTAACTATGCAAATCATTAACATCAATACTGTTGCATGAAAACAAGACAAGGATACTGCAGTTTAACATTTTTACATATCTTATTTTATACAATTTTAACAACTGTTAAAGGCCTCTAGAATCTAAAAATGTGTAATTTCTCTGTTTACCCAAAGCATGCATATGGTACAGAGGATAGCAAGTTTCTTAATGATGACTATGTCAGCTGCCACAGGCAAAGTCATCTCTTGGGTCAGAGGACAGTTTAGTCTCCAAGTTATCTCAGTCACTGGCCTCCTTGCTGTGATCTCCAGCATGGTATTAATTAGTTGCAGTTGTAGCATAGACTTCTGAAGTATCAACATCTGTTCACATGCAAGACCACACACTTATCCTACACAGGCCTAACATAACTAATTTTGACTGATCTGCACTTAAATTGAATCACAGCCTCCTAGAAGTAAAAGTCTCTACACTGTTCACACTAGTTTGACTTTTCATTAGTTACTGTTTCCCAATAAATTCATTTAAATGCATCATTTTAGCTTATAATTTTCTTTTTTTAAGCTTTTTTTTATCTTTCAGATGTGTTTCTGGAGGGATTTTTCTTAACATGTTCTCTGAGAATCTCTTCAGACACAGGAAGATGATTTAAAGCATCAGACAAATAAGAAACCGTTAAACTGAGGTAAGCAGGAATGTTCAAATACCTGGTAAGTGGTGGATGATTTTAAACCTGCTTTGCATACGAATCTAAAGTTTAAGACACTTCTGTGTAAGAGCCTATTTGACTAGGAACTAAGGGGCTGTAGAAAATCCAACTACATGCCTTTTTGTGCTGATTAAATGCTTTGATCTGCACAAAGAAGTAAATGGATTTATGTACAGTAGATGTACAAATGAATGCTGTCTTCAGAAATATGATTTGAATACCAGAGATGTTCCTGAAGGAGTGATTTGGAAAATTCTGCAGGGGCACAGACCTCCTGAGTTAAGTGGACTCTTCCCACAACTTCTCTCATGAATCTTGTTTCAGCGATGGCTTGTAGTAGGCTGTGATCTCATGACTCATGAGAACTGAATTTCATTCCAGAAAGAAAAAATAAGGTTTCACTGGTATAGAAGATAGGACTTGAAACAATAGGATAAAGTATGTGATAAGTTAGAATCCAAGTAAACTGCTTGAGGCTTTTAGAACTATGAACGTTACATTTTTCAAGAGCTTGTCACTGTCTTTACATCAAGTAAGAATCCTTAATGCTTATTTGAAAAAAATGAGGTTGCAAGAAAACACCTCAACCAAACATTCTTATTAGAAATACTGTGTTCTTCCTCATTCTTCAGCAAAATTCGTCAAAATGGATAGGCTCCAAATGGAATTCCTACATCATATGAAAATTCCACTTTGTCTACAAAATTACTAGAGCTCTGTTTTACTTGGCTTTTGCCATATTTAACAGGGTCTGAGGTCACTATTAGCTTGATTACAGAAGCATGAAGTCATTAATATGCATTAGCTGATATAACCTAGAACACTAGGCATCAAATTAGCCTATTTTTTCCCCCTCAGTGATCACAGCAATTAAATTCAACCCTGATAAATTGGAGTGCGGAGAAAAGAGAACAAGATAGTAAAGACTCATTAGCAAATAAAATGCTCTATTAGAACCGCCTAGGCTGTTTTGCTCACAAGATTTTTGACTCATCAGGGAAGTTGGGTGGCCTCTAGCTGAAACTGATGCAGAGTTTCCAGGAATCACCTCAACAGTAACAAAGGGAAAATCTGCTGCACCTGTTTTTCCACATCATCTCTCGCTATAGACATCTGCTGTACCTCTCTTTCCACACCATATATAACTGTAAATATTTTATGTTTTTCAATGACCTAGTTTTCTGGATTAAGCACCATCGTGTCTCCTGGTCTCCTAAGCACTTTTCATAGAGTCAGCAACATCTACTGATTCATATGAGGAGGTTTAATTATTTGCCATTTATGGAGAACATCAAACTCTGACAGCCACAAAAAAAATCTGGACAGGAAATACAAAACCTAAAAAACTATTAAGTTAGGTGCCGAATTTTCCACTGTCAGTTTCGCTGAACAGTATCTGTGACCTTATTCACAGGTGTGGATACTTTGGTCAATGCAGTCTCCCAGAGTTCTCACAAAAGAACATATTTGAAGTGATCAAGCTGAGATATAGAGCATCCCAACAAAGCAGTGCAGTTCTGTTAAATGACAAAGGTATGAGAAATCAGATAGTAAATGGCCTAACTTTAAACCTTTTGCTACAAAGAAGAATCCATAAATCTTTCTGAGTCAGCTAGGCTACTTATATAGTGCTTGTCAAAAACAGGTATCAACAAAAAAAAGTATAAGTGATCCACATACTGAATTACAAATGCCTAAAGAATTACTTCAGTGCATAACATGTTCAAAGACTGAGACTCAGGGAAAGTGCTCAGAGAAGGCTGCATTTTTCTCACAGGATTCATGAACTAAGTAAGCCTTACATTTCTGTGTCACATCTGAGGTGGCAAAGGAAAGAAAGATGGTGTTTACTTCTGTACTTGGTATGTTAAAATGATTTACATGTTAATTTTCCCAGTATTTCTTTAACTGGTACATTAAACAGACACTAAGTAAACAGGCCTTAAAGCAAGACTAGAACTCAAGGCCTACCTTTTCCAAAAAAAGAATGCGCTCAGTGAGATGTTCTTCCCAAGTCTTCTGTTACTGGCAGCAAAGTCATTCAAAAACAATACATGAGTAACCTTGTGCTATTTTGCCCATAGTCTAGTGATTTCAGCTCTCCTGCATGAAGTAAGAAAGGTTGAAGAAAGGGTTGACTCCCTAAGTAGAGTTCAAAACTTTAGACTCTTGCTCTCTGTAATCATTAGGCTCTTACAAGAGGATGAACGTCAGATTTCACACCTTTTTAATTAAAACAACCCCTCAACAAAAGTGGTCAATCCAGTTGCATTAAAAATGCAAAATGCGTGTTTAAGAGCTTTTGATTGGTGGGAATACCTTCTGGTGGCAGCACACAGGCTCTTCTGTTCAGGTTATAATCTTTGAGTCATCTCAGGCAGAAGAATTGGACAGCCTGGGCTTGCTCCAGAGCCAGAAGTCATGCTCATAGTGGGCTCTAACATTACACTGAGAAGCATCTAGTAAATTTGAGGTACTGAAGGCTGAGATGTCAGGAGATGCTAGGCTGAAAGATTTCAATCACCCTGCTGAAGACGCATTTTTTATTTCATCTAGCCTAACAAGCTTTTCCATCTTCTGTGGAAAATATTCCTTGCCTGACAAAATCTACCCATCATGACGTTTTACTAAGAGCAAACTGAAGGGTCTTTCCTCATGTTCGCCACAAATCTGACTTTACTCCTCTTTTTTGTGCACACTTTCAATTTTCTCTCTTAATTGATTTTTCAAGCCAAATCAACCTGTGGGTATGCTTACAAGTCTTGATTATGTGTTCAGTTTCAGCAAAGAATTAATGTCTTACTTAAGGGAGAGATTAAGATAATATTTCAACAAAATATTGAACTTGGATAACCCACTTTTTCATATAGAGTGTATAAAAAATATCTTGGGAACTTTTTCATCTTGTTCAGAGCAGAACTCATCTGTAATCCACAGTGAGCTAAGAATGGCATGGAATTAATGAACAGAATTTCTTTACTCCAATTCACCTATCCTTTTAATTAAAACAAAACTTTTACTCAAATGGAATTAAAAATTTAACAACCAAAATCTTGTCCTATGAGTTTTTCTAATGTCTTTTGTAAAATGCTGTGAACTTTTCTCATCACTTACGGAGATGAATCTAAAGCAGACTTTGGAAAATTCATCTTTATCTAACTGTACTTTGCTGACTGCAAAGGCAAATAAGTCCCTTCCCTTTTTGGTTGAAGACAGGAACTTTGTTAAATTTTCTCCAGTGTCTGGGAAAGTGACTGAAATGCACATCCAAAATTTAATTTAAGCTGAAAGTATTATTTATTTAAATCAGATTCACTAATCATCACAGAAGATACCTTGACAGACTGTTAGACAGAAACCCGGTACATGGGGCGGGAAGAAGAAAAAAAAGAGAAATAAACTATCTTTGCACTTGAAATCCCTTTTTAACCCCAAAATAAGAAATCTAACACTTGGTATGAACATAATAATGGCCATATTTGGTAAAACCAAAATTTCTGGTCCACTAAGCTGTCCCTATCAGAAGGCAAAAATAGGATCTGTAAGAAAGTATGTTAAAAAAAAGCAAGTATACATACTACCCTTTCCTTTTATCTGCAGTTGCCAGACATTCTCAGCTGAAGAACTTTAGCCAGATGCATTTTTTAGGTAGTTAGTAAATTTCAGTGAATTTATCCTTTATGAGCTTGTTCTGTCTGCTCCTTTTGACATAATGTAAACTTTCAGCATCCACAGCACCCTGTGGCTAGTGGTTCAAAAATTCAAGTACTGGTTGCATAAAGAATTACCTTGATTGTTTGTTCTGAGCTTGACCTCTATAGCTTCACTTGTGGCTTTCCAGCAGTTCCAGCAGAAGAGTTCCCCCTGCCTAAGGCTTTGTCATTCCTTTCACAGCACTCTTGATTTCACAGATTATTTTCACTCATTTATTTTGCAGACTGAAATTCGCTTAATCATTCCTTCTTCACCAATCCTTCCACATCTTTTTTTTTTTTTTGCTCTGTTCTCAGCAATCTTCCCATTTCTACTTTATCCTTCAATAGATGGAAAGACCAGATATGTGAAAAGTAGTCAAGATGTGTATTTAAGACAGCATGAATTGTCACAGTGGCACGGATGGGGAAATTACATTTACTACCTTCCTTATCTATTGCTTTTCCAATAATTCCTAATACTTAGCTTGTCTTTCGTACTATATTAAATACTGAGCTGACATTGCTATGGAATTATTGATCATAACCCGAAAGTATTACTTATGAGCAGGAATGACACACTCTACAATTCAATGTGTGAAGTAAGGGTGATTCTTCAGATGTGCCTTTTTAAAACTTTTGTCTGTGAACAATTTCTTCTGCTGTGTTTTTGCTCAGTTGCATAATGTTCCACAATATCTTAAGTCATCCTTAGTCTGAATGACTTCATAACATACATAACTTTGTCAGGTAACTTCTCATCCCTTCTTTGGGTCTTTTATGCACGTGGTTCTAGAACCAACCCTTGCAGAACGTCACTGATAGTGCCTATGCCAAGTCACCACAGCAGGTGACCATACATTCTTAGCACTTGTTACAACCAGCTGCATGTCAAAAAATGTGTTGTGCTATAGCTAGTTTCTATTTTTTTTTTTTTTTTTAATTAGGAAGCATATTGGAAGCATTTTGGAAATGAGAGCGGGTTATGTCAGTAGGATCTACCTTCTCCTCATGCTTTCAGACCCCTGCAAAGAACTCCAGGAGGTTTGGGAGGCTGGTTCTTACTGCTGAGTCAGTTCAAATGCATCATGTTTCTGCTAATCTTCCCAGTACTCATCTGGGAGCCTCAACTCTTCCTGCAAACTTGTTTAGAAACTGGTGTCATACTTAGCTTCATGCAGTCCATTGGTTCCCAAGCGTGGTTAGGCAAGATGCCTATTTTCAGTGCGAATAAGACCTATAACTTTTGCCTAGGATCAACTTCCCTTCTGTGCAGTGGCCCAGGAAAAGTTTTATGAGCTGTCCTTCCAGTGCATTGCTAGCGGCTACCTCTATTTGCATGCATTTCCTCTGCATGAGAATGAAGTACAGCTCTAACTGCAAAAAGCTAGCAAATGGTGAACAGGTTTCAAAATTCCTTACATGTTAATAATTTAAATTACCACAAAAAATGGAATTATTATTTGAGGAAAAAATATGATGATTTAATACACATCAGGATAACACCAGATATTTTGGCTTGGACCCAGCATTTTTATTTCCTCCAAGAAAGAGCCTTTGCAAAGTTTTTTAACAGTACAAATATTATTAGAATTTTTGTCTTTAATTTTATTGGACGAATTATTTTTACCTATCTTACTTGCAACACTGTGCTGTTGTACTGGATGACAAAAAAAAAGGATGCTTGATCCGAGGTAAGGCCAAACCAATGCATTTTTGCTATACAAACCAACTAAAGAGTAAAACTATGTCCCCAACTGTAGTGCAAACTTCAAACAGTCATGGTGCATTCATGCAAGCCTTGGCTTTGGTGAATAGTATGTGAAATAGCAGCAAAGACTGCTCAGACATGCAACTCAGACTCAAAACAGGGAGAAATAGCAGTGATCTACATTGCTGTTTCTGTTGGGAGTCTGTTTCCTGCAGTATGCCAGCAGAGCTAGCCAACGTTTATCCCTGGCACTCATAAAGAGAGAGTAGGCATGAAGAGCAGAAAAAATATTCTTTGTAAAAATAGTAACAAATATTCTTGAAGAATATATATATATTTAGATTGGTCATGAATTCACATCAGTGTTGTCTATTTCAAGCAAAATATTAACAGTGGGCATGATCCAATTAGGGGCATTCCATTGACATCCAATGTTCAAACACTTTTTAAAAAGAGGGGGTTATTAGCAACAAGAGAGCTCTGTGAAAGGAAGACTGCAGTTAGAGATGTGTGGTTGTTATTTGCTATCTCTATTCCAGTATCTTTGAAATGAATATTCAAAGCCTTTTCCATTCCAAGCCTCTGATCTTCCTTTCAAGTGTGGCAAGCACTCCTGAATTCCTGAAAGAACAGTATGAATCATGTAGGAGTATTCACTGACCTATCCATTTCTTAGAATTCTGAATCTTCAGTAGAAGATACTCCCACAAGTCACTGTCAACTCTGACTTAAAATGTGGAGTGAGATGCATTGACTCAAGTCTCAGAAAATAAATAAAGGTTAACCTGATGAATGGGACTATAGTATTGTAACTTATGAGAGGAAATAAAAGAAAGAAATGCTAGGTTTTTCCAGCTCTATATGCCTGACTTCTAAAATAAAAGTATTCTGGATTTCAGTGAATGCAACCAAGATGAGGATTGATGTTGAGATCTACTGGGCTCTGAAATTGACAGAAAATCAACCGCTGGAGAAGCTCTCTCTCTAGCACAACTTTTGCTCAGTAAGAATTTAGTCCAATATATGAGTATAACCATGAAAATCAATTACTGTACTTTCATTGAAGGACTACAGAATATTTATATTTCAGATTTTATCCATGTTTTATGAAATGCAGAATCTAATTAGAATAAAACACAGAATGCTGGAAGATATGTATTTCTGACCAGTGAATCTTCATCATGTCTTTTAAATATTAATTTAACTTTCTGGTGTTTTCAGAATAAGGTAATTTTAGTATTTCTTAACAAGTCTGAAATTCTAAATTTGTGTATGCAATTTTCAAATATATTTACATTTACAAGGAATCCAGGATTTATTGTAGAACAAGACTAACTCTTGTATTATAGTGGGTAAATTAAAAGATTACAAAATTTCACTTAGACTCATGGAAAACTCCAGCTTTGCATTTCTATTGGAAGCTCATTTAAACAGATGCATCTGTGTTTTTAAAGGAGAAAAATATCGACTTTCACAAGAATTATACAATATAATTCTTTATAATCTGATCTTTTTTTACTTAAAAGTTAATGACAGCCACACAGTGTACTTAGTTACCAAATATTACTCTGAAATATCCAGCCTTTTTCTAGGAAGATGAACTACGATAATTTCCCCTTAGGACCACAAACATGTATTGCAAGATTTTATTCATTAACAGTCCTCCTGCTCACATGATCCCTTTTTTGAACTTTTTCAAGTTAGCCAAGCTCAGGACACCTTCCTATCTTCCCATCTCCAATACTTTGAACTATCATGGAGATTTCTGGCATAAGATCAACTTATCAAGCAGGGAAAAGAACAGCTATTTATTTCATTTCAGCTCTCTTGTGTTCTGCATTTGCAGGTGGTGGAAGGAAGTACAGTTCTGCCAACAGCTCTTACACCAGTTCACTAGAGCTTGGTAATTATCAACACTATGGATGCGAGGTTATTTATGGTGTTGTAAGCACAACCAGACACACAGCAGCTCCTTCTTGGTCTGAAGTTGCACAGGTGCAATATGAATTACAAAGATATGGCACTTAAAGGATTTCACCATTCTTTTGATTCTACCATGACAGTTCTTCATGGATAAATTCACCCTTTTAGCAATTCTAAAATTTGAACATTTAAAGAAGAATGTATTGTAAAGCTTACGAGTTAAATATAATTATAATGCCTAATTTATATTAAAAAACACCAAACAGCAAAACCAAACCAATACCTCAAAGGCAAATGACATAACTTGGAAGAATTAAATTCAAAATATATGCCTCATGTAAATTTGCAGATAACTCTGTAATTGATTATTATTGAACAGCAATAGTTTTCAGATGCATTCATTTCAAACAATTTCTAAAATTCAAACGTCTGTGTTATTGTAATAATGACGAGGATGCTTATATAGAGTTTTTATTTCTCAAGTCTCTTTTTTGCCTTACGTCCCATGAGCCAAATTCTATCCTTTGGATGTGCTTGTGCTACCCTTTTTTGACTCACTGAAAATCATGTATAATCAAGAGCAGATTTTGGTTCTTTTTTTTTCTTAAAATGCTCTAAATTATTATGTTAAACATTCAAAGGTTATTTTCCGTTTATCTCAATAGATATTTCTTTTTTTCCCCTATTAATGGGGAAAAATATTTCCCAGCAAGAAATAGATTTCTTCTTTTTTTTCCAAAATCAGTAACAAAGTTTACAGATTTACAGTGACCCTCATACTAAGCGGTTGAAAACTGGTAGTTATTCCCCGCATAATATGGCTTGCGTTAAAAAACCTTGAAGAACTGATTATAACTGAACTTTCTCCTCCCCCCACAGACATTCCATTCTTATATTTCCTAACTAAAACAGAGCACATAGGCAGGTGATATAGACATTGTCTGCACGAAATCCTGCACTCACTTAGCTAAAATATGTGTGTTTCAAGCCAATTTAGTTAAACTTATGCAGTCTGTTCTAAGACACATATTTCATTTACAGATATATTAGAGGGAACTTTGCAAGAATGGTCAGTTGGATTATAGATTCTTATTTAGAGAGTGTGGCTGAGATTGAAATTGGATCCAGAGAAAACATATTTCTAATATTAAATCCATTTTGCCCTTCTGGAAAATAAAACAGAAAACTAAGGGATTGGTTGTGGAAATTTCTGTTTTCATAAAGAAAGCTGTTCCTTTCTATATTTTCTTACAAAGTTTAGAGTATTATAAAAACTGTCACGTCATCTAATCCCGCAGAAGTAATGTTTGCTATAAATCTATAAATCGAGTTGTTCATTGGTGGTCTACCTCTTCACTTCTACTGTGCAAAGCCAACTTTCACAAGGAGCAGTGTTCAAGGGCCCTTATCCTGTTATTTCGTGTATCTGGCTTTCAGGCACCTATTTCTCCATTTCTCCATAGACACATTATACTGGGGACCTCTTTAATATATTCAGTCCATAGGAACATGTTTCATCCTCTGTAGAAGTGAAGTAAGAGGAATCTGAGGATCATATCACTTAGACCGAAATTCAAATAAATTGATTTCCTTTCTACATATTGTAGGGAGTATATATAAAGGCAATGGGTTTTCTGTACCTTTTAATTAATCACCAGCTATGCTTTGAATAGTCCCCCATGGTGAGAACGAGCTATGAGCTGCATGGTCTATGCTCTGAAAGTTGCAGCAGCCATCTCACTCTCATTGCTCAGGCCATAGGTGCATCCTGGTGGGAGACTTGTCTCTTCCTTTTGTTAATCTTCTCATCCAGTAATCTAATAATATTCAATTTACCTTACACTTGATCCTATAGGCTGATTGTACCAAAAAGAATATTCTTGTTCACTTACAGAATAGAAACAAAGATTTTTTTTCTGAATGGTGTCAGAACGAAGTTCCCAGTAACCTCTGCTCCTGGCTCCACTGCATTTCAACAAAATGACTGATGGATTCTCCCTGTCAAACCAATATGAATAGGGCACTCTTCAAGGAAATGGGGGTCTGTGAATTCAGACCGAGAAAAGCCTAAAATTCATGTCTTCTGTTTCTTGCTGTGAATATAAAATTTAGGTACAATACTCAACTGTTAAGCATAAAGTAAACAAATCCCCCTTCTGTCATAGCTTGAAAGAAACATGAGATGTGTTTGGAGCTTAGTCAAAGAACTAAAACCTTCTGGGGACTAGCAAATCCCTGAAAGCCCCATGAATAAAACAGGGACGTAGCTTTTCAGTTTGACCACAAGGAATCTCTTTGAGGCACCCAGAGTTACAGAATTCTTCACTTAAGTACATCTTGAGGAAAAACTAAAGTGTGGCTTGCCACTGGCTAGAAAGCGAGACAAAATTGTTTGGCTTGTTTTCCTAAATCCAATGGGGGTTGATCCAATTTTTGGATTTGTGATCTGACTGCTAATACAGTACCTTTTAGCTTTAACTATTGTGTTCTTTGTTTCTACCCTTAAACTATTTTGAAGACTTCTCTTAAGACCAAGTCCTCTATTTACAAGATTATAATCTCAAACAGGTTGTAAACACATTCCTTGCTTCCACCTCCCTCATGTCAAGATGGATCAGCTCATATTGTCTTAATGTATCAAAACTCATAGTCCCAGCAGTGAGAAATTTTGCCACTGTTAGTCAGCACTTCTAATCAATGAGATTCTTCAAATGGCTTCTACCTGGGGCTCAGAGCATGGATCTTTATCTTACAACCAGAATCTTGTTCAGTTTTCAGTTTCACAACTACATACTCTTTTCCACTGTTCATCTAGAATATTCATCCTTTAATATTTAATTCCACCACAGAATGTTATTTTTTTCCTAATTTGGCATCATCTTTCTATATTCAGATCAAAATGCATTGCAATCCTCCGTCTGTTCCATTCCAAAATATCATTTAAAATATGTTCCTCTGAGACGTTAAAAAACTTTTCCTTCAGTCATCCCACTTCATCTCTTGCCAATTTATGTTCTCCTTCACCAACAGATGTCTTCTTTTTCCAATGCCTCTCTTTGTCTGGCCACTGAATGGGATTAATTCCCCTTCCATAATGTATCTTTCACCTCCTGGAAAGAGTTCTGCATTTGACAGACTCTCTAATTTATTCTGTTCCTTTTCAAGCCTTTTCTTCTCTCCCTTCCATAACTTCTAATCACAGCTGTAACAAAATAAAGTAACTACATTCTGTGCCCAAACCTCACGCACGGCTTTTGCGTTATTTTTACCACAGTCTAAACACACATATGTATTCAAAAATTATGCTGATACACAATTTAATTATATTTCCTCTTCACAGTGCATATTCTTTATATTTTTTATAAAAATTATAGACCATAATTATTATTTGGTGGTTCAAAACTCTTTTATGCTCATACAAGTTATATGTTTAAGTGAAAAAATGTTTTGTTGCATAAGGTATTTGTCAATGCAGTTACTGCCTGTGATGGAGAGGGGAATAGATTGTTTCAGCTAGTTGAACAGAAAGGTAGTACATGCCAACTGACAAGTCCACCCTCCAGATAAACTCAAAGAGGAAAAATCAGAAAAAGACAAAGTTCACAGTACTCTCTCTTTCTCTCCTGTATTTCTAAAACTACTTCCAAGATGGTATAATTCTCCTTCTATGACAGACATGCTAGGGAAATAAACAATTCTTACAGAATCAGAAATACCCTTTTCTCCTCAAACACCCCATCAACAACCCTCCATTTTTCTTCCACACTCAGGCACACTATGAAGGTGAAGGAGAAGAGTGTGAAAAGAGAAAACAAAAGGGATGTAAAAGATGGAGGAGATGTGATAGAGAATGTAGCCAGAGAATATTTCAGAAGCAACAGGGGATCTTAAGGGGGAAAAGAGGTATGGAGTGAAAGACAAACTGAAAGAAGTGAGAGTTTCTTGAGCAAATCATCATAGGCACAATAAAAAGAGAAACCTGGGGTAGAACAGAAGATCTCTGGTAAGATGATAATAAAACATGGTATTAACAATAATAATTATATTGTCTTTGGAAATATCTCATCTTGATTTAGCAATAAAATTTTAAAAACATTAATTGTTTCATAAATCTGCTTAATAACTCTCATAAAAAGAATAATAAAAAAGAGAGATAAATTTGATTAGCCAAGGAAATAGCTGACTTGCTCTTAATGATCAGAAATAACTCCCTTCATGTTTCCCAAACACATACACATATATACCTGGTTTTCATTGTTGACACTAATTTAAAAGAAATTTTCAGTCAACTAAATGTTTCCTTCCTTCCAATTATGTGTGTTTTTCCTTTGAAGCATCATTATGTTTCTTATTTAAAGCGGGATCTAACATTCCTTCTTTCTTTACAGAGCCTCCTACAAAACTATATAAATGTACAAAACTTTACGAACTATAGTTAAATATGTCAGGTCTGCAGGAAAATTTATTCATAACTCCTGAGACCTAGCACAGGTTCAACTACAGTTTTTTGTAATAGGAAAAAAAGTAAAGAAAAGGAAATTTTCATATAGAAATATATATGCAATCCCAGGAAAAATCATACAAAGCTGGTTTTGGTCATGTAGTTCTGTTGATATGTAAATCAGCACAGATAAAATGAACTCCAGACACTTTAGAGCTGTAATTTCACCTGGCAGTCATTTTATAAAAAGTTCAGTATCCTGTATCATCTGTAGAATTCCTTTCTTATTTATTCTTACATAAAACTTCCTGGTTCCATGGCTTTATTTTGTATAAACCTAATGCTTAATTTTCAAACCAAGAATATTCAGGTTCCTATTGTCTGATTAGCAGATTCTCTCCCAATGATTCTAGATAAATTTAGGAAATAACACCAGAATGATTTTAAGTCTACCCACAGTACTTTCAAATAGTAGTTCCCTATCCATCAAAGACATAAATACAGACTTTTAAAAGCCTCCCCTATTTATACTAGGTACTTTTGTTTTTAATCTGAGGCTATTGAGTCTTAGCCTAAGGAATATTTTAAATTGATATAAACTGACAACTGATTCAAAAGTCCCATCCATTTTCTACACCCACCGCTTACTCCTCCCTTCATCTCCTGTTCCAAGAGTCTGTGAACAGTACTAGAAAACAGATCCAGATTAAGTCATACTTGTTATTTAACTTCTGGTAAAAGTCTATGAATTCTGATCTATTTATCTACATGACTACTCAGATACTTGTGCTAGCTCAAGATGGAGTGTAAGAGGAGTCAAAGGGAGAACAACAGCCATACTTGAGTGTTGGCAAAAGCAGGACTGGAGGCTTATCATTATCCAGAAAATGCAAGTGGAAAAGCCTTATGCAATGCCTTATGCATTGCACATGACTTCAGGAAATATTCGAAGTAGTGTCTGGATGATAGGTAGTCTTCGGGAGAAGTTTAGTTCATAGGCTAGTTATGAAACTATTTGGCCAACGTGTACATTTGAAATAAATGTTACTGAAAACAGCACCATTTAAATTTTAGAAATGAAAGCATTTTGCTCTTTCTTGATAACTTTGACTACACGCTATACATCCAGTAGGATCTGGTAGTTAGAAGCAAAATTAACGACACTGTTTCAGTAATTTCCAGGGAATTTCCTAAAGTTACATTTGTAAAACCATTTCACTTAGTATTAAGTAACTTTCTCAGAGAGGCACTGACCAATCTATAAAAATAAGAACATGTTTTCAAGGGTGTAGCTCTTCAGAAAAAGTTTTAACTTTCAGTACTTGTCTTTCTGATTTGCATTTGTGCTGATGAGACCCTGACATCAATTTCACTTAGACTTGTAAGGTATAAAACACATGAGGAGATTAGAAAGGGTTTGGGAAATTGCTTGATAAAATTTCTTGGGTATCAGCAGAGCCCTGTTAAAATCAAACAGGCCTCTCAGTTTTAAAAACAGTATCATGCATGAGTGGGTTTCTACATAAACCCCTATAACTACCAGCAGTGTTCTCAAACGAACAGATGAGGCCACTTACAAGCATCCTCTTTCTGTATCTACAGCAGCATGACAGAAGCGGTACATATTACCCAGAAAATGCTGGTTGATCAAAATGGTCAAACCCTACATTCTTCAGATGTTACATTTGAACAAATTCTGTAATGATAGACAATAATTAAAGATTTAACACAGCCAGGTAGTGTCTATTACTCCATCTTTTTCACCTGCCCACTTATGAGGAGAGTGAAGACCATTCAAGAGTAGGACTGTTCATAATTCAGTATCATTTGTGGCAAAAAAAAGAAAACTGAAATACAGGAACTTGAATCTGAGAATCAATAATCATGTTTTGTGCATTTAATATCTAATCTGTGTTTCATTCCTGCCGGACTTTTAATGGATTATAATTTGGCTGAATGACAACACTGAGTGATTTCAGTGGGTTTTTGCAACTGTCAGCATAATATCCTTTCCCATGTAAAGGAAAAGAAAGTAAAATAAAACTGGATGAAAATGAAACACTGTCTAGGAGGAAATACTTAACATTAAGAGAGACACCCAAAGCACACCATCTTTCTCATTTTAGACCTCATCGCCATGCTATTTACAGTACATAAATGATGCCTCATACTGCCATTCAGAAATCCTGCTTTACAAGGTCTAAATTAGGATTAGTGACCCAGACAACTAGCTTCAACTCCAGGGTCACTACCAGCTTCCTCAGAGGGCTTCAGTAGGGGACAGACAAAAACAGATGAACAGACAACACCTTCATTGAGGCCTGTTTTATTTGCTGTCGAATGGGGACCAAGCGTAAGAGGCGCAAAGCAACTCCTTCTAGCTCACAAAACATCATGAAGGGAAGCTCTGAGTTGTCTCTGGAGTTGTGCTGGTATATGAAATCATACCAAATTTTTAAACAGATGTGAGTGGGTGGTAGAGAGGAGAGAATCGTGTCATAAGCACACAGGAACTCTGAAAGGGCTGATGCCTGCTAAGATCATCCATCTTCCCATCGGCACTGAGGTGAGGCGCACCATCTTTTAACTTGGCATGAAGTAATGAGAATCTGAATTACTGCTCCATCCCAAGGCTACTACAGACATCAAGGACCGTTAGCCCTTCTAATTTTCTGCAATGGCAATCTCCGTGAAATTTGCAGTTTTCCTTCTGTTCAAGAGAAAGGCATGCAGAAATTGTTAGGAATAAAGTTTTATTCTTTGTCTGAGGAATGGGAAAAGAACGCTTCAAAGTCTTTTAGACAGAATTATGAGTTACAAAGCTTACAGGAGTTGCAGTACCTTGATCATGTACCCCAAGATCTTATAGAGCTGCTCAGTTTTCACAGAGACCTGCATTTCCTGGCATCCTGATGTACACCCAGAGGTCATGCAGGCAAAGATATGTTCCCACACTCTCTCCTTAAGATTGAAAGTAGAGAATCATGGAAATGTACAATCTGTGGCTCAGCAGTAAGTTGAATCATATCCTATCCTCGATGTGGATGATCTACATTGACAGGAAAGGAAGTGAAAATATATTTTTGGTAAGTTGAAGTCAATAAGTCAATCTGAGAGGTAAAAATCACAGAAGGATACTTTTAAGAAGAAATGGTATAATTCAATAGTATCTGCTGGAGAATAATAAATGTCATAAAGAATACATGTGGCTAATGAAAGTAGTGTGCTGATTAAAGGATCCTGCCCTTGTTGTTGACAAGAAACACCCGAGGAACAAAATTTTCGGTATTAGACCCTGCTGAACTGCAGAAAACCACAGGTTTCACCAAAAGACCCAGTGCAAGAAGTGGATAGGAACAATATGAAGATTTTATCCTAGTATTTATCAGAAAATAATTCCTTGCCCAAAGCAGGGAAGAAAGTTTTCCAAGAAAATTAGGCTGCAAGGAAATTACATCTTATGAGTAGATCTATAATATATATCCTTGTGCTCGAGTCTATTAAGTTGTTACAGGTTTTCAAATGCAAATAGTGAACTTGTTTAAAAAAACATGATGATTGGAAACACAGACCTACACATAATAATCAGTGCAGTCAAATCAGGTTTCAAAAACTTTCCTTATGCAGTTGATACAGATTTCCCTGCCATTTGAAAACAAAAGAACATGGTCAACCAGATGGTGACCATGACTATAATATTTTCCTGTGAAGGAATTTCAGGAAAAATACTCAACAGTTTGATGCTTGAGTGAGGCAAGGATACCTGCCAACCACCATAAGACTGCTGTTGTGCACATGTACAGTCTTCTAAAGAAAAAAGACAACTCCTAATATATGTTATAAATAAATTCTCTAAGTGCTAGGATAGTTTCATTAGAATGAATAACAACCATGAGGCCAATGGGACTTTCAAATCCTTAACTTCTGGCAAAGAGTTAAAGGACTATATTCTGTCCTCGGACATGCATGGATCCCAGATGCACTCACAGATAAAATACTCAGCTCAAAGTGATGTCAGGTTTGGTGTGAATTTTACCTCATCCCACATCTGCTTTAATCTGGGCCCCCCTGAAGCTGCTGCAAAAATGCCTTTGATATTAGTGACCGTTACACACAGCAACGGTGGTTCCTGTGCCCTGGTAAAACCAAAGTAATATTTGTAATTAAGGTCGGGAACAAGAACCAGTTACTGTGAAATAATCTGGTGGTTTTTAGTCCTTGCATTCAGGTTACGGTGAAAAATGTGCACATGGCATGATCACAGGATAACAATGAAATATAAATCCCAATTCTTGGATTAGTGATAATTAGCATTGTGGTAATTTATTCATGTAGATAAATGCTTTGAAGTTTTCAGGGCTGATGAATACTGGCCTTTTATGTAGGGATGCCTTAAGAATCTGCCATAGATTTCACAGAGTAATGAAAAAACTTTTCCAGTAAACCATGATAATGGGGTAAGCTACAGGAAAGCTATTTTCAAACCACATTTTCAATCTGAAAGATAAATTTCTTAATTTTAGGTGCCTATCCCATATATTCTTTGTATATTATTTTAAGTATAAGTATTTTCAGCTCAATAATTTCTTTTCCTTCTGTACACATTCCAAATATCTTTCTGCCATACAGGCCTTTAAAAGTGCCCTCAAATGGTGCCTGCAGTCAGCCAGCCAGAAGCATCTTATATACATATATATATTCAAGTGAATTTGTATTTTTCCCCAGTAAGAAAACCCAAAGCTTCTCAATTCAGTGAAAGCAGGCCAAAAGTAAAGAATATCTAATGCAGTAAGATTTAGCATACTAAAAGAATTAACAAATCAGATATGCTGAATATTACACTATCCAGTTTACAATAATTACAATAATGGATGTGTAAATAAAGTGAGTAAAGATGTGAGCAGTCCTGTTTAAATTCAGTTATTAGGAAAAAAAGGAAACCTTTCATTACAATTTGATGGAAACATCTCTAACATGAACTGGATTTTTCTTTTGATGGTAATGAAAGAGTGAGATTAAAACGACCTTCACATGCAAATCGACAATCTGTAATTTTTGCAGGGGAAATACTTAAAATAAGCATTAAAACTGAGTATTAATAATAAATATCTCATGTTATTCTCTACACTCTAGAAACTTGTCTAACATGCAGTGTTTTAAAAGGGACTATTCCTTTGGCATTATCACAATCTCACCAAGATAATAGGAATCAATTTGTTTCAAAAGATGGAAAAATGTTAAAAATAAAGCAATTTACTGGGATAAGCAATTTACTAACCCATAAACAACAGACTGGAGCAACTCATGTGTGTTAGGTAAAAAATAAGGCTGCAGTTAGCAATCAAATCTGAAAAATAATTGTCTTCCCCAGGAAAACAGAAACGGTATTTCCCCTATCGATTTCTCTAGTACAGTCTATTAAGTTACTATGTTCCAGTATAAAAAGCAAAGGAAGTAGGATGTAGCCTCTGTGTTCTTGAATTTACTTCCTTCCCTTGTAATGTGTTCTTACTTTATGTGGGATTACCCTGCTCTTAAAATGAATTTTAAAGTTGACTCTTGTTCTCTTTTTTCTTCTCCCAAACATAAAAACAAGCCAATCTAAACATGCTGAAATTGCTCAGCACACTCAGCAAAGTCTGGTCATGTTGTTTCTAGCTTCTTTCACCAATGGCAGAAAACTGAATTTTGTCAGTGTGTATTTAAAAGCAATTCATCATTGGTGCATCAGATTCACACAACAATGATCAAAGGAAGCAAAGAGCATCCTTTACCACAAAAAAACCTATAAGTCATTGCAATAGTACATAAAAGTCCTTTTTGGCCAGAAACACTGTTGAGAAATGAACTAACAGCTGCACATTTTTACTTGCTGAACTTAAGTCCGTGAAATGAACCCAACACTGAGTCTAATATGAGAGAATCAATGGACTGTTGCCTTACTCAGTGCTTCTCCAAAGACTTTTGAACTAGAACAGAATTCATTTTAATGAGCATCTAACATCTGGAAAAGCCCCTTAAGAGTTACAGAAAGCCGAGTTACAGAAAGCCAAATTTAAAAAACCTGCAAGAATACCAAATCCCTACTGAGAAAACACCAGAAAGGCTGGAAAAGAAGAAAAGAAAAAAAAATTAAAATCTTCAATTCATATAAATTTATTTTGGAATTAAGAGTGAATTATATTATGATTTGGAGATTTACTTTAAAATAATTTAAAACACAGGTTCTCCTTTGAGAATTTGATAAAAACAGATCTATCTGTAATTAGCAATAGCTTTTTGGACCAAGTCCAAACAGCAGTTTTTCTAATGGCTTTGAGTAACGTAGTTTTACTCCTTTCTGTAGAGCACAACTATACCTTTTGACAATATCATAAACAACCATGAGGAAAAACACTCCGTATCTCTAGAGGGTTTTTCTTATTGCCTCCTGTCTGTTTGCTGCTCAGTTTGCAAAAATTGGCTGCAATGCTTTTCTGTCTTGAAAGTAAAAAGAACAGAATACTTCTGCAACTCTATTTTATTAGTCCTATAGCTTATGCAACAGGTGGCTAATGTCAGAAGAGTTCAAGTCAAACAGTGTGTGTGCACTTGCTGACCTCCAAAGTCCTTTGTAATTCAAAAATACATTTATGTATGTGTATATATATTTGACTTTTGGCCTCTGTTCACCAGTAATTTAAATTAGGCCCTAAAAAGCTAGAAAAGCTGGATCTACTAGGTAATATTCAGACTATCTCCAGATTTTACATATGCAGCAAATGCTTTCTGAGGTATGGATTCTGAGGAAGGACAACTGAAAGCATTTAAGATATTATTAATTTTCATCTTCCAGAATGTGCCTTCATCACTATGACATAAATGAAAACAGTGTGCTAGAGTGAACTTTTGATTTTTTGATGGCTGAAGAGCCTTATAAAGATGAAACATGTAAAGATTCATTTTTTTTCTTTTTGGATTTAAAATTTAAAACCAGTAGATAGTGATAGACTAATATATATAGGCAAAAGGTTGGAAAGAGGAGAAATAAGATAAAATTTCTAAAGAGTTTTCCTTTTCTGTTCGCTATGATTTTAATAAACTGTGACCCTATTAAAACCACCACTCTGCACAGTTTTGTAATCAGTTCCTTTTTTGTAATTGTGCCAGTGTTGTATCCACTGTATATGAATTAATGCCAGATAAATATGGCTATGCTTCAAGAAGCACTATTTTTCATAGCGTTACCCTGAACTTTCTGGCTCAAGTACACAAATTTGAGGGACAAACGTCTCCGAAAAGAACAGTCTACAGTGCTTCCAGCTCCTCTCTCCTACATGACTCTTCTGCAGTTGTACAAAGGCCAACAAACATCAAATGAGACATGCAGACTGAAGCCAAATAATTCAGACTAAACTGATCAAATTTACCCATTCAGTGCAAGATGTTTTCAGTTCATAAGATCTTTTTTCTTTTGTAGGCTAATTAGAACAACTTGGCTAAGACTTACTGAAATATTATGTTCCTTGCCATTCAAAAATTGTATGAGCCAATGCCAGTGCTACACCCTGTTCCCTCTTAAAGCCATATGAACTTCTCTTAAAATTTTAAACCTGCTTAAGGTATCCACAGCTGCTTCTAATATTTTGATGGTTAAATTCTGTTCTTCCTTTCCAACTGAATTGCTATAAAGTACACCAAACAGTCAATGTTGTTTTGTTTTTGTCTTCTTGCATAATGCTGCCTTATTCCAACATGGTAACTCTACGACTAAACAACTGCAGCTTTTATTTCTAGGTTCAAAACGGAATAGTTGCCCCTAAAAGCTGGAGTTTGCCTATTTAGCTCAGCATTGTTCATGTTAGCATTACATACAGTTTTACCCTGTAGAGGCAAAATAATGAACACTCTAAAATATATATCTGGGTTTGAAAAGCCAAAAAATAAAATGCCTAATTGGTATTTAAGGTTTATCCTGATAATAGCAAAGAGAAACCATATAGTTTTGCATTTCCTTTTTTTGTCTCACTTGATCTGTTGGGTTTCATACTGATAAAGGAATTTCTGTTAATTAGGACGAATTTAACAAAGAATGAGACTTGTAGGTTAATGATATAAACCTTGCATATAAGAGTTTTCTCTTGTTATTACTCTGGAAATTATCTGATTTTCCACAAGACAGAAAACTTTTTAATGAATTCTAGCTAAATTAATGTGTGAGTTTTATCTCAAAAAGGTTTATGGTCTTCAAGATTCACACCAAAAAAATCACTCTATGACAAGCATATAAATAAGAAAATGTACAAAAAATTGGAAACAAAAATTAATAAATTTAAATTTATTATATTTAATAAATATATTTAATTTAATAAATTACAATGCAGCTGAGAGTAAGATAGAAAAAAATCTGACCTTTAAAAGCTGGGGAGACTATATGGATGTACAGTATTACAGAGATACATACACATCTCCATAAATATTGTGGATATTGTATACAGACCAGATAGCCTATGATAAGGGAGAAGGAAAATAGTGGGGGGTCTTCTCCTTACACGTACACTACTCTGACACTAGATTATAAATTTATTTCCTAATGCAAATCAGATTATTGAATTTTATTCCATTCCATTTTATTCCATTGTCCATACCTAACAACAGAGCATATGGGTTACTTTGAGTAAAATCTGAAGGAAAGTGAGAATTCTCAAAGATTTTAAAGATTTTTCATTCTTAATTTTTTTTCCTCTTTTCTTTATTTTTTTTCCTTCTTACAAATGGAAAGAGGAAACCAGGAGTAAAAGAAAACTGCTCTCAATGAAGACTGCAGTGTGAGCTCACCCTTGGTTAGACTTTAGCTCTGAGCAAGTGATTACCAAAAGCGCCAAATATTAAAGGAACAGACATCCCTACTGTTTTCATGGGCAACATTGTATATAAAAATGTACCACTATTAGGGGAACTATGACAACTTGAAATAATAAAAATGAATAATGGAGAAAAGGTGCTAACTAGTTTTAAAAGCATCATACATACTTTGTGAGCTTTATAGAGCCTCAAACAATTATTGGTTTAACTGCCATTAGGTAAGTCCATAGATGCAAACTGTATTTTAAAAATGTACATGAAACCATACCCTGTTTTGGAAGCAGCGTACCACTGATGCTGCTACAGTGGTGTCCAGAAGAGCACCAGTGATTTCTTACATACCAGTCAGGTATAACTCAGACCTCAAACACTGCAGTCAGCCACCTTCCCTTATATTAAGGACCCCACAGATACAGATTATACTGCTGGAGAAATTTTCACTAGCTTCAGGAAAGGAAATCAGCTGTAACTGACATCATCCATAGTCCTCCAGAATCAGAGCTTCCTACAGAGAAGCCCATGCTGGCAACACTTACCACAGCTCTACTCAGCAGGAACAGCCTAACAAGAACTGAAAGTGTTGGGTAAGCAAAACAGTCAGTCCCTGAAGGCAGGGATGGAGGATGACTCATCTGGTGCTGTTCCCAAGTTATCCTCTCCAATCAAACCAAGAGCTCACTGAGGTGCTTCAGGAACCACCCATCTAATTTTTTCCAGAGCAGTAGAGATGGCACTACAATCTGGCTCCTTTGTCCAAAGGCAAATGAGGAATCAGAAAGGACATCCACCTACAAAGACTAGAGCAGCTGGGTCCAGCATTATTTGTTGACCGTTTTCGTTACTCTGCATTTTACAGCACCTGTCTTTAACTAGGCAAAAATTTACCAAGTTTTCACCATTTCATATAAACACCACTGAAAGAAAAAGTCAAGGGAAAAAGTTGTTTTTTCTTTCCTTTAGTTGTAAATCTTGAAAGATGATTCACAGTATGTTTCTGAGACAACCTTAGGTAAGAATTTTTTTAAGAAAGAGGGGAGAAGCAGAATCAACAAAAGATATTTACCTCATTGTTTAGTTAGTTAGTGACTCTAATTAGGTCAGCTATAGAAGTGTAAAACACTCCAATAAATGGGTAGATTTACTCCTCACAGAATCACAGAATGGGTCAGGTTGGAAGAGACCACACTGGGTCATCTGGTCCAACCTCCCTCCTTAAGTAGGGTTACCACCCTACAGCACATGGCACAGGATTGCATGCACACCATTCTTGAATACCTCCAGTGAGAGAGACTCCACAGCCTCCCTGGGCAACCTCTTCCAGCACTTGGTCACCTGTGAAGTAAAGAAGTTCTTCCTTGTATTCAGGCAGAACTTCCTGTGCATCAGTTTCTGCTTGTTGCCTCTTGTTCTATTGCTGGGCACCACTGAGAAGAGCTTGGCTCCATCCTCTGACACCCTCCCTTCAGATACTCATGTACATTGATGAGGTCCCCTCTTAGTCATCTCTTCTGGAGGCTGAACAGGCCCAGCTGTCCCAGCCTTTCCTCATGAGAGAGATGCTCCTGTCCCTTCATCAAGTTTTGTCGCCTTTCACTGGACCTGCTGCAGGAACTCCATGTCTCTCTTGTCCTGAGGAGCCCAGAACTGGACACAGCTTTCCAGATGTGGCCTCACTAAGGCTGACTAGAGGGGCAGGATCACATCCCTCTGCCTGCTGGCTCTACCTAATGCACCCAGGATACCGCTGGCCTTCTTGTCCACAGGGGCACTGCTGGCTCATGGGCAGCTTGTTGTGCACCAGGACTCCCAGGTGCTTCTCTGCAGAGCTGCTTTCCAGCAGGTCAGACCTCAGCCTGTGCTGGTGCCTGGGGTTATTCTTCCCCAGGTGCAGAACCCTGCATTTGCCTTTGTTGAATTTCAGTTCTTGTACAGAATCAGATAAGAGTCAAGTTGTAACTTCCTTTTCAAATATCTACACTGCATTTTCCAGGATTAAGGTCATAAGGTCTCTAAGTAGTAATACAGAAAGTGAGGGAACCTCAATGCACATAGAGTCAGTGCACACAGAAAACTTGCTGGACTGTGTCTATGAATCCTGTCATGGCAGAGACTGTGAGCTAGCCTTTTATGCTGAGCGCTGAGATGTACAACCTCATCCTCTGTAGCTGTAATCCCCATCCTCTCTCCTCAGGGTTCCCATCTCCCTCCCTGCTCACCCCTCCTTAAAATCCCTTTTATTAGTTTGAGCCTTGCAAGCAAAATATTTGGGAAGGACATGCTAGTTGTAAGCACAGTGACACTCAGACATAGGACAAATAAGATAGAAGAATCTAGATTAGTCTTCTGATTTCTCTGTGTCTACCCTCCTGTGGAGTTAGGAAAAAAAGCTCTCTTTCAATGAGAAAGTAGAGGCTGCCTGATCAAGCAAGTGAATGCAGTGACTGTGGCATTTGTGTTGCAGCCATTTTCATACAAACAGTTTCAGATAAATTCGCAGTATCAGCCTCAATGGGTACTTTGTTTAGAAAAGATTCTCCTAATCATCAAAGCACTGCATTAAAAACAATCATAGCAATTAGGGCATGCCAAACAGAAGAGACAGCTGTGAAGACTTTTTTGTCCATTTCTGTGAACATCCTTCCTTTGACTCACTTGAGCTGAGTTCAGTTTTCTAGTCTTTAACTTCAGGCGCTTTCAAACAGACACAGCCCTTACATATCTATCCAACTGCTAACACTGCTCCGCTGTCTTCAGAGCAATAGCAGGGCCTTGCTCCTCTCTTACCCAGTCCTCACCCAAACATACACGCTGTTTTCCCCCCATCCCCAGGGCACTGAAAATCTCTAAGACTCAATTGCCCCTTCCAAAGAGTGACTTCTGCTGAGGTATTTGACAAGAAATAAGTTAGCATACTACAGCAGGGCCAAAAGAAGTTCAACATTTAAACGTTTATGTTCTAACATAAACATAGATAAAAATTTCTATGTATCTGTGAGTTGCTTCCTTTTCTCCTCACTTATTTGACACTCTTTTTACATCACAAATATTGTAAATGGAATTTAGATCACTATTCCACTTGTATAGAATCTAGTACCACTGACCCTCTCATTTAAGTGCTTGGATTTAATAGTTTTTGAGTCATAAGATGGTAGAAGATAAAAGGTTTTTTTTAAATTGAACTTTCGTCTACAGCATGCCAAGCTTTTTTTTCCTGACACACTGTCAAATTTGTTATCATGAAGCTAAAAAATGTAGCTTCTTTAGCCTTTAAAAAGATGGCTTGGAAGAACTATTAAGAAATACCCTGGAAGCAGGTACAATACAAGAACACAATACAAGAACTGGAGCCCTTTAAGAATAAGCACTGTAGTCCTTTAAGAATAAGCTGTGCTGTACAACAGTTGTACCACAGCTGCCACAGTGGACAAAAGTGAAAAACATCACCAGTTTCCCGTAAGTAACCAAAAATTTTTGGAGAAATTGTAGAAAGAGCTAAGTTCAGCCTGGTACAATTTAAAATAAGTTTGTTGTTTAAAATTGATTCTAAAGAACATGAAAATATTAACAACTTGATGATTTACCTTTCTGTGAGTTAATCTGTTTTATTGTCACTTCTAACATAATAGAAGAGACTTGAGAAAATTAACACAGTATTAAGCACTTTCCTTAGCATGATTAGCATTTAGGTGAATAGGAAGCTACAAGAGGAATGGTTTTTAGATGTATCTAGTGAACTTTATAGCCTCAAATATCAGTTTTTCCAACTTAAAAGTTTTGAAAGGAAATAAGTTTCCGTGCTTTGTGAAGACCTTAAACCCTCAGATGCAATATCCAGTCACCCCTTTAATAAGCCCATTTCCTTTACGCCTTTAACAGCTATACATCAAAATATTTATATTATTGAAATGGCAGGCATTTAGCTACCTTTTGATGTCTATTTTGGAAGACATCATTGCAATTTGACTGATGCCTTCTCTTTCTTACACTGGTATAAGGCTCTACATCTGTGTTCTTGGGACTGCCTGGTTTGAAATACAAATGGCAGCAACCAAATTTTCAGTACCAACACACACCTGCGGGGCACACTCAGACCAATCTGCATATACCCTCTAGTGAAAATAGCAAGCACAATGTCCAAAATGAAAATAAGCAGACTGGTTAGACAGGTGACAGCTCCAATGCTTTCCAAACATTTCTACTTCATGTCAGTTTGCCAAGCAAAGTAGCTTACAGCTCACGAGGGATTTACCAGCGAAATTACAGCAACTACAGCCAACGAGCAGCACCCTTTGCAGAGCACACATCCAACTTGATTAAGCCAGCATGTAGCCCTGTCACTTGCTATAAGCCTTCCTACTTATTTCAAGTTGTTAAGCAGAAACCACAATTCCTTAATGATATCCTTCCCCATAAGCAATGGCTGTAGCAGTTACAACAATGTCATTCTAGATTAATGCCACCCTTCTCCTCAGAAAGACAGTGACAGCAGTGAAGAAGGAGGAAGTCTAATGCTGGCAGATGCATGCAAGTGCTGTGTGCATCTGTATGAGACGCTGCTGAGATAGAACTTGTGACATTTGTGCAAGTACACCCATGTGTAAATCCACATGTGCAAGTTGATTGCCCATCACCTCATTACGTATTTCTCTTTGTGTGCACGTGTAAGGCTCACGTGTTTATATACACAGTTGTAATAAATTTAGTAAACTAATTCATTATAGTATTTCTGGGTAATGATCCATTTCATTATCTCTACAGTCTCTGCAGCATTAAGCAGGAAGCTGTGAGACTATATCAAAATGAAACATGTCTTCTTCACAGAGATATCTCCATCTCCCATGCAGCTGGCTCATTTTGAGTATTATTTTTGCTCTTTTGCTCTTCACCATTTCTCAGGGACTTTCCATATTTTCATATCACTAGTCTGTTTTAAGAATCAAAAAGAGGATGTCCCTCTGATAAAAGCATGCCCTGATCCATCACCTTTATGAAGTCTATGTCTCCACTAGCTTGCAAAGCAGCCTCAAAAGATTTAAATAGTGTACTTTGAAACACAGTTGTACAATCTGTTGTAATAATGATAACATTAGCAATAAGTACCTGAAAAGAACTTCACAAATAGAAGTTCTGTACTACAGGTAAGATTCATCTCAGCTGATTTCAGATACTGAAAATCAAGTGTTTAATTTAAATTAGAAGGTTCATCTCCCCTTAATTGAGCAATAGATGCACGTACTGCCAGAGGGTGAGTCATTCTACATTTACATAAACAGCTCAGAAAAATGAAAGAAATTGCCCTCAAGAAGTATTTTTCTCTGCCATTTGGATGGAGTTGGAGCCCATGCAACTAGCTCAGACTAGACGTCAACCTTTTAACTGGCTTTAACGAGGTAAGATGAATTCCACTGTGACTGGAGCCTCATAGAATCACAGGATCATTGAGGTTGGAAAAGACCTCCATGATCATCAAGTCCAACCTTTGACCAAACACCACCATATCAACTAAACCACAGAACTAAGTACAAGTCATTTCTTGAACACTTCCAGAGATGGTAAATCCACCATCTCCCTGAGCAGCCTGTTCCACTGATTAACTATCCCTTCAGTGAAGAAATTCTTCCTGATGGCTATCCTTAACCTCCCCTGGTGCATCTTGAGTCTGTGTGCTTTTGTTCTGTTGCTGATTGCCTGGGAGAAGAGGCCAACGCCCACCTGGCTACAGCCTCCTTTCAGGTGGTTGTAGAGAATTCTCAATTTTCAGCAGGAACCTCCATCCTTTCCTAAACTGACAGACATAATTATTTCAATAAATGTGAAAATTACAAGACAGAATTAACAACTTTCCTCAAACAATTTTTGATCAGTGCTCCCCACTCTGTGTTGATTCTGAACTTCACTGATCTACAATGCAGTAAAAAAGAGCTAGGACTCTCTTGAACTTCCCTTATATTTTCCATTGGTCCCAAGCTATTTGCAGACAGGAAAAAGCAATCCTAAAGAGCCTCTTGCCTGTGCTCCACATATTCTATTCATACTGCTCATTAATCACATGCACTTAGTCCTGACTTTAACAGCAACGTTCAGCTATCAGGACCTAATATTACTGAACTCAAAAAGAAAGATTGCATTAAAGAAATACAATATTTTAGAACAATGGTCCTATATAGACTGGATTCTTTTGGTACATAGAATAAGACAGAGAAAGCTGATATGGATTGGCAGAAAGATTGTGAGTGGATTTTTACTGACCACATTTCTACTGCCAAAAGTCATTTATGGGTGGGACAGAAGGAGCCTCAATTTTAATCTTTAGAGCCATGAATGTGAACAATTCTCTCTGCAGAATTTATGGGCTGTTTTACTTATCAGTATTTCCTCAGAGTTTTCACACAGTCAGATTGATTACCCTTTCCTTATACTGTTTGTGCATACTCAAGTTTGGCTATACAATGTGTAAAATGGACATGAACTGAATACTGTACCATACAAGGAAATTAAAGGCAGTGACATGCCAATCATAGTTCTCAAAATTTATTCAAAAACACAACAGGGTATCACTTATAAGAAGTATCTAAATGTCCAAATACTTCAGCAAGAAGCATAACCTAAATATTTGGGAATTTTTAATTAACCAAATTCCATAGGTCATCCAAACAGAATAAAAAAAATAGTAAATGGAAAAGAGGGGTTTTTTTTTCTGTAACAAGCTCAGCTTTCCTAAAATAATACATTCTGAATATTTTCAGTGCACAAAGAAGTGGAAGTTTTCTTCTCTTTTTTTCCTCTTTAAATCTGTAATTTCCCTGAATAAAAATCTCAGATTAAATGATTATCAGATAATACCAGTCAGCTGACATAAAATATCACAGGATACGAACATAGCCCAACATTCCCAAAAATGACATCCAAAAGTATTGCTTGAAAATCTTACTTTGTGAAAATGTAAGAGATTATAAATTGTCTAACCACAACGAAATGGGATGATATTCTTACTCCAGTGAGCAAACAGAAAAACCCCCACTGATTTAAAGAACACAGCAAGTTCTAATTTGAGAAGGATTATTTTTTTCATGTGTCTAGAATGAAGTATTTGAAATGATGGAGCAAACAATGGACATCTTCCTAGAAGATATCACAGAGATGGTAAAAGGAGAGAGCTGCAGAAGCATACAAATGTAGGGTAACAGAATCTAGTCTTTTTTGGAAACTCCCAATAACTTAAAGAATTTATTTACAATCTTTCCATCAGTCTCCTCAGCACTGCAGAGGCAGATTCACACCCCAGAGGAACTGGAGGGGGTAATGCAGCCTGAGAGAGGCTGAGAGTGGAGGGACAGAGGAGAGCACCACTTGCCAGCCCCTGGCCTGTCACTGGGGATGTGGGCTGCTGAGCTGTTGCTGAGTGCTGTGGGTGCACTGACGGAAACACATGGTCTAAGCAGCACAGGGATCGGTGCTTCTGCTGCATTTGCCTGTTTCAGTATTGAACATAGCAGTTAATTCTACAGTTAATGACAAGCAAAAAGACATGTTCTACATCTCACTTTTTCTGCACATTACTATAAGCAGTAATTCTCCTTTCTTTCAAAATTCTATCCTTTCTGTATCAAAAAGATAACATATATGACGTGATGTATATGGAGTTATATGTGCACATGTATAATGTGCATATATGCATCTCTAAACCACCTTCCACATTTGAAAAAGAATAATTTATTGACTATACTTCAAACATTTGTAAATTATGACATAGATAAATGTTAACAGGTATCTGTATATGAGCACAAATACCCATCTCTGTATTTAATATGCACCATATACTAAATATGTATTTCACTCTACATAGGACGCACTACTGGTGCCAAAATGCTAAGGCTACATTTATTATCTCTGTACTAAAAAAATCTCATGGTGGCTTTAGAGGAGCTGTACTAATCCATTCAATGAATTGCTGGTTTAACATTTTGAGTCATATCCAAGTTGTATCCTGCTACTCCAAAAATGTTAGGGCACACATCAATACTTGTCACACTGAAACACGTTTGAAAGTATCCCAAAAGCAGCTGCAGAACAAAATTAATCATATAAGCACAAAAATTATTATTTAAATAGCTGTTCTAAAGAGCTTAACTAACTGTTAAGGGCAAGACACCCAAACTGCACTCAAAGGAAGACAGTGTGTTGATCTCAAAGAAAAAGCACTGTGTAGGAATGTTGTCTTACACAGCCCTTAAATGTCCGATTGGAATTGTATGAAATATTAGCTGAAATATCACCATTCCTGAAGTCTAAATAAGAAAACCAAAGGTAGTTGTAGAAGAGTGCTGTTGCACTTCGAATTTCTCATTTTTGTATCTAAGGCTCTACTTGCATATTTCTGTGAAAATGTTTCAGCATTAAAAAAAAGTTGAATTATCACACAGCTAGTGATAAATCCACGTTAGTCTGACCAAGACAAGGACAGCAGCTCAGGAACTACCAAAAAATTACACTTTGCGTCACAGTGGATCTTTGTGAACTAATACCCCAACTTTTTCCAAAATGATCCAAAATGTTTTGTTGCTTTAAAATCATGGCAGTATTTATACATTGTAAAAGATTCTACTCAACCTTCAGTTCAGATTAGCTACTGCATCCATGCAGAATTTTGTAAGAAATGGACAAAATCACAAATACAGACTTACAAATACAGCACGAACCAATACTCACCTTCACCTTCCAAAGACCAATACTGGGATATGACACTGATTTATGGCTTGATGAAGATACATGTTTCTATCTAATCAATTAGGACAAAATAACTAGTTTATAATGAAAGGGTGTTGTGAATCTTATATTACTCTGTGCAAAGGCTGCTGAGACCTTTAAAGACAATTACACATCTGAGTGAAGATTATTTTTGAAAATTTTTAATGGGAAGTGAACTTTTGTCCCCTTAGAGTGAAATGTGACTACTATCACTCTGTCTTTTCTGGCATCTATATAATTATTTCAAAATGAAATCTTACAACTTTGCACAAATAAATGAGACTATTAAATGCCCAGGAAAAAAGGAAAAAAAATTTCCATTGATGCAAATATGTCCATAATCCCCTTGCTTTTAAGGAGTTATCCAGTATCTATTTTGCTGATCTTAATCTCCGGTATTATATTATTTTTCTTTTGCCAAATCCTCTTTAAATAATTTTTTTGAATTACGCTATTCAGTTCAACACACCGGTACTCAGTATGTTGAGATTTGCACGCTCCCTTTTGTGAAACTTTGCTTAATCAGCTCCCCTCAGTACTCTACATCTCTGTATCATGTCCACAAATAAGGCTGAATAACTCAGAAAAAATACTGCACTGACTTGGTGGGGCCCTGGGAAGAAAGTCTTGTTTTCATTTCCACACATTTTTCTTCTATTCCCCACTCCCTTGTGCTAATAGCTTATCTTATAAACCAAAACTCTTTAAGGCTGTGACTGACATAGCTGTCACAAATGGGGAGGGTTGCTTTGCTCTCGTTCATCAGTAACACAAACACCAATCCATTCCCAACTGGAGAAACCTTGCTCTTCCTTAAGACAAGGCTGGATGTGAAAGTTCTGCAAATTAGATTGTATTAACCCCCCACACACACACCTGGAGATGGCATCACCTATGAACAGAGTATTTGACTGTCAATCACTACAATAGTATCTTTGTGGAGCAACTTATTTCTTAGGTTTCAGCTAATAATACAGAACCATACCAGTCTTCAGAGAGATATTGCAGCGAGGTGAAGAAAACAGCAGTGACACTGTTATTGTCTCCTTACTTTTGTCAGGATCACAAGTTTACACAGGAAAAAAATGCATGTTGTATATAAAATGCCCCCTACTTCTGTCTTCTTATTACAAGCGGGAACAAAAAATGGATGCATTATTAGCCTGACAGATAGGAAGCTGAAAACATCAGTAACAGATTAGGTTAAAAAAAAATCATTTTTCTATGATAATTAAAAGTAACTTCACCAACACTTTAAAAAGTAGCTAATTAGATTATTTCTTCTGTATTTAAAAAAATAATAATCAAATAATAGTCAAGAAACAACTCTAAAAAACACATTCATTATTACTGTTTCATGCATGAGCTGAGTTCAAGGAGGTACTTGATAATAACCACAAATGAAACTAGATTCTGAATTCCCATGTAAGACACTCAGCCTTGCTCCCTCTCAGAAGCATTTAAAGAGAGAATCTTAACCTGCAGCTCTCAAGATTTCAGATTTGTGCTGCTCCTTCATGAGAAACATATTCCTTCAGCTCTTCCTTCCAGCACTCTGTCTATGGCTGGTGAGCTGGCCAGGAATGACTAAAGCAGGCAGACTGCTCAGCTGAGGAAATTTCTAAACTCCTTTTGAACTTTTATTTGTTTTTTCACATTCTTATTTAATGCCTATTTATTTCTACTACAGAGACAGCTTACAAAAAAAGAGCCCAAAAAACAAAAACCAAACCAAAACAAAAATACTCCCAAAAAAAAAAAAAAAAAAAAAAAAAAAAAAAAAAAAAAAAGAAACCAACTTGTTTACTGCTTAGATGTGCTGCCAGGAAATCTCATTGTTATAGCGGTGAGTAAAAATCCTGCACCCTGACTTATGTCTTACTCACCCTAAATCACGTATGAGCCATGCAGCCTTTCCAGATTAATGAAAGTGGTCAAGTGCTTTACATCACTTGCTAGGAGTCTTTCTGTGCATGGCCATGCTCATTACTAAGCTGTAGTGGTTTTACTCATGCCCTGTAATTCAAATCCTGATGCACAACAGGAAGTTTTCACTGCCAAATCTTTTGGAGCTTAACACAACATCAACAAGCTACAAAGCCAGGTGTCAAAACTGTCAAAGAGAGATAATTTGAAATAGAAAACACAAGAGAGAGCTCAACAACTATTTTTGTTCCAATTTGTTTTCAAATTTGCTGCAATTGGAGAGTTTCACCTGAACAAAATATTTTGATCAACTGTTGAGAGATATATTGAAGGATGAAATGCTTTCTGCTGAATTAAGATCAGAAGGGCAGAGCAGCAAAGGAGGGTTTACAGGGAATAAATATAACTAGAAATACAAGTCAGACCAAATGTCATGTTGAAAGTAGGTTAGGACAATACTAATATTATACTTGGTCAAATTCTCTCATGTTTTATGCAGAGTTAGTATATTTAGTGGCTGGCACCTTCTCAGTTTATATATCCAGAAATATTATGATCCAGCTCTAACCACTTCAAAATTATGCTTCCCTTTGATTTGCTTATTTTCCAAGTTCTCTCAGCTTGGTTTACACAGAACATACACAAGAGCCATCAGAAATCTGCACATCTTACACAGGGGAATAATCCCTTCACATTTACCAGACAAAACACTCTGCATTCTTTACTGAATTTTAAAGGAGTTATGCTATCTTTCAGCCAATATCCTCTTGCCAGTAAAAACCAAAAGGAAGGTTTGTGACCTTAAAAACATCATGGGCAAGTGAAGATTCGCACAAAATAGCCCACTACTAGGTTTGAGAATAGATATATGCTTCCTCCTCTTCCAGCTTAATCCCCAAACACCCTCACTTGTCAAAAGGCTATTGTTAAGGCATGGGCTTCCTCCAAGACCACATCCTGTGAATCAGGTCAGAATGAAACACAGAGCTGATTTAAATGAACTACTCTTTGCGTGCCCTGTATGCAAGTGCAAGAAAAACTGTGTGACTCAAAAAATAGTTTAGTATACTAGAGAAAAAGGGACAGTAGACCTAGACCAGAATGAATACATAGTCAAAAAAATTAGCAGCTCTCATTTCTAATTCATGCCCTTAGTATTTACTAAATATAAGTTTCTGCTACAAAGAAGCTAGGCGGTGTACTCAAAGGCAGAAATTAGGACCAAAAAAAGCCACTTCTCTTCAAAAGAGGCCTGCTTTTACTTCACAAATACTGGATTTTCCACATCATAATTAGTAAGTGAACAGCCTATCAACAGCATTACACACGGGACCATTGATAAATGTTATACTGCTCCACAAAGCGCACAAAATATTCTGCATCTTTAACAAACTCTGCTAGTCTGTGTTGGTTGGATACACCAAAATCAAGAGAATATGGCTCCTGGAGTAGAATTCCACCTCCAGCTCAGAGCTGGGCCCACATTTATGCTAGCTATTGACATTAAAATGATGACAAAGCCAAAACTGTCCTTATGAGGCAAGAAGGAAAAATAACTCATTATCTGGATGTTTCATTCTTAACTGATCCCTTAGAAAAGACAAAGGATAGGCTTGTGGTTATGATGTGGAGATTGGGACTCGAGATATATATGACTTGAAATTCCTAGTGCTGCCACAAAGTCCCAGCCTGAGTGTGGGAAAATCATCCATTTTCCCTTTAATCTCTCCCTTCCCTCTGCACTGTGGGGATAATGTTTTTCCCTTTCTCCTGCCCTCCATGTAATGCAGTCATATAGGGCTGGACTAACTTCTGCACGCATGCATGCTACCTGTCATGGTAAGACATCAATCTAGTAAAACTTTCTGGGATTGAGGTATGGTTGACCCGAACAAAAAAATCCACAGAAAGGACATTATTGTGTTTTTACTTGAGAGGAGAAATGTTTTTCAGTGCAACCAAACTCCCTAATCTCAGTGGTACCCCTCACACTGCTTGTTGATTTGAGGTGCTCCGGTCTTCCAGGGACCCCCTACAAAATGCAGCCAAATGAAATATTCACTGCACTGCTCCTGAAGGGATTTTAAATTAAGGATTTTTAAGTTCATAGGGCTTTTATGTTCCTTGCTGTAGAGCAAAGAACTGGGTTCCCACGAGTCACTCCACTGTCAGATCTTGTAGGCTTGTTGGAGGCATGAGGACACTCCAATACTGATATGCCAGGGAAATCAGTGTTTCCAAGCACACAACTAGCTTTCTGGGCTCCAAGAATACCCTGCCTGTGCTTTCAGGAAACTTAACAGGAACTGCAATATTTCAGTGCAATGCCTCTGGAAACACCCATACTGCACAAAGGCACTTTTTCTAAGGAAGTAAATCTGTCTCCAAAGAGAGTCCTTACATATCTGTATCCCAGTGGGCCACGGTGCTGTCAGCCCATGTTCCCAATGAATCATGGTTTCATTCAGCTCCTGAAGTCAGCTGAACCAAGGAATGAGAAAAGAGAATGAGAAGATCATCAAGGTGGTCACCAATTCCATTGCACAATGGAGGATCAGTGCTAATAATACTACGACTGGCAAGTGTACACATTTGGTTTTCCAGTGATGGAGATATTATATTTTCCACAGGCAAAGTGTTCCCTCTGTTTAACTACTGTTACGACTAGGAAGTTTTACTAAAGCCTAACTAAAACCTCCTGGGGTATAATACAAGCCCATTATTTTTATCTGAAGAGGGAGACCACTTACCTCCATTTGTGGCTATGAAGAACAGGGTATCCCGGGGGCTGCAAAAGTGTGGCACCAAGCAAATGTTGCTGGGTTGTTCCAATTCTGCTGGTGCATTCACAGTGCATCATCCTGCAGACACACTCCCATTTTTGAGGAAAGGTTTTTTTATTGAATAGTTGTTTCATCAGGAAATCCCCAAGAAGCTGCCCCAGGCACAAATGCAATACAAAAGAATAACTGTGATTGTTTTCTGATGATGTGTAATACCAGCTCACAACGCACCAATTAATACGGAATAAGTTGAGTTCTATGTTCTTATTTTGTAAGAGAAATAACATGAAAGCAGTAGAAATTTAGGCAGAGGTCTTAAGATCAAGTTGCTGAATACCCTCCTATCTATGATCCCAATCACAAATTACAGACGAAAAACATCATTCAACCTACACTCAATACTATTTGTTCACAGATACAAAAGCTTTGAGAGCTGATATTGTGTTACTTTACATTTATCTCAACTATATGAATATGTGCTTGATACAGATGATTAGACAATAAACAATAGTGAAATTTAGTGCAAGCTCATACAGCATGGAGCTCTTAAATCAGTTATAATATAGCATAGACAGATGGTACTGGATACATAAAGCACATTAAAGACTGTTATCTGTTTGATAAAGAAATAATTCAGAGCACAAGACAAGAAGCTGAAATTGCTGACAATCTGAACTCCTGCCAACTGTCCTGGCTTCACTGGGGCTGTGTGAATTTTGAACACGCATAGTCCCAGGTGTCCACAGTGCTGACCGAAATTTCTGGCAGCTAGCTCAGTGCTTTTGAAACACTGCTGGCTTCCCATCACTAGCGGTCACTATGGGGAGAAGATAGGCGGTTTCTGGCTGCTTCTGCTGCCCTTTTCTGTTGCCTTGGCTGTAGCGCTGTAAATGAAACTCTCAGCACAATGAGCAGCCTCCTTTCTTGCCAACCCACAAGGCAGATATCTCCAGGGCACTAGTGCTGAGAAAAGGAAGGCTATGACAAAATGGGGAAAGAAACTCATTTATTTATGCTCCCTAGATTCAGTGTGTCAAGAAACTCAGTGGAGCTTGGCCCTCAGAGACCAGACAAAAAAGTATCCACGCAATTGAAAGGTCAAAGAGATGTGGGATTGCAACAGATGCCTTACTTTGGAGAGATTTGGGGAATGGTGGGAAAGGGTCACACAAAACATAAGTAAGTGGTATGGAAGGGTTAGCTGAGGAAAGACAGAGATATGGAAGTCATTTATGGCACACATCTGGTATTCCAATGTGCACAGTACTCCCACTGACGTGAGCAGGAGCTCCACCCATGTATGGAAAACAAAAATATTTGTCTTGAGATCTGTCTGTATAGAGCAGCCTAGATGTTCTCCAAGTTTGGGGTCTTGTGATGGGCAGGATTTACCACATCACTGACAAACTACTTGAAACTGATGAGAGAAAAATGAGAGGTTTCCATGCTCATCTTAATGTCCTAGTGCAAAAGGGCTGGCTGAATGACACTAGAAGCCCTCAGAGTAAAGCTGAGATGCAGTGGTAGGATACCAAATGAAATGGACCTTAAGAGTCACTTTAACAGCACCAGCATGTGCTTTTGCCTAATCAGATCAAAGTATTTAGCTTGGGTTTGTGACACTGACGTTCAGTTTCGATTACTTTAACAACATTCACTTGGTACAACTAAGTGTTTTGGACCCCATTTTCTGTTGGACATGCTTACCAGGTACCACACATCTATTCTGCTCTGTCCTGCTGATTTACAGACCGCTTCCCCAGCTTAATTGCTCAGATTTCTGTGCTCTACAGAAGAAGTTGGTTATGTCTCTTTACTCAGGTGGACACGTAATACTCTTTGTCATTTCTTCCAGGAGGCCTTGCAGAAGATCCATTTCCTGAGCTCCCCTAAGATCTTCCTGTATAAAAATCCAATTGTTTAATGAAATTACGAGGGCTGGATCCACATAAGATCCACAACTGTCCATTCATCCTCTGGATACCACTATCACCATGCTACGAGGATCTTACTACCAGCCCTCAAAACTGAGGTATCTAGAAAAGTTCTAGGTTTACATGTGTGTACTGGATCATCCGGGGAGGCTGACGAGTACTTTCTGATAATAAAAAGTGATATGAAAAATGCTGCAGGCAAGACAGGAAGACTTGATTAGGGGATACAGGGAAAAATAAGTCATATTCAGTAGCCTGTAAAGATGTCTGCCAACAGGAAGGAAGAAGCAGATAAAGGAGACAGCAGCAGACAGATAGCATGAACAAAGAGAGACTGAAAACAAAAAAAAAACCAAAAGAAAGAAGATATTATGATAGTAAAGGAATTAACTAACTCAGGAAAGAAGGCTAAAATCTTATCAACCAAGTCATACAACCAAAACTCTACAATTAATATATCAGATTAATCTCAGAGAAAATTCTCTTTGGAAGCATAAATGATGGTGCAGGGCTCTTGAAAGAAGAAAGTCTAATGATGGGAGGAAAACTTTGGGAACATAAAGCAGAGCACTGCAAGGAGCAGCCCCGAGGAAGCCAGACCAGAAGACCAGTGTGACTAGCAGACGTTGCTGACTCCCAGCAGCTGCGCAGCTTTGTGCTGGAGAGGATTCATGGCAATGCACTTGTGACTACACCACCAAATGTGTGAGAGTAGCTGAAATCAATCACACTTTCAGGTGACCTGGAGTAAAACACTATTGCCATTGGCATTTTGCTACAAGTCAGTATTACCGACTCACAGAAGGGAGATCCTGTAATCCAAACCCTGTACTAAAGCAGGTTCACCTAGAACAGGTTGCACAGGATTGCATCCAGACAGGTTTTGAATGTCTCCAGAGAAGAAGACTCCACAGCTTCTCTGGGTAGCCTGTTCCAGTGCTCTGCCACACTCAAAGTAAAGAATTTTTTCCTGAAATTCAATGGAAATTCCTGTGCTTCAGTTTCTGCCCTTTGACGCTTGTCTTGTTGCCGGGCACAGCTGAAGGGTCTGGTCCCAGCCTCCCAACACCAACTCAAGATAATACAGTGCAGTTATAATTTAGTGACCAAATAAGTTGGTTTTGCAAATAAAATCCTTCTTCATTCCTGTAGTTTTAAGTCATTGTTTCATTTACCTTTCAACAATATCAATGGATTTTTTTTCACTTTGTTACTGTTTAGTGGCACATTCTACAACCAGAACAGTATCAAAAAGCAACCTGATGATTAATTTTGCAAGCAGTATAAAAGTGGTGGTAAAGAAATACAAATAATACTATACCCACAGTTAGAAAAGTATTAGAAAATATAGTTGTGTTTTCAGACATGGTTTTGGATAAAAACACTCTATGGTCCAGATGAACAGCAAAACTCCATCTGCTTCAAAGACAGCCAGCATTTCACCTCATGAATCCATCAGCTGGATTCTGTTCCTGTGTACATATATAGGAATAAACTTTTGTCTATATGATACTCAGGGAAAAAGAATGTGCTCTGAATACTTGTGTTCAAATATTTTGCATTACTATTCACATCATAAAGTGTTCATGCAGTCAGCCTAAACATTAGTGGGTTTAGCAAGAAAGCAGAGGGACCTGTTCTATGAGACTTAGGTACCAAAGCACAAATTATGAAAATTTTGAACAAAAGTGCATTTGAATAAACTACACACAGAATAATTTAAATCATTAGCAAGTTATTATTTGCTTTCATAAGCTTAATTAAGTTCTATACAATTAAGAAAAAAGGTAAATATAATCACCTCAAAATTTTTCTACCACAATAAAATATCACTTTTATTAAACTTCATCATGTCCACAAACAAGAAACAACCAAGACCACATGTGCAAGTGCAACAAAATCGTTTGAGATGGGAGAAACAACAAGGGAAAAGGAACTGATGGTTGCCGCTATATTCCTCACCAGCCTTGGCCTTGTGAGAAAGCCAACACAAGCAAAAAAATTCTTGAACAATCACTTTTGGTGAGAGTGAACTTCATAGAGGAAACAGCTGGGTGGCAACAACCTACTGTATTGACATGCATAACCCAAATGTATTTTAGAATCCTTAGCACTTACATATAGCAACAGGATATGTCACAGTGACTACATGGTGTCAATCTAAGTGCCTTGCAGACAAGATGAAAAAACTTGTGACCCATAGTGCAGCAAATGTAAAACACCAGAGCGAGCAATGCAAAAGGCGCTGCTTTCAGCAGACAAGAGCAAAAGCTAACCAGATGATGAATTCATATGTTCCATTGTCTTTTGCACATAGAGATACATACTTTTTCCCCGCAAAAATCAGTGCTGCCTTATATCCAATTATAACATAAGCATACAAAAAATATGTTAGTCAGATTTTACTTTCAGTTGGAAACTCAGACTAGGTATTCACCACATTTAGACTGAAAAACTTTTTATCTGATCATTTTTATAGTTACACGGACCCAATGTACAGCTTTGTATACAACAGTCACACAGATATATCACATGGATTAATGTGTTTGCTAACCAAAGATCTATTGGAATCAGCACTCACAAATGGTCAAGTTTTGGGATGTCCTACCTGTAGTGCAGGACGTACATCTGCTCAGCAAACCTGAAGAGGCATTAACTCTAACAGCTCCATCAGGTCTGTGCTTAGAACTACTGTTTAGTAACCTACACATACTTCTGAGGCTACCCAGCTTGCATGGATCTCCATCACTGAAGAAGAAAACAGCGTTCAATACATTTAGGTTGATCCTTTGAAGCTTACTAGTAAGAAAAGCATTAAAATAATTTCTTTTTCATAAAAACCCATCCACCTTACAGCCCAAACCTCTTTGGCAAAAAGATTTCATGAAACTTGCTTTAAAGATGAATAAAGTAACATCTTTCCAAAAATGTGCCAGGAAGAAAATTGAGCAAAAGGCTGCCACTAAGCTTTACTGGAAATGTCAGACTTATAAGGGGATAATACAGAAAGGCTTCAGAAACTAGCAACTTTTTGAATGTTCAGCACTTCTATAAATCCAGCTGGCTGGGGGAAGTTTTCAGACCATCATGTGCACAGGCTGGTCTTACTCTTTACAGATCATCTTTTCAAACTGCTCGGCAGCCTCCACTGAGAACACATATAGAGAAGGATGTCATGACTGGTAGGTTGTTTTTTTGGAAATTGGTTTGCTTTTTGTTGCTTTCTTTAAAAAAACAGTCTCTGAGATGCCAGGTATTGTCAAACCAATGAAACAGCAAATTGGTATCACCGTTTTCATCCATCCAGGCTGTTACTTTACTCAGTAGAAGTGCAGCAGGGTTCAGGACCAGATGCCTTGGAAGGCTATGACTCCCAGTTGGTCTCACACTAATTACTAAGAGTTCCCAAATGGTTTAAATACTGAAGGCAAGTTGCTTAATATCTTTCTCCACACTTTTTTAAGTAAACAAGAAACACTTCTCAGCAGCCAATGTAACCTGCTTTTTTCAGGGAAAATAGTATTTGCAAATCTAATTTACTTTCCATGGAATATTCATTAAGGAATACCATTAAAAAAACAAACTAAGAATATTTTCTATTAAAAATAAGTAAACAAGCAGGAATTGAATTGTGTTGAAAACTTATTATCTTCAAACTTATATTATCTTCATACTCATGTTATAGAAATGGACTGTTCATCACTTGTGGTAATCAAGAGATGAACAGTTTGCTTCTTTTTTACATTTCTGTATAGCATGTCTCACACCACCAGTGCATCATCTCTGGGAGATGGGGAGATGTGACAGAAAACTCCAAGGGAAAAGTTAAGTGGCATGGCCAAAATCTCATGTGGAAATATGTGGTAAGGTTTAAAAAGGAAACCAAATGTTCAGAATCCCAACCCTATGCTTTAACCACAAAACCAACTTTCTTCAGTAATACTGAATTAACCCAGTAACTAAAAACAAAGAAAAAACAAGTACATATATTATGTGCATCTTGCCACTGTAACAACTCTAATGACATTTAAGTGTTCTCAAACTAACTACGATACAATTGAAAATACATGTTTAATTCCAGTGTGGTAATCAGTTCCACAAACTAGAAAAGCAAGAGGAGGTAGTCTCACAGCTTGCTGAAGCTGCGTAAACCACACATGCAGCCGTAATGTAGTGACTGAAAGATCTACAGAAATATATGCTGCTGACAAGAAGGGTCTCAATACTCATGTACAAAGCATGAAAAATGTTTTCAACTACAACAGAAAGACTAATTGAAAATCAAGCAGAAGCTTTTTTAAAAGTTACTTAGGACTCAATAAGAATCCCCTTATGAAAGAAAAATCCCTAAGCAGTCTAAAAAGTATTGTGACATCCTACTTCAGATAATCCAAGGGTTTTTTTAAATCACAATGAATTGGGGCTAGATAGGGGCTACAAAGAAGCTATTTTGAAGAAGAGAAAAACACAAGTACTTTTCACTGAGAAGCTGTTTTTCTGGTTCAGCAGTCCTGCAGCAAGAATAGCCAGATCATTTGAAAATTGAAAAGAAAATCAATTGCATGTTTTTATTTTAAAAGAGACTCCCTGTGGGAATAGGTGTGGGCGTGAGATCTCTTTTTAAATTTCATAATATAACATAAAGCTGCCAAGATTTTTTTTAAATTCTCTGTTTACTGGGTGCCAGAATGATTTTTCTCTCCTAATGATTCTACTGATCCTTATCAAAATTCATCTGTGAAGTGAATAACACTAACATTTAAAACCAGAATATTTATTCAAACAGCAACACTGAGCAAAACAAATTTCCAATGCTGCTATGGGAGTTCAGTGATGACAGCAAAAGTCTCTTTACTCATTTACCCCCAAATTCTGCATGCAGAAAGTTTGTATCAAAGATTTTTTCAAAGCAAATCAACATTTTTTGAGAACTGAGTTCCGCAGATAAAGTTTACAACTAACCTTGCTATCTTCGATCTCCTGGGTTTTTCCTTGAAGCGTTTTCCTCTCTCCAAAATCACAGGTTGACTTTAACGTAAGCTGACAAGAAAGCATGGAGCTCTCTGCCCCAGTAAGCTCCAAAGATTTTGGTGAGTACTTCTGTGAGCTGGGAGAACCAAGGTTGGGTATCGGGAGGGCAGTGTGGACAGGCTTTGACCCTACAGCTGGCTGTCTCAGCTTGGAGGCAACCCCAAGTACAGGCATGGCTTCTATAAAAGTATCTTCTTTCTGCCAAAGAAAATGCTCCTGACCTCAGTCTGGTAGACTCCAGCTTCAGCAATTTCAGAACAAATGCTTTAAACAAAAGTAGCAGTCATCTTTTCAAAAAGTCTTAAAGCAATAATATTACGAGTTTCACAAGGAAGCAAAACTTTTCCTTCATCTCTGCCCTTCTCCCTCGCAGCCACTCACACGCACTGCTCTGTGAGTCAGTGGCTCTGTAAGACTAAACGCTCCTTTGGGGCGTGAACTTTTCTTGAAGGTAACTGCCACAGAGCTGCCTGTCCGGGATTAAAGAAATCATAAATTTGCTTTCTCTTCTTCCTACAGCATTCCAGGTCTGTGCAGTAAGTGAATGAAGGATGGGAGAAAAGGAGAGAGAGAAGAGAGGAAACCTCCCTGTACTCCAACTGTCAAAACAGCTCCGAGACCACAACACTGGAAGCAGAGACCTCTTCCTGACTACATAAATAACCAGCCCACATCTTAAAAAAAAAAAAACCACCTCTTTTTTTTCTGATTTAAAAAAAACAAAAACAGGACCTGAGTAGTGGCCAAAGCAAACAGCTGTTGGACGAGTTTTCATCCCGGAAATAATCTCAGCAATGAAGCTGTTTGTCTGATTTCTGGCTATTTTTCACTGCTGACAACCATGAGCTACGGTGTTTCATTCTCTGTTCCTCCCGTGAAATCAGGTTAAAATCATGCAAGAGCGTAGCTAGAAACAGACACTGAATCACACTGTGGGTAACGTCTGTCTATGCTATGAAAAATCCATACAAAAACACAGAGCAGGATATAGGAGAATCACGAGCATTGTTAGAAGATTTAGTCAATACAGCTTTTCAGAGCTTTTTTTTTTTTTTCTTTCTTGGTGGTGGTGTTAACGTCATCTATTCAGTGTTAACACTTCCCTTTCTAAAAACATTGAAAGCTCCATGAAGTCCATGTCCAACACATGACTTCTGTGAGCTTGTTGCTCACAGAAATATTCTTGCTGGCAACCTCAAATCCTTGCACATAGAAATACGAGTCAGGCAGGCAGAGCAGGCTCCAAAATGAGTCACGATGGACAGTCCAAATTGTTGAGCAGCATAAACACTTACTTAAAAGAACAACTGTAAATTCCTTTGAGATCCTGCAGCAGGGGAATCCCTTTTAAATTGACATGAGGAAAAAACCTGTGCAGAAATATCACACCATTCAACTCCTATGGGATTTTATCACCCAACATTAGAGACATGGGGTTTTTTGTTATGTCTTCCAAAAAAAAACATAAGGTGACTTGACTTATTCTGTCCCAATATACGACATGGTATTAACTATGCCTTCCTTGAATAGTATGTACTATTACCACTATAGATACAAGCACAAGAGAAGAGAAGTCCAGAAGAGCCTTCTGGACTTTTACATTCTCAAAACAAGGAAGGCAAAAGTTTAAAAAAAGCATTGAAAAGAAAACAGTGTAAATGAGAAGCTGACTAAAAAGATCTTAAATCGTCCCTTAAAATTATTTTGCAGAATAGACCTGTGATACCTGCAGTATTGTTCTCTATCACTCATTTACAAAGATCGCACTGACGCAGTAGGTAAATCCAGCTCTCTGTATTGACTTACAAACTATCCCATTCTTGTTTGTGGTTTGTAGGAATGAATTTGACCTGTTTTAGTAATCTCCTGAGTTTTGAAGTGAGAATACAGAGAATCAGCAAACACATTTCAGCATCCTCTGCTTATCTGCCATTTGGTTTTGCCACCATTAATAGCAGCTGCAATGGGTTTTGTGCAAGAATGGACAGAGGTAGCTGCTCTGCATTTTAGACAAATTCAGCCCACAGGATCCATCAGTTTTCTCCAATGATTGGAATATTCTTGTTCAGTGTGATATTTCAGGTCTTCTGCAGAGCGAAGGGGAATAAAGCTCCTTGTGCGGTCTGCATTTGTTCTCCAGCATTATAAAGCACTGAGGCTGTGTAAGGAATTTAGAGTTCTTAGGCACAACTGTTAACAGTTAACGCTTCAGAAAATGCACATATGCAAAGACTGAAGTAGACCACAGGAAAAGAAGGATTTATCTCTTGCAAGGTTTGAGAAGATGAAAAATCCTCATGAGAACTGTTATCCAATGAGCAAGACAAAGAATAAACTACAGCCATGAGACAGATACTTTCTTGAAAATAACTCTGCCAAAAAAATGTAATTGAATCTTATTACTTCTTGGGGTTATAATTTTACAAAGTAATGCACTATGGTAATCTTGTTGATCTTCTTTTGAATATGAATGATGAGGTCATGATACCCACAGTCTCTTTTGCAACCCATTTTCCCAGCACAGAAACCCTGAAAGTAATAAGTAAGCAAACTTATTAGGAAAGAGTCATCTGTAATACATAACCAACTGGATTTGGAAACAATGATGTGAGGCTGGTGTTAGTGCTACTCTTTCAAAATAATTCTTCATTATATATTGACTTTAAAACTAGTACCAGGTCAGAACCTCATCGAGCTAGAATTTGTACAATGATAAATCACAAAAGTGCTTCTGGTCTATTGAAGATGCAAAGAAGAGTATGGAAGATTCTTTACAGGAATCATGGAAGATAATGGAGGAAAACAATTATGCTCCATAAGTAAGAATGTGGCTACAAGCCTAGTCTTCCTTTTCTTGTTTTCTCTAATTCTAAGCAAAAAATAAATAAACAAACATCTGCTATTCTTAGAAATCACTTAGCTACAATTTTTGCTTGAAAGGCTCTTGTGTACCTCATGATGAATGTGGGTTTTATGAAGGCTATCCTGGGGGAAAGAATATTTAACAACTAAGCTTCAGTATTGTTTTCCACACAAACAGGAAAGTACAGGATAAAGCATCTGTGGACAACATACACAAACTGTCACCAGATGCAGGTGCTGGTGGGATGACCCTGGAGGCAGAAGGTGTCTGAAGATTCTGCAAGGGAAGGAATTGTGAGGAAAGGGCAAAGTTGGAAGCTGCAGAGAAGGGCACATTGTCAGGCATCAAGCTGACCATGTAAGTTTGGTGGGATTTTCCTCAGTGTCTCTGGAGTGGGAAGCTAAGTGACTGTCAAGCAGGGCATCCAGGGAGAACCCAAAATCAAAACAAGGATGATTTAGATATGTGTGAATCATGTCCAAACAGAAAAAAAGGCATATCTGTGAGAAAATAGGGGTGGAGAAGGTGTAAACTGTGGTAATAACCTGGAGTTACATGAAATCAAGCACAACACCAGACTGTCTGGAATGAGGGACAAAAGTATTACAGTCAGGATAGAGAAAGCAGTGAGTAAAAAGATATGGCTGATAGAAGTAAGGGACACATATTCACTTGGTTACATGAAACTGATATATCTAGAAAGAGACTGCAGAGAAACAGGTCAGGCTAAGCATTGCTCAAAGAACTGTAGGTTTCTAATTTATCCTCTTAGACATTTATTAGAGTAGACATCCACCACCCAGACAGGTAGGGGACATCATCTGGATTCTGGATGCAGGAGGACGAACACAGATCATGACTGAAGTCCTGACACAAAGGAAATGATGAAGTTGTGCAGGAAAGGTTAGAGAGTTATGAGGAGCTAGAAGACAACTGAAGTGCGGAAAAAAATAGAGGGTAACTTTTCAAGTGGGATGCTAGATAAGAAGATAAAAGTGTAAAGAGAAACCAAAAAATTGGAAACTAAAGCAAAGGTCAAAACACAATCTTTAGTAGTTTTGTCAACAGTAGAGGCAGTTCCAGTGATATGTTGAAGGTAGGGCCATTACTTTAGCTGATAAAATAGTGACAATCTGGCTGTAAATCATGACTCTGAAAGTGTCACACAATCAACATTTTTACAGAAATTATGGATTATATTAATAATCTGTATGTCAAAGTAAAACAGCATGTATGGATTCAGTATAATAGTCCCCACATCCCAAAAAAAAGCTGTAATATTTATTTCAAATAGCAGGAGCAAACACACCTGAAGTCTAAACCACTTCATGAAAGAAAGTATCAGTCAATCATAATGTTATGGTGAATTTTTGTTCTTAGGACTGAACAGAAATAACTGTTCACAGCACAACACCCCAGAATATATTTCCTTTCCTTTACTGAGTCGGATACCAGTACAAGTCCCATGAAGGTTGCTCCCCTTCTGCACTCCCAGCCCTCAGACAAACTGTTCGCATGAACTGAACAGACAGCTGGCAGTTTCTCCCAGAGCACAGGAAATATCAAGAGAGGGGACACCTGCCTCAAAAATGGAGCCAAGATATTTGTTTGCTCCTTCTTCTCTATGATCTTCAACAAGGAAGCTGTTGCATGTGTCCAGGGTCAAACAGGAAATGTCAGGGGTCCACAGACTGCAGAGCTCTGTTCTGAGCTGTTTCCCCACTTCATCCCACTGGTGTAGCAGCTGTGTATAGAATTTACATGAGCCAGGCCAACTTCTGAACGAGCTTGAATGTGCCGATACAATCACATAATTTTGTGTTCACTGATTTCAGGTTGAGCAGAAAGTTTTCCCCAGCTGGGGATGGACAACTCTTGAAAAAGTAAACAATGATTCTAAAATACTGAAGGTACCTGAACCAATAAGATTTATTTATTTACTCCAGATAAGATGGGTTTAAACTTTAATAATGCAAATAAAAAGTATATCATGTGTCTGTTTGGTGTAACAAAATATGTTCAACCTGTCAGATACTGATGAGACAAATCCTTCAGCTCTGACTCATGTTCACATCATAAATCTATGGACATTATTTTTGTTATTACAAAAATCAGGTGAATCCATTAGTCTCAAGGTAAAAAATTTAACAAGTATTTAATCCTATCTGCAAGTATGTAATGCTACTGAGTAAGATGCTGTTGTTTTTCTTAACAGTTTTGTATTCCAAAAGATATATAATCCAGAGCCAAGTTACAGTCACAGAAAAAGGTGCATCCGGCTTCCTAAAGGAAATCCTTCTGCTTTGGCTGAATGTTTGGGGAAGTTTTTCAAAGAAGACAACTTTTAAATAGGGGTATCGTTTTATTGTCTGAACAACTCGGCCTTTCAAAACTCAGACAGGAGTTTAAGGGTTTGATTGCATTAACTGATAAAGTGACCAGTTCTTCTATAATTTTTATTCATGCTGTACATTTGCAACATCTTCCAGCAGATGGTTTGAAATCTTTATGTGTAATTTAGTACCATACCACCTTGTGAAGTATGTAAGGTATATTAAAATATAGTCAAGTGGAACCATGAACCTAAATGACCTTCCCAGGTCTATATGAGGCCTCAGTATTTTCTTTCTTAAGTAGTGATTTTTTTGAATTATAAATCTGTGTGGGTTAAAAATCACAATTATTTTTCTTTGTTGTGCACTGTATTTAATCATGAAGTATTTGGCTTAAAGGAATCAAGGATAAATACTATAGGATTGGAAAACATAAACTAAAATTTTTTAAGGATAAGAAAGAACTGATGGCAACTGAACATACTATGTAAGTATTTACATACTGATCTACTGGCTAGACCATGCAGCCAGCTGTTAAAGTTTAATGAAAGGATCAGCTTTTCTCTTTGGGAGGCGGAAGAGGGGGAAAAAAAAAAAAAAAAGGATAATCTATTTGTTCATTTCTAAGCAAATGAACCAAACAACAAATGCTGAAGACTCTTAAAGCTGTGGTTAACTGCAGCTAACAAGGAAATGCCCACCGTTATTTCAATCAGCATAAAGTGGTCAGAAAGACAACAGTCATCCTAAGGATCAAAGTGCCAGCTTTTCTGTCCTTTTTTCCTTGTCTCCTTGGTTTCTCTGTTACAAACTTTCTCCAGGACACAGTCATAGCAGGCACACTGGCTTCTCCAGTATCCTTCTGGACACTAGCAGGCATCTTCACCTTTTTCCATTTCTGCTCTCCTCCCAGTTTGTCTTTCTTTCTCTGAAGGGATTTCTGGCTTTGTATCACTTTTGGTGGGCCATAGTAAACTATGATTTCTATGGCTTGTCCTACATTTTTCTGTCTTAGATCACATGACAGATACATTACTTCAGTGCTGCATTGTCAAAGAGCATTTCTCCCACTTATCAGGGTAATTAAGAACTTCTTTGTAGAACTGCTGGAGGAATGTCTGAGGTAGACACGACAAAACCAGACATTTACAGAATGCATGATTAAGCTCTTAGGCGATAACATTATTTTCAGTGGAAGTAGTAAGGAACAGAATTCCTAGCCTGTTTTTAATAATGTTATTGATGGAAGAAGTTTTGTTCCATTTGAAATTTTGACTAAAATTTAAAATCTCTTATGTTCCACTCCAAAAATGGTCCTCATAAATTCTCTTCAATCACTACTGCTTTCAATATAGATTCCCCCAGAAAAAAATTCTCCCAATGCACATACACCCTAAAATTTTGATGGAATATTTTATGATGCCATTTATAAGTTCTAATTAGATGAGAAGGAAATCGGCAATATTTGTAGTTAATCAAAGCTGTTCTGACTCTTGATACTAAGTGTGAACTTTTCAGAACTTTCATCCAAAATTTCTTTAGAGAAATTCACTTTACTTACTATGAAATTTTCTAACAAACTATAAAAAATAATCCATAAAAAGACACTAACCAGGAAGGAATCTGTCTATTATCTGCCATCAGGTGGCTGGCAGAGTGGCAAACCTATGCTTTCAGCTGCAGGAAACTTTCCTCTTACGAGCACTGTGGATCTGATAGAGGGTTTCAAAATCATGGTTATGTTGGCATTCACTTCAGCATTGCAGTGAAAAACTTCTACATAAGGTTCCCACTGGTCTATTAAAAAAAAAAAAGTTACTCTAAAAAAATAGCTTAGAAACATCTGCTACAGTCATGAGCAGACTCTTGGCCAAGTGCAGTAACGACAGTAAGAGACTTTGAAGTCAATCAGCTTTGCTATCACCAGTAGATACCCCTGCAGTCAGTGGAAATTACTGCACAGAGAATTTAGGCGATATGAAGAAAACTTGCTCTGCCAAAAGTGTATAAAGACAGCAATGAAGAAAACAATTTTTTTAACAATCATGAAAATTGTTAGGAGTGAATTGTTAGGAGGTTAGCAATAGGTGTTTAAAAAAAAAAAAAAAGATTATATTAATACTTAGAGAATACTTAATGAAAACAAAGATTGATGTATTTTAAAGGATTAGCTTTGATATTTGACCTTAAACAAGTGCAAGCTGCACTGCAGCTGGAGGAGCACTTCTGACTCACAATCTACTGTCTGCTTCCTTCTTGCTTTGAGGCTGTAATCATTCAACGCCAACTTGCACCCCCCACAGTTTATAATACCTACTGTGCTAGCTATACCACCTCTACCCATCTGCTACCCCGGACCTTGATCCAAGTTGTAATTATTGTATAATATTGCCTGTTATTTCTCACTGCTTATCAGTACAGCAGAATGATCCCAGCCATGTTTTTGGTTTCCTGTTGGCCTTTGCAGATAGTCATCATAGCTAATTTTGTTATAAAGTAACCCTTCCTACAATGCCCATATTATTTTCATCTTCTTTAACCACATGAATATTTAATATTTATCCTACATTTCCTGTGATTTGCACTAATTCAGGAAATACTGACACACATTTTAAAGGCAAGACTTCCTATGGCAAACTTAACACCTCAACATAAAGTATGAACAATCATTGTAGTTTTTGGAGAAGCATTAAAAGATCACCATTATATCACCTTCCCTGCCACAATTCCCATCAGAAAATCTGGCATTTACAGTGCTCTGATGCTGGGTGAATGTACTGGTGATGTATTACACCCCACGTCAGTGTTAGGTTTGCAGCTTGACTGTATGATCTTAAGGGTCTTTTCAAACCTAAATAATTGTATGATTCTATAGGCCCCATTGCTGCACACTTCCCTTGCACATCATCTCTTGCTAATGGTCAGAGGCACCATCCTGAGTGTCGGATTTTTTCTGTGACCAGTACTTTCATTTTCGATCTCAAGTTGTTACATGAAGTACAGATATTGTATCTTGAAGTCACTCTAGGAACTTTGTTTTGTTGTGATAAGGAACCATGCTCTTTTTAACCATGTTCTTTGTGCCATTTGCCTGCTCTTATTGATGAGTTATGATAACACTATACAGAATCCACATTTTTCAACAGTGTTTCATCACCAGGGCATATCACTACACTCACTGTGATTTTCCTGCTCTTGTCTTGTGCTTGGCCAGCTTGGAGCTCTGGCAGAGATGATCACTCATCTCTACCTGTGAAATATTAAGCAGACAGGCCTTGTGTCAATGAATGGAAAACCTTGACCACATATAGTTGAGCTGTAAGTGGGTGCTCTTTTCTTTCAAATAAAAATTGGCCATGTACATACTAAAAAATCTCAACCATCTGCCTCTGTCTCCTGTTGGCCATATGTGAACATTTCCTACAGTGAGCCTTGAAAGCTTGTGCCTTTCTCCATTCTGCTGTGATCAGAGTGTGCTCCAGGCCAACCGCTGAAATGGGTTCTGTATGTCACTAGACTAAACCTTCCCATTTTTTGATCAGTAAGTGTCAAGGATGAACTGCTGTTTTTCATTACCAAACATCTCCCATAAACCATATACCCTGTGTCATCCCAACAAAAAATATAAGAGTATATTACAATAACAGCTTTTCTGGTCAGTAAACTGTAGTTACTCACCACTACTCTGTCTATAGATGCATGATTTTATCTTTCATGTGTATCTTTATGTACACATGAGTACACATGTTTAACACGTCGGACAGACATTAATGCCCTTTGAGCAATTCACCTGGGTTGTTTTATCTTTCACAAAAAATATTAGAAACCCTCAGTCGCACACAGCTGTCAAAAATAACTTCAAATCCTGCAGATGTTAGATGCTTCCTTCCTGCTTCTCTGCATACTGGGGAGAAATATTACCTCACATTGCATGTTTTCAAAAATAAAAAAGGAAGCTATTGTTATATATTGGTCTTACCTTCAAGTGCAAGAAAAGTGCTAGATGGGAGACAAACGATACAACTCCTCTCCCAGCTTTCATCCATCAGTTGTGCTTTTAGAACTGACATATGTAACAAGTATTTGGCAGCCATAAAAGCAACATCAGCATTCACAAATTAAAAAATAAAACAGAAAGCCAAAATAATTTTGTTCCACCTACAACAACCCTAGGATGAGCTACAAAGAAACCAGTTTTATCAAAGTCAGAAGGGAGACTAAACTGGTTATTTAGCTGGAGCACTCAGCTAAACAGACACTGTTAGCTATAAATCAGCAATAACTAAGTTAACAGCCACTAGTGAAAATGTCTCTGGTGGCATGTGCACCTCTAATGGTGACAAAGGCAGAAACTATTTTCGAAAAGATAAGTCTTCAGACAGAAAATATCTTCATTACACATTCATGTAGCATCACAGCCAACAATACAGTAACTTTCCTGATAGATCCAGGAAGATTTTCTATTGGTACAAAACTGTATAATTCTGGCTACTTCACTAGGCCAAGTATAAGACATACTAATACAGTCTTCCTTTCCATTTAGGAAAGATATAATTAGATTCCATACATAATTCCTTTCTATTCTTTTATTTTTTTCTTACACTCTCTCTGAAAGTCTTATTTTTCATTCCATTCCCTTCCCTACACTCAGTGAGAGAATATTCTCCAGAATAAGAACAAGATGTGCAGGCAATATTTTTATTTTCTTTTCAGAAACCATTACGGCACAGCATAACAATTTCTGCAGTACAAACCACCTGAGCGACACTGGGATCTGTAACTAGCAGACTATTCAAAAATCTCCTCCAACAGCCTGTCAAAAGATTCTTGTCTTCTCTGAAAAGTCTTCAAATTAGGAAATTTCTCAATAACCCACCATTATGTTTTTTAAGCATTTTACTCACTTAAACTATAATCCAGCCACTTTTGTGTATATGACACTACTACATTTTAGCCCTCTATGGAATTTCTTGAATCCAACACTCCTGAGCCCTTTTATTCTGCCCTACATGATAAAGCTGAAGCATTCCAATGCCTAATGCCATGGGATGATAATGCAAGAAGCAGGAGCCTATACTTGCTTGAATATATTAGCTAAAGATGGAGGAGGAGGAGCGGAAGAATAAAAGAGGGATACCAATGTGCAGTCTGCTTTCTGACCTGGAAAAGGTTTCCTTCTGTGATTAAGTTTGCATTCCAGGCTAGTTACATTCTGGCCAAATTGATTTTCCCACCCTTACATAACTGAACTCTGTTCTTCATTATATGGGTGTAAATCTACAGCAAAAACTTTGAACTTCCAATGAGTAATTCTAGATTTATGCCAGAGTAATTGAGAGCAGAACGTCGCCTCTTGGTTGCTCATAAATATTATACTACTTAAGACTGCTATCCTCCAACACACTTGTGAACATTCAATTTTACCCTAGCCCCCTCTTCTTTCCTTTAAGCTATTCTACAAGTTGACACAATATTTGGAATTTTTAACACAAATCATATTTGGAAATATTTTACTTCCAAATCAATGGAAAATGTAACTACTGAGAATGTATGTATCAAGAGGAGCTTTTTTTTTCCCTTAGAGAAAATCTTTAAGAACAATACAGAAGCATTCTTCTGTGCTGACACAGGCTGCACACATGACTGTCCAGCTCTTTGTCAAGTCTGCAGAACTGTTATTATTTATTAATCTCTAGACTGCTAATATCCAAAAAGCAGGCAGCTCAAAAAGGTCACTAAAGCTGTATCTTTAAAACTGCTACACAACTATTTTGTAATCATTAAACTCATTAAAAATAAAAACTATTGAAGTATATGGAGTGTACTTTCTATGTGTTGGGTAAACTTTATCCCCGGTATAAGTTTAATTAATTCCAGTGAGTTTTCCTTCAGCAGGAAAGAATTTATTGTTTATATTATATGCCAACAATTTGGTATATTTAACAAAATATGAATCCTTCTTATAACTTCTGTTTCAAAATTTATCCCAGTAGGGTTTTTTTAAAACAGTTTTGCTGATAATGTCACTCTTTGTTTGCTCTTCACAGAAACCAGCAGGGTCACAGAGATATCCTTGCGCATGCTAGTGGCTTCAACGCACCCTGTTTGTTCACATAACACCAAAGTACCTGGAGCTCAGAAATTCTGACATTGTCCAACTGTGACTAGAGAATTGCTTTTCTTTGATCTTTGATTTCAATCCTATACTTTCCCCCTCTTTGAGGAAAGACAGTTGGTTTTAATTAAAAGAAAAATAAAAACATTTAACAGGAGAATTTCCCAACAGGAAACAGAGTTAAAGTGAGCCAAACCTTAGCACCATACCTTTTGGATCATGCCCTTAACAGGGTGTGAATATCCAGTTATTTTAAACTTCATCTTAGGCCACCTTAAGTTCTCACTAATTATATCTGGATTTAGGGAGTACAAATGAAATCAAAATCTTACAGAACAATCATTTCTCAAACATGGCTTCAAGCTAGGCTGTTGAAAGGCTAGAATTTTAAAGGTTGCTACTTTAAAGGTCTCTGAGTAAGCAATTCTCACTGATTTCAATGAAAGGGAGAGGAAAAATCCATTCCTAATTGCAGTGGTCTCAGGGAACCCAAGAACCAAGCCCAATTTCCATAAAAATCTTTCCACAGAGAGAAATCTTTCCATAGACTTTGGTGGCCACATGTGCTAAATAGTTCTCACTCAAGGACTCTGAGGCTGGGATTATATTATTCACTTATGTAAATGAGTTCAAAGAAAATGTAGGAATTAGTGGGATGGTAGAAACTTTAGGATCATTATGAGATTTGCTTGAATTGGCAGGTTAAACTATTCGGCATCACTTCTGTACACTCTTTGAAACAAATTTGGCTTAAGCAGAAGCTCTTCTGAACTGATTAAAAAACTTATCAAGGCTGGTTTTAAAGATTTATTTATTCAAATTCTCTTACTCTGCTGGCAGCCAAGTTGAAGTCAAAACTCAAATGTGATTGGAAAAAATCATTTGAATGTCAGTGGGTTATGTAAAAGCTGAGACTTTTTGCCCAGAAGTAAATCTGTGAATATTATATTGATAGTGCTAGTCTGAGAAGTCAGAAAAGGATTTAGAATCTGAAAGCCTCAGATGCTTTTCAAATTATTTTGAATCCATATAAATATGTTGGTTTCTCCTTTCTCGGGAGAGGTCACTGAGAGAAGCCGTTGCCTTTTTGCCATGATATAAGAGCAAAATGTCTATTCCCAAATGCCTTCCAAATTCCAAGTCTCATGCCCCGGAGTTTTGACCCTAAAGGCAGGGCTCCCAGTCTTTTTGAACTCTATTAGAAAGCTTCCTATAGCTGTTAATTTTATACAGATGAGACTGTATAGCAATGGAAAGTAGTATCAAACCTCAGTAGCCTTTTTCTATTTGTTTCAAGATAAGAATCATAACCACAGGACCCCAAGATCTGTAAGGAGAACAAAAACGTCTGTCCTCCCTTAGGGAATATAGTGGGTGAGAGACATCATCCAGATTTTTCTGGTAATACCTCAACATTGCCTAATATGCCAGTCTGTTTCAAGAGATCTGAACTGTGAAATCAGGAAAGCATCACAACTATGATGCTAAGAAAAAGATTGTGAGTGATTATGATATCACAGTCAGCAGAATTCAGATGGAACAGAGTAGATACTCAGAAAAAGTATCCACTTGCAGGAAAAGCAAGGTGGTATCCTATCACCATCCATCATCCATTCATCCATCCATGCATCTGTCTATGACAAAAATGTTATGGGAGCCTGGCCATTCATTATTCTCGTGTTCATTTTATCCATATACCTATCTATTGAAAAAGAAAACAGTACTGCTGTATCCTTATACTTACAGTAATGGGTATTTATGAGTCATGACCTGGATTCTACAGTAATTTCATCATTACCCATTCTACTGTCCTTCAGCTGATCAATGTAGGAAAAAATCCAGATTATTATGCACAGCCCATGACTGCATTTCAGTCAAAAAATCCTATGATTTAAGCTTCCTTCTAATCCTTCTAGAGCCCTTAATTATATAGATTTGAAAATGCACCCTATAACTATTATGGGTCCAGCTTGAAATTAGTACTTGGGTTTTTTTCCCCTTTTAAAAAATTCCTAACTTACCATAATTTTTTTACTTTAAAGATTCTATACTAAACCCAAGTTTTATTAGCTCTTAAAGCTCCTAAAGAGGAGAACTGAGAGTCACCAGACATTTTTTCTGCTTGCAGCTGAACCTGTTTTGAAACAGTCTGTGTCTATAGAGTTTGTTAGATGTACGCATAAACAGCTGTAGTTAATGAGCAATTTTAAAATTTTCTTTGCCACATTAAGTCAAATATGATGAGGTAGAGATTAAAATACATTAGTTCAATTGTAGTGAAAGAAGCCTTCAGCTGTACACTAGGGTAATGGACTTCCTAAGGGTTTGATCCTGCAGCTCTAGCACATACTCATTTCTCATCACCATCATGAGTTCAGTCATCACATGCAGACTATAAAGTCATATCCATTTCAAGTCATTAAGCAGAGCTTGCAAGTTGAAGCTGGTGGGAGTTGTGCAGATATCGGACAGTAGCTGGCTCTGAGGTTTTTGCTAATTTGTTCACCATCCTTTGAAGCACAAAAGCAGGAAAGAAAACCACATGAAATATTAAATCATCCCACATTTCCAGGAAGGTTCTGAAACAATTAAAAGCTACTACCCTAATGTATAGATGTTAGTTGGTTCTCTAAGAAAGCCAGAAAAATTGTCATAGGAGGAATAAACTTTCTACTTACAAGTACAACAGCAGAGTTTATGTTTGGTTGTTATCCACTGAGCAATAACATATCTATTGAGCACTTAATAAATAACTGTAAAAGCACAGGCTGTTATATTTCAGGCAATAGTGATTTTATTAGGAAATTGATTTAGGTATTCCTCCAACTTTGAAGACATACAACCGTCATAAATTTAGATCTGGACTGGGACAAAAACTGACAAAGAGAATTTATAAAAACGTGAGGAGACAGATGGCAACAAAAGAAATGTTTCAACAAAAACTAGATAAAATGTATTAAGAAAAATCTACATTCCAGCCTGAAAATTACTAACAGCAAATTATCCCTTCTTTACTTTTAAAAGTAGTCCTGCTTCTTGTCTGTAAACTACTTTGTTCTCTTTCCAAATTCTTCCTTCAAACTGATCTAAGTTACATTTTAAATCAGGTAGTGATAAATTTCCATGACTAATTACATCTAAAACCTACTGAAAATATATCTTTGCCACATTTCTTCCAAATATTTTACTTTTAATTTTGAAATTGTTTCATTTCAAAACATCCCAGATGTTTTATTGATAAAAAACATTTAAAACATATCAGATCAAACAAAATACTTTTCTCTAAAACAATTTAAAAATTTTAAGATAGATTTGCACAGCTGTAGGGCAAAAGAAGAATAGCTGATGTTGACAAGCAGCTGTCGTGCAACACGACTGCTTCGCAAGTGATTCATAATTGTCTCTCTTGAAACTTGTGCTCCCCCATCTGTCTGTTGTATCCGTTACAGAGAGGAACATGTCTCTATGAAATTATGAAGTACATTTTGCATTATGTTCGAACACATGTTTAATCTTGCCCAAAGCAAACCTATCAAATTCCTTGCCAGACAGCTGCCCTTCCTGCAAAAGACGCTTGACATCTTAGTGGAAGGATAACACTGAAAAACCATTGAAGCTGCAATTTGAAGCCTACATCTTCAACTGTCAAGTCTGCTTCAACGGTTTGACCAAAGTTATTCCATGGAATAGCTATTTAATGCTAGGCAGGGGGTCACTAGGACTGGGGAGACAACTTAATACAGAAAGGAAGCCTCTGAGAAGACCGGCAGAAGCCATAGTTAAGACCTGCTCTGTACTGAGAGAGAGGAATCACACCAGAGTAAGAGGACTGAAGAGGCAGAAGGGGTTTGGCCTGCTCTAGGACACACACAAGCAGGGATTGATTCATCTCATGCATCTTCACAGAGCTATGTCCAAGCAAGCCAGCCCCAGCTCTGTTTAACAGAGAGAAATTAGAGGCTGCTTTGAGTATGAGACTAACCAACCTCCTGAGATCCCTATTTCCTTCCACTGACCACACTGTGAGTCTCTTCTAGGTATGACTGAATTGGTATGACAAAGTTACAGTTTCAAGTTACAAAAAATCAGGCAAAAGCATTGAATTGCTCAATTAGACTGTTTACACCTTTATCCTCCTGATCCCAACATCAATCTCAATTCCATGCTGCAGGCCTCTGCTCCTTGGCACTGCCAATAATGTCTATTAATTGAATGGATCCATTTTTAAACAAACATTTTTTCCTTTTTTTCCCCCAAGGACTTTTCTTTTTTTCTTTTTTTTTTCTTTTTTTTTTAAAGTTTCCTAAGGGGAGAATAAATTGCCTAATCTAACTCTAGAATAACCAACAATTTTTTGTGAAGAATAGAAAATATGACTTCAGATCATGCTTTATAGAAGATAGAACCAGGCAGACCAGCCAGAACAAGGACAAGTACCCAATCTCCTGAGTCGAGTCTGAAAAAAGTCCCGATGCCATGGATGTTCTTTTTTTTTTTTTCCTTTTTTTTCTTTTCTTTCCTCTTTGGGTTTTCCTCCATCTTTTGCATTAGCTTGCTTTGGCAAAATAAAAAAAAACCCAGTGTATTCTGAGTCAGTCTTAAGTCCATTTCATACTCAGTAACATGAGCTTCATGTTACAATCCAATTATACAAGACAACCCAAATTTTGGTGCTAAGGGCAGGAGGATCCTATACCACCAATCATCAACGGTGTGTTCTGCGACTGAGACTGTCCCATGTAAGGAAGGTGTGTTTATGTTCCACCCAAAGCCAGCTGAGGTGGGACACTTGCCACATACAGGAGATGCCTTGCATCAACTTAGACTGCAAGTTCTTTAGGTCAATAGCTGATATTGTACCTCTCTAAATTGATGGTTCCCAAGCTTTCTGGATAATTTTTAGCCCGCAGTACTTCTGCAGAGTTCCATGTTGTTGGGGTCTCCTCCCCCGCCGTGTAGCCCTGGGAGAGGGGCCCTGAGGGCACAGACACGGGGCTTCCCTGCTCCTGCTCAGCCTCGTTCCCATTGGTTGGTTTGTGTTCCCTGCGCGGGCAGAAGGACCCTTGGTCCCGTGACTGGAACAGTTCCTCGGCAGAGCTCCGGCCATGCGGCTGGAGAAATAAACATCTCTGAAACATCTAGCAAGAATCTGTCTGTCCATATATATTTCCTTTCCACGGGACTCCTGGTTTGATATATGCGTGTTGCAGGATCCCCACTGCAACAAATGGTGGAGAATTGAGAGCAGAACGATCCCCGATCCCTAAGCGACTGATTTGTGTGAATAAACCCTGGAAACTTTGGATTCCTCTTCTTGGTTTTGCTTTGCTATTCCGTATCTAAACTATGGAGGAACAGTGGGAAGACTCTTGGCTCTCCGAGCCGCATATGGACATTTATCTTAAACTTAAAACGATTCTTGAACAACGATTTGTAAATTTTAGCTTGATTCAAGCTCAAAAAGAACTGAAACACTTCCTGGCATGGTTGTTTAAGAACTTTTTCTATGTTTCTTGGGATTTAATTCTTACCAAGGGCTTTTGGAAAACCGTTTGGACACAGTTAATACTGGAGTCAAAATATATGCCGATGGAAGAATATTTTCGTGAATATTATTTAGTTACCGAGACTGTTGAGCAATGTCAGCTGTGTCCTGGCGAAGGGAAGCCTGGCGCAGGGACCGTGCGGCCCAGGCCACGTGCACCGAGCGCTCTGCGAGCAGCAGCGAGGCAGTTCCCGCGCGCGGGCGGAGCCACGCGAGCCGCAGTGTCGGTGGTGGCGCGGGGCGGTCGTCGCTCGGGGGCCCGGCCGAGACGTGGGTGCAGCGCCTGGCAGCGGCAGCGAAGCTGCGACCAGAGGAGGCGACGCACGGAGAACTGAGCGGCGCGGCCCGGCCCGGCCCGGCCCGCGCAGCCCCGAACGCGACCCCGGGAAGAGCGCGCAGGCACCAGCAGCCCCGACAATTCCAACACGGGAGCGACTGAAGGAGAGAGCAAAGACGCAGCGAGACAGAAAACAGCAGCCACTCGGAAAAAGGAAAAGATCATAGTAACTAAGATCTTAGGGATAGTAAAATGGTATAATGTTAAGCAAAATTATGGTTTTATAACAAGGTGTGACAACCAGCAAGACATATTCGTGCATAGAACTGCTATTAAAAAGAATAACCCTGAAAAATGCATCCCAAGCTTGGGAGATGGAGAGGTGGTGGAATTTAAAATTATACGAGGTAGAAAAGGGTTACAAGCATCGCAGGTCACTGGGCCTGATGGTGTTCCTGTAAAAGGCAGTAGATATGCAAAAAATCGTGGTCATGTTAGACAGTATCTCCATTTTAAGCCCCCCCTACAGTCTCCCTTTCCTAATCCCACCTTTCCCTTTTACCCTATGTCCTATTACCCCCAGTGTATTCCCAATCCGTTTTTTCATCCATGGTTTCCCTCACAAAACCATGCTTTTGCCAATTGTTTCCCCAGAAATCCCTTTCCAATGCCGAGTGGGGGATGAAAAGGGGGAGGGAAGAAGTTAAACCCTCTCCTGCCTCAGTTTCCCCACAAAGCATGCTCAGAGAGTCCTGTCTCCCTTCTGTCAGCCCTAAGATGTTCCACAGAATCTGATTGGACATTTAAAGACTCAGGAGGGTGGCTTGTTTTGTCTTGAAACTGTTCTTGTAATGTTTATCCAGTTGTTCTCATTCTCCTTTTATTAAAATAAAACTGGTGAGGTGTTGGGGTCCCTCCCCTGCCATGGAGCCCTGGGAGAGGGGCCCTGAGGGCACAGACACGGGGCTTCCCTGCCCCTGCTCAGCCTCGTTCCCATTGGTTGGTTTGTGTTCCCTGCGCGGGCAGAAGGACCCTTGGTCCCGTGACTGGGACAGTTCCTTGGCAGAGCTCTGGCCATGCGGCTGGAGAAATAAACATCTCTGAAACATCTAGCAAGAATCTGTCTGTCCATATATATTTCCTTTCCACGGGACTCCTGGTTTGATATATGCGTGTTGCAGGATCCCCACTGCAACACCATGTACCCTGATTATGGGTAGGATCAGAACAAGGATCAGAACACAAAACACATATTGAAGACTGGCACTGAACACAACTGTGTCTTTGCTGCAACCCCTGTGATAATCTGAGAATTACAGTTCTGAATCAGGGAGCACAAGACTGTTTCGCTTAAGCACAAACCTAAGCCCAAACAGCAACAAACCCACAGTGTTATTGTTTTATTCTTCACCATACATATGGGACTATTCAAGTGGTGAATACCATTAGATAAAACTGTAGTGGGATAAGAGAATTGCACCATTGCAAATTTCCTGTGGAGGAAAAATTAGTCTCAGCATAAAATTGGTCTCAAGTCTCAACAACTTTTGTACATGCCCACAAATTTAAACATAGCTTTTGGCAAGTAAATAACTGGTCCTCATGCTCAAACTGTGAGCTCAAACTCATAGCCTTGCAACAACCTCCCATCTTTCACTGATGATTAAAAATTTTATGTGAAACACAAGAAACCCATACATGAATCATCTCCGGTTCTTCTCTCAATTCATAAGGAAAATTGTTCCCAAAGTGCTTCCCATCCAGTACTTAATGTCTTTGACCATCTACTGCTAGCCACATAGTAACAATATACGAAAATCCAGGTTTCTTTCTCAGAATTTCAACAAGTAATAAGGTAGAGAACGGAATATCTGTACTCGCGCAAACTTAACACGAGCTCTTTGCATTTAAACAATCTGTCAAACCTGTAAGATTTCTTTAGGGTACTTCAGGTCCAGAATACTACAGCAGAAAGGCATAAATGTATTTTATAATTTATGTGCCTGAAGGACATCAGATTACAGGCAAACTTCATTAAAGAACTTCAAAAAGTATTTATATATAAAAAACAGAAACCTTTTTGGAACAGCTTTTATGCGTTTAGCAGGAAAAAAAGCAATTTTAAAAAAAGTAGTCAATCAAGTAAGTGTTTTTCCACTTGTGGTTGTGCTTTATCCATTTAATTTTTTCTGTTCACACCCCAATATTTAAAATGGTTGCCTATGCAGGCACATAGAATGATATTATGAAACACAGAAACACAAATTTATGCTTCAGTGTTATTGCTTATGGATGGTCCTTACAGTGTGTTTTGGCTCAAAGGCACAACTCATTCTTAATTTCCTCTCTTTGATATGTTTTCTGCCCTCAATGATGCCCTCAGTGATAAAAGATCTCCAAGGATATCAGCTCAGAAGCAGCACAGAGGTATCTGGAATATTTGTTATGCTATGACTGCAGCTCATATGACCTCATCTGGTTTGACATGACTGGTAGCAAAACCTGTTGATGGGTTATCTGCATTTTTATCGAGACAAAAAAAGGATTGAAATTATTTTCTCTAACTAGAAGGACAGTTCCACTTCCTGTCACTCCCTGTATTTAAGGACCACAGAGCTCTGTGTAGCCTTAACTGAAATGTTTTATTGATTTACACATCAAACTGAGTTTGTTCTGTCAGCTTTGGGGAAATTTTCCACTTTATCCAAGTACTGGTTCAGTCCTTCTAATACCAATAATATAAGGAATATCAATGCCAATTATATACTACTCTGTTTACCATCACAAAAATCCTAGAAATTTGCCTAAGAAGAGCTCTCCAGAGGGCATCCAGTCAACTGCCAAGCACAGAGGGGGATTAAATACAGGGGCCACACACATCAGCTCACTGGCTGAGCATTTCTTCACCATCTCCCATGAAGGGGATTATACAGTTTTGTTAAGCAACCTGTTCCAGTACTTCATCTTCAAAGCAATTAGAAAGCTTTTCCCGGCACATGGTGTTTTGGTAACAGCATGTATTCTGGCTCAGGAGAGGTTTGGATGGCAAGGGAGTATGTGTACGGGAGTGGCCTTTGGCAGCAGGAAGTACTAGGGTTGTTGCTTTTGTAACTTGGGAAGTTGCCCTAAAATCTTTCTTGTGGGCAACACCTCAGGAAGTTTAGTCAAATTTTGTTCTGTCACTGATCATGTTTTTGAATAGTTTAAATCCTTGGGTACTGATTTTATCACAACTTACACTGCAACTTTTCTACAGTATTTCAAACCAGAAAAACAAATCCATTAACTACTTTTCTTTTCATACAATGTTAGTATAGTCTTTCCTTCAACAGAAAACTTACCAATATACACAGAGAGCAAATAATTTTTTTTTTTAAATAAAGCAAAAGTTGGTCTAAATAAAAAAACACTTTTAAAAATGCACACATAAAAAAAAGTCCTTGATTCTGTAAAAAATTATTTGTATATTTAACTCTTTTACAATTTAAGTGGCAATTCTAGCAAAATAAATTAATTAGTGGGAACTGTGCAACTAAATCTTTTTGAGGAAACTTAAAAATCCCTTTGAATGTCTCCTACAGATCATGTCAAGGAGAGAAAAATAATTTGATGAGACTACTATGTTGAGATTCAATTGCAACAATTTTATATAGTGATGTAAGGTATCTTTATTAAAGGCTGCTCCTTGTTGGTGCTCTGCAGTTCTTGGCAGACCTGAGCACAAGTGGAACTGTTAGTTTATAGCAGTCAGGTCTACTGGTCTTTTGGTTGTGTCTGGGCTCCCATCAATGTCAAATTAAGTGAATTTGGCTTACAGGCAAGAATCTGGCTGTGTTTCTTTAATTGATAGTTCAGCAAGAGATTGAAAATATATATGTGTGTGTATGCAAATTGGTTTTATTCTTAACTTTAAAAAAGTTTCTCAAACATATACTCAGTTTTGGTTTTCCTCTTGTTTAATTCTTGGGTAATTGAATCTTGATTTCACCAATGCAAAAGGGTGAAAAATGAATAAAAAAGTCACTGGAGGCCTAGAGACAGCTCTGTGGCAGGAAGGAAGAAAAAAACACTGCTTATATCTGTTATTATATGAGGATATTCCATTTAATCATAACCCTCATCACAAAGGACTCCTCAGGAGAGTATTGCAAATCAAAATTTGCATATATTGTACAAAGATTCAGTTTTATTAAACTGTATATGTCTCTAATATTTTGGCAAATTATTATAAATGGGACCAAGTCCACCACAACTTTAGGAAGTATCCAGGCCCATATGCCACCCGAAATACAAAGACGCCTTGTAATTTTGCAGTTTGTTCTCCTTTTATTTCAGTTCAAATGGCTCACATTTTCCTGCTCCCTACAATCTTATTTCCCTTCTGAAAATCTGAGCTAGTGTCTGTCTCCTGGAGCCTTTCTGCCAGACATATGGCATTACCTTCCATGTGACACTGCTGATCATCTTGCTCGAAGGGCAGTTCTTCCTACCCTGTCCTCCCCTGACATTTTAGAGAGAAAATTTAGCTGAAAATTTTCACAGTTTTCAGACTAATTATCCATTCCCTCATGAAACAGTAAAAGACAGCATTTGTGGTGCCTAAGGAACTCTTAAATTAGGCAGGCTGATTTTGAAAATTACAAAAACTTAATGAAAAATCAGACATTCACTAAAATTACTCCATACACATTATTGCAAGACATACTTACAATTTTCAGGCATCTTAAAATCTGGTTTTAATAGGTTCTCAATTTAATGGTTTTATAACAGTAAAGGTGACAAGCCAATAAAAATATTTGGCAAGTAATATTTTTTTCTAGAGTGGAATATAACGAACCCAAGTTAAGACAGATACAACAATGTAACCAAGTCCATGTCCATCATCCTTGAAAGAAAAATTGATCTGTAATTTACCATGGAAAAAGCTACAAAATTGTGGGTTTGCTATAAAATGGTACTGAACATTTCAACCCAATTTGGGTGACAGAGTGCAAAAAGAAAGGGGAAAAAAAAGAGAAAGAAAAGAAAAAACAAATAAAAGGAAAGAACTTAGAGCAAAGAAACTGTGTTTGATTTGGATTTATTTTATTTCATAAACAAAAGAAAAAACTCTGGCTCAGGAGAGCAAAAATTAAGGCATGAAAAAGGAGGGAAAAAAAATTCACCTCTTCCTTAACTATACATTCCTACACAGCCATTGCATCCACATAGAACTCTTTCCAAATTGCTAACTGAACAAAGAAATAACTTGGTTCCTTATGCTTTGATAAAGTGTGTGCACAGAAGCCACTGACAGGAGACAAACTTCTGACTACACTAGCACTTTTTTCCGAGGAATGTCTTGTCTCTATAAACATGACAGCATCAGGGTCAAAACTGCATTTCATTTCAAGAGTTTCTAGCAGAATACAAAATTACCTTCTTGGTTATCTCATCCAGGATATTTGTATTTTTCCAGTAACCTATGCATGTCCAAATCTCTCTCTCACTACAAGCTGCTACTCTAAAATATGCAGAGGAAGTAATAACAGGAAATTCACGTCAAAACAACAGAATCATTATATGCCATCATGAAAGATAAAAAGGGGATTTACATTATCTTTGGCAAGATTCAGAGAAGCAGAGCAATGAACTCTATGAAATGTATGGTTTAGAATTTGAGGAATTAGCCCAAAACAAATGCCATGGATTTGGTTCTTCCATATGTTCCAGCTAGGTTTAAAAAGGCCAGAATTTTGGCAAATACCACTCAGTGTCTTCTGGCAAAAACCTTAGTCCACTGACAGTGCATAGAACTGAGTGCTATTTTAGTGAAGAAGAATGAATACAAGGCAGCTCTTACTACTTTGAATGAGATATTTAGAATGGATACTTGGAAAAATTTATTTAAGAAAAAAAGTAGTCAAGGATTACATGACAGAAAGTGTAGGGAGGAAAAAGAGAAACTTCAGGCCATACAAACACAAGGAAACAGCTTGCTATATGACTTCTACTAAGGTCAAAGAGGCAAAGCAGCTTTCATGACACAGAAGCTGTGGAAAATCCCCAGGAAATAAGAGATCAAAGCAAACCAGATCTCAAAAATAGGCCAATTTTTCCCAACATTAAACTCTAGATCACGTAAGTACTACTTCCAGCATATAATGAACTTAAGCAAAGTACTTTTTTTCCTTAATGTCATGATTTTTATCACTCCTAAAGTAATAAATACTTGGAGTAGATTGATAGATTTTCTTTTTTTAAACATAAAAAAAAGAAGAGGCTGTCTCAAACTATTATATGAATGCTGTAATCAGAATAATCCACACAGAGGAGAGAAATCCTCTTCCCAAGGCCAGACTTAACACAACATAACTGAGTAAGTGGGCTGCTGCAAACACCACACAAGCTCATCTGTAGCCAGTTGACTGCAAAATAGAAGGAAGGTATAGGAGGGCTGAAAGCTCAAGCCCCAGATTAAAACCAGAAAATACATATATATTTCTTAATTGTCAGAATAATTAACCAACAAACATGTAACAGTGATCTTTTCATTACTGGCAATTTTTCAGGTAACATTAAATTTTTGCCAAAAAGACAGACCATAGTTCAGCTACAATGATTAGAGACTCAGAAATCCAGACCAGATATCATGAACTATTCCCATCATCTAATGGGTCAGATAACCTCAGTTTTAAGAAGAAACTAATCATAAAGCCCATCAGCAAATATAAATGTAAAGGAGAGAGACTGAGAGCTAGATGTGTGTACAGTGTATTTCTCAGGCAGAAACAACCCTGACACTGCGGACCTCAAATTCAGCCTCTGTTTTCTAACAGTAAGAGGAAAAGGCAACTGATGTAACACAGGTAGCCCCAAGACATTGAATTATTATCCCAAGGTACGAGAGAATGAAAACAAAGATAGGCGTTTCTCCCCTCTGTGTTTTCTCTTCTCTGTCCTCTGAAAAGGGTGGGAAATAACCTTGAGTTGGTTACTCATTGTCCTGGATGTTTGGAGGTAGACAGGAAAGGAGTAATATCCAGCTCCAGCTTTGAACACAGAAAAATAGATTGATTCAGGGAAGGGCTACTTCTGCTTTAAAGAGATTTTGAGGTGTTTCTAGCATGGCTAGAGCTGCCACAGGGCTGACCTCCATCCCAGGACTCAGTGGTAGTTTTATTTACTGATGGTGAGACCAATCTGCTCACGTATAGCACGTATTTGCTTGAGGTGGCTGGTTTTTCTAAATGTCAAAAAAGACCACGATAAACATGGAATTAAGCATGTCTCTATATACACACAATCTCTCCAATAATCTAAACCAAAACATACATTATTAAAACATTTTAATGTCTTCACCTAGACATTTACTGGGAGACTTGGAGAAGAAAGTGGAAGGGAATTGACTTGCTTTCCAAGTGAACACAGCAAGACTACGACTTCTCTTGTCATCTGTTCAAAGAGAGGAGTTTGGGCTGAAATAGCATCTCTGTATTGAACTACTGCAAAACACTGAGCAGCTGCTGTTGCTCAGAGGTTTTCCTAGCTTGTATTCATCCACATTTTATTTAATGTGGATCAGGCGGGAAGTTAAATTTTTTCTCATAAGCTTGTACTTGAGTAGGGATGGGTGCTCAAAAACTTGTCTTTTCCTTCAGCTGTATCAGCTGCTATAATAAAAGATAGCACATCTCCCTATAAACCATAAGCTCTCCTTTCATCAGTGGAAGCTGAAAGCACCATTTTCCCTCTGACAAAGGCAAATGTTGAATTCAGAAGGCTGAAAAGAAGCAAGTGTTGGGCATTCAACAACTTGATGAGATCCCATAGAAAAAAATCTAAAAAGCAGATGTCGGTTATAGTGGAAGTCAAAGAAAAAATGAAAGCTGTAACAAATGAAAAAGTATTAAAAAAGAACCCAGACAGACACCGGACTGCTTTGATTTTCTGATTGTCTGGTCCCAGTTTCTGTGTGATTTGAACTAGTTTCAATCTGGCCCCAGGTGAGTCAAGGGTAGGTGCATATTACTGTAGGAATCAAGGCTTCTCAACAGTATCTTCGCTCCCTCCAAATGCAACAGCATTTGAAGAGCTAAGTACTCTTAGTGCAGATTGAGACACCAGGCCACAAAGGCCTGTTAATCCAGCAGCACCTGGAAATACTGCATATTAACAGTACTGTTTCAAATGCCTTACTCGGACCTAAGCCACACACATATTAAAAGGTGTGAAAAATATGATGTATCATCAGTGTGATCCTGTGGCTCTGCAAGGAGGGGCTGAGTTCCCATCTGATAACGAGTTTGCCTTTTTCCCCCTTGTTAATGGTGTGAGGTTGATTCCTAGTAGTGGAGCACCACCTCACTAGTTCCAGAGGAGTCTGAATCACAGCAGGCTACCCTGCGCAATTTTTGGAGGAGGAGACAGAAAGCAGGAGCACCATTATGGCTTCACAGCTGTCACTGTGGGTTTTCCTTAAAGTGGGAGAAGAAAACATACCCCTTCATCCTATGAAGTTTACTAGAAAAACTACTTTAGGCTATTGGCAGACCTTTTGAAGATTCCTGGGAAACAGCTGGGCTGAGAAGCATTATAGTTATGGCACTAAGTAGGTAACTAGATGAGTAAATGTCCTCTGTCATTCCTCCTGTTTCTTGCTAATCCCATCAAATCTGGAAAAAAATGTTTGTTTTCTGAAAGGAGGGAACAGTCATGCATTTAAAGTCTGATGAGAGAAAATTTAGAGGTTTTTCAAGTGACAGAAGATGGGAGTGGTGGGAAGAGGAAGGAGAGAGAATTACACTCCCAGAGTGCTCATGAATTTGTGTAATTATACAATTGGAGGTAGATAGGAAAGGACTAATATCCAGCTCCAACTGCGACCCAGTATAAAAACTGGAATTTCAACAACAAAATTGTATTCTACTCTAGGGGTAGCACATATACTACTCCCCTTTACTTTAGCTTGTATGTATCTGAGAGGTTTATTCCCAATACTAACTTGGAGGTAAGATCACTAAAGGAAAAAATGCCATGTGTGAACACAAGGAAAAACAGAATATGAAAGGGTCACTGATAAGTAATTACCTCAATTTTTAAAACATGTCTCTAACCACGACACAGCTGCCTGATGACATGGAGGCCATTACAGTTAAGGATTTACCAGTGCTTTTGTTTTCAATTCCTACATCCAGAGCTTTATAACTTGTCCATAAACTTTGGCAAACTGATATGGTTAAGCAAAATAACACCTTCTTAAATATTGACCTGGCTGTGTCATTAAATTGGCTCCTAAGCCTGAAAAACACACAGAAAACAGAAAGAGTTTTCAAGTAACATGATTTAATAAGAGACCTCCTATTTAATGTGTAAGGGGTTGCATCACATCCATCACAGACGTTTTCTCAGCTGCAAATTTACCATAAGAGGCATTGCATGCTTTCCTCGAGAAGCTAAAAGAATTGCAGAAAGCATCCATTACGAGATTACAGCTGTACCTTTCTATTTATAACCTACAGATGATAACCTAATTCTCACAGTTCATGGCTTTTTCACGGCCATTTTGATTTTCGTGAAGAAGCCTGAGGACAACTGTGTATTTCATCCTCACATAACAACATTTCATGAATTGTTTGTAAAGCACAGTAAGAAAGCAAAATATTTACAGTACTTCTTGCTCTGAGGTGAGTTGAAAGTAGCCCCAAAGCTGAGTTTCTCAGTGCCACAAAATGTCTTCCTGAATACAACCCTCCCCCGACAAACAGCTGTATGGACTTTTTCTTTAATGTATGGTATCCTTGTAGGAGGAAAATAACTTGTTTTGAAAAAGCGCTTGAGGCAAAGTTTACCATTGCTTAGATAAATGTTTACAGTAAGATTTCTAACGTCCATAAAGTCAAGATGCTCTTTGATATTTGAAAAAAAAAAAAAAAAAAGCAGATGTGCACCTCCACCTCATGTGTGAGAGATCCCTTGAAAAATTAGACCTTATCTTCAGAGTTCAGGACTCAGATTGTTTGCATATGTACAGAATAAGATTTTTTCAAAATAGCCATAAATTTTTCCCCCTGCAATCTGTATGAGTTACATACACGGAAAAAAAAGGCTGATTCCAGTGTTAAGAATCTACCAGAGAATTAATATGAGTTAATATGAAAAAATGTCTGACACCAAAGGAAAGCAAGACCTACATTGCAAAGTTTTGTGGGGTTTGTGCCTACTGGTGTATTGGAGACAATTCCAACCCTGCGTAACTTTGGACAAAATAAAATTGTATGTAACATCTTTACAAAAGTGCATCTGGCAACAAATTTTATTTTAAAATAAGTAGAAATTACAAATGCAAGCATTCATGCACATATATCAAAATGCACACAAAGATAAGTAAATAAAACCAGTAATTATTCAGCTGAACACAAGAAACATCCAAATAGAACAGTATGTGAAATATATTGTGATCCAACTCTATTACTGAAGGTCATTATATTTCTCTTCATAATAAAAATGAACACCTTATTTCAAACACGAAAGTCCAAACTTGCCTCCCAAGTCCTTAGAGCAAATTAGTTTGTTTAACATTAGACATAAAATAATTGTTGATGAAAGGCAAATTACCTTCAAACCACCCACACAGTTCTCACAGGCTCTAAATTTGTAAGGATGCATTAAAAAAATTAATATTAAAAGAATATTTAGCTCTGTTAACATCACTTATAGTAGTCTTAAATACTTAATAGTATTAAAAAGAAACCAGATTACTCACATGAACATTCAGAAATCTAATAATTAAAATGTCTAAACGGCTGAATTTACAGTTCAGCATGCTGAAATCACAGTTTACAAAAAAGGTTCATGGTGAAAGAGTGGCAAAATGCGCAGCCACAAGTTGCATAAAACAGGATATCACATAAAATGCTCTCGTAGAACAAATAATGCCAGCAATTATCAGGTGCGGCACCACTAACTACACATCTGACGGGAAAAAAAAATCCAGTTCTGTTCCAATTATTAGCAAATATTTATTTTTTTCTTTAGTTTGTAAATGTCAAGTACTTCTTCTAAACTATAGCATCTTAAAATTATTAGTGGATTTCTTAACATTTGAGTAAGCCATAAAGGCAATATGTTGATTTAGATTAAAGCAATGTATTAACTTTCCTACAAACACTGCCCTCGGTATTTGACTTACAGGTGGTGCATTGCTGTCCAAAATACTGTCTAAAAACCACAGTGTTAGGAAGTGGGCAGAAAGGCTGCAAAAAGTAAACAAAATAAGTAAAAGACCCTTATTCATTCTAGATTAAATTCACCCCTGTGCAGAGAGCTGGCACAAGACTTGTGTACTTCTTATGTCTTACTTAAGTCCCATTTTAGGAATGAGTGGATAAATTCATCTGTCACAAATATTTCTTGGACTCTATAAACAATGTCTTTCCTCTCTCCATGCATGTGAATTTCTGCCTTTCCCGCAGTATGCCAATCCTGATTAAAAAACAGTAAATAATGAATTTTCTAATGTCTGAAATATCCCAGTAATGTCCCTGATTTTCCATGAGCATGTACACAAGTTTCAGCCACTCTTGGAATAACTTATCATTACTGTATTGTTCTTTAATTTTCTCCTAATAAGGGACTATTAATGGAATACTGAACAACTTCCAATTTTTTTTTTATCACTTTAGCCTTCTATTCTTCTAGGACAACAAATTGTAACATGATAAAATTCAAATAAAAGAAAATGTTTTATTTTAGAATTCATGCAGGAGTTTACCCATACTACAAAAATACTTCTTTTTCCATTTTTCTATTGAGACAGAGAATTTAGGGACATGCCAAAACTTTTTCCAGTTGGAAGCACTCTATCCAAATGCCTTCCAGAAGGTATGCTCCCCAAAATTTCAACTTGGAAGGGTGCAGCTTTGGTAATCTAGAAATGTATGCCACAATGAAATGAAAATAGAATATTGCTGTTTTACTCTGGTTCAGCTCTAGTGCACTGAAATGTGACCTCGACATCTTGCTTCAAATCCCTTTAAAATCCCGTTAAGATGCACTTCCCAAGGTTGTTAGGCTTGAGTGAATTAGTCTGAGCTTCTGGTTCCTGAGAAGGTGTACCTTGCGAGGGCGTTTCCTGCCACAGGGCACGCAGAGCCGCGTGCCCCAGCGCCACACTCGGGCATGGCCAGAAGAGGCATCTGCTGAGATTAAGTGATTTGGGACCTGGAGGGAAGCAGCAAAACAGCTCCAATGCCGCCGATGAGTCGCTTATATACTCCTTGTCAAAACCCACCCGGATGCTTTCCTATGTAACCTGCTCTAGCTGACCCTGCCTTGGCAGCAGGGTTGGACTGGATGATCTCCAGAGGTCACTTCCAACTCTAACTATTCTGTGATTCAGTGATTCATAGCAAGAAAAAGGTGTCTTATCCTAGGTGCAGAAAGTTAAGTTTTGCCTACAAATCGGATCACACTGTGGAAAGAGTTTTCCTGCTGGGAGTCTTGAAGAAAAGAATGTTTTGTTCTCTGACAAGCTCCATTACAACCGAGAGCATTACAGGCAATATTTTGCTATCTTTACAGTAATATATGGTGTTTCCATGAAAAAAATCAGAATGCATTTTGACATTTCCAACCCAAAAATTGCAGTCCTCACACCTACACATACAGACAAGCCCAAAAATTCAAATTTTTCTCTCATACTAGCATTAAAATTTACTTCTGAATGTTTATAATAAGCCACCCATTCCTAAGTCATTAGCTCTAGTGAAGTAAATTTTTAAAATTATTAAAAGACCAACACTGAGCAAAGAATCACAGATTATGTGTATAAATACCAAGAAAAACTGAAACTTACCCATAAGACTGTAATGTTAGCTATTTTAAGAGACAAAAACAACCTCCCACAACACCTGCATTTAGACCTGACGTCATGCAGTGCTAGAAGCAAACTTAGCAAAGCTTGATAGTCTGTCATGATGTACAACATCCTCCAACCCTATTTTTTTAGCCTACTTCCACTGATGGTTGTTACCAACTTCTCAGTAGCTATAGGAGAAGACACTTTACTCAAAAATGCACAGGCTAATCTGCAATGGTACTGTTTTCATACTGAATCCCATATGAGCAGTTTCTTTGAAGCAGAAATACATCTTGTGATTCCTGGAGACTGGCAGTTACATCTGGAAAGCTATACAATTTTAAAAATGCCAAACACTACAAACACGAAAAAAACCACAGTCCAACACAAACCAACCAAAAAACCAACCAAACAAAAAGGAATATTTTAGTTAAATTTTCCTGATTAGGAGTATAAGGTCACTGAGAAACGCATTCCCATCAAAGAGTAAAGATTCTATATTTGGGTTTTTCCTTAGACTGACAGCTGCTAGACATAAGAAGTACAAGTTATACTGAGAGGTTTTACATTTCATGATACCCTTGTTGAAATATCTGAAATACTGAACAACTAATACAGAAACAAAAAATCTATGTTATGATCTGGGAGAACATAAAAGATGGCTCTATGGAACGCTTAGCAACAGTTGCAGCAAAGATTTTGGATTTAGGTGAATAAATTGTTTCCATTAAAATATCTACCCTTCACCCAGAATGCTGCTCAGTATAGGCAGCCTCAAAACATTGAAGAAATTATCTTCATTCCTTGAACTATGTTTCTGTTGATGCATTGCCCAAGTGTACAAAACAGTATTTCATCTGACAAGATCTACACTGAAATAAAAGCATTTCAAAAAGCATTCTCTTTAAACTGTCTCTGTGTTACACAGATGAAATAAATTTTATAACAAGAATACAGTTCTCCCAGGTTTTAGACAGATGACCTACTAAAGGACAATTAAGAGTGTATCCTGAGGCACTGCTGTGCATAATACATAGGGGACATAGCTCTAAGGGTTTGCCTAAGCTAACCACTGCAAAGAACTGTTTGTGATATCTGTCCTCAGCATCTCAGAAAACGTGCAGGAAGAAAATGACTGTCACCTGGACTAAAATGTACAATTTGCAGTGAAATGTTATTGCTCCCATACAAACAAAATAAAGAAGTTAGAAAAGAGGTGATCAAGAGCAACAAAGAGGTAAAAAATGAAAATAGAGGCCCCCAAAAGAGAAAATACAGATGGAGCGAAAAAAATAGGTTTAGAAACAAATTTTATACATATAGACAGATATATACACACACACTTAGTATTCTGCTCCTTTTTTTCTCTGCTACAGTGTTTTTTCCCTCTATGCTATCTCCACACGAGCCACTATGACACCTTTTGGACAGAAATCCCTGAATTGCTGACACCAATAAAACTCTTACTGGCTTCAAGAAGTTCAGGTATTCAACTCACATCACCACTTTCCTGTACTGGAAGAACTTTTGATATGGGCCAAGAAAAGGAAAACAGCAAACCAAAATACCAGAAGTCCATGCTTCCCACTGCAGGGACAGCATGTGAGCTGTGCTCCCAGACAAGCCACAATTTTGAACAAATTACACCCTCCTCAGCCATACCTTGCTATTTTACATATGAACCTATGCTGCTTCAAATGCTGGCCATATATTCCAGGGTTTGTCTTCAAGGCAAAGAGCTGTGGTGTATGCCGGTGAGCTGAGCCTGGGGCTCAGGCAGGTGCATTCCACCAGCCTGGCAGCATGGCACGGGCCAGGCAGGGAAGCAGGGAAGTGGGCAACCTTGAATGGCACCCTTTTTGTCTTTGACATCCCCAAAGCTCATACACATCACTGCCCACCTGTTCCCCTTTCTGCAGCTTCCAACTCGACTGCTCCTGGCACTCATGAAGAACTAGCTCCTGCTGCCCAGAAGCCTTTACATAGGCAGTCAGGCCTAGCTACTTTTGGGTTGAAATCCCTTCACTACATGAGTCAGTGATAAAATCCCCATTAATTTCAAAAGGACTGAAATCTTGACCACTGAAGTAATGCTATAGTCCCCATGCTGTCCTAATATTCTCTTTATTCTAGTTGAGAAACATGTTCCTCAGTGTTCTGAGAGTGTCTCGGTTTCCTTGTGAACATCCACTTTCTCTTTGGCTTGGCACTGATGGAAGGACTCCTTTAGATTGCAACTCCCAGGTTTTCCATTCCTAAGAGTTCTCTGCAGAGACAACACACTAAAACTCACTGGGATGATAAAGTGTCTCTTGTACTTCCATCTGCAAGTGAACTTTTTATTACACCTTCACCTACTAGATACACTTCTGATGAACTGATGGGAAGATGATGTCATTTCTGCAGGGAAGCACTTCAGTATTTTCTCAGGTATTCAGTCAAGTCTTCCATGTCTCCCATGCATTTTGCTCATGATGCAGCAATTTAAAATTCTCCCTTTATGAGTTAAATAGAAACAAAAATTACATAATATTGACTGAACACCTGAACACTCATGGCAACAATTCTTGATTAAACAGAAACATTTGGAAACATAAAGAACAACCCCCAAATTTTCTCAGTCCTCAAACCGCAGGTAAGTGATGCAACGATGCAGAGTAAAAATCAGATCCAAGTTTTAAATACTGCCATATGGGGGCTTTTTTGCTACTGCTACCACTAGCATTCAGATAAAAATCGTGCACACACCATCCCCACACCACCATATGTCAAGCCTGACTGACAGCAGCACCATATAGTTACAGTCTTTCTGCTTATTATCATGTTTAGCCAGACTACAGAAAAACATTCTCTATTATGACATTAATTAAATTATTTCATGTCTTGATACCCCTAAAATGCTCAGAAGGATCAATCTGATGTTTCTTTAATAAGAGGAGATTCTTAGAGCCAACCTGAAAACAATGAATAGATGACAGTAACAGCTGGTAGGAAAGAGTGCTCCAGTAGAATGAGGAGAATCAAGTCTGAGCACTATCACATAACGTTACTTAATCTCAGTGTCACAAAAGACCATTTTAGTGACCAGAAGTAATCCTTTAAACCAAGGAAGAATGCATCTTTGTTTCTGGTCATTTGAACTGACTCAGGAAATTTAACTTTTACCCAGCTTCTCAAATGACTTTATCCATCTAACTTTAATCGCATAATAGTAGTTGAAAGGGACAGAAAATTAAGATAAAAGTATAACATTTGAACATAAAATATAGTTTTGTCTTCAAAACCTTCCGGGCAAGATTTCAACCCAGCTTTATCCATGTCCAGCTTTTATTCATAATAAGCAGCAGTGCAGCCCTGTCAGCAGTTTAAAAACCGTGCTAATTATGGAAAAAGGAACTCTCAACTCTTTTTAGGAAAGAACTGCTTCTCATTTAACATAGTTATCTCTCTCTTCCACATCCCCTTTCTTCTCCCTAATGTAAAAAATCCTCAAAAAATAAATTGCAGTATGAACCCAACTGGGATAAACTCTTTCTTCAGAACCCAAACCAAACAGAACTGAATGGATTTGGATTCTTTTATCTGGTTTCAGCAAATCAGAAGCAACTCTGTTTTTGCTTAAGGAAATAAAAGCTGTTTATTCCAAAAGGGGCCTTTAGGGTGAAATTCACTTTAGCACAGGAGGTCAGTGAAGACGTAGTCTCTACTTTGGTCCTGCTCAAACCCTCAAAACATGAAATAAGAGGCACAGAAACCCTTGGGTTAGCTGTCCTGTGCTTAGATACAAAAAACTCTTGTGAAGCAAGATGGAGAATCCCTTGTTGACTTTCAAGGGATGGAGTAAACTCATAGTTCTCCTGCTCTTGCATAGTAGGATCACCTGTGACCACTAACCACCTGGGACCTAGCCAAGACTCTGCTCCTTTCCCCATATTTAAACTCAGAATTTTTTTTCTTCTTTCAACTGAACTCAATGTCTGGTCAAATATAACCTGGGATACTGCTTTTTGACTGTAGTCACATTGCAGACCATTTCTTAAGAAGGAAATATCCTAAAGTTACCTATCTCACTTTTCCTATGGATATGTGCATGCTTGATTGCATCAAAATTACCCTTATAATGGTGTGAAGGCAGCTAGATGCAATAGGCTTATAGTAATGAGGGTAACACTACTTGGTTATGACCCATCTTTTTTCCTTGTATTCCTAATGTTAACTTTTCATTCCCTGGTTATGGGATTCTACTTTAGCACTCACACCACCACTTCTATGTTTGTCCTTTCCCGACTTTTCAAAAAAAAACGTGACTACAGTTATCTCGATGGCAGTAGCCCTAATACTGAAGGATTTGAACTGCAGACAAACATTCATATTTTAAAATTTAGTGTCCCACAATTATTTTGGAATTTAAAGCATTGTAAATGAAGCCATGAAAGATTTAAGAATTGATACTTTGCTAGCATGAAGGCCTGTGTGTGGACCTCCTGAAGTACTTCAACCACTGTGTAGTATATTGGAAGCCACCTAAAGAAACCACAGACCATAGAGTGAAAATCCCTCATCTGTGACAATTAAACACTGTCACATGAAATGTTCAAAGTATAAAGTTCTCTGAACAGCATATATTCTAATTAATATACAAAACCAGTATCATTCTATTTAAAGAGAAGGCTTTTTAAGCATATTAAGTTTGTTGTCACAAGTCCACTGTTAGATAAACCCCAGGAGTAAAACCTGGCCCTGCTGAAGGACTGCTTCTCACTGATTTTACCCATGGAATATTATGTTCCATTCCACAGAGTGGAGAAACAAGCATGGAAGCTTCAAACCAGTCAAGAAACATGCGCTGAAGTAATTCAGTAATTCATTTTCCCGTCTGTTCTATCACCACTGGACTAGACTAACTCTCTTTCCCAACAGACCATCTCTGACAACAAATTATTGTCCACTGATAACAATGAGCCAGAAAAAATACGCAATTAGCCAACCGAGTAATTATGGTTTTTATTTTGTATACTTAAAATATTAAGCAAAAAGAAAAGACAATTACATCTTTCCCCACTTTAACTACTGCCCCTAAAACCAAAATAAATACACTCAAAAACATATCAAAAACAAAGCGAGAATTTGTGAAGGGCCAAGTAAAACAAAAATCTTCATATGAAGATTGAGTTTACACAGAGATACTGGAGAGCCACATAATTTACTTTTCCATGTCCTTATCCTACAAGTCTTTGCACACTCACTCACGTGTGTAGTCCCAGTGATTCTCGAGAGTATTCTTGATATGGCTTTTGTTAGCTCTTTTCCAGGAACAGGAATTTCTTCTATCCCATAGCACAAGCATGTATGATCTAGCAGCATAAAACCCATTTGCAAATCCATTAAATACAAAAGGACTCTTCACTTGCATTAAATATATGCAGAATCAGGACCTTCTAACAGATTTATATTGCCTTAAGCAAGGCAGGATTTTTGGGTTTAGGTCAATTGTTTTTATATAATTTTTTCCTTATAAGAAGTTCTGGATCAACATCAATTCCTTGTTTTTTTGTATTATTTCTGATTTGTGGTCCTTCCTGTTATGAGCCTTTCTGATTCCTGAAACAGTAGAATCTTTGCTCAGAACATCTAATATTTTTCCCTTAATGGCATAATAATAATTTCCTCTTCACATTTCTAATTTTTCAGGAGGAATCTTGACCATGTTAGCTTGTTGATACACCCTCAGTAATACAGTTACAGATGCTCTATGCCCACCTCTTTTCTTTTTACACAGAATATTGACCCAGACTTTTGTTTAGCTACCCCAGGAGTGACAAATTACTGTATTTGCACTTATGGTGGTGCCAACATGGAGTCATTCTATACGATGTCTAATTCTTCCAGATTTACATTGCATTCATTACTGTGGTGGTTAAGCAAATACAAGGAAAAAAAAAAAAAAAAGCATTTGAAAGACCTGAAATATTTCTTTTAAAAGAGACTGCAGCCACTTTAAGTGATCCAGGGCAGTATGGCTCCTTCTGTGGGTTAATGTATTTGGCAAAGCAATGTAACTTGTGTAGGACTTGGTGTTAGGACTGTTTGTCCACTCCTCACATTTTAACTCCATGGCTCAGAAACCTGCAGAGCTCATTTACATCTGGAAACTTGCTGCAATACATCTTGAAACTTTAAAACTATTAGATAAAGGTTTCAAATGTATTTTATCATCTAATTCCCATAAAAAGTACTGGAAGCTTTCACTATATTTCAGTTTAAAATTGAACCCACAGGAACCCATTGAATACACATGGGATGAAGCACGTATTCATCCTTAGGGATAGACGTTTAGATGACTGAATACAGGGACATGGATCCAGATTTAGAAGTGTAAAGCACTCTCACATCCCATTGACCAAATCTGCAAAGGTACTTAAGCATCTAACTCCCACTGACATAAACAGGAGTCAATAATCTTAAACATCTGTGTTTAACCCTAGTTTTGAAGTCACTCGTGTCCAGTTTTTAAAGGCATTTCTTGCCTAATATGCTGCTAAGTTCTTAAGGGTATTTCCAAAACTCCAAGAATTCCTATTTGCATGATAAGACATCTTGAAAAGCTAGCCATTATTTTTAAGCTGGGGCTGTAGATGCATCAATTAAATCCAAATTCTCGGAAACATTAAGATACGTCACTGCCACAGAAAGAGGGAAACAGAAGGCCCTGACAGTTCTGAAGATCTTGCCACACGGGATTGCTGAAAGTTCCACACATTTTATTGATTTTTACCAGTTAAGTACAATCTGTGATTTCATATTTGCAATTTAATGGGGTTTTTTTAACTTAGTGCCTTCACTGACCTCCACTACAGTTGTTAAAAGTAGTTGCACTAACGCTCCCACTAATGAGAATTGGACTTGGTCTTTAGTGAGTGAAAGAACTAAGGAAGAGGAGTTTTACATTACTAAATAACTATTTGAAGGAGCGATCATAGCAGTCAGAATTCACACATTCAAGCATAACCACCAGTATGTTTTAACAGAAAATGTTTAAGACATCATTTAATATTCACAGTTCTGGAAGCCATTCTTGTGTCTATAAAGTGATTGTTCTTGGCAATCAAGCATTCTGTATGTGCCAAGGAAATTTAAAAAAACCCAACAAATTGAAGCCAACATACAGCAGCCTTATGTCACAACTGATTTTAAAAAGAGAGATAATGAGATATCATTGTACTGTATTTTTTGATAGGGCTTCTAATTTATGGTTTTTTATTGCAATCAGCACAGGAACTGTTTTTAAAACCCAACTGATTTATCATCATTGCCTGTCTCTGCAGTGCTATTCCTCCTTTAAAGGTATGGAACTTGGGCACAGAGAAAACTGTTCCTCCAAAATCAAACATGTCACCTTACAGCAGAACCAGAAATTTTAAAGCCCTGCAGCTTATTTCATGAACTTTACCACAAGATCATCATTGTTTTCTGTACTTCATTTAAGATCAGATATTCAAACCACTTCAACAGTTTGGGGCTTTAATTGGCTTTGTACCTCCAGTAACCCAGGAATTTTTTAATTCCCATGCATAACTTACATTAAGAATGTGCTACTCCTTCTTAAATAATAAAGAAGTTTCTAATAATAGAGTAATATTTGATGTCCTACTTCTAGGACTAAAGCTTGTTGAATGCATTACACAATGACTTTTTTATTAATAAGGAGAAGCATTGTGAACTCATTGGAGCTTTTAGTAGAAAGTAAACGTTCAGAAAATCAGCATCCTTTTATAGTTCTTACAGTGCCTCTAACAGAAGTTTAATATCAGCACTGTTTAACAGGGAGAGAAGAATCTATTACCTGTAACTATATTTACATTAAACTATTTTAAGAGCCAATTTTAAAGCATGTACTACTTAATATAATACGCATCCTGCCTAAGAAGCAAAACACTTCAGAAGAATAAAATGGCCAACAGCACCACTGTTCTTAGAGCAAGGGTATAATGTTTTGAACTGCTTTTATATACACACACTCTTCTACTTCTTGGAGTTTTGAAATGTTTTTTATCAATAGATGTTATAAGCATGCAGCCAGTGCTGGCTGCATCAATGTTGTGCCACACCAGCTCTACACTGTTTCTACTAAGGAAATTGAACCAATGGAAACAACACTAGGACATTTTGCCAATTCTGGCTGGCAAGTGTAGAACTCCTATGTAGATTTTAATAACCAAGAAATGGAAATACTTCTAAGTGAGCTGTAGCTGGTGCTACTACATTAATCCTCCTGAAAAGCAGCAGCACCCATCAGTTTGATGTAAAATGTTTCAGGATGAATACTGCTACCCTGTAGTGGGAAAACTGAGATGGAATTGAAGGATCAGAGCCTTATTTCAGAGGAACAGACTGGAAATTAAGAAATGTATCCCAGTTCCTGTCCTGCACACCCACTCGCTCTATTAGCTCTGTTCTTCTGTTCCCAGCAGTCTGCTTTTGGCAAGAAAGTCCTCTCCTCTAAACCTCTCATTCAAAATGTAAAACAAGTGAAAATTGTTTGCTTGAAAATTGTGTCTGCTTTTTAGTATTTTTCTAACTATTTATTTCAACCTGAGACAACACCTCAGTGGAGTATTTTATATCAAAGTTCTTTCTTTTATGGGTTACCATGGAAGTAACATCCATGAAATAGTCAAAAGGACCCTAAATTACTTTTCCAAGTCCAAGTGATGGTCCCACTGTTCTCAAAAGCAGTAGGATAAGCCTTTGTATGTACGCAAGTACAGCATAGTCCAAAATGCAGATGAGGATCACCTTAGTCCTTATTTAATAAATTATGGCCATTCAAGTGTAAAGTGCAATATACTGGTTTTTTTATAAGACAGCAGCTAATCATGAGATAAGAACGATGGAGCCTTTTCTAGCATGGGCCAGAGATTTTCAAATCTGTTTTTCATAATTATTAAACTAAAAACTGATAAAAATTTAGGGTAGAACTTCAGCAACTGCCTATTAATGAAAACATTCCACCTTAAAATCTAATAATGACTGTCAACAAAGAGAGTAGGCAAAATGAAAAAGAAATGTTTTCTTCATCTACATAATCACAGCAAATTCAAACAACAATTTTCCTAAGACATGAACTTACTCTGCAATGCTTGGGCCTAACTTCATGAAAAATAGCTTTTGAAATGCTAAATGCCTCATAACCTAATTTTACACAGGAGAATCCTTATAGCTTTAGCAGAGTTCAGGAGTCTAGAAAGCTCAGCTACTCAGTTGACTATAAAAACGATTGTGCGAATCAATTTCTGACACCTGGTTTATTTAGGCGGTTCTAATGCTCCACACTTAGGAGAGGAATCCCCAGAGAAATAAATGTGTCCAAAGCAAAGAAAACCTATAATTACTTCAGCCTTCAGCTGTATGAGAATGCATTTCCTGCAGGTTTAAAATTCATGAGAAGAAGAAAGATCAGAAGAATGATCTGCAGCCTGAAGTAATTTCTCAGCTGGGAATTTCCTGGGAAATTGTGCTACTCCATGCACATGAAAATAACAAAAATGTGTGTATTTGGGTATATATGGATGCAGAGGGCCCTGAGCACTGTTTATGTATAAAAGGAAATTAAGTAAACTCATAAATATTACTTAAGTTTAAATCAAATAACACCTATTGCACGCTGACCTCAACAGGTAAGCTATAATCCCATGGCTAAAGCTTAAGTCTAGAAGACAGAAAATTCCTGCTGTTTCCTACCCAGAGTCTGAACCTTCCTGGCTCTTCAACTGAGGTTTCACCTTGTGAACACATGCTATGGCTCTTAGGAGGTCCTGTAGCCGTACTCCACTGGGATGTCCTAGCTTTGTGTTTTCCATCCAGTTATCAAGAAAATATCTTAGTGCACTATTTAAAAGAAATCTGTATTTAATAAAATAGGCTCCTTATGGCCAGGTGCTCCCCAACAGATATTTTATACCAGTTTGTGTAAGTTGGTGGCCAGGATAAATTTTCAGGGACCCAAAAATCTGTTTTCCAAAATCTAATTCAAACCTTATACTCTTCACTGTCTTTCTCTTTCCATCTTGCAAACTCCCAAGAGGTTGTCAGTTTAGAAGTGCTAAAAATCACTTTAAATAGATGAGTGCCTCATGTACAGCTGGAACAGGAAGCAGGAGTCAGGCAAACAGGAGAAGCAGAACAGTTCCCAGAAGAACATGACACTCCAATTTGTAAGTGATACTAACACAGTAACGTAGGAGTCACAGTAAAGGACAGAGTAAAGTATTAGGAACATTAACATCTACCAGATCTCATTCTAAAAGTTCTTGTGAACCCTCCATTCAGATTTCCTGGCTTACACGAAAATACACAGATACACAGATTGGGTTTGGGCTAATCACATTATCTCAGTCATGCAGTTGGGTGTGCAGAGACACACCACCACCACCACTCAAAGCGAGTGGATCATCTAGGCAGAGTACACTTCAGGCAATTTCCACAAGAGGCTTTTACACAATTACATGTACCTACTTGCTATTTGCACTTCTAAAAATCTTCCCTCGAATTTCAAAAAACTCCAGGTGTACACAGTTTGTTTCGCACTTTAAAGATTATAGCCTGATACATGTGTCTGGACTTAAAAAGTACCTCAACATTTTCCTTAAAAAAAACCAAAAGGAGATATTTGTGTAGAGAAACAGATTTTATAAAAACCTCTAGTAAATACATTTGCCATGTTGTGTCCCTGAAATTTCAACATTAGATGCTCTTCCTCCCTTATGTCCAAAAAAAAAAAAAATTATTAAGAACTCTCAAGTGTTTTTTTATTTGTCATTTATCATTAACAAGAGACTGGAAGAAATATTTTTCTTTCCGAACTAAAAATAAAAAAGGAGATAGTTCATTAAGTTGCATTTGGCTGTGTTCATACGCTTCTAAAACACACAGAATATGTAGATAGGATAACGCACTGCTAGGTTTGTGTTACTTGATGGAAGATGTGGTGGATAACTTGTTTATGGATAACCTCCACCATGAAATTCTTTTCCTGCTATTTACTGTGGCCAGATCTGCAACATTTTTCATTTAGGGAAATTTTATGAGCCAAGAGACATGTCAGCTGTGGAAAAGATATTTGCAGCATCTAGAGATGGAGCACTGCATAACAGACACATAAATCATTGATAAACACTAGATACAAAACTGTAACATAGGGCCTCAGGGAGATCCTCATATATTTTCATAATATCATTGGCTTTCATGGTAAAATGTGACCTAGTACTCTTAGGGAGACTTAGATTTTTAATGTAATTTTTATTTGATCAAAAGGAAAGGGAATGCAAAAGAAGGAAGGGGATCAGAAAGGGAAGAAAAGGATCAAACTCTTAATTCAATCACTGGTGCATTAAATTGCAGGGCTGTGCCAATTATATGCATTTCTCTCAATAACGTTTGGCAGTTTTGTTTTCTCCAGTTTTGAGTAAAGAAAACATGCAGTTTTCACAGTACTGAAAAACTGAACTACAATATTCATCCAAAAGTGAACCACCCAAAAAAGAGTGAATTTTTTAATGAAAATGACACTAACCTCATTTTCTGCAGCAAGACACTTCAACACAAATCGATTATAAAGTTTTGCACAATTCTTTGATTGTAAGGGTAAAGTGGCCAAGAATGTTTTCAAAGGCACATGAAAATGGAATTGCCTGTCAGTTTGTATTCACTAATTTGTTCAGCCAGTAAAAAGCCTTTGCATTAGCAGCCATGTACTTCTGCTGGGAGTAAGAAACAAATGGTTCAATCTTAAGAACACTGGACCGACCGAGGGGTTGCAATACCAAAAGCACAGGAGTGGAGAAAGGCACAGAGAAATCCAAGAAAAGTCTTGGATGACAGTCTGGCACTTGAAGCTTTAGATCTTTTAGCAATTCTGACTGACAGAACTTGAACATTCTTAGAAAATCAAGCTGAAGTTAAAATTATGAAGAGTATTAAGAATTTTGGCTGATTAAGACATTTTTTTTCTCATGGTATCCCTGTATCTTTTCTAACCAAAAAAATGTTGAATGTGCTCAGCACAAAGAGATATGACACAGTTCTCACAACTAAGTCTGAGGAAAGGGGAATAAAGAAGTCACCATAATCAATGTGACATAGTGTGAGGGCTGAGCTTACAGGATCCTAAGGAAGGCTAAACCATAGGAGGACACAGTATAAACACGATGGAGTTGGTTTTGGACAAGAGCCCAGTGATGCAGGCAAGGAGAAAGGAATGTGTCTCGGTAAAAAACAGTCTATGGCCAAGGCCATCACAGCTGCACTCCTGTTTCTCAACTAAGCCCTGAGAACAGCATAAAAACAAAAGTTCCTTTTATATGGCTGGAGAATATCTTGGATGGGATTAAGAGGAAAAAAAAGTCAAGGAACCTAAAAGCAACAAAGCAGACTTCTAATACATTGGGGAGCTCACTTGACTTCAGCATCCTCTGACTTGTGCTTTAAGTCTTATCTCTTTATTTTTCTAACTGATCCTTGCTAAGCAAAATTCAATTTTCTTACTCTTGTAAGTGGTGATAGAAATGCCTAGTGATGCAGTGTGGCTCTCACAGATTAGCTACTAGATCATATATAGAAGCCTATCAAAAAAAGCAATTATTTAATAAGCTATGCTACATAACCATGGTTTCTACATGATTTTTCCAATGAACTATACATGGAAATCCTGAAGAAATCAAAGTGGCATGGAAACTGCAGGCCTTTCTGCTGGAAAAAAAAATCTAAATTACTATTTCAAATATGTCACAGTCTATCTTAACATGAAAATAAAGTTATTTATTAGTTCTCTTTTACTGCTAGATATCATTAGAAAAATTAGCCATTTCAGTATTTGGTACTGAAGGCAGTAAACTACCTCATTTACAGTTGAAAACTCCAAAGCAACAGAAATTACTTATACCAAATGTGAGACTTTGGCCAGAATTGCAACTAACAGAGTGCCGCCTTCCCCAGGATTTTCAGGGATGCTCCTCTCAGTTGAAGTGCACAGAAATGGGGATTTTGAACTGTATACCTGTACTCTTCATCACTCTGATTCAAAGACTGACAAGTCACACCCTGCATGCCAAATGCACTATTTAGTTGTGCTCCTTCCTAAATGGGAGATTTCTTTCCTTTATTTTCAATGGAGACTATAGCTGACTGAAAATTTTGATAAAAATAGGAAGAAATTAGTACACTACAAAATGAAGTTTTGCTTTTCCAAAAGATCCCACTCTGCTGTTATGTTCATGTGAAGATATTAAATCTGGTACAGCTAGTACTAGGATCTCTTGTGGGTTTTGCTCTGAAAATTTCAGAAAAGCATCAGTTAAAAGTGTCAGTAGGAACGAGGTTGGAATGACTTGCACCATCAAACATCACAACAGCAAGGATACAGACACCTGGAGACTCGCATTTACATGTCTAGGTCAATGAGCAGAGTACTTGAACTGCTTCTTAGGAGGACTTAGGTAATCGTTCAAATTGTTTTATTATTTTCTCACCTTTATTTATAAAATATAGAACCATCTTCCTTAAGTTCCAAGCTGACAATGTATTACTTTCTTAACTGAGCTGCTCTAAAAAATAGAAATGTATACTCTCTTTTCTTTTCCCCACTCTTTTAAGGCATAAATAGCAACATTTTCCACTTCAGAACTAGGCAAGGAAAGAAAGAGACTCTGTGACAAAGCAGCATAGATGTACAATTCAAGACTTCTCCCTTCTCCACATCCTAATTCTCTCATCCCTGCTGAGATACAGATGGCACTAAAGAGATCAAACACAGCAATTTACTACTGTGTGGCTAAGACAAGGTAAATCAACAGCTTTGTGTTGGCCTCTAACTGGATGCTACTTTCCCCAGAACAAAAATGATTAAATAAAGGGCAGAAAGAGAAAGGTGATTAAGAAGTAGCTTGTGATACTCTGTAATGCAACAAACATAGATTGAACTCATATCAACTTCAGCAGAGGTGAAGGGCTGAGAAAAGCCGAAGGCTGTACTTTCACAGCCTGTTCTCAGAAAAACTTTAGCAGGTGCTGTCTGAGATTGCAGTGACACGTCTTTAGAGTGGGCAAATAGACGGCACAACCATGACAAGATAAGAGGTTGCCATAGCCTGCAGGAGTTACCTCATCATCTTATCCACAGAAATTTTGTATATGCTCTTCACAGACTGCTTTGGATATCCTTGTTTAAGACTGCATAACATAAAATATTACATTGTAATTTCCTTTCTTTCCAGGGTGAATAAATAAATTGCATTTACAATACAAGCTGAAATACAGGAAACTTTTGTGCTTTCATGTCTATTACTTCCCTGTGGTCCACTCTTCCATATTTGTCATGTTTCAAACCTATTTTGCATTTCAAGTTTTGTCTTAGAAGGAAGGAAAGAAAGAAAGAAAGTAAAGAAAATAAGTAAAGAAAAAAGAAAAGGAAATGGAAGGGGATGAAGGGCAGGTGGAAGGAGGGGAAGGGTGGAGGAGAGGGAGGACAAAAAGCAGGGAAAGAAAAAGAAATCTTCTCAACTGCTGTCATCTTTGTCTAACAAGTATTTTGCATCAGAACTTCTTATTATCATTGCTACTGGGCAGACCCACGTGTGTTTATGTTTTAGCAACTGGAACTAATTTTTTCCACTTTCATATATTTCCAGTTTGCTCAAAGACACCAAAGTTGTTCAGACTAGGAAAAACAGTAAGAAAGGGTTGGTATAGCTCTCTGATGGAACACCTTCATCAAAATAAACTACCTCTCCCCAACTTTTAACTTTTATATTTCTTATTACAGCCTTCCCCATATACTCTACAAAACAGATTGATCCCCGTAAATATTCAACCATCAGGTAAGTACTCTTCCCTCATCCCTTATATCCCACTTCCCAATGTAAGGAAAGTAGAAAAGCTCACTCAATACAACAGAACCCACACTCAATCTCAAAGTGATCTGAAGGAGTTACCTCCTAGATTTTATGTCAGAAAGGATTTTGTTTCATGTTTTACACCAAAGGAAGACATGATGCCAAGTTTAAATTAAGAACAAAAGTCCAAGTAATGGTGCATCACTTGTGGTTTTGGCAATAGCAAAAAAAAAAGATAGCCTTAAAGAAAACATACCTTTTATGGAAACCAAATATAGACCACAACTGGCAAAGAGAAAACTGCATGGACAAACAAAACTGCTGGATAAACAAATCAAAATTACACAGGAAGCTGACACCCATTCTTTACAGTGGAAAACCAAAGATAAAAATGAGTCATACATCTTATATTTTTGGACAAGGCAAACTCCCATCTGTCTGGCAGTATATGATTTATATTCTCAAAGTAGTCTAATATTTCCAATATTACCCCTAAATAACCAACCAAATAATCAAGCAGAAGGATCATTTAAAATAGTTGATGTCATGGAATAGCTTACTACTTTGTGAATAGTAGGAAAATGACTGGCCTTGAACTGCAATATGCATTTTAGATCAAATTATTAGAGCATAGATATAAAGAGTGAGCAAGAGAGGGAGGTAGGGAAAGAGGAAAGAGAGAAAGAATGAGATAAAGAAATAGGGAAAATTCCTAATATTCTCTTGGTATGTTAGATAGCAAGTTTCTTCTTAGGAGGGTAAAAACAATTCTAAAGGAACTTACTTATTTTTTCACAGAATTTTGAAAATTTGAGTCTGGCTTCATTTTCTTACTTTTCATTCTTAAAGATTTTCTTCCTGATTTGTTTTGCGCATCATGTGTCATACATAAACATTTTTACTCGTTTGTCTGGCAGGAGTGTAATCACATCAAATTCAACAGTAACAAAAAAGTCAGTACCATAAACTGGCTCAGAAGAAGTGAAACAGTCAAGCACCAACACATCCTGCCTCATGTCTCTGACAGTTTTTTACAATTCTGGAAGTCCTAGCAGATCTTTTAGTAATTTATTTTTACATATTCTCAAATACACAATCCCCATTATCTCACTGTTGTCTTGCTCCTTCCTTTGCCAGAGGTTATCACATCTCTAGAAGAACTGACAGAAGCAAATGTGCACTTACAGCCCAGCTACCCTAATTCACAGGTAGATGAGAAGTTGAATCGTGAGCAAAAGGGGACAGTGAATTGCAATGCCTTGTAGGCAGAAACAAAACAGTTTTTTCACAGCTCTGCTATGAACACAGTAATGCCTTTAGGGACATGAGGACACTGTGTTGATTTGAATTGCAAGAGGGTAAGGAAGGTTAGTTCTTCAAGTGATTCCTCTTGAGTCAGGGTATGTCCCTTTTGTAAAATACTTGTCACTTTTCCTTTCAGATAATAACTACAAATCCTTCCTTCTCTGCATAGAAATAAAAGAAAAACATAACGGGTTACTTTTAAATTTTGTCACTGCAAAATGTGGAACAATACTTTAAAGTGCATGCTGGATGTATCGCTCTGATGGAAAAATAAACACTTGAAGACTTCGCTGATGTTTCTGTTTCAAAGAAAGTAAGAATTAGGTCTGATCCTTAGGATGCCTACACTCTTTTCTACCCCGCTAAACTTAAGACTACCTATAAAAATCTACTAATTTGGAAACTTCTTCTCACTAGAATAAATATATCGATGAAGTACAAATTGCTGTGAAAAGTATTCCTATGTATCTATGTTTGGACTCTCTTAAATTAACTCCTACCCATCTAGTGATATGCTAGTGCTATGTTTCACCACAATGCTAGGAAGCCATGTTGTTCCTACCAAAGTACAAAGAAAAGGAGGTAGGATTTATTTGTAAATAACATATATATTACCAAAGTCAATTCATCACCATGCTCTTTGAGACATCTTCCCATCCACCACCACGCACAGAAATAACATTTACTAACAGTACTTTACTGTTGAGCAAAGCCCAATTAAATAACATACACATCTACAAAATTTATAAATCCCTTTAAAACCTGCTTGTGACAGAAACTGACAACTTTTAGTATGGGAACTATGATTCCTATTAGTGGGACTGTAGGCTTCAGGCAAACATGTAATAATATATTTTGTTATGAAATATGCTGAGTAAGATATTTGTACTCCAGGAAGCAGAAACAAATGCAATGATTCATAACATTTTTGTACAGCGCAGTGGATGTTCATACATCAAAGTTTTCTCTCACTGCTGTAGCAACAAAGCAGGACAGAAAAAATAAGTAACAACTCCTAAATAGTTCAGAACAGCTTAAGAAGTAAATAGGGCCAAAATATTTTTTAAAACCCCACCTTGACATGCATGCTTGCACTTCCAGTACCTGGGGAGGGAGAGAAGTAAGAGTGACAACAAAATGCATAATTTCCTTTCCGTTCTCTAAATCTAATATTAAAGTGCTATGTTTACATCATGGCCCCAGCCTTGTTTGTGGACTGCCCTGCTGGGCTGGGGCACATTTGATCTGCTAAGCAGCTACATGTGCCAAATGAGAAACTGGCTGGGTGCTGCAACGTGCCTAAAGACATGCCACCCACTGGGGTGCTGATCCCCAGAGCTCCACTCTGCTGCATCCTTCCACTTTTTACCTCCCTCCTTATATCATCACTTGGTACAGCAGAAACATTCACAGTTAGTACAGCAGAGACACCAAAAGTTAACACACTGGAGAAAAAGAAACACAAGTACAAATATCTTCCAGTGAAATCAACATACAAACATCTTCCCAATTAGATGTCAATAAACAAAATTAGCTGAAAAATACAAACTAATAAATACATTTTGAAGGTCATACTCCTTCAAATTAAGTCCATTTTTATTAAAAGCTGCAAATTATTTTTGGAGATAAAAAATTACCCTAATCATCTGTATTAAGTTGCTCACAGTTTAAGGTTTCCTCGTACTGATGCTATTGTAGAGGTTTTGGTGGGTTTTTTGGTCTGTTTTTTTAAGGTTATATTCAAAGATCATTTCAAGCATGTAGATGGCATTATATTTATGAGCATTAGTTTATAAAGTATTTTTTAAAATTTAGTAAACATACAAAGAAAGAAGTATCACATCCTCAAGGGTCAGGATTGTCAAAGGCAAGTTTCTTGAACAGAGCCTAAAGCAGGACAGATGCACAACTCAGAGCACAAGCGTGCTGCACTCTAAGTTTCACAGTTAAATATCAACCTGATCATGTGCAGTGACACAGTTTGGCTTTAAATTGTCATATTCAAAAAAGAGAAATCAGAAGTCTGTTCAAGGCCCAGTGGTCCATCAAATGGCTGAGGTTATGGTAACTCACTTTGCAAATCTGTGCCCACAGTTACCCATTTACTGCTGAGCAAAATGTCATCACAGGCCTGGATCAAAGCTGCAGCACACAGTAGAGACCAGTCAGTTACTCTCTGTCAGAGCACTAAAGTTATTATTATTTGTAAAAATGACTCAAGGTTTTACAAGATAATTAAACATCCAAGTCAAGTACCTTCTGAGATAGTTTACTTGGTATTTTACCCAAGAATATGTAGAAAATTACCTAATCTCCAAGACATTTACACAAAAAATATACGAAGAGAGTTATTAGACAAGCCAATCAATATCCAAAGGACAAACTCTCTTTCTCCACTGTGAGATGTGGTATTGAAACATTATTCTGAGCTACTACTCAGAGTGAAAAAGGTGCCTACAGAGACATCTGTTCCAGCAACTGCAGCAGTGGGTTGTCATCAAAATCCCTGTTACCATTTAAGGTCTCAAATGCCTGTCAATCTTCTTCCAGTAAGGTCATTTGGAATACACCTATGGGTACATATTCAATAAAGGAACAGAGGTCTGTAGCAAAAATATGTGGGGAAGAAGTCATTCTTTCTTACCACTCCTATCCAGAATATCAAACCAACGAGTGACTTTTTCCAGAAATATTTTTCTATCTTTGCATAGATATTCTTGGGTTTCCAGATGTGCATGGAGAAGACACTTTGGTCTTCAGAGAGCCTGTTTCACAGATTCAAAAGTTCACTCTCAAATCTCCATTGATTCCCCAAACAGAGGTGGGAGAAGGGAAGAGGAACAACAGTATAATGGGCAGCCTGCCATGCCCAAGTCATCTCATGTAATATAGTATGCACATATACCCTTCATCACATTAGGCTTATAAACTCCTTGCCAACTTTCTCTATGTTTTTCATCAGCTCCTCCCATTGGGATCCAGGCAGTGCACAAAGAGTTAAAAGATGCAGCTGATTTTAAAATATTCCTAACCTTCCAATGACAGGGATGTCGGGGTTTTCTTTTTTTAAAAAAGGCCAACAATATATTTTTATGAAGGTGGATAGGGTGAAAACAACATTCTCGTCATGTCAGCCTTGAAGGAGATGCTTAAAAAATACAAGGACACAGAGACATGCAATTAGAATTGCAGGGAGAGGGAGCATGGCTGCTTCTTTCACTCTCCTTTGAATTGTCTCTACTCCATGACAGACTTGACATTTACCAGATGGAGTCAGATTTGTCTCATGCACAAGCAGAGGCAGGCTTCAGCTAAGCCAATATTTTTCCTTTCAAAATATTGGCATTAACACCTTAGTTTTAAGTAAATATAAGCATGAACTAAAAAAAGAAATTTAAATCTCTGCAGCCACACAACAGCTTTTCTATGTGCATTATATGAAGTGATTTGTAATATTTAAAAAAATAATTTCGAAGTCGGTAATAAACATCAAAAAGCTGTTGCAACAGAGATGAAAGAAGCGATGGTTTTAGCAGGTGAATGACTAGCTTTGTAATAATCTTCAAACTATTACCATAATTAGCTGTTACTTCTGCTCAAACCTTGAATCTAAATTCAGTGGTGCTAAGAAAAAAGGGAAAAAAGAGAACATATGAAGACTTATATTACTTACACATTTTTCTGGCATACTTTTTCCTAATATCTATCCAAAATTAATAGGTACTCAAATACACTAAGCACTTAGCAATCATTCTGCAGAAAAAATAAATTTTGCCTGATGACTTATGTGAGTTTCACTTGCATGTAAATAAAATGTAGGCTCCTTGGTGCCATATTTCTTCCAACAATATTTTAGGCGAGACTATTGAAATTTCATGCTAAATTTATTTGCTTTCCACAGTTACCATTTGAGTCAAGGAAGGCACTAAACTTTGTATTCAGATCAGCACCTACACACATGTGTTCATATTGGTACATTTCTCAGTAAAGATGCTAGTTAGATGCTCAGGCAATGAAATTAGATTACGTATCCGTCAAAAGCTACAGAATTAAGTATCTTACTAAACTGATATTAACCTGAAAAATATCAGAATAAATCTGACTACTTTGGTTGCTGCTCTGGTTTTAAGAATAATATTTTCAATACATGCTGTTCATAACTGGACATCATCAACCATCTGAAAACCAATTTTTTTTTTTTTTTTCATAAGGAAAAGGAAATTGAATACAGATTTTCTGGAAAAATTCATTCTATGCTTCTATTAATGTCAACAGTTATAAAAAGTACTGGGTTTGTCTTCAATTACATTGAATTTCACATGGTAGGAATCCAACTGAATTCCCTCTCTTCTTCCATATTTGTATCAGGATCAAAAAAAAAGGGGGAGGGGGAAAATAACAAATCTTCTGAGACACTAGAATGTCTCAGGGACCTTTTAAAAGCCAGCTTTTAAAATTCCTTGACTTTAGAAAAGGATGGGTTCCCCACAAATTATTTTAGACAAGCTAATGTCTGTGGAGTAGAAAGGGAAATAATGCAAATAATTACAAGTAATCCTACCTATTAATAATGCAGAACCATGAATAAAGCTGCTGTTAAAGCTCCCTTTTTCAATCAAATCATATCCTGAATCTCATTACTAGTACTGTAACTTGCTAGAGACCAAAAGGCTGCTTTACATAAAGGTTATACCAAGGCAATCCCTTTGATGTCATTATCCATTTTATTTAAAATTTAGTCCTCTGAAATAAAGAGAAAGCCAAAAAAAAAAAAAAAAAAAACAAACCAAAAACCAAACAAGGCAAGTATTTACTTGTGTTGCTTAAAAGCAGATGGAAAAATAACAAAAAAAATCTGTTATTTTGAATGGTACGTCTACCAAATCAATCATTCACTAAGGGAGCTCAATTTGTTGTTGCTGGGATTTTCCTGAGAAAGCTTCAGGGTACCTCGAGTTTATTTTAATAGAACCATTTAAAAGGGCAGTGGTTGCCTCTGCAAAGTAATGACATTTCAAAGATGCATTGGGAAAGTAAGTATCCATAAAAATCACAGCAAAGATACAAATCTCATACTGCAGAAGTGTTGCCAGAGTTTTCTGGAGAGGCAAAAATACAGAGATCTGAGAATGCTCTAAACAGTAAAAGGGACTTAGTATTATTTTCTTTTTTGCTTCATTTTTAGTGATTTCTCCCCATATCCAAAAAGAATATACTTTGAACCTAGAATTACTGTCTATTAAGCAGACATGGGAACAAAAGGGTGCTGCAATTCTGAAAAGAAGACAATATAAATGTACATGTATAATGCAAAGGAAGGAAAAAATTGGTACCTACAATTTACTTTGGACATGCATGTATGTAATGTATAGGGAACTAGGGAATAAGAAGTTCTGTAAAGGAATATTCTGTTTGTCCAGCCAGACTCTGCTTCCCCTTCTTCTAGGCTTTCTGATCTCCATGTCTCTCACCAGTGGCTGGCTCATAGTTCTCTCCTTCCCGCTCACAAACAGTCCAAATCCTACTAATCTGTCCTGCTGATATCCAAACCTCTCCATCATAATTCCCCTCACAGTTTGTTTTCTTCCCATTGTCCAATATTCTGGTCCCACTCATCCCCTATCCAAGCCTTCCAACTAAAGCAAAGCCCTGCTTTAGCAAAGGGAGGAACAGGACAATTGTTGAGATTTCAGGAATGACTGGTTGCCTAACCTTGGAGAATACTTTATGGCCTCCACAAAACATTAACATTTCAGGAAAATCCTGCTTTACCTGCCTGGGTTGAAAACGACAAAATCACTCTGGCAAACAGTTCCTGTGCAGTTCATGGACAACTTGTGTCAGCACAGAATAGGCCACAGAAGCCTTTACTGAACATGTCTGGTGGATGACAATCTTCAAAGACTTATCAATCTCTCAGATCTGGACATGTTTTCACAACTACAGAAAAGTAATGTGCTTGACACAGAGGTCATGTGACCACTATATTTTAAATTACTTAAAATGAAACATCAAAATTATTTCAATTCTAAAAAAACAATGCTTTTTCCAGTTTTTTTAAAACATGAGTGGATGACTGAAACTTTCAAACCCAGTTTCTGACAGAAGATCAAAAGGAAAAATTTAATTAAAATTAAGCACAATTTGGCTAAATTCTATCTCAGTGTCCCCAAACTTTAGTGTCCCCAAGTACACAGATGTCTAGTGACTTGAAAGCATGTACTGCTGCTTCCCACACTGCTCTAATGAACAATTCTGCCTTTGGTATCTGCCACTTTTCCCCTTTTCTAATTATTCAAATTTCTAATGAGAATATATGCTGTCATCAGCAGGAAACATGTAGAACCAGCTACTTATATTCTACATAGTAACATAAAGATGTTATGCTAGTTTCACACATTCATTTATTGACCTCTGCCTAGCAGCAGTAGCTGCAAGGGAAGAACAGCAATATCACCTATTTAAAAGCAGAGATCTTTCTATTTATTAAAAAAAAAAAACAAAACCAAAACACAAAAAACCGAAAACAACAACACAAACAAACCTGAATTTTCCTGATTCCCAAAGGATTTCACAATTGACCATAGTGATGTACTGAAAGATTAATAATTCAGTATCTGTAAACAGCATTTAAAAACACTTCCTTTTTCCCAGATCTTTATGTGAAGAACCACTTCGGGATGACTATCTAGCCAGGCAAGTATGAACAAGAGAACAGAAAGATGCTATGTTTTAGCACAGGCTAATAAATCAAGCTATTCAAAATTAAATTGAACTGACTAAACATGCTGAGACAGCCATGAGGAGGAGACAGTGCATGAAATTACTGAGCTTAGAAATGCCTGTCTTTTATTCTGCTGGTTATCAAACTTTATAGGGCTTTCATCATGAAGAATTGTATCAGTGAATGAAGTTAAATGAAAGAGGCAGTGGCCTACAATTCTAGAACTTCCACAATCCCCAAATTACTGAGATGGGACCTCTGGAGATCGTTTTGTCCAAAACCCTGCCCAAAGCAGGGTCAAGCTAGAGCAGGTTGTTCAACTTCCATGTACAGTCAAGTTTTTAGTATCTCCAATGTTGGTGACTCCATGCTCTCTCCGGACAACCTGTGTCACTACTTGACCATCCTTACAATTTGTTATTTTATATTTAAATTGAATTAAAACATGTCTAAATAATGCAACCTGCATTATTGATCACGTTTTGGGCAATGTGTGCTACATCCTATGTACCATGAAAGAAGATTCCTTAGAAAACAAAATTACAGATAATTATTGAAAAATTAAAAAAACTACAATAGTCATATCTTAAGGGAGGACATATGTACACCGACAATGCTATAGAGAAAATGGTCTTTTTGATTTGGAAAATATCCACGAGAATAAATAATTTCTGGTTAAATTTCATTCTCTTTAATGGACTAGGATTTGCTTTTAGCAGCAGAAATCTGGTAGTTCCACACTGGCAATAGTTCCCTATCTGCTATGAGTAAGTCTGCTGTAACAGCTCAGTGCACTTTTCAGGTTCCCAGAAATGAAGTTAGTACGCTTCATGACAGCATCAAATTCACTGTGAGACAGCAAATTTTAAGAAAAGAACATCTTGCAATTCTAGCGAAAGAAGTGAATTTTAACTGAATGCTGTATATAAATAAATCAAGAGGTCGGTGTTTTGTTAACATCCAAAGAATATATTGTGGCTGAAATCCAGCCTTCTGTATCTGAAGACAAAGTAATTGGTCTATAATTAACTAAAACGCCACAGCTTCAGTTCAATCTCTTGCTGGGCATGGACTGAAACAGTGGTTGTTGCCCCTTAGCAGGCAGTTTGGATCAATGTATTCCTGTTAACAACTTGGCACATCTGTCATCTTCCCCAGTGTGCTGGCTGCATCGGTGCTTGCATGGACTCACAGGTTGCCATATCCCATATGGATGCAGATGTTCCTTTCAGTGTAAACCACAGTCTTTTCTTCCAAAATTCCTGTGTGCAGGCAAAGCTGATGAAAACATTCTCTCTACAAAAGCTTTCAAGTCTAAAAATATGGTTTAATTTAAGCATTCTAAGGAGAATGTGATTGTTGCTGAAAATATTTGATTTTACTATGTGAAATGTAGGTTTAGTTCTGCTTTTCAGTTAAAATTCAATATAACTGTATCAAAGGTATAATAAAAATAACTACTTTTACTGAAAATGTAGCTGTGTTTTGAAGAAATAAAACAAAATAGAAATTAATTTGAATGGAAAACATATTTCCAGGCAATTTTACTTAGAGAAACTTATCTCCCAATTAAATATCAAGGGTGTACACATTATAAACAGCACTGTGTAATTTGTGAGGTGAGAAGAGAATTTAAATGATCTTCCCAGTCTTACCTATATATTAATGCAATCTCAAAGCTGCTGCCTGGAAGCGTGTCTAAAAAGCCTGTTTCTTAGCCCCTGACATACCAGACTTTCTCAAACTCAGTGTCTACCAGACCTGATGTCTCCAGGACCAAGTTCTAAGTTCTTCCAGTCCTTTCACCATCAAACCTGGGTGTGCACCTGTCAGGCAACCTAGAGCAAACCACCCCTCTCATGTGACAGAAGAGCCAGGGACCTGAGATCACCTTCACATGCAGCTAACAGGCACCACCCCAGTCATGAGCCAGGGGGAACGTAACTCTGGGAAATTAAGAGACAAGGTGACTGAAAAAGCAATTGGGGTACCAGAACCATGATCAGCTGGCTCAGATATCAATCCCTGCCAATGCCTGTGGAGCCTCTCCGAAAACATATGCCAGTGTGCTGGATCCAATCTGCAAGTCAGGAGAGTAGAGCCCCTTGCTGATTTTGCGGTTAGGCTGCCATGGGACTCCGGCATTAATGTTTGCCTACTGTTTGTCTGCTGGGTTTCGAGGGGGATTTTTTGAGCTTTTTCTTTCTTTTTGATTCTGATTCTAAAGACAAGTTTGGGCTATGTTCTTCTCCCCATTTTACTACACTTTATCTCACAAAATGGACAACGATCAGCTCAAACTTCATGCATCAGCGTAACATCAAATAATCAAAACAGTAAAAAGTGAGGATCGATGCAGAAAATTCATAAAACTCTTAGCAAAACCCTTATATTATGGTTTTGCATCCTAAAGCAGGCATTGGAAATACTCATAATAAAAATGAAGCAAAAAACTTCAGGGCAGCTCACTAAACATAGCATGTTAATTAAAATTCACAGAGAAGAGTGGCTGAAACCTGTGATATCTCACAAACATTTCTAATTTTAAAGGAATGGGATGATATTGTGCCAGTAATGACAATGTATGTGGCTGAATACAAGAACAGTTCTGATAGTTCTTTTATTTAAACCATATCCCTATAAAAATAAGTGTGGAAACAGCTTGGATGTTCTTCAAAGAGCTCAATGGGCTGCATAATAACATAAATTAAGGCCATTTCAACCAAATTGAAGGAGAGTATTTTCATTTTATTCCATTTCTGTAATTTTGATGTAATTTGAACACTGTTGCAGACATAAAGTAAATCTCATTAAGGCTAATCGAAACCTAATGTAATGCACCATTAATATGAAGAATATATAAGATATTTATCTATTCAGTATAATCAGCAAGAAGTTTGCTACAGACCTTCATATCAGATTCCTTCATCTCCTCACATAAATTTCATTAACTAGAGGTTTCTAATTCTTTACCATCTAGTCACGTATCTATAGTACTAACAAAAGTAATTAACTAAAACACAATAGTATTCATATAGGTGAGGTCAAGAATTAGCTGTAAAACAATCTCCTTATTGAGAGTCCATCTGTTTTGTATCCAAGAGCAATGGAAACTATGTGCAGGAAAACATATCTTATTTCTGAGCAATTTACCTTCTAACCCCTTCCAAACTCTAGTGGCAACACTGAAACTCTCAAGAGCTACACAGTGTGTGTTTCTCAGTCAACCATTTCTGAGCACAAGGCTTGTATGCAAAGGTCCTACCACAAAGGCTGCATCCCATCTGACTGGAGGTTGTCCACTACCATGCTTTGAAAGCCTTGCTTAAACAAGCAACTTATCACAGTTTCTAAACAATGTGAACAAAATATGTTTCCTGATTGATATTTATTTGTTTTCAACCAAGTTTTCCCATACTTCCGAGCTTGTTTATCTGCAGTTAACCCATAACTTGGGTGTGGAATCTCTACAGGCATACACCTTGTGCCACATCTGTCACTGGAAGAGACTGATCCTATTTTTTTACATTGTCTCACTTTTGTCAGCACTAAATTGTTCTTTATTTGAGAGTTGATGTAGTCACTCTATGTCTGTGACTTTCATAATCTTCAATATTTTGATGTGACCACATAATTTGGGACTAAAACCTTCTCTTCCTCTTGAAATTATATAAATACTAATATTGCCATTGTTTATAAAACTACTTCAGTTCTTGGTAGACATCTTTTTCTTTCTAAAGTGTTTATCTTAGTTTTCTAAGCAGTGGCTTTCAACAGTAAGTCCAAGAAGCTCAAGGAAACTCTGCATTGTTTCTATGGGGCCTTGAAGGGGCAACAAAGAAATGTAAGGTAAGTATATTATGCAGAGGCTTGTACCACCTCTGACTAGCCTGTAAATGTGATGAGTTTAAAACCAGCACTCTAAAGCTGTACTGTGAAAGACTGTAAATACTTGCACTTAGGTCTTGTAAATACACATTAACTTTACTCTCCCTTCCTAAACTTTGCACTATTCTCCTACTGATGCTCTGCTCTATAGAGGTTGAAATAGGCCCTGTAAACAAAAGTTGTTTGGCATAACTACATTATCAGGCTGTAAACAAGCTGAGTCTTCCAGGAAAAATGACTGAACTTTAACATAATTCACTTCTTCATTCTCAGCAGAATTGGCATATGGCTGTTAACAAAAATACTTGAAATGAATAGAACCATGTCAGCAAATATTCAGACCATATGTTCTGAGCTTAGTTAATGATAAACCCTGAGGTATATTAAGAAAAGCTAATGGAAAAAATGAATACCATCTCAAAGCTCATCAATAATTTGTACTTTTTTTAAAAAAAACCTTTTCCTGGCAATAGCAAGTTTTATTTCACTTATTAAAATATTCTTATTTTTTCTACAGTGTAATAATCCTATTTCTTTTACTTTTATGAAGAAAAAGATTTATAGCTCACTATGCTTAGTTATTCAATTCTTGATCAAGGGTTGTGAAGCTTCCATGACAGCAGGCATATTTGTTCATGTGTTCATGTGTTTTAACTAAGCTAAAAAGAGAAGAAGGGGATATTCAAGATCTATAACGTGTTCATCCATTTATACACACATGGGTATAAAATCTTTTGGTTGGGGGACAGGATGTTGGGTGTTTGGGGCTTTTTTAGTTTCTGCCATTTGCCTTCATGCTTGGTGTTGATGGTAATTTTAACATAAATTTAACATCCTAGTTTGCTTAATCTTTGCCCTTTTTTTATTCATTATGTCGTATGTGATTACTTACATCAAGAGAAATACCATAGAATAACTGCACCTCTGCTTTAATATCTCTCTGCTCTATTCCCAATTGATAGTAAACCACCACGGTAAAAAATTTGTTCAAGTTAATAATTGTTGTTTTGTGATGCTTAATTGTTCCTATTACCTTTGCTACTAAAATGATAGCTATTGTCTTGATTTTACATCCTCTCCTGCTCTGCTCATACACAGTAAATATTGAGAGCTGGAAGCAAGTGACAAGTTGTGAGACTTGTGGCTACCCTGTGTCAGTCCTGGAGTACAAAAACCCTCAGGACAGCAACCAAAGCAGCAGTCAACAGGTTACAGAAAAATCACATGAGCTCTCCCCTAGGACAGAAGAGTACATCTGATTCTATGCCACATTTCCAGCCAAAAGATTATGTTATTTGAGACATATGAACTAATACCACACTTGCTGAAGCTTTCAGGGTACATTTCCTTTCATTTTCTGCCAGGTTTTTTTTGCCATTCACACAGAGAAATATAAGCAACATGAAGGAAAAATGTATCTGATGAAAGCATAAATGTCAAGGAACTCAGAACCACCTGCAGCACTGGGCATTAAAAAGAACTACATTTTTATGAAACCAGCACTTTTTAAAAAACAACTGAGAGGTGAAATGCAAGCATACAAAACAATTGTGTCATAACTGCCAAATTTTAATTTTTATTGTTATCCTCCACTGGCACTAATTCTGTAGTGCTCTTTAAGACAGTTATACAGTACTGTAAAATGGTTTTGTTTATTAAAGTACAGAATTTTTAACCAAAAAATGGCTTTTAAAAAGATATACAAAATGGTACAATAGTTCACTTGGTTTCTTTTTTTTTTTTTTTTTTTAATAAGGGCAATTTCATTTTGTGTCAAATCCAGACATATACCATTAGAAATACAGTTTGTTAGATGTTGGCCAGCCTGCATGCATTTTGCACAGTATTTACTTAGTATTAAGTGACTAATAGTTTCCCCATCTTCAGCGTATGGATATGCTTGAGGCAAAAAATGCTGTGTTGCATTAGTTAATAAATTATTGACAAAAAGAGAAAAAAAAATACATGCATATTGAAAATTTTGATTAAACAAGAAGGAAGTCTCTTTTATCGATAGGACAACTGGGTTCTGAACTAGTTTCAGGACAAGTGTGTCCTGAAAGGACAAGTGCTTTCCCCCATCCAAAATTCTCTTCCTTCCAAGGCTCACCCACACAAGCACTAGCTGCACTCCAGTTGCTCAGAAAGATCCTTGCAAAACAGCTGAGGTCAAGACTTTGGCTGAAGACCTGATCCCTGAATTAGAGAGGTCTAGGCTTTAGACATATTCAGTTTGCATAGCAATAAAATTAGATCTCCTGTAACACAGAGAACTATCCTACACTTCCCCACCACCAGCAGGTATACAGCACTCTCTTCTCCTGCCTACCTGTGTTTCTGTGCAGCCAAAAACTGTGATCATCTGAAGTGGAGATCAAGTAAAACCTGACCCCATGATCAGGACACTCTACTAGAAGACAGACCCAGCTTCCTGGAAACTGCATATATTTTACATGAGACTTCCATCAGATGATAACAGCAAAAAGGCCCAGAGAGCAAAGGCTGAGGCTCTGAGCATTTTCTGTGCCTCTCCTCCAAGTCCTCTGTCTGCAGGGCTTCATTCAGGCTCTTTCTTGTCTGCTCTGAAGTTTCTCCTGCTGGGATTTTGATGAGTTCTAAGATGGAAGTGAACTGCTAGTGCTGGCTGATCTCAGCTTGGTGCTTAAATTGTTAAGAAGAAAAGGCAGTACTCAGATATTAATAACATGCTTTGGTGGGAAGACCCCTGACTATTTCTAGGATCTTCAGAAAGTGTTAAAGAGATCACTGGTGAAATCAGGATGCTCCAAACCAGAATAACACCAGGAAGCGGATGTTGCTGCCATACAAGTTTCTTTTTGGTAACTAATGCTTAGTTAAAAATGCCCAGAATTTCAATGATTTTACTTTGCTTTATAAAAATTATAGAGAAAAAAAACCCCAACCCACAATTATTACCAAAACAAAGGAGTATCCAGAAATGGCAATTATGCTCATTCCAAATGTCATTGTGCAGTACAAAGTATTTCAGCATTATAAGAGTACTTTACTTCAATTATTTCATAAGCTATTTGATTTGGAAATCAACTAACCAGTATAATAGTATAATATTCATGCCAAGAAAGAAAATCCAAATAAGAACCAAGCCAAGACATTTTAAATAAGATGAAAATAGCTGCCAGAAGAATCCACATCAATACAAAACAAAAATCCACTAAGCTTAGTTTCATCCATTCGTTCTGAATTAGTCCAGGAAAGGAAATAAAGCAGAGTGGAAGGACAGGACAGTGTGCAGACAGGAACAAAGTACAGTGACACACAGTAGCACTGAAATGCAGCAGTAATGGTTCGGAAAAACAAGTATTGAAGGTTTAGTGGCAAGACAAACTGACAAACTTCTTACAGGACTGATTTACTCTAAGATTTTAAGGGTAAATAGCTGTTTCATTTATATCTCGGCTAATGATTAAAATATGTATCAGCAGCAACAGGGTGGTCGAACCAGTAAGGCTGCTTGTAGCTTAACTGATGATCTTACAATGTAACTGTTCTCTTCCTGTCACATTTTATGAGTCAGTTGTGTTTAGTCATCTCAGTGCTTACAGTGTTTTGAGCAGCCACCATGTGGAAATGTACACTGTAATAACATAAAAATGCACTGGCAAAAGAAAGGAAGAGAATAGTAAGAAAAAAATCAAGATCAGACTGAAAAATCAGGTGGTGTAATTTTTCATTTCCACAGAACTAAACCTTTCTTCTCTGCAATTTATATTAGGGATTTTTCCAGTGGAGTTTTATATGTCTCTGTGATAGGGATTTATCAGCTTCCTGGTATTCACCTCTCTCGCTTTGCTTAGTTTTATCCTATTATCAGCTTTCTCCTAGGGTAACATGAAATAACTCCACTCTCTTCTTGGTGTTGCATGCTTATTCATAACAACTGAATTTATAAGCACTCAAGTAACAGAAATGGAACTTCCAGAAACAAACAGGATTATGGACATATACGTAGGATTACAGAAACAGAAAGCAAGTTGGATTTCTTTGTAAAAACTACCGACATATTAATATTTCAAGCAGAAACCCATTTAGAGAAGCAACAGGAAAAACAGACGGCATGTGTTGGTCCTACTGAAAGAAATGCATATTTTTTAAAGTAATATAACAGTGATTTGAGAGAACCAACATTTTCTTTCATTCTGTTTTTCTGTTTAGAGGATGGAGATCTAAGTCATGATATTGAGCCTTCTGCTATAATAGTGAGGCACTTCACATCATCCCTTTCACAGATTACTACACTACTCTATTTTGAAATGTCATTCTGCCCTGCCCCACCCCCCCCCCGGCCCCCCAAGTACTTAAATTTGAAAGCTACTCCATAGCTTCATTTCCCTGATGGTTCTAATTTCTAACCCTGTTTTTTTTTTTTAGGATTGTTTTATGTGGAATTTTCTTTCTTAGAAGAGTCATTAAGCTTTTCTTCTTCCCTAATGCTCATTCCTCCCCATCATGTATTCATCAAGAGAAATTATATCCCCTCTCAACTTCTGATTCACTTGGCTAGACAAGCTCTCATGAAATACACAAGATAAATTGAGCAATCTGCTGACCATCCCAGCAACCCTCTAGTTATATTCCAGTATGATTATATTAATCCTTATGTACTATGAAGGCTAGAACTGAGAACAGGATTCCAAATCACACCTTACCAACACCACAGATAGGAAGGTTCTCATGCCACTACTTTCACTGAAAATAGGATAGAGGATCACATTTAGCTTTTCATTCCTCTTACTGCTCATATTCATCTTACAACCAACAGGTATAATTTTCTCTTATTTTCTGATGAAGCACCTCATATTTTATAAATACAGAGTCACTTTGCCCCAGTTCATGTTACTTCATGGACCTCGGAGACTCTCTTTCATGATGTTTTGATTCTCCTTTGATGATGCATCTCAACTTTTTGATCTCCAAATGCCACTGGCAAAAACCTTGTTGTGCCATAGTCATTAATGAGAATGTTACATAAGATTCACCCCCAAACCTATCCTACAGCAAGTCTTCAAGCAATTTGCTTCAAACCCTAGTTTGAGATTTCCTTATTAATGTTCCTTACACATCTTTTTAATCTGTACTGATTCTAACTTTCCCTGTCTTAATAAATACTTCCTCACATGACTATTGACTTTTTGTGATCTATTATATATCCTTCAGTAACAGGAGCAAATGTCTAGTCAAGACAAGAAGGTATAACCTACCTTGGTAAATTCACATCATTTTCTTTCTCATCATTCATCTACCTCCACAATCATTCTTCTGAAGTATTTCATAAAGCATTTTATAAAGTTTTATAGCTCACTGGATTCATTTTTTATTTTTAAATATTTGTAGAACACTCATCACTTTTTGTTCATCCAGTGCCATCCCTAGCTTGATAGTAAAACTCAAGGCCTGTGGTTTCTTACATGCCGGACTTGCCCCCCACCTCCCCCTCGCCCCATTCCGTACCTTATGAACAAAAAATTCCAGTCCATTTACGGAGAATACAGTCTTTTTTGCCTCTTGAGTATGGTAATTTCCATTTTATGCACTCATTCCAGTTATTTAGTCACTCAGCCTTTGGCCTCATGTTCAACATCAATATCCTTACTGAAAACCGACTCAAAGTATTCACTGAGTTGTGAGGTCACACTGACTTCACCTTTAATCTGGATGTTACAGTCACAGTGTAATGATTTCCCATCCATCTCATCTCTCTTTTCAAGTGACTAAAGAACCTACCACAATTTCTCATAAGTTCCTGAAAAATGCTTAATCAGCTTCACTTTAGGAATCTCATTTATTCACAGTACTTCCTGACTTTTAAAATAGACTTTCAGTACTGCCTGCTCAAGTTCCTTGCATATCTAGAGATCTCTTTTGAACATTCACGTTAATCAGCTAAGACACAAACCTTTTTTCTTTTTTTCTTCTCTTTTTTTTTTTGGGGAGGGGGTGGGCAAGGGAGGGTAAAAGTTCTAAATCCTTTTCCAATTTTGACTAAAAAAACTCCCAAGTTTTCTAGCCCTCAAGTCTAACCAACCTTGCTTGGAAGCTTCCTTAATTCCTCAGAATTTGCTATATTACAAATGAAAGCTGCTAGAAGTCTACATTTCATTTAAATGGTATCAACGTGGGACAACATTAGCTGAGGATCCTTTCTGCTACCAGTTCTATAATGTCTTCATAATTTAACAGAACGAAATGTAAAATGTTTCTCTTTGCTGGCATTGTGGTGAAAAATGCTGCTCTCATTTCTGAGACAGCTGGGATCTACCTTTGTTAGAAATGCTTGTTCTCAAATTTGTAACTAGGGACTGATCTTTCACATTGACCTACATTTCAGAAGTATTTTTCTCAGAACTCTAAAGGTATCACATTATGCATTAAAATCTGTATGTCTTCATTATCCCATTTTCATGTAAGTGATACTGATCCCTCTTTGCCATCTATATTAGTATATACTGAACCCGTCAGTATTTGTGCCAGTTGTATTAGTTACTCAACCATATTTCTGTTAAAAAAACAATACCTGGTTTCAAAGTCTAAAGTAACTCTAAATTTTTCACATTTAGGCATAAGCCCTTTACCTGTGATTAGTGGAGCACAGTCAGTTCCAGGCCGCGCTAATTACGGTCCTTTCATTATCTATACAATTTTCCTGGAAAGTCACATAAATATTTGTTTTCCTTACATTTGCTACTTCATTCTGTCAAAATGACAGCCGTTTTTCATCTGTCACCTTTCTACTTCATAAAAATGGGATACAAGACTACATAATTCTTTCCTTCACTTTGTTTTAAAGTAACTATTCATGCCAAAGACAGAATTCTGGTCTATCCACAGTGAAGGGACCCATTTCCGTGAATGCAGTCTAGGCTGGTATAATTTTTAATTCTGCACATACCACACTCATTACATAAACAAATCTCAACTGACAATACCTAGACATTCTCATATGAGCTACATCAGATAAAATCTATTCCTCTGATGCTGCATCTTACTCAGATGAAGAAAACAAAATAGCAAGCTTTAGCAACTAATACTCATGCTCTACCATGAGTACAGTTCTATATTTTATCAACAATTTCCCTCCCAGTGCCTATTTCCACAAACAAAAGCAAAACACTCCTTTCCATCAAGTCATTAAATAAAATAAACCTTAGTGTAGAAAAATTTTACAAACAAGGTAATTGTAAATGCTTTGTTAGATGATGGTGTGACTCAAACCTCTTTTAAATGTATTTATTGTTTGCAACATGGAAAAAGAGTTACACTGGAGACAAGTATGGACTCCTTTAATTCTGACAGGGTAAGAGGGAAAACATTCCTTCTAAAGGAAATACCAGTTAAATATAACATGAAAGTGAACTTAATTCCATATGCTTGCTTTAATGTGGTACATCAAAAGTGTTAATGGAGAGTGAGTTGACTGTATCTAAAATTTGTATTTACTGGCTACTCCTCTGAGGACAGGTTTTGAGCTGTGTTTTTGGTTTTTTCTGACGTTGCTTTTATATTCCAGAGGATTTCAAAATACAACTCTGAGTGACTGTTTCACCCCCCTGAGACAGGAAGACTATGTGGGTTGGAAATTGACATGTTTCTGGTTTCTCTCTCTAATCTCTGTTTTAAACTGTTTACATTTCATGGCTGTGCATCTCTTGGCTAACAATGTTTTGGGATGAACTCTGTTTTGCATTTGAGTGAAGAAGAACACAACCAAACCTTCTGGTAAAAGCATATTCAAACCAACTCTCCCATTTTAGAATAATGCCACATAAATGAATCACATGTTAGAAAGCAGCGATGTGCCACACACTTTTCTAAGGACCTTTTGTCTTCTATTTAGCTTAAAGTGTTAGAACTCTACCCAAAGAACAAGAGGTAAGACCTTCCCTAAGAAGCAATTGCTTGAAGTTGTACTGCAGAAACTTAAAGAAATATTTGGTTTAGGATGTGCTTTGTAACCTGACCTGAATACTGGTTTGCCTTATGATATTTACTTCAATTCCACGTTCATGGAACAGTGCTTAATTTTCTTGTAGGCTCAGGTTAGAATCTCTTCAAGTGCAGTAACTCTGACTGTGTGGCCTGAAATGAACTGCTGAGTATTGAATGCAGCTTTTTCATAGTTTACTTGTTCTGCTCCAATTACACACCAATCACTTTAAAGCTATTATTCTTTATATTACATTTTTCATAATTCTCCTTCCATCTCATGCTTCATCCAGAATGTACATCTAGAGCTTTAAAAGCTTAAACTAACAGAGCCACACATAGCTTATCTTTAAGGGACTTAGTCTTTCATTAGCTTCCTATTTGGAATTTAAAAAAAAAAAATTAACTGAGTTCACTTAGACAAATCTCAAGGGCAGAGGTTTTTCCCCCCTTCTTTTGCAGTTAGTGGGGTGTAAAATTCCTTCAGCTCATCAGCCAACACACTGACACTAGGAAACTGAGGAGAAAAACCCAACATTTTGCCTTTCTGAACTGGAAGCTGAAATTCCCCAGGGAAGACATATTTTGGAAAGATTTAAAAGAATTAAGTCCTGGCTGCCATGAGGACTTTGACAGCTTGCACAGAGCATCTCTTGAAGAGAAACAGCAGTTGGAGAAACAATACCTGAAGGGACAGCCTTGAGAGTTGACGTAATTTTCATGTATTTCTGCTTGAAATTTCTGCTGCATCATGTCAAGCTACAAGCTTTGCTATAAACTCCAGGCTTCCTTTTCACTACCCATCAGACTTGAAAAAGCTCATCTTTCTATCTTTGAGCTTGTATGCAATTCATGTATGAACTCCAAAATCCTATTTAGAACTCAAATCTTATTAAAGAGAACAGCTTATACTGGAAAATAGACAAAAGACAAAATTAAGCCTGTTAATAGCAACAAATGAAAATAAGCAAAAAAACTTAGTAGAAGCAACTAAAGATCCCGTTTACATTGCGTTAAATACCGATGGAGTCCAGCAGACTGAGAAAGCTGGAACTTTAATTTTTCCAAAATGAAAGCTCTAATTAGGTAGCAGCCTAATTTCAAAACTAGGTTCAACTACTATTGCACGTAAGAAATTATTCCTGTTTGTCATTTTAAGTCAAGAAGGCAGCATGTGGTCATTCTGTATGCATGAGACTGGGACACAGAACAAAGGTAGCAAGACTTTCCCAGTACCAACAGAGGACTGTGAAGTGAAGGGCAGTGTACAAGACTCAGCATATTTCTATTTGAGAAAAGGTTATTGCAAATTAATGCATGTAGAAGAGAGAATGAATTATGGCAGGGACTAAAGGGCACAGAAATCACAAGGACTTGGCAAGGCACTTTAACTCACTTTTAGACTCAGTAAATCAAACCCCACTTTTTATCAGCAGCTACACATAGAAAGTGAGAATTCTTTTCAGAGTGTTTATACCTAACTTCAAAAAGCTTTCACCCCACATCTTCAATTTTTCTGTAACACAGGCACATTTCTCCCACCTCAACAACTTTGTGCATGTTTCTCAACTGGGTTGGTTTGGGTATTTTTTTGATAGCTTACTTTTTTGATCGATACTTTTTTGATAGATTTTATTTCCTACGTTGTTTTTCACTGCCTGGCCAAAATGCATAACTATTTTAGAGCAACAATCAATCTGTTAGAATGATGCAGGACATAGAAACACTGCTTAAAACTTGACCAGACTTCAATCTAAAACCATTGCACGCTGCTAAAGTGGCTGGCTGAGAATTGTGGGCTACTTCCTTTGATACATTAACCTGTGCAAGGATACCCCTTGTACTCATTTCTGTAACAGAAGGTACGTGGGGGATGAAGGCACTTTCCGATTATTTTAAAGAGTATTCGAACAACTGGCAATTCTGACAATATCCAGAAGGTGGCAGATGGCACATGCAATATAGTAGAATTGCGCAAATGCAAAAAGGCCCTCTGAGAAACACTGCTGGTAGTCACAAAAAGTTAACCTGTCCCCATATATAATTCTTAATTATATAAAGTACTGAAGTAAGAATCTCAATGTAATTAATGTGCAAGGCTGAAGCACAAACCTAAAAGCTGTTTCAAACAATGGAAACAATTTTTAAAAATTTCCTTAAAACACAACAGCTTTCAGTACAAGGCACAATTCACCATGTGTTTTCTCAGGATCAAAAAAAACATTAGGTATAAAAAACGTGATATTATAATGATTTTATAAAACCTGATATCCATTTTCAGGATTTTTTAACATTTGTAAAAGGATAATGAAACACAGAAATTGTTAAGAAAACCCCCTGAAATTTCATTCGAATTATAGATTCACTTACTTTCAAGGGTCTAAAAGCATTAAGGTTATCTTTAATGTTTTTAAAGCTGGGTCTGTAAAAAGAGGTACACAATCTTATAGAACGTGTCAAAACGGGATGTCTGTCACAATTTTTTTCCATTTAAAACGGAAACATAACTATTCTTTAATAGCTGGAGATGTAGACTGGGCTAACGTGGGCAGAAGTAACTGATGAAATTAAAAGGGGAAGGTCACAGACTGTAACTGAATTGTCCAACCACGTCTCATGACATTAATTGAGTTTTTAAATGTCCTTGTTTGATCAGGCTTCATAATTCTCAAATCCCAGTTGACTCTCCATACCACCTGTCCATATTCCCAACTGGAAAGACAGGATGAAGCCCATTTTTCTATATTTTTAGAACCTTCCAAAACCACTCTTCAATCCTGAATTTATGGCTGCATCTGTAAGTACAAGACTCGGTAATAAATGAAGTGTTTTGCCAGTGTTTCTTAGCATTTATTAATTTAAGCAAAATTATTATTGAGATAAAAATATCTAACTAATCAGTATTAGGAAAACAGGGTTTCTACTTTTTTTCAGCTGATGTAGTTTATGGATTGTATTTACACTAATCAAGTTATTCCAGCTTAAAATACCCTAATAAGCCTCTTGTCCTTCAGCAGAGGAAAACTGCTCTTTAATCTATGAATTTGCATAGATCAGATTATGTGTTAGGCTTCTAATACTGTCTTCATCAAGACTCTTCAAAGATCTGCTTTTATGTATCAGAATACAAAATTCGTAACTCTTAATAGGGCTTGAAATCAGAAATTATGTGCTACTCTGTAGAAGCTCACCTCTAAGTCTATTTATGAAATAGAAAAATTGTTACAGGTACAGGTGATGAAAATGTAAAATACATTAGAATTCCTTGAGCCTAAGGGTTTTTGAGGGGGAGGTCTAAAAATAATTGTCTGAATTTTTTTTTTTTTTTTGCCTTTTTTCTGCTTCTAACTATTCTTTCAGACCTACATAAAACTATTTTTAAAGAAACAGCTTTCCCTGGTTTCAAGAACAGAGCTTTTGATGTTTCCTAGCTGCTAGAGGCTAATAAGAGTAAAATTTGAATAAAGCATGTGTTTTCCTTGGTTAGAAATACAATGATACAATCTTTTGCTCAGCAAACAGAAGTCAATGATAAATCTCATTTATTTTTAATAAGCAAGACTCCTTATTTTCAACGTGACTGTAAATAATTAGCCCAGCAACGAAGTAACATAACATCTTCTGAGGTACTGACATTTCATAAGCATCTAGTGTTGCAAGCAAAAAATATTTTTTAATAAATAGAAGTACTGAAGAAATATAATCAAAATTGCTTGAGAAATTATGAAAACTAAGAAGCTCTTCACTTTTGATCAGTTCAAAGGGATCAAAAGAGAACAATGACTTAGTATTCCTCAACAGCATCCTGTAGCTTCTGTGATGAACAGAGATGACAAACCATCATTTTATGACCAGGTCAGTTCTTTCCCTATGTTTTCTTCTCTCTGAAAGTCCAAACTATATCGACAATTTATACCAACTGGCATCATTATATGTGTCATGAGGATACCTGGCACTGAAAACTGAAGCACAATTGCTAAGTTATTTTATACACAATAAAGAGTTGGCAAGATAATAATTAATTTTCAGTTGCTAACAGCTTGGAGTTCCTCCCAACAGGAAGGGAAGAGGTGACAATCACAATTAAATTACAGTTCTCTGACCCTTACATCTCCTCTCTCTGAACTCTTGTGAGCCAGGAAAGAAATGACATGTAACATTTTTTAAGTAAATGTCTACAATGAGAGTTTTTCCTTTGGAAATGTAGCACACAGCTCATTACCTCTAAGTAACATCAATCTCAGACACCATATGTGAGAATATACTTTCCCAAGGTCAGACTCTTTGTAACATTGTCCACCAAACTGCATCTCAGGCTGATAGCTGCATATGCTCCTTCTAAAAGAAAGAAACTAATTGAAATACCGCAAGCTTCTGCTCTTGCTACAGTAATCCTCAAGCAATCTGACTGAAAAGGGGAAGCACAGGCTACCCAAAACACGTGCTAGATGATAGAAACGCAAGATAAAAATGTTAAAGGCATGTTCTTATTGCCAGCATTACGTGACACAGGCACCCACCACTGAGGCCAAGAACCAAGGGGCCTGGCACCACAGACCTCATGAGGAGGAGCTCCTCCTGCGGCACTGCTCCCCAGGGAAATGTGGACTCTCCCCACACCACCAGGAGCTTGAAGATGAAGGGAGCATGACTCAAGGCATCAGTGTACAGAAAGACTCTCATTAAGCTCAATTTCAAAAAACAAGTACAGGCAGAAATGCTCTGGTGATGTGCCATCTGTACAGTTAGACATCTTTTTTTAACATCCGATAGTGGTGATCAAATTATGTCCTAGGAGTAGGAATCAAATAAAAGGGATATGCAAAACGCTTGCTTCTCATCATCCCAGCTTGTTAACCAGATACTTCATTACAGCCAGTGTGGTTCCTGCGCTGCATGGAGGCAAGTGGAAGTCATGCCACATTGTGTAGACCAAGTACAGCACCTGCACTCTAGGTTTTACTACACAATATGCAGGCTGTAGCACCACTATCCTCTTCTCACAAGACACAACATAACAGTTTGAACTGAAAATTTATGAGCAGTTTAAGGTACTGGTAACTTCTGCTATTATGGACAATGAATGATAAAGTGTGCAAATTATGAGTGGACATGCAAGGGAGTGTGAGAGAGAAAAATTAGCAGTTGCATTCAATTCCACATCACTTGTAATCATTCCAAATAAATGAAACAGAATTTATATCCTGATAATGTAACACATGTAATTTTTTACTGTGAAATAGATGCAGGGGGAAAAAAACTAATCTTAGGACTTTGAAAAAAATAAATGCTGAATTATTTAAAAATATTTCCAAAATATCAACAAGTAGTACAGAAATATCACAGACTAATTACCTGCAAAAATGTCATTTGAAAAAGCAGCTCTTTCATTGTAGATGAAACATCTTCAATAAAAAATAACCGAAAGGCCCTGCATCTGTTCTGAAAATTAACGTGGTTGTAAAATACCCCAAATTCTCATTTATCTTTCATGCTTTTCACACCTGCTTCAGCATACTTGAAACATTGAAAAGGTTGTGTATGTATAGGCTCTCACTTGGCATTTCTGATTAGTTTTATATACAGTAATCAAAACTAATTGCAACTGTTCCTTAAACAACATTATTAAGGTATTTTTGCAGGCTGTGGTGCCCCACATGTTTTCAGTGGCCTAGAAGAACATAGAAAGACATTTTTCTTGGCCTTAAAATCTCCATTCTGCTAGCAGTAAGGACACAATGACAGAGCTGGAAACAGTTTATTGGCTGAGAATAGGTCTAAATAAAAATGCTTTTTTTGACATGGCCAAATTACTCACAATTTCAAGCCAGATTTGGCAAAGAATTCTAGTGGAATGAAAATCCTGGGATAGATTTTTGACTTTTTAGAAGTCATTTTCTAAACAAATTCTTTCAACCTCTTGTTCTGGAAAAGGATTTTCATTTCAGGACTGACCTACTTTAAAAAAGCTGCAGGAAATATCGTTGAACTGAGATCCATTTCTTTCAACTAAAACAGAAATCGTTTTTGTCATTGCAGCCTCCGTACCTTAACACTCATATTTTGTACTCTGCTATAGAGAAACTCCCATGCAATGGCTGACAAAATAGGAAAAGAAAACAAAAGATCTGCTAGCACATTATTTTGTGCCTATATACTGTCATAAACTTTGTTAATATTATGATTTTATTTTTTTCCTCCAAAAGTACCAAACTTTGCACTCCAGTACAGTTCTCTGTTCCAACCCAATCCTTACTGAAGTCTTTGATTTACTACTAGGTCAACAATATGGATACATATTGTGTTATTAAAAAAGAGCTATGACTCCTTATGATCAGAGATAAATGTTGTTGCTGCTTACATTAACCTTTATTATGCCTATATAAATCAAGGGTTTCCAACATAAGCTTTCCAGAGAAGAAGTTAAACATAATCCTGTTTATATAGCTACATGATGAATTTTACTTGAGGAGCACGCTATTTTTATTAAAACTGGAATTATGATAGAAACTAAAAAAATTTAAAAAAAATCCTGAAAAAAGTTTAAAAATAGCACCTCTTCTCAAGCTAAATACAATGGATCTCTTTTAGAAAAGGGCAGACTTTTTTGAATGTCAGCTGACACATCATTCATTTAACTCGAATTGCTATTTACATCTCAAAATCAAGTCCAATTTTGACTCCTGTAGTTTACTTTGAGCTCCTGTTCATGAGGAAAATTCACACCTGACATGTACAAATGCCTTCTAACAGCTCCAAACACATTCAAAGATGACTTTTTCTGGTTTGACCAAATGTTAAACTAGCAAAAAAATTGCAGTTGCAAAGTCAAACACTAAAAATTCTAGGAAATGTCAAAATTATGCCTATTCGTCCCACCTTACTTCACCCTGATAATGTGTACTCCTAGGAATTAATGAATTGCCATGCATTAGAGTCACATCTTCCAAACCATAAGTCGTAGGCACAGTACTCATAATCAGGACATAGTCTCACTAACAAGCCCCAAAACACAGACATTATCACAAGGACAAAACCGGCACTTTTATTCAAGCATAAGTTAATTGCGACTCGTGTAACAGGACAACCACAAAACTGTGAAGTCTCTACCCACAGAACAACTTTCCAGAGTAAGAAGGAAGGAATCCCACTTCTCAACATATATGCGTGTCCTGCCTGTTCTTTCTCAGGATTTTTAGGAGAACTGCTTGCCAGATTTTCTTCCCTCTTTCTGTTTGTACAGGCTGATGTATACCAGAGGTGTGCATGTGTCAGAATCCCTTATGCACCTATTTCTGCATAGTTTGCATCGCATTCTGGGATGCTATGAAATTAAAAGAGCTATAAAAATGCAAAACAGGACTGTTCTGAATGATGGATATTTATGAGACTGCAAAAATAACTATATATCTTGATGCTCTGTAGAACAGTAGAGAGATTCAATGTGCCCTGTCTCAGTCTTTTAATCCTGCTCATTGTAGACCACAGCAGCTCCACTACTGAGCTCTGTCCTCAGGTTTGAGATCTTTGTCCTCCCATCTCACACTTCAAAGATAAGTGTGCTTGGATTTTTTACTTAATTTATATTGCAATTATTCTGAGCAAAAACTGTTCAAAAGATACGTAAGTAGTTTTACTGACACTCCTAAGCTTTACATTTATAAATATCCACTCTGTATTCTTGCAGCTTTATGGCTCACGTATTTAGTCAATAATAGTGTTAAAATCACACCTGGAACAGTTCACTGAAAACATCCAAATATTAGACGATGATAAAACACAGAGATTCCTTCGTAGTGGCATGTATCTTCCCTAAATAAAAACAACTCTTCAAAGTTTCTTGTATTAGATTTTCTATAAACTCAAAATAGAAGTGAAGATATTAAGTATAATTAATAGATTATAACTGTGAGTATGGAGTTTAATGAAGCTTTTGAATGTGAAGTTATTTATTCTTTCTGGGTTTTTTATTAATGGGGCTGAATTTAAATAAGTATTACCATCTTTCAAGAAACAATGGCATTCTTCATTCATAATTTAAATATTCAAGGGAACAATAATTAAGAAAAATCACTCGTCTTTCTTACTGCTGAATTAAGAACTACTTCAAAGTCATTGGAACATAAAGTTTATGAAACATCCACTTCCCTTCATACATATTACTTCCACATGTTATTTTTATTCCTCCAATTGCTAATAGGATTATTTGTCTTCCCAGAAATCAGAAGCAGCATATGTGATAAGTGAGTACAATGTAAGAAAGGCTTCAAATGGAAGACAGAGCTACATTTATATCACTTTTAGAGTTGGTCCATGGAGTGTGGCACTCTGTGTGAGCTGGCAAGCACAATGCCATGGTGATTGTGCTGGTGTACTGTTTGTATCAGCTGCAGAGTTAAAAAAAAAAAAAATTAAAAAATCAAGTACTCTTTTTTACAAGTACAATAAATCTAAGGTACAACATACAACTCTATATATGAAACCTACACAACAGATATTGGAATCAACAGTACTCAAGAAATACAATTTTATGAAAAATGTGCTTAGCATTTACTAGTGATGTTTACTAATGTGATCTCTTTCAATGATTCAGAAGAAATTACTAAGGTAGCTATTAAGATCTACTGAATCATTCATGGAACATGCTAAGCACAATTCCCTGGTAATGCAAGCTGATTTGAACAGATTAAATTTTAAATTCAAAGTGCATGTGAGCTGTAAAAGAAATTACTCAGTGTCAGCGAAGCTTAACTGTCTATAGAAAACACCAGAAGCTCATCCTTTATTTATTTTTACGATCTGGGGGAGGAGGGATGAGGAGGAGGAAAACAAACCAAGACGGCGAGAGAAAATTGAGACACCAGTAAGCTGGTGAACATGTTTTCATAATTAATTGTTGATTAGTTGTTAATTACAGAATAAAATCCAGCTGCATACAGAAAAATATATAAAAATGTATTGTCTTTCATTTAAATACAGAGATATACTTAGGTAGAAACTAAGCTTCTCAAATTTGTGTGAGGGGGAAATATAAATGCTATGTTAATAGAGACCATGATACAGTGCATGTATATACTACCAACTGTTTAGATTTTTTTTTTAAATCCTACTATGTAACAAAGTATTGAATATTATAGGCATATTTAATACACAAGGAAGGCACCGTTATTTCATAGAGATGTGTCTGAAAGAACAAATATCAGCTTAGTTTCTGAGCTGTTCATATCTACCTGGTTAAGCCATCTTAAAGGAGAATAAGAAGAAAGGAAGTTATCTGCTACTGAATTTCTTATCCTGAACATTCTATTCCTCTTTGTAGATCTGAGGTTACTCTTGACATGTTGAATTCATTTGGAGCCTTGCAGTGTTGTACTTCAAAGATGTAAGACATTGAGTCCATCTATGCAATACCTTCATTATGCAGAATTCTTGCCCTACAATAACATTATTTCATAACTCCAGATAATACTCAACAGTAAACACAAAGGTTTATACATTGATGAGTTAATACCTCCACAATCTAAGAATTCCTTTGCAAGAGCATATTATCAAAGTCTATAATCAAAGTCTTCCTGTGGGGCATCCTCATCAGTAATATGTCTGACACTTAAATTTATAATCATCAGGTCAAACTATAGCATTTGCAGCTATAACTGAAGTAATAAGCTCCCCCAAATCAATCAATCAATCAGTATTACTGGATAGCAACTGGTACACAGTAAATTATATGTTTCTAGTACTGCCAAATATCTTAGAGTAAAAATTTGTATCACTTTGTATCTTACAGTATTCAAAGAGCAGGAATGAAATATGAAGAACAGTGGGCCAGAAAAGAATGGTAAACAGGAATAACATACATAAAAGAAAAGACAGAAGCAATTTTTTTGTTAGCTCATAACTTGTTCTTGAAGGATGCACCTTGAAGATATATACTCACAAATTCCATTAAAAAAAAAAAAAAAAAAGAAAAAACATCACTGAACACAATGAGTTAAAATCCATAATTAGCCTTGCAAATTTCAGTCTGTATTTTTACTTCTGATGCCCTTCAGAAGGGGCAGGTAGCTATTCAGCAAGATCATGAAACAAGAGTCCAGACACACAAAAGAGGAAGTGCAAAAGCGGTAACAAGCGTGGGACAGTGATGTGCCAGCTAACTCAGAGGCTGGAAAAAAAGCCTGGTGATTTCTGTTTAATCTTGATCAGTCGGACGGTACTGATTGGATGAAGGAGGCACCTTGGGAGGGTCCATTAGTTTTATCTGCTTTTTGGTGCTAGTGCTCCCTCTGAGTCCTTCTGCCATTTAGAAGCACTGTACAGTATCTATAGGGTAGAATGCCAGTCCTGCTCTCGGCTCTGCTTGTCTTGAGCCTTGCCACCAGTTTCTTTTGAGCATAGATCTTCCAAGGTCACTGGCAATGCTCTCATTTTCAGATTCAATTTCCATCTTCTCTCTGGAGTCTCCTGCAAATCCTAATTTGACCCTGACTTGGAATGCAAATTTTGGGATCACTGTACCAAAAGATGTTATCACCACATTGTCTAGGTTAATATATATATATATGAACATATGTATCTACTTTGATTGAGGGTATGACTATATATTTTTTAGAATTAAAAAGAACTCACAGAACCTGGGCATTTATTTAGTCTCAGACAAGAAAATCAGTGGGTGTGCTAAGTGGTATTTATTCAACAAATGCCTGCTCATTAAGACTATCCTTTTTAGTATCAGTTAACTTTCTTCTGTTATTTATTTACAGTTTTCCAGGCCTTGTGTGCTTCTGCAATTATCTAAGCATTGTTCTGCATATTATACTGAAAACTGCAGATAACAAAACCTCACTTTTGCTGACTGTACGTGTACATCAAAAATCCATTCTTTGAAAATGCTGAGTAATCTCCTTCAGTCCCTACTGAATTGTTAGGATAATGAGATTCATTAGTCTCACCAGGTTTAATTAAGAAAAAAAAGTTCTGGCCTACAAAGTTCTTTTTTTTCATCTCTGCTTTATCATCATTTGAATACATGGCCACCTACTTGTGTTCTAGAGTGAGCACCTGCACAGGACCTTTGGAGTATGTGGAAAGGTCATAAAGTAACTACATTTCAGGCATCTGCAATGTCTGAAAAGACACATGTTACTTTTTTCTCCTCATTCTTTGCACTCATATTGGTTGGCACTGACAAGATAAGATGTCAAAAATATTTTATGCCAGGTAAACATTAATTATGTGTTAGGAAATGCAGAGTGGGGAGCTTGTCTGAGCTCTCACTGTAGGACACAAAAATGCAGACATTGGCAAAACAAAGCAGAGCACCTGTCTGCCCAGAGGTTTGTATCTGAATGCTACATCACGTTGTAAAGGAGTTTAATTCAATAAACATGTCTCAATCTCTTAAAGTATAAATTGTCACTTGATGAGAAAAGAAGAAAAGCAAGGGGGACATATACAGCTGACATCCCAAAAATTAAGTTATATATTTATGGATTAATCAATGCACTCTTCATAAAGGGAAAGACATTACGGAAGCACTGACTCAGTGATATTTTTTATGTTAAAATAATGGGCTTGGAAGTGGAGAGAATGATAGCCAATTATCCATGTTTTGGAGGCATAGTATCCCCACAGCCACGTCTATAATCAAAAATCCACAGCTGAAAAGAGCTCTCCACTATTTCATTACAACAACAACAACAACAACAAGAAGGCTTACTAACCTGATTTTTCAATGTTTTCTGCTATTTCTGCTAACATTCAGCACTGTTGGCTCTCAGCCTGAAATAAGACTCCACCACAGTATTGATAAACATAGCAGACAGGTTCTCACGTGTGGCACTAGGCAATAGCAACAGACTGCCCATATTTTTGCAGTGGGAGAAAGGGAACATGGTGACCACTGACCATGAGTCACTGCTGCAGGAGAAAAGGACCCATCTTGATGGTAAACTATGTCAGGCATTAGGATGGGATGTAAGAAGAAAAAAGGAAAAAGAAAAGACTACCAAATTAAGATTTCTAACATGTATTAATGGATGGAGAAGTGAGCTAATAATGAGCCAGTTCCCAGGAGTTCTGTCACATTTTAAGCATTCAAGTATGGTGCCTGCATTTTTGCTCTGACTTGCTGGAATTGTTTTCTTCTTTAAATATAAGGGGACAGAATGGGCAAGAAGGGAAAATAAAGGCCAAGAAAATACAAATACAGACTCACCAATATACAGCAGGGGTAAAAAAAGGAGCAGCTGTGGAAGTAAAATACAGTGTGTACACATTTTAAAAAGCAAATTCTTTCAGGAAAGCAAACATTTAAAATTAACCGTAAGTTGAACAGATCTAATGGATGTAAGCATTATTGACATGTCTGTCAAGCATATTCCAGCACTGAAGTTCTTTAATGACCGAGGCACATGACACTACAATGCTGCACTATGTAGCGTAGTGAAATACAAACAATTCTCAATTAGGTAAGGTAAAACATGGGCTAAGAAACAACAAGTATGAGGACATCTCACATGTCACACCCATTCCAACTTGAACAAATGCAACCCATTTGTATTGGGGTCCTTACATTTACGGACTACACCTTGATAAATAAATTGGAGCCAAGAAGAGAAAGACTAACCCCAAAGAAGGGTCTGAGGACTGAAAGGGGCCCAGGGGCACAACACCTCCACACATCTTTCTTTAAGGACTCTGCTGCCAGTCCTGAAAGGAGCATGAGAAAGCATATCCCTAGAAGAGGAAGGTAGCATAAACACACTGCAGAGGAAATGTCAGGAGACTCTCTGTGTCCATTTTCCATGCAAGAGAGATTATATGCCATAGAGGATGTCAGAGGAAAGTTTATGCAAATCTCCATGTTTTTAAACTATGTCACATATAAAGCTGAAGAATTTTATCCTAAATTCCACACAGTGACTTTTCCAGAGTGCACAATAAACACTGCACAAAACTTATGCCTGGCAATCCCGCTATTTAGTGGTTTAAGTCTAAAAAACAGTCCTTTCATTAGCCTGCACTGCCAACTAAATCTTCAAATGCTGAAGTTATGATCTCCATTATCAGATGTAAGACTTTTAAGCTCCCTTGCTGTTTTTGTGACCTCAGCTTTCCAGTATTCCCTTCTCTTTTAAGTAAAGCCAGCTACTATAATGATACTGAGAGCTTACTTACCACAAGGACTACAGTACTTTTCACATCACTTGTATTTCATTTTTAAATTTGAAGGCCATGAAAACAACACTCATCTTCTGTGGCTCAGGAACACATTCTAGCTGGGTCAAATGATATCTTTTTATCATACAAAGCAGACACTGTAGATGAATCAAGTCCTCCCTGTCTGTTTAAGATGCAGCTCACATTGACAGCTAAGCACTGATCCGGAGATCTAAAGATTTAGAAACCAGGCTTATTTTTTAGTCTCTCCCTCTCTAACAAAGTGAATTAGATAATAAGGTTTTAATCAGGTGTTTATTCAGTGCAACTGGATTGTTTGGCTTGCTAGAATGGAGCGGGCGTCTTCATGTTTGAAAAATTAAGAAGAAGCCAAAAGGAAACAAGTTTTATGTATGATTTATGATTTTTGATTAATATTTCTTGAAGAATGCTACTTTCAATCACCAGATGCTGCTTTTGTACAACTATGTATTGTCAAAACAGTTTCCAGAGCGAAAGAATAAACTCTTTTTGAAGCACTATAAAATTTTTGTAAAAAAAAAAATTAACGGACTCCAAGCACTACTGGTGGCATGAATGACTATCAAGACAAAAAATCCAAAATTCAAACACTCAAGATTTTATTTAAATGGTCTTTGACATTAATTGCAATTTGGTGAGCATTCACTGAGTGGATTATCTTGGTCAGATTAAATAATTACAGCAAACCATATTAAACAGGCAGATTTTTAAAGGTTGTTTCTTTTGTTGCTTGAACTATTCATTTAGCCTACTCATCACTGTTAGCATTCTGAAATATTCTTTGCTATTTCATGCATGTCTTTCACCTTATTATAGTTTCAGCTTTCTCTTTCATGCTTTAACTCACTTAACTAGTAAAAACTGGATTGTTCCATGCTCCCTTTGTAGCGCTTCACTGGCTTTTGTTTTTCAGTCATGCCTGTTTTCATGGGCATCTATGCAGTGCTCCAGAGGAAATCTGGTATGTGTACACAGGAGTTGGGCTAATCCTAATATGCTTCTGAGAATGTCTGCAAAACAACTAGAAATCTTACTACTGTGTTCTTTCCTCACTGCATTTTTCCTTTTCAACTATTTTTTTTGTTCTATCATGAGGTTCAGTATTTAGATTTTTCACTTCCCCATGCTGTTTGATTATCAGCTTCTTATACAATTTGCTTCATATTTCACAAGTTTAAAAAGAAGAAATGAAGGTATGCATTCCTAATATGACAATTGGAGGAGGATAGCTGAATATAATACAACCAGAGAGGAAACTTGTAAATCTTTCAGACTGCACACAAGGATGTGCTGTCTTCATTTCCAATGGCAGTTGTCGTCAAGTGCGTTGCAGAAAGCCTGCTACCCTTCCAAAGCTGAGACTTTTTATTTTTGCCAAATCTCATATAAGCAGAGACACCTGGGCTAATTATCCATTTTCATCAGCCATCATTCACTTGCTACATTCCTTCAGAACATCTTCTTAAAAAAAAGACAGACAAAAAAACAAAAACAAAGCAGATCCTTGATCTTATCTAGGGCTTGTGATCAACACTGTAAGTATTAAAAAGAGGTATCCCTTGGGAAATGGATATGCATGAAAATGAGCTTTTGCAAAGGCAAAACGTGCAAGTTTTTTTCCACACTTCTGAGATATTACATTGCAACCCGTTCACACTGAAAACAAAATTTAAAACATCTTAGAAATTAGAAAAAAAATTAAATCCTTCATTTTTAATTGAGTAGAGGGGGAAAACTACTTGTATGCTGATTGGGGCTGCAATGGTATACCTTGAAATACTGATGGAGAACCCCTCCATCACAGACTTCATTTGCAGGTTGGAAGAGCCCTAGACTGAGAGCACAAGGTATATCACTGGGGAGTTTGGTTTGTGAAAGTAAAATCTATAGGATCTTCCATCTATACTCTGTAGGCTCCATCAAAACCAAACAGTATTCTGTTACTTACTGAGCTTGTGGTCACACTATGATTTTCAAGATCCTATGTACTTGTACTAATCCATAAAAAAATCCAACACAAACACTCAATACTTGTGAGGGCTCAAGCAGCTAATCAGAGTCAAACACACCTGGAGGTGTTTAAGAGCTGCACAAAGCATTTCTTTAATCTTTTTTTTCTGATCTAGGATTTCAAGATTTGAGGGACTCCAGCTTCCACTTTCCAACTGATTGCTTAAAACTCCACTACATTGACTGTCTAGTCGTTTGACGTTTGTGAATTATGCAGCAGGCGATCACAGTGCACGCTAAGTGGCTAATCTACCATAAACTTCACTCTCAGAATCCATGAGAGGAAAGAAGTGTGAAACAGCAATTGGCATGAGAATACAACTATAAATTAAGTAACATTAAGTTGCTTATAGCAAGTAAGGTAGACAAGGACACTGCTTACTGCAGATCGTACTGCTTTCTTGCAAGAAATTTCTGTAGACTAGGAAAGCAGTGGTATACAGCACAGGGTTTGGCACTGGTTTTTTTGTGAGGGGAGGACTGGAAATTGATCTTCTCCACTAGTGATTCTCACCTTTCTCCTGTGAGAATAATTCTGCACTGGCATATAGCTATTTCATCATATGGATGAATTCTATATAGTTAGTTTTTAGTAAGTCTTCAAGAAATCTAAATCTTTAATCATCATTGGTGGCTTTCTTTGAATTCCTTCCAACTTTCTGGTGGCAGCTTGTCCAGGATTAAAACCTACTCCTTGCAGCACTTGCAAAGGACAGCTTGCTCCTGAGATCTGTGCATATTAAGAGAGGATGATCCAGCAGGAAAGCTGTTAGACTGGGCATCGTTTCTGAATAATTGGCCAACAAAATGTGGACTGTAACTTACATTTGAATTCTGATGCATAAACTCTCTAATTAGAGAATATGAGGCTTTCCCAGGCTTCAGTCGAATTGATACCAATAAAAGGCATTTATAGGTCAGAGAGGCTAACATTATGGCTTAGTAAGAATACACCTCATGCACTCAAATGTTCCACTTACACCAATGATAGATAAATAGAAGAAAATAAGTTAACAGCAATGAATTATAGTATATAATGTTGTATCACAAAGATTTCTGTCAATTGAATGTTAATTCTCTTTCACAGACCTTTTAACATGAACAGCACAAATCCTTAAAGGAATCAGCTAGAAGCCTCTGTCTATCATAAAAAATGACCATATGCTTCCATCCCAATTGTTAGCTGTGCTGCATCCCTTACACTTCATCTACTTTTGAAGCCTTTAATGAAATATCTTGTCAGAAATCTATATGGCTATGGTCTCCCATGCTCTGCAGGGAGCTGACTGTATTAGTACTTCAGGTGAATCCCAAGGGGATATGTGGCATCTGAGCTGGAGCTGCATTGGACTGTAAGCCAATACAGTTTGGCTGTTGTTAATTTGAATTTTGTGTTAATAATTGAAGCAGTAAGCTCCATCCTACAAACGTCAAGCCCAGAAATGGACAGGCACTGAGTGAGCATCTGTGAAGCTGTGATGCTGGGAAGAAGAGTCCGTACATTGTTGAGAATGTACAGTGTTGAGACTTGACATTTTCTGAGAGAATAACAAAAATAATGTAATTTGTACAGCAGGTCACTACAGCCTTCCTTCCATGCTTGTTTTTGGCAGCATCAGGGGCGTGAGGCAATATGGGAAAGATAACATCTCAATGCCAGCCACTCTAAGGTGGAAACAAGTAGAGAAAGAAAGGCAATTCCACAGCACCCTCAATTGTCCTGATGAACATGCAGGATGTGGAATGACAAGTGATGATTTTAGAGAGAGGCAAGAGCTGTTTTCTTTCCTCTGCTATGAACATCATTGAAAAGGAAGCAATCCAGTTTTGATCTGAGTGCTTCTGAGCTGAAAAAAGATCTCTTTGATGTTGGTGTAGATGCAGGCATCCATGGATACCTACCTTACCAGAACAATCTCTTTCCTTCCTGTAATCTCAGTTAAGCAAACCGAGCAAGCAAGTGTTGAAGTTAAATATGTGTATGATGTCTTGCTGAATTTAATGTTAAGCACACAATTAAATGCCCTGCTGACACTAGATGTAAGCATTCCTGAGGCCACAGCAAGGGGTGCAGAAGCTCCTGGAGCACAATAGCAACTACAGAGCAGATTTCCTCACTGCAAACAGCTTTGAGGAGTAGTACTCTTTTCCCTTTATCCTCAAAGTAAATCCATGCTGTTTATGCAGCTTTTCAAAGAGAGAAGATTAGCTCTCGTATTTGCAATATAGCTAATTATTATTTTAAGCAGTGGGCACGAGATTATATTTGAGGTAACATGCAGGAGCTAGATTATACTGAGATGTTTGGGCAGAAAAGTAATTCTTCCATTTGGTAAACAAAATGAATAGCTATAACCACAGATCAATCTCTTCTAAGAAAGGGGCAAGAAAATAGAATTCTGCAAAGATCTCCCACAAATACAATTAAGTGAAGCCAACTTGCTATTCTACACATAAACATAACACATCTCAAGCTACAGACTGGATGTCTTGTAGTATTTAAGTCACATAAATGTGACTAAATATCTCCATCAATGTAAAAACCTTTTAAATATCACCACTCCACCACTCTTGTTGCAAATGAGAGTAATCATGATGCCTTTAATTCTTTAAGAGAATGAATAAAACATGCTGTTTATTGAAGTGACACAGGGACAGACTGTCTTGGGCACTCAAGTGAAAAGATGACCAGCATAAGCGAAATGAACATCACATTAATGGTTTATTAACTCCCTTGAGAGTGCTTTGCAAGCTACCAGTCAAAACTCCTCATTATTAATTCAGAATTTTTCTTGCAGTTGCCTGAAAATATACAAGTCCCAAAATACAGAACAAACACTTACCTTTTTCATATTCCATTGTTAGCACTTACTCTTTCTTTAAAACAGATCTAAGATCTCTTGTTTCAGATATATATTCTGATTGTATCACACTACACCAGCTACAAGGGTGTATCTCACTTTCTTTACAAGCATGCAATTAGGCATAATCAAGCCATGGAATAGATTGCAAAAGATTTGTGCAGGATGTTTTTATACTACTCATATTGTATTATTTATTTTTGTATAACACAAATATATATATATGAGTATGATTTAGCTAAATATAGAATCCATGCCTATACTCCTTTAAATAAGATGAGGCAATTTCTAAGGATAATTTACATACAGTGTATGAAAAACATTTTATGAAAGGAAATAATTTATGTTCTTTTAGCCAGAGTAGTTGAAGAGAATGCTTTACTATACAGAGGAAAGGTGTGTTTTCCCCAGTTTTTAGAGGCAATTCGTATCTTTAATTAGATATCTGCCCTTTAAAATTTTATTTCTTTTCCTCAGCTGCATCAGGTGCACACCTCCCCCATAATTACTTTGCCCTGCAGACATGTCATTTTTTTGTCCTTGATCATTCACAGCTACAACTAACAACCAGAACAGTGCAAGTAACTAGTGGTGAAAAAATACATATGCAAAATTTAGAGTAATTATGCTAGTGAAATTAATTTGATTTTTAAATGTCTTCAACATGGAGTTGAAGTGGTGCGCCCCTTTATATTCTAGTCATACATGTGAGGGCTTTTGGCAGGGGGAGGAGGAGGTGCTAATCCTTACTTTTCCCCATACCTTCTTAATAACAGGGAAGTATTAGATGTACACTTAGCTATTGGAGTAGTTTGATAAGACATAATTCAGAGTCTAATAAAAAATATATAATCTTGGAATCTTGATGTTCCAGTTTGTATTTTCTTTCTTTATACTCTACGGGATGGGCACAGAAATATATCACCCAAAGTATATATGGGACAATTCACCACAAAAAGAAACCTTTTTTTTCCTCTGGTGAAACCTTTTAGGAAGCAGAACCATACTAATCTCTGCCTATTCACATAGCATTTGCTGAAATGTCAACTAATACAAACTGAAGGCAAATAAGCTAAGAATGTGTTTAAGAAGAAAAAATGCAAAATATGTTTTTTAATTGTAAAACATGAAATTATAGAAGGTACAGGAAAATAAAACTTCTTAAATTACAGAGCTACTGGAAGTGAAACAGCTTTTAGAAGTCCTTTCAAGTCATCAACTGAGGACCAATTCCTAAAGGCACCACAAAGCATCCAGAAGAAACCAATTACTGTTGGAGCAAGAAAACCTCATTGCAATGAGTCATTGCTTAACTCTCTGGGAGACGGGATACTGTGCTTTAGGAACATCAGGGTTTGGGTTTCCCTACCGTAACGTGACAAGCAGCTCTCCAGTATCAGAAAACGGTTTTCTCTGCAGAACTTCCTCCTTGTGCTTTTACAGAGCTAGAGCCCAAGGTGGCAGTGTTACCTTCTGGGATTGCTCTCTGCATCCTCGGCAATTCCTCGGAGTTGACTTGTCCCTCCGATAAAGGCAGAGGCATATTTTCTCAGAAAGTCTGGTCTCACTAATAATTTTTCAGAAGACATGCTCATTAGAAAACTTCTCAAGCTCATTATTAGGCTCGGTACCGTTTTGAAACAAGAATGGGGAGGGGGAGGATGGAGTGGGGGAGAAAGATAAAGCCTATTTTCTTAAAAGCAAGCTTGATCCTGTATTTAAATAAAGCCATCACTTATTTTCTTAAAAATATGTGGCAATCTTGTTAACAAGCTTACACAATGGGTAAAGCAGTATAAAAACACCTTTACAATCCACTCTGGGATAACACTGTGAAGCAGCAAGTTTATGATAAACAGGTAGTTTCAAGTAAATCTGGCATTGCTTTTCCATCCAAACTTTAGTAAAGAGTTCAGGCACTAAGTTCTTGCTCTATTTGAGTCAAGAGAGTTGTTTTAAATTATTTTAATAACCTGCAGCATCTTTCTTGTTTATTTGTTTGCTTGTTTATGGTGTTCACAGTGTGGAAAGAAAGAAAAAGTCTGGTCTGTAAACCATCACAGCATATATCATCAGCTCCACACTGAACAAGCCAAGGCAGATCAGGCAAAATTCAAAGGATAGCTCAGCATCACAAGACAGCTTGAAAACAGAACTCGGGAGCTACTTTGTTTGAGTGCCCTGAAATCATCATGGCAAGTCTGTTCTGGAAAGATAAAGCAAACTGTTTTACTTCTACTCAATGTTAATTCAAGCTAGGTGGGAAATGTAGGAAATACCAATATGAAGAGCCCAGCACTAATGACAGCATCATTTTAACAAATTTCAACCACCTTTAGCAACTATACTTGAGCTTTTCTTACGAATATTGGAAAGGAGGAGGGGGAGTGACTAACCTTCTGAGGGTTCCCATTTTCTGTGTTTGCTACTCAGAGATGCTAGACAACAAATACAGACTAGAACCCTAATTTTTATACAGCTATGTTTTTATAATATTTATGCTCACCTATGTTTCTACCTAACAAAAAAAAAAAACCACCTGAAGAAACACGAGGTTTAAGAGGACAGTTCTCCAATATGCAATAAAAATTTTGTTGATGAACCCAATTTATTTATAAAAATTAATTTCATAAAAGAATCAGATATAATAAAGGAGATCAGAACTTCTATTAGTAGTAGTTCTTTCGTGACTGGCAGTTGGCAGCCAATAGCAATACTGTCAAATTAACAAGATTCTAAACTAAAATCTAGGTTTTTATTGGAGATGTATAGGGTATTTGTCTCAAAAGCATTTGTTTAAAACCAAATTAACGTATCAAGTAAAAGTATAATTCTGGAATCTCTCATTTTTAATTTTACTTTTTAGTGCCTGTTTTAAGCTACTAACAGGTTTCTACCATATGAGAAAAACCAGAGCAAATTTAGCACACCTGCATTCCTGTATCCTACAAGGGAGGAATCTCTGGAAACACTTTATTATCAAAGCTGGTCCTCCATTAGCTCAGAGAAATGAGCTTTAAAAACTAGGAAAACGGACTTCAGAAGAAGAAACTGATTTTTCCTGCTTGTAGTGAAAATACATATGACTCTTATAATTACATAAATAATTATTATAAAACAGGTTTTGGATTATGTATTACTTATGACACTAATAACATTTTATCTTTTCCCTCTGAAATCCTCAAATTTTGTATTTCTTTAATCCACTAAGAAGGTCTTACTATTTAATTCAATTAGGTCTGTAAATACCACTTTCTGTCACTTCAGTAAAGAACCCACTAAATAAAAAATAGAAACAAAAGAATCATATCAGTATGATCTTGACACAGAAAGGAGCTTAAATAGCTACTAGTAGAAGAGGAATTTGTATCTTGGTTTTTTTTTTTTCATTTTGTAAGCATATATTCTTGCTGTGGGAATAACACTGTGCAATTTTTAAAAATAGATCTGTTATTAGAGAAATGTTAAAAGACATATAAAACCAATTATTTTCTCCCAGTGGGTTTTTGAATTGTTTTAGTTTTGTTTTTATAGGTTATTTTGTTGTTGTTGTGAGGGTTTTTTTTAAGAAATCAGGTGCTTTAAGCAAATGCCTCCTGTTATTTTTGAAGTCAAAATTGGAAATTAATGTCAAAATATTCAATAAGCACAGCTGCAGCATGATTCTAAGACTACTTCTGCTTCAAACAAACAAACTGTAGGAGTAAGTTCACAACATTTGAATTTGATTCTCAGTGCTGCAGAAACTTTGCACATGCCTATACCTATCAACATAGGAGCAGTTGTATTGCCAGCACAGACAGACTAGATAGCGACAATGAAGCTGTATCAGCTGCATATGAGCCAAAGGCTGACAAGCTCTATTCCTTTCAGATGTTCTCAACACTGACAGACTAAAGAGCTAATATTCCAAAGCCCTAGACACCCACAAAATTGATGGAGAAAAGGATAATTGCTAAGAATATGTTATCAGCAAAATATGCATTCCAGCTTGAAAAGGCACTAACATTGTCTGCATTCAGCAGGTCACACACTAATGAGATTGCCTCTCACAGTTGCAGTTGATAGGGGAATGGAATAGTTCTCTAATTAGGTTTACTGACTAGGGGCCTATACCGTCTCCTCTGCATTAGCAAGCTGGGAATGCCACAACCTTCTGCATTGAAAGGAAGTGAGATATCTTCCTTACTCCCCACATAACCAAAACAAGCATACATGGGAGTATGTCCATCACTTCATCCATTCATTCATGAAGGGTAATTACTTCAGTCTGTCATTTTTACAAACCTTGAAGTTACTGAAGCAAGCCTTAGGCAAGTCAGATGTATATCACTGACAATAGTAATCTACTTGATAATATTTACTAAACTTTTCTCTTGCCTTTTTTCCAAGTTTCCTTGCTAGGGGGTCATAATGCATTTATACTTAAGCAATACTGCTTCCTATTGCAACATATAGACTGATAAAATATTTCCAGAGAGCCCATAGTGTCCATGCCTAACTCAGCCTCCTCTCTACTAGAGCCTAAAAAATTAAATGGACGGTGACTAGACTACTTTATCTGCAAATCATGCTTACAGTGTCCAACCACATCAACCCTATATCCTGTGACCACACTGACACATACTAATACTTGAACTCAGGTGGAAATTCTGATATTCAGATGCTTCTGAATGTGCAGACAGCAGCAGCCACCAGTCAGGACCTGTTTGGGAATAAATCCTTTGGCCTCTATTTCAAAGGGAACAGCATGCCACTTATGACAATGTAATAACTGGTTAAAGCTATCCAAACTGGCTTCATCAAGTCTTTTTTTATTATGTAATCATGCTAACAGGAGCTCGTGGTTGAGACAGAACTTTATACAAACCACAGGAATGGCAGCATAGCATATTAATGTTACCTGAATTTTGTTACAAAACCTGTATTTCAATAGTATGTACTTTTGCCAAAATTCAGCTGTTTGGTTTGAAAATTTCCTCACTAGTTTCTACACTAAGCGCAGAGAGCTGTCAAAGAGCACAGCCCCAATGAATTGCTGAGGAATGAGCACCTTCAATTTTTGTCTTTGCTAGCATGATTATTTGATAATGCTATTTTGACAATGCTCTTTTAATATGACTACATATGTGTAAACACATTATTTTATATTAAAAAAGATGGTAACTAGAATGCTACTGGTTTATATATAATACGTAGTCCTGAAAATGCAAATTTTGTTGGTCTCTCACCCGCAAGGTATCAAAAAGCAGTCATGTAGCACCACACTGGTTACTAAAACCATTCATAATGTCCAGCAATTGACATGTTTAAAAACATGTCAGGAGAAGAAGAAAGCACTGCTGCTCAAGTTTACTAAATAACTACGGGTCATTGAACTGCTTCAGGACACCAGTTCTCCTTACAGATTTTTGAAGGATCCTCTTAAGTACCCTACTCTGCCTTATGCTAGAATTGTTAAAATGCCTCTCTAGATTAAATTCTAAATATTTATTAGTGGAAAAATGTAATTCACAATGAGATTAAAACAGATTGAGAACTGTGTCAATCAGTTTCAAGAACAGTTTTGCTGGGAAAAAATAAGCAAGGGCAATGACAGTCTTTGTGAAGCTTGTGATGAACATTAAGGGCATAAAAATAAGATCCTGCTTTTATTTTATAGAAGCAAGAACATAATGTCATAATAGCTAACGAAAAAATACGAATCCAAACCTGACATTTAAAAAGAAAAGTATTACCAATTCATTTTTTAATGAAATTGGTCATGTATGACTTCATCTAAACCAAGAGATTAATTTCACTCATAGGGATTATCTGAAATGAGTTTTTCAATTAACGGTCACTAGCTGAATAAACCCCTGAGGAGACCTTAGTCTGTGTTACACTATACTACACAAATAAACTTGGCAAAAGCTGAAAAAGCAGAAAGACAGAGGTTGTCCTTGGTTTATCAAAGGAAACCTATTGTCTGTGAAAGCCTTTTGTTTACTAATTGTAATTTAAAAACTTCTGTACAACCTCTTCACTAAGATAATTATATGTAATGTGGCTACTTTGTAGCACATTGAATTTTTTTAAAAGTGCAGGCTCAAGTTTCATTTCAAACCTGAAAATAAAGGACTTCTGTTGCCACACAAATCTCTCATAAGTGCATCATATTAGCATCAAAGGCTTATGGAAGAGGCATTAGAAGATGTGAACACAACTGAACAGCTGTGGTTGCTCTGTACAACCCTTTAGCATCCACTGAATATGGAGATGGTCCCTATATGTACGCCCTTTCAAGCACATCTTGCCTAAGCGTAACTTCAACTCAGGTTCCTTGGAGAGAAAGTATGCTCTATATTCCCAGTCTCTGCAAGCACTGAGAGTCAAGTGTTACAGTGTGACCTCCCAAGCAATCTTCCTACAACTTCTAAATGTTTTTATTTTCAACTGGGTTCAGAAATTAGTTTGTTTATAAATCAGGTATTCCTCTTAAGTAGGCAGCTCTAAACCCAGATGCAACTGGGCAAGGTAGCCACAAAAAAACTGTGAGAGCATATTGCTGGAAGAAGAGTTCACACATTTTCACAACTTCAGTGCTAACAATCACTTGCCACTTTCCTCCTTTGCAGCCTCAGGTTCACCAAGTCTTAGACTTCAGATTTAACATTCCTCAGAAGATGTGCTGTTTGGGGTGTCATTATAGCTACCTCATTTAAAAATTTTCAAGATTAGTCCTTAAATATAAATTTGAGTATGTAATTTACTGGATTGCGTGAACAGTCCTTTTTGAATCTTCCACAAAGAGCAAACATGTAGTTCCTTGCTGTTTTATCCCACCTCCCCATCTCATTCTCTGAATTTTCCTGTATTGTTTCCATTCACCTATCTCCTCATTCCACTGCTTACCAGCAAGTGGGCTACTTAAAAAAGATCGTTCTGAGATGCTTAGAATTACTTGTAGGGTGTCTTCAGTCATCTTCGTGGATAATAGAAAGTACCTTGTGTAAGAGCAGGAGAAAAATAACGTATTGAAAAAATTACAGAGAAACATTCCATTTAAAATTGCTGAAAGTTACAAATGTTCTTGAAAGACATCAAGATAATTTGTAATAACTTTCCTTAAAAAAAACTCCCTTTTTGAAAGGTAGTGTTACTGATTCCTGAAGATGACCTAAATCCACTGAATACATTGACTGTTCAGAACAGTCCTCAAATGCAGTCATGGTCTTTACTGTGCTTGTTCATGGAAGAATCTTGTTTAGCTCCTCTTTAAAATAAACTTCTATGTTGTGAAGAAGAATGAGTAAGAAAATAATCCTCATAAAAATTATGTAAGTGTAAAGGATTTCTTAGATTTTGTTATGAAAACTTTATAGGAAGATAGTGATATGTGTCATTCTACCATTAAGAGCATTGGAAACAAAATATGTCCACATTTACTTTTTCTTATGTATTTTTTAATAAGATACAGAGATAAATTTTGATTTCTTGATTTTAATTCACAACATTAAATAAAAACACTTATAAATACTCATCATTTCAAAAAGTGTGTGCAGCAGAGGAAACGATATTTTTCTGCTAAAGATATGATGAAAGGGATACAAATCAAGTATAAACCCCAGTTCAGGCTATGAATTTGTAACTGGCAGCACCCTTATTAGTTAATATGCTATTACAAGCAGTTGTAAACACAGATGTGATTTTCCACATAAAAAAAATAAAACTTGTTTTTTCCTTTAATGTGTGTGTCTCTAAGATAAATTTGGTAACAATTAGTGAAAATTATTACAATCTTGACAAGCAGAATACTTAGGTACTCAGACAGTATTTACTATGTCTTTAAATTTTAAAATATTTTTAAGTTACACTAAGCAATTGAGGCTTAAGTATACTTCAATTATATTACTAATTCTGGGCCCCAAAAATCAAGCTTCAAATTCTTAATCATGCAAGTCATGTAGAAAACCTCCTGTCAAGTTTTCAATATGCTATAAATAATTTTCCAAATATTTGTTAGTCAACTGCAATACCTTTCATGAGTTTTCACATTGCATATACATATACAGCATTTAGTAGAAAATGTGCTCTTTAAAACTTATTAATTCATTTGCCAGTCTTTAATGGTCAAAACTTTTTTCCCTGATGTCAATTCCAATAATAAAAAATAAATAAAAGCCATGTCAATGCATATCCTTAGCAGACATTCTTGTTAACCAACTCTACAAAATTTCCATTAACTGAAATGCAGGAAATTCTCTGACATTTCTTACAAAGCACCCTACTTCCTTCCCCTCCCAGCTTTTCGACTCCAATATACTTTCAACAACTCCTTGAGATGCTGATTGTGAACTGTCTGAGGTCAACACATTGCAGAAGGCCACCCAGTTAGCAGCAAAGGGTGATATTTTCTTTGTATGAATAGCGGGCTTCCCTTTAATTCCATGTTAAACATTGAAGCATCTTGCATGTCCATCTGTGATCTAGGACTAAACTTTAACATTTTAAACTCCTAAGAAGCCAATAAATTTACATAAATTCCTTGTTTTTTTCTTTGTTAAAAATGATGAACATAGATCATTTATATCAGCAATCGTGTACCTATGTGAGACTACATTTTTATGTGTACATTTATGGCTTAAACATGCCATATGTGTTTGTGTTCCAGTAATACCATGGGGTTTGTGCAGCAAGTTACCAAAGATACAAATATCTCTTCTTGTCTTCAAGATGACCCTGCTAGGCTAGAGAGGTTGGACCAGATGACCCACAGAGATCCCTTCCAACATGCCCCATCCTGTGATTCTGCCAACTGGTAATCTGAACAGTTGCCTAAAACTGCGAGGCTTTTTAATCCTTTAAACACTGACATGCTTTCACTGCATATCCTGACAGCAAGAGGTTTCAAAGCACCTGCTGCAAGTTCTAGTTCATGAGTTAAAGAAAACAAAATCTCTCTTACATCACTGAAAGTTTGTGTTTAAGGATTTATAAGCAAAATTGGCCTCTCTGTCTGGAAAACTAGTAATGTTGGGGGGATTGTCCTCGCTAAATGGTGTTGCCAGTAGTGGTTGGAAGAGATGAGTAGGTGCACACAGGAACAGAGGTACCATAATGGTACCATGAAAAACAGCAGTAAGTTGTGTTTGGCCATATGTATTAGAGATACAACAGCAGCAATAATGTATCCTTTGCTTCCATACAGAACAGCCCTGAAAGATAAATTTATCAACTACAAATAAAGCACAAATCTTACTGTGCAACTGAATGATTCAGTGTAATGTAATAATATACAGAAAAGCAAAGCATGAAAATGAAGTCTGGATTCTGACTCCACTGTTATGCTACTCAAAAAAGATTGAGTGTATAGTCCGATAGTATGAATCTAATTCCAAAAGATAGCTATTGTAAAAGGAAGTATATTTCTTTTATCCCAAGTAAACTTAGACACTTATTATTATCCCAATGAACAGACAAACATGCTTGTTAGAGAAAGACATATAGCACTTCTGTAACTCCAAACAACCTGCTAAAAATAGTTTATAATAATGTAATAAAGGACTGTACCACCATGCAGATGCACAAATGAAAAATAAAATTGCAGAAGCTACCTAAATTCCACCTCAACATTATTAGCTTCTTATTCATGATATCATTTTTTTAACACAATTTTACTGCATTTGATACTGTCCATTTCACAGCAGCCCTTGGGACTGAACAAAACTAGTGAATGATATGGGCACAGCACATTGAGACTGAGTAGGCAGACTGTAAGTAGAGACATATTTTCTATTTCAGATAGAGGACTATTCCTATAAATGCTGATGCATTTACTAAAACTTGTCACAAGTGTGAAAACTGCAAATAGGCACAGGATTGGAGACTAAATAGCTATGACATGGTGTAAGGACACAGTGTAGTGGCGGACTTGGCAGTGCTGGGTTAACAGCTGGATTCAATGAACTTCGAGGTCCTTTTCAACCGTAACGATTCTATGACACAGAGGAGAAAAAGTAAAGAGGGGATTTTTTTTTCGTTTGGTTGGGGGTTTTTTTGGTTTTGGGTTTTTTTGGTATTTTTTTTCCTACTTCACAGGAGAAATGCATGCACAGATCTAAACATGTACCACTGAATCAGGGAAGTCTATAGGGAAGGCATGACTTGAACCCAGGTATCATTCCAGTTCCTTAGTCACAGGTTTGTTTTCTTGAGGTGTAAACTTCTAATTAATGCTTGGGATAAATCCATTATGACACTGTATCCAGGAGCACATTCAGCATTAGCAAGCTAACTTGAAATGGGTACACCTTAGAAATATCTCAAATCTCAAAAAAATCATTGTGAAAGAGTCATTTTCTTTCCCAGTATCATTCCAGAAATACAAATTTTATTTTTTTTAGTGTTGTGATGCAGTATAGAACATTTCAAAAATTAAAAGAGGTATTCAACTATCATTTTAAATCTCACTAAATATCAAATCTTTAATCTTTAATTGGATACCTGCACCACAGCATAGCATTTTAACACTGAAAACCAAATCAGACAGCCCTGACTTAGCCTGCAACTCAGCTGTCTGTGCTGTACATGATGAATCACTCCCTATTTTGAGCAGCTTTCCACACATTGAGACTTGCATTCATAAATTCACATTAGGCAGTTAATGGGACAGAATCGGGGTTGCTATGACAACAGTGTGATGTGCCCTATCACTTAAGTGAGAAAATGAACACTAGTAATTATCACCAAGCAAATGGTATTTTTGTCTTTTGTATACTGTATCTTTTCAATGTTTTACTTTAGCTAATGAATGGATTTGTGATTTTCTACAAAGGTAGACTAAAAACCAGCCAATGTATTGCATGATCTCATACGAAAAGTGAGTCAGAGTATGTCACCAAGCAAAGCTTATAGGACTTACGTATTTGCAAACAACACTGACAAGATATAATGACATTAGGAAACTGCAGTTCTGAGTTCAACAGTAGGGTGCATCAGATAAAATTCACAGCGTGAACAAGCACTGTCTCAATGATGTTTTCAATCTGAAATCAGTATTACCTTCATGTCATGAAACCCAATAGTCATAAAGAACATACAACACTGACATTTCTCATTAGGGTTGCAACAGATATCCTGTATTGTAGCAAAATACTGTTAAAACCCTTTGTGCACTTGCTTTCTCTTCTGAGAAGGTCAGACTCCCCTAATAACATCTCTTGTACTTAAAAGGACAGATGCAAGCGGAATACTTCCGGACTGACATTCAAAAAATAAATACTGCTAAAGCCATAGTTTTATGATCTGTGTTATGGTTTTTTTTGTTTATTCCACACAATTTAGAAACGGCAGTACTTAATATGCTTAGAAAAAAGATATATATAGATATATATATCTATATATATGTTCACATTTAAAATCTCTACCTCCTACCATTGATCTGACTCCCCTTTAACCTACAGGAGTCTGAAGACATGTTCTTTTACCCACTTTCAAGGTATCAGTAGATAATTTGAAACTGTCCCTATTTTCATGGCTCTCGAGTACAGCAGCTCCCCTTTTTACCTTAAATAGCCTAAAAGAACAGACTGTCATTCTCTGAAATTGCCAGTGATCAGTATGTCTTACATAAGTAAGCACTGTGGTTTAACCTGCCTTCTGTCTGGCAGAAAATTCAGGTATGATTATTCAAAGAATTATTGAAGGGCCTATCATCAAAATACTCAAACCCAAAATATACAGCATATCTTTAAAGTTCTGAATCTGCATGATTATATGATAAGCTTCCTTATTCCCATGAGTTTAAGGTTAGTAATGAGGCACAAAGCCAAAGACAGACAGTTAAACTTGAGACTTGGTGCAGTCCTGGCCTAACTTCACAGTCACTGCTACACCAAGAGGTAGATCTGCCTCTGACAGGTGTCAAAGACCACAAAGTGTACATAGAGTTGTTTTTCTACCTTTACAGCCTCCCAGACCCTTAAAACAGTCCCAAAAGACTGAATTAAGAATTCCTGTCCCACAGTAACATCAGCATTTCATAAAATGTAGATAAAGCTCAGAAGAGCCTGAAGAAACAAGGAAAATGCTTGAGTGATACACAATATAAAAAGGAATAAGAGAGCATGGTGCTACCACAGAATGAGTCTGCTATGTCCAACACTGTAAAATAACTGTTAGAATGTTGTTCATCAGTGATTTTAGTGCACTATCATACTATTTATATATATCCATAAAACAGTAAGTTTCTAGAGAGCATAAGGTGTGTATGTTGATAAGTGTGGGGTAAGGGAAAATGAGAAATTAATTCTATTGTCTGTATCTTGAGAGTCTGGAGAAAAGCAAAAAAAAAAAAAAACAAAAAAAACAAAACAAAACAAAAAAAAAAAAAAACCAACAACAACAAAACCAAAACCGCATTTCCCAACTTTTCACAATATCCAGTTTACTGAACATTCCTATCAAGCTGAATTCTGTACATATACATCCGTATACTCAAAGACAATTTTTCATTTAACCAGGACTTGTTGGGTTTATTAAGTAGCACTTAGCTGCAGCTGTCCTTTTTTTCTCACCCGAAATTTTTATCTTCAGGCTTGCAGGAAATATTTTTCTTCAGATTTTTAAGCAAAATAATGTAACTTGCAGTTCCAAACCTGGCTGGGGAGTTAAGGAGATTTAGGGACTACATTTCAGATCAGTAATCTCTATTATGTGACCTTGTGATCAGTGGCATTTTCTAGCCTAGACTGCAATTCCCATGATAGAGGCACAGTTTTGACTCTAAACACCTTCATTGTGGACTTCTTCCTCAGGCAAATTGTAATAGTTGGTTGCTATACTTCTGTGTATTTAATGATAAAACCACAGCCACTCAGACAGGCAGATAATATGAGCTGAATTTTAATGTAGAACATAAGCAACATTTTGTAGATGAGAAAGAAATAAATTTAAATAAAGTTGTGGAGTCCCCTGTTTCTACCTCACTGTAATAATCTCTCAATGTATAGCTATATACTATACTTCATCCTATTCATAAAACTGAAGATAGCTTTGTCTCAGTACATTTATGAAAAATGGCAAAACTATTTTATTCTGATCTTTCAGAGAGGTAACATTCCCATTTACTGCTCTGAAACCAATGGTCTTAATTAGCTACTGATTTATATAGTCTTCATGCTGTCCTCAATCCAACACATGACCAGTGGTAAAGCACAGAACTGAAGGGGGTTTTTTTCTCTAATTGTACAAATACATGTGTTTCTCACATAAATGGTTTTCCTAAATCACAGAACAAGTCCAAATATTTACCCAAGCTTCATCAAAAGCACAATTACTCACACATGATTTATAAAATCCCTCTTCATAGCGACCTCCCAAAACTTATTCCCAAACCAAACAGCCCAGCTGGAAGATACCTTCTATTACACTTTTGAGAAATTACTATACAGCTGTTATCTATCAGACCCTGACAACCTGCATAAAATAAATTATCTAAACACTTAATTTAAGAGAAAAATCACTGATAGCAATCTTACCGTTAAACACAGGGACATGCATTTATTTACACAGGGAAAGGTTTTTATACCTCATTTTCTGCTGCTCATCAATTGTGAGCCAACAATTTAAGAACTTACTTTCTTCATAAATCCTCACTAAAGATTTTATTTTAAAAAAGGAAAAACCTCCATTTAAAGAGCACAGTTGGCTAGGAAATGATGGTATAGTTATAAATAAAAATTATTAATCAACTGTCACTTGAGAGTATTCTGACCAAATTTACTGTCAGCGTCACAGATAAACTTTTGTGCATTTTATTTCTTTGAACAGGAATTATACTGTGAAAGAAAAAAGAATCATGCACAATGGTCCAGACTTCATTTACAGTAGGAAGGGAGAGAAAGAGGGTCTCTGAAAACAGATTAGTATCTGTGTAATCTGAAAATTCCCTTTTTCATATAGCCACTGATACTGGCAAAAATTCAGTGTGAACTTACAGCTTTGTTCTAGCAGGGTTTACATCAAACCAGATATGATCTGCCCTTCCATAACTAGCATAAATCAAATGGACTCCACACTGTCTTCTCATGCTCATTTAAAACAAAAACAATGCATGCCCATGTCTAAAGTGCCATCTTTAGATGATCTCAGACTATACAGGTGAATATAGATTCATAAATGATATTTTCTTTAATTTCTTCATATCTGGATCAAATATTTTAAACTGATTAGCCATTCCGATGTTCTAAAAACCTCCTTTTTCTTTTTTGCATTTCACCTCAACTGGTCTTGAATCAGGGCTTACTTAAGCCATCTGTCTGAAAACAAGGCATTTGTAATCAAAACCAAAGAACATTAAGTCCTTACTTTCTCAGCAGTTCTAAAACTAGGACACACTGACAAGTGTCCAGATCCTCCCCCATAATTTCTTCTAGGCTAACAGAAGCATTCACCTCTAAAGATGATGTAAGTGCCTATTTAAAAACCAAAAGCACAGAGGGTTGTAGAGGAACTACCACCATTCAGGGACAACTGGGTTTTGATCTTTAGGGTAGTGTAGAGGGAAACGTATTTGTGTTAACAAGTTTTCATTGTACTCAAATGGGCTTAAAAGTTAGCAGAAATATACCCTACCTTCTACCAAATTGTCTCTCTCAGCAGAAACTGGATAGTATTAGTACAGGGAGCAGGCATCTATTCTTTTCTAATGCAGATTTTGTTGAATTTACCCTTCTGTATCTTTTTTTTTTTCTTTTTTTCTGAGTTTAAACCATTAGGCAATATTGAGCAATATAGACAATTTTTAAATCCATCGCTAGGATTTTGACAGGAACAAAGTTTACACCAACGCAAACACTTTAGAAAATCCCATATGATATTATGTCTTAAGTCTTGAGAAAAGCCAATGAAATCACTAGGTGAGCAACACTAAAAGCACTTACTCTCGTGTTTTACATAAACATCATGTACAGTTCTGTGCCAAATACATGTTATCTTGCCACAACACTAGATGTGTGCAACAGACACAGCTGACACCTTTACAGACCCACGTGTACTTTCACTTACAAAACAAACAAAAACTCAGTTTATGTAAGAGTATTTATCATAGCTACAAATAGAGAAATGTCCATAAATCAAGCATATGCCCACAGCACACCTATGTTCCAGCAAGTGCATATTATGAAAATTAAATGTCTTTAAATACTAAGAAAAAGTTAACTACTATCAGTAGAGGGACTGAAGGGCAAAAAGTGCAAAAAGAAATTTCTACTGCTATGTGAGAGTCAATGAAACTACAGAAGAGAAGGAAAGAATTTGTTATTCTGTCTCCTTGATATCATTATCATAACATGCAAATCAAGATGCAACAAGAGTTGAAGCTGACACATGCACACAACTTCAAAAAATTCTACTAAATACCATATTTCATATAGCACAAACAATATGATGAATAAAAACAAAAGCAAAATGATAGCTTCTCTAATGTAGAAGCAAATACTTGCACTGATGCTCTGCATCCCAGAGGCTCCCTAAAAATTTTGAGACTGTCCTACCATACCTGCATTTCACTTTCATAATCAAAGATAAGTATGGGGGGGGGGAGGGGGGAGGAGAAGCCTCATGAGATCAAGAGGTTGGCTGAAGAGTTATTTAAGCTCTTAGAGAGTTCCTCAGTTGTACACCACAAATAGAAAAAGATAAATGAAGTAACAAGTTGAAGAGAGTTACATTTTCAGCCTTTCCTTGTATTCAGTGAAGAAGGTTATTTGTTTGAGGGACGTGGTCCTCCTCTGTAAGAATACGTAAAACCCACCCATGCTAGGCATTTGGTTCTTGTCAAGGAGACTGTTGTATGAAAACAATGGGGTCATTTCAAAATGAGACTAACTGCATTTAAGCAGAAAAGTAAACACTAGCTACAAATAGCACAGTCTCTCACTCTTCAAAAAGAGTAAGATGTTACTTGCCTTAAAACGCTGCCTTTGAAACAGTAAGCGCACAAATATTGACAAAACATCTGAACAAAAGAATGGAAACAGCAAGTGTTACAAAACAAAGCTCCTATAAAAGTCATGGCCTTGAAGAATAAGAGGCTTTTAAGAGGGACAGTTGATTCATCAAAGGTGCAAGTGCTCAGATAAAACTAACATTTGGAGAGCTTTTATTAGGCAAAAAAAGTCCCCTATTATTCACCCCCCACATTGGGATTAAACAATTCCTTACTTTGAGAAAGTTGTCCCTGAATGTATACAGAACAGAGGACTTTGCAGCTCTGTTTCAAGGATGTTTAGGAGCAAAAGGTTGAGCAGGGGGCAATAAAGGGGTGGGGGCAGAGGGGACAGAGAAACAGAACTGAGTACATGGGCTGGTAGCCCTGGAGCCTTGACTCCAAATGTAGTGAAAGATCAATGCCTTCCTCTGAAACCAACTGCTGTAACAGGAGAGGCAGAAGGAAAGTGCACTTTAGATTTCCTGCCTTCAGCTAGGATAGAGAGGATCTGTCCTGAAGCTCTGACTCAGCACTGTCTGCCTTGCTGCTGGAGTAGACATGGGGGAGCAGCACTACCATATCTGCCTGAAATGGAACTTTTGCACTAAAAATCTTCCCTGTCCCTTACACAGAATTCCCTGATTAATAATGCTGGAAATGCTGCATTTCTGCACTGTCCATGTCTGACTCAGCACAGTGGAACTGCAGCCCAATCTAGGAAGCCTTCCCAAGGCATTTTTGCAATTGCCTCTACCTCAGTGTTGCTTCTGAAATATGAAAAGGTGAGACACTCAGAGGTGTTAGAGTAGACTGGGAAGGAAGAAACTAGAGAGAATTTAGGCAGTCCTGGACTGCCCTACTTTGGGCAAAATCTAGAGTGCCCCAGAACTGACATGGGCAACTTCGCAGGTCATAGCCTTGACTGCAAATCCAGAATGAGCCACTCCACCCCAGTGCTATTACAGAGCACTGTATCAATGTATGCAGTTTCCACAGTAAGCCTTACAATAAGGCCTTAGTTATTTGTGTTCATTAAAGAACAGTAATTCTGACAGAGGAAGGACCTGTACTGTTACTTTGATACCTCTCTGTTACTTTCCTTTTAATCCAGAATTGCATTATGAGTAAGGTATGAAATAAAGAGTTGGTGCAAAGCTCTTCTCTGTCCTACACAGAAAAACTTTAGTAGTGGGGGTGTTGGGTGGGTTGTGAGGTGGAGAACACTGGAGAACACATCATTCCCACTTTAGGTGCTCTTCTCCGACTCCAATCATCTACCAGATATTGCCATGTTTCATTGGCTCTGAATACAGCCCCAAATATCTGTAGCTCTGTACTTGGGCTTGCCTGTCCCTGGTGCGTCATACGAGAAAGCCAAATGTGGGTTAGAGATATTGATACTGAGTAGTTATCAAATTACGGATGCACACTTGAGACAGTGTCTGATATAAGAGCTTTTAGCTCCCCTCAGAGCTAGACGGGGTGTCAACATGTGACTTACATACACAAGAAGAAACAAGCTCTGTAAGTATATTCTCCATATAGCAGAACCCATTGCATTGACACAGTCTACTGTGAGGGATATCTTATTTCACAGGTAAATCACCCAGAAAAATCTGTAATACCTAAACCAGAAAATATTCAGACTATGCAAACATAAGCAAACATCTTTAATACTCCGTAGTGTCCAAAATGAAACCCGTGCTTTCTTACCCTGTAGAAATTAGGATTCTGGAGAACAATAGGGTAATTTGAGAGAATTAGATCTAACTAAAAAGACAAAGGGGAGTGCTTATATGAAAATATCCCAAAGTTACTGGAACATAAATTGGTTAAGAAATCTGATCCTTACGCATGAGCAATGAAAGCTTTCCATACAACTTTAAAATGTACTGATACCATTAGAAGCAGTTACAACAGCAGGTATAAAACATCACCCTGCAATTCAGGCACTATATGCTTCTCCATATGGCAGCAGGATATGACCAGTTGTCTCAGAAGTCTAAGGAAATTGATGCATTTAAAAAAAAAAATTCAATATCCCCACATTCCCATATCATTGAAGATATGTTCATAGTCTTTAGCCTCATACCCCTTAATGCTAACTATTACCATTATCAATAAATTTGTTCACAAGATCATTTGTGGAAGGCTGTAATGAAAAAACCAGTCCCTATGAAACACCTGCCAAAAATTTCTTCAGAAAGCAGTTGACAGATTGGGAATCCTCACACAGTCCTACTAAAACTCTGACATCTTTTAAAAAAAAATTTAATAGAAATATTTTAATATTTTTACACACATATAATTAATTCATTTGAAGCACAGAAACATCATGAACCACGAGAAGAAATTCCAACATAGCATTCAAATAAAATCACAATTAAACCCTTTCTAGCTAAAGGTAATTGCTTTGCAACAACTGAAATTAAATCCTTTTAAGTTATTTGCATTAAAAAAAAAAACAATAGAAGCCTTGGGAAATAGAGCACAAAAAGTAGTACAGGAGATAAAATGACCCTTTCATGTTCTGATTAAGGGTTTGTGGATAATAAGGTATTTGTAAGGCAAATACAATAGCAATCCATAGAAACACAAAAATATCCAGAATATTTTTTTAAAATGTGAAAACAATAAAAAAAAAATCTTTTGTTTGTGGTTGCTGGTGTTTCTTGTTTTGTCTTTTAATAAACCAGAGATTTTTGAGGTTTACATACAGACAGAATGGCATATTTGTATGTGAATCCCTTAAAATTCTTTCCTCAAGCTACAAACTCCAGACATAAATTATAGAGGACATATTGGTCTCCTTGAGCCTTGGGAACAGCAATCAGTCTGTCAATGGCAAATAGGAATGACTTGATGAATACAAAATATCTTTCAGTTGAAAGATTTTTTCCACTGTTTGGGAAATACTTGTCAATACTAATCCATTTCAGTCTCTCCTGCAGAAGAATACAAAACTAATTTGATTAACCAACAAACTAATTACTTGGACATCAAGTCTTAATAGTGATTTTGTTACAGAATTGGGTCATATCTGTGGGCTTTACTATTCAGAGAGGTAAATTCAGACACAATGCATCTGTTCTCTAGACCAGGCCATGGTCTAGAGAATTGTTACAGTAAGACTTGAACAGCTGTGAATTTCTCATCTGGAATAAAAAAATTAGATTCTAAATACCCAAAATGTAATAAGAAGCAGAACGGGTGTCTCCCACAACCAGCACATATGGGTCAGCTGGGGGAAATAGATAAGGTTTTCATGAATTTATGTGAGTGACTAAAAACCAGAGACCAGAACTTTTCAGTTTGACACTACTAGAAAGAGGACTCATACCTAACAAAAAACAACTGCCTTGAATTTATCTTGGGAAGTGATTTTTGTCTATGGCAGGATCTACTTTATCAAATTGATGATGTAACATTGGAGCTAACCTGGGAAAAATTCCCAGCTGGATAATATCATCTGTGTCAATATAATGCTGTCACAGAGCAGTTACAATAGATGAGTACTATCACCACATGTGTCTCTGGAATAAGGCAGGGAAAAAAATAACACAGGTTCAAAGGTTTTTCTCCATGAGACTGGAAAGCTGGAATTGAGGCAGATACTACAGAAATATCTGGCAGGTAACACTGTATTTCTTCTTTGATTATTTTAATATTGTGCTGTAAAAAACACAACCATTTTGGCTTTCACACCAAAAGCTTTCCAGGGGAATGTCAGAATTGCTTCAGTGCAAGTGAAAAAAGTAATCTCAGCGGTTAATTTCTTTTAAGATTTTGTGAAACAGTAGTCATTTTGTTTTGAATGTGTTCAGCAACAGCAGCTCTATCCAGGAATGTGAAATGCATGATTTATACACTCTGTCTTCTGTATACTGAGGATCAGTGGAAAATGTAAATATGCAGAAAAAGATATGTGGCAATAAGAGGCAACTGAAAGCAACATCATGAGAAATAATCCATTTGTACTCGCAGTTCTGATAGCTGGAGAAGGCCACAAGGTACTCTATTGTCGCACATCAAGAAATTATAAAAATTACTTATGATGAAATGAGGAAAATTCCAGGTGCAGATTCCATTACAAAACATTGAGGAAGTACTTGTGTTGACCTAACAGCTGATGAACAAAGCATTGTGGTAATGAATTTAGTTCTATCCAGATAAGAAGTGTTTAGGTTCTTTCTTTTTCTTTTGATTGTAATTTAGACAGTTTGATCATATCCCTTCCACATTACTGGTGTTTATGTCTCTTAACAGTCATCACCAGGACAAAGACTTCTTAAAACTGACTGCTCCCACACACTGCTTTCTCTTTAACTGATGCTCTGCCTCTGCAACAGAACTTCCCCATCTCCTTTATTACCCCAACTCCACTATGCACATTTAGCCTCTCACAGACAAATTACTTTTCCTCATCATTAATAAATGGTGTTCCTGGGTTTGCATTATCAGTCCAGTCCACAAGTGCAGATGATGGGACCCTGACCTTGCCAAGAGAGGCAATGCTTTAAGCTGGACAAGGGGTAGGTGGGAGATCAGAGAGGGCTGCATGGGAACACTGGTTCTTTAAGCTGTGACTGCATATGAGATCAGCATTCCCAAGATACTTCACAAAGAGCTGGATCTTGTTTTCTATGGCATCACTTGTCTTCTCTTATGGTCATATTCATTTAAGATTCTTTTGCAATGAGACTGAACATGCATCCTTAGCGCCTGTGAATGACTTCCTTAGCTCTCTGTGCTCATCTTCCCTGCATTACATCCTGTTCTTTGTCCCCCCCACTTGCAGAGCTCCAATCAGGAAATACATCCATATATACACATACATATTATTTTCCTTCTTCCTTCAGGATGACACTAATACATTGTCATGATTCTGGAAAAGGCCTTGGGGGATGCTCTTGTCAGATCAAATGGTGGTGATCAAAGTTACTTAAAAAAGTAAAATAAAACAGGAGTCCAAAGCAAAGAGGGAAAACCCCTTCTGTACAGAGGAAGCCCTTGAATAGTTAGGGGGGTGAAGGAGAAGCCTCTGTTCAGAGCCTCATCTTCAGCTATCACATACAGAACTCTCCTGTGTTTGTTTCTCATTTTGAATGTCTGGCAACAGGATGGAAAAGGACCCTTGACGGGGAATGGGCACTTCATTCTGTTCTGAGGATATACACATCTACTGCTGCCCCTGTCTTTACACAGGAAGTAGTTGAGGAGGGGGGGTGTTGTGGGTTTTTTGATGGGGGTGGTTTTGATGGTTTTTCTGTGGGGTTTGTTTGGGTTTTTTCCCCCCTTCAATTGTGAGACCAGGATGTAGCTGTTCCATTTGTTCCATAAAGCGCCCCCTCTGGATAATAACAGAATAATACTGGCTGGAAGAGACCTCAAGAGAGCTCTACTCCAATCTCTTCCAAGTAAAGTCTGCTCAGGTCAGCTTGCTCAGGGCTATTCCCAGATGGAAAATCTGCAAGGACTATCTGCACAGCCTGTGCACTTGCCACCTCCGCTAGTACTTGTACTGTCCTCACGGTGAAAAGCCTTTTCAGTACAGCTCCTCTTTTTTCAATTTTCAACTCCTGTTGAACATGGTGGGAGAACAAGAGACAAAGAGCCTGGTACCACGTTATTGATGACCTCCTGGAAGGAGGTGACGGACTGCTGTCAAGTCATCCCTTCTCCAGACTTCAGCCAAGGAACCCCAGCTCCTTGGCTTCTCATCACAGGTACCACTCTGCTGAACTCCCTACAGCATTACTGACACCCTTCTTGTTCAGAGGGGCCCCAAATATATACTAAACTACAAGGAGCAGTTTAGATGGGTTATAAGAAATGCTGTGTAAAGAGGATCATCACTTCACTTGATCTCCCTCGTTCGCGCAGTTGAGGAAGTTGTTGCTGCCTTTGCGGTCAGGCAGATACTGCTGTCCCATGCTCGCCTTTCTACTTACCACAGCCCCAGCATTTTTTCATGGAGCTGCTCCACAGACTGGCAGACCTCAGCTTGTAACTTTGTGAGGAATTGTTCTTTCCCAGGAGCAAGACTCTCAAGAGCAGCACTTTGTTCCCTCCTCCAAGTCATAGATTAAGATATTGAACATAACCAGAACAGAACCCTGTAGTACTTCTCTCGCTACCAGCCTCCAAGCAAAGTATGACCCATTAAAATCACTCTCTGGGCCCAATGATCCAAACCACATTGTTGTTCATCAGACCACATCTCAGGCTTCAAACACCTTCACACAAGAATGTTGTGTGAGAGAGAGCATCAAAAGCCCTGCCAAAAATCTACTCTCACTCTATAATTTTTCTTAAGACACAAAATCATTCAGCTATAGCATTCCTACAAATAAGTAGCAATTTTCTCCCAAACTAAGAGGCTGGTAAAAATCACAATTCTCACTGTGAACCAGTGATGCAATTGCTGTACTGGGACAACTGAAGACAGCTGTTGACTTTGCATCCTGGATTTCTTCCAGCTGTCCCTTGCAAAATGGCATTTTCTTCTGTGATTTTTCATCTGGCGTTATGGTCCAGTTTCCATGCTAGAATTTCTCCTTGCAAGTTCCAGGACTGTGGATAACCTTGGCTTTCTAAAAAACTGTTTCCTGCAATATTAAGAGAATTAAAATGAATTTCCCTGAGCATCTAATCTCAGTAGGCAGTGATCTCCAAAGAAAATAAATAAATAAATAGTTCCATTCTCAGCAGTCAGAGCAATTTTAGCTAGAAATAAATCAAATTTGGAGTGCTAGTGTCAGTACTGCATACAGCTGGATGAATCAAAACATATTTGCATAGATATTTGCACTGTTTTAATGTCCACTTTCCAAATGGCGTGAACTTCACAAACACTGGTGCAGTCAGCTTCAGCTTTATATCTGCGCATCAAAATTTACTGCTGACTGGAAGAAAGCCCCCTGGGGAGGGGGGGTGCAAAAAGACAACTTTTTCTGCATATATAGGGTATATGGCTGAATATACACCAACTGATACAAAAGGACTTCTGCTTCTTTCCACCAGAAAGGCTTCCAACATAACCTTTACAAATGCTTTGTTTGGAAATAACTACCAGCTATATGGACACATTTTTTATATAAACAAAAAGGGTTATTTTTAAATAAAAGTGAAAAACTGTTGTCAGATTCTGAAGAATAATACTTCTTCACCTCTGGACTTGAGAGTGTATCTTTCAGAAAGGAGATCTGCATGTGGGGAAGATAGTGCCTCCAATAACATAGAAAAATAGCTGAAAAATTCAGAGATTGCTCAACTCAAAATATTCTTTTTTATAGAATCATACCATGTTTCCAATCTAAAACTAGTCAATTATTAAAATAGCACTTGCTAAATTCAGAGGTATTAAGTCGTCTAGATTTAATTCTAGAGTTTGAAAAAAGAATCTCCACAGCCTTTGCCCAAGTTCATAAGGATCAAGCAATATGTTGAAGAATAATTTCTATGGATTTCAAGCTTATATTAAAAAAGATTTTATGTCTGTAAGTGCAAAGATCAAATGCCAGAGTTGTGGTTTTCTGGTAGCCAGTGAAGAAAATTAATTGATTTCTATAGTATTGTTTATTTGCGACAGGATTAAAACATACCGCAAAAATCACTGCTACAAAAAACTGAGCAGTCTTCCTATAAGGCTTCACCTAAGCTCTGCACGTAACATAACTGAGGTACATTTATAATTCCAGTGAAGTCAGTCTGAAATCAAAGTCATAATCTGGCATCAAGAGTAAAAATGAAGAACTAAAGTTCTGAGAGGCCTTTATATTATTGTTCTGAACCCTGAAGAGCTTTAATGTTAAAGCAATTTTCACATCTGGTGCAGGATTGATGATTTTTGGATTCTGTAAAAACTTGAACTGTGGCACAGCTATTTATGTCTGAGAGAGTCTAATTTTTTACACACACACATGGCAAAACCTGCCTCTATCTCTATCTTGTCTTCACTGTGTACTTTTGAACAAAAGTCTGGATTATAGGAGAAGCATGGACAAACCACTTCAGAAACCACACTGGTGATGAGGGATGGCAGAATTGTATAAGGGAGGGGATGGGACTGAGCTGGGACCATACAGGAGGAGAGGCAAATGTTTCTACAATGAAAATGAGAGGGGAACAGATGCATTCCTGTGAGCACAGGACTGCACACTTCATTCATCCACAGAATCTTGTCATGTTGCAAAGGTGGTGAAGAACGAGGTCTTTAACTCTCCTCTGTCTTGCCCTGCTGCAGATTTCAGTCTACGATACAGCCACAGTGTTCAGGCACCATTCTTTGGAAAGATGCCTCCTCTCCCTCAGGCTTAAGTGATCATGAGCCCTGCCCAGGATAGTGAAGACTTGGAGAGGAAGGTACATGCTCTGGGCATTGTGGGTCTGACTGTGTTCAGTCTGAGAGCACAAGGAATTAGGAGCAAAATAAGTCATCGCCTACCTTCTCTAAATTTTTGCTTCTAAACTAAGATTCTACTATTTTTCCTAACCTTAAAACAGTAGCAGTCCTCTACTCTTTGAACTGGATTTGGAGTACACATGCTGATTTTGCACCTTGTTTAAAGACATAGGGCAATTAGTGTCAGAACCTGCCCCCCACCTCCTTCCTCCAAATCTTTTCAGAAACATTTTATCTGTCTGATACAACAGTTGCTAAGAGATGACTAATTTAAACAGCCCCCTCACATGTCCCTGCAGAGTTAGCTTGAAATCACAGATATGCACATTTGCATGTCCATATCCCCTAGAAAGCAAAGACTGGACCATTTATAGGAAATGGTGTTCGGTAAGCAAAGTTCTACCACTTGACAGAATACCAGATAAGTATATCAAAGTTCAGAAAAGTCATGAATACAGTTAAACATTGAAGTTGATTAATACATATAACAAGACAACCTCCTCAGCAAGAAATAGCTAAGTAGGGCCATCGTTTTCAGCAGTTGGAAACCCATGATGTCATCCCCTAAGCAGTCAAGGTTTCCTTCACCTCCTCCACAGTCCCTTCTGACTAGAGCACTCACACTGCAAAATGTGGCACCACACATCTCCCCGTAGCCCAGGGAGCAGAACTGAATGTGGGGATTGCTCCTTTTCTGCAAATTCTGAAGAATGACATAAAGCATAAGTCTCTTTCTAAAACAGAACTGAAATTCACCCTAAAATATCCCCTGAAGCAATTTTTATTTTTTTAATCTAATGATTACTCAGTATATTCTGAAGAGTATCTATAAAGAACAGCTTGAATTTTGTATTACAGAAGGAGTACATCTTGGCTGAACAGCAAACAATAACACAATATATTCTGACTATGACTGGAGTATCTCAAAGCACAAATCAAATCAGATCATGTCAAGAACATGACAAAAAAATCCTAGTCTAAATCTTTCAGATAATTTGCCTTTAAGTCTTCCATTATTGGCAGTATCTAAAGAACAAGTGACAATGAGTGATTTTAAAAGACAGGAGTAAATTAACAAAACCAATATGCATGGTCTGCCTGATATTACAAGCTAAAGATGGTCAGATTTCCTTACCAGTATTCTCACAGTGTCTTTGTACTATAAAGATGGCCTTAATAGGAAACACAGAATTCCTTTACTACCTTATAATAGATATTAGAACTATAGCATTAAAAAAAAAAAAAAAGAACAGAAAGGGATCAAAGAGAGCAGCTTAAACAATCATTTGGTTACGCTGTGGGCCTTGACTAGAATCTGAAAAATATAACAAATATGGAGGTAAAGGACACCTTTGAACATGATACAAAGAACTTGTGCTCTGAGTGGAAGTAGCAGTTGACATATTTTAGTTAAGCCAAAACAGATGTGAAGTATAGTCAATTTTCAATTACTCATGGAAAAACTATCCAGATTTCAGACTAACCATAATACATGCAGAAAAGACCCTGAACTTTTTCCTTTTCATTTTTAACCTCACTTTATATCTTCATTTCATGTTTAAATATAAATTATGTACAGAATGCTCTTGCAGTTATTTTACATATGTTTTAAATTTGTGGGTTTGCTTTATCTTCCCTATCCCACCTCATTTATTAGCCAGAATAGCAGACTCAATTGTAAATAAATACATACCAAGTGTACTTGTCGTTTTATTTTTTCCAGTGTTTTAGTTGCTGTTACAATGAGTATCAAAAGGCCTGATTTCCATCTCTTTTACTAAGAGATTCTAAAGGCTGTAAATGAATTATCAGCTATACTATCTACAGAGTATAGATCTATATGAGACATGATTAAGTAAGAAAGATGACTTATTTTTAACAGAATTTCTGAATGGCCTTTAGATGTTACTAAACTCAGGCTAGAATATCATGATCCAATCTGTCTGTGACAAAGACAGGGATAAAAATTGTAAAGGCTGATCTGGAAGAAAAGGTCACCCTAACAGATAAGGTACAATTAAGGACATATTTAAAACATCTATTTTAGAAAAACATATGGGGAATATTCATCAAGATTAATAAACTTCTCAGCTTATTGAAAGTGGTTAGTAAACATCTTTCAGGAGATTAAACATAACACTACAGTTGTTTACAAACACTCAGTTCACATGTCAAAAATTCTTCTACATGATTTAGACTAAAGCTGAAATAATTTTCACCTCTGCCTTAATTTCATGTAGATAGTGGAAAATCCATATTTAGTGAAGTCTGCTTTTGGCAAAAGGAACTTTGGACTCAGACAGACTCTTAGCTGTGACCCAAATCCTTCCAAGAATTGTTTCACAGATAAATTTATAGGATAGAAACATGCTTGACCTAGTATTGTCATTAGAAGAGGAGAAAAATCCTGAATTGGCATAGGTGTTCTTGTAGAACAGAAAAGTCATCAAGTTTTAACTCCTCCAAAATAAAAGAATATAAAGATTTAAACATCATTCTAGTACCCCCTGTCAAAACCCAATACCAGAATTAATCAGAAAAAAAATTAAACTAACAAAAATCACAAAACAAATTCCAAAACACTTATGTTCCCTTCATCTTTGTGAGAAAACCTGTCCTGCAATTTTCTAAAGGAAGTGAGAATGTATGCCTAAATGTCAACTTGTAGTTAGTACTTTGATACTATCAGTGAGCTAAATTATCAAGCCATCAAAAAAAAAAAAAAAAATTAAATAAAAAAAAAAAAAAAAAAAAAAAAACAAACAAAACACCACCAACCTGTGCTCAACTCGAGGAAATGGAATGGAATGGAAACAGGAATCTCATCTAAATCACTATCTGAAAATACTAAATATTTGCACCCACATTTGCTCAGGAGCATAAAACCATCCAGATCTTGATATTATAAGTTAAAGTACAATCCATCACACTCAGTAGGACTCAAAATTCTGTCTGGAAAGTTCTGGCTATGAAGGTGGAAACATGCATTGCATAAGTCATACACTCTGACAAACCCTGCTGCACTGGACTCACTGCAATAGAAAAATCACTTCATCTATTTGCAATGGCTATTTGTCCAAGGTTTCAAGATTTTTGGCAGGCTGGTGAAGAGATATATCCAGCAAGAGTATTTGCACAAGGGAGAAAAAAAGACATGTCTAAGACCCAGACATACAACATCTTGATTGTCGAACATATAGTTTATATGTGTTTTTTATATAGTTTATATCAGTTCATCGTTTTATCTGAAGAATGAAAATAAAAATTCCCCCTTTTCCCCTCCCCCTTGATTTGCCTCTCATTATAGAGACATTTTAGGAACCCACAATAGCAAAGTGGTACAAATGAAATCTTGACACCTGCCACATAAAAAGCAGAATAACGGCAGATCCAAAAGGATGTGGTTTATAAAATAAAATATAAGCATCTACCCATGTAAAATGTGTATATCCACCGATTTATGCTTTTCCAATGACACTGATTTTCTTTGTGAGCAGTAACACAGGGATTACACATGATTAGCTGCTGCAGTCATTGTGAGAAGAGAGGCAGCAGCCCTCCAGCACAGGCTGTCTGTGAGCAGAATAGGAAAGTGCTTCCTTTCCTCTGAAGTAGACAGAACTCAAACTAAAGCTATATTCAGTTCAAAGACTTCAAAAGCACATGCCATACCTCGGGTTTTAGATTAATCTTAACATACAAGCTTCGGTAGAGAGATGAAGCTTTAGGTCTTTGGGCAGGCAGTACTTTAAAAAAATAATTAAGAATTAAATGCATAAATCCATGTAACTGCAACATTAAATTATGAATATCATTGCAGAATTGAGAAAAGCTAAAGGTTACATTTGCTGGCTAAGCAGCTCACCATGCTCTTATTTGTCCAACACGAATAAGCATTACAATCTATTTGATGTCTGCATACAAGGCACACAAAACCAGGTGAAGCAAGGTTACTATGAAACCTTTTCCATTTCATTGTCTGGATGTTCTAATATAATTTGGCCCCTTAGCATTGCCAGGTGGCGTTTAGAAGCCTAGTCATACCTGCAGGATACAATCACATAGGCACTGTGCCATGTTAATCCAGAGCTGTATCTTGCCAGACTAAAGCATAAACAAAAAACCACAAAAAAATGTAGCTATGCCTTCAGAAAGCTGGCTGCAAAAAACAACACAGGGAAGCAGTGCTACTGATCACAACAGCATTCATGGCTCTAGACATCAATGAGCTGCCACTATTGATAGGTGACATTGTCCTTAACAGCTGAAGATCTTGACATCTGAATGTGAAAAGTTCTGGTTTTCTTCAGGTACACAGCACTGGCAGCAGACTCTAACGCCTTACTACAGCAACACCAATAACAAAGGGTTTGGTCCAATGTTATTTGCTCAGGCACAAGTGATGATATCAACATTAAAATACAATGTCATAGATATAGAAAGAAAGGGAAAAGAAGTAAAGAATGTGAGAACTTCTACCTAAAGAAGAAGAATATGAGAAAAATGCAATCAAAGATAACCTTTTGGGAACAACACAGAGGTCAAAAGTAATTCAAATCCAAGAATCCTGGTGTAGAAATCCCATTCTTTTAAGGTGACTGTGCTGAAAGTAATGTATATGAAATTATACATTTTCCAGATGAGGGACACATTTTAAAACACTTTATAGGCTTGCATGTATATTTGGCACTTGATAATGAAAAATTAATTATTTTTAGTAATTTAACAGTAACTGTAGGATTTAGCTTTACTGTCCAATGTGACCTCTTAATTCAGAAAAATTCTCTCTAGTCAAACACCCATTCCAAGACAAGTGTCTGACTCTCATTTAGAATAGATTTGTATGAAGATTCACACACTGATGAAAATTATTTTGGGGGAAAATAAAACTAACACAGTATTAAATAGAGCAACTAATACCAGAGAAATATTTTTCTCCAGCCTAAAAAAAGATTCAGTACCCAACAGTACTACCTCAGCTCTTCTAGAAAGCACAGCACTTCCATTTGGTTTTGATTAGACCTTCCTTGAACACTGAGTGCTCAGTTAAAGAGAGTTCTGATTTTTACCTCTTGCTCCTTGATTGCCACCTTTCATTCGAGAGAAAAGCCACCATGGTCCAGAAAGCACGTTACATTGACATATTCCATTCCCTACAGTGCCTACAACTATTTGAAAAGCAAGGCTTCATATCTGCAGTTTAAAGACACATAGATTAGATACAAAATTTCTTTTTTTTTAAAGCTCCTCAGCCCCTTTTGAATTCTCTCCCCCACCTATACTGCCAAAACCAAACACCTCTCAACAAACTAAAGTCTCTGCAGAATTTTCATTACGCAAACCTGACAGCTATCTATTCTATCCATTTACTGCATCCAATGTCTCAGATTTGATTTGCTGCCTTCAGGACAGCAAGATAGATTTCTTAATAGTAAATAGTAAATCTTGTGAAGAGATGGTTCACTGAGACCAGTCACTGAATTTGTGTCTGAATGGTGTGCCCATAAGCACCCAGATCTTAGAAGCCCAAAATCAAAACACATCAGCTAAACAGCTAAAATAACAACAAAATTGTTACAACTTTCTCAGAAATATCTTAGTCAACGGTATTCTTTTTGTTCACTGTCAAAGTGGTAACAGCTGCAGGGTGTCCTCCACCTGGCCTGTCAGGTCTACTCATAGAAAAGCATGGCTGTAAGTATTTCAAAGAGACACCTCTGCTGGATGGAAGAAATTATCCAGTTTCTTCTAGTACACAGTAAGATAAATTACAGGTGTCTAGTGTTTTGGAATCAAGACAGGGATCCCCTGTCTTGATTCCTACACAGAGACAGTCAGAGGAGCACCACAGATAACGCTGAAGTTCATTCCAGTGTGGCCTTTCTCCACCTGATGTGAGGCAGCAGTAGATGGTCTGACAATCTCATAATAACCAGGGACATTCCTGCTATTTACAGTGGCTCACAGATGTTAAACAGTAATGATCCTGAACATCTCTAATCCTATTTGCACGTCTATTAAAATAGAGTATACTATTTGAATGGCATAATTCTGGAGTCTTATCATATTTATAAATTTTACAAGTACATTGTGAGCAGGCCTGATGTGATACGACTGTATTAATTTTCCACTGTATCTGCTACTTGCTTGAAAATTATTTTAAAAATCCAAGATCAGAACGGCAGTAATGCATAAGCAAATGGAGTCAGCTCCTTCAGGGCCTTCCAAAGGAGTCTTTTTCCTGTCAACTCTTGTTCTTTATATGCATTTATTTGTTTTTCAGGTTTGATGATAGAAATGTTTTCAAAGTGTACCTTTAAATGAAAACTTGTACTGTACTAACAAGTGAAGCAGTAATGCTGAAAGACTACAACTAACTTCTGTATTTTACTGCAGTATTAAAGGAATATTACATAGATTTACATATACACACACAAATCTAAGTGCATATATTCATAAGTTTATGTGTACACTGATAACAGAATAAGATGATAAATGGTTATCACAAGACTGTTCAATTGATAAATTTATTATAATTTTTATTAGTTATTTAACCAGTACTGTAGTAATTACAGAATTTACAAAGCATTTTAAAAGCTATAATTTTCCAGAGAGATTAAATTAATATTTATATGGTGGAAAATTTAATCTCTATTTCCATGTTTATCACATTTTTACGCTAATAGTAGAGTCTAAAATATTAGATCAGAAAGGCTATTAGCAAAAACTAGAAACTGCAGAAGACTCCTTTGATTGAACTCCAACCATACATAACTAGACTAGGACTATAACAAGGAGATTGTTAACATCGTATCTTTTTTAGAAAAAAATATTCCAGATTAATGTTCTTTGAAAATACAGATACATTTCAAAAATAGTTTAAATCATGATAAAAGGAAAACTGATAGTTAAATTAATTTAATAAAGTACAATTCAGACTTACCTGTTAAGCCCCAGAGGAGAAAAAAACCCTGTGAGATCATAAAATTCTTCTAAATCAAAATACTGAATTTTGTGAAGAATGATGAAAAAAGCATCTCGACCTTATTAGTACCTAGTAAACTTTTATTCTGAATGTATGGAGCACACTCTTACTGCTATTTCAAAAATTTAATTACATCAGAAGCAAATCCTGTTAAAATAGCTGAGCATGTATATATTCAGTACTCCACTTCTTTTGCTCAAGGGTCATAAAAATACTATTCTAAGTACTAGGGGGCTAGAAGCATGCTTAAAGCTTATTTCCTTTGTATTATCTCATTTCTTAGGAAAAGAGTCAGGGAAACTATAAAAAGTACACATATTTTAATTCAGTAGCCATTCTGTTAAATTCTAATAATCTTTATACATACATGTCTATCTTCCTGATTAGGGAGAATTGGTGTAAGACAACGTGAAAAATACAGAACTACCCAAAAGGTTCTTCAGAAAGGCTCTCCTTTTGACCTTTTATATGGTTCAGAGGCAGGCTGTGTAGTCAACAACATTAATGCATTCACTTACAGTAGCAGTGTAAAGTGGCTGATCGTGTATGCTGGAAGGGCTAGAAATGCTAAATACTGAATGTTTCCATTGCTGCACTCAGTGATGGTGTGCTTACTAACACTTTTGAATGCAAAACGTAAAACATTTTGGACTTCTCCCATGATATACAGGTCAAATGTACTTGGAGTGGAGAGAAGCTTTCACCTCACCTTAAAACTGATAATCAAGCATTTTTTGTTTTCAGCTGGTGTAATACCAGCTGCAGAAAATAACTCCTGCTGATCAAATTTTACTCTCAGTAGCAGATGTGTGACTTAAAGGTCTTTAAATTTTGACTTCAGCTGTTCTCAGACAACAGGCTCTTATCTTCCAGTGCAAGTGCACAGATTTAGCTAAAGGCAAAGTTTTCTCAAAGCAGTACCAAAAATTCTACAGAGTCCATTGACTTTTATTTACTGTACATTGGCTGTATAATAATGCTTAAGCCAAAACACTGAAGATGGTTCCGTTTGTAATTGTACAACCATAAATAATTACAAAATTTGTACAATAACAGAGATTCAGACAGTTGTAAACGGGTAATAATGGTGCCTCTGCCTTCTGTTAACAGGACAAATTCTCTTACAAGCAGCAGACCATCACAACTGTACTGTGGGCTAACCTACAGATGCTTTTTCCATTCTCATCAAATGTTGACCTCTTCCAAATTCAGCTTTACATTATTTGTTATTTGACATCATGACTTTGCCTCCCAGCCTTCAGAAAGAAGAAAATGTAGTAAGAATGATGTAAGAATCACTTATTGACAGAATTTGTTATGTGGATCCCAAGCCACAGAAATGCTTCCTTTTAAGGAAAGGAAATTGAATTAAGGCTTTTGAGACTAGACGCTCCATAAGTGAACCGCAGGAGGAATAAGAATCCTTCATTAAAAAAACCTAGAAGACAATAATGTAATCCATCTCAAGATGATTTTCTCTTGCTATCTAGAGACTCTTAGGCTAAATGAGAATACATAACAACATACAACATTTTCCTATTAATTACAAAAATCTGTGCTTCACTTGACTTTCTCAATAAACTTCTATATGTGCTTCCAATTTGGGGTCATCTCCCTTCATACAGAAGGGCTGCATATTCATGCAAGAAAAAGTTCATCAAACCTGTTGATATGTGTTGATACTGATAAAGTGACATGGAAGATGTCACTTTAATTGTGACAAAATATCAGGAGAATGCAGCATAGCCATCACACCATATCCTGTACTCTAGTGGATAAATTACAAGGTTCCTTTCAGTAGATTCAAATATGGTGTCTATTGACAATATCCAAAAGGTTTCCTCTCCTCCTCCTCTCTCTTCTAGCTCAAGCATCCCATGGTTACAGGTTTCAAGTCAGTAATCCCTAAAGTCCTCTGCATTTTCATTTCTCAGAAGACTACAACTACAACCACCCCTTTTCCATCATGACTGAGACAATCCATTCCTTGAAATAAAAAAAGAGCAAAGATACTGTAGAATCGTAGACAATAATTATAAATTCCCAACCTGCTCACATACATTCTGGCCTGTACACGGACCTCAATGCAGAAATAATTACTCTATATAATTCTGTGCGGTGACAAGCATAATGTGGTCTGATTTAAGGTCATGGCCGGTAGATACTACTGTAACACAAACACTGCAGGAGTAATGCAAAACCACAAAAAGGTAGTTAGGACTTTCTGCATATTACCATTTTTTAATTCCAAAAGTCTATTCCTGACTAATTGTCATTGCCACCTACTCTCACTTAAATCGGGGTAAAAGGAAGATAAAAAATATTTCTATGGCATCTCAACATTAATTAACAGCACTACTTAAACATGAAAGGCATCGTTCTAATTTAAATACCATCTAAGTGTATGTATTTCTTTGGAAAAACAACAACAGAAAAAACCTGCTCTGTGATTGAAAGGATTCATGTTGAACCCTCAGATGAAATGCTATCAAATTTGTGCAACATAAAGCAAAGAGGAGGGAAGGAGGGAATACAGGAGGGATATATTAACTGACTTTGATTAAGCTACTTGTTTTATTTTATGAATTAAAGTAGAAGAAATGCTAAAAACATTGAGGCAAGACTTTTTAATAGCCATATGAATGAGAACCAGTGTACTAAGTGAAAGTCTTGAACACACCATCTTATCTGGTCCCAAAAAAGTTACCTTTTCTATTACATTATTTTGATTATGTCTCTAAAGGAAAGTACAGGGACTCATTCATTAACGAACACCACCTAATTACGTTATTCAGTAGCACTCTACATTTCTAATAATTCTAATTGTCAAATTGTTCTACACTAAAAATATACTAGAACATACCCAGTTTATTAATAGATTCATAGCCTTGAAATACTGCATTTTATTCAGGACATTTACAGTCAGAGTACGCATAATTTCAAGTTAGAAAAAGACATCTGATTTTGGAAACCTCCTAAAGTAGAATAGCTACTCAAAATAGGCTGCTTACCTTACTTACGTTGCTTTAGACTGACAATTTTTCAATTCAGCCTACTATTCGAATGTATACAAGGAATATCTACCACCATGGGACTTTCTGGCCCTGTCTCTTAACTCAAAATCATCTTGAAAATAAATTACTATGAAATAAAAATAATGTTAGTAATTACTTGATCTTCCCTGGGGCAATATCTGTCAAGACCAAGCTAAAGACAGGGATTCATTCACAGGAGGCACACAAACATCCAGCAGGTGCCCACCTGCAAAATGATAGCACTAAAATAGATGGATTTCCACCCTGTGCTATGAGTCAGATCATCTTTATTCTCTTATCAGCACGTATATAAAAAAATCATATTTTCTAAACATTAAGAAAAATAGCCTAAAAGTGAAAAACTAAATTGAAAACTTAGTTTAACCAAGCACTGCATAGATATACTGTAAAACAGAAAAGTCGCTGTCCCAAAGAGCCTGCACCTTCAGTTTAGGATAAAGTACCACGGGAGTAGGGGTTAAGAGAAAAAAGAAAATTAATGAAAAAACAGGCAAACAGAACTGCATGTAGTAACAAAAAAAATACTAATACTATTAAGATGAGCAATAGTCAGCTAGTTAAGGAGATCAACAATTTAAGTCCCAGTTGTTACCATAACTTCAGCAATTTCAATGAATTTGTGCTGTGGTGGAAGCATACAGGCATTGCTGTGTTTCCTCAGTTTGTCAGCGTCCTCCATCACACAAGGTACTCTGTTGCACAAACACAGAGGTGCTACTTTTACCCCTGGTATTCTAATTTTTCATTCATTCCTTGCTTGATTCTATGAGTAGACAGTCTCTCCCTCCCTGTTATATCTTTTCCCATTACCTATGAAGACCAAAACTTTTATTTGTCAAATTATCGGTCAAAATACTGTACAATGGAGAAACTGGATACCACATAAATAATGTAAGACAATATCAACATTACTGATTAAAAGTAGTACATTTATAGGCATCTGTGATTCAAAAAAGTAGTAAACTGCAAGGAAAGGCAAGTCTCCATTGCCTCTTAATAGAACAAATTCTCTTTTCACAACCCACTCAAAGTTTACACAAACCAGACAATCAGATGCTTCTTTACTTCTATCAAGAATAAAAAATAAACTTACAAAAAAAAAGTTTATTTGAAAATTCCAGGCTGTAGATAAAGACATGAAATGCATGTTTAATGACAGTTTCTTTCGATTTTCATTTAAGGAATAGAATATATCCTTTTTCCCTGATAATTTACTGCTTAATTTTCTTTTCAGTGGCCTTTAGAGCCACACTATCTGAAGAGTCAGCTTCATGAAACTGTAGAACAGATATTCTCATCTTCGGCATTTATTTCCATATGAAAGGAAACCCAGAGACACTTACAACTTATCAAAAACCCCAATTCCAAACTCTGTGAAAGTAGAAAAAATTAACCTGACATTTGCATGTATCTGAAATTGCCAGGAACGTTAATATGCCAGTGCATTTTCATGAGGAGAATAATTTTTAGCATCAAAGCTCTGGGCTTTACTGCAGTTGGGTTTTCAAAACTAGCGTGCAATGCATGTGTATTTGAAAAATAAAGCAGCAGCTGATTCTATATTGGTGGCATGAATTGTTCCAAGGTAATGTCAAAGTAATACTACTCAGAAACTGAGTTTCTATGGTGCTAAAAGCTCACACTTTTAATAAAATGTAATAACCACGATATAAAACAAGCCCAATAAGTATCAGAGTACAAACCAAATAAAAATACTGTACAAAAAGTTTGATTTGGTATCGAGAATATAAGCAGTTATTATAGTTGCCTCTAAGGTCATAAGTCTTATTATTCTATCCTGAACATTGTATAGGCACTTTTATAACAATCTTTCCACACAATTCTAAAAACAAATAAAAACCTCATCAGAATAAATTTCTCATCCACCTTCTTCATCCTCCACCCAATAGCTAGACTACCTTTGACAAAAAAACCAGGCAGTGTTTTTAAGAGGAGGAATGACTGGAAAAGCTGCTCCCCCTGCTGTCATCGACACTGTCTATCTTCTTAAAAAGACTTTACACACCAAGACACAGGACCAGATAGATGTGTTGTGGGGCATCCACTGATGGGACACCCCAGAAAATACAGAGCACAGGTAACTCATAAGCAGTATTCTCCCCCAGCCCACTCCATTGGAAAAGTACTGGTAACACCCAGACCCCCATGTCAACCCCTCAGGTTTAACTTACAGGTTGCTCTTTTCTAACAAGGCAGGTTGGGTGTACTGCATGTGGAAACAGTGAACTCTAAATCATAAGATGGGAAGCTCTGGAAGGATAACAGACAGTAGATCTGAGGAAATCTGATAAATTTTCAGCAGCAAAGTGACTATAGGAGAAATAATGTTTAAGTAGAATCAGAGTATCATCTTATTTTTAGGTGCCAGCACATGTTCTGCTTTCTGGACCCCCTGTTAAATCAAAAAGCAAACTACATTAATGAAGAATTTTAAGAAACATTAAAATGTTTCCTCTAAAAGATATGGTATGTGTTTGTTCCAAACAACATTAGAGGCAATTCAACCAATTCAATCCTGGTCCAAAGAGTCAGTCTCATTTAAGGGCCTCATTCAGACAAAACATGGTTTGGAAGAGTTTCAGTCTTTAAAAGCAATCTGCGTTGTTGCCTTAAAAACAAAGCCATTAAGGAAGCTAATTTTCTAACTTTTGGATTTTTTTTTTTTTTTTTGGGGGGGGGGGTGGGGTGTTGGTTTTTTTGTTATTAGGACTTCTTTTCTTGAAATCCAGTTAATTAATGCTCTCCGAGAGGTAACACAAAAGAGTCTGGACTTCAGTGACCCTGCAGTAGCTTTGGCAGATTGACAGGCCTTTGTCTGATAAACTGAGTTTAGGTTATTCTCAACAAAGTTAAGAGTTACAAATATCTTGCTTCTTTAATGTAAGCCCAGGGCCCAAGTTTTGTCACAGTCTGCATGCACACACAAACTAGCAACTGATGGGGATTGAGACTCTCACATACTGTGACTAGACACATTTGGGCCAGTTGCTTTTTTGGTTTTGGGTTGTTTGGTGGGTTTAAAAAAAAACAAACCCACAGAAAAAAAATAAACCAATATGCTTTCTCTTGAAAAAAAAAGAAGTTCCATCAAATATTGAAATGAAAATTTTCTACAGAAAACCTGCCAAAAATCATTGGAAAGATTCCCACTGTTACCTAGAGGTCTGAGTAATTATACCTTTAGAGTACAACTGTGAAGTATTGTAATGTAAATCCAAGCACAGCCTTAACCATGAGATTGCCAGGAATACTACACTTCTTTTAAAAATTCATATGCAGCTACTGATTTGATTTTGAGAAGTATGATGTTAAAAACCCTCATGGCACATGCCTGGAGCTCCTATAAGGATGCATTTGCAGATACAGTACCAAGATAGTCACAAAGTATCTTGCAAATATAACAAATGGTACCTGCCCCTTCAATCACCACCTATGTTATTAAATGGTAAAAATCTTACACAGCACTAAAACCACACAGAGAAATTTTCAAATCTAAAAATGAGGGGGGGGGGGGGGGGGGGGGGGGGGGGGGGGGGGGGGGGGGGGGGGAGGGGGGGGGAGGGTTACCATAAAGAACTAGCAACACTTTATTCTTTTTCTTTACTAGAACCCTCATGATTCAAGTGATGTACACCTAGGAATATGGCATCCACAGCATTCCCAAATATATGCTGCAATAAGTAAGGAAGAAGAAAAATGGGGTTCAGCCTTCTGAAAATACATTAACAACCAATATCTCACAGAATTACAGAATATGCTGAGTTGGAAGGGGCCCACATGGATCATCGGGTCCAGCTCCTCCAGGGACACAGGACCATCCCCAAGAGTCACACCATGTGCCAAGAGCATTGTCCAAATGCTTCTTGAACTCTGTCAGGCTTGCTGCTGTGACCACTTCCCTGGGGAGCCTGTTCCAGTGCCCAACCACCCTCTGGGTGAAGAACTCTTTCCTGATATCCAGCCTAAACCTCCCCTGACACAACTTCAGGCCATTCCCTCAGGTCCTCTCAATGATCACCACAGAAAAGAGATCAGTGTCTGCCTCTCCTTTTCCCCTCACAAGGATCTCATGATAGGAAGAAACAAGTGCTTTTTGAAAATATTAAATAGCAGCAGTGGATTTATTTTCCCCCTTAATGAGGCTTCAGTTGTTGCTTTATTACCAAAAATCCTCCTAAGAGAAAATAATAAAGATACAAAAGCAAAAAGCATCATATAATACACATGTGCTGACTACCACACAGGAGAGTCTTTGGTTTCCCTATGCAGCTGTCAGAGCAATCAATTTCAGTCACAGAAAACTCTTTTACAGAGGAGGAAAATAAAAATTAAGACCAGCACCCCTTAAAAATATGTTGCATGGTTTCCCTTTTATCTCCTTTGAGATTCTATTGTTACCCAGGCAAGCAGCACAGCCAGAGCTGAAAATTTAACAGTTTAAAATCTGCGACTCAACTTACCTTGGTAATAAATTAATTCCTGGAACACACAACTTGGAGTCTGTTATGCCAGCTGTTCTACATTAGCAGAATGACAACTCCTCCTTTCTTTCTAGCTGTGACATATCCAGATAACACAAGATTTTTGACAGATCAAATTTGGATTGGCCACGATTTTTAGATACATGTTATGAAGGAATGACTCGTTTTGCTTTAACCATTTCATGGAAACATACAGATAAGTAAAGGGCAAGAAAAAGACTAACTACTGGTAAAGGTATTTTGCATCTTTTTTACTGATTAATAGTTTGTTTATGCCAATGCTAACCAAAAGCGAACAAAAACTCCAGGGGAGAGGAGAGGGGAGCAAAGCAGACGTGCACTATTTCTACTTATGATGGACTAAACTGAACTCTGAGATCTCCATAATCACTCTTTGGCACTTTTGATTTACAGATCCACTTAGGAATCTGGCTCTTGGGATCATTTTTGTTTATAGTGCTTACATACCATTTTAGCTCATTACTGTTGTGCATGGGATAGCAAGGAATATTGAACTCCTTTTCTGCAAGAGATGCAAATTAAATCTTGATGTAATGTTAATGCCTAACAGACAGCTATGGGTCATGAGTGTTTCTTTCACGCATAATTTTATTAATGTTTTTGTATGTGTGTCAATTCTGAAAATCAGCTTGCATTACTGGTGCATTTTTAAAAAACAGAGCTCCTCTGGATTTTGAGCCAGAAGTCTCATTTTACAGCAGGACTGGTGCTACTCCAGAGCAAATTGTAACCAGCTCCATCTGCTTTCAAAAAAGAACACAATCCCAGTTGTCTACACTCACAAAGGAAGTGATTAGGAAAATCCTGTAATTTTCTTCTATTATTTCTATCTTCCACTTCTCTGACTGATCCATTTGGTTGTCTTGAAGTTACTTCTTTATGTGACCATTTGGAAATACGTAAAGAAGTGGCATTGCAAGAAGTAGCCATGTTGCAGTAGACAACGACAAGAAAGTGCCATCTACTTTAGCTATCACCTAAATGGAACTAATTAAGCAAGTATTCCCCTATATAATGCACAGCCAAACAGGTGGCTGTATGCCTGAGAGCATATTTAGGAAATTAGGATAAAAAAAGAGATACAATGCAGTAACAGCTAAGGCATGTTAAGTATCTTGGTGAGCATGACAAAGAAAAAGCCTGTGTATTCTTTCTTTTCTGTAGACAAACTTCTCCCTCCTCTCTCACATATATTTCTAAATGACACGTGTTTTTGTGTAAGAGATCACATTCTACCAAGAAAAAGACACATTCATCTCTTAGGGATTAAATACAAGAGTGAAATCAAGGGATATTACAAGCAAACTGTAAGATCTTTAAACCAGACAGTCTTTTTTTACTGTACTCCTACAGCAGCAGCAGAACTGTATCCTGATTCATGACTGAGACTCCACAATGCAAATTACCAGGAGTGCAGCATATTTATTTTAAACACTAGGTAAACATATTTGACCTTCAATCTGAGGATCTTATATGATAAATGATTCAGAGGATCTTTTAATTTTACAGATGAATAAAACTGAGCTTAAGCAACTTCCCTGAGGGTACAAAGAAAATTGACAAAGCTAGAGAAGAAACAGACCTTCAGTCTTTTGCCTAAACCTTAACATCCTTCCTAAAAGTGATACCACAGCAACTATCATACAGCAATAGGAATATTCATATTATTAATAATCTACTATATAACACAGATAAAAATGATGTTTCACAAAGCTGTAACTGTGCCACTCTAAATATAGAGTATGTTCAGGCAAACTAAATTACCGCCTTCCAGAACCGTGACTTAATATTGATCTGCTACCTTGTATTAGTTTTGTGTGGCCAGATTTTGGTAGAGGGGGGCAGCAGGTCTACAGGGGTAACTTCTGTGAGAAGCTTCCAGAATCTTCTCCCATGTCCAAGAGACCCCCTGGCCAAGGCCGAGCACATCAGAAAGGGAGGTAAACACCTCTGGGATAACATACTTAAGAAGGGAGAAAAATGTTATTCCATAGGAGTGAGAATATGCAAGAGGAACTACTGCAGACACCAAGGTCAGTGAAGGAAGAGGGCAGGATGTGCTCCAGGTGCCTGAGCTGAGATTCCCCTACAGACCATGGGCAAACCATGGTGGAGCAGCTGTGCCCCTGCAGCCACGGAGGTTAGCAGGGGTGCAGAGATGCACCTGCAGCCTGTGGAGTAGAGGCACACTGGAGTAGGTGGATGCCTGAAAGAAGGCTGTGATCGCACAAGGAAGTCCACGGCGGAGCAGGGTACTAGCAGAGACCTGTGGGTTCTTGGAGAGAGGAGCCCACGCTGGAGCAGGTTTCTGGTAGAACTTGTGACATGGTGGTGGATCTGGCTGAAGCAGCTGTGTCTGAAGGACTGCACTCTGTAAAACGGAACCCATGTTGGAATAGTTCATGAAAAACTGTTCCCCATGGGATAGACTTACATTGGAGAAGCTCACGGAGGACTGTCTGCCGTGAGTGTGTCTTGGGGTGACTTTATGATGTGTATCCCATATCACTGCCCTATGCCCAGACATTAATTCTTGTGCCTTTCTATGCCTTTAAACTGAGCCTGAGAGGAGGAAGGAAAAACTGAGCAAAACTTTTTCAAAGCAGTTTGCAGCTTGTTCAAGGTCACACAGAGATAGAGACTTTTTTTTCCAGCTGTGGCAGGGGAGCGAGGAAGCACCCGGCTTGCAGGTTTTTTTTTTTTCCAGTCAGCTTTTGGCCAGTTGTTTCATTTTCTTTTTCTCCGGAGAGAGACTGAGAGTTGAACTTTTTTCCTTCCCTGAAATTTCAGATTTTCTCCCTTTTCTACTGGACTGCTTCAGTATCAGAGCACATCGGGAGGACTTTCCACTGAGCACAGAGGGCCTGGCCCTGGCCCAAGCCCCAGATCCAAGGAGACCAAAAGGAGGACTGGAACACTTTCCCAGGTTTTTTTCTTCACAGCAAAAGATTTTATTATTTAGCATTATTTTCCTTTTCCTGTGTGTTTGCTAAATAAATAGTTTTTATCTCCTTCGCTTTCCTTCGAGGAAAATTTATTTTTCCTGAACCTGGTGGGGGAGGGGTGGTGACGTGACTTCTCTCAGAGAATATATCTCTGAATTTGACCAAACCGGAACAGGGTGGGACTCCATGCTGGAGCAGGGAAAGGACTCCTCTTCCAGAGCAGTGGGAGAAACATTTGATGAACTGACCATAACCCCCATTCCCTTCTCCCTGCGCCACTTGGGGGAAGCAGTTGAGCTGGGAAGGCAGGAGGGGTGGCAGGAAGGTGTTTTTAAGATTTATTTTACTTCTCATTATCCTACTCTGATTTTGACTGGTAATAAATTCAACTAACTTTCCCAAGCTGAGTTTGTTTTGCCTGTGACAGTAATTGATGAGTGACCTCTCCCTGTCTTTAACTCATTAGCCTTTTGCTGCATTTTTAATCCTGTCCATTTGCAGAGGAGAGTGATAGAGCAGCTTTGGTGGGTACCTGGCATCCAACCAGGGTCAACCCACCACATACCTTCACAACATCAAAAATTACAGGAGTCTAAAGTAGTTTCTGTTCAAGAAGTCAACATATTTAAAATAAAAATAATTTTAAAAGGGTGTCGCAATCAAGAAGTCATTATATATCTCAATCACTGCACATCAAGAAATGTCTTCAAGACAGTAGAGCATAGTTTGCAATAACCATAGGTAAAAACTGGTTTTAGATGGTGCTTACCAATGGGGGCCACATTAATTACTGCTTTATGGGTACTTGTTAGTGTTCTAGAGGTTATAATGCAAAACCACTTAGTGTTTGTGCATTGTGGTTCCCTTTGCTTCTCATTTACAATGCCAACAATAAATCCAAAGTCACCTGACCTCTGCAATCAAGCCAAAAATAGCACCTGCTGAAAATTATCCCTTTCAAATTACACATTATGGACACAGTGTTTACATCAGGCAATTTAGAACAATAACAAAAAAATATTTTTGGCAGCTTCCCCCCAGTCCTCTTTTATTGGTACAGTGCCTCCACCATACTCACTAATAACTACTCCCTGTCATGGATTACCATACAGCTTACTAGTGGCATTAATTCAGGGATTCAGACAAAGGAGGAGCTTTAATGCACATCAGCCAGATGACATGGGGATCAGCAGTATTTTAAGGCTGCACCTCACACATCAAGGGCTAAGACGGCCACGTTTCTGAGATAGAGAACACTGATAGGCTCTATCAGAGGAAGCAAGTAAATACACAAATTTCTCACCACCACCACACAAAAAATTCCAGTTAAAAAGAAAATATTAAATCATATAATTACTACTACTATTGTTTTAAAAAACTCAAGAGACCCAGGAACAAAATTGTGATTCCTGTCCTAAGCACTGCACAGATGTGCACACAGATTCACAGTGTGGCAAAGACCTTGCACTAAGGATAGTATTTTCCAGAAAAAACAAGAAACAAATGGATTACGGAGAAAGAAAAACATTCTCACATTCAATTACACTAGAGATTTTCCTATGCATTGCTGTCCGTATTACAAGTTTATATAGAAGCACTCACTCAAAATACTTGTACACACAAATATCCATGCAGGTATGCATGCTCATGCATGCATATTCACATACACAGTTCCCTGCATGTTTTTATACGCACGTATACTGAAAAAAGTGGTAAGCTGAGGTAATTTGAGGAGAAGGAAAATGAAAACAAAACAGATAGAGGGCAACAAATATGCAGCAAGGATAAAGGGAACATGACAAGTAATGAGAATACTCCTGACAGAGAAAGGAGAAAACAGTAACAACAAAAGGAAAGGAAAAGCAGGCAAAAGAAATAATACCAAAAGCCCAACTAATAAAGACAGCCTGCTGATTTGCATTTCAACTACAGGTTTATTTTTCCATCAAAAATGATAAATGTTAAACTGGTACAACAGCTGCTTTGCTACAAACTTTTGCTATATCCCTGTATTCCAGGAGCTGTCCCTCAGCCTGGAACGGGCTGTTCCTCACCCATTCAGTCACTTAGGAAAAAGTGCCACTAAGAAACATTTCTGTGCCCAATACTGAGAATTCTAAAAGACATCAAGGACTTCTAATATCAAAAAGTATAGGGATTTTGCATACACCAGTGCCTACTGAGATACAATTCTATTACAACTTAACACGTTACAAAAAGAATATTCTAAGGCTTACTTAACTAACTGTAGAGTATCCTGAAGTAAATAAAAAAACACAATCAAAAGGCCAACAGAAAAAACTACAACAAAAAATACAAAACATAGATGTGAAATAGAGGAAATATTGGTATTAAACTCAGTAGCTCTATCAGATTTTTATTCTCTTCTAGCAGAGGAGCTTTTCTCATTTACCTGCCGGAAACACACAGCGTAACTATGTTACTTTGTATGTATGCATATACTTACATCTAAACCAAAATGAATGTGTATGTGCTTGCCAGTAACCAGCTGTGAAAGGAAGGAAGAAAATGATAACCATTTCCAGAGCACTTCCCTGCCTTTGCATTCTTTTGTACTTGAGCACTGGAGAAAAGCCAACATCAGCGCCTAGCCATTAAAAAAGATAAAAATGAAGCATCTTCCCAGCAGTATTCTTTTATTGGACCACAGCATAAATGCACCCTGGCACTTTAGGTTACGGTGTAGCAAAGCATAGTCTTCCATTCTGGTACAATACCCAGACTCCAGAGATTCATATTTGAGGGCTGTGTGCAGTAGAAAATTAACATGACAAACTAATGCAACCTTCACAATATACCTTGTCCCTAATTCTACAGGTTTTGAGGTTTGGGAAGGTTTTCACATGTATTTCCTTTAGCAAGGATGCAAAAATCCTAGGAAAAAATCTCATTTGTAGAAGCTAGGCTTCAAATTTTCTGTGCATCATTTCTGCATTCATACAACCCTTTCTCACTTTCTCAATTCAGAGTGTGCATTTACATATCGTATCTAAAAAAACAAGAACTAGTTTAATTTGAGACTACTAATTGTTGCTGGCAATCACTCAATTTTCCACCAGATAATTTTATTCAGAAGCTAAAAGCCACAGTACCAGGCAAGGTTGTCCTGTCATATATTGCTTTAGGCTAGGCCTATCTAAAATGAGTTTAAAAGGTTATTAACTCTGCTCTACAAGCAGACACACAATGCAGTTTCACAAGAAACTTCTTGCTTTAATGTTTATAAAATGCAATCTTAAAGAGGTCTTTATATCCCTCCCACAAAGGCACACTGCAGTACAGCCCCTCACTTATTTGCTTCTGATACAGTAGCAGCAGATGCTTCTCCTTCCAATTTCAAAAATTAGCCTTCCAGGGGAATTAGAGAAGCAAATAGTAGGACTTCCTTGCGTGACATACAGATTCAACAACACTTATAATGCTTTACTTGTACTGCCAGACTGCAGAGATAATTAGGAAGCCGCAGAGTCCTTGACCTGAATTTAGGATCCAGTTAAATCTCAAGGTAACATTACAGAGTGATTTCAAGAAACTAGCTCAATGCAAATGTGGTAAAAATAACAACAACAGGTTTGCCCAAATACTTCCTAAACACAGCATTTCTTTTCACTTAAAGTAGAAAGATTATCAAAGTGAAAAAAAAAAAAGCTTTAGTTGCATCCATGTCAACATTGCTCTAGTGATTTTTCTGTCTTTCAGAGATTCAAATCTAGTCCAGAACTGGAATAAGCAGAAGGTTCAAGTGATTTTTACTTACTTCTTCCAACATTTTGGGAGGAAATCTGGCCATTTTTTATTAATCTTTATTGTATGAAGCCTGTTCAACATAGTGAAGAATCCCATAGGAAGTGCAAGCTCAAGAGAAGGGGAACAAGAAAATAGGCATTTCCTCGAAATGTGTGGTTTGATACAGGATAATCGATAAAATTTAGGAAAATATTTTCAAAATCAGCAAGGATAGCTGAATGCTAATGCACTTATTTTGGAAACTATCACGAAGGTGAGATTTCAAACGGCAGAAACCTCAAAGCACCTTCTGAAGGTATGATCTTCATGAAGTTGGCTGATAAAATTCCTGAGACAATGTCACAGTGCAGGAGAAGGGATCAGCTAGAAGGCCAGGTTCAGATTCTCCACTATATAGTGTTGTATGCAACTGCTTCTCAAGCTTGTGCTCCTTCTTAAAAGATAAAAGATAGGACAAGGTTGCAGATTAGTTCAGCATTTCATCCTTGAAGTATGTAAGATTTTCCAAGATGATGATTTCAGGACAAAAGCAGATAAACAAATATTATTCAGAACACTTTGAAAGATAAAAATGCTAAGAGCAGGAAAATACTAAATAACAATGACAGTGATTTCCTTGCTTTGCAATGCCACTGTAGAGAGACGACAAAAAAAGAAAGCTTCATTTACTTGCTTAGCTATTTATTATCATTTAAAATGTTCTTTGTACTGAAGCTAATAAGAGCTTTGTTTTAAAAAAGGCAATCAAAAAACAGGATTTATAGTATAAAGTCCTTTAGTCTTTTGTTTTCTTTTATACTTGACATATTTAAACTGTGCAAGTAGTTGGTAACCTTCAAGGAATTCTAGAGAACCTTGTATAATCATGAGATACTATTTCCATCAGTTTCACTGTTTCCTGCTTCTTAGCCATTGTATCTTATTCCAAAACAGAGAAGACCATTTGAGACAGGACACTTAAATCTACCTTTGCAATGTAACTGGTAGAAATTGAAAACTATGCCTTTAGCACTAAGTGAAGACCAAGACCAGTCAGTCTGTTTGTTTGTTCAGTGGGGAGAGAAGTAACCAACCCAAATGAGACACCACCGCCTTCTCTCACTCGACTCTGTAGTGCACATCCCAAGCCATGCTGTATACATACATATAGAATAGCACTCATTTCAGCTATCTGATTACACAAAAATCTGCCAGCAGTAACAGCTGCAAAGCAGCTGATCTCCTTCCAACCAGGCAGTGATGACACCCTGTACAATTTTTACTTAGTATTCCCGGATAAAACCAAGTTTTATTCAGTTATCAGGCACACATTGATAGCAGCAACTATAAGATAAAACTGATAGTGATTGGGAAGGAAAGCAACCATCTACAAAACAGAGGCATACTAACAAAATATAAAAAAACCAGCTAGCCAGTATCATTTTAAGAAAAGAATTAATTTAATCAGTATTTAAATTTTTAGCTGTTTTGGTGCAGCACTGGGACAAAATTCTTCCCTTTAATCAACTCTTTCTTGCAAATAGTGGTTTGGGGAAGGCAATGAAAAAGTATAAAAGAGAAATATGTACTATCTTATTTACATTGTGATTCTCCAAAAGGAAGAAAAAGCCCTGTTAATATGCAGCAGAGGACATGACTTTATTTTATACATTATTAAATATGGGATTCATATTTCATAAAATGATATTTAACTCCATTTATTAAGACTGTGTGTTGTTTTTTTGGTTTTTTAAAATTTGAACTTCCCTAGCAGTGTGCACAGAACAATTTCAGAAAGTGAGAAGAGTCAGGTGGTGGGGCCCCAGGGAGGTTTGATAGGCAGGGAGATAACTCAAGTCTTTCTAGCAAAACTTTTGAAACAGAAAACACATGGAGTATGGAGGGAGAAAGCTTAAGGAAAGGAATGGCAGAGGTAATATATGACAAGTTGATATAAAAAAGCAACTGTAGTTTTATCCCTACAGTCCATTTCTTCTTATCAGCTGTGTTGGCTCTTCTTATCTGTGCCTAATTCTAGGGTATCGAAGAAATAAAGCAAAAAAGGAACAAATATCTTCCCTCAGCCCTGATGACCCCTCACCATTCCCTTGCTGCACTATTTTTGATTAAAACACTTAATATATATCCTAATAAAAACCCCACAAAATCCCTGCCAGTTGTTGTGCAATACGGGATAAGAGTGAACATTGAGCTTAGTGAATCACTGATTCTTCAGCAGATCTGCAGACCTCCAGCTGTTTGCAAAGCATCTCCTGACAGACACAGAGGAGCAGATGGACAAGAGCTGCACAGAATATACATGTATATGTATATATGTGTAGGAGGGGCTGGAGTGCATGAAGGGAGAGAAAGCTCAGAGCAGCCTCGGAGAGAAATAGAAACAAAATGGGAGAAATCAACCTTCTCGTTCACATAAAAAGCAACATCATTCAGATCCCAGGTCCTCAAATGAAAATGCACTATTAAACAAGAATAGCAACAACTCTGGCCTGCACAAGATGTCATGTCATTATTTTTCAAAACACTTGTTGGATGACTACAGATTTAGTCATAAAAATTAGAACTGAAGTGTGAAAATGGGGAGCACAGACACAGCAGTAGAAGAGTGTTCAGGAGAACAAATTATGCTTCTGGCCCCACTGCCTCGTGAGGACAACATCTGATTTTCCTGAAATGTTGTCTCGTGCACTGAATATTGACTAGGACAAAGGAGACAGGGGATGGAGGAACAGTGTGGTGCACATGCTGATTATTCCTGTTATATCTGTCCCTTCTATACCCTCTCTCTTGATTTGTTTTTTTTAAAGGATTGCATATCAAGACCGCCTGGTGCTTTTGACAGTAAACTATTATTTTATCCTATCAAGCAATATCTGACTGATTCTTGGACTTTTAATTAAACTCCAAATGGCTACCAGAGAGATCAGCAAAACATCTAACACTAGACAAAGCTTGTTTGGTTATTTCTGCTAATTAATTATATTTAATTATTGCCCAGTAACAGAGCCTTGGTGATTATTTGAAAGTCCCTCCGAGTAAAGTGGCTCATCTGCCTACCAAAAGAAAGACAAGAAAACAACGTCATTTGTTCTGAAAACAACAGAGATTCTTATACTTTCTCATATTTAGCTTTCTCATATATATCTTTGTGGAGGAGGTGGTGCAGTGCTAAAAACTACCCTCCATTTTCATTTGGTTTGGATCCATATCTAAACAGAAGGATCAAGGCCTTCTGTCAAAAGAGTTTAAAAGAAATGTGATGAAAAACTATCCCTGTGCCCAGAGCAAGAATTCTGGGTGTGCAGAATTCCAAGACATGGATAAAATGTGTCAGCAAAGGCACAAAGTCTCCTACTGTGGAAACAAGAAATTCTGCAACAATATCATTCCTATTGTATTCTGCATAATGGATTTCAAATCCAGGTACACATCTTTTAGTATGTATCAGGACAGGGACTCAGAGGGCTTGTCTGAAACACCCTAGACATTGTGGAACAGAAAGCAGTAAATTAGTTGGCAGACAAAGCAGATATGCCAAACCTTTAAGGCACAGAGTATTACTGTTACTGGGAAGCATTTTGCACATTCTTATAATTCTGAAACAGTTTTACAGCTTTATGCATGATCAAGTACATAAATGATCTTTGAGGATACAGCAACCTGTGTTGTTTACTTGTGTGCTGCCTCGCAGACATCCGCACGCCCACAGTGAACCACCGTCAGGCTCCCACCCCCAGCCGCCAGACTTCAGCAGGGCCACAGCTGCAGCATCATTCTAAGGCTTGGCTTTGCCTGCCTGCAGCAAGCAGGTGTTTTTTGAAGATACAATATAACCTGGATAGTCTGTCAAAGAAATGGCCACAATGGGACTTTCTTGTAGGGAAAACATTAAAATTAAATAACTGGAGTAGTCAGGAAATTCTGAATATGCATTTCGCAGATTGGCTAGCATAAACCATGTATGTGGCAGATCACAAATTGCAATGTTGATTTTGAAAACAGAAGAACCCTTCTGAATGGTGAAATGCAGATAGAAAAGACAGCCTCTTTCAGGTTTTAAAATGGTTATTTGCAACAAGTTGTCTAGAGAAATCTGTTATTCAAAAGGCTAGTTGGTGGCTCTCTCTGCGATGTGCTAAAATCATGAACTTGCACACCATACTGTAAACAGCAATATATAGATCTGCTACTTATTGACATTTCTGTCCTAAAGCCTTTAGCTTTATCATATTTATTAAATAAGAAATCACAGTACACTGTGGAAAGGGCAAACAGATGCTGAAGCACAGCATTTAACCTGAAATCTCTACATGGATGAAGCTGTATGGCTGGCACATCAAGCCTGGAGGAAAAAAGGCATCTTTTGGATGGAGATACCATGGACACATAGCCCTTGGGCAGATAAAAATGATGGACATCCCAGAACTACCTGTTCCAGCTCATTCCCAGTTTCCTGAGGCTTTGCATCCAGATAGAAGAATTTGTAGAAGGAAGGCCTATGCCTGTTTTCTGTAAGAGGTCAAATTAATTACAATGGTCTTTCTAAAACCTTTTTCCTTCTCTGCACTAGTAGCCTGCCTCCCTCCTTTTCCCAACACTTCAGCCACAAAAATCAGACTACTGCTTCCACATGGCTACCAAAAGCTCACACTTCATGACTAAGCTACATCTTAGACTGTGAGCATCAGCCCAGCAACACCTGCCAGTCCCACAAACATAAGCAGGCTATTGCAGAAATCAATAAAAATGTCATTGCATCCTGAAGCTACAGGAAGGATAAGGAACTTGACAGTTCTGCAGCCACAAGAGAAGTATGCACCTATTTAAAATGCAGGTGACAGCATTTGATGGGTTTTGAGCCAAGGAGTATATTTGAGTGTCATACACACTAGTAATATGAAAAATGATTTAAATATAGTTGTTCAGACACAAATCCAGACCACAGAAAAATAACCCTATGCTATTATATATATAGCATAGCTATAAAATTATTAGACAAGTTACATCCCAAAGCACAGTCTGCATTTCTAAAACTACCTGAGAAGTCTTATATGGAGCTTTTTTCCTCAATTTGACTTTTTTCCTAAATTGCTCAGGCAGAAAACAGTAACAATATATTCTACAGTTACACAACAGTTGAGTCTTTCAAGAATACAATATTTTTTTATTTATTGAAAGGACATAAGGCATCCAAGAAATTCAGCTTGACTCTTGCCTAGTTTGATCCAGGTAGTGGGCAACTACAGGACCCATGGCAGCCAGTAAGTCAGACAATATTTCCTAAAGTGATCTGTTTATTTAAAATTTTGCTTTAGAGACAATGCAGCAAAAAGAGCCAAATAACTACTACTTCTTATGTTTCACTTCTTATGTTTCACCACCACCTTTAAACCCTTTTTTTTTTTTTTAATATTAGCCTTCTATAATGATATTAGCATACGAATGATATTCAATTGCTAGTAAAGATCCCTGAAGGAAATGAAAACTAACAAGTCTTCTGTTTATTATCATCACATTTACTTCTTCAGCATCAACCACAGCACAAAAGCAGAGTCTCTTAGCAGCTGCAGAGCCTTTGGTGGTCATTGCATAGTTCTACAGATGGATAAAATATCTACAGACTAGCTCAAAGAAAAGATTTGACCTTGAGGTACAACAGATCCTCTTTGAAACAAACCTTCTCCTCCTAAGCAATCCAAAGAGTTAGTGTCTAGGAGTGAATCTGCAGGCATTAGACATGATGGGAAAAAAATTCTTTTAAAACAAGAGGGGGATTGGAGGAAAAGGGGACTCGAGCATACTTGGTTCCAGGTCACAAAATAATGGTTCAGAAAACAGTTCACCAGACAGTGAGATTAATGTAACATTTCTCAGCTTTTCTTTTGTGCCACAGAAGGGTGGGAATTATAAAGTGGAGAAAGTCCCATGCTGTAAACTAATAATCTTTTATCATATACCTCTCCCTCTTCTCCATTACATGAAAAATGCTCAAAGGCTGAATATGTTTTCTGCAATAATTTCACCGTGTGTTAGCATAGTATATTTCCTACAATTCTCTGCACTTTAGAGGGTTATCGGCTATGACTTAATGACTTAGATTAATACATACAAATCTCGGAGACACTAAAACCAAGTATTTGATTTTATAGGATTTAAAATTGTTTTATGTTGTCCATAAACTATACCAGTTTCTACTTTTTCCCAAATAAGATCAAAATTATTTAAAACATTAGACAGAAACATTCATACCAAAAATTAAAAAAAAAAAAAGGTGACCCAAGCCAAAAGCATTTATTATAAGTCTGTGTAATAATGAAGCAGATAACCTGCACTTCAATACATTATTTGGACAGTCCCACTGAACCTATGCAATAACTCTAAGAGGCCAGTAAATCTCACTTTAAGGCATTGTATGAAGCACACCACAGCCTCAGATGGTACATCGGAATATATTCTCTCTGCTGGCTGCCAATCAGTGCAGGCCTTACCTTAGAACCCAGGCAATAAGAAAATTAGAGTGTTTTGAACTTTTAATAAACTAGAGATTAAGAAAACCCACAAAACTAAGCAAACAAAACGTTTTTTCAGGAAAAATCCATTAATGTAATACCAAAAGACCAATAAAACACGGGTCTTTCTATCATCCCCCAAAGAAATTAAGGCATCAAATTGAGGTTCATGAAATAGGCACTGGAAATATTTCTAGACCATAGTATGAGTAAGTAAAGGACATGAATACAGAAGGTTAAATTTTTAGGATAGTCTGTTGCAGGATTTCTGAAAGAACTTCCCATACCATGGAAGCATGAATTTACATGCTTAAACTGCCTTAGATACTGAAGGATAAAAATTGAACAAAAATACATTATCCAGAACTACTCACAGAACAGAATGAGAAGGGTATCTACCCACACATGCATAGTAAAAAACAATGATCTCACACTGTCTTAGGCTGATGTCAGATTTTTGCTTCAGATCAGCAGGTCAGCAAGTACAGGTTTTGACAGACAGTTTGCTAGAAAAATTCAGAGAGTTTTCTGTACTGCAATATTGTGTCAGCGTAGAGTCTACTCTATCCTCAAAAGCATATTCATTTCCAGTTTCCTAGAAGTCATCAACAAGTTTGCAAGTCATTCAAATATAATTAAGTATAATTAAAACCAATCTTACCTTCTTTTGATCTTCTAGTTTATGACTTACTGGATTCCTTCCATGTTTGTTCATCTCTGAAGATAAATCCATCACATTCACTCCTTGCCCTTCAAAATGAAATCGGTTCAGCAATGCAGCAAACTAATCCAAAAAACAGGGGCTACAAACACAGAAACATGGTGCTTTTTTCCATCACACACCATCTCTGAACATCAATGACTTGGAGAAATGAATAAGAAATGCATTGATTGAGCTGAGGAAAACTTTGCAGTTCACTCTTGAGACTTTCCAAATCACCATAGCGTTTTAAAGAGCTGATGCTTAAGAAGAGAAATAGTCAACTACCACTTTTAACTCCAACTGCTATCTGTATCTTTCTTCACAGGTTTCCATTTTACAGGAGGTTACATCCTGACTGTAGACCTGTTGAGATAAAAAAAAAAAAAAAATCATCAAGATTGATTTACAGTTTTCTGTCACACTGTAACTGATTGATTATCTGTCTTCACTACGGGGGTGTGAGTGTGGATTTTGCATGGCTTTTGTCTTGGTGGTTTTGTTTTGGGGTGTTTTTTTCTTTTGTTTAGTTTTGGTTTGGGTTTGTGGTTTTGTTTGTTTTTGTTGTATTTTTGTTTGTTTGTTTTTGTTAAGTGATACTGGAGTTTCATTTAGTACTTGGCAGGATGAAATAATATATGATCCCATTCATTCCCCTCTGCATCACTGTGGGCATAGAGTATTCAACTCAGAACAGCTAGTGAATTCCAGCTACCAATGTAAAGGAAAAAATATAGGAAAGAGAAAAGCAAAGACTATTTATCTAAAATACTAAATAAAAAATGGACCAACAAAATCCTCCTTAAAATACCTCATCCCACCCCTAAGCTTTCTCATTGTGATCCAGTTACAAATAGGAGAAAGACACAAGGGCGAGATAGACACAATGAGACAAAATCAAGAGATCAATATTGATACAAAGAAGCACTGATAGCACAGTGCCCTATGAGATACAATTTCTTCCCCAGACTGAGTGTTCCAACAAGAAACAAAATTGTAATTATTCTCAACACTACAATGTGAAGCACCTATTCTTACCTATTTTCATCTTCATATACAATTGAACATGATAGCAATACAGGACTAATCAAGCAACAGGGACAAGTCCTTTCCAAAAATAACTAAACAGAAGATGCATTCGCCTTGGAAAATCGCAGGAATATAAACAATTGTACACTAAGATGCTATATGAGAGAACACATACCCAGATAGCTTGTTACCCAAACACAACTTTAGCCTGGTACATCTTACCAGCATATAATGAATTTTGCTTGCTATTCTAATTTTTGAGAATCACCTCCTTCTGCAGCTACGCAGTGTATTATAAACATGCTCACCAAAGTAAACTCAGATGCTTAGAGAGCGTTTTTCTATTCATTATTAGGGCATCCTGGGAAAGTCAGTGAAATAAAAAACAAGACTAAGGCATTAACTGCCCATAAAATAGGAAGCAGTCATTAAAACTATGCTGTTAAAATCTTCCATAAATTTAGGATTTTATTGGATTAAGAAGCAGATCAGATTCAATAGTATGCTATCACCTTCCCAAGCACACCTAGCTTTTCTCACTCTGTTTCCACAGAATCTGATGCACAGCAGGACAGAGCCAGATATCACTCTCAGGTGCAGCCTATTCCCACCCCACCTGTGATTTCCCCCATTTGACAGTTTCCCAGATCCACAGAATGCACAAAACCATAATGCCAGGATGCAGGAAGATGAAACATGAGATACCGCTGGCAGGGATCAACATCTGGATTTATGCTTATAACACTTACATAGCCAAGATAAGTCAAAACCAAGCTGCTTAAACCCAGCAGTTCCTCTGATTTTTCTCTGGTTCATTTCGTGGTCAGACATGTGAATTTTATTACTTTCCATGCCTGGCAATTAAGCTATGCTAGGCAATTAAGCTATTCTGTGAAACTGCATGGTGTTTTCAAGCCAAAGTTGGACAGAATGCAAATAATTTTGTTTGGGCTGCCCTCATTACTTTTAACATGCAAAGCACAGGGTGGCAACTCTTGCTTGTTCCATTCAGCACACTGTTCCATGGTCTTCAGCCTTTTCAACATAAACAAGTAATTAAATGCTCTTGGCTGGTAATTTTTTTTTTTTTTTTTACAGTGGCATCCAATTTATTATTTACCATTTTACACTGGTATTTAACATACACACAAATCGCAGAATAAAACATCCAGAGTCCTAGACAGCATGATGATCACACACTAAATAATAGATTTTTACTAGGTCACCTAGAAATATAAGTCACGATGATTTAGAGCTTTTTTACTATTTTATTCTCTTAACAGACACAAAAAAGTCATTCAATAACAATTTCTAATAATTTACAGACACTTAGAGTAAAATAGTCTTCCAGATGCATTTAACAGTACAAACACAGGCCTAAAGGAAGTGGAGCAAGCTATCCAAGTCAGGAACATCCTTAGACTTTCTTGCTAAACAACACAATGAGGAAAATACTATGTTGAAATATTTGTGATGATGGGGGGAGGTTAGTGACTTCCTCCTCTAAAGAAACTACAGAAAGCATTCAAGATGATGAAACTTCTGGTTTAAGTACCTCAAATACTTGCCTTAAATTCAGGTGGACTTAAGTCAGGTGAAATGTGCCTGAAATAACTTTTTACTTCACTGTAAGCTACAGGTTACTGATAGACTAGTAGGGAAAACCACCAGGATATATTCTGAGAATCATCCTCTCTATACTGCCCTTATTATCAACACAGATAGTTCTTGATAAGTTTACACTGACAGAATTTTCAGAAAACAACCAGAATCTTCAAGCTCTCCGCAAGCTTTTTCCATGTAGCAATAGTAGTAATAATAATAATATTTTCCTTTAAGTGGCACATTCGGTAAAATTTGGTGGAAGTTAACATAAATATCTTTACAGAGTCTGGGTGTTGCAAATCAACCTGGTCGAGAAGAAGGTTCAGGGAGGGTGAGTTGTAAGCAACTACTGTTTCAGTTTTAATGGTTCTACAAAATCTACAATGAAAAAGTTGCTGTACAGCTGTAGGAAAAATTCAGATAATGAGTTTTTTTCCTAGGTTTCTTCCCATTCTCATTGACCTTCAGATGTATTAAAACTACATGAGCACATAAGGTGCATTCTAGTGGCTGCCTGGGAGGCTGCACACCAAAACACTGCTGCGTGGTTGTTATCATTGCCAAAGGTGGGAATGAGGGCTACGTTAGAGACTCAACAGATTACTTTCTTTTCCAAAATCCTATTGTGCCCACGTGGACATACTCAGCTTTTGCCATACCAATAAAGCAACTTTGAGGCAGCTCTAGGTATAAAACTGTGACTGCAATTTGTGCTTTTCTAATTTTCTTGTTTGTGTACAGGATAAGTCTACTGAATTGCATCCTGGGTATTATAAGCAGTGCTGATAGTGTTTTATGCTTAAGATAGTTATGTTTTTATTAAAAAAATTCTGGAAATCTAAACAGAGAAATTATTTTCTGGGTATGCTGATAGGAAATGCCGTGCAAATTTTAGGACAAACCAGCAATTTTCAGTACTAATAGCTCATTATTTAAATGGACCTTCTAGTTTATGTGCAGTTATAATAGATGTGGAATTTGGGGCCTGGGAGGGAGAACGAACTGAAGACAATACTCATTTACCTGTTTCAAACACAACAGTGTCTATGCCAGGACCCAAAGCAAGTGCTATCTGTAAATCTCAGTGTACAGCTAAAGCCAGCCCCAGATACAAACCAGCCTTTGTTCTGGTCCACCAATGCCAGGGATGGCAGCATTGCTGAGAGAAATGGTGGGAAAGTGTCAAGACACCCTGACTCCCTTGAGATTGGCAGTGGGCACATCTTGTGCAAGGCATGCTCTGCCCCACTGTCCTCCAGGTTGATAGTTCAGGCAATAAAAATAAGGCTCACCACTAACATTCTGCAAAATTATTCAGCTTCACATTGAAGATAGCTAGGTCAGGAATACCAGGGATGTAACTTCCAGGCTTGATATGCTCCTATGAAACTTCTAGGTGATGTGGCACCCCAGTGTGGCTCTAATAATTTACCCTTAACAGTAGTTTCACAATGGCCTTAAAAACTAACCATGAAAGCTTATCTTTCTTTGTAGTCTTTTTCCACAGGGAAAAAGCATGAAGGGTCTCTGTATGGGTCTAACTTCAAACATTATGATCAGGCACACAAAGAGTTATCAGAAAAAGAAGATGATGTTGACTCTTGGAGGATTTGAGAGCAATGCCAGAGAACACTGCTTTTAGCCAGCATTCAGAATAAGAAGCCAATATCTCTTCTCTGCAAACATGTATGATAGAAGTGCCATAGAAAGGCTTGTCTGCACCAGATAAAAGCAGTCTGGGAAGGCAGGTGGTGAGCCAAAAAAATATCTCTAAGCACTGATGCTTGCCTACAGAATTATTTATTCTGATACAAAATTAATTCTGCTCCAAACACACGCCTGATTCATGGCAATACAAAAAGCTGCAGTGTTTCAGCTCTTTCTAATAAATGAAATGGTGTTTACTCAGATAAAAAGTGACCCCATAAGGACAAGTCTAGAGATGATATTTCCTTTATTAAGTGCGTGGCTGAAACATTTTGTATTATTTCTGTAAGTGGTGTTACCCTATCCTCTACATTTCTTCATAGAGGAGAACTCCTCTTCAGGATAGAATGCTATGTGGAGCCACCACATTATCAGTGAGGATAGAATTACAACCGTTTGCATTGTTCCTGGCTCTAAGTCAACGTATATTAAAACATTTATTTTCAGATTTTTATGGATTTAAAAAAAAGATAAAGAGCAATCTAACATTTACATCCTTGCAATGTTTTTCTGCAAAAAAGGATGCCAGCTGCCTCAAAATCATCAGACTGAATGCACAAATTAACACTGGTGCACACAATGCACTAGAAAAAATGAATTAAAAATTATGTATATATACACACATATATATGAGACTGTTCTATTCTCAGAAAGCATTATTATAAATGGTACAGCAACTAAAATCTTTTTGGTTTTCTCAAATTCTTTTTATCTTACATAGCAACCTCCATCAAACAGGCTGAATTCTCCTTACAGAAATTAGAGCTGCTATTACATGACAATTTTTTTTCAGGCTTGGAACCAGTACGAGACAAGAATGCCTTTTCCATCATCCAATTCTTTTGCCACTGAGTATCAGAGATAAAGAAGCATAAGAAAGGGAACACAAAATATATTTTTAAGAGATAGTCCAGTCTAGCCTTTTACTATAATGTCTCCTAAAGATTTGTTGTGAGGGATGACAGTTGTGTTGCACGCACAGTACTCTGTACATAACTGAGCACCAGACCCAAATGACATTTGGTTATCTTACCCAGCACTGCCCTGCTACATATGCAGTCTCTTAAGAGATTCATAAAACGCCTACATTTCACTGTGCCTTACAGCACTTCTGCAGACCTGCTGTAAAGGACAAATTCCACCTGAAGAGTTATATAAATTTGACCTCTGGTTTCAGTAGAATATTTCTCCATTTTTATTCAAACTTGTTTTGAATGTTCCTCTGTACTACTGAAATAGACTAAAACAGTATGGTGTAGCTTTTACATTTTTAATGTTTGGGAAACAATAGGAAGAATGAATATTCCTTATTTATTTACATGCTAAATACTTGGCAATATTTGTATTCTTTTTTATAACTCTGCATGTATAACAGAAGAGCTACCTTAAAAAAGAAGATACGAAAATATTCTCAAAACCTACCAAAAACATGGGTGGAATACGAGAAAGAAAGACAACACTGAGGTGGAAATCAAGGGGAATATAGAAAGCATATTCTCATATTCTAGGTATACAATGGAAAGAGCAAGCAAGAAAATACAGTTCAATCAAACAATGCGAGTACACCTACATGGATCTTAAATTGCTCTGACCCATTAACTGAAGCAACGTCTTTATGCAAGAAAACTATTTATGAGGCTCATGAGAAAGAGAAAGGCTAATCAAAAATAGCAGAGAGCTCACATACCTTTGAAATTTTGTTTCCTAGGGAGCTATTAAGCCTTCATTTTTCTTGCTTTTAAGTTTTGATTGGCATGCTGAAAAGAGATGCAGCTGACCTGTGTCTGAGCAGTGGTCGATCTTCTGGGAGTTTTAATCATTTACAGCTATTGTTCTAACCAGATTACCAAGACATAAGAAATCTCAAAAAAATTACTAAACACTTTTGGTGAACTTTACAAAATTTCCAGGAAGAAAAAGGCCCTGGGCTTTGGGAAATATGTAGATATATGGTAGCTCTATGGAGACTAATATATCTGGTATTTTGCAATACCCCATGTACGTTAAAACTTTGCTACCATCCATGAATGGAATGCAGCCCAAGGGGAGGTTTTCTCTCAGGTTCATAGGCTGTGAATGTGATAAACAGGAGTACACCAAGTTTCACATATGTTGCTATTTTGAGCAATTTATATATTCAAACACAAAAACAACATACTGAGGGTTCACCGGTTACTCTTACCTGAAACAGTTAAATCCACCTCCCCTATTTTACTGGAAATAAGAACTCATACTCCCCAGTGTGATAAAACTAAATCCTTAAAACTTAAGAATAACATTAAATTACACATCCTCTCTTGATCTATCAGGACTTTCTAAATAACTCAATTGCATAAAAGATCCAGCTGCATTTTCAGAACATTTTTAACTGAATGCCTGTTACAAGTGATAAAGCAAAAATTCTTACCTATGCTCACAGACAATTTCACAGGTGCTTCAAAAGCTGCCTATTAATTATTTCAGTATTTGTTTAGTGGCAGCCTTTTGAGGTAAACCCCATGCTCATCACTAGAAATTACATATAGGTGCTGATCAAAGATTGCAAAGAGTGCTCTGCTACCTTAGTATTCAATCTGTGTCCAGAGCAGTCTCTTGCAATTAAATCAGTTGATTCAAACAAATATGTGACTGGAACAACAGCTCCTAGAGACTGCAGAGCAGAGACAACTGACTAAATGAGACTGCTAACTGGGGGTGGGGGAAGGAGGTAAAGAGGGGGGGGGGGGAAAGGGGATACAAAAGGACTGTAAATATTTTTTAGAGGAAGAGCTGAGTGACAAAAAATATTTCAAATATTTGAAGACAAAAAGCATCAGTAGGTGTATTAACCATTAACTAAAAAGATGACCTTTGATGGGAGAAGTTTGTCCTCACAATCACTGCATCACAGGCAAGTTTAAATTTGGGCTGGGAAAGACCTTCTGGGTAAATTGCTTCCTGGTCTGCCAGTGTAGAATACATTACTACATTGTATTTTCTAATGCTTTGTTCTGGTATTACCCTAAATTCCCACGTGACACAGCTCACAGTGCTTGCCACATGAGAATATTAAACAGCCCAACAGAGATGAAACCTCTAAGTTTATCAAAGGATGGGTATACCGACTTAAATTTTAAGCTGGATTTTACATTCTTCAAGCAATTTGTATCAATATTTACCAACATAGATAATTGCTCACTCCATATATTTTTACATACTGATTGTAACCTTACAATTTTAAACACATTAAAAATCTTCTTTTATTAATATGAGTATGTAAGGAAACCTTGATTTTTGACTTATCTTAAGTCTCAGTCCATTCAAGTGAAACTCAAATAGACCTTGAAAGTACCACATATACAACTGCATTTCAAGATGTCAAAGCACTATATCCATTGTTCCCAAGAATCGCAAAGACAGAAGTGTTACATTAAAAGAGCTTTAACTAACAGTAACATGGACTGGAAATACGGAATATCTAGAGAGTCTTAAGTGCTACTGAAAATGTAGAACTAAAAAGGGTTTGAGGTAACATGTAGGAAATAATTGTTATGGGAAGAATAGGTCTTTGTGTCTACCTAGAGCATGTGTCCACTCATGAATGCCTAAATTGTCTCAAGACAGTAATGTACTCAAAGAACAACATCACACTCCACTTGAAAAGAGATTTGCATCACTAGGTACACCAAATTATCCTGTGTCTATGAGACAGTCTTCGGTTGGATTCATCTGAACAAACAGTTGCGTAAGTCTAAAATCATGGCTCAGTAGTCTCTCTGTAGTTTGAGAAAATAAATAGGCATTTTTAGAATGGAATTCCTCTCATCCAAACTAGCTGAGATGAATCATGACCTAAAGGGCTTTGGAATGCACAGATTTTTGCTGTATGTATGAAATCAAGTGAGAGGAATCTTTTCCTTCAAACTACACATCTTAAGGGATGGAACATGTAAGCCTCATACATTCAAACAAATGTTAGGAAGCTGTTTAAAAAAAAAAACAAAAAACAAAACCCAAAACAACGACAAAGTCTAAACACACCAACACATCTGATCAAATCCTAGTGGAATAATCCCATACAAGTAATCTACCAGCCATCTCTTCATTCAAAGTGGATGTACAGGAACAACAGATCTTTTCTGGTTTGTCACAGGTGAAAATGCTGGCTGCCACAGTAACTGAGCTACTCTTGGGGAAACATATCTCCTTTCACAAAAAGTTGCCTACAACAATTGCTTCACTGAGAGCTATACCTCTTCTTTCTTAGAAGTTTAATGTTGACTTGGCAGATAGTTTTTCAATAGTCTCACGAAAACTTACCTGATTCCTTTTAAGTACAAAAGGCACAAATACACCACAAGTACTTCAAACTGTCCTGTTTTTCATTGTTTATGTTAAAGAAAGTGTATTATATAGCTACTCAAGTCAACAATAAACCTTGTTGTGGTTTACCAGTGATATTCTCCAACTTAGTCCTGCTAAAACCACTCCGCACTTGTTTCCTTCTCCCCCTGCAACTGCGAGGACAAAAGGCATAGATCATGGGTTGAGATAAGAACCATTTACTCGAAAGAGCAATGAGATAAGAAAATCAACAGGAATAGCAACAGTATTAATAGGAAAAGGTATAAGACAACAAAAGGATCTACACAGAAAGCCTGCAACAATAATCAAATACCAAGTAGCTCTTCCCCACCACATCATCTACCACTGGAAGGAACATCCTTCTCAGAAGCAAGAGTCCCTTTTCCCAACCCCAGGCAATGAATGTGAGATGATATAGACAAACCTCCTAGTCATACCTCCTCAACTACTGAAAAAATTAACTCTATCCTAGCCAGAAGTAGGACACACGTGAAGAACATTTTTCTGACACAGTCTTGTCTTACTAGACATAGCTTGGCCTATTTCTGTAATATAACACTGACAATCTCCTCATCACATCATACAACTACTTGCCCTGAAAACACAATAAGTGGGACAATCTTATGACTTCCACCTGTGTAAATACCACCCCTTAGATCTGCGTAACATGGATCCCTGACCCAGCTACAAGTTCCCTCCTCACCCATATCCTGCATTTATATTTAGGGGTTCTGTGTTTCTTTGTCACACAGCTAGATTAAAGAAATTTAAATCAAAGGCTCGGTTTGCAACATGTTTTATAATAATATTTGTAATATCTTCTACTACTTACCGCATGAATTACATCATCTGTAGGACTTTCGATTTTTTTCTCATATCTAAGTAATTCTTAATATCTTATAGTACTGCAAAATTTCCTCAGATCCTGAAAGCTAAACTGTAACAGTGAGTTTCCACTTTTTGTTAATCCTCCTTCTTCCAAGCTAACTACAGGATCTATGTAGTGATTTTAAGACCAGCTGAAAATTAAGCATGATACAGCTGTATGCTCAAACTCTCCTTTCTCGCTCTCTCCCACCCTGATGGAATGGGGTGGAAAATCAAAGTAAAACTTTTATGTTAAGAATAATTAATAATTAAAATTGATTATAACACTGATCTACAACTGAGACGAGGTGAGCTACCAGAGGTTCTATTCCTCTTTTCAAACAAACACATGTTCCAGCCTTTCAAAAAGTGCCAAAAAACTGTTTGAAATGTGCAATAATTAAAGAAAAAAGAAATGCTAATTATCAATGCAAACAATTCTTATTTTCTCTGTTGAGACAGCTGTCTTGTAATTTGCCCTCCCAATTATTAAAATGTGATTCATGTCACAAACACACTGCTGAATTAGACCACAAATGTGCACTGCTTGTACTGCGGTATTTACATCTAAATATTGTCAGTCTCCTGGACACTATTGGTAATCAACACGCAGAATATGTATCATTTAAGATAAAGAAATGCAAAGGTCAGAGATCATCCACATTGACAAAATAAGCACAATTGCTTCTTGTGATCAAACACACACAGACTGTGAACAGTGTTTTGCTGGATAATATTTGTATCTCATCTGTATAATAATCCAAATTTACCATTTGCCTTACATAATCAGAAATCAGGTATGAAAAAACTCCAAAGGAGAGGTTTAGCAGCTGGGCTGAGTATGCATTTTAAGAAAATCTGGTTTCTGAAATTAAAACCTCAAATTTAATTATTTTGTTCACCAGATGCTCAGACTGGCAAAAAGAAGACTGAAACAGTTCTGTAAAATGCATTATGTAATCTATCACAGAAATAACACCTATCTGAAGAACTTTCTGTAATTAATTGCATTATAAAATTGTGTGCACAAATATTAAAAAGTTTCACCCTAAAAAGATGTCCCAGTCCTGTTAATTTTTGATGGCTGATAACATTTCAGAGTAAAAGGGTAATCCTGAACATATTTAAAAGCATTTAAAAGCTTTTAAATATATGGCAAATGTCCATGAAGTACAATTTTTATGCAGAAAAATACTCCAAACTTTTTTACACACTCAGTGTAAATTTACACACAAATTCAATGACTGGTATTAAATAGCATGCACACAGATCTCAGACAGATACAAAATCTCAATGTTTATATTGTACATCAGTTACGTTCCCATAACTAAACCAATTTTTTTCTTTTAGTGATTTAGATGGAGCAGTCTAAACAGCCTCAACCAAAATAAAGATTGTTACAGCTATTACTGGATGATACTAACAAACATGTTGAAATACTGGTACAGTATTGATTTGTTTTTAAAAATTGAGCACTGCTTCCCAAATCCAGCAAATTTATACAAAGCAACATGATATGAATGATGACTCATTTTACAAAGGCTTATACATACCAGGTGATGCAGTAAGAATGCATGATTTTCATCATGTCACTGTGAGATTCTGCATGAAAACACCGAATTATTACTACTTACAAATTTCTACATTCTTGCTGTTTGTAGATTTAAAAAAAAAAAAATAGCATCATATGAGTAGAGGTTAGGACAGAAGAATAGGCTCAGAAAACAATGTCTTTACCCAAGGCATGGATCACATTGCAGTGATAGAAATTTAATGGTTCTTCAGGAAGCATAAGGAACAGCCTTATCTCAGGAGACCTCTGTTCTCTACACACATTGAGAGGTGACAGCTCATCCTTACCAGAAACCAATACAAGGAGGAAAGCACTTGCCTGAGAGTGTTAAATCCCCGGCATGTTAGATGCCTGCTGTCATCACAGACAAGTATTACCATGCAGCCTACCAAGCTAGCTCAGATATTGCAATTCAGACAAAGAGACCTTTCTATACTTCCCAGCACCACAAATCAAGAACATCTCTGTTTAATTTGAGCCTCTCTGCTTTTACTAGTCTGGCAGCCCACTGCCTAATTCCCCATACCACTGCATCAACAAGCCAAGTCTGGTCTTGGCAGGCAGTGGGGAGCTGCACAGGCAGCAAAAGCAGTCCCCTGGAGTGGAAGGGAACACACAGCTTTATCCTGCCAGATTAGGAGCAGTATTGATTGGCTGCAAGACTATTTTGCCCAGATGTCCTCTGATAGAAAGTGAATCTCTAATATTGAACCCTTGAGTACAGAGATAAAAGGGAAAGCTGTGAAATATTTGGGGTTACAGAAGCATTTGAATAAGCTTTCTCCAAAACAACAGCAGAAAGAAAACCAGTCTAACTCAGCAGCTAAGCATTTATGCACACAATATTCCCAGATAATAGGAAGCAGAACACAGCCTTTTGCACAAGAATCAGTGTGAAAATTCATTACCTGGTCATTCAGTGTAACTGAAGCAAACAAAAAGCTTGATAAAAGTTTGAGATAGGGATGAGTAAGTAAGATTTGTAAGCAATAAAACATACACTCAATGATATTGTAAACAATTATTAACAAAAAGCCATCCCTAACTTTCTCAGCTAGATATTTCTATGCATAACTTCTCAGTAGGTTCAAATTGTAGTCTAGTATTTACAGTCTAGAGGAACTTCTTGCTCTAAGATCAGTAAGGTTTATTAGCACTCCATTGCAGTGCTGGACACCCACACTAAACATCAATACCTTCAACTGGAACAATTACATTCTGCTTTAAATATATCTCAACTAATACATGAAGGAAACATCACTGAGAGCAGTATCAGGCTCTCTTCTGATGAGCCATAAAAGCAACTGTTATTTGCAAATGTTAAAAAAACCCAAACCTTATGTTTAAAGCAATTTTAAAAATCTGGTTAAATCTCTGTATTACGAACATACTTGTTTACCTTGAACATGCTACTAATTTGTAAGAGTGAAGGAACAATGTCATGCCTCCCCATCCTTACCCCTTTTTTATTCTCACCCTTTAATAAAATGAATTGAAACAAATAAACTTAGCCCATTTCCATGACTGCCTCACAGAAATTGGACTAGGAACAAAGATAGCTTATCTGGGCAGTTTACAACAGATGTTAGCAGCATAACATAGTCAAAATGCAGAGACCCATATTATAATTTATGACCTGAAGTTGTTTTCATTAAGTACTTATAGTGACATTTCTCTGCATAATATTTTCAAAAATAAAACATAACCAAAACAATGCTGATGTTTTATAAGCAAACCACTTTCTGGTCCAGCCCCTATAATCAGGCTAAAAAGCATCTTAGCAGCCATTTGCACTTACAAGAAGACAATTTTCTATCTCCACGTGAAATGAGAAAAGAATTAATGACAATGACCATGAGATTCACGTTTCTTCACCTTGTTTTGTGAGTTCTCTTTCCTTTATATAAAAATTGTTGTTGTGCTAGATAAACCATTTAACACCATGTCCTTCATTAGCACAGAATAAAAAACAAAATGCAGAGAAGATAGTCTCCATCCTGTTCACAGCAGGCAACCACCCATAGTAAACAAAAAAGCTATTATCACAAAAGCAGGTATTAAACGTCAGTTTTAGCAGAACCAGGAGGCAAGCTGGTAGCTGGAGGCAGGCCATCTAGGACAGGGCAGAGGCACAGGCAGGATAACTTGCTGTACTGCTGCCCACAGTGCATATGTTCTGTGGGTACAGGATCAGGCAGCGTTGTCAATCTGGCACCTCAGAGGAGCCCTTAGTTCTCTTGCACAAGTATTTAGAAATGGTTTGCTGTTTTCATGATAAAAAACTTTTTCTCATATATTCCATTTATATCATGCCCTTTGCCAGACAATTTTCAAGTGCTTAGTATTAATTAGCTCTCAAAAGGCACATTTAAAGAATAGACAATCATTACATCCACACTTCTATCATCTGTGGCACAATGTGGTGACAACAACATGACAGCTACTTAAAAAGCAAAATATAATAATGGAGAACCTAAAGCTGCTGAGGCTAAATTCTCTTAAGCTCGGATTTTCAAAGCCCATTCAAGGCCCCAGCTGAGCTCCTGTGGGCTTCTTTGAAGCTTCCAGCTCTCCTAATCAACCCAAGGATCTTTTTTCAAAGAGAAATTAAAATCTCAATATTATTAAACCCTATTAAGCACATACCTTTGCCCAATCCTGGCTTTATTTTTGTTATTTGGGTGTTTTTTGAAGTTTCTATGCAGTACTTACACGCATTTTTTGTTCCCTATGAATATTTTGCACTCTCCTACTTTCTAGAAGGATATCCTATTACCGCATCACAGATTTAAGAGTATGTTTTCTATTTACCTTCATGTCAAATTTAAAATATGAAATTAAGATCATACACAAAACCAGGATGGAATAAGAATAGTGAAGGAAACAATTATCAGATTATATTTCAAGTGTCTGAAAAATGCATAGCTAGACAGCACCTGGCAGGTAGGCTATAATTAATATTGCACAGTTGGTTTGCATTGAAAAGACTTAATGTACTAACAGTGATAATTAATTTATAGTTATTTGCTATTGAGATATTTTTCTTGTTCATCTGCACTACTTAGGATATATTAAGTCCACTTTTTTCAACGGCAAACACTGCAGACTAGCACAAGCACTAGGAACTGCATTGGAGGAGCAAGAAAAAAGCATTTCAGTTTTGTCAGAACAGCAAAATACTATTTTAAAATATCTAGTATGGATATTGAGATGGCATAGATAAATTACCTGTAATGAAAGAAGTAGCTGATGCTAATAACCAAGCTAAATTGGTAAAATAACCAATTAAAATGTCATCTTTAATTAAAATGCCAATTAGAGCAAAGGGTTATTAAGAAACATGCCAGTCACTAAAACTGATGAATCCTAATTCATTTACAGGATGTCTTTTCTTTAGCCTTCCCCAACAGTAAGAGCCCTTACCCAAAATAAAACTAAGCTCTCATTGCCTTTTTTAACACACATTGCATTCAAACTATTCCAAAAGGCAAAAATTAATAGTGCTACAACACAAAAAAATAAATTAACCACCTTTTAAGACAAAGTGAGATCCAAAAGGGGGGGGCAAATATGCTAGCCTGAGGGTAGCTTGGTATGGCAGCTGATATGAAACGCAGATCCTTCTTCCCAGCCCCCCCATCTCTGTAAGGAAGTCATCTTCAGATTTCAAAGCTTGTGTAATGAGGAGCCAATAAAACATTATAATCTGCTAATGCCTATTACCACTGATTCACAGGACTTCCTTTCCCTTCAATTAACCCACATCACACAGATCACCATGGTTTACTAGACAGTGCATGAGGATGGGGATTACACTACCATTGACATAACACACACAGTAGAAACAGAGCAATAATACCTCCAACAACTCCTGTAATTGGAGCTGAGATATTGTACTGACAGATCTATTAGCATCAGGTCAGTGGGAAAACTTCTGGATTTCAAGCTTACAACAGGCAGTTTTCTGATTCTGTGTTTTCTTCCCTGTTTAGCTCAGTGGGCTTTGGAACAAGACAGCATCTTATTTTGGTATCTCAGTATTGCTGCATTCAATCACATCAAGAAACAGTAAATCCATGCATATAAAGTAGTCCACCAACTGGATATCATGCTGTCTTCCTTCTATTTCCTCAAAACCAAAATTTAGCAAAAAGGAACACAACACAACCCAGTGAAACTTCATTCACAATCTGAAAACAGGCTTCCAAATCTAGAAAGCAGCCAAATGAACAAATATGCACACACACACATAATTATTCTGCTTCAATGTGCCGACTTCTTTGGTTTCATCGCAGCCTAGCCTTCCCCTGCTCTGCCACCAACACTCCCTTACAGTGCTTCATTTAAAGATCTCTTCAGCAAATGCATTTTATTCCATGAATATGTGAGCCAGCTAATCTGTTCCCAGCCTAATCAACCTTAGCTTCTATGGTTTTACCTTCCAGGGTAAAACTTACCTGTTTCTACTGTACTATACTACAATACTAAAATGAAGGATTAGATGACTCAAACCGTCTCTGTAGTTTTCTCATGAACCATGAAAACAAAACAAATGCAACAACAGTGCCTATTCATCACCTTTATTTACAGCTTCTTTCTATTCCATAAATTTCTTTCATTAACATGTAATATTTCTAATACACAATATTAGAAAATTCATAAATCTCACACTCCTAATGTGTTGGGGGTTTTGTTGTTTTTGCAGGTTTAACTAAACAAATTTTAGAATGCCTATATTTTATTACAGTTCTGCCTAGGAGAACCCAACTTCATTCCAGTCTGTTAAGAACTGTTGAGAGAGACATTACCACCCTCCTCATCAAAATCTCGAGAGTCATCACTGACAGAGCTGTAACACATTTATTATGCCTTCCTCCATATTGCCCGTTGACATTCAATCTGCCCTTTGATGATGAAATACGTAAACTGTAGAGGCAGAACTATGAGGTTCATATTCCCCTTAGTTCTATCTCATGAAATTCAGCCACAGAGACAAAATCTGTGTGATCCACTCCTGCGCTCCAACCAGGCCACCAAATATCAGACTGGTTTTATAACGCAATATTTGCAGGAAAATGAGTAAGTAAAAACATCAAAAAACTTATTACTTAAACCTCAGAAAATTGCGTTTCTGAAAGATTCATAAATTGGCAACTAATCACAGAATCAACTAGTTTGGAAAAGACCTTTGAGATCATTGAGTCCAACCTATGGCATTACCTCACCTTGTCAACCAGACCATGGCACTGAGTGCCACACCCAGTCTTTTCCTAAACACCTCCAAGTACAGTGACTTCACCACCTCCCTGGGCAGCCCATCCCAATGCCCAATCACTCTTTCTGGGAAAAACTTCTTCCTAATGTCCAACCTAAACCTCCACTGGTGCAGCTTAAGGCAGTGTCCTCTTCTCTTGCTGGTTGCCTGGGAGAAGACACCAACCCTCACCTGGCTACAGCCTCCTTTCAGGGAGTTGTAGAGAGTGATAGGGTCTCCCCTGAGCCTCTTCTTCTCAACTCAATTGTTTTATCTTTACCATTGGCTTGCTTTAGCAGAGGTTTTCTAACCACCATAACAGCTGGCTTAACTTGTTGATATATTCACCTAGTAGCACCATTGTACTTGGCAATCCATGATCCATGGAGTTCTACTGAAAGTTCAAAAATTCAACCATGTTAACCAGTTCACAATACTGAAAATGGCTCTTTCAACACTATGTCGCTTCAAAACAGATGCTCAGAATTTTTGCATCCTCAAATTGTAGGCTAAATCTTCCATCCTAGCCCAGCACAAGCTTGGGAAAAGGGGTAAAATTCACATTTACACTCAGTGCATTGGCCACAAAAGGTCCTCAATGAAAATTAAAGCAGTCCAGAGACTGTTTTCATTTAAAAACAGTCTATGCAATAAAACACCATGCAATTCAAAGAAGCCTCCTTATCATCTGAGGAACTGGAAAGTAGAGGCATAGTCCAGCCAGAAGTTTTGTTCTGTGAAAATTTCTTTCCAAATCAAGACATGATGGGAGATGAGAGAGAGCTACAAAAAAACCCTCAGGGCACTCCCATCTCTGGGAAGAAGAGCAGAATTGGACTTGCAACTAACTATGCTGTGCTACACTATACCATACTACATAATGCCCTACCTCCATAACATTTATTGCCAGGTAGAAGTCTCTTGGTATTATGATGTTTTAGGTGATAAGTTATAATGACTTAGTAATGAATAAACTGAATATTGGTGACTGAGAATATTCAAGTCATTTTTAATTACTAAAATAAGAATGAAACCTAAAAACCACCAATCTGACTTCATAAATAAGGTAGTGTAAGTGTAAATATACTTCAATTGGTTTATTTTGGCATACTCTGTAGTGAAAATAGGCAAGACAAGCTGTTTAAGATCAGAAAGTTTTCAGAATCTAACAGCATGTTGAAAGAAGTGCATCAAAGCAGACTGCAATGGCTAAATAAAACTTCAGTACATCAGAAACTTCACAAGAAAAGAAAGCAAACAAGCCATACCAGCAGAAGTAGAAGATCAAGAACAGAGACATCTAGAAAAAACATTAAAAAAAAAAAAAAAAAAACCAAAGGAAAAAACCCACCAAATCCCAAAAGTTCAAGCTCTTTACTACTGGGCATCCCTTCTTTTACTGCCTTTAGAAGTATCTTTTTAACATACCTGCCCTTGGTTTCCAATAAATCAACTGATGAATCATTTGCTGAGTTATTATACAGTTCTTCCTAGCAGAAAACCACTAGTCTGAGTTATAATTGAAGCAGAGGTTACCACAATTAGGTTTTAAAAACTTAATTAATCTACAACCAGTATCCTTGCTTTAAGTATAGATTCTATAGGTCGTCTTGAAAAAGACTATGTTAATTAATAACATCCTCTCTCTGGATTATTACACTTTCAGATCTAACAAAAGCAAAGAGAACTGGCAGAAGAGTTGGCATCTTAAATTGTCCAATAGAAACACAAAACACTGAGTGGAATATGAGATAATACAGCTTCTAACAGTGAAGTAGTGACTGCATCAAAACATATGAAATGAAGAGAACTAAAGATACAATAAAACTGTAATTTTTTAATTAGTATCTTCTATAACAAATTCAGAGACACATGCTGCACATGAAGTCATTGAATGTATGCATTAAATATAATTTGTTTCATTCTGAAATATTGCTTCTTCAGAAGAGATGAGAAATACACTATTAGGATGATTTGTCAGTCTTGTTCATTGTTGCATGGAAACGTATTCAACCCTAACTTCATGAATTGCAGTCCATCCCTGGGAAACAAGTTTTTCCCATTCTGTCCTCTGTTCCATATATCTGCATCATGTCATCACCAGGGCCTGTTCACCTGTACAGAACAGATTACTTTTCCAGGAAAAAGACTAGAGACTTGATCCTCTAATTCTCTAATGCCATCCAACTCTCTTGTAAGCCATTTTATTTTCATCATGCAGCTATGCTTGCTGAACATCCATAAAATGTGTATTTTTAAAGGCCTAACACATGTAAAGACTTGTCACTCTATTTGCCTTTGTGAATGCACACTGCTGAGGACAGGATACCTTTCAAGAAAAGCTCAGAAGAAAAATACCAAAATCTTCACCCATCAGTTTTTAGTTTGAGTTACTGCTTGAAAAGCTTCATACGAGTCTATTACCAGGTCATACTGCGTATTATGTTAGCACAGGACTGATCATATTGAAGCACACAAATTTCTTTTCACATCACTACACCACTACCGCCACTACTTAATTACATGGGATTTGTACACCACCCAAGCACACAGTGATACTGCCACAGTACATCTGGAGTTTGACAGTCAGTGATGTCCTGTCTATCAGTCTCCTCATGCTTCAGGAAACAGAAGAACACCACACATCTGGTGGTAGAGCTTCTTATGATCCTCATTTGTATCTGAAAACAGAGGACTAGAGCCCATCTTAGCAGAAAGATTATTCCAGAAACAAGTACCCATAGAAAAAGATGAAAGTTTCATCCAGCATCTCATATTTCCCTATTGCAGTGATATTTTTCCTTGATACAGCCAAAAATCATCTTCAGGAAAATATGTAAAATTACTTTGTTTTCAGTTGGTGATAAGCCTTATCAGAAACTCCTTCAAAGCTCAGCCTAAGCTCTGCTACACACAAGCATACACATCTGTCCTGTACCTCCCAGACTCTGAGTGAGGTGAGCTGTTCACACTGATGTGTCTTTCCATACCCTCTTCACAGCTTCTGTCCTTCAGAAGCCCATGTGCCAACCTGGACTATGGCATATTTATACCCTTCCTCCTTGGAGACTCCTAATGCTATTAATAACTCTTCTCAAAGCATTTAGTATTAGACACTACAAAAAATGGTATTTTCTCAAAGATCCTGCTGAAGATAAACATCCCAGAGACTCCAACATCTAGATCAATTTGACAAAACCGTCCTGGAAAATTTAATTTGATTATAAAATGTTAAGGTCACAGGAAGAAGGAAAAACAGCCATTTAGCATGAAGTGACTGAAATATTTACATAGCTGAAAAATTAAGCAGCACAATGCACAACAGAGAGCCTGAAGGACTGGTATTGTTTAGTCCTGACACATGACTCATAGCCTTAAGTGCAGTTATGTGCAAAGCTGAATCAAGTTGTTTTAACATTTTTATTCATGCAGTGGAAGAAAAACCCAAAACAAACAGAAAAAACAGAAAATCAAATCCTGCCACATGACCAAAGGCAGCAAAGGCAGCAGTTCAACAGTTTACCTGACAACTCTACATGTCCAAGACTGTCTCCATTCTCTCCTCAAGGGCATCTAAGGGACTGCTCTCTGCTGCCAGCACCAGTCCTGTGACTACACTAATGAATCATGGAATCTTTTCTCATGATGTGCAAAATATCTATTGCTCGGCCACTATCTGCTCTGAGTATAGAGTAAATCTGCTCTTTTGATAGACTAGGCAACCCCAGGCTGGAATGAGGAGGGTTTGTCCATTTGGGATCTTGATTATAGTAAACAAAATTCAGCTCCCAAAATGTAGCTCATCCCTAACAAAAGGCCACCATTTTGTTTGCAGGTTATAAGTTCATCACTATATTCCCCTGTGTCACAACTAGGACCATTAGCAGCATTTCTCTTCCATCCTTTTTGCAATATCATTCTCTTGGGAAATTAATTAAAAGCCTACACAGAGACTTGCATTTCAATCTGGACAGTTTTCCTCCCTCCTCCTCCCCCATCTCCACTGTGGACATATGATAAATTAAAGAAATTATTTTCAAGAAAAGTCAGATGGGATGCAGCATCCCAAATGTTTATACATTTCAGAATATCATCATAGAACAATTCATTCTTCACTAGTTCCACTGATACAAAGTATAAGGAACACACTACTAGTATCAAAAGCTTATCTAATAAAAATAACAAAGAAAACAAAGAAAAAGACAGGTCTGTATTGTCACAAACATTCAGAAAATTACCAGTAACAATGCAGTCATGTTGCCAGGATAGAGTTGTGTCTTCTCATAGCATATATTCATTTAACAGGCAGAGAGCAGCCTGTGACAGCTTACTCAGGAATCAAGAAACATGTAATACACAACAAAGTTGAAAGCAATGGTAATATCCTACAGGCTAGCAAAAAGGATATTCATTTACTGCTCATAACACACTGGTTGGATGGTGCTTAGTAGGTCCAATGAAAAAGAATATCTGTTTATATTCTTACAAGATATCAATACTTAAAAATTCCTGTTAATTGTGCCATGAACTATCTGAGCATAATGCTTAGTTCTTCTTTTAATTTCAGATAAACACAAAACTGCGTTTATGTACTCAAAGCTGTTTTCATACCAGGGTAAACCAGCACATTTTCACACGATCTCTACTAGAGAAGAATTCAAGAACAAAAATGAAAACAAAATTCCCAACAGAAAATTATTTGTTTGCAGGAATGTCTTTACAGATCCTCAGATTTCTTAATAACACATTCCTTTTAGCTTTTACTGTATTTTCCCACCAACTAGACACATCAGCTCCATGCTACAATTGGAAAAAAAAACACTTTTCAACATTATATTTCTATATAATTTAGCATATAGAGGACTTTTTATACTTTTATAAGAAACTGTAAGCAGCAATTACTGTCAGAAGTGACTGCTGTCATTCAAGAAAAAAAGTCACTACATGTTTACACATGTATTTGTGGGAAAGAGAAATTGTAATTGGTGCTTTGGGAGGACTCCTTTCAGACTGCACATGGTATATAGGGCATGAAAACTAACACGCACGCCCAACAATCAGCTGAAAATAAGGGCGCAAACAAAATTCCACATTCTTCTGCCTTTCATGTATCTATAATGCCCCACTGCATGACAGTTGCTTTAAAACATTCAACTGTTCTCAAATAAGCATGAGAAAGAAGTGCTAACAACCTCATTGCTGAAGTCTCAAGGAAAAGATGCATCTCCCAGGTTCTTCTGTAAAGCCTAGAACAGCAGTGCAGTCTCCCACACCACCAAACAGGTTTACCGTTTGTGCACCAGATTTGCCAGTTTTTAATCTGCACCTGCAGAACAAAATAGTGCACTGAGATTCAGTGTGACAACTTGCTGAGAACAGTGTGACAGTAGAGTGCAAGACTGAAGCTGATGAGGAAGACAGTGCTTATGAGGTGTTCCTGCTGCCGCCAGCACAACCTGCGCTAAGACCAAGGTCTTCTCTGGTCTACAGTTTGCAAGAGTCTGAAGAGACCATCCAGAAGTCAGGCTAAAGCAAGAAATACAACTCCTCTCCAGACAGATTATACATCCTACTTAATTTCTCCACCTTTATGTTGCTTTAGGGATACATCTGGCATTAATAATTTTTCTGAGACTTTGTATTATTTTCCCCTTAGGCTTTTTTCATTTATATATTTACATTTTGGAAAAAAAAAAAAAAAAAGTGCTGCTAAGGAGGCAGACAGAAAAAGGTTTTTGCACAGAAAATATGTTGTTACAAAGAAATGTTCAGTCTGCATGAAATGGAAGAATACTTCTTAGGAATCCTTAAGGCAAAAATCAGGAAAGTGGGCTAAAGAGAAGGCGCACACACATATCTCAGCATGTATTTCTGCTGATTAAAGAATATTCTTCTTATTAGGAAATAAGTTAAAAGTTCCTGAATCTTATAATAGTACTTAGCTCTATACTTACACTAATGCATCTTTCCCCAAGCTAAACTAGAGCTCTCATTTGAGAGCACAATTTAAAAAAAAAAAAAAAAAAAAAATCACTTAGTTATCATGAGAATTAGTTACTCTTAACATGGCTCAGCAGTTCTTGATGTTACTTCACCAGCAGAATATTTGAAACCAGACAATTCTAATAAGTGTTGCGCTATATGGCAGACTACATAAATGAACAAGAATTTGGAAAAAACCAATTAATGAAAGTTGAATTTTACAAAAGAGTGACAATCTTATATTAGAAATTTGAATCTAAGCAATTTAATGAGTTTTCCAGCAAAGATCTGGTAATTTTTTTGGTATGTTTCGTTTCAAGTTTTGAAAAGTTGTTTCTTTCTTGACTTAATGCCTTCTTGGCAACCTAAATTTTTGATTATATTTTATGATAAGTAATTTTTTATGATAGCATTTATTTGTAATCAATTGTATATTTTCTAGAAGCAGCAAGGATTTGTATAGAACCAAAAATATCTAGCTGCAAGAAAACTTCATATGAACGTGCTTTTATCATGAAAATAAAAGTAAACCAATCCCCAACTGGCAGACAACACAGTGAAAATTAAGAGCTGAAACACTTAAATCATCTTTTCATATAGCTATAAAATACATTATTTTCTTTTCTTCTAACTGAAATCTATAAAATATTAAATTTCACTGCAAACTGTGTATTTGCTCTCACAGTTATTATTATATTACCTTCAGCTTCTACATCATATGCAAAAGAAGTCTTAATATGTCAAAAGTGGATCTATATATTCATGAAAGCCTCTAGAAGTGAAATATCAGACACAGTAGAAGACCAAGAACATACCTTCGTCAGATATTTTAATCATGATAAAAATTTTCTATTACAATAGAATTCCATTATGTGACTTAGAAAGCATTTAACTACACTAAGAAAATATGAAAAATTCGACAGAAAAGAAAATACCTCACAAGAAGAAATGAGTAAATTCTACACGGCAAAAAATGGGAAAACCCATGACAGCAATCAGTGGCAAAACTATACTATTGTGCTACAGTAAAACTATATATATATATATATAGCAAAACTATATATTGTGCTAGCACTAAAGTGCTATACTATTGTGATTTGTCAAATCAGCTTCATTGTGTTTGTTGCATCTAAACATTTGCTAGGCTAAAAAAAAAATAAAATTACAAAGCCCAATTCTCAATGAATGTGCCAGGAGAATAACCAACTTCTAACTACATGGCAGCTACACAACTAACTTTAGAGATGAGCTTACAATCCAAAACATAATTACATACTTTTTGACTCTGAGTTGAAATATTTGCTACTTATATACTTTTAGGTATATTAATAGGCTCCTTGGTTTTGAGGGACTTCCACTTTATCCCTTAGAATAATGCTATAATGGTTGCATTGCTTCCTGCCCCCTTAAGGGACTGAAGTTGTTGGCAGAAGACCAGACTTTCACCTGAAGGATGTGCAAGCTCAGTTTCCACAAAACCCCTAGCAGAGAAAAAAAACCATCTGTGGGCATAATGTCACTAACCAAAGTGCTCCCTAGCAATAATTCCTTGCAAAAATGTTTGTACCTACTGTAGCAAACCTGGCATTCATAAGCAATTCCATACTTTGTCCAGATACAAGACGTTACCTCCCACCATCTGAGGAGCAGAACAGATAGCAGTTTCCTGGTGTGTCCTGACACAAGCAGAGAGTTCAAAGTCTGCTTCTCTTTTATTATATCAAGACATTTAGTTTTCTGAAAGGCACAGCAGCTGATTATCTAACCTTTCCAAGAAGATGAATCATGACTGAAATTTAAAAAGCTCATTTAAGAGAAAGTGTCCACACTGAAAGACAGACATAAGGCACATAGGGCAACCTTGGAGCTCAGACTGGTTTACCACTTGACACCAGACAAAGCTAGCTAACCCTGAAAAGCAGAATTTCAAATATGCAAAAGCAGAATTTCCTTCTGTACTTCTGTAGTCAGAGACTGGATGGGATCACAAAGTTGACAGTACTGATTCAATCGGAGTGGAAACTCCCAGGATAAACATATAGCAGATGGCTGGAGCAGTAACATACATGCTGCATTCATTCACCCCTCTATTATTAATCCTGAAGTCCCTCTTGACTAAACTGTAATTTTCAGGAAATTACAATGATAATTGTAGGTAAATGAACAAAAATTAAACCTAATGCAAATGAGCTTCATCCATAAAATATGATTACTGTTGGAGCCATGCATTTTTTAAAAAACAGAAAATGCAACTGATTTGCTTCTGCATGCAGATGTAAGCAGATACACAAATATACAAGCACCACAATCGTACAAATAAAATTTTGCATGTGATGGTGGCTCTGCACACAACAGGGTCCATCACTTGCGTCCCATTCTTCTCAAAAATAACCCTTTGGTTGATAGAACTATAATTAGGAGCTGAAGGTTTGTTACTGTGTGAGTTGAATGAACTGATCTGCAACGAAGCTTAAAAAAAATAATGTGACTTGTAGAGTGAAAAGGGCCTTAAGCAACCAATCTTCAGTGGACTTTGTAGCCAGCAAAACATCTTGCACAGGACTGAAGCATTGTGACATCTGCAAACAGAAATTTCTTTAAAACTAAGCATGTGTTAAAGTAAACGGAAAGCACAGCTAAATGTAAAAAACCCGGTTTCAATCTAGTTCAAAAATTTCCTTTTATGGAGCATGGAAGGAAAACATCTTTTGTATAAGGATATTATTAAATCACTCAACTTTAATAACATATGAATTACAACAATAGAATATATTTTGATAGTAAAGCTATGTATATATAGGGCAAACCACAGTCTAATAGAAACAGCAAAGCAAAGAGGCTGATAAATCATCAAGTTGATCACTCTGCCTGTGTGTAGAGTGACTATTCTCTCTGACACATTTTCAAGTGCCCTATTTATTCAACGAAATGATTATGCAAGAGCCTGACATGTATCAAATAGTGTGACAGACAGGCAGACACACATTACTAAGCCCTGTTGAAAAGCCGCAATTTGTGGCAGAACCCAATGCTAATCTAACCTCTGTCATTTTACCAGGCAGAGAAATTGATCACAATTATTATTGCAGATACATTCAGGCTTGCTTATTCAGCCTTTCCACCAAAAAGTCCAATGCCTTTTGTGCTGCAGAACTGCATCTGTAAACAGTAGCTTGAATTAACACAGGGAGACTGACAAAAATGCGGCTCTTACTTCAATTCAGATTTTCAACTCAAACAGGACCATGAAGCAGCACAGTCAGAAAACAACTACACTTAATTTGCTACAGAGCTATCTTTCAAATGAAATAATTAATAAAAAAAATATGAGGAAAAAATCTCAGAAATATTTCTGATTCTCTTTGAGCACATTTTATAGATTTCCCATATACAGAGTATCATATGGAACACCAAACTAACTCTACTTTTTAAAAAAATTACAGAATTACCTTCTGTTTCTACCAAACATTACTCTTGTTCTTATTTAGGCTATCTGTATGAAAGAAAAGCAAACAAAATCTATAGCCAGTCTAACTAGAAGAAGGCAGATGCCAACAAAAGCTGTATCACTGCAATACCAGCAAAACCAAACCTAGAATTCTCTCTCAAATTATCATTATTTACATAGGCTGGATTGTTAATAATGGACAAGATACAAGAGAGACTTAATAAGCACTGAAGACTTACCTGGACACAACCAAGGTCTAGTGACACCACAAAAATATGCACCAGCAGTTGTGAATTCATGTCATCAGATACTTGTAACACATGTTCAAAAGTGCTTGAAATATGAACTTACATAGTGTACTTTTTCATGGCACAAGCTTCCAGTGATCCCCTTAAGAAGAAGTTATATGGTATTTGGGAAGAACGATTGTATTTTAGAATTCAGGATCCGAATTATGTATCACTTTACTTCTTAAGGACAACTCCAGATGGGAAAACCAAACCCAGGAGCAGATTAAGATAGTATTCAAATTTGTGAATGGCTTGAGATATGAAGGATGTTTCACAGATATGAATGTTAGTTCTCTATTTGTTTGGGCCCTTCAAAACTTATTCCTGTAGCTCACAGGTTTAAGACTAATGAATACCCTGTAAGCTTAAGTGGCTATCCATTTTATTTTCTACAAAAAGAACTAAAAAATAATTTGCTGTTCAATAGCTTTACAGGCGCTTGGGTGCACGCATTTCCAATAAATGCAAGTTAAAACTGTATTGACACAGCCTGATTCAGAGAAGCTGTAAGTCTGCAATTCTCAGTGGCATTGGGAAGATCATCAGCATTCTACTGAAATCACCAGAATTTCTCTACTTCATTCTGGGATATCATTTTCTCCAGTGGTCCGGAAAGCATCTACTACAGTGCTTTTTTGGTTAAGAGTTATTATTCTATATTTGTTCTGTGGTCCTGCCATGACACTCTAGTCAAGACCATAATTTCCTGGGCTAAGTGCTACGTAATAAAGTGCTAAGTCTTCTTTCTGAGAATTTTAGCAGTATTCAGTAAATCATGGACAAATCCACTCTGTGCATGGAAATCTTATCCATGCTCCTATTCATCACCACAGGCTACTTACAACATTCATTTACAGGGAGAACCAGATTTGCAGATACTTACAAGTATCTAATCACTCTAAACACTTTGTCCACATTGCAGTGCCCTGTTACTCCTCAAGTGTCTGGGGCATTTCAGTTTTTCCCTGTCAAAGTTTGCAAGTCCTTCTACATATCAAAAATTTCTAGCCCTCTCAGGATCCAAAAATCCTAAAACAACTCTCTCAGGTAGCCTCAGTTCTAAGGGAAGTGCACAGCAGACAAGTAAGTCCCCACAATCCTCTGACTCAAACAGGTTATATTCACCCAGCACAGATATCCAAAAGTAGCTAGGGGAAATAAGAAAAGCATATGTCTGTGTCCTGCTGAGCCCAACTTTCAGCTTGGATGTAGCAGGCAAAGGTACAATTCCCCGTTATGCCTGACTTGGAACATATGCACTAGAAATGCTACAGAATTTATGATTCTGTATAGAAATGAGGATTCTGCTTGTTGCATCTCCCACAGAGCAGGAAGAAATCTAAAAATAGAGCAACTGAGTAAATCATACAGATTGATTTTGGCAAAGATAGACTTAACCCCAGCAAGGCTTTTTAGGAGAACTACAAGACAGGAAAAAAAACTGCTTTCATATTAACCAAAGCAGACTAAGAGACCCAGGAAGAAAGGATCAGGCAAGGAAAAAAGTTAAACTGCCAGTAAAATTTAAATCTGAAAAAGAGCTCGTACATAAGGAAGCAAAGAGTATCATAAAAATATTCTCTCAAATTCTTTTTTTTATTCTCTTCCTATTAAGTAGTCCAATATTGAATAGTTCTGTGTCTGAGATAGCAGCCATCCATCTACACTGCAACCTGACAATCCTCAGTACAAGCCACTGCACCCCTCAAAATGCAAATACAGGATATTTAGATGTTCCGATGCCCTTTCACAAGTCATTTCTTGCATGACTCTAGTACTAGACTACTATGTGACTCTTTCATAACCATCATTTGCTGTTGTCAGACTAGATTCAACAAATAACTACTAATACTGCTAACAGAGACAGAGAATAAAGAACATGGGAAAACAATTTAACCACTTCTGGTAAGATTCCTCTTTATGGAAAACAAGAACTAAAGCCATACACTTTTTCAGCTCTCAATACCAAAAATCCCCAAATCTTAGAAGTATCGATACCTGATTACTGGCAGCTGATATCTCCTTACCAAGCAGTGCTCCAAGACAGCAGAATGAAAGGCACGCTGGTCTCCACATTTGGTGTGGGTGCCACTTCTGTGCCAAAATCCACCCCCAACACTGCCTACATGAATGCTGCTTCACCCTATGCTTTTTCCATCAATGGCCTATTTCATAAAACTCTTATGACCTCATAGCTTCTTTTTTAAAATATGGCTATAGTCCCCAGAATAAACTAGACACAAACAGATTAATTACTCTGAAATACTGCATTTTACCCAAATGTAAGAAAAATCCAAATTTAGAACACAAGATCGCTTAAAAAATTACTTCCTAAAGCTAGAGCCTAACAATAGAGCTCTCATATTTAGTAATATGGGAGGAGAAAAAAAAGGAGGGGAAAAATGGTTGATTTTCAAACACCTTTTTATGTAGTCATGTAATTTTCACAAAGCAAGCCACTAAATATGTTTTCTTTTAACCACAGTGCATTACTAGGAAGAGCTACATTTCCTTTCTTCATACCTCTGAACTGCAACTAATTTCCTTTCATTATAGTGTTGCTGTTCACATGCAAGATGAATAAATACCAAAGTTCACTGGATTCTCCCTCTTTCAGATACAGATCCATTGTGAACCGAGTAGAAATAGTTTCCCTAATTAGAATACTTTCTGAGCCATTTGCAACAGTTCAGAAATGGCACAGTGAAAATCTAAATAATAAAAATACATTTCATTGGGCAGAATAACTCAAATTTTCCTGCATTCATAGCCAGGCAAGAGCAGGTATAAGAGCACTTGGCTGTGACCAACAGCACCTGAGGCAACAACAATAATGATTTATGTGTCAACATCAAAAATTATCTAAATACTCAAAAACAAACAAACAAACCTGGTTTGAATAAATAAGGCAAATAAGATACAAAAGCTAGCTTATTAACAGGCCACAAGGAGGATTCATGATCTGCATTTTAAAGAGGTTGCAGCTAACCTTTTTAGAACTGTAGAATCACTAAGGTTGAAAAAGACCTCTAAGATCATGGAGATCAACCATTTAACCCAGCACTACCAAGCCTACCACTAATCTGTCTCTCTGAGCACCACATCTACATCTCTTTTGAACACTTCCAGGTATGGTGATTCAACCGCTTCCCTGGACAGCCTGTTCCAATGTTTGACCAGCCTTTGGGTGAAGAAATTTATCCTAATATCCAGTATAAATCTCCCCTGTTGCAACTTGAGGACATTTCCTTTTGTCCTATTGCTCGTTAAGTGGGAGAAGAGACTGACCCCCGCCTGGCTACAGCCTCTTGAGGTAGGTGTTGAGAGCCGCCCTCAGGCGCCTTTTTGCCTGGTTAAACAGCCCCACCTCCCTCAGCTGTTCCTCATAAGACTTGTACTCCAGACCATTCAATAGCTTTGTTGTCCTTCTCTGGACACACTCCAGATTTTTAACTTCAAATTGCAGTGCCTAGTTCCAAGATGAGGCAAAGAGAAAAGAGGAAGAGGAAAGTAGTTCCATGCAGCAGGGCCACCTCCACTGATAGCAGTCCTACTGGCACCTGCTTCCAAGGAAGCCACAGAGCTGAGCGGTGGGACTGCTGCAGCAGTCCGGAAACACTCTGTAATCACTGAGGGCAGGAACTGCACAGACATACACAGCAGACACTGGCATTAGTGATGGCAGTATAAGTGTGTGAGCTGTCACATTCATACCAATGCCCAGCAAGACACAGGCTGAGCATGCTCTGGGACGGGGAGGCTGAGCCATGTGCAGGCTGTCGCCAGCCTGGGCCAACCAGACCTGAGGCTTTGCTGAATCCCAAGGATGGCTGGGGGTGAAGAAGGAAGCCAGCAGGGACAGAGCCTGCTGGGAAACAACTGTCCAAGCCCTGGATCCTATCCTGCCCTGGGCTCCCAAGCCTGCTTCACCTTGCACTCCATGTCTGCCGCATCGGCTTGCGAAGTCCTAGTCTTTGGTACTGCTTTGGAAGGCACAGCTTTTGAGAAACAGCTGGGTGGTGAAGGTGCATGCAGTGGAGGAGATGCTTGACTAACAACCAGCTGCTGCACAGTATGGGGAGAATGAGCAATGGAACACTGCACATCACTGACATAATTGTTTCTTCCACTCCACACCACCACCAGCCACCTGAGGGCCTTCTGCAGCAAAATATAAAAGGTCATCACTGCTATGCCTGACAAGAGGAGAAGAGAACAAGAGGTGATGTCTGCCCTGAAAGCCCTTCTGCAAGCCATGGGTGCAATGGCAGCAGGGGATCACCTCTGTTTCTCTTTCCTTCAGTAGCCCACAGAATGCTCCACCATGAATGCTCCAATTTCATCTCTACTTTCTGCCCAACACTCCTTGTTTGTCTGGCAGAATTACAAACTCCAGATTTCATTTTCCAACTTTGACAGCAACTTTCCTCCCTATTGTGCAGCATCCTAGTGGGGTCTCCTGCTGGAACTGGATTTTCCACCTCTTTTGAGTTATGAGGGGGCACGTAATCACCCTGCTTCCCTGTAGCCCCAAGGAACAGCAACAGGAATTAATCACATTCACTCTGTCAGTTCCTGATTTCTATTCTATTAATGAGATCACAGTAAAGTCACATCTTACTGTGGTGGTAGGGCAATCGTAACAGTAATGAAAATCCCTGCTTTTGAAATGATGCAGAACACTAAACCAAAAACTGAAATGACAAAAGTTCAAAATTATTTTTCTTAAAGGAACCTATCCTGGTGATAGTCTGAATCACTTAAGGGGGGGCGGGGGGGGGGGGGGCGGGGGAAGAATGTGAACTAAGGGGAAAATAGCATTCATTCCTAATAGAAGTATCTCCCCAGATGGAAGTGTTTCAGATAATTAGTTAGCATATGAAATTATACCCAAATTAAGTCCAAACTAGAATAAATCTTACTTTCATGTGACTTTTGTTCATTTTTTTTCTGTTCTTTTGGCTTTTTGTTGTTTTATGTTGGGTATGTTTCCTGGGTTTTTTTAATCATAAACAATCCTTGCTTCTAATTTTATTTACTTTTCTAGTGGCTAGGCATTCAACCCAACTACAGGTTACAAAGCTAACTGAGGCATACCCACTGCCAGTGGAACTTTATCATTTCCTTACTGGGAGGAACTAGAGAACAATACAATCTTTACAGTAATAGACATTCAGGGATAGTAGTTTGGCCTCTTTACAGTAATAGACATTCAGGGATAGTAGTTTGGCCTGGCAAATGCCACAAAAAAGTAGCTAAGAACTATTGTTCACTTTGACCATATTTCATTCAAAAGCAAAAATGCAGACAAATGTTTTAGTTGCATGAGTTTAGCTTACAGTATGTGGACCAAATGTTTGCTACATAAACGTTTGAAATTCCATGTAAATCAAGTTAATCACATGTTGACAGGAATAACTGTTAATTTCCTCTTTTTGTTTGGTTAGATTTTTTTTTCTTAGTTTTTAAAACTGCTGTCTTAAGAAGCCTGACATGTAGTTACAGGAAACAAAAGCAACAAAATTGGAGAAATGAATCATAAATAAACTCACTAGACCTCCATCTCCAAAAGGCTGAAAACAGGTGAGGATTTCGAATATGAATTACAGGGCACACACACAAAAGATTGATTTCTGCCAATGTATTTCATCTTGGTAACTTCAATTGTTATTAGAAGAAAAATGTGCAATAACAGATGTTCTTCTAGATACATATTTCACCTGGAGACATTTGTGTGCTTCAGTGCTTAAAACAGATGCACTGGATGGGCAAATTCATGCTTTGTGACCTGTGCCAACTCACCTATTCATACTTCTGCAAGGACACTGAAAAGTCTGGACAAATCATCTGCCAACCAAATCCAGACCCTCAGTAGATTTATCTACATTAAGAAGGAAAGTAACTAATGAAAGGAAATTCTGCTACCCAATAAGGAAAATAAGGTGTTTTATAACTTTCCTTCAGCAAGTTATGCAGTTAGTTATGGAGACTCAAACAGTGAGGTAAGTAATGGAGAACTTACCCTGTAAAACTATCCTGTAAGTACTCACTGAAATTCCCCAAAGGCAAATATTGGTGGAGAATTGTCAGCTGTCAAGAGTGTTAAGCATGAGTTTAGGCCCAAAGTACAGCCACAAGTGCTTTAAATTCAAGTAATTACAAAAAAACTTCTCATAAAAATTTGCCTTGAACAGAGTGACCTTTATTGTATGCTAACAACATATAAACAATTCTAGGTATTTTCAGAACACAAAAACATGGGTGGAAATTTAACTTCAATGATATTTGAATAGATAAATAATCTTTTACTGTCCCTTTACCCTCTCATCATAGGTTACAATAAGTCATGAAGTTAATTCTTTTTGCACTTTTTAAAGGCAAGGCTGTATTCTCAACTAAAGCACATAACAATTGTACTAATGTATTATGAAGTAGTTTTGAGGGAAAAAGAAGAGGGTCTGAGATTACATCTTTATGACTTTCTACTTCTTCAAAAGTAGTGACTAGAATTCTGATTTAGTATATAAGACAGCCTTGATGAACCTGTGGTTCTAAGTAGAAATGGTGTTGTTGGTGGGGTTTTGTTTTAAATAACACCAGAATACCAGGGAGAAGGAGAGAAGCCAAACAAATTTTAAATCCTTGAGGGTGTGGAATACATGTACATTTAATAATTTAATTTAATATTAAAAGATGAGACATAGTTCAATACACCATGCTGTAGAGAGATAAAAGGCAGTGGCTGCAGAATCCCTTTTTTTCCCCCCCTCTTTAGCTTCAAACCTTGCTATAATAGATTATTAGTCATTTGAATTAAAATGTTTGGGATATTTCTATGATAAATAATCCCTTCTGTAGTATTTCAACAGTGAGCATCTGTGCTGTGATAGACCTATGCACATTATCAATCTTGCAATATTAAACTGAAAGAATATTTAAAAATATACTAAGTCTCCATTCATTTTAATTTAAATTAAAAGTTTAAATTGAAAACACAAACACAGGTGAATTGGTTGGTATCACAGTCACCTGGGCCAACTGCTATCCCTACTGCCCAAGATGAAGTGCTCTGTGTTGTAATTCTCTGTTAAGAGCTCTCTCACAAATTTTAAATATATTTTACTATCAAGCGTGCAGCAGGAATATCTGGCATTTGAAAGAGACTGGTCAAAAAGCATAATTTTTTCATTCAAGAAAATTTTCTGCTGATTGATCTTCTCTAGTTTCTATGAAATTTAAGAAATGGAATCTTGTGGCCCCAAAACATCTTCATTGCTTTAAAGTTTGAAGTTGGTATGCAGTCCAGTGAGTCATTAAACCACAAATTAATCAGTATATATATCACAGCATCCAGGTGATACTTGTTCTGTCCATTCACATTCATTTTCAATTAATTCTCAAAACAGACATTTAATCAAGGGTTGAGGAACTTGCCTTTACCCCACATCAGAAATCAAAATTCTTCCTGACATAGGTAAAGAAAATAGATAATGTCATTTCTCACTGATCACAGTCGATAGGTTAGTGACTGCCTTGGGAATTTTTCTGGAATTTTTGCTGTGTCCTCTGTCTGGTGAGATAGTCAGATAAGGATGTTGCCACAGCCAAAATGCATAACAATGCCAAGGGGAAAAATAAGCCTGAATATAATGTTCGACAACTGAAGTCATGGTAACTTCTAAAGACACTGTGCAAGATACCTTCTGCAGTGAAGACAAACATCCACTCACATCTCTTGCTGAGCTCTGCAGCACACTCGTGTTCTGGAGCTGAGATGGGCAAAGGCAGCATCACATTGAAGAATCTCATCTCCAGCCCAGGGGAGTGCAGGAGTTTCCATAAGAAGATGATAAAACATTAAGTACAATTCAAAGTAAACTAACTTGTTTGTGGGTAATTTTTCTAACCTCAATTCCACTCACTACAGAACTTTGGCAAAGAAAAAAATTAGTCCAAAGTGCATGTGACTATGGAAATGTTACAGTTCTGCTGATGAAAACATTAGCTGTGCTCTTTCACACATGCTTGAAGTTTCACACCTAGTTTTCATAAAGACAAAACTTGTCTGCCTTCTCATTTCAATTAACCCTTAATACATCTTTCACCTTTCTAAAAGGTGAAAGCATCATACTTACTTCTGAATAAGCATACTCAACAAGAATATTAAAGAGCTGTTATGTCCTATTCAGGAAGCAGAAATCAATCCAAAGTAAGTGATCCTTCAGGAAAAAAAAAGACAAGAAAAAGAACTACTTTGCAATGTAAATCCACATTTTAAAAAAGCAAGGAGGTTGGTTACAAATGCGACACACCAATGATCCTGAAGAGTTATTTAAAATACTTTTTTAGTCTAGCACTCAGACTTAAAATGTCAAAGCTGAACATGATTTTGCACACCAGGAAGCTTTTCTTACTCTGGCTCATTATTTGATGAATTAGTATCTGATGTGGGTAAGCACTGAAAGGTGACTTAGAGGCATTTATTAAATCACCATAGTTTTACAAAATTCCTAGATAAGGCAGTGATCTCATAAGAAGTAGTCTCCTGGGAAATAAAAACCACTTTAGGCATCCTTTTCTTTGGGAACCTTTAACAATTGATCAGGTTTGATCAGATGGCAGCGGGAAAAGTCTAAATTGCAGCAGGAAGTTACATGAAGAACACCAAGAACATTACATATATTGTTTCTTCTACCTTCATGTGAAACAGTGTTATGATCTGGAGTGGCACAGTACACCATGATCTGCTGTTAGTACTTTTACTGCTGTAATAGTAGTAGCCAAAAATTTAAAATGTTAGCAACTACTGTTAAATCCCTCTAACTAATACAGTCTTCCTGTTAAAAGATGAAAGCCACCTTTCTTTTACTGAGTTATATACATAATTTGAAACTAGAGTCTACCCTTTATGCTTCTGTTTCATGTTGAACAGATAAATTATCCAAGATCAATACAATTCAAGGCTGAGAAAGGCCAGACTGGGTCCTCTAGTCTGGCTTAGAGTATAATGGCCCATATAATGTGGACCATCATAGTTGATCTGGGACTGAAACCAAGAACCTGCGACAGGCTTGTGACTTAGAAACACGCATCCAGTCTTGAACTAACCAAGGCACGTATACACAGATGTTCATTTCACTTCCATGGTTTCCTTTATCGACAAGAACAAAATTTGAACAAAATTTAAACAAAATGCAGAAGTTGTAAGAATTGAGTCCACAGGCAGTGAAAATAAATTTTAGAAATTGTTTGTGAAGTAAAATGGAAGAGAATATTTGCTACTTGAAGCTTTGGACTACCTTATCCTTATGCTCAGAGCACACAAAGAAGCACATGAATGCAGCCAACAGTATCAACTGGACCCTAAAGTGAAAATGCTATAGAACATTTCTGAAGGGACTCAGTGGTTTCTTTCCCTTGGAAGAGCTTGGCTCTGCAGCATAAACATTTTTCATTTCAGATCACTATATCTGACTTACTCCTTTTCATATCTTAGTTATTGTAGAAAGTAAAAAATATCATGAACAATGCCTACCATTGCTGAAATTATTAATTGCATTCCTATTTTAATTTTCCAATATTGCTTCAAATAAAATCTGAATACATTTTGCTTTAATCTGTGTGTGAAAAACAGCTTATGAATAATTCATTCAATGATAACTCCTCTAATCAGAGAATTATTTAAATACTTTTACTAGTGTTAGACTAACTCTGTTCATTATTGCTTCACTAAATTCCATGAAGAAAAATGCCAAAATTTCTCCAAACTATTATTAGCAAGTAAAATTATTCTTCCACCACAATTTCCTGCTCAAGGGAAGAAAAGAAAATTCACTCTGGTTTCACAGAATTTTCCTACTGCTATCCAAATATAGACATATAAATAAATGAATACGTAACTCTGGGGAAGAATGGGAGGTCTCTTGACAAATTTAAGGATTGAAACTCAATGGAAGAGATGCATCCCAAATCCATTTTTTGTCCAAACAAACTCCAAGCTTTTGTACACACATCTTCCAAATCTGGTTTTGAAAGTTTACGCCTTGCAGCATACCTGGCAGCAGCTGAAAATGGTAAGTGCTCCAAATCAATTTCCTGTAATCACAACTGTGACCACCCTGCTTCTGTCCTCCAGGAAAGATTGTGAAGCACACACCATGTGAGAAAAACTGAAACCAAATTTATTATTCATTTGTATTATCATCACCCCCTCCTGGAATAAATGAGAGGCTTCCATTATATAGTAGACTTCTGTTTCACACAATCCTGGGTTTTCTACTTTGCTTTTTCAGATTAATTTTTATCCTTTTTTTTTTTCCCATCTTGTGCAAGCCTTATTGTCTTCCTTTTCAACTGCAATTATCACTTTTCAATACTAATCCTTTCCTAAGAAGCCTAGATTTTCACCCCTTTGTACTGATCCAGATTCCTCAACATTTGATCCAGTAACTGGCTTATTTTACTCTCTAATCCCTTATTTGCCACCTCTGCATACAACCTGGATCTTTCCCTACCTAAACAACTCATTTTCTATGCTCATTACCTTTTCCTTTGTAGTTCTTACCTCAGCCTCTTTAGTTCGTAGGATTACCAATTCCTTTTCTGTCCAATAAACCTTGTTTTTTTCTTGTTTTATGTAATCTTATTTTCTCAAAATATATTTTAAGCTTTTTTCTTCTCTTATATAATTCATATTTAATGCTCAGGCTTTAGCTGAATACTTTGAGTTATTGCTTTATATGGTGTAATAAAGAAAATCAATGATAATCAAAAAGCATACCAAAATACACAAATGAGAAGTACAAAAGATTTGTTCCAGTGGGATGAATGCACTTATATAACATTGCTAAACTATACTTGTCTCCCTACTGAGTTCTGATGAACCTCTGACTGTAGTGGTAAGCAAAAGAGGAAAAAAAAAAAAAGCTTCCTTCCTACTGGGCTGTATAAGCAAAGAGAGGAGGAGTGGAGTTTCAAATGCCGATCATCAAGTTAAAATTACCAACAATTTGCAAGGGTTGCGAAACAAAAATATTTCAATCAACCACAACATCTGGCCAGATGCTCAAAATCTGGCCAGCATCACCAGACAGAGACAGTCTGAGTCCTGCCACAGCCAAGATTTTTAAGTTCCAAAGACAACTTGATGCATTCCTTCAGACTTCACTGATATTTCTCCTTAAATACAGCTTCTGTTTGAATGGGGGAAAAAAAAAAAAAAACCACAGAAAAAAAGATGCAAAGAGAGAACACAGAACAGTTCGATCAGACAAAGCAGCATTTCTTTAATTCTAATACATATTTTATACATAGATATCTTCTATAGACACAGAAGAGCTTTGTCCACTTTCCTGGCACCAATGGCTTTAGTAAGACAGCGAAGACTCTCCACCTTTAGGCAGAGGGGCAGGGACTGGTGATGCAGGGACATTCACATGCCAGATCCCACATCTGGGCAACAGCTCCCAGGGTACGATTTTTGCCTACAGGAACTGGAGGCAAAAGCTGCAGGAAGCTGCACACTCCCGACATGACCCTGGCCAAGACAGAGCTGGCGCGCGGAGCAAGGCTCCCACACCCCGGGAGCTGGTGTGAGAGCCTGCTGTTCCACTGCGGCTCCTTCACAGACAGCTCCTTTGTGAGCAATAGAGCTAACACAGCCTCAGCTCCCTCAAGAATACTGACAGTGTTTCCCTGTGTGTTTATACCCCAAATATTTCCAGTTTACACAAGATATAAATAGGCATTGCCGTAGAAGAACCCTGGTTAGGTTTTAGGTTTGTGACATCTGGGTCAACTAGAAGTTTATACCACTGAACAGATATTTCTTCAAAGACGAGTCTTTAAAAGTGAACAATCCAATATACACTGTACTTGGATTACATTCTTTCGGAACATCTGCAGTGATACAAACATCCAGAAAGCAGAACAGATTTCAAGGATTTAAACCTACTTTACTGTTAGTTTTATGCTTTTACAGTGTCATGCAAAAAGCTCTGAATAGCCAAACCAATGGGGTAACAGAGGTTAATAGGATTGATTTGTCAAACTACATGAATTTCTATAATGTTGAAGCAACTGATTTTTTTCCTCAGAAATGTAAGGATTACTATCAGGTACCTAGAGGGCAAGTTCCAGGACAAAGGAGTATGTGAACCCTTATCAGACTATCTTTAATGTGCAGTATTGTTAAAAATAATGTAATTAAGGATAGTAATAGGGATTTTTTCAAATAAATTATGCTAATTATATTATCATTTTAAAATTATAATTAAATATTCAATTATAAGAAACACAAAGGAGATTCAACAATTACATGGCATGTCTCTGTCATGGTGAATATGTTTTAAATTAACATAGCAGCTCATTATAACCAGCTGATTTTATCCAACTACATATGACAGTTTTACTAGGTACTTCCACTAACATTTAAATCAAGCTCAATGTACAGTACTATGAAGGGAGACACTTCCATCCCATTTGCTAATGATCTTTGTCCGAAGAACTCATGTAACTGTGTTAGAATATATGAAAATGGGGAAATCCTCTTTCTTCTGCACTACTTTTTACTCAGCTTTTTCCCATAGAGCTCATTTACAGTGCAGCTCCCCCCCAGTGTCTATAGGACTCCTAGTCCTATAGACTGTTTGCCAGTGAACGAAGGGCAAACTCCTCCTCAAGAGTGGCACAAGGCAAGCAGGGACTTCTTAGAAAGGCTTAATCACCAAAAGTGGAGACAGTCCTGTACTACCTAGCCTGCCTACCTCACTGTTCAGGGAAATTCCTAAAATCTGCTCTGAAAGATGCTTATCTGAATATTGTTTGATGGTTAAGAACTATTGGGGACTTAAGTGGTTCCAGAATAAACATGCATTATGCAAAGAGTTCAGTTTAGAACTTTGCCTTCCCTTTCTCAAATAAAAGGAGTTCAAGCAAGCTCCAAGTGGTTGAAAGTTTATCCAATTAATTTCCTTCCTCATCCATCCCTAAATACATTATGTTACTACATGTTTTTGGAAACATATTAAGTAGAATGGAAGAAAAATCAAGCTTATTTTAAATTTAAAAGAAAAAAATTAAAATAATTTATAATAAAAAACCCACCCACCTGCATTATCACTTACTAAAACCCTCTCTTACATGGTAGGAGCAATTTGATACACAAAGTAGGAGTAAATATAAGCTTTTAACTTTTGGCCAGTTCCTCAGAAGTTAAACTAACTTTTTGAAAGTCATCTGAAGTACCGTATGCAGGAAATCCCTAAAGCCTCAGTTCAAACACTACTTGAATCACAAGTCAACTCAGAAAGTAAAGAGAAATTGAAGTTGATAATAAAATGTCTTACGTTGGGTAAGGTAATCTAAAAACTACAGATTTCCTTCAAATGTCTTCTTCATGCAAATTCTAAATGTTTCTATTTAATGTTTTAAATAGACGTTACATTCCACTTAAATACAGATGAATTCTATGTACAAGATAAAGGAAAACATGAAGATAATTTAACTTATATAGCCTAGTTTAATGAAAAAGCCTCTAAAAAACCCCACCAATTTAGATGCTTAGTGATAGGTAAGAAATCAGACATTTTAAGTAGACTCCTGTATTGCCACTATATGATCTTAAATAAAGATCAAGTCCTCCTCATACCTGTTGTTACCATTCTCAAGAGAAGAACCACAGTTAGTAACATTACAATCAAATTAACCTTAAAGTGTATGCAAAGATAATACCAGAAACTTATTAGGGAAGAAATAAAGCCACACACTTGGTACCTATGAGAACAGCATAAGCTCTTCATGACTCTCAGCTTACAGAACTTGCAGTTGCATCTGGCTATATTGTCCAACATCTGTACCCTCTTAGAGTACTCCTTTGAAAACAGAGGCTCTCAGCTTAAGAGACTACAAATGGTACTACCTATAATTTCAGTTATATATATAGGTACTACCTATAATAACAGTTCAAGCTGTTGCTTCTCTCATGGTACCTTATTTAATTGGGTACCAAATATATTCTTTCACCTCATCTTAAGTGACTGAAGCAAATGGTCAAAGTTCTCCCCAAAGCAGACAAATTTGAATACTGTGCAAAGAGCCGACAAGCATTTTCACACCGTAGGTAATACTGGCCTGTGCCTTTCAGCAGCTAGGGTGCCACGCCCTCAGACATCACATCCCATAGCTAGGCTGCTCTCATATCTTCACATTTTTAATGTTGCTTCATTTACCAGAACAGGTATCCTGCAGTGTTCACACACATCACAACCCTGGGTTTCCAACCCACCTGACCCAGTTGTATCAGCTATTAGCAGAACCTGTCAGATACTTTGAGGTTAACAGGAAGTTAAGCATAGTGGAGAACAAGTGATTTTACCTGTCTTAATACTATGAAGTAGGTGCTTTTGTCCTTTAATCTATGGTACAATCAAACACCTAAGCAACAGCTCCAGGGCTAACTCACCAAGCCTCGAAGAACATCCAAATCTGCTGTGAAATTGCTCTGAGAATCTAGGCAAGACCTTGACAAAACCCTTGTAAGAAGCAGGCCACCAACCAGAAAAAGGGAAATCCAGTTGGTGGAGCAACCCTGGAAGGTGAAAGCAAAAGGGCTCTCCCTTTTGAGAGTCACAGGAAACGTGTACTAGTGATTCCTCCAAAACCGTCTTTTCCATACAGCTTTTGTTGTCCTTCCTTACATTCTCATGTGAGTGAGATACTTCAAGAGAAAGTTAGAGGAATTTCCCTTTGCCCAAGTTCACCACTGTGTTTTATCTATACACATGGAAATTACATCACATAAACAGAAACAAAACCTTTACAGGGAAAGTATTTAACAAATCTGTTGTCAGGCCCTATCAGGTCACTTTGTTCTGTCACTTTATCACTTGTTACCAATGAACCCCTGTCTCCAGGTGATAGGAACATTTGCTAGTCATAAATGAAAGTAAGTTAATTATGATGAAGATGTAAAGACTGACCTTTTCACAGCTGCTCTCTCACTCCCTAACATCCCTGATACGCTTGGAAGTCAAATATGAAGCGGCGTTACTAGCAACTCAATGAACTAACAACTGATAATATTATGTGTTCTGGATTGTACCTTTTCCCTAAAGTAAAAAGAAATACCCAAGCCTTACAGATAAAAATAAATAAATAAGGGAAAACTTCACTAAACATTCTTGTGTCGGAAACAAGAACTTCCATGCACTGCCTTCTTTACAGAGTTGCCCAGCAATACTCCCTAAAGCATTTAGTAAAATTTGGTATTAAATCCTTCACATTAAATTACAGCACTGGGGCAGGGGGAATGAGGAATTAGGAGAGGTTAGGAAGGGTGGTACTTCACCTGGTAGAGATAATTGTCCCTACTTCCAGCTCTTTCAAAGTATGATATCTGCACATAACAGTCTTGCAGATGAATGAGATCACACACATGACCTGTGAAGCCATTTAGTTTTGTGTGTGCCAAGAGAAGTCTGCTGTGTTTCAGGTTCATAACGAGCATTAACAAGGATGTTGCCCAGGGGATAAGTGCTCTCAGTCTTGGGCCAGCTGGGAATCTGATGAACTAGATGGTCTCACAGAAATATGCCTATTCTTTGCCTAACAAATCGATACCCACACTAACAGTGCCAGTCATTTCTTATTCTAAGGCTGAGACTTTTCACATCCACCTGCCTGGTACTAGCCTACTAGTAGTAAGGAGAGAGCACACCTTGTACCCTTCCTTTCATCCCCACTGCTCTCTCCAGGAATGTACTAGTCACAGCAAGAGAATGCAAGGTCAAGAAGGACAGCTACACTCTGCTGACTTCTGTACTCCCTTCCTGCCTCTTCAGATAATGATAGGTAGGAACAGTTCAAGAGCTTGTTGACAAACTAGATCAAGAGGGGTCAGTCCATGTACATGCAACTATTCAACCTGCATAACCCTCAAGCTTCATCTCCACATTTTCACAGAACCACAGAATCAACTAGGTTGGAAAAGACCTTTGAGATCATAAAGCAACATAAGCAACCATGCATTTGAAAGAGATAGCCAGCCAGCAGCCACACTGTTTTCAGGCCTGCCTCGCTCAACTAGGAAGATAATATGGGGGTATGTATCCGCTGTGTGAAGTGGCATATTCTAGCCAATGGATGCTTTTATTTGGTCCTGCTTTGTTAGAAACAAGCACAGTTTGCATTTTCAGACAGTAAGCACCATCTTCAGCCATCTCTTAGCTGTACTTGTGTTATCCCATGGAAAGAACAGTTAGACGGTTTTTCAACAGAGAACTGACAGCTCCCAACCTAGTCTTAAGCCACTGGAATAAGGTATCTCAAGAAAAACACAGTTTATGCTAATATTTTCTCCTGTTTAATGACTTGAATGAGGCCTTTTCATCTGAACAGAGCACACAGTCATGCTACAAGTAAGGCAGGTATATGCTGTATCATCACACTTGCATTAAAAAAAACCAACTGAACAAGACACCAGCAAAACCAGATTTTCTGTAGGCAGAAGAGGGAAGGAGGGTGACAAAAGTTATTGCTCTCTGAAGAAAACTGGAGCACAAAAATGCTTAATATGTCTCAGCTAAATTTGAAAAGGAAAATGCAATAGCTTTGCATCCCATGGACTGTATTTTTCATCCACTTTGTATTTCCCAGGAAAGTCAGTTGGACTCTTTCCACAGACTTCACAGAGAGCTGGATCAAAGTTGTTCAGCCAAAACAATAGCTTTCCCATTTGTCCCAGTTCACTAAAACATTTAGGCATGCCAATGCCACGAGGGAAAGAAAAGGACTACTTGACAGAGATGAGTGCTTTCCCCCACACGAATACAATTTCTGAAGACTAAGGCAACCATGCTTCAGCCATTACTGGTACATTTGCTGCATCTTTCCTTAAGATCAAAATCCTCCTGCTTTACTCCTAAAAAGGTGCTAAAAGGCGATGAAATACCTTAATCAAGTTTTCAGAATTTTGCATTGCAGTTGGCAAACAAAGGAAATAACACAGTGGAATAGCCAGTGACACAGAAGATAAAGTATTACATTACTTTGCTTATTATATTAACATAGCTATTCCTATGAAGACTGCAGGAACATTGGGGAATTACAGCTTCACATCCCTACTTATCTCTTACCCCCTCTCATAAAGAGATGGTCATTTCTTGGATTATAAAATGGCAGCCTAAATAACTTCCATAAGTTTCAGGGCAGCTTACTGAAATACAAATCTACAGAACACAAAAGAATAAGAAAACAGCATAGAGAAAGGATAAAGTAATGGATTTTATTCTCTTTTCCAAACTCCAGAAATATATATGTGGGACAGAAATCTCAGTCCACACACTGACAAAAGCCCTGATGGGGCTGTCACTGTCAGCATCAACTAGAACGGCCTTCAGCCACCACATGCTGACTGAGAGCTAACAAATCCCTCTTAGCCCTGTGTATAGGGGTGAGATAGCTTCCCAAACCACTCACATTTAGTACATTTCACGTGCGCCTGAAAACGTGACCCAGATACTTGCATTTCCATTCTATCTCTTAATAAAATTAAAAAGGAAAAACTATGAATATTTAAGCCTTGCCTCGTCTTTATACAGCTGAATGAAGTCCTAGACTGGGGGGGGGGGGGGTTTCTCCATCGTGTGACTATTAACATACCATAATTTTAAGCAATAGAATTACATACAGATAGCATGGTTCTTCTTCACAGCTGAATTTGATCCCCGTTGTGATATTTTAATAACAAGGTAAAACCAGCATGCACATAATAGCAGGCTGATCAGAGTTTAAAAATAAGTCTTCTCTTCAAAAGTAATAGCAGCAGCACATTCTCTTCTCTGCTGTTGCTTTCGGAAATGACTTTATTTGGGTACCAACTGTCAGATTCATGGAAACATTTTGAAGCATGAGAATGTTGAAATACTTTCTATAACAGTGATCATAGCTGCCATGCAGATGACAGCAAATAACTTTTCAAGAGAAGTAAAAGACAGAAAAAGACACTTTATAAATCTTTGTCACATATTACCTACATATCTCATTCCTCCTAGGTAAGGTAAAATATAGTTGATATGAGGTTTTATACATACATTTTCTCCTTTTATCTAAAGTACACATAAAATATTAAAATACTCTCTGACACTGAACTATAGCTATAACAATCGAAGTATCATCTATGTACAATGGTAACTATGTTAATCATATATTTTACAATACTAAGAAGCAGTAAGAAAGCTCAATAGTTTTCTAAAACTGCTCAAAATGATTACTAAGAAAAATCTAAAGTTTGAGAAATATTATATTAGAAGAATACCACTGCCATTAAAAAAAACCCCCACAATTATATTTTAAGAAATTCAGCATGACTTTTAAAAGTAAGAGAGCATTTCCACTTTTAAGATACATTCTGTTAGGAAACACATTGGAACAAGTTGGTAAAATTATTTCTGGACATATGGCTGGTTTTATTTAGAGAATTCAGAAAGATTTTTACCACTTCTTCACAGATACTTACACACCCCTCCTCCTTCTCGCCTTTCCCCAGATCACAGCGATCACTGAAAGGCTTTGCATTAGAGCTTCCCAGGAAGTCACAGGAAGTCTTTCATGTCTCCTTCACAATTGAAGTTGCTCATTCCTTTAACATAATTCCCCACTAATCTCATTGTGGCTTCTTATACATAAGAGGTGGCAACAGACTTTGTCCAGCATCCACTAAAGCCTATCTAAACTCACGCACAGTAAGGACACTTTAATACTTATTACATATTAAACACACTTATTAGCAAGTTTGATGCCTTCCATTTACAAACACTTTTAGAGCTATTTACATCCTGATTCATAGATTTCACTTGCACAATGAGGCTCATGCTCAAGTAGCACAAAAGAAACAATCCGAGCTCAGTGTCATGAGGGATGAGTGATGTTTACAACATGATGTAATATCCCCATGATGCACAGCAATATCCAATCTCTGCTAGTCTATGGCATCACCTCAACAAGGAAAGAAATGCATCAAAGAATCACATCCACAAAACCTTGAAAAAATAGTAATTTTCAAATACTCAAATTTGGAAATATAAGCACAAGTAAAAAAGTGCAATGTCTTGGTAAAAAGCACTTTACCCTCTAACAACTATTAGATGACAAAATCATAATGAACTAGACAGACAATTTGCTAGGAAAGCCAGCTAGAACTGATTCTTCAGACACAAAAACAAAGCAGTTAAGCAAAAACCCTAGAAGCATGAAAATTGTGCTTCAACAATATGGAAGTGCAGAGGGTCTGATATTAAAAGAGAGTTCTCTTTCCAGAGTGACTAATTTACCCCCATGCTTATGATTGGCAACAGCAGCCTTTCCCTTACAACAAACACATAGAAGTGAGATGTCAAATGACCATGACCAGCAAGAAAAACCTAAGGATTGTCAAGGTCTTACTAAAACTTCCCTCGTAAAAGTAAGGGAAGGTAGCTGTGTCTCATTTTAAAATATCCTTCACAGGCTCTCACCAGGTTCTTTGGACTCCAGTCCTGGCCTCATCTACAATTACATTAGAGCACTTGTTAAGAGTCCAGACACCACCTTTTCTACTGTGACCCTGTCCATCTTTCATAAAATTCTCTTAAGACTTTTCCTATCCCAGCTGTGTGTAAATGAATTAATATTTGAATAATTTAGAGGAAAACTAAAATAATGCTCAACAAATATGAAGATCTCCATCCCAATTTGTTGGTGATTCAAAAACAATTTCATCTTTACAATGAGGTTTCACTTACAATTCTTTCAATTCTTTTTCCCTGGATTTGTTAATTTTTATGTTTAAACACATACTATTAATTACAAATCCCCCCCTTCCCCCACTGCAAAAGCAGATTTTTGGTTTGGAGGTTTGAGTTGAGAGTCGTTGGGGGGTTTTTTTGGCTACTACTTGCTAACATTTTTCTCTTCCTTTAAAATGTCACCATTAAAAAAAGGAACCAGATTTTTATAAAGACAAAAGAGGCAAAGCTTTTAATTTCCTATCAGATGCATCTAGTTTGAATAAGCACATTCCTTTATAGAACATCAACCCGAATGAATAATTATTCCCCTCTCATTCGACAAAACTAAAAGGGTTGGCTGGCTTATGTATATATATATATATATATATGAAATTTTTTAGTGCAGGGACATAAATCTCCCACATATCCTTTACATCCAAGTGACAAATCTTTGCTTTTTTTACTTCACTATGTCTGGGAGCTCTGAATTCTATTTATACACGGGAATAAAACTGTTCTTCATTTCCTACCCTAAGGCCTCCTCTTGACAGATCTCCATTATAGCTTTTCCTCTGAAAAACTGGATGCCTTTTATCATTTATCCTTGTCCATGTTCCCAAGTATCAGTCTTTATATAACATCATGTATTTTCACTCAGCTGCATTCCATTAGCCACTACAAACCTCTCTGTATATGTGCCCACAATGCTGAGACAGCATTCACAGCAAAGCTAATTGAGACAAGGGAGAGTTACACTTTTAGTTCCAGTCTAGTGGTTCTGATCTGGATACTTTTCTCAGCCAAAGAAATAGGATAAGAAATACATAGGAAGGCAGAAGAGGGCAGGGAAGAGTGGGGGAAAGCATGCTCCAGGCCAAGTCACAGGATTAGAAAAGTACTCAGACTGGAAAGGAGCTCTGGAGGCCATCTGGTCTGAACTCCTGCACAAAGCAAAGCTAACTTCAAAGCCAGGCCACACTGCTCAGGTCCTGCCAGGCTGTGTCCCAAGCCTCCAAGGGCACCCCAACCTCCCCTGACCACCCCCTTCTCCAAGCCCAGACACACCGGTGCTGTGTGGCACCCTCCAGTCGCAAGGAACTGAAGAGTATCTGAAGAAGGCACCTGAAGAGTCTTCTGACATCACGGCACTCTACATGTTACATTTTTGTGATTAATGGCTGTGGAAATTACAGGTAGCAAGTACAATGGCTACAGGACTGCTTAACATTCATCTGAAGCAGAAGCAGAGGAGGATTTCTAGACACCCAAAGAAGCAATTCCCCATGACCTTTGATTAAAATGCTGAAATGTACAAATATTCTGCACTATTCCTCTGCTGTAGATATTCCTTGGAGGCTGTCAAAGATTTAAAAGCATCAACCAACCCACCCCATCTTTTCTAGTAGGAAAATATCTTAATTTCTAAATCCAGAGTGAGTAAAATTGGACAGAGAGCTGACAGGACACTACTGATGCGGTCTTAGAAGCTGTAAGAGTTTCCACATATCCATAGCATTCACTACTCTTTTTTTAATAGTATGGAAAGGAATAGAAGGATGAAGTTCACCAAAATGTGTTTATGGTAAGGCCTATGGATCCTGCAGTGGCTTTACTGGAGCAGTCACCCTCAGAGAGAGCATTTTCAAAGGCTCCCTTTAAAATTTCTGACTATTAGCATCACTTCTAATAAAACTGCACAGATTTGCCATCAGTGTGACCTGCAAATATCTAGATTGATAGAACTGACTGTCATCTCATATGATAATAGTTGGGTCCTCAATCATTTCCCCAGTGTTTATTCATACAAAGAAAATTTATTCCTGTGACCTTTGCTTCCTAAAATTAAGCAGAATAAATGGAGGAATTATTCTGTAATTGAAACCCACAGCATGACTATTGTCAGTTCAACTCCAGAGATTTTTACCTTTAATCCACACCTCATAAAACCTGTAACGAACATTAGAATTAAATACACCAGGCAATAATAATAATAGGGTACTGCTTAAAAAGGCCAGTGATGTTATCTATTCTGTCAGTGCCATAAACAATGCACAAGAGAATAATCTGATAATAATGAATTCATGACCAGTGTTCATGTTTTTCAACTTCCTTTGAATGAAAATTTTGTGGTAAAAAAAAAGACTGAATTACTAATTCTTATTTGAACACCAGCAGGCAAAAAGGACAAGTGAGACACGTAAAGCATTTATAATGTGACTGCCACTACTGTATTAGAAATTAATCTGACACTTCTGAGGAAAAAAATATTTTAAGAAAAAGATGCTCGTGGAATATTTTTTCAGTTTTCTTTCCCTTGTGGACTGTAGACAAGAAAACAGGAGTCTTCAGGTAAACATATCAACCCTTTATAGTCTCCCACCACCACCTCCTGAAGTGTAATTAACTGCTGTGTTTTTTCAAACATCAGCTTATCTCCCACTACACACACAGCTTTCTAATATGTATTATCAAGCACCTTTTATTTTTTTTCCCCGTTTAGCCAAGCCTCAGTTATGAAAGAAGAAAAATCAGAAAATCCATTCTAGGGCAACATTAAGAAAATGTTGCTTCCTGATCTGAATTTTAAGTATGTTTCTAGATAAATAACTGATGCAGCAATAAACGTAATTCAAATCAACTGTTCATTAATAATGTATGGCACCTATAGATAATTATGTCACCACCATTTGCAAGGCTTTGGAGTCATTTGAATTTTGAGACTCAGGTCTCAAAAACAAGGAGTCTTTGCCCAATGGGTCCCTGAGTCATGACCTTTCAGATGACCTAGACTACACCTTTTCTTACACTCAGCATCCCAAAGGAGACAAAAAGGGCTTTGAGTCTCCCATGCTGGGTTTTACTAGAATAAAAGGTACGGCCTTTTGAAACAGAACTCCTCTATGCTGTGTAAAATAAAATAACAGTAAGAGAGACTTTCAAATCCCTCTCCTCCTCTGCCCAGCCTGCCTTTTCCAGAAGGACCCTTTTGTCCATGCTTACACTTTCTCTGAGGTTTCTTGCCCCCCTCGGTCTCCCCCACCAGGCTCTCTTGAGACCCAAAGGCACCACATACAAAGTCACCCCAGCTGCTTCCCATGTGTTTCCTCCTTGCTGTTCCCAGGAATTACTATCCTCCTGCACATTTATTTCTCCCCTTGGGAACAAGTCATCATCCTCCTTCCAGAGCCTTCATCGAAGCTGGCACACAGCAGGCAGGACAAGACAAACGGGCAGCTGCCTTCTTCCCTGCAGCCCCACCACAAGCAAGAGAGCCAACAAAGGAATTAAATAGCAATATAGCCCACAACACTTTAATAGAGACTTATTCTAGCAGTGAATGATCTAACTAAGACTACAGGACTTTAGATTTAATATGTTGTTCTAACATTCATTGCCAGTTTTTAAAAGCCCATCCTCATTCCTACGACTGCAACTCCCCCCACCCCCGCCACACATCCAGCCTCTCAGGCAGCCCACAAAGCCTGAGTGAAGCAGGCATCCAGGCCAATCATTTAAGTACTTAACAAACCTCCATATTTCAAGATATATTTAACATGCCCACTCTGATACTTGTTTTGCTGGATTCTCTTCTCTATTTTCACTTTTTTCCCCCTCTCTTTTTCTTCAAAGTGTTTCTTGCACATCTGGGTCTGGTACCTGGCAAATTCACAGGGTGGACCTTCATACTGATTTATTCCTTGTAAAAGCAAGAGTGGTGTATTATAAAGTTTTCTACAAAAGCCACAAGAATCTCAATAGCCTATAATCTTGCCCAGGATCTCCAAAGCTTCCTGTCTAAAATTTAAATTTGCAGGAAGTAAGGACGTGGATGGTAGCCAGTTGATGTATACAGATATGTGCTAAAACGTAGATTCAACTTGCATATCTGATACCAGTTTCCCCCATGATTTTCCACAAGCTTCCATTTATATCTTCAAGTCTGTACACTTAAGATATTGGTATTCCCCTGCATCCTGCAGAGATTCTAGATAAGCTTTCTGAAGGACTATGCTAAAGCACAGACAGGAAAAATATCCATGAAAAAACCTCCAAAACAAGGAGTTGGGTTTGTGGTTTTTTTTTTTTTTTGGTTTTGTTTTTTTTTTTTTTTTTTTTTTTTTTTTTACTCATAAACAGAATAAGTTTCTCAATGTTATTGATATGATACAAAAGCTGTAGAAGAGGTCTGCATGAAGAAAAACAAAATAACAAAAATCAGTATTTGAACCATAATATCTGAAGTGGTCAGAAAACAGTTGACAACATCCTCATTTCCAGACCTCAGGATTCCACTCTTCATACACAATATTGAACATGGTACAATCTGGACAGCAGCAAACTCTTAAAGAAATCTACTGTGCTGCAGCAAACTTCACATTTGAAGATTCATAAATAATTGATTTTAAAAGATTGTCTCCAAGCCCAAATTTTAACAGTAGCACATACACAAGTCAGGAAGTTCAAAGTCATTTTCAAGTGCAAAGTTACCTTAAAGCGCAACTATAAATCAAAATTAGAGACATACAGATAAAATCCTGACCCCAGACCTCTACAAAGTACAATACATTCCTATTTGCTAATAAAACAGAAAAATACTTGCATGCCAATGACAGCCAAGCTGTGTAAATGCTCTGTTTTCTTTAACATGGAGGGTATTACCATTTTTACACAACTAGAAGCAGAAAGACTAACAATACATAATGGCCAAGTCCTGCATTTAACTGGTGCTAAATATTCACTGTTTTTCTGATACCCTGCAATCTAAATTAATTCTTTAGAAAATCACTTTCGCCATCTGCATAGGATAAAACTAATCTTACTCAACAATTATTAAATCTTAAAATATGAAACTAAATTCAAAACCAAACAAAATAGAAAAGTGTGAAACTACTAAATTGAGGTTTAAATTCATTACAGAAATAAGCATCATAAAAGTCCAGTGCATGTACTTCACATTTTTCTTCCAGCTTAATTTTAAGTAACTCCATAATATTAAACTCTTTTTTCCTTTAACACCAGAACTATTAATCTTGCCAATGGTTTTGGCACTGTTATCACTATCAGTTCATTTGAAGTCAGACTTGCACCTGGCTTCTGATTGCTGGCACCCATTTACAAGTTTAAATCAATTAAACCTATTAGCATGTTCTCTGTGATGCACTTTAATTTTTATAGTTATGCATTATTAATGTAATCATCTCAGCAAGTCCTATATCATATAAAGAGAAAAAAATTGGAAAGATTCAAGCTATAGGAATTTAAGTAGCTCAGAAGTTATTGTGCCATATATTACTTTAATATTAAAACAGAAATTTGGTGAGTAAACACTGTAACTTTTATATAATTGACTCACTCTAGGAGAAACATGAATAAAGCTAACAAAATTAGCAGACAACACAACTGCAAGGGGGGCAATCTAAGTAAATAAATTATTGTACATGAATAGATCATCAGATTTTTATTGTTACCAGATTTCTGTACTAAAACAAAAGTAGTCCTTCTCCAAAACCAAGCATGAACAGTGCATATAACAGAGGCTCAAGTTGTAATATGGTATCTGTATTTGACAACTGATAAGTACATCACCCAGAAAAAGGTGAGGATGATTGCTGCTGAAATCCCCTTAATGGACTCATTCCCTAAGAAAAAAAAAGGGAATAGCTTTTAATTCAAAAGAAAATTTTCAAAATAAAACAAGTACTGAGTGTCATTCAAATGATGGTGTTGGAATCCCAAAAACAGTGTTTGAAAGTTTGCTCAGTGCTAAGGATTTTGTCCAAGAGTTTGTGCTTTGAAAAGAAAGCTACACAATAAATTGTTGGCAAGGACAAAACCTCCTATTTCTCTAATATATGCTTCTGTTAAAATCAGCCAACTGAAACAACATTTCTTTCCTTTTTCTCCTTATTTACTTATGGGTACATCTTTCAACTATTACAGAACCTCAGTTCTTCCCATCATACTGAAGAGATTTTTTTTTAGCTATCTCCCTTATATAACCTCTCCAACTAATGATCACCTGTAAGTAATCCCATTTTAAATAAAGGTCAAAATTTGATGTCTGCTGGGGTAAGCATAGCTGCAGAAAATGAAACTAAAACATGGGATATAATAATACTCCAGACATCAAATCATTCTTAAAATGGGTTTTCACTATTAGAATTAATTAGCTTTAGAGTTTTATATGTCATTGCTGGTTAAACTTTGTGTTAATGGGCTTCAGTTCAACAAGCAAGACCTCTTTGGAAATGCCAGTTCATGAAATACAGTTGTTTATCATACCTCTGGAGCATTAAGAGGGGCACACCATCTGATAGCTGTAGCACAGAAAGCAAATGCTATTTCATGCTTCACAGCATCAACTAATCATAGCAGAGGCTGTGACAGACCTGCTTATGGCTGCATCACCTGCCTGGACTGGCATATTCTGGGACTAGCCTCAGCTGAAGCCTGTGCTAAGAGCTCTGTAATAGGACCCAAATGGGATTGTTGAGGACCCAGGACAGCAATCCTGATGGCTCCCATCCTACAGACCCGCAGCACAGCTGAAGAGCTACAGTTTGGCACATTTGGGCTAATAGGAAGAAATCCACTGCTCCAGAGAGGCCAAGGACCCTCACCTTCCTCTAGAGGCACTGGGAAACGAGCATGATCAACATCAGGCAATACAATGCTTACAGAGCACACACTGTTTTCTGTCAGCTTGAAAGGCAGGCTGAGGCACACGAGACACTGTCCTGTATGACCTCTAGCTCATGTAATTCATCACCACTATGGAACAGGAAAAACAGTGCTTTTAGAAAAAAAATGAATGCTCGTAATTCTTGAAAGTCAGACTCATCACATTTTACCCAGTGCTGCCAACCCTGCATTTTTATTTTAATCCCAGGATCTGTGATGGGTTTTAGCAAGTCTCATAGACAGACAAACTACAGGTATGGAAGTGAAAGCTCCTACATCATCCTGTAAGGACAAGTTTGTCAACGTGTTCTAATTACCAGATGTCACACGCAACTATTGAAGAAGAGTTCATCAAAATTCACAGTATGAATTGTTTTAGGGGCAAAATCCAACAGCAGATGTTCACAGAATAAAAACCACTGCAACTATAAGGCAAACCAGTGTGACCTGACAGCTTCAAACAGCCTTTAACTTTGTGAGATCTCTGACTCCAGTTACATTTGATTCAGTGTATCAGTATCTACTGTAAGTTTCTGTTAGTATGTCTAAAGAACTCAAAGATATTTTTGCTTCTGATCTACTTACCATTTGGGGGTAACCAATTGCACAAGTATTAGTTTCTAAAAGTTCAGAATAAAAATCAGAGGAGATTTTGGTTCAACAGCTTAGCCTTGAGTCTCATATGATTCTCAGATCATTTCAATAGATAATGTTAAATGAGCACAGGTTTAGCCACACAAATAGACTAAAATATAATCATTAAAAAAGGAAAAAAAAAATTTAATCATGTCTCCTTCAATATTCACTGAATTTCAAGGTCAATAATTCAATCACTGAGAAGACATGTACATAGCTAAATGCAACCCAAAGTCAAAATTGTGCAGAATGTATTACATGCACATGGAATATCTGAAAGCCTGGCTCACTCACAGTAGTTCACATGGCTAGAAAAAAACACCCTGAAACTAATCACAGATCCAGTATTGTCTCAGTAGAAAAGAGCAGAATTTTTTTTCATTCTTCTGTGTAATATCTATCGAACCCCACTCCCCCTTCTGGATGTTTTTCCTTTGTTTTGATTTATTCAAGAACATATTACTGAAGAAAGCCAGAAAGGTTAGATGCTTTTTAAAAATAGGAGGTGGAAAAATAAGCCTAATATTATCCCCCTCTCAACCCTCCAATCCTCAATATGTATGTGATATACTGCTTGAATCAGAACATGCAGAGAGGTATTATAAGCCAAACTTGTTGCTCAGTGTAACTTAATACGCACATGCAAAGCGCCTTCTACTGGAATGATGGAAAGAACCGGTGCCTGAAGGTTCATAATTAGCACTGAGAGAACTGAATTTTTTTTATCTCTTACATGCACATGGAAGCATATTTGAACACTAACCGTAGGGAAGAAATTAAAAATTTAAAAGTTCATGGAGAGAGGATAGGGGATATTGGATCTAGAGAGAAGAGGTGAACATCTTGACAAGGAGAGAGAAGGCAGGAAGGAAGAGGACGAAGATTTTATGAGGTATGAGAAAAAGAAAGAAGCAATTAAGAAGGGGTTGAAGGGAAAAGAAAGATTAAAATCACTGGAGACTGTGAAAGGGCAATGCAATGCAGAAACAATGAAGAAGAAATGGAGAGGAAAAAAAATACAAATACTGTGAGAATACCAAGTACTGAAAGACAGAAGAAAGGACAGGTGAGAAAAAATATATGGTGAGATAAGAGAAAACAGTCATAAAAATTCACAACTAGCCCATGCTGACCATGGAGAGAGATTAGGATTCAAAGTGCAGAATTGCAAGAGTAAATATTCATTCAGGTGTATGAGGTGTCAAAGCTGAACTGGGGTACCTCAAATGTGATTCTACAAAGGGTTATTATACTCTTCACATTTTCAGGTACAACACAATTTGACAAATTACTAGCACTCACACTACTGATTACTGCTTAGAATAAAACTTTGCAAAGCAACTATATTCCCACAGCATTCTTGATATTTCTATTGATCCAGAGGTCAGTCTTGCTATAGCTACTTACCTGTGATGTCAGACATTGCTAGGAATGTTTCAAAGACATGTTAGCAGGGATAGGATTCTGGTGATACTTTGGTTGTCCCGGGATATCCTTTATCCTTCACAGGCAGCTCTAAGTTTCCACTAAGCAAAGCCTTTATTTCCAGGGCTAGGCTTTTACTTTGTTTTACTTAAGCATGAACAATACCAGAGTCTCTAGTAAAATTCCACTGCCTCATTACATTACAGTGTATAATATAATGTAAACTTGTGTGTTTATATATATGGATAGATATACGCACACCCCCCAAAGTTAATACACTTTACTATAAAGACCTACTGACATAATGGGAAGGAGAATTTTCAAAAGAAAAGAAAAATAAACATTCTTTATCAATAACATTTTTCAAAACAAACACTTCTGATTTACGATTAAATGGCCCTAAAGGACAAACATTTTAAAGTTCAAAGAAGGAAACTCCTCCTTTTCTACACCACTGGTCCCTGACTATTCTCTAATCCCATCAGCCATCTACCAATCAGTGAATCTGTCAGAAATTATTTCCCAGGTGAACTGTTACTGTCTGTGTATTCTGGGCACAACACACGTTTTCTATTTTTATTGTTTCCTTAGATTTATAGAAGATGTCAGGAATTCTGGAGGGGCCTTTTCTGTGGTGTAGAATCCTGTGCAACACACAGATTCACAATCTTATCAATATCATTGAAACGAACAGAAAATTTCTCAGGGCTCACTAAACAGTCCTATAATGGTCTACAGACCAAATAAAACACCAGGGGAACTTAAACACTCCTATATCCTTTCAAACGATTTTATAAAAATACCTCAATAACCTCCTGCTCTCTTTTTCACCATAACAAAACATTTGTCAATGCTATCAGAAACAGGCTAGATATTGTCCCTCTTAACTAAATCAAGAAAAATGTAAAGTTCTCAAATTACAAAATACAGGGATCTTACTGAAACATGCAGGTTGCCAGAATGGCTCCCAAGCCACTGCTTTAGGCAGACTTTGCTGAAGGCCAGTGGGAAATTGCTGCTCTTACCTAACACATCAGAACAGTGTGATTGCAAGGTGGCAGACACACATGAAGGACCTGAATAAGGTCAACTAGCTAAACACACAGCAGCTTCCAATATTCCGGTTCAGCCAGATGAAAGATGCACAGTCCTTTTTATGGTGGTTATCAAAAAAAAACCTGCTAACCCAAATAAAAAAATGAGGATTCTAGTAGCAGTTTTGTTGCAGGTTTCCCTAAAGTACATCAAGGTTGCCTGAATTTCATTCAGAAGAGTGACCTGTCCTCTTCGGAAATTGATAATACCACCTCCACATTTGCATAGCTCTATCAGTTTTATGTCTGCGCTGTCACAGGTATGTGCTATCCACTGATTTGTGGATAGCTGAAGTCTTTCCTCACTGCACTGCCATTTAGGGATGTGAATTCATATTTTATTATGCTTTAAGCCATCTAAGTACCTACTTTTTTACCTACACATGTTGAGAAAGTGCTGTACAGGGCTTTTTTGGTTTTAAGTCACTTTCATGTTCACTTATAGCAGCTTTGATATTCAGCTATTTTTTTGTGTGTGTTTTATACCTCATTAACATAGAATGCAGACCCCCTAGTGAATAATTAGCTAGGGTAGGATACTTGACTCCCACAGATGCATTCTTAATTTGACATTTAAGTTAATATCTGATTATGGTGGCTTCATTCAAAAGTTAGCAAAAAAAACCCCCAACAATGGGAACCTACACAAGAATATATTCACTGGTAATAAAAAAATCTGTCTGCTAGATATGCTATACAAAAGTGCCAAGTTATTTATGGAATTAATTCTATTGTGCTGCTCAAGAAGAAACAGAACAAGTCTGTGCCCAAAAATAAATCAAGAGGAGAGAAACCTGTTAAAAGGCAGCAAACAACTGTTATTTAAATATTTTTAAATGTGGATGGCAATAGGTAATCCACTTTGCATGAAGAGCAGTTCTGAAGAAGGTATCCCAGGCTGACTTAAGAAGCATTAAGGTGATTATATCACTTGAATGAAGCACCCTTTAGTAAATTCACTTATGTACTGACAATGAATCGCTTCCTACCTTACCAGCACAGCTACAAGGTTTGTAACCTTTCTCAAACTATTGTAATCTACTTATCATAGTCAAAAAGGCCAACATGGTTTATCAGATATCAATTTCCAGCAATAAGTTAAAGGGCATTTTAGATCTTATGCAGTATCCATGACTTCAATATAGCTTTTTCCAATTTCTCTTCAGGAGCCCCACTTCCAGATGAAAAGGCAAGGCTGAAACTGGCCATATGGCTGGGTGTTTAGCTGGTACTTCTCTACAGAATTGTATTTCTACATGTGAAGTCTACAAAGTAGAGTATATAAATTCTGGTTTATTAGCATGAAACAATAATTTCAACATTTGATAAAACCTATCATCTTCATGAAGGATATGCTGCACAGTAGATGAAGATTATCTGACTTCTTAGCCTACCAAAAAATTGAGTTATAAAGGTGTGAAGAATGCTTGCTCAGCCTGCAAGTTTAAGTTGCCTATTTTCTTGTGATTGTTCCCAAACTTTGAATTGACAGGTTGGAAAATCCAACTTTAAAGTCTGGACTCAAACCACAATGACTACATGACACAAATAACTGATCTTACCTAAGCTCAAACAATTCTGACAGTTCAACTTGTGCAGCTGCATTACAATAGATAAGGTATCACCCTATCAGTAATGCTGTCACTTGATAAAGTATTTTATCTGGCACAAAACCCATGAAGCTAGAATAAAACTCAATCATGCTTTCTGACTAATACTAAAGGAATGCAACTGCTTGAATACAGCTGCCACTGAAAGGTTTGAGATACAAGGAAGCAGGCATATTAACTTGTCTTGCAAACTTCCTGATTTTCTTTCCATCATCATATCATGTCCTTCCCTAAAACTATTTATTCAGTACTCTTGGCAGGGCTTAGCAAGAAAACAGCCATTTACTGTACAGGGTTGATTGTTCACTAGGGAAAGCTCAAAAATGGAAGAAGCCTGAAAACACAGAGGCCCTCTAGTAATGAAACATGAACTCCCCTCTTGGACACAGGAACTGTGTTTTCATACAAAAACTAACTGTTAACTGTTTCATCAAGTGTCACTGCCAGTCTTATGTTTACTCAGCTCAAGCACCTGCTTCGGTGATCCAAGCACCCAAAGGCACAGCGTGCCATGGGGTCATGCTCTGTCTTAGCTAAAATGCCTTTCTCACCTATGCAGAAGTACTGGCCCCAGGCTTCATAGTTCCTCACAGATTTCAAATATACCCTTGAAATGTTAATGAAGGTTGGTACTATCTGAAAGCTCAGGTAAGGCAGAAAACAGGAGGGGGAGCTCTCACTGCACCACATAGGAGGAGAAACTGGTCAGGAATGGTTCTTCTGCCTACCAGAGTTCAGGCAACATCTTTTCTGCTTTGGTAGCCTGGTGCTGGTGGGAAGGGTGCATTACTCTTCCAGCTAGATCCTTTTCTTTAAAGCATTTCCCATCTTCTAAAACCACAATTTTTAATTTATGAGTTTTAATCTTTTAACTTACTTTCTTTGCCAGGAGCGAGAAAATAATCATATTCTGCCGTGTGAAAGGCTGCACTTCTCCTACCCTGTGCTTTTTTCTGACTGCTGAGCTAGGAGGCCTGCACATATTTTTAATCTAAAATTCCCCACAACTTTGGTTCCCTCAGTAACTCAGCTATGCTGCACGCATGTATTAACACATCAGCACTTGGCGGCACTGAGAAGCATGCAGCACTACTAGAGTACAAGTGGGGAAGAATCATAGTTGCTTTGGTAACCACTCCTTTGAATTTTCTTGCATTTTTTTTCTTCTTGCCTTTAAATTCTCAGCCATAATTCCACGTGAACTCAGGTGTCTGTATCGATAGTCGTAAGATTTAAGTAAAATATAGTTTACCCAATGTTAAAACCTGAAAACTGCAGTGTTGTTATTTTAAGCATATTCCCATATATATTTAAAATTATTCTAACCCAGGAGTTTTGCCAGGATGAAAAAAACTTGAATGTAAAGATGGCTTCTAGTCTGATGGTTTCACTAGGGAGAGGTACATACAAATACAGAAATACAAAAATATACAAATATAACAACACAAAACCAGCCGTAACTCCAGAGCTGCTTTGGTACTCTCCCAGTATCTCTCCTCACACAACACAGAGATGTGGAACAGGGAGCACCCAGGGTGCTGTCTCCAAGGGGTTCTCCATGTCAGTCCTAATTCCAGTGCTCATCACACTTGCAACAACCAAATTTACTCCTGATCCTAACAATGTGCATTAGAAATGTTGCCAATACATGCATTGCTAAATAAAAGCAATATCTACAACCCTTAAAGGAATACAGGCTCTTTTTATTTTACAGTGATTCATATGTTCAATTTTAATAATTACCTATTTTAAAAATTTTTGACATGAAATTAATCAAGGATCCATTTTTACCAATACCTCCTTTTTCTGTGGAACATCATTATTCCACTTCTGAAAATTTTATTTCAATATACAGGGCAACTAAAGAAAAGCTACTACAAAGAATGAAGATTGCTTTTATAGACTCAACATGGAAGTACTATTTACAACAAATCTGGGCTAAGGATAGTATTGGAAAACTAAAGGTTTCCATAAATTTATGCCTCCAACAGAGAGATTTCTTAGCAAGGGATAAAATCACACAATGATTTTAGAATGCAATACTTAATTTGTATTAAACATGAAACCTGATCTTCTCTTAACGAAATATTGACAGCCAAGAACTAGTCCTGTTAAGGGGCAGGGTGGGGGGGAAGGTAGGAGGACAAGGCAGAACTGGGTGAGAGGGAACCTCCTGAATGCTGCTGGTACTGTAACTGGAAATACAGAGAGATGCCAGACTACTCCAGACGTGCCTCCCTGCTTAGCCAGCAGTTCCTGGGCACAAACAAGCCACAAGAAAACAAAGATCCACATCATCTACTGTAGTTCTAAAGGTTGCACTAACCTTTAAAAACCAGGTTCAGCTACTGTGGATTTGCAGAAAGTACAACTTGAGTTTGTGAACAGGATGGAAGAAAACTGATATCCTGTGATCTTCTGCCCCCCCCAAGAATATGCACCAAGTATCACATAGGGCACATTTGAGTAGAAGGTACACCATTTCCTCTGTCAGTTGACATCACCTACCAAATGACAGACATCACCTTAAATCTTGACTGGGTGACATTCATCTGCATCCCTGTGAAAAGACTAAGTGGAAATCAATGTCCCATACTGGGACCACTTCCAGGCACAGCAGGAAGCAGCCTGAGTAGAGAAAACTTGGATCCTCACAGTTTATTCACAAGGTCAGCCTTGTGGATGAAAATATAGGACCTGGAAGCAGATCCAAATAACCTACATGCATTCAACAAAGTGTATCAAACCTTCTTATAAAACACTAAGGATTACACTCTCTGAAATACTGCAGCTACTGAACAAACTCAGAACCCAGGTCCTACCCCTAAAGAAGGAATTTATTTTTAAACCCTCCCCATTTTACATATCTCTTCTTCTAAAGTAAAATAAAATTTAAAAAAAGAGAAAATGCTTGACAAGTGGAACCAAATGCTCATGGTTCAAGTCTTGCTTTTACTGCCTTGCTATTACAGTAAGACATATCAAAACAGATTAAGGAGGCTAATGCTGAATTATGCAGAAATCAGTAATACAGAATTACAGTGGGAAAACCAAGCAGTCTGTCAAACTGCCTGTAGTTGGAAGTATCTGGGGCATTTGCCAGATAATTTATTTCCACAGAACTATCTATCATCCTAATTTTTTTTAGGATCTCCAAAGTCAGTTATAGAGAGAATGCTTCCACATAAATTTTCATTCACTGAAAAATACCGTAAAGATGTCCAAAACTGTATACAAATTCAGATTAAATGTGGTGAATAATCTTGGGTTAACAAAGAACCGAACACTGAAAGGGATGCCAAAATTCATCTGTTACATTTTACTTTTTTGTGTTGATTTCCCAGCAGCCACTTCCAGAAGTAGAAAAGGAGATGCAGGTCTGCCTTATAATTTCAAGTCTGCAATAACAGGACACACCGTTTCAAATCTAGTGTTTCAACAGCTCTACCTGAAGTATTTAGGGACTTCTTCACCTCCTCTTCTCCATACTAAAAAATCAAAATGCAAAAAAAAGTAGAGGCAAATTACAGGAAACACATGGAGGTAAAACTAATAGGTAGAGCACAACAAGTAGAAACAAACCAGCACAATTTCCATTCATCTGACATTAAAGACTAGCTGTAGCTCCTGAGAGAGCTCTGTACATGGAAGGCCATGGGAAGCAATAGCCAAGTCCTCCTCGTGCCCCTGACCAGACCCTTCCTGTCTCCATCCTGCAGCTCCCACTGCAGGAACCACTGTTCCTGTCACCTTCTGGTTCCAGCCAAACCGTATTTGCTTTCGTCTAACTCAGCTCCTTTTCCTCACTTACAAATCAGCTACCAGAGGTTTCCATTTGAATCATATTTGCATGCAGATACATTTTGCATGACACCCTTGGCCACAGCATTGGCTGTAGGCAGCCAGGTTATGCTTTACAGACTGCATTAGGTTTCTGTAACAAAACAACACATTGGCATTCTTAGGGAGTTTTATCAGAACTACTCCCCAGATGTCTAGATATGTCAGACTTCATGAAGAGGAACAATACCTTCAGCTGTATGACACAGAGTAGCTCTATATGTAGCTCAAGAACAGGAATGATTCTGGTCCACCACATTTTCCTTATATAGTCCAAACAAAGCCAGGTTCCTCCAGAATTCCTTCACTGATTGCTATAGGAGCACAGCTGCTGCATAAATTAGCAAGTTAAGTAAATCAACTGAAGCCAATCTGAATATTTAATCTTGGCATGGAGTTCCAGCATGTGCATATACATACATAAGGTAACTGTCTTCAAGACTTGGTAAAACTGTCATTTTAACAAATAAGCCATCTAATTTTTGATATTAAAATAGAAATTATATTGCTATATTATCAAACTTTCTTCACACTTGTAAAGATGCTTTAGATAACAGCTGCTGTTTTACAGCAAACTGAACATGCTATCACTTAATTCCAGAGGAAAAAAGTATCCACTTTCATTTGTTAAAATAAAACAGAGCTGTCAAACCAAGTTTATCAATTACCTGTGAAATTATAGTACCCTCCCAAAACCTACCCCTGAATCCTCAATTATCTCTTCCTACCCACTTCTCTGCAAGCTGTTGGAAGAATTAATGAATTTAATTAATCTAGTACTTTTTCTGGTTCCCATGCTAACTCCAAGATGATGTACCTGCCTGCAGACACAGGAACCTCCCTGCTGCAGCTGTACCAGGGCCACCTCAGTCTCTGAGCATTAGTAGCTGTCATCTTCCAAGAGCAGAAAAGCAATTGGAGGATTAATGAGGTTTCCAAAAAATTCATGTTGGCAACTACTATAGCACCCCAAAAGGGAAACACAGATCTGATATAGATCTCTGCTAGTTAAAGAGAACACAAAACAATATTTTAGGCTATAGATCACACCCCTGCAATTCAATAAAACATGTTTCAGTTATTTTGTAGTTAATGGAAACAACTGAGAGTAAATTTTGTCTCTAATTACTCCCCAGTGCTTGACCCTACCACTGAAGCCTTTCCCCTAACATTCAGCTGTTAGGCAATGACATAGCAAAGAATCTCTGCACATCAAAGCAGTAACTTCTTGCTTGGATACTTATATATAGACATTAGTTTAATATCTGAATCAGGCTTTATTATGGAAAAAAAATGTATTAATTGACCAACTGTTCTATTTTGTATAATTGTATGAATTACACTATTACACACATGTATTACTTGAAACAAAATAATCTGATTATTCTAGTTAACTACATACATAGTCAGAAATTATCTTACTGAGCTCTCCCTTCTTCAGGCCAACAAACAAGTGTAACACCAAGCAACAACTTCATTTCTCCATGTTAGAGGCTCCCTATCCAGCAAAAGAATACCACCGAAGGAATCACTAAGATCTTTCTGTAAATTTGTACAGAGATGACCTTTACAAAATAAATGTAGAAATATCAAATTCAAGGTCTGCCCTTTTTCCATAATCCATATACCAATAAGGAATGGATGAAACATTTCCCAGTTCTAGGTTTGAGAATGGCCTTTGAATGTTTCAAGTCGGGCAACAGCACTCTCACTTCTCAGAACCTCTCACACTGTAAGGAAAACCGGTTTGTGTTTGGTGAACAGGGGGCAGGAAGCTAAGACACTTGTCAGCTTTCAAGTGTTGGCCAACATGAATCTCAGGACACTACTCAAACTCCAAGAGACAGGAACAACCTTAGGTACAGTTTGTGCTCCCACAGTAACACATCTGTGTTAAGGCAGCAAATGCACAGGCACTTGCAAGCTCTACCCACATCCCCTTCGTACAGACTGAGGGGAATGACTGTAGTTATAACCCTGTAGTCCAAGCGCAATTCCTTCAATCCACCTACACGTATGAATTCCTCCATAAAAGGCGTTGCTTGAACCATGTCTGAAGAGCCCTTTGTGGCCATTGTGAACAAACAGAATGGCTTTTTCCACAAGCCTTTAAATAAACATAAAATAAAAGTAAATTTAGTTAGCAGTCATTTTAATGAACAAACAGGATGGTAAGCATATTAGCAAAATAGGTCACCAGAAGCAGGAAATTAGAAAAAAAAAGCAAAGCTTTGAAAGCCTAAATTAAAAATAAATGAAAAACACAAGTATACATTTTAATTTATAGTAGTTTCTCATTTGTGGTCAAAACAGCAGTAGAGAGTAGAAACTATTTATCTAATCTTAAAAATTAATTAAGAATATGTCAACCCTACCCATATTCCCAGCCCCCAGAAAACCCCATGAAAGCAACAACTACAAGGCAAATTTATTTGAGATGACAACTAGTTAAGAATGTATTCATAAGAATGGTCCGAAGCCCACTGAAGTCCCAAGAATTACTCCCACCTCTTCTTAGATTTCATTCTTGAAGAGGCTTGTGGGAATACCTCAATTACTTTGACCAAATTGCCTTAAGTTAAAGACAATTTCTTCGCAGAAGTACAGATCTAGCAGCTGGAAAACCCAGCCTAGTTGGTTTTGAAGGAAGAGCTAATTTCTTTTCTGCTCAGATAGGGCTATCAAACTTACATCAAGGAAAAAAAAAACCTGCAGACACTCCAGTGCAGTTCTTTAGCATTTAAAATAATTTATACTATGGAATTTGACTGACCAAACTTGGAATAAATTGGCCCTGCAGCTGAGGATTAGCTATCAGCTTCAATGATTAAATACAAAGGAAAATAAAATCTATTTTTTGCTACATGACAGTTTACTAACCTACTGGGATAAAACCCAGTGAAGTATGACCTTTTAGTCATTAAAATTAATGAATGAAACAGACAAAAAATATAGAGATCAGACCTCCTGGGTAGGAAGGTGCAATTTTTGTAGTCATGTTTCAGTTCAGAACCAAAGCACATTTATCCCCTCAGCTAAAAGTACATTTTCAATTTTTGCTAAGACTCTCCTGAAAAATTAAAAAGGCCCATAGCATTAGAGAAACTGTGATGATGAAAAAAGTAGTGACACATAAAACACATTCTAGTTGGCTCACAAGACAGTATGTACTACTGAACTTTACTTTTATAACTTGTTTAATAGCAACTGGATATATTCAACATTTTATTACTAAATACTTCCTATTATCTTTGGTATGTGTTTTATTATTTAATTTTTAACTGAAATCTGTGCATCTGATTCACTTGAAGGACTGTAGAATCTCTTAGTTAAGGCCTCTATTAGACAGAAAAATATTCTCCAAATGATTAATTCTATAAACACACACCTTTCTCCAGTCAATAAAAGCTGCTTGAATTCCACTATGCTCAAATGATCTTCACCAAACACTGCCACAAAACACTAACAACTTGGCACTTTCATTAATGACAATTACTAATAAAAATAAAACTCTTTAGTGAAATATTCAGCCAGATGATGAAGACAGCCCACTTCTATATGGCATAAAATAAACTGAATAGTTATCCAGCTCACAAGGACTTCAAAGAATCATCCATCCCAGAATACAAAGCTATTTGAGCATCTAAAATGAAGAGTTATGCAGTTATGGAGTAGGAGTATACTGCTATTTTTAAAAACATGTTCAGAGATATTTGCACATGCACACAGGTGAGGCTGCAAACACAAATTTCAATTAATTGTACAATCTGTTTTAAGACTGGTTTTGATCAATTATATCTTTGACAACCTGAACTATTTCAACTGAAGTAATCTACCCAGAGTGCCTACTTTAGGATGCATTCATTTAACATGGAACATGATAGTACAGAGGTCCAGGCAATTCTCAGACTTAGCAGTTCTACTACTTAATCCCTGCTAAAACCAATCAAATGAGCTGGTAGTGGTTTGGCTGAGGAACTCTGGCATTTTTAATTTAGTTTTTTTTTTAAATCTAAAGCATGAGAGAGGAGCACTCCATGCATCTAAGGAAGACTTCCTTTGGTTACCCCCTCTTTGCCAACCCAAGGGTTGCAGACAGACGGTTCCTCTGTCTGCAAAGCCTGTCCACACATCTTCCTTTCCCTAGGGTCCCAGAGCATCATCCACACCCACTGGATGGGAGAAGAAGGGTAGAAGCACCTGAGGAACAGGAGAGACGAGAAAATGCTGAGGAGCAGGTAGGATGAGGGATAACTAGAAATACACTCTGAAATCTGTTCTATCCAAGCCATGCTTACCTGGACACTCCTCAGACACAACAAGATACAGATTTTTGGCAAGAAACTTGCATGAATGGGCACACATCCTGCATCCCATGAATGGGATGGACATCTCAGCACCAAGCTGGGAACTGCTGTTTGAGAGGCATAGGTTTCAAAGTAGCCAGGCAGCATCTCTGCTGACTGGACCACACTTTTCTCATCTCTGAAAATCTGCATTGAGTGAAAGGGATCAGTTCATGCATGCTCAAAGACTTCCTAAGAGTTGGCAACTGAATTCTCCAAGCACCTCAGGCACATGTCCTGGCTCCAACATGGCCTCAGCTATACTTGTCTGCAGCAGTCCTGCAGTTGCTCTCAGTAACTCCACAAGAGCACTCTGCAGCCCTGCTGCCCTTAGTACAGTGACAGTGATAGGAAGAAAGCCCTCACTGCCCAAACCATGCTTAGACAGTAACAAATAAATTAAACACTTCCCACAGTTCAAGGTTTACACATACAAAGCCTCAGCTTGCATAAATTGAAACAAGTCTTTGGACTTTAACAAGATTGTAAAAACCTGCATCAACTGAGAATATGTCCCACAAAGATGTATTTTTAAATAGGGTTCTTCAATGGTTTTAGGGGAAGGGGTGGGGTTTTTTAAGTGTTAAAAGTCAATAGCAGACTAGATCAAAATGTCTAAGTTTTTATACATATCATTCTGGTTTTCCATGGTCCTGCCCCCCTTCTCTAATTGGAGTAACATACTTTAAGTAATAACATCTGAAAAGCTGCTGGATGTCTCAAAAGAAGAGCCAGGTTTTCATAAAAGAAAAGTGTCAGGAGACAAAATGTTATTACAAAACGCACTTATCCCAAGTGTCCATCACGTCACAAAGGGACCGGACTTAAATATTTAATGTAATCTAATATGAAGAACAATATTCTACTCTTAATTTCATGAGTATTAATCCCATCATGTTTTCACTCCTTACCTTTTCAAGCATTGTCTGATATCCCTGAAGCATCAGACATCACATGTACACATCTCCTTAGATAACACTTCCTTTCTTTTTTTGCAATGACATAAAAGCTCTGAACCTCCAAGGCAACTTCTAATTTTATCTAAACGTTTAAACAAACTGAATTCTAACTTTCTTCCTTAAAGCTCTGGTAAAGCAACAAAACCACCATCAAGACCACGCAGCTTTAAAAAACAGCAAAGAAAACACAAAAAAAATATGTAATAAAGCCTTAGTTTCTGTTAGCACTCACAAACAAAAAGCTTCATATACCAAGACTTTTCCCAAGTGAAGAGATAAAATTGTGCATCTACTAATTGGACCTTCCCCTCTAACTTTGAGCCAAAACCCAGACAAAACCACAGAGATATACACTAAAGCAGGGGAGGAGGTCTGAGCTCTGCTAGAAGAGAAACAGAACAGAAGGAATGAACAAACACATAAAAATCAGAGAGAACTTCAAAATCTACTGGTGAAAGCAAATATGAATACAACCCCAGCAGGAGCTCACACATTTTCTGGCTCACTCTGCTACACAGGATGCCTGAAGCTGACCTGTAACATGCAAGTCCCAGGCAAGCAAAGCTGGGTCAGTGATGCCAGTGAAGCTCACACTGCACTGCTGGGTGCAGAGGGGGCACCTCTCCACATGTCCAAAGGATCTGTCCAGGAGTACTAAGGTAGGGATAGTTCTTGTGCTCATGTTCCATAACAAAAGGAAGGATCAAAGACAAGGAACTGGAAGGAGGGAAAAAAAAACCCAAACAAGTAAACTAGCCCCCAAACCAAACAAAAAACCCCAACAGAAATACCGAAAACCCCCAAAGCAATCACCTTGTTTGCCTGTTCAGTAAGACAACAGAAGTCAGCTACTAGTCACAGAAGTCACATGTAAATAAGACACTGGAATTCCGGCAACTAAACATAAAATAAGATGACCTATTAGTAAATGATTTGTAGAAAATTTACTAACAACATAGCAGCAATAGCTGTTTTCCCTCAAATACAATTAAGTGAATGAGAAGCCTACAAGAAACCTTGTAAAGCTTACAAAATGATTACAAGACTTGTTTGCCCTAGAAGATGTTTGAATGATCCCACAGCAATTCATTCTTTTTTGTAGAATGTCAGACTAATGTGTCAGTAGAATAGCTGTAGGACAGATTGATAAAAAACGGTAACAAATTTTCAAGGCCAGATGGCTTTCACCCGAGAGATTTGAAGGACCTTGAATGTGAAATTGCCAAAGTATTGTCATAACCAGTGTGCAATATCCCATTTGTACAATCTATCATTTAAATCATCTTCAGTGCTGGAAATTACAGTAAAGAATAGCATCATTAGATAAATGAATACCCATGACATACAGGAGAAGAGCCAACATAGATTTACCAAGAGAACTGATAACAGACAAAAATATTAAAAACTCTTTGAAGGAATTAGCCAGCATGCAAATAAAAGATGATCTCATGGGTTTACAAAATGCCTTTGATCAGGAAGCAGGACAGCAGCCACAAAACCAGCAAGGTTCCACATTACAAGCTATGAAAAACATGACCATCTTGAAATAGGATGAAAGATCAACTTAGAGATTAATATGTGCTTAATGGTAAAAGGAATATGAATGAAAAGCATCTTCAGTAACTCTGAGCAATTCCCAAAAATCTAAACTATGAAGAGCTACAGAAAACTCTCACAGTACTGAGAAATTGGGCAACAAAGTGGCAAGAAAAATTCAAGTGCCAAAATAAGGCACATAACCAAGACTTGCTTTGGCTGTCAAAAGCAATAATAGACTCTAAACTTGTTATTACCATTTCAGGACTGTAGTGTAGATCCATCATCAAATGCACCACTTAAAAAAAAAACTCAACTAAAAAAACTCCACACAACCAAAACCACCACAAACATTACTCAGTTTGGTGGCTTTCCAAAACACAACAGAATATTGGGAAGAATTACAATGAAACCTTCAGCAGGTAATTTTTTATATATATATATATCCTACATGCTCACAGTTTGAATCCTGCATGGAGTTCTGGCGCCTTTAACTTTCATCACAAAAGCCTGAGACTAGAAATAAAGAGGGAGATGACAAATTAATTGAAAAGACTTTTGCATTAGAGGACTATAAAGCAGAACTATTCAGTTTGAACATGGGAGAGAATACAAAATTGATATAAATTTCTGTAAAATCATAAATAATCTAGAAAGGTAAATAGAAAATAATATTTCGTAATTTTATTGAGATATGAAGTGTCAAATAAAATTAAATTAGCAAACAGAAGTTTGATGATAAAAAAAGATTTTTTTTCCAGACAAAAGAAATCCAGTATCATATGTTAAAAGTCTGAAATAGGTCCAAAAAGTTCTTAGGAAAGCTCATTGATTAAAATTCAGCATCCGATAGTGTTCAGGCATGACCTCAGTTCAAAAAGCTTGTCAGCTGAGGAAAAGCTGGATGAGTATACAATAAAAGCATACTTGGGACTGCTGTTGTCCTGCATCTCTTCCTCGCACTGGGGCTTGACTGAACACCATCACCAGAGTGAACAGTATGAAAATGGATCCTAGGTATTACACTGCTGAATGCCTCCTTTAATATTGATAGAAACAGGTTACTTATTGAAAGATGAACCCACTTCACACTGAGGGAGAAGCTAGCCAGCACTTTGAAACACCAAAGACATGCAAGATATGAAAAATCACGCTCTCTTCAGTGCTCAGGCTTTTGTATCTCTGCATGTCCGTAAGGATGGGAACCATCTGAAACAAGTTCAGTTAATGACCATGAGCACATCCACAGGTCTAGAAAACAGGATACATAAAAAGAGAAAAGTGAACAGACATGGTCCATGAACACACAAACTTCAAGTTTTTCTGGGATAAATGTCTTAAGTGACCAGCAGAAATGCTGCCATTCCTGGTCCATTTCAAACAAACCTTCAAATGTTGGTGAGGAGTAACTTAAGCTGATCACATGTGGGAACACAATGGACATATGGCCAGGTCTCTTGCATCCCTATTTCTCTGGATTTAAATCAGTGATGGCTAAGATAATACACTTTAAAGAAATATAGTTCTCAACATTTGGTGCCCCATGCCAAAAGACCTGAGACAAGAGAGATAGCACAGCCTCAGACATAAATATACACTCAAATAAATGATGGAGGGAGAGGGACAGGATTAACATCTTCAATATATATCAACTTTTCCACTCAGTCCACATTTACCATGCTGTCAAGTTACCTGAATGTTATTCTTTAGAAGCAGTAAATATAGAAGTCAATGCAAAACCCTGTAATCTTCCTTTAACTATCTTTTAATATCATGCAATAAATCAAATTAAAACTTCAGCATCACTCCACAGATAGAAATTATGCTTTTTATTTTTGAGATTTAGATTATTAATAGGTAAACCAAAATGCTTTTAAGGGAAAAAAACCAAAACCAACACTTTTTAAATTATGTATGCTGCAAATAAAATTAGAGAAATGTTTTGTACAATTTTTCTAAAATTTGAGTCAAATTCTAGCCCAGGACTGCAGACAAATCAATCCTTGACAGCTCTGTGAATAATTAAACAAACAATTAGCTTTAATAATGAATGATATTTTGATATGGATCTTTAGATTGGACTTGTTCACTGAAGGTCTGTGAAAATTAATGATAGCTGAACTTTGGCCATTTTAGCATAATGGAATTTTAATACTCTTTCCTATTAAAGATACTCAAGCCTATTTTTTGAAAAGGCTTAAGAGGCTTGTCATCCTTTTAAGTTATGAAACACTGGTTATTTCAGAAGGAGGGTGCAATATTTCCTGTAAAATTCAGTCCATTTCTGAGCTCTTCTCCCTCAGAAACTCTGGAAGGCACAGAAAGAATATCATTCAGCTACATACATTTAAGGGAGGAAGTGGGGAAGAAGAAATTACTGCAACATGAGTCACAACAACCCTGCGCAGTGCTACAGGCTGACAGAAGTGTGGTTGAAAAGCAGCCCAGTGGAAAAGAACCTGGGGATGCTGGTTGGCAGCCGGCTGAACATGATCCAGCAGTGTGCCCAGATGGCCAGAAAGGCCAATGGCATCCTGGCCTGTATCAGGAATAGTGTGGCCAGCAGGACCAGGGCAGTGACTCTCCCCACGTACCCTGCACTGGTGAGGCCCACCTTGAGTACCGTGTTCAGTTTGGGGTCCATTACCACAAGAAGAACACTGAGGTGCTGGAGTGTATCCAAAGAAGGGCAACAGAGCTGGGGAAGGGTCTGGAGCACAGGTTTTGTGAGGGACAGATGGGGTGGTTTAGCCTGGAGGAAAGGAGGCTTGCAGGAGGCCTTATCCCTCTCTACAGCTACCTGAAAAGAGTTTGTAGCCAGGTGGGAGTTGGTCTCTTCTCCCAGGTAACAAGCCATAGGACCAGAGGACATAGCCTTAAGGGGAGGTTTAGGTTGGGTATTAAGAAAAATTTCTTCATGGAAAGGGCTGTCAACTATTGGAACAGGCTTGAAACATATAGTAATAGACCAAGAAAACATGATTTATGGAGACTAATTGCTTAATAATCTTGTTGCATATGTTCTTCGTGAACCAGGATGTTCACATCCTGTTACCCTTTCAAGGACATTGCTCATGGTATAGTGATTAAACACTGAAATATAGCCAGAGCAAAGAATACTCACAGAAGATGTTATTGCCATAGCACCATAAATACTATTCTATAACATGAGAGGGAAAACAGGAATCAAAGTATAATAGTATTTAAATTTTGCATCTCCATACCACGGGAGAATTAAAGTTAAGAGCTGTTTCAGACAATGAAAAGCTGTCTGCAAATAGGGGAGTAACTGTGAAGAGGTACCTGTTCAAAGACTCTCCCCTTGAACTGCATTCACTGAACACAAAGGTTTCTTAGACCTGAGCAACACCACAAACTTGAGGAATCATCGGTGTCTGACAGCAAAGGCAGAGTTATAGCTCTACTTTCAAAAGATATTTCAATACTGGTCAGAGGCCGTAATATATTTTAAAATCATTTCCTCAACAGAATCAGTTCATTTGGGAATAATCCAACAGCACTGCAGACAGCATTTACCTTTCCTGCACTTGATCAAAGAATGAAATTCTTGCAGAAGAGCAAGAGAGAGAAGGAAAGAGGGAAATACCATCCTAGCTTAAAACCCACAACTGAAACATGCTTCATAGTTTCTTTCCTCAACAAAATGCTGATAAAAATCAGTTGTCTATAAAAGTGTCAGTATCAAACTATACATCAGAATAGTATTTCCCATCATAAATTCATAAAGTGGGACATAAACATTTATACTACACATTGTCACTGGTTTTGGATACATTCTCTCACTTTTTTCTTCTTTGTGGAAACATGAACACAGCAGCCACCAAGTATTCTACCTCATTTCAGCTGCAGGTGTTAAAATAAATTTTCTATTTGATAAGCAGTTCAAGAGTCCCAGTAATGCTACATCTATTGCCATCTAAGTAGGAAATTACTGTTTAATATTTTCATTATGGTAATAGACAGAGGTTCCAAATCCATCAAGATTTTGTGGCGCTAACAAGGGTCAGGGCTTACAATGCTTAAAGGACGAGATGAGACAAGACACAATAAACACATTGTAATGTGATAATGGGTGACAGAATAAGGTGGCAATGAACAGTATGATTTGCAAAAAATCCATTACCAGACAGAAAAGCAAAAATAATTCAGGGTTATATAAAGAATAACCCTTCTATAGTAGAAAAAGGGGTTGGGCTTTGAATTGATCAACGTTGTTTCTACATTAGCAGTAGAAATAGGAATATCAGAGCACCTAGAAAATCTAGCAAGGATCAAGGGTTTGCCACTGGATTCAGTAAATACTAGAGCAGTAACAAGGAAAGAAGAGGAGCAGGCAAGCTCCTCTTCCCCTGCTCCGCCTGTCCTGGCAGGCTACACATGTTCATTCACATGGGATTCACACGGGTGAGAGCACAATTCAACAGCAGCTCCCACGATTAACAGTCAGTGTTCACAGGCATGGTTGGAGGTATGAGCAATGCATGGGTGTGCCAAAAAGTCTTCAGAAGTCATCTGACCATTTTCACACTTCTGCTCTGATTTATATGTGAGCAGAGGCACTGGGGAATGAAAGACAGGCAGGGGTCATTGTGGGAGTGGGGCTGTGAAGCTACAGTGGGGTAGCTGATCCAAACCTGTTATCCTCTCCAACACAGCCAAGACCCCCTCAGAGCCAGGACGTCCACAGACCCAGCATTTTAGAAGTAAAGAGCTTAAAAGAATAATAAGAAAAATAAAAATTAAGAAATGCAGGGTTTCATCACAGTTGATCTTCATAAGGGTGGCAAGAGGAAAACCCACCTTTGACTTTTTTTGGTGAGTTCAAGGAACACGTCAGTAGAAAGAAGGACCTACAAGTGCAAATTTGCAGCTTCATTGAGGATTATTACTTCCCGTTAACTGCATAGAAGTTGCCCTACATAGGGCTCTGTTATCGTCACCATTTTGCCTCGAGAAGTATATATTCATTAAAGTACGTAAAGAGAGAGGAAGAGTAAGATCAGCAGACATATATAATGTGCATGATCTTGCATGATGTACTGGTAAATCAGGCTTATGCATGGAAAGATGAACTCAGCCATCATATGCACTTGTGAAACAGTCAAAAAACAGATGTGGAAGCTTGAAACCCAATTATTATCTACCTGAGCATGGAATAAAGCTGTGCCAGGTTCTCAAGCTGCAGGCTCAAAGCAGTCAAATATTTAATGCTGAACTTTTTCTCTGAAACACTGAGACAAGAGGATCAGAGGTGCTGCAAGCTCCAGGTCTTAAAAGTGCTTCTCTTTTACAGTTAACATTGGCAATTTAATTTCACTACTATATAGGTACATATTTGCATAAAGCAGTTTTGGGGCAAAAAGATTTCTAAACTGCTAAAGCATAATCCTGTAAGGTGCTGACCTTAGCCGACAGGTTTCACAAACTGGGGTTTGTGTATTGAATGCAGATTTTTGTAGACCCAGTCTGATTATCACTTCTGCTGATCACAAAGCAAGCCCTCTGCCTCTGCAAGGGGAGTGATGTTTTATTAGTTTAGACCCCAAAGTGGAACCAAGTTGTATCTCCAGGATGAGACATTCTCCCCACCATGGTGCCCTGAGTCAGAGCACTCATCCTTCTTCCTGTCAGCAGAGCTTTAGGGCTGTATCACGAAGCAGCAAATCCCAATACAGGATTTGTAGTGTGAAGCAGGTGGTGTTGAGTATATTATATCCATGGTACACATACAGTGCATGGGGAAGTGACTATTTCCAAATAGCTCCATGGACTGAACACACACTGGCGGTTGGAACACTTAGTTTCATCTGGATGTAAGCGTTCCAATACTGCTCTAAGAACCAAAATGGAAATACTGATTTCAAAAGTGTACCCATAATTCAAGCTCAAACACTAATATAAACAAAAACTGAACATGGAGCTCACCATACTTAGGCAACCAACACAGGTCAGATGATCAAAAGGCCTATCTCCTGCTCTTTACAACTTCCTTACTTTTTGATTTGTGAAGCATTAGGTAATTTAATGAGAGAACAGGAGAACCTGTCCACTGCTCAAACCAGTAGGTGCTCAGAGCATGCCTACATTCCAAATCCAGGAAAGGGCCATGAAACAAATATTCTTTTAATGAGTTCATCTTATCCAAATACACCAGATCTGATAGCTTAAATTTCTTCCCTAGTCTGACAACAAGGGCATATCTGTTTGGGAAGAGAGAGCAACAGCATGCAGATCAGAACATCACAAGAAGCAATGCCATTTCCCAAGTGTGTGGTACATGGCACCTCCATCTTGAGTCACCCTGTATTTAAGTTCATGCTAATTTGCATCTGTGGATCTCTATATGGAACAATCTATATGCCACCTGCTCTGTGACTACATATGCAGCAGAAGACATGGGGACATATTCCCAAGCACGAATCATCTTTTCACACCGAGATAGCAAAAAGAAGCTCTTATCCTGCCAGACTGCACCAGCCAAAACCCTACTCCAGGAAATTTCCTGCTAGCATACATCTGCCAGTGCCAAACCTTGGTCTCAGCTTTTTTCTGCCCTGCACTGGGAGCAACATGCTTGGAATGAACAAAGAACATATTGGTTCTCTGCTCTATGGCAGAAATTTTTTACTGAAAGATCCTACTCCAGTGACCTAGAGCTATTTGAAGAGTTAAAGTTGCAACTAACTCCCACTGCGTAAAAACTGGCTCTTGCCAGAGAAGATCTGTACTTTTAGCAGTATCCCCCATTAAAAAGTGACAATTTTAGCCATTGAAGATATTGGCTGAAGTGCTGCCTGACTCTGAGGGGCAACACTTACAACCTCAAATGCTTTCTACTATCCAGAGGGTTTCAAAGAGAAGCAGTGAAATGTAGATTGGACACAGCTCTGCCAATTAACATAGAGCAGATAAAGTTTTTAGGGCAAAATGAAATGCTTTGTCCTCTCCCATCCTTGGGCTGCAGTCTATCTCTTTCAGTACACAGAGTGAAAAAGGATTTGGCTTTCTTATTATATGTAAAATTCTACCAAGCATCTTGAAAAACTGTGAAAAAATGCACAATTAAATACTGTTACTTTAATGCCATCAACAAGATGCTATTTTTGAGAGCATGTGTGATATGACGTAATTCTGTGCTATGCTGAATTTTAATACTGCTTTATAAGTTCTGCACAGATTGAAATTTCTTGGAGTCTAAGAAAGTAAAGACTGTGCTTTCAGTGAAATGCCTCAGAGAATTTTCTTTGTGACTCATGTGGGACATCTGGGCTCCAATTTTTATATGCAACTAGGTAGCTTTCTCTTTATCCTGCTGTAAAGATTGGCTGGGAGAGAGGAGTATTGAAAAAGTCTAACTTGTCCCAAGTCCAGCTGTATTGCAGGGTAGCCCAAAAATGGCCACGTGGCTAACTCTAGTCTGACCAAGAATAGTGGAAAGTTATGATTTACATTCTCCTAGGGGCAGGGACACAGAAATGTTCTATCTGATGGGATTAACAGGCCCCAGCTGGAGCAGCACACAGACAAATACCTGTGATTTTATATGTTCATGCAGTCCAGCACACAACAGAGGTGGTCCACAAAAACCAGCCTTCTAGAACTGAGCTGTATGAAAAGTTGGATATCATCTTTGTAGACCATGCCTGTCTTTCATCACCAGTGAGTATAAAGGACACGTACATTCCATCATGATGTCCAAATCCATAGTTTGCAAGCAATACTACTCAGAGGTCTCAGACATTATTTGCCCTGACAAATTAAAATAACATCAGAGTAACATGCTTGTCAAGAAGATCTGACTATGAAGCTGTGCTCCACAGTAGAATACTGCAGAGGACAGTATTCTCCTCAGTACTGCAGCTCAGAATAGGTAACCCACATATCACTGCCCCACCACTGGAGAGTGGGACAAGGACTCTGTTGGCACAAAGTCACCACATCAGTAACACATCAATAATTTCTGAGCAATTACAGCCTTTGCAGCATCCTGCCTCTCTAACATCACTATTATGGAGGTACAGCATGAGTTATAGTAGCCCTGGAATCCAGATCTAAGAGATGATTCATGAAGAAAACATAGAAACCAGATTATAATTGCTGAGCATGAAAATAAGACAACCTGATTTATAAGCAAAGTACAGCTGGCAGTTTTGGCATCCTTGTTTTCTGCATCACCTTTGTAAAATTCTTTTTTTTCCCCTTTTACTTCCTGGTGTTGTTTTTTGAGTTTTGTGAGGGTTTAGGGTTGTTTTGTAATCAAAACACCATTTACTGAGACACCAAAGGCAAAACAAAACAGAACTTGGGCAGAACTGTGTGAGGGAGAGGTTTTGTATTCATGGATTGGCCAGGCATAAACCAGACTCTAAAAATAAGGTGGGCAACTATTTTTTCAGAGGTAATAAGGCTTGAAGAGATTAAAAGACTGCACATGAAATCTCTATAAAAGCAGTGAAAATATTGTTTCACTGCTATCAGTAATTCATCATCATCCATAATTGACCATCATTGGCATCAGTCAGGGTATCACATGAAACACTAAATATGTGATAGGATAAATATGTGATAGGAAACATTATGTGCTAGGATATGGACACTGTATTCATCTTATACAGTATCATGCTGCAGAGTCATTTAGTTGCTCTAATATTTGTAGTGCAGCTAGACTATACTTCCAGTTGCAACCTTAGCTATGAAACATGCATGAAAAATGTGATTCCCAGAGCATCCCAATCCTTCAGTGTTTAAGGCTCAACACCAAACAGCATGCCTGCTCCAACACAGCTGCTCAGACCAGCAGTTAAGGAGAGAATGGCCATGTTTGCCAGATGACAAACTTTACTCAGGACCTGTATGAACATAGCAACTTAAAACCATGCCCTGGTAAAATCTAGGACTGCCACCTTCCTTGTGGGAATAGCAAGTTAGCAAAAATTTGAAGAAATAGGTACTTCTCTAAAGCAGACCCACACATGAGTATGTACTGAATGTGGAGAAGAAAAACAAGGAAAATATAAGTTTAAATAATTATATGATTTTAAAAAATTAGAAAAATCACACAGCAGAGACTCAAAAAAAGACAGATGTGAGAAAGACTTGACAAGAAACAGACAAGGTAAGAACAGTCAGCTACAGGAAAGAGGAGAGCAATCTGCAGAAACCAGACTTTCAAAATAAAGTTCTAGAGAGAAGATCTTAAAGGATCCTGGCCCAGTTTCTAAAGAGCCCTTCAGAGAGGTGAGGATGGAATTAAGAACTAGTACTTTCTAAAATGAGAAGGGCTGAGCTTTTTGCAAGGAACACATCTGGTTGCTGTCCTCACTGAGTAATCCTAAGGAGATGCCCTGTCAGCACTCTGTATTCTAGATCCTCTTCTCAAGATAGTTACAAGTTTGAAGAAGCAAGTAGTGGTCACACATTCTCAAGTTCTACAAAGATGGTTCAAAACAGGGAAACTTACAAAGAAAGTTACTGCAGATTAGAAGTTTGATGCTCAAAAGACCAACAACTATCTCTGCACATACTAACCAGCATTTGGTGTGGGCTAGAGACTCGACTTCATTTAGCCTGCAGGGAAACATGGTTAAACAAAGTACAGCTGTCCTGTGCTATCAGGTAAGTACACAAGTTGCACTTCACAGGTTTCTGCAAACCAGCTGCACTACAATAACCTCAGCTACAACCTGAACCATAAACTCTTGCTTGAGTATCTGCAGCCAGAGACAGAACCTTGTGTGTGTTCAACCTGAGAAAGCCCAGAAATACCTATTCAAGTTCAGTGGGATCTATGTGCAGAAGCTGAATGAATGACCCAGGTTGTTGGAACTGTTACCTTCCTACTTGCTGTATTTATCATTGGTACAATAATGGGGAATGTTCCATAAAGGAAATATCTCTGCATTTTTCTGAGCAACACACCAGAGTAGTTTTCCACTATCAATCTTTACTTCTCTATCATCCTTTGCCTTCTATCCTTACGTAAAACTACAACTTTCACACTAAAAGATTTAAAAAAAAAAAAAAAAATCACCTAAATGTAAACAAAGCATTTACTGCACCAAATCTAAAAAGATTAAGCTACATTATATGCAATTATTTCAAACATTAGAAAACTAATTAAAAACTTTATCTACAAACCCAGTTTGACATTCCAGTGACTTATGCACCACATCAACTTACACTTTGGTGAAGGAAGGGGCAGCTTGGTAGCAGATAGCTGTACAGTCTAAACCATAAACCTTAATTTAAAAACCTGAACTCTCCCATTCAGTGCAATGGGGCACTCAGGCCCCAACAGAATTCAGAAATGCCTTCACATTGGGCAGTAGCTTCCAAAGCTAAATGACATTAAAATCTGAAAAGGCAAAATCAAGTTAAAATTCATACCATTATTCTGTCAGTGAATTACCTCATTTTTATAAGAATTGTTTGAAATCCACAGAAAATATTGAAGTTTTCTGCAAGTAAATTTTGGTTCCCTCCAGGATAGATGGTAACTGAGCAAGCAATCTGAAATTTTAAGTTCGTAATTTAGATAGAAGGAAATTACACGCTTTCTTGTTGGATATAGCCCAAAAATATATTGAATGTTTAAACTTGAGCATGTACTTAAATATCTCACTCAACTTCATCACTGAAGAATTAGTTTTTCTACCCAGTCTCCTAATTATTTTGTGCTTCTTTCAAAATCAAGTTTTAAAAATATCAGAAGGAAACCTTAGCATTCTACTCATGTTTAATTCTTCCCTCTACCTTTGCTAGTCATTAGCAAAAATGTTTCAGCCTGCATTACTAATATAGAGAGAAAAATTCAAGACCTCTTTGCTAGGGCTGGAGGTCTGATTGCATCTATATGACATTTTTCTCCTACCCCTCCTCATAAACCTGATTTCAGTTATTTTATAGGGAACATACATACACCCTGAATTAGCAGATTTCCAGATTCTGTTGTTACAGTTTTAAATGACAATTTGTTTGGTCAAATTCCATGACTGACAGTTGACCCATAGCCCTTCTGTAAAATGCAGTCAACAAAGCAATGTTTTGGTGGTAGCGAGGTGGGAGTCGGACTCTTCTCCCAGGCAACCAGCAACAGGACAAGAAGACACAACCACAAACTGCACCAGGGGAGGTTCAGGTTGGACACCAGGAAGAATTTCTTCGCAGAAAGGGTTGCCAAGTGTTGGAACACACTGTCCAGGGAGTTGTCCATCACTGGACACCATCCCTGGAAGCACTCAAGGAACAAGTGGACATGCTATGGTTCAGTTGACAAAGAAGTCATTGGAAAAATGTTGGACTCAGTGATCTGGGGATTTTTTTGAACCTAAATGATTCTGCGATTAGAATAATATAAACAGGAAATAAAGTGGTTTACATATTCATGCTACTATTGAGATTTTTGTTGTCATTTCTATGCTTTTTAAATAACATTGCTGTTGAAATAAAACAGGAATTACATTGACAACAAGTCAGGCAATGCAGCCTAGGAAACTACCAGTAAATAGTTATGCCTTGTTCAAAAGTCAGAGTGATTAAGAGGCAGGCTACTCCTGGATGGATTTGTACTGTTCCATGTACTGTTTTAACCAAGACAAAATAAAAAGTCATCAATAAGTAGTTTTTGATACAACTTATTCTGTAGAAACAATGTAGAATAATATTACCTGCTGTTAGGATACTTTGAAATTAAATCAGATGATACAAGAAACCTGCTCTTGGTGTATATGTGCACAGGGAGACTATATGCATGCCCATGTACAAATTATTCCCAGCAAGCCACTTTCAGCTCAAACAATTACTGAACTAAGTATTCTCCAGCTAGGTATTCACATCTATATATAGGTTTTCTAGCAGCAACATTATGTAGTTAATAATAAAGAAGGCCAGCACTAAAACTGAAAATCTTATTAAAGGTTTATTATTAGTGAAAACTGCTGTTCTACAAAAATTAAGTTCTCATAATGTAAATTAACAACTAAGGCCACCAAAATTCCACACTGTTATCAGAGGCAAGGTAATTGCTCTGGCTAGGATCTATCCAAGATTAAAACATCTATACTTAAGGGACTCTGAAAAGCATTCAAGCTCCCAGTATAGTCACTAGTCAAGGCAATGAATTTAAAGTGTCTGCTTCAGGGAAAGTCAAATCACCCTCTAGGAGCCTGTAGCCTGTCCCGACATGAAGCCCACTGCGGGTCACCTTACCATCAGTGTTTCACATCATTTAAAGTGCCCAAGGGATGACAGATACCAGATGGGGCTGATGGAAGGCTCACATGCCTATGGACTAACAGCTGAAGGCTGTAAGGGGCTCCCAGTGTTAGGCACATGGGGTGCCCATTTGGGAACTTCCTAGCTCTTCACCAATACAACGGGAGGTAGACACCCTATTCTTATGTAAGAACTAATGAAAAATGCTTAAAATTCAGGTACCAGTCTCAGGTTGCAATTACAAGATACATTAGCAAATAAGGAAAAGGGAAAGGAGGCGGTGGTTGCTTGGTACACAAAACCAAACAATATTCTCTCTTTATCAGCTTACACTGCTTCTCCCACCTTTCCTTCTGGCCAGCATCCAGAGATGTGCACCAGCTGCCAAGTAGGAGAATAATAACAAATTGAATTCAAATCCCATGGAAATGTAATCTACTTCCCACGCAGACAATAGAAAAATACAGCCCCAACCACTATATATTTAAATAACAAAGGATTAGATAGTACAGTATTTTTCAACTCGAAGAGTTGGGGGGTTTAAAGAAAGGAGCAGAAAACACTTTGGTGGCATATTTACTATGCATTGTTCATAAGCATGCCTAGGAGCTTTACACTTTGTAATCCAGTTGAAAAATGTTGATAAATCTTAGTTAAAAAATAGCCTAGGGTATAATGATTATAGAGCTCAGTGTAGTTCAAGGTTTACTTCTGAGAGATTATTCCAGCAACCAACCCTCAAAATTTCTGTAGCTTCACTGTAGAAAAACACCTTAAAACCTCTACCTATAAACCTGCACTCAAGTCAGAAAATGTATCTACAACCTACCAGTGACACTGTAATCTTATAAGTTCTTATCTTATTGCCATGCTAAATTTTATTATCAGCTTCATTTGCAGTTTCATTTAGATAGCTGATTTGTGGCTATATCTTGTCTCTCAATGCTCATGAGAAATAGGATTTTGAAGTACATTCCAACAAGATTTATTTCTTCATCTTGTGATTTTTACCTCTGCTTCCTCTAATTTTTAGTACCTTTGTGTGAAAGTGAGCCAGAAATTTGCCTGGTTTTTGTAGTTAATGGAATACAGGCAGTGACTGACAGTGCTCACATTCCTCCAGGAGTGGCCACTGAATCTCTCCTGTGGCTGTCATCAAGGGATCTGAAAAACAACCGAATATGTATTTAAAATGTGACACCTGAAGAGGAAAAGGAAGGTCTGGCTGCAGCTCAGGAAAGCAATTGCTTCTGTGGATGTCACTTCTCTTCAAAGCCTTCAGGTACCCAGGGAGTCTCTTGTCCAAGAGCCCTTCAGACAAGCAAGAACTGTGGAACTGCACTGCCCCACATTCATAAATCTCTCATCACACACACTGCGGGAAATTTCAATCAATCAGAGGATGCTACTGTCTTCCTAGGACTCTCCTGTGGGTTTCTTCTCAGGAAAGGATTAATTTGGCAAAACAAAACCACATTTATATAACAAAAAATGTGTCCCTTTTTTCTTTCAACACTTCAAGAAGGGGAAGGTAAATGCAAACCTCATTTTGAGAAAAGCAAAAGAGTAGGTTTGCATTCAACATTGCCCACATTCAAACATGCCTGATGAAAACTTTGAGATAGAAGTTGAATATAGCTTTAAAACTTTCTGGAAAATATTCTCTAAAAGCATTCCAGAAAACATAATGAGAATCATGACCAACATTACCAGCAAAATAAAAATGAACTTAAAAACAGCAAAACTGAGGAATAAATTATTAAAGGAAAAAAAGAAGAAGCAATCCAGTCACAACTGCTACAAATTTCAAGCATGAAAAGCATAGGGACGCTGACTTTTAAAAAAATATCAAAACAAGTAGTTCTGTCTGGCAACAAATTCTACACCATATTACATAGAACAGACTTGCTTTTCGCTTGCTTGAGATTTTACTGCTGTGTAGATTCCATGCATCTCCCCTTGAAAACAGTGAAATACCTGCTCCTTATTTACTTCCCCCAAGGTAGAACATGAGCACAGAAAACAGCTAGATCTGCAGTACCACACTGCACATTCAGTTGGGCAAAACAGCCCTCTCTTGGGAGCTACAAAAGGGAAGCAATGCATGCTTCCTCAGTGGCATTTGTAATTCTTGCTGATGACAGGATGGTGCTCAAACCCAGGGGGACCACTGACAGCACAGCACAGCCCCTCATTCCTAACTCATCCAATTGTCTCATCTTTAACCTACAGTTAGTCTACTCTGTGCTTTAACCTCAGATATTCCGTTTCCATTTCCAGTTCCTTAAATGCAAGGAAGTACTTTACATCCTCTTAACAATAACTAAATGCTCTCCTGCTGCCCAGGAACAAATAACAGGATAGAGGTGAGAGAGGACCAAAAGACAGGAAGTATTCTTGAGCTCTGTCTCAGCCACAGAGAAGCAGCTACAGAGAGGTCTCATTCAGCCAGTCCTTCCTGGCTTGGAAAATGTTGCATGAAGATGCAATTTTAATAATTTTCTGAACATCAACATGATTCAGTTGTGTTCAGAATCAATGGTGGAAATGGCCATTCTGATGAAACTGAAATTTCAAGGATTCCTTTTAAGAATTTTGATTAACAAATAGAAGTAGAACAACAAAAAATATTTTGAGTTCTATGATTTTTTCTTTCTGAAAAGCCATGCTTCATTCAAAGACATATCATTTAGAATGTTATTTCTTATTATATGGAACAATTAGAGGAGTCAAAAGCCAAATACAATGTTTTGATTTCCTTAAAATAGCACTTCAATGAAGCTAAAGTAATGTGTTCTGAAAAAATCAGTTTTATGGACAAATTAATGTTTGTTTTCATTCTCATTCAAAAGAAAATTCAGCGTTGGCATTTCATTGAAAACAAGCAATGCCAAGTTTCAACCAGCTGTAATATTGTAACTGTGAAAACAGATTCCAGAGGTTCATAATCAGATTTGAGCTACTGTTAAAAATTACACCCACACCCCAAGCAACCCTCCCTCAGAAAATGGCAAAAAGATATATGACTTCACAGAAATTTTAAAAAGGAAAAAAAAAAAAAAAACAACAAAAAAAACACCACTTCAGGAAGTGAACAGCCTCTCAGCAATACTCCTATGGGAGGTCTAACATGGGCAAATCAGCTCACTTTTCATACACTTGCTCTGAGAAATGGGAGAGTTGCTTTTGCTATATTTTCCATATAAGCCTCTTTCCCTCAGAGATCTTTTGAGACATATAGGAGTCATAGATGATTTCTACTCAAAACTTTAATATTCAGAAATGTTTCAAGCAACTTAAGACATGATTATGCAATGTAACTCTCTTCTAACAGAGGGTTGAAAAATAGTTTTTCCCATTAATGATGCCTAAAATTGTTTACATTTATATCACATATCAAGCTAATTCATACAAATATGATGTAAACCTTTCCAGGAAAGACACATGCATACCTTATTGCACTCTAAACACTGTATTCAAGCACTCGTTCTGAGATTTTGATTTTACAAGGCCCAAGTCCATTATATCACAGCATAAGTGGCAATCATAACACTGCACCTACATCCAGCAAAAATCAGTTTGTTTTTTCTTTTAATCAGTTCAGCAGTCACTACCACCTTTCTTCAGTGTTGAAATTTGAGTAATTTTTGTTGTTTGAAGAAGATTAAATCTTCTGTTGGACAGAGCCATGAAATTGTCTATGAAGTACCTGTTTCATCAGCTACTGGTATGCTCAAAGATTACCTGATGAGCTGTGGTGGTGAATGACCAGAAATCACACATACTGTGGTTTATCACTGGATAGAAAAGAAAGAAGAGAAATGTATAAAATTTTCATCTTGTGACTGAAGACACTAAAATATATCAAAATCAATTGTAAAATCAAAGTTATAGAATAGTTAAGATTGGAAAATACTGACAAGATCACTGAGTACAGCCTTTGACCAAGCATCACCATGCCAACTAAACCATAGCACTAAGTGCCATGTCCACTTGTTTCTCAAACACTTCCAGGCACAGTTACTCCACCACCTCTCTGGGCAGCCTGTTCCAATGCTTAACAACCCTTTCAGTGAAAAAAATTTTCCTGATGTGGAACCTGAACCTCCCCTGACCCAGCCTGAGGCCATTTCCTCTTGTCCTGTTGCTGGTTGCCTGGGAGAAGAGACCAATCCCCACTTGGCTACGACCTCCTTTCAGGTATTTGGAGAGAGCACAGTGACTGGCTGCCATCAGGATGTAGCTCCATTCACCAGCTCTCTCTGGGCCCAGCCACCCAGACAGTTTTAACCCAGCAAAGAGCACACCTGTCCAAGACAAGGGCTGCCAGCTTCTCCAAGGAGAACACTGTGGGAGACAGTTTTGAAAGCTTTTCTGAAGTCCAGGTAGATACCATTTACAGCCTTTCCCTCATCCGCTAGGTGGGTTACCCAGTCTCAAAAGAAAATCAGGTTGGTCAAAAAGGACCTGCCATTCTTTTTTCCTTCCCTTTCCTAAGGGACTCTCCAAATGAGTGTCCTCAACAGGCTGAAGTCCACCCTCTGAAAGTCCAGAGGTTTTGTTGACCCCCTTCATTACTTCACCAAGAATCAAAAACTATCATTTTGTGGTGGCTGTGCCCAAGACTACCTCTGACTACCACATCTCCCACCAGCCCCCTGTTCATAAACAGAAGGTCCAGCAAGGCACTGCCCTGCTAGGCTCTTACCAGCTATGACAGGAATTTATCTTCCATGCACTCCAGAAACCTCCTAGACTGCATCCTCTCCACTGTGCCAAGTTTCCAGCAGACATCCATCAAGATAAAGCGTCCCACAAGCCCAAAACATCAGAAAACATCAGCCAGTCGCTTATAGCATACTTCATCTACCTCTTCATCCTGGTTGTGTGGTCTGTGACAGACCCCCACCAGGATGTTGGCCTTCTCCTTGATTCTTACATAAGTAAGGCACTCAACCTTATCAACACTGTCCTTGTGGACCCTATAGTCAAAACACTCCCTAATATACAGAGCCACTCCACTGACTCTCCTTCCTCACCTATCCCTTCTGAAGATCTTATAACCATCCAAAATCATACTAGCAAGTGCTATCTGGAAATTCTCCACCAAGACACTCCCATCTAGTGTACAATACAAAATAGAAGAAAACACATTAGCCTTAAACCACATACAAAATGAGAAAAGTTTGTGCAAGAAGCTTGTGTTAAGCCCAGAAATTACTTCTGTAGCCTAGACAAAACCTGTGTCACAGGATCGCCAAAAAAAAAAAAAAAAAGAGAGAACACAAGAGGGCTATTTTTGTCTTAGCACTGTGGCCCACAACCCAGGCATGAAGGAGGCAAAACCCATAAGGATCATTGCAGAGCCTCCTCCAACGGAGCCAGGGCATCTCTGACCTGTACTCAAACTCAGCAGCCTGATGCACCACAGCCAATATTTTTGAGCGGTTCCTCTGAGTGAGGGGCCCAGAGAAGAAGCAATAGGGCTCTACAGTGTCCAAATTCCTGCATCAGGACTGCATTATCAGAGAAGCAGCTGAGCCAATTCCACCAACAGACTCTGCTCCCTGATGAGCACCAACACGTGTGAAAAACAGTCTGAATTCTGCCTGCGGATGACTTTCACTTTGAGGCCTCACTAAAGTGCTAAACTGAAATAGCAAAACACGTGATCCCCCTGGACCCATTCACCTGAGGGCTCAGGCACCTGCAGAAGCAAACACAGATTTCACTCTGGGACCTTAAACCTGCAATGCTCCAAAGACACATTTATCTCAGATTTTTCCTGCCCTCCCATGGGCAATAGAGGAGAGGAAAAATTACACTAAGAAGTATTTAAACTAGGAAGAAGAAATAAGGCTGTTTTTAAATTTTCTGTCTTTTGAGTGTAAGATTTCTGACAAGAATTTTTCCATTTTCTTTCTGCCTTTCTACACAGAGAAAACAAGCAGATATATCCTTAACCACCCAGCAAGCATTCACTGTTACAGATTTCAAAGAACCTGAAGTTTCTTGCTCCAAATTCAGTAAGGGTGAGTAAAGGGGAAAAACACATAGAACTGTCATGACTTACATCATGTATATCATGTGTTCAGAATAAACTTATACACAATAGAACAAGTTTTTAGCAGTGATAAAAAGCACAAAAATAAGCACTTTTCACACTGTAATGTGTACAGGTATCAAGTGATAATGAAAAGCTATTTAGAGTATGTCAGAACTGGCACTCCACCAGAATAGAAGCAAGCTCCCTGCTAAGACAGGGAGTTTTACAAATGCACAGTCTACCTGCTGTTTTTTTCAGTGCTGCTTTATCTTCAGGAAGAATAAAGCTTATTAGACAGCTTAATAAATACACCAATTGTTATTAATTTTCTCTGTCTCGTTTGTTTTCTTCTTTGCCTCTGTTTCGTGAGTTCTTTTACTCAGAGTTGTTCTTCAGAGTTAGATGTTTATTATTTTCTTCTCTATGGTACAGCTGCACAGGATGTGCTTCTTAGTTAACAAGATGGAAAACGGCTCAGAGTTCTAACTTCCAAGGTCTTTTAAGGTCCAAATTACCCAATTATGGAATGCCAACTAATTTATTTTTACTTATAGTCCAATAACTAAACATTCATGTTCCACACCGTGGGTTTTTTCAACTAATACCAAACTTCCCAGATTTGTGGAGAAGAAGGAAGAAAGAAGAGCAAACCCACACCCAAAATCCTCCATCTTGTTACACACACACATATATATATATATATCACAATATCCCATAAACCTAAATCTTCTAAACCCAGGGTTCCAACAAATTATCACATGGGAGATACTCTAGAGTGAAATCCAAGCAGATAGTCTTATGAAATTTCTGATCACATCTACATCATGCCTGGAAATAAGCACATAGGCTTCCATTGGAAGCTAGATTAAAAGCACCACCTACAATACGAAGTAGAGCTCTTCATGACTAGCTTGATACATTTTAAAGTTAATTTGCATCCAGCTATAGTTTTACTTCTGTGCCCACCATCCCACCTCTCCTGGAACCCCATGACACTCAATGAAAAGCAGAGCAGGAGCCTACTCTTCCAGATGTTCCCGGCTGGCAGAGTGACACTTCATGCAAGTCAGAGCAGCCTTCTGAGAGCTTGGGCTGGCCCGGGGGTTTACAGCTGAAGTTATCAGACAACACGTCTTTTTAAAAGTACACGACGAGCATTTGGCAGAGCCACATTTGCTGCCTTCATAAACTTAGCCCTGTATCTGGATCTGCAGAATCACATTACCAGCTGACTCTCCATGCTCTTAGCTTACTTGCTGCAGAACAAAAGCTGTCTCGAGGGTTTCAGGACCAAAGCAAAACAGATGCTAGGAAGTCTTGTCAAATAAATGGAGCTGGAAGCAAGACAACATAATCTGAGCGACACCAAATACTATTTTTTTCTCATATTATTTGCTATCTATAATTACAAAAGTAAAAATAGCTTAAAAACACCCCTATACTTCCACTTCAAAAGGAGAATTCGGGATCTCATAGTCAAAGAGAAAAAAAAAATACAAAGGCATAAATTGAATATATCCTAAAGTACCAGAAATCTAAAAAACAACAACAACCAAACAACAAAAAACAACCACCAAAATAATAAAAAAAAAGCCCCAGCAAACACAAAAACAGCAACCAAAAAAAAAAAAGACAAAGCAAAACCAAACAAATAAACCAAAACTCCCTCCAACCTTGCTATTCTTTCAAAAGCTTGGCAGTTTTTACTCAGCCATGTGATTTCTGCTTTTCCTTTGCCACCAATCACACTCCCCAGACATGGTAACTCTTCACTGCCTCTGCAAAGGTTTTCTGTGTAGAAAAACAGCTTACCTAGCATCTTATTTTTCCACATACCAACAAATGAGACCTTCAGTTGACTGCACCCCTTGAAAGGCAGCAGTCTAAGTAACAGATAATTCATGGGCTGAAAGCACTTGCATCACCACCCCTATAGGCAGCCTATCACCTTAAGAGATCACTTTGAATTATCCTTAAGGTTTCCAGGGTGGTTAAGTTTGACCTGTAGTTTAAAAAAATCACATATATTAAGCAACCAGTTTCTGCTAGTTCATTTCATCCTCATTTATGACATTTTAGCTCTATTTCCTTTCTCTCAGGCATGTACATTATGCCAACACACACAATTATTATTACCTGGGTACTGTTTTCTGGGTTTCTACCTTAAAGGGAGGTATAAAGTGCCAAGGCTGTCACTATAATTCAGTTCCAAACTTCAACCTGTCAAATTTCAGAATGCTACCACTGCACCTTGAAGGTGCGTTGGCACAGTGACTGCAGTTGTCTTTGACAATATAAAGAAGAAAAATGTTACCTTAAAGGGGCAGCATTTTCATTTTCAAGTTTAAATGACAATTCATCTTAATTGGTATACAAAAATTTGGAGACTGGAGTTTCCAGTTTATATAGTGTCAAATTTCTTTTTTTTCCCCTCAATAGTCATTTGCATTGTGATAAAAATTCTCTTACCCCTGAAGCTTTAGATTATCCTGCAACCAGAAGAATGTGACTGTGAAAATTTATTCAAAGTAAGCATGATCTTTTGTACAGCTACACAGCCACTGTTTATTAACATTTTGTCGTGAGTTTTACCATTCTAACTTACATTTTAATGCTTTTTCTGCAGAATGGAGGCAAAAAATATACTCAAACACCATAAAAAACATACTCTTATGAAATCTCTTTGAAAATATGTTGTGTTTTTCAACTGCTTTGCAATGCATAGTATTCCTGATTTATGTGTCCCACCGTAAATCAGAATATTACTGTCACATAAAGTTGGATAAATATATCTGTAATTACACAAAGAAAAAAAAAGCCATCACAGCACTAACAAAGATCAGCAAACTCACACTAACCACATAAGCCTTCTCTATCAGCACTAGCTACAGATTAAAATAAAAAGCTATTGCAATAGCCCACCAAAGAGCATATAGGTATTTTCACTGATTCCCCCTGGGAAAAAAATACAGCGAAGTCAGGGTGGGTTGGGGAAGGATGGTAGGAGCTAGCATTAAGAAGACTATCCAGACAGATTTGTACTCTACCTGTCACAAACACTCACTAACTCTCCCCACACCAGCTGGAGTAGTTGCTACACACCCTGTGCCTGGGCACAACACTAGAGCAGAGTCCACCACAGTCCTTCAGGGGCTCAGTGCAAGCACATCCGCACACGAAATGGCACAAATTACAGCAGCAAGAGCAACTTCCAGTTCATAAACACAGACTAAGAGAGTGCATTAGTTATTAGATAGTTATAATGACACAGAGAAACCTTTCTACCTCTGACCAGAGAGACACTCTTACCTGCAGTGGATGAATCCCAGGCTCCCGCAGCCCCAGCTGCCCACCTTCAGAAGGAAAGTCACGGACAACATGAGCACAGAATTTGTGCTGACAGTCTCCTGACCTGCCTTTCTAAAGAGGTGCCCTCCCTCTACTACAATAGCAGATACCTCAGACGCACCACACAGGCTCCAGACAGAGTAACCTGGCTGCCAAGCTCCTCTGTTCTTGGTGCTGAGCGACTAACATGTGCATCAAGATCTTATCCATTACTGAGAGCAATGAATACCACCCTACAGCTCCCTCTGGTTTACTGAGGAGCTGCCAGGTGGTCCCAGTCAGACCAATAAAAGTAGCAGCAATTAGCAGCTAATTCCTGCACATGGCATCTAAGACAGGGCGTTCCTTATCTGCATTGATGACAGGCTGAGGGTGAGGTGGGGAACGGGAAGAAGAAATTACAACAGTAGTTTGGATTAATGAGGCAACACACATCCTGCAACTTAATGGGAACAGTAACAGGGTTCAATTAGAGAAAAGTCTGCAGCCTCATTACTACCACCAGTTTTCACTTACCACACTGGTTCAGACAACCCATGCGGCAAGAGGCAAAGGAAAAGGAATAATGGATAAATGGTAACAGGAAACTTTCTTAAAATACTTTTCACACTGGAGGTCATCATTCTGGCAAGTTTTATGTTTCAGGAAGAAACATAAATACAGACATCACAGTTCTGAAAGGGTTGATATGAGAACAAACCCAAAGTCAGACATGTTTTCTTTCTGCCTTCTTCCAGCCAGGAACCACCTGCTTGCAGACTGATCTAAAAGTGGCAGTATTAACTCACTCTTTAACAGTTAATCAAGATTGACAGCTTCTGCACGCAAATGTTAACAAATCACATGGGCGCGCTCCTACCGAAGGTCAGATGAGCATACCTTCCTTGGCAAACCAAAAGGGCCTTCTACAGCTCCTTGATCATGAAAGTTTTCTGATTTAAAGTTTTGAGACCGGGGACCATATTCTTGTCCCAACCAGATGACAATTTAGCCCAGTATTGTGATTCCAATAGTGACCCTCATTCTCATCTCATTTGTCTGGAGAGTCAACCGGAATTTTTATTTTATTTCCCCCCAGATTAATCTTTTTCATTCTGTCTTCTTCACATAATTAGGGACAGCTATAAGGGTGTAGTGTTTTGGGGTTTTTTTGTGATGGACCTCTACAGCAGATGCCTGAAGAAGGAATGTAGGACAAAAGGAAAATAGAGAATTTCTCCTTTAGCAGCTCCTGGCAATAGTTTAATGACCTTTTGAGCTTGAGGCTGCATCCAGGGCATGTTGCTTAATAATAACCAATGCACCTTTCTCTCAGCATAAGGGATTTAATCAGTTTCTCTGGCATTAACCAAGCAGTTCTGCCTTCTCTTAATAAGGCAATTTAATTATATTCAAAGTATATAGTAAAGAAAGATGGCCAGAATGACCGGTTAAGATTCAGGGCTGAGATTCAGAAAATCTGATTTCTTCTCTTTTGTCTCTGAGTAAGTCCAAAGGAAGGGTGAGGTTTTTTATAAAAATCAGGCATTTGACTCACTTTTGCAAAAGGAAGATTTCCTGTTTCATTTCACTGAGATTCAATTCACCTTTAATAAGGAGAATAAAGCTTCTTTTTCAGTCCTCATTTAAATTGTAAGACTCTAAGAGCAGGGTTCATCTTTACTGTGCATTTAGTATCGTAGTTTATGGAGGCCAGTCTTGGTGGCTACAATTTATAATAGCACTATCGATATTTAAAGTCTTGGGAGATCCAAAATAAGCAATCTACAGCTCTTCAGAAAATATTTTATAGCTCCAAGGTGGAATTTTTTTTATAAAATCCAGGAAGTCAGAGAAACAAATGCCAATAAAAATCGTATGGAGCCTCACTCCCTTAGACAAGTGAACTTCCCAGCTTCAGCAGGTAATGTAAAGCAAGGAACGAGGATTGCTATTTGCTGTTTGACAAGTTCAGTTCGTACATGAGGCTATCACCTTTCTTCTGCACATCCCATTCCTTGAGAGTAAAGTCATTGCCACCTCCTGCACTTGGTACAGCAAGGAGAAGGTTACAAGTCTGCTTGAAGATCAGATCTAATGGAGAACTTCTGTTTAGGTTGGTTTGCTTTCCAAAGACTTGGCCTACAATCAGTCGGGACGGAGAAGAAGCAGGACCATCCTTGGCTGGCAGCCTGCAGTTTCACTTGGCTAAGTCTAACATGAACCTACAGTCCTCAGCAACCACCCTCATCCTCACAGCTGCCAAATACAGAAGTCGTCCCCTGTCTTTATTCCCCTTGGCCATTACTTTCACTCCCTACATGGTCTTCCCATTTTTAGCTGTTCATTACTGAACACAGACTTGTGATGAATCAGATCAGAGAATGGGGCTTTTTTCCCCAGCTGGTTCATGAAGCTGACACACAACCACTGGTGCTAGCAAAGGAAGGCAGCTGGTAGGGACAGAAATAAACAGGGAAATGTTACAAATTTTAATTTCTATTAGTGCTTGGTGTGAGGCAAAGCTGTTGTCAAGTGTGTTCAGACAACATCTCAAGTATATGAAATTTTGGGGTTGTATAAAAAGAAAAAAGAAGAAATTGCTAATATCAGGTTATAATTTTTAGATCTTCAAGAAGTGCCCAATTGCTATAAGGAATAGATAATTTAACCTCTCTGTATTTGAGTATGTTGTTTCAACAGTTCATCAGCAACAGGAAACACCTATTTATTTTATAGTGAAATATGATACAAAGGATATAAAACCCACCTGATTAGTTCAAAAGGCTTCTTTATAACATGTTTTAGAGAGATTGAAACACCTACTTGAGTTCACATATTACCATTTGCTCATACCTTGTACATTTGTGTGGCAGCTGCTAATCACAATCCTTTACAAGATAAATTATCAATTTCTGCTATTCACACAATATTTCTGTGTTCTAATTTTTCTTCTGCTTTTGATTTTAAGAACCAGGTGTTGCCCTACAAAGGAAAAAACCCAGCCTGGATAAGATGAAAACCAGAAAAAATACCAGAAAAATACACAGTCTCTGTCAGATCCCACCTTTGCATGTGGGATTTGGAACTATCTGAGCAGTGAGAGCAGTTAAGTAGGTTTTAGCTTTTTGAGTCTGCAATGTCCAGCCAGTCAGATGTCACTGTATTTGAGATATGCCATTTGAAATATTCCCATCAAATATGGTGCACAAAGGGCATGACCAAAATAGGTTTGTATGACCTTACCTTGCATTACCTCTTCAACCTTTGCATGCCTCTAAGATGAATATTCAATAAAGGAGAAACACAAAGAACAGATATAAAGCTTTGAAAAGCTTCACTACTAGTCAACAAATTAATGGAGTTTTAGACTAAAATGTGTGGTGGCTTCATACTGCTATCCTTTCCCAGATAAATTAGCTGTTTCTGCTCTTCACACAATTCCATGTTCTAATTTGCTCATGAAAGATGTTAAAAGTTCATAGAGAAAAAAAAAATAGAAAGGATAGATTCCAGGTAGTGATCAAAAAGTCTTGTATATTCTACATTTAATATAGATAGATAATACACATTTAACAAAAATATGAAAAAACAGATGTTGGAAGTATATATAGTCTACGATTTAAGACTTCCTTACACCTTGAGAAATAGTACTCAGGACTATTTGAACATTTTGAGGAGGTGAAGAGATGCAACATTTTTTTCCCCGTGTTTTAAACAATTCATTATCCACATCCTTAGTTCAATAAACCCAACGTGTCTGAGTCAGAGTATCTACCATTAGAAATCCCAGTGTAAGTTTCAGAGTGCCAGAAGAGTCCCTGAGAAAGCTTGCTGGAGAAAGCTGTTGCTAAACTAGCCATCACATACATTTTAATTTAGTAATGAGTAAAGGTATTCATCTTTTCTTTTTGAAATTTTGATCTTATTGTAACAGTATTATTTTCTGTAATGAACATGAAAGCCAATTTCATTTGGCAGGGAAGATGTTTCCTTGCCTGCCTAATCATAGTTTACTTGTCCATGGAAATTTGGAGTGCCATAAATCCACAATATTTCTGAATTTTAAAAAAAAATTAGAATTTGACTGGCAGACAGAGGCAGCAAGTATATTTACTTAAAAATTCAATAATAATAGAGATCTGGATAAAAGAAATCTTCAATTATTCCTGTTAAAATTAGAATTGAATTAAATTAAATTGAAACATTCTCCTATGCCTCTATCTCTTTCCAGTAGTGTAAGTTTGATTTAAATAGTTTTCATGATTGTTTTACTATGTCATTCTTGCTTTCAAAAAATTAGAAACCTCATGAAACCCAGACTAGATGGAATGAATAGATAACAAGATCCTTTGATCTGGAGACTGGTATCACCTCCTTTATGTACAAAAATAAAACCTTTTTTCAACAAGAATGTGACAAATCACACAGCTCTAACACTTCATGGTTTAATTCTAGAGGCTTTCCTATAGTCTGAGAAGAAAAGCAATTTTTTTCAAATTGAGGAATTAATTGAAAAATACTATCACGGGGAAAAAAAACCAAACACCAAAGGCTAGGGAGGGTGGTGAAGAGAGAATATGTTTAACCTCCATATTCTCATCTCCTGTCATTTAAATTAGGACCACAGCCATACAAAAATCTAAGTAGTGAATCCTTTTGTCTATGAAAATCCTCTGCTATTACCACTTCTCCAGCATTTCAGCACATAAGTTTTCCAAATACCATTCTCAGCTACCGTCTCTTGCCCTTTGCACCTCTGCCCTCTCAACTTATTGCAAACCATCCTGTCACACTCTCAGGTCCATTTGTTCATAAAAAAGCAATTTTCCCACTGTATCCAGCCCCTTACACAGCCAAAGCCCTGGGCATTGGGCTTACCTTCTGGAAAACCCAGCTCAGATTCTGCTCTACCAGACTGGGAGCAACCTGCCGCCTTTGCGAAGAGCTGCACACTGGCCTCACAGTCTTGTAAAGAGGAGAAAAATTTTCCCACCTGAAAGTATCTGCAGTGAGCAGGCTATTTTCACAGATCAGGTGGAATGCATAAAAGGACAAGAAGCTGTCTAAAGTTTTGATGTGCTACTGCCAAATTTGTCTATGTGAAAGTAAGGAGTGAACAGCAAGACTCATTTTTAATTAGTCCCAGCAAGTCATTAAATTGTCACTTATTTTGCAGGCTGCAAGATGGATAATAGAGTTCCTGCATTACAATCTGGTACAAAAACAGGAAAGTAAACTTATTCAAACACACACAAATCCAGACATATTGCTAGTAAAATGTTTATTGATGTTATGCAATACATTCCAAGCACATCTCAAATATTCATTAAGAAAAAAAGATGAACACAGCAAATAAACATTTTACCAATTAAGTGAAAGCTATTTAAAATTTTAGGCTGTATTCATTAAAATTGGATTCCATTCTGACATTAACTAAAAGCAACTTTGTGGAGTTCCACATTTATCTTTTTTCAGTAATTTACATATAGAATGCAGCCATTTGCAAATCAAAGTACACTTTTTGTGCTGCTTGTACTGCAAATTCAACATGGACTCCCAACACAAATGCTTCTCAGGACTGTCTCTTGCATAATACTCCTCCATGTCCTCCAAATGCATCAGAAGAGCCAGAGCTGCTATTCCCAGTCCCCCCTGCACACACCACCTTCACTCTCCTCAGCATGACATGTGGTTCCCTCCTCAGCTGTAGAGATAAGAGCAGTCTGGGGCTCTTCCTCAAGTACACACACAAAGAGTTATTATTTGTATTTGCTGCTGTTTGGAGAAGGAGATGGGAATACTTTCAGGTCCGACCCGTTTCCACACAAGCACTGCCAGAGCAACGCGCGGTGTCTCTGTGCCCGCCTCTGCACCCTGCTTGGACACCACTACAAGGCTCACGTGTCAGGTGGACTGAGCTGACCTCAGCAGAGGCAGCTGAAATCAGGTGAGTTGGGTGAGCAATAAAGGGGCCCACCAGGTAAGGTCTCCCCAGCTCCTCTGGCTACCTCCTCCCTCATCACTGTCTGCTCAGTGAGAGTAAGCACTGTGTGTGAACACCAAAACATCACAAAACCACTTCATGCAGGACTTGGAGTCTTCTGCCATTTCCATGGATTAAATAGGTTTATAGTGTCAAAAAGCAGCACAGCCACTGCAAGAAAAGGATAGATGAAGTCATGGGAATGGGACAGGACAGAACAGGAGCATGTGTCACAATCCTCTAATACAAGCGAGGGTCGTGATGGATCATTTCTGGATGCATGGCAGCAGCAACACATCAGAGAGCCTCAGCAACCTGAGGAAGAGCATTCTGATTGCCATAATGAACTGGCACTTATTATAGTGGCAGTGCGCGGTGGAAGGCAACTACGCAGAAACTGAAGCAACTACATTGCTTCAGTGAGGCTCTGAAACATGGACTTTTCACGTTAAATTTGTGTGAAAAGAGATGCCAGTATATGTAAAAGGACTTCAGTATAACACATGAGGAGGGATGCACAGAGCCAGTCTTTGAAGCCTGCTACTTCACTGCTGTACTGGCGCTGTGGCACAACCTTCCTTTCCTCCATGGACATGAGCAAATACAGTTCAGCACTCTGGGGGGTCAATATGCAAGGCAAGGTGATACCCTTCCCTCAGAGCTATTTTTTCTGTCTATAATCACACAAATCTAGTTCATCTTCATCAAATATGATTGGGAGAAAAATGAAAGTGCATTTTGTCTCCCCTACCCCTGTGAAATAGGCATTGCTGGAATTCACGAGTTGCATCGGCACTACCTACTACTTGCATCAATTTTAATCATTTTCTAAAAGCTATTTCTTGCACAAACTGCATGAATGACAAGATAGAAATGAATGGCTGCACCCTACCTTGCAAGGGCCGTGTCCTGGGTTGCAGTGTATTCTATTACCATCCTCAGGAGCTGTTGAAATCAGGTGGGGCAGTGTTTCCTTGCCTCCTCCCCCCAGACTATCTTTCTGTTAATGGCCCATCATTGTCCTGCCGCCTGACTCAGAGATAACTCTCTCCGAACTATCTTCTGTTAATGAGCCTAATCAACACTTGGCCTCATGACTCATTACCCCATTGTGAGATGCTCCACCCAGAGGGAGGAACCAAGCATCCCATCGTGGATATAATCTGAGGCCGAACACCAGAGACAAGGCCTTTCTACTGGATTTCCAGAGGACAGGAGCTACACAGCCACCACTGGACCTTCTGAGGAAGAGCAGGCCCTTTTTTCTACAGGATCACCACTTCAGAGGACTGCAGCCACCATTCTACCAGACTGCTATCACCACCCTGCCTAACAGGGTGTCAGGTTGTATCTTGACTCTGTCAGTTTGAACCAGTGTTTTCTTTTAGTTTTTTTTTTTCTTTCCTTTTCTTTAACTTCCCCATTAAATTGTTATTCTGACTTGGTGCCTCCCACTGGTTTGTTTTCAAACTAGTACAGGCCGGTTATTTCATCAATTCTCTCCATTGGTGTGATTAACCAACAATCCACCAAAGTTCACCAATTTCATCTCATTATTTTGCCTGAAGATACTGTGAATGAGGTACTGTATCTACCTTGAACTTGCTGTAATTTTAAACTGCTCCACTTTATCACAGCTCTTCATCTGAATGACTGGTGACAGGAACTTGCCACTGTAAAATTAATAACATATTGACACTTCCAGCCCCTCAGTCTATCTTTGAAGTTTTAAAGCAATATCAAGGAATAGGTTATTTTACTTCAAAGTGTTGACAATTTGTATAAGACCACAATTCTCCAAATGTAAACAAAACGGAAAGCACACATTTTGGCAGTAACAAATAAATCAAATTTGCATTGGAAAGCATTGAAGGCTAGATATTTCTGGCGTATCTACAAGGACTCTAGGGCACAGAAGAAGAATGTTAAATGGTCTCTTTCCTTCATTATTAAAATCACTGGGGATAGACTGCTCTCACCCAAGGCTGGGTAGACTGGGTCATGGGTCCAACTCCCTCTTGGAAAACACTAGCTATGATCTAAGCTGTAGCATGATGCTTCTCTCTTGTACCAGGGATGGCTCCTTTTTCCTTCCATGTGCCCCTGCATCCCATGAGGGGTGAGCACTACTTGTAGGAAGCAGAGTCCCAGAGTAAGACCACAGGGAAACACAAGCAAGATTTAGAGGTAGCAGCTGTGAACTTCACAGGGTGCCTGCTGCCACTCAGTGACTGCAAAGTACAGACCATATGTGCAATTCCTTCCTTGTCACTGCCCTCAGTGGGGATGCTTCCCCTTGCCCCATGTTTCTTCTGACTGTTCTCATTGTAGAAATGAATGTGCGTTTTCACCTGGGTTTAAGCCAGGACATTCTACTGCCCACACACAGTCTTCTGAGCTAGAGTGCATGGTGCTGCGTGTCTGAGTTGCCTGCACAGCTTTGGATATCCATTAAAGGTGGGACTCCAATCAGCTGGTCAAGCTTCCCTTTCTTGAGTGAAGCTGCAGAGTGAAGCTATCTGAAAGCATTCAACCCTCCAGATAGAATCATTAAAGTTGGAGAAGACCTCCAAGACCATCCAGTTCAACCTCCAACTGAATACCACCACGCCTGCTAAACCATATCACAAAGTGCCATGTCCACTCATGTTTTGAACGCTTCCAAGTAGCTCCACCATTTCCTTGGGGAGCCTGCTTCAGTGCTTAACCACCCTTTCAATGAAGAGATCTTTCCCAATATCCACCCTGAACCTCCCTTGGCGCAACATGAGGCCATTTCCCTTTGTCCTTTTGCTAGTTGCTTGGGAGAAGAGGACAGCCCTCAATGGAACTTCTTACAGCCATGAAGCCCCACAGCCTGGGCTGAGTCTTATTGCTTAAAAGCTCCATGGGAGTGAAAGCAGGTATACAGAGTCATAGAACAGTTTGGTTTGGAAGAGTTGCTCTCTTAGTCTTCTCCAAAGGACAGAACAGTAATTCCTACACTGATACAGCTGGTAGCAGTGGGTGGTGAGGAGGTACCCTGACAGGGGTTCAGCCCACAAAGATGTTGGGTCCCTGGGTCTAATCACGTGTGGCTGAGCCCAGCTGCTCCCAGGGATAGTGACAGGAACAAACCTTTATTGTCAACATGCTTGCACACAGGTCGTGTGCAAATTGGCACAAACATATGCAAACATATGCTAAGTTTGGGATGCCAGTGTCTCAGGAACATACCTGAGCAGAAATATTTCACTATTAAAAGGAGTTTTCAATCTATGTCCACTTTCTATTTCAGAGCTTCTTTTCTAAATCTCTCTATCTCTTCCCCAAATTATTTATCTGTATACCAATCATTTTAGCAAATGCTTCACATGGAGCTATAATTTTTCCAATGGATTTACACAAAGAAGAACAGAGAAATAACAGTGGAGAACATGAAAAGTCAGAGGGACAGTACCCTTTTCTTACAACAATACACTACAGAAGTCAGAAACTACCTCTAATACTGCTTGAGCATCCTCCTGAATGCGGTATCCAATAAGGTTATTCTTGGACAGCAGTATACTTTTTTCCTCATAATTTATTCATTGCAAAGTCTAATCCTCATGCTGATAAGGCAATATACAATAAGCAGAAGAACATAATCATGTTTGAGGACAAGAGTAAGAAAGCATGGCCAAGCCATTTCCTGCTTTGTCACAAATGATTTCAACACCATTTTGTTTTATTTCTTCCGGGAAGCTGAAAACAGTGTCTAACATTTCAACCAGAGAACTGTATTAAGCATAGTCTTTTCTCTATCAGTATTATTAGTCAAGGATGAATTTTATAGCCTGAAAACATGGACAAGCTGGATTAAAAGGGAAAGAAATGGTGGGATGAGCTCTGCTGTGCAGGGAATATGATAGAAAAAAGATGTATGATATTATTACAGTTGTCTTGTTCATGACTGAAGCCTCTATTAACCTAAACCACAATTAGAGCTATATTGACTGATGATGGAAAATGCTACTGGACTGGTGCTGCTCATGGAGGAATGTCCTAAAAACCTTCTCTGCACTTCAATGCACATGCTTTTTGCAGGGCTCAATCCACTCATGTTCCTACAACTTTTGAAATTCTGCTATCCACCTGTAATCATCTTTTTCAGCCCAGAATCTGTTGTTATGATATCTGGGGCAGGAAGGAGAGAAGTGGCCTCAGTTAAGGAGTCAATGCCTTGGTTAGATAGTCAGTGACTCTAGGAAATAGATCTCCCATTGGCATAGAAATCACAAGGCAAATGTCATATTTTCCATCCAGCACTGTCCCTATCATATGCTATGAGGGAGTGATCTTGCATCCTTGCTCAAGCATTTGAGTGATTTGTGTCAGTATCTGGATTCTTTACAAGTAGATGCCTAAGCATAATGAAAAAATAGCATGAGGCAACTATCTCAGTGGTTTGATCCAGGAAGTTTCAAGAGTCTTTCATAAACTGCAATTGAATGAACTTTCGGATTAAAGACCCATCTTCAGCTCTTTGATCTGGTGTGCATCAGTTAAGTACTGAACTCGAGCAGCTGCTATTTCCCAGAGGAGAAGAGAGGTTTTATAGCAACCAGACATGTAAGAAGAAACAAGAAGAACATGGAGATCAGTAAAGAGAATGAAATAATACTGGGCAGTGAAACAGATACTATGAAACAGAGTACACAACATCAGGAAATAGCGTGCAACATGTCAGAAGGTCTTTTGGAGGTCAAGCAGAGGATGTTTCACTTTCATCGTATAAAGCAAGAAAGACTGTCTTGAACAAAATAATGGAATCAGTATTGCATGCATCCAAAGTGATGCCTTTTCCTGGTCTTAAAATCAAGAATCAAACACGGTTAGAAGGTGAAAAGGGATTTTACCTTGGTATTTATTTTAAGGATCCTTAGGTGCACTATGTCCAGGTGGAATGTGCTGAAATGCACACCACAATGACCCCACAATCAATCGGGTATAACATTATAGGCTTTACTAATTAGCATATCTATCAAAGATTCCCCAATGAGAGGCTCGAGTGAGCCCCCTCCCCAAGGAGCCTTCCCCTGGATGGTTCAATCTGAGTTTACAGAATGTCTTCTGGAGAGGACCTTGGGGTCTGGGGCACACTGATCCCTAACTATGAGGCTTCTAAAATGTTGAGTCTCCTAGCTTGACAAACAAGTCCAAGAATGTAGGCAAAAACCACTAAGAATACAGAAGTTATAAAAAGATATAAAAGGGGTGGCATCAAAAATTTATTTTGTGCTCCTGATTCACGTGAGATATGGAGGGGATGGAGGGGAGGGGAAGGAAGGGGAGGCGAGGCGAGGTGTAAATAACCTAAGCAAAGGACAACCCAAAGGATTATAAGCTGTCCTACGGGCTTGAAAGGATAAAAAAGAGCAAATATATATGCATATAAAAATCTTAAGCAAATACCATCTTCATAAAATAAGCAACACTGCCCTGGGAAATCACCTAACGGGGTCTCACAGTTCTTGGCTAATTTTGTAATTATCCACAGTCTTTGTTAATTGATCAGCATTTTGGCATCATCTGATATTGTCCAAGATTTGGTTCCAAATACAGCAGTGTATTTCACATAGATGTAAAATTACATTTTTATACTGAGATACTAGGCAGTTAAGCTTTATTACTGATATTTTCTTACATAAGTGCTTCAGGTTAAATATGGGATTTTCCAGGGTTCAGAGCCTTAAGCAGCACTCGCTGAACAAAAATTTTGATTTCATACATGTATAAGGCAAGTACAATGATCACAGTGAAATACAGTCCATTATATAAAAAAAGAAAAAAAAAAAGAGGAAATGATTGTGTTTTATTACTGGTTTTTATTAGAAATAACTTGTTTCTAATTGAAGAATTGATTTCTACTCTCTATTACATACATGTTGATTTCAAATTGCTTTTTATTTCAGTGAAGAATTTTTGAGTCAATCTTGTTCTCAGAGTTTTACAAAGTTGTTCTCTAGTAACTATGTTTTAGTCGTAAATATTTTTCACATTTTTTCCAATTATATTAAAAGCCCACGTCCTTTAAGACAACTTTTCATTAAGCTATTTGACACATTTCACAAAATAGCAATGGAAATTTTAAAAGTGCAATTATTACCTTAGAAATATATATCTACAGTATAGAACTGTGACAATTAATGCTAAGAGAAGAGGAGGAATATTTTGATATTGTTACTGAGAAAAAGAAGATGATAAAATTGAGAGAAAAGAGAAATCTGGGAGGCTGAGATAAACTTGCCATCCCAAGAATGAGAGAAATAATTTATTCAGCTGGGTTATTCAAGCACAGCCTGTCAACTTCAAAATCCTAGTTCTATTTCTACAGCATGTTTTCCATACATGTAGTAAACATCATGTTCCATATGAGAGAACTTCCAATCACAATGACTGTAATTAAGCTACCATTATTAATTAAGATTGTAACAAACCAAGAACACACAAGATACCTGATTTTTCTTTTCTTTTTTTTTTTTTTTTTCCACTTTGGGTGAAATATTTGGACTTTTTTGAGCTGTGACTTTTTTTCCAAAATTTATATAAATGAGAACAGTGGTAATTGTTGGATTGAGGTAAAAGATCTGCTGGAAGGAAAAATAAAGTACTAAGGCTGAGGAACAGGCACTGCAGGAAAAATTTCCATGGACTAGGGAGACCAGGTAGTAGCACATCCCTAAGCAACTAAGTGGTCCTTATCACAGACCAAGCCCCCAGCGGGCTTGACTGTCTTCAAAAGAAATTAAAATTCATTTTCCTGTTGTTGAGAGCTTACATGTGGGAAGAGATGAGAAAGGAGGGGAAGTAAGAGAGATAGAAATAACAGAGAAAGGATATGTCTGACAACTAGCCAAGACAACATGACATGGGTTTTAAAACATTACAACAGAGGAGGAATCTGAGGGAAAACAAACATACACACCACACACCCCCAAAACACGTTTGCAGATTCTTATGTCACCAAATAAGGGCTGGAGAAAACACTCAAGTGATAACATGAAAGTTTTGCAAAAGTGTTTTATAACTGGCATCATAAAGGCAATAGTCCATACACCACTAGGAGGGCTCTGGAAGTAAAGTGAAATGCCTTAACATCAAATTAAAAGAATGAATACCAACACAAATAAGAAAAGTGGATGGCAAGAGTTGTTACAGTAAGTAACAAAAGCATTACTGGAAAAGAAAAACAAAATTGGTACGAGAGAAAGTAACACATTTGCAGCAGAGTCATAAGACAAAGCAAGTTCCTTCCTTCTCCTTAGAGGATAAAAGATCTCTCTCCACCAAAAACCTAATAAGGAGATACTAAAATGGGACCAAATATTGGAGTAATGCACCCCAAAACTTTGGAACATCATCCATCCTGCAAGGAAACACCTGGATCTACAGAGTCTACCAAACACCCTAAAGAGTGATCTCAGGACTTCCCAGGGATCAGAAGGAAAGTTCCTGTCTGGGCTCAGGAGCTGCCTCGAGCGAACAGCTGCTTTTTCTCTGTGTTCTGTAAAGTGCTTCTGTGTGATGGTTGCCTGTAATTGCTGCTCTTGAAAGAGCTGCTCGAGAGCTTGCACAGGTCTGTACTGAAAGAGCACTTCCCTCATCTCTCATGCAACACAAAAGGCCACCTGCTTATATTAATTCTCCTTACTTTCTTATGGGGAGGGGTATGATAATAACCAAAACAAAAATAAACAGAGGAGATGTCCATGGGCTAAAGAAAACACTTTCTGAGAATGAACTTTAGAAAATGCACAGAGAATCCAGGTCACTACAGACTAGTTAACTCTACATCAGTACCTTGACAAATACGGGTAGCAATAAATAGAGAAAAAAACAAAAAACCCCAACACTTTAACAGTATTCATTTTAGCTTGTAATCACACATAATATGTAAAGACAAAAACCCCTTCATAAAGACTAATGCAATTTCAGAGCTTGTTGGCAGTTACAGTTCAGTGTTTCTGGAGACTGAAAACCAGTCCAGCATGAATTGCATAACAAATGACTGCATTAAATCCACTCATCAGGCTTCGGAATCCAGGCACCAATCCTGAAATTCAGTACTAAGTTACACTCAGGCTGGTGAAACCATGGGCTACCATGCAAAGAAGCACTCTCTCACCAGACTCCTCCCTAGCATTACAAGTAGCAACCATGCGACCACAGCACCAGCTGGCGCAGTGACCTGCCTGGCAGAAGATCAATCTGCCAAAAGAAGGTTTTGGATCCAATCAGTTGGCTAAACTGACTCACTCTGCACTCACAGATTGCTCAACCTGGTACAAAGTAAGCCAGGGAAACAGATGAGATGAAGGAAGTGTGGGACTGCCCCTACCGAACACAGCCTCTACTCACACCATGATACATGCAAAGCCAAACCACACACTGAGATGTTCACAGGGGCTAGAGGGAGCAATACATTAGTCTTTGCAACTATTTAATAACCAAGGTTAATCTCAAAGAAAGTGCCGTTTTCCTACTGTGACCATGACTGAGAGGTCTGCAGTCTTAACAGCTGTCAGAAAGCATAGACTTCAGACCAGTATGGCGCTTCTGAAATTGGAACCTAAATGCAGAGCAAATACATACTTCCACGCAGAAAATTTGTCAGACTACATCTAAAAAATTGATTTCACTTTAGGAGAATGTTCCAGCACAATACTGCACATGAATCAACAAATTTAGCTTAGCAAATTTAGCTCATAGCAACTGAGGAACCTGCCATGTCTTCAAAGACAAGGTATTTTCACCAGCTGCACCTCCCTGAATGGAGAGGAAACACCTGCAGCATCCACAAGATACTTTGTACTATGTCTAGTGTCAGATATACCTGCCAGACAATGTTAAGCTATAATTAAGCTATTTTGGATTTTCCTTATCAGCAGAATCCATCTTTGATTCAGGTACAAATCAAACACTTTATTATTCCTACCACTAAAAGACATCCATATGGAAAAATGTATAGATGACTGTAATAGATCATTAAAATAGCACAGAAAAGCCGATTCAGATACAAATTTAGACTTTGCAGTACTGTATACCTCTGATGACTAGCAGTATATTAAATTAGTGAAAATGTATATACATGAGTGATAAAGATGTCCAAAAGAAAAAGACTGAGAAACAATATTAAAACCAAACAAAAATACATAGCCTAATGTGTTCCATTTCTCTGTCCCTTCTTCTTGGGTGTAAAGGGTGTGTTTCTGACACTTGCAGAGCATGCTTCCCAAATGGAAAATGGCTGCCAACAAATGAAATGTTGCAGCTGACACCACGCAAGTTTGGCTTTTTTTTTTTTTATTCACTTAGGGGAGTTATTACACAAGCATTTGCCTCTGGCAGCCCATTCTAATGCACATTGTGATAATGTCTCATTTGGACACAGACTGGCAAAGATTATGCATAGCTTACATAGAGACTATCTCATATTTTTGAGGCCTGATCTTGGACATGGTTGATTGAAAACATGGGTCCCTTTATTCTTCATGCTTTGGTTGTCGGTCACCACTATACATTTCTCTACTGCAAGCCCTGCCTCTCCCTTTTCTAAATCTCACTGCTGTATGTTCTCCAAAGGGGAAGAGCCACGGAACGACGACCTGCTCATACTTGGGTTATTCTGCTGTCCACTTTTTCTTAAAACAACATAATTCACTCAGGAGCTTTGGTTTGCATGTCATGGAAATTGAATGACATGATTTGCAAATGAAGTAAATTATAAAGAGAACTTCAAATTAGCACGCACAATGTGATACTCTACTGCCTGTAATAGAAGGGGATTAATTTGTGTGTTCTTAGAAGAAGTAGCTATTGGATTTTTTTGAAATCTAGAGGTGACAGTAGGATTATGCTGGAGTTTATCCCTTCCCAGATACTCTTTGCATTTCTCCCCTGTACTTCTCGGTTAAGCGGACAATCCACATGCTTCAGGCACAGGTTATCCACCACAGAGTTCTTCTAAGCATGTCCTCAAAATAAGGCTCCTCCAGCCTTGCCAGTCCTTCCCAAGGAACCAAAGCCGGCATGGAAGCTTACATGTCACCTGCCCACTCTGTGATCTGTCTGGGCATGAGAAACATTGTCTGCTAGAAGAACCCTTTACCTCACAGCTCTGAGTCCCATTCCCAACCTGAAGAAAACCAGCTCATGCTTGCATGTACTGTAAACCACCTGTGCCATTTCTCATCCCCCTAGACCTTCTCTAACACTTCAGCCTATCTATTGATATCCCACATGATTTAAGACTCAAATGTCCACCTACCTCCATTTTCTACCCCTTCCAAAGCTTTACACTTTGGAAGAAGAACTGTCATAGATCTGCTTTGGAAACAATTACTTTCCTCAGCTCCATCATAGGGAGATAGTAGTCTTTGAAACCAAAAGAAGTATGTTTAAACAAAAGAAACTCTCTTTCACATTTCAGTGCATTGGGATTTTATTAGAGAATTTTTAAGCCATGTTTTATTTTAAAACTGAGATTGACTTGATATTGACTGCTTAGTGGCACATATATAAATAGCACTAGTGAATGCATCAGAGCTCTGTAACTGCAAAAACATGGAAAATAATGATGTCCTCTCTCCTTCACGTATGCTTTCCTATATAGCCACTGGTTTACTATTACTGCAGTGTTGCAGGACTCTGATGGCGTAGAGCCAATAACACTGTCAAAACAAACAAACAAACAAAAATTCCTGGCAGCAACATGTAGATATGGAGGGGAAGAACAAAATTCAAAAGCTACCCAAATGAGAGTGTGTAAAATATGTCAGAAATACCAAGAAAACAAGGACAACTCCTGTGATAAAGAGAAAGCAAGGGTCCCTTTATAGATTCCTTCTTCCAACTTCCGATTTAGTGCACTGAGATTTCTGGATTATGTAACCTCTTCAGTGGCTGCACTTTGTAATGAATTAAATATAAAAATGAATGACTGAATCAATATAGCTATTAATGATGATAGTACAGGCCAGCAAAGAAGCAGCATCCACTAAAAAGGACAGCACTGTCCTTTGTGAAGTAGTTGAGCAAGGCTTAAAATTATCAAAGCACTAAGTTTCAGAGTTAATAACCTCTCAAATGAGGTTCTCATATTTCACCTTGTCAAGATCATGAAGGAAGGCACACTTCCCTTCACATTTTTTAAGACTGTCTTTGCAGCAATAAGAGTCAAGGGACCATTTTATCTTTAAACAAAACATCAGATTTCAGAACCGAATTTATGGCAAAGGATAAATTTTGAAGATGTACAATTCTAGAAAACAGAAGATTTTTGCTAAACTATCTACCATGTTCATGCTAGGAAATCAGCACTATTTTCAAAGTCTTAGCACCTTTCTAGAAAAGATTATTTGAACATAGCTCTAATTATAAAAATGGTACCAGGTTTTTACTAGGCATTTTCCTAATTTGAGATATACATAAAATACCAAAAGAAAATTATGAGCAGCTTTCCAACAAGAACTGACTCTATCTCCAGAGAGACATGTATATCTGCTAAATCTCAGACCAGACAGAGCTTTAGAACTGTAAAAATATGGATGCTTACTAAGTTTCTACTTAACAGCATAGCCAAGAAACAATGCTTCAAACAAAGCTCTAGCTGTGGCCTGCCAGAAAAAATGAACTTTACTGCCTTCAAGCAACTGTGGTCTGGAAAACAACACTAGCCAACATCTATCACCGTCAAATGTTTAAACAAAAACACATTATTCCTTTCTCAGATTTTCCTTCTTGCTATCCCTTATAAAGTGCAGTGTTCCAATTCTTCCAGCCTTTCCTCATAAAGCCCATGGTCCTAAATGACAGTATGCTACTGATCCTCAAGCATGAGATTAAGTCATCACACGGGATGAAGTGATCTGTCTAATTAAGGTAAAGAAGACATGATGTTTTTGAGGGCCATCCTTCTTGAAGAAATGCATTTCTTCATAATTTCACCAGATTTAACACATATATGGTGCCAGCATGAAGTCAGAAGTTCACACCTTGTCTTGCCCACCACTTCTCTTACATCTTAATCACTGCCCTGTAGGGAAATGTGCAGGTCTTCATTTCTGTGCTGATCGCTATAAGCTTTGACTGGTATTACCAAAGCTGGAGCAGCTTGTGAAGAACTGCAGCCCATGGGGGGGTACCCCCCCATCCTGGAGCAGTTCATGAAGGACTGTATCCTGTGGTAGGAACCCTAAGCTGGAGCAGGGGAAGAGTGGGAGGAGGAAGGAGCGGCAGAGATGAAATATTATGAACTGACCACAACCCCCATTCCCCATCCCCCTGCACCAGCTGGGGGGTGAGAGAGGTAGAACACTTAAGAGTGAACTAAGCCTGAGAAGAAGGAGGTGGGAAAAGTGGTTGTTAGTCCTGTCTTTGTCGCTGACCTACTCTGTTTCTAACCAGGAGAACATGAAATTAATCTTCCCCAAGTTAAGCCTGTTTTGCCTGTGATGGTAATCCGTGAGTTACCTCCCTCTCCTTATCTCAATACATGAGTTTATTTTCTTTCCCCATCCTGTTGATGAGGAAGAGTGAGACAGTGGCTGGATGGGCATCTGGCAGCCAACCAAGGTCAAAATTCCCCTTCCCTATAATAGCAACTAGTCCCCACCAATGGAAATAAAAACCAAAAAAGCACCTGCATAACCAGTTAGAGATCACTTACTCCAGCTCAGTGAACAGAAACTTGAGCATGTGGGCTGAACCATGGCCTGTCTGATGAGGGACCCACTCCTGCTTCTGCCCTTATCATTCAGAAGACAATCCAAATCCAGCTGTGAGAAGGAGTACGGGACAGCACATTTCCAGTTTGGTGGTTTTTCATGTTATCTTCATGTGGTGTTCACACTAACCAAACTGATTATTACAAGCAGATATTAAATAGCAGTTATGTTCCATGGAGAGCAAACAAATATTTTTCAGCAGGTGGAATATTTCACAGCAGCAGAAGGGTAACATACTACCAGCAGTGCTTTGGTTGGTTTATTTCTTTAATATGAATATATTGTTTTGAGAGGAATCCTAAGGAATATTTTAGGGAAAGGAAGAAATTGATATCTAAAGATCCTTCAAACTGAAAATCTATAAATTCTCTTTACAATCAAAGATGGGGTGAATGACAATATTACATATCGAAAGGTTTGGCTTGAGAAAGTTATTTCAGACTGAACCACACCTTTCCTAGTCAAGGAGCTTCACTTCAAAGGATACTGGACTAACAGCATATCAATTGTTGTATGCAGAATTTTTTCCCTTCCTTGGCTTTTTCCAAAGATGATTATAGAGTGGCATATGTGAGGGGGTACAAACTCCCTCTTGTTTCTGCTACCTTTAGCAACAACCAGTCAGTTTCCACCAAATTTTACAGAGAGAGGAAGTCAAAAATCTACTAAATTCCTACAGTGTTTTTGAAGACAGGAATCAGAGCAGAGCCATTAAATTTGATCAGCACCCCCACTGAGAGAAAAGCTAAATGCTGAGTCTGGCTTTCAACACACAAAGAAGAACCCACTCATATCAAAGATATGATAACAGAGACTAAATTGCCTTTATCCCCATCCAGAAAAGCAGATTTCACCTCTGATGAGATGCGAGAGGATCAAACTTCACTCCGCATGACACATGCACAGCCACACCCACAAATACTCTTAGTAAACCAGGCTTCACAAGCTTCAGTGTTCCTGAACGTATTTCAGTGTTAAAAACTAACATGGATTTCTCTCCTTTCTTCAGCAACAAAGGCACTTTAAGCTCACTTAAACAGTGTTCTTTTTTGGATTGACCCCCAGAAAGCTGGGGGACAGCTTCAAAAATAAAAATATCAAGATGTTAGTCAGCAGTCCCTGGTTTATTGGCTAACCTGACACAGCCTCAGTCTGCCCTAGGGAGAAAATAAGTGGGTGTGTAAATGCAAAACATAACATTTCAAGTAATCTGTTTTGAGGCGTAACAGCATTTGCCATACTTATTCAAAACCACAGATCATTTCCATGGAGAATACTACAAGACAAAAAAGATAAATCACCCCATTGCATGCCAAAACCCTCTCCATCTCTGTAGCAAGAAACTGAAGAAGGGTGCAAGCACAGGGATACACACCCAGGATGACCTGCACATATTCCCTCCTATAAATGTTTAAGTAAGTAGGCAATTTTAATCTCAATTCTAAACTCATACTGCACACTGCCATGCGAAGACAGTTCCTTCTTCCATACAAAGTTGAAGCAGCTTAGAGCAAGATTCGAAATCTGGTAATTTATGCCACTTTATGCATTTGCTGACAGGAATACAATTCCACAATTTTAAATGATTTCCTGGGGTCGCTCCTGCATGTTGCCGTATAAAACAGTGTCAGTATTAGTCCCTTGTGCTGCAAGAGGGCATTAACACTACTACATCAAATGTGCAGTGTCAACAAGTAAATCAGGGATAGGAGTTGACGAGCTGAAAATTGAACCTACCTTTCAGTACGGCCGGAAGACCGACAGGCTGGATGGTTACCATAGTAATCCTGTGGCAGCTTCAGATTTATTGCCTTGTAGTGCACAGTTACAAAGGTTCTTCAGCTACCTTCTGCACTGCTTCCAGAGTCAAGAGGAATTCTATGATAAATGTCCACTACCCAAAGGATATATTCAAGGGGATGTAATGCAGGAAAGCTGTACTTTAAATGCAAATTACATGCTTTTTGCCCCTTTTAGAATATTAAAGAGCGATTTCAAAGGAATGAAAACAAAGAACTCTGACCTCTGACACCATGATTCTTTGCTCTACAGATCACAATTTTCTGTGGGACTGCCTACTGCATATTTAAGTAGCATGAAACTGAAAATGAGGCAATAAATTCTGCTAAAGATAGTCTGAGTAATGCATTGATTATGAAAATAAGCATACAACTGAGCAATTACTAGAGCAGGCAGTCACAGGGTCTTGTTCGGTATATTTAGATCATTCTGTAACCATTAGAAATTAAATTATTTCATTATATTTAATTTATATCCCTTTACATTTTCAATAACACAAAAGAATATTGCTATGTGGAATAAATATGATGAACCATTAGTATTCCAGTATTCACACACTACACCATAAAGAGCGTGCATTAATGTTACCAGATTGCATTAGATTTTAGTTTACCTCCATGATACGCTTTAAAGGAAAACACTGATAATTTGCCTTTTATTACTACCCTAAAAATTTCTTGCTACTCTGTTCAGCCACGAATTGAAAAAAGCAACTTCTTCTCTTGTTAGTAAGCATTGCAATTCATGAAGTATTCCATTATATTTTACTGGATTTTTTATGTCCATAATTCTCTTTGATTGCACAGCAATAAAAGGCTGAGGGAACACAGGCTATCTTTTCTACCAAGTGCAGAGGCACCATGCACTAATTTGTGTATTAGCAATTCCCATGTGGATACTACATTATTGATCCTGCCATCTAAATTCCACTATATGACAGGAAGGATATTGTGTGTAGGATTAATAAAATTATTTCCTCGAGCGATATTTTTTAAAGCATTGATTGTGTACTTTTACTTCAGAAAAGCTTCTCACAAATGTACATTACAGTGTGAAAACAAAATAGTTCTGTGGTGCAACATAGTAAATACAAATGAAGACATGCTGTGTGACACCAATTCTGCAATACGCCTGTGTATTAAAACATTAGGCTAAAACTGCTTTTAAAACACAAAGGGAGATGCATACTTTATAGATGGTTCATGCAAAAGGACACAACACTCATCTGATTAATAGAACACATATTGACATTGTAAGGTATGCTATCCCAAAGACAAACAGCATAAGGTTTACAGTCTGCTGTTTGCGCCCATGCAGTCCAAATTTTGTGACATTTGTACTGCAGAAACAGAGCCCCCCTCCAAGTGTTTCCTTTCAGAGACAAATTGAAAAAACATTATCAGAAGTGTCATCTCTTGCTTGTAAGATAAATAAAGGGGAGATTTTGGCTGGCTTATCAGCCAAACAGAAACACCAAGACACACTTAGGTAGGGTTCTCTGTAAGAGACGGTTACACATGAGCGGATGCCATTTTTCATTCAATCTGGGCTGCCCATTCTGCCTTAATGGTGACCTCCTCAGAAACCACCCCACTAGAAGAATCTGTTTGCTTTAAATCAAGTATATTTTGAAACAAAAACAGATGAAAAGAGAAGAGATAAAAAACAAACAAACAAAAAAACAAAACAAAAAAACAAAAAAAAAAAAAAAAAAAAAACAAACCACAAGAAAGAAAAAAAGCAGGGGGAAAAAGCATGTATAAAAAACCTCTAAGAACTATATGCACCCCCTCTCTGCCAAGCCTGGCTGCAGCTAAAGCAGCCTAAATGAAATGAAAAGTTTATCAGGTCAGGCCATGGCTCCTGCCTCCATATGTCCTTTCCCTCACAGCATGTTTTTTAATGACTTTGTATGCAGACATCAGGACTGAGCAAAGGGAGTTCTACACGTGGCCCCAGGATCTGTGGCAGTGGCAGTGGCTCTGGGCTATGGAGAGGCTCTGGATGGGGGTGTAAGTGTGGGTGTACCAGCCCACGTGCTGACTGTTGAATGCTCTGCTGTACAGGCAGCAAAACCCATCCCTGCACCCACTGGGGCCAGGCCACCTGATGGAGCCAGTGCCGAAGCTCCTCTGCTTCCTCTCAGCATCCTCAAAATTCCTCCGGCAGCAAAGGAAGTGCAGGGAGTGAGCAAGGCTTCATCCTGGTCTTTACTTTACTTTTTTTGCTCACCAGAGGTGTGGTCTTCATGGTTTACACACAGACCCAGAGGCACTGAATCTACAAAGCTATCATACATTATCACAGCTGGTGATTAGTTGTATTTCTGTCCATTAATTGCTGTACTATGGGTGGGGGTCCTTGCACCCCCCTTACCTGGTCCCATGCATACCCATGCACAATCACAGAGTCCCAACTGTAGTCCTATTTCTCCTACCAGATTTCAGCATAATATAAAATATAAAAAAAATATATATATTCATATATAAAATATAAAGCTACAAATCTCACAGAATATGTTCCTTACTGTATGATATTCTCCTTATAAAAAGTGTGTTGCATGGAGGGATCTATAAGAGTTCTCCCAAGACCAAAGCCTGGTTAATGCTCCTCAGGAATGACAGGTTCAATCCCACATCATTTCTTCCTTCGGAGCAAGTCCCAGAAAATTAATTTCTCAGTAGCTGACTGAGAAGCACAGAATCAGGCATTATTAGAACTGAAAGATGGCATTAATAAAACATAAGGAGTAGAAACAGATCAAATATGTAAGACTCAACAGCTGGTTGTCAATGAATTCATGTTGCTCGTCAGACACTATTACACGCTGTTCTAATCACTCTCACCAGGAAACATTTCAATGCACTATATTTTAGGTCACAAAAATATTTATTTCTGCTTTATGTAAAAATTATTACCAAACATAAATGCAACTATATGTTTCTTTTTCTCTCTTTATCTCTCCTGGTCAAAAGAACTTATATTCTGCAAAGGGCAGGAAAGAATCAGGGATCAATTCTCCTTATTGACTGTATACACCAGCCAATGCTTGGTCCTTTTCTCTCTGTGCAATGACAACAATGTGACATTTCCAAGAAGCAAAGTTTGCTGACATCATGAGCCACTTTAATGCCATTTTCTGTACCTCATTTATCAGCAGCCATTTAAGTAAAAGGCTGTGAAGGAAAACAGAACTCTGCAGACCCCAGGCTTTGCCCAGAACTTTGCCTACCTTTCACAGACTTGGGACAACCCAGTGCGAGGCTTGACGCAGAGTTTGTGCAGATCAGCAGTCTCATTGTTTGCCATGCTGCAGATAATAAATATAATAATTTTTGCTCTGCACATGCAATCACAAGATGCAGTGTGAATTGAAATGAGCTGACAGTGGGACACAGCCTTTACTCTGCATCTGAAGCTATACAGAAACCATTAGCTTTTTCTTCTGCAGGAAAAAAACCACTGAGATAAGTGAAAAAATGCCAGCTTGTGGGTACTGTGCTGCTGACTAGTCAAAGCATTTAGGTCAGCTCGGTACATGTCAGTACTGACATCAGATGTGGACAGTGAGAAACTCTCAATAATAAGAGAGCTGGGCAGCAAAATTACACCAGTGTCCAGTTAGAGAAATCCTCCATAACCTTTTCTGGTTCTATAATCCCTGGCAGGAGAAGAGGTTGCTACTGAGGAAGATGGCCTGTGAAGCAAAGAGAAAGGCACAGGGATCTGGTTATACACACATCTACCAAGGACCTTATGATATCCTTTCAAGGTCTGCTCCTGCAGAAAAAGCTTTGTGGCATGGAAAACAGGCATGAGACCCATCTCTTCTTCCTCACAAGAACTGAGGAGTAGTTCAAAAGAAGAACAGAACTAAAAACCTTATCCTGCCCAGTAATTTAGGGATAAGCGGAACAGGGATAAGTGAGATAGGGATAAGGGACAAGTCCATAAAAGTTGTGGGCTAACAGTGGTGAGTTGAAGGTGATGCTTGAGTCACTGCCTCATGACCCAGTATTTGATTAAAAAACAATAATCAAGGTTACCTCCCTGATTTAAAATTGAATATCCAGTACTCTTAGGAGTCAACATAAATAGAAGAGCATCTATTGGCAAAAATAGAGACATTGTCCAGCTGATTCCAAACACAATGGAAAAATGTATCTTGATGATAATTTTAAGTTTGTTAACTGAAAACTGTGGTAGTTTATCCAGGGCTGCTTTACTGGTGTGCCGTAAGCTACTACTATCACTCCAGAGATTATAGAAATATTTCTGTTCCTTTCAAAATATGATTCAGTGTGGGCAGAGTCCTTCCCTGCAAGTCCTTCCTTCCTGGCAGGTGAACTCATACAAAAAGGAGGCTTTTGATCATACTTAGGAGAAAAACATTTAATGACAAGATGCTTTCCCCTTCCCTCACTTCTCCAATGACAAGGGAAGACTAAAAATGTCAACATGCATCAGTGGTTCATAAGGTGTGGCCATTAGATATGAGCCAGGTAATTTTTTCTTCCCATGTGAGTAGTGATGCAGGTGTACTGAGCAATATTTCTTGTAAGGCATTTTAGATAGAAGCATCAGTTAAGACTGGGGAGCAATCAGCATATAAACAGAAAGAATAAAATCACTTAGCACTACCCAACCTCTTGGATTAGTCATAATTGAACGACTAAAATACCATCCAAGTTGCAGAGGAATTTTCATTTTTGCTTCTGGTTTAGATGACAGTGATGGAGCAGTAAAGTTTGCAGCTAGGATGAGCACAAAAGACAAGGTGCCTTCCTTCTTTTCCACCTCTCTGCAGCCAGTGTGGGATCTTTGATCAGACTTCAAAAGCCTTAACATACTCTGTTACAAGCTGAATCAGCATGTGGAGGATAAGGAGCGAGGGAATGAATGGGATACAACCAACTGAAAACCTGCTCGGTTCTGTCTGATTCTGAAAAGATTTCCTAGTTACAGGAGAGTTCAACTCATTCACATTCAAGCCCTGAAAGAGTCTATTTTTTCACAGCTTCTTAGCTGCAGTGGGAGAGCAGCCCAGAGGAGTGTTAACACTTCCTTTGTTCCCAAGACCTGAACTTACCTAAATTTTCTCATGCAAACAGATTGAGAATTCACTTTTTTATCTTACTGGCCATTTTTTTAATCTTTTTTCATCTAGCATGACTCTCATTGCCAGTAGTAGCCTGGAATAGCTGCCCAAAATCAAGAAACAATTACATAAACATTGAAGAAATTAAGCACTGTATTTTCAAGTGCATCACCTTTGTCCTGTTCTTATCAGAAAACAAAGATTTGGTACATACATTTCATTCAATGCTCAAACTACTAAATACTAAAATACCTTTTGATTTTCAAAAGTCTATTCTGGTACAATTAATTAAGTATTATGTGACTGAAAAAAGATGAAGTTAGTATTTTGGAAACTGGAAAATGAGCACCTAACTCTTGGACTGCTTAGGCACAGAATCACTCTAGAAGTCTTCAAAGCTTAACTAGTTTATTGTCTGTTGATTTTAGCAGACTGTAATTTGGTCACACAGGAGAAAGAGGTTTCCTATCATGGAAAATACGTACGTTGTTGTTGTTGACCTCAAATTACTATATTGTGCAGTGATTCCTGCTAATAATAGAGGCAGCATTTGACAAGTGCAACATGATGTAGCAAACATCCCATTGCTAATCCACCAGGGCTGTAAATATGAGAACTATTGTCTCAAAGTCAGAAAATACTGAATACCTAAAATATATTGCAGGAGTTACTGCATCCAGTTACTCAAGGTGGGTCCTTCAAAAAAATTCTTCAAAATATTTAAAGGGAATTATTATTATTTGTGAGGATTTGAGCCGGGTTTAGCTTAATGGCACACAGGAAAGCATGCTGAATGAAAAAACCAACTGGAGGGAGCACTGATTCAGCTGAACAGTAAAGTAATAATGCTGATCATCTGCCCTCAAGGCATTGTGGTTAAATTTCTGACATTGATGCTTGAGTTAGGAATCATAAGTGGGTGATACATGTATACACAGAGAGAGAAAATTTCTTGACTCTGGTATATCTAAACAGGGAGTTGGTACTTTGGAGCTGCTGGTCTGTGGGTTTGAAAGAGTAGGTGGCAGTTATAATGCTTTAGTGTTATGAAGCAGATTTATTCCTCTGGATTATGGTTTTCATTAGGATTTACGAAGATTGTTGTTGCTATTCCAGCTTCTCATTGCATACAAACTTGCTCTTGAACAAGAATTTTCTTGCCTCTTTCAGAAATGTCAACAGGAAAATATTTTACCCAGCCAGCTGAGAAAAGTGTAATAAAATCATAATATGCATTTCTCATTATTTTAAAAAGAAATCTTTTATTACTCTTGCTTTGCAATAACCCTCAGAGCATTTTAAGACAAGATGTTAAAAGATGATTGGAGTGACCTTATAAAAAGGTTTGGTCTTTTTGAGAGTTAGGGTGAAAGTCAGGTCCCATAGAAATTACTTTCAGTACTACCAAATAGTGTGGTAGTAAGTAAAATAACAGAGTTTAACTAAATGGTAAAGTACTGTGCCTGTATGAAACATTAGGCACACAGAAGTCCTCCTGAATGCTAGGGATGTCATGCAACAGGAATGATGTCTTCTTTCACATTTTCCTGTGCCATGACTCTTCAATGTCTGCAGAATAAGAGAGAACAGACCTAGCACAGAGAATAAAAGGTATTGTTTACATGTTATTCCTGACCCTTTAACAAAAAATTGGGGGGTTTAAAGTGAAGAATGGTCTGCACTAACAATTCATGTCACATTACTGATAGAGCACACCAACTTTCAGTCACTTCATACTATGGAGACACCACACTACTAAAACCCCAGCAATATTTTCTATTACTAACAAGGAGTGAAGTCCAAAAAATGAATAACTGGGACATTCAACTCCAAGATATGTCAGATTGGTTTTTGTATGTGTTTTCTGTCCATGCATATACACATGCCATGCACTTATTTTCCAAATCTTCAAAATAGGAATGCAAAACAGTGCCATCTGGGCATTCCGTTCCCTTGTACCCAGGAGTTTTAGGACAAGCTGACAAGACGCATCAGAAAACCCAATGGCTGTGTTCCTTCTCTATCCCAAACAATAGATAATACAAGAATAAAATAAAAGTGGATCTTGTTAGAGCAACTGCTGAGCATTGCACACTAGGCACGGAGTGCCTGGACTGCAGAGGATGTGCCACGTTGTTATGGTAACAAGATAACAACTTCGGTGCACACAGCCGCCACTGTCACCTCTGAGACTGAAATCCAGATTGGCTGGGGATCTGCCCCCTGCCTTGCCCCACCACATCACTGCAAGTGAGACCTAGTGTTGCTGTCCCAAAGTGCAGTCCAGGACTTGCATGACACAGGCAGGGAATTGACACCCTTCCCTGGATCTCTCATGGCCTCCCCATGATCCTCAGAGTTCACAGAAGAACCTGCTGCAACTGCCAGGACATTACTGGATATGGTAGAAAGTACACAGGCATGACATCTCCAAGTCACTGTCTATCTCTAAAGATATCCATTAAACCTACTGACATTTTGGCTGAACTCAATAGGTAGATTGAATCCCTCATTTTAAACAAAGATGTATAGCACTCCCCTGCTTATGTAAAAGATGCAGAAGCCATTTTCTTTCTACTAAAAATAGACACCATTCATTCTATCAAGTCTTTTGTCTCATTGCCTTACACAATGAATAGTTGGTCCAGTCTATCCTCTGCCAGCAGAAGACTGTTTCACTCTCTTCCTGTGTCCCAGCTTAACCTCTCTCCCTTTGCCCCATAACCTTCTCTCCAACTACTTATTTCATCATTGTTACTTTGGTATCTGTGTGAGAGTTTGGATGCTGGGTTCCCTGGGACACAGCATTGCTGTGGGCACCTGATGCAACCCCTTTGCTCCAGGTGTAATCACAGACAACAGCTTCCAGCATTTAGCTCAGCATGCATTAAGTAAAAAGTATTTTCTTCATAATGCCTCACTGCTTTGACCCCTACTTTTGCCACTGCCACACAGAGAGCTACAATGAGAGGAAAAAGTGGACCTTGTTTGACCTTGGCCAAGAGCACTTGCACATCTTTCCAGGCAGGTTTCTAGGAAGATTGTCTTCAGAAACAGTTATATTGCCCATAATCACTGCAACTGCCTGGCACTGGAAAATTAACTTCCCATTCTATACATGAAAGTGAGGTGCAGCACACAAGGATGTCCCAAGGAGCAGATAGCAAGAGAAGAGAGCGGGGAGCACTGCTGACATAGGCTGTACAGAAAACCTGCACTCTCACCACGGCTCCATGTGACACCGCCCTGAACTGTCACCCACTGTAGCCCCAGTGACACTGCAAGAGCCTTGCTGCAGGGTGGTACCCGTTCTTCTCTGAAGGGCTCAGGTACTCAGTCCTGCAGCTGTTCAGAGACAAGATCTTCCAATGGTGGCAATGGCTAACAAGTACCAATTTGGCACCACAGTGCTTGAGTAAGGATCACTACCTGAGGATCAGAGGCTAAAGGTGCAGCATATAACCCCACAATGTGAGATGTCCTCAGTAGAGAAAAGATTATGAGTGATGGTCACACTGGAGAAGGATGAGGATGAAAGGCATTTTGCAAACTTCTGCTTTGAGGCCTATTTTTAAATATGATGTATTGGCCTTGACCTATTTGTGCGTCTAGAGAAATCCCTTAAAGAAAATGGATAAGAGAAGAGATCATTATAAAGATGAACACCATGTGAGCTTTTTCACTTAATATTATCTTGGGAAACCTCAAAAACCACAGTTGATATAACTAAAGACATTTTAGAATCCCTGAACCCCTATGTTACAGGAGAAGCACACACTGCACAAATGTACAGCAGTAAAAATACCTGCTTCTCACAGCATTAATTCCCTCATAGAGTAGCTATCATAAAAATGTGCTGGATTTTAGAGGAAAAAATCCTGCTTTGCTCTGTAAGCCTGCTTCTTTGAGTGTGAAAATACGTAATATTTAAGAAGCTCAAAGTGGTTGATGTACACTGACCTGGCACTGGGAGTGAGGCAGTTGGGGCAGCTCTATCCAATATCTTTTGCTGAGTTCCTTCTACAGCAACAAAACTACAGGAGCTAAGATTGATTTACATGGACATTTACCAATTACATGGGCTTACCTAACTTGGTGATTTTTTTGACTATGTGTAAATATAAAGTAGAAGCATAGTACGAAATACTAGAAAACCAAGCTCTGGTTATGGTACAGTAAGCTAAAAATTCTATATATTTAAAGTTCAGCTGACCTGCTTTGGGCAGCAACAGTTTCTGCCAATGGAATGCTCCTACCTCTGGGTTCAGCTGTTCTTTCCTCTTAAAGCTTTTTTTGCTAACACAGAAATCACACTCCTCTTAGCAGACCTAAAGTGATGACCCTTTAACTACTCAGTAGTTTATATGCACTTTTGTGAGAGCACGGAAACCTGGTATTTGAACCTGAGACAACACACAAGTCTCACCTTAAAATAAAAAAAAAAAAAAAAAAATTGATAAGAATCAGAGATGGTTTCTTTTTTTCCTTTTTTTTTTTTTAAAGAAAGGCAGGAAAGATGTCTATTTTAAGATTGTTCGGATGCATATTATTTTAATTAATAGCAGAAAGTTTTGGGTTTTTTTTAAATCAGCCCGCTTTCCAGAAAAGCACATGCTTATTACATTCCCCTGGCTTTTTTTATTGACTTTTTTTCTATCCTACCACTTCACCCTTTTCCTCTTTTCACTTCTTTCCCATTATGAGAATTAAACTAATTTGAATCTCTCTGCTGAGGGAAGATTTATAGGGAAAATTCTGGTCTTAACACATGCCATAAGCAGGCCCACACTCACTCTCACCTTTGCTGGTCTCTCAAGCCATGCTTGAAGTATTCTCAGCCTCTGGCTCCCAGCTTCACACCAGGCTATAATCACAGCAGCATTTTGTTAAACCTGTGCATTCCGGCTGAAAATGGAAAGGCCAAGACAGGCCCTAGTCCATTAAGAACAGAAGGATCAGGACCTCAAAGTGTATTCTGAATTGAATAGGGAGCCACCAGAATGTGCAGAGCATTAGCGTGACATGCTCCTGGTGCTCCTTCCTCCCCAAAAGACACACCATTTGTACGCAACTTTTAGCAGTGGCTTTCACCTCTGCATCTTATGTCTTTGGCATGATGCCCTAAATCTTAAGTTATATTAAACTGGAAGAGATTAGCAGCTTCTGTTTCATCAATTATATTACTTTTAATTGCCTTGAAGGATTCATTTGTCTTCACTCCAGTAACCTTTGGCAGCAATCAGCAGTTCAAACACCACACATAGCAGCTCTTTTCAGTCATATTACAATTACTGAAAGGTCCTTAAGAAACAAAAACACTCTCATTCAGATAGCTTTCCAGATGTATTTATTTAAATTCCACCTCTGATAAAATTAAAAGATTAAGTATACTTCTGAGAAGCAAGAAAATGCTTCATCATCACCAGGAATTGGCTTTAAATTCTTGTCAATGTTTTACAAACTGCATAATCAAAGTTCAATAGAGAATATGCAAAGATTGCAAATCTATAGCAATTTACATAAATAACAGATATGAATATCTAATGTTTACAGAAATAAAACTGCATCTATGCAAACAGACTAAAGTCTACAACACTAAAAACCATTTCATTCTGCTGATTTTTCAACCCAAAGCTCATTGTAGGTGAATTTGTAGGGGACATTTCAGTCATGTAATGCAAGGAGAAACATCTATAGAAAAAACAATATCTATATATTGTTATGCCGTATTGCTAAAAGAAAATTGGATTAAGGATTGGATGAAAATGGGGATAATTTTGCCTTCAAGACCTTTGGGGTTAGAATCTCCCAGCTACAGCAGAGACCTGTACAAGTCAATGAGAACCTGGCACCCAAAGACCTTAAACAACCTTTAAAAATCTGTTATTTGATATCTCACCCTGAAAGTGGGAATTTGATTTTTTTTAAGGGTCTCATGTAAAATACCAATATCAAATAATTGCACTGATCACACTGATTCTGCTCTGGAATTATGACAAGGTCACATACAAAGATGACAATTTACTTACTACTGTGAGTTAAAATTTGAAATAAAATAAGACTGTCAGCAGAGCAGTACTGAGCCCAATTCGTCCATCCTAGAGCTAGCCTTTCTCAGTGCATGACTGAAGGTTTATAAGCCAAACTGGATTCTTGCAAGTGGTTTCCACTGGGATGCAGCAGGAGCCTACAGGTGTGGCAGAGGCAGAATTTTGTCTAATACTCATTGTTTAGTTTTTTAAGGATAAAACACTGGTTTCACTAGTATCTGGAAGACAGTGACATCTTGTCACATTAAGAATACTGTCAGTACTCACCCAAAAACAAATGGGAAAGGGAACATGGATAAGCTAGCCCAAAAATTTCAGGGTTTAAAAAAAAAAAAAGTAAAAAAAGAAAGAAAAGCCCAAACCCCAAAATTCCCTAAAAAGCAAGGAGAACCAATACCTCACATCTCCAAACACATTGTGTTCGACAAGGTCACCCTCCTAATTCAGAGAATTCAGTTAATCCTCTGGATGAATGCAGCATGTGTTGCACTCCCAATGAAACCACACAGGCTCCAAATAAGAGGCCATCAACTATTGCTATAAATGCAGTCAAATGGCTGGGAGCCTGAATAGCATCATTTAATTTTTCCCCTTTCCAATAAAAAAACAAAACAAAGAGAAGTGTTTTACTGAAGGTGTGCATTGTTTAAAAGGCCAAAAGGTGCCTTTCCTTCTAAATTTTAAAAACATTAATCAAGAATGAAATAAACAACATGTGCAAGTCAAAGGTTAATATCCCAGGGTCTTTAACGTGCATTTACCACCCACTTCTTTTCCATTAACACCATCACCTCCTCCCTGTCTTTCAACACCCCTCCAACTATTCCTGCCTTGTGTCTCACTGATTCACAAAACTGAAAAGTAGTAATTATTTTGCAGCTAATCTTCAGAAAACTGCTGCACAGAAAACAGGGTTTGCCTTCTGTTCTAAAGTCTGAAGGTAATGACCACTAGAGAGAAGCAATTGTTTCATTTCTCCTCTAAAGTGTTTCCCTGGGGTTTGTTTGTTTGTTTAAAGATGAGAAGACCAGTTTCACTATTACCTTGAAGACACTGACATCATACTACAACAAAAATATCATAAACAAGAGAATAACCAAGGTCCATGGAGCAGATTTTGATTTTAGAGATAATGGCATTAGTCCAAGATAGATTTAAATGATTTAAATAATGTGACTGTAGAAATTCACCAACACTTTTAAGGATAGAGTATGGCTGTAATTATATCTGAACAATTAACCTTTACAATTGTGCTGTTTAGAATGCTTCTCTGAGTGGGTATGTTCTTAATAATTGGGCTGTTAATTAAAATTGCTATCTAAAGGGTTGTCAGAAATCTTCAGTGAAAAAAAATATATTGGGCTAGGGTGGAACTAGGACAAAATAATCCCTCTCTGAATGTGTTTTCCATCATATTCACTGGAAAAAAAACAAAGAAAAGCAAAGAGAGGAAAGAAGAAATTGTTCCTGTATGTTCTCTACTTATCTAGAAAATATAGAGCAGTATTTAAAAAATTTCAAAAGCATTTCCATATCAGTAAGGAAAGGTACCAAAAGGGTAACAAGATAACTTAGATTTTTTTTTTCCTCTGTTCTTTCCTACAAGGTAGAATGAACCTATTGGTATAATACATCTTTTTCATTTCTCACACTGATGTTTTTTTAATTCTCCCTAAACTGTCTTCATGATTCTAAGCAAATCTCTAACATCATTACTTGTATTTACAGAACAAAGATTCTTCCCAAGACGTCCTTTCAGTGGTGAAAACAAAGGCTACTGTTTACTCAGAAAATATTTCTCAAACTCCATTAAATGATTATGTTAGAAAAGAGGAAAAAAATCACACCAGTGAGATTTAAACACCGGTACAGCTCAGTCACGAGAACCTCCAACCTCTGGCACATCACGGCTCGTTGGACAGACTGAGTTTGCAAGTTCCTCATTAGGTTGAATTCCACTCTACTGAACACATGCTTTGCTGAATAAAAAGACCACATGAATTTATAACTACTTTTCAAGAGTAGCACCTTACACTAAACGTCTTCGATTTTAGCAGGTAGGTATCAAAAGATCTGACCTCTGACTATTTTCAGACAAGCTTAATGGTGAATACTCTCAAATGACAACTCATATTCAAAACCATAGATAAGTCCACAATATGTAAGTCCAAAACACATTTCCTTATAACTTCTGGCCTTATTTCACCACTGTACTTAGTGACACCACTGTTAACTTAGTCTGTTAACCTTACTGCTAAATATTCTTCTGTTGTGGAGTTACTCTGCATTACCCTGCACGGGAAGGCACTGCACATGTGCAGGAAGATGTACGTTTTATGATTACTTTGGCCAACTCCAGGAATGTGTCAGGGGAGGCCATTTTTATGCCATGTGGCGAGACAGTTGCATGTTCTGGTGCTTTGCAGACAGATTTCTTCTGCCTTAAATTCCAGAGCCTCCATATCTGCTATTTGCTCTCCTGCATGCTTCAGGCAAAAGGTTGTAGGGCACTGTCAGGATTTTCACGTCAGACACATAGAAAATCTATTTCAGGCTCTCAAAGTGGAAAGTGGTAGTATATGTCATCTAACACTATAGGTCATTTTATCTCACAGGAGACATGAATGAGAAGGCTGGGTAGAAGGAAGATTATGCCTCAAGCAGCTCCAGACCGGCTACGTCCTGTCTGCTCCCCGAAACAGCATGGGTACATGTAGGAACTAATACACTTACGTGCAGCTAGGAATGGGCATTTATATTTTTTCAAGCACACACTGTTATCCAGCAATTTGGGGAAGTGGGCTTAAAAAAGAAATGGAAACAAACATCTTGGGTCCTCTTTTACTTTCCGTTACTCACTGTTTCCAAAATTGCTTTTTTTGTTGTTGTTTTTTTTCCCTTTTTCTTCTCAAAATATGCCACATATTTTCCAAAAATTATTTTGAGGATCTATAGTGCTAACTTTACCAGCAGTGCATATGCATTTTACATAACTGAGTTAACCTTAGGCTAACCTTGACCTATGCAGTATTTGATGGCATACACTGGAAATCCTGTGTGCCGTGCAACAATGAAGCAGCAGGAACAAGGAACCTAACACCAAGCTTCATTTAGTATTATGTCATGTGTAACTCTCCTATTGGGGCTACAGAGAGACTGCCACGTAGTCCAGGTCCCGCAAGACAAATTGAGCTAAGAGATGATGCTGAGGCCATTGTTATGTCAGTCTAAGGCCATTCTGTAAGGGTTTGATCTCTGGAGGCCACCTCCCTCTCCCTCCTGAGAGAAATCTTACTTATCTCTCTCATTCTTCAAGGAGGGACATAGCAGTTCTGTGACTCTGACTGTGTGAAGATCACAAAATATGTGTGTTGGAACATCAGAAGCATCTGCTTCTGGCAAAATGTAGTGCTTGCAGTCCAAATACCCAAGAATCTCTGCCACCTAATGGCTGGAATAAATCAGGCTTTGACTTGCACGCATTGACTGATCATCATAAAATGAAAATTATTGGAACTCAGAGCCTAAAAATCTCTGCATGAAAAACTAATGTGATATTACTAGAGAGAACAGCAGTTTGAAAATGGAAGGAACATGTGATGGGACTGGAAGCAATCTGCAGGTAAATTTCAGCTATATTCAGGTCACGAACTCAACTCCCTTGTTACTTCTGAGCCTGAAATTTATTTAATAGAAAGAAATAAAATGTGAGAGGGAAGGGAATAAATTATCCTATTTTAACATCATTGAATTATGTGCCATGAAGTTACTGCACTGAAGTTTTCATCAGCATGAGAAGAGGATGAGTAAGCTAGGGAGGAGCAGATTGCCAACAACAGCCTTTAGCTATACCATTATATATGCTTTAAAAAGTGCTTGTAAATTTGTACACTTGGGAATTTCATGGACCCACACCTGGTCTTAATCTGGTCTTTAATCATGTCATTGATGCTAGCAAATTCTTGCAATGATTCTTAATAACTAGGGAAACTGATTTTACTTCACACAGATTGAAAGCTGTTAACTACTTTGGTGCTCAACATTTAAGCCATCAGTTATTCAGTCTTGTAACCAGTATGGTTGCCTACCTTTCTAAGGCAGATTACAAACAATAAAGAAAAATTGAGAAAATAAACTAAGGAAATGCCCCAAATGACCACATGATATGATAGTGCTTTCCAGTTAGTCCGCCAGTTGTCCCCAAATCGGTTACTTCACATCCACAAGACAACTTAAGGGGCTTTGGGTTTTACCTGTAATGCAAACTATTTGCAATATGCTATGCAAGGAAAAGATTTGGTATAGATCCACAAAGTTCTCTTACAAAAGAGATATTTGTAAATTCCCCCCAAATGAAAATATAAATCAAAGGTATTTGAGTTTAATTTTCCATCAAAGCATACAAAATGAATGGCAAGGGAATGGGCTAGTAAGTAGCAAGAATTCTTAACTGATTCCTCTGTGGATGAGATCACAGAAAATTATCTTACAGCCAACCTATTGTAAATGAGAGAAAATTGTCAAAAAACAAATTACAGAGTTTTAGTCAAAACTGACTCAGTGGAAAAGTCAGTGTTTAAAAACTGACTCCATGAAAATAAGCAGCTACAGATAACAAAATAATCACAAGGACACAAACATCATTTAAAAAGCACTACAGAAAATGTGGATTTAAATGTTATTAGTACACTGTCATCCAAACTAATAGTGTGTCTACATTAAGCTCAAACTCTCACTTCCATCTTTTTTAGCGCCACTGTCACATTCAAGACTCCCACAACACTGCCATTTACCAGCAAAACATAGCTGAGTGATGCAGACTGTCATTTGCCTTTATCTGTTTATCAATAAAATGTGGTGAGACACTAGTTACATGTATGAGCATGTACACTTCTTGTACTATGCTTATAGTAACTTGTTATAGAAGTCCTTTCTTTCAATTCCTTGTAGCTAGTTATTAAAAACTAACTAAACTGCCTTTTCAGTTCAGCATGTGCTGAGCATTTTCCAGGGATGGGAAATCTACCACCCTTCTGAGCAACCTCTTAGGGGGTTTACCACACTCATTGTGAAAAATGTCTTCCTTACGTCCAATCTAAATCTACCCTCTTTTAGTTTAAAGTCATTACCCCTTGTTCTGTCAGACAAACCCTGCTAATAAGTCTGTTTCCATTTTTCTGGTAGGCCACTTTAAGTACTGAAAAGCTGCAATAAGATACCTGTGAAGCCTTCTCCAGTCTGACAGCCCCAGGTCTCTCAGTCTGTTTTCATATGTGAGATGCTCCATCCCTCTGATTACCTCATGGCCCTCCTGTAGACTCCCTCCAACAGCTCTATGTCCTTCTTATGTTGGGGATTCCAGAGATGGATGCAGCAATCCATGGGGGGTCTGACCATAGCAGAGTACAGGGGCAGAATCACCTCCCTCAACCTGCTGGCCACGCTGCTTTTGTTGCAGCCCAGAATATGACTGGGTTTCTAGTTATGTCCAGCTTCTCATCTACCCCAATTCCTTCTTAGCAGGGCTGCTCTCAATTCCTCCATCCCTCAGCTCATATTGTGGCTGGAGATTGCCCAGCCCAGGTGCAGCACCTTGCACTTGGCCTTGCTGAACCTCATGAGGTGCCCTTGGGCTCATTCCTCCAGCTTGTCCAGTCCCTGTGGACAGCATCCCATCCCTCAGTTGTGTCCACTGCACCACTCAGCTTGGTGCTCTCTGCAAACTTGCTGAGGGTGCACTCAATCCCTCTGTCTATGTCATTGATGAAGATATTAACCTGTATTGGTCCCAGTACAGACCCTGGAGGGTCACTCCTTGTCACTGATCTCCATTTGGATATTAAGCTGCTGACCACTACCCTCTGGATGTGACCATCCAGCCAATTCCTCATCCAACTAACAGACAATTCATCAAATCCATCTCTCTTTAATTTTAGGGAGTAGGATGTTTTGAGCAACTGTATCAAAGTCTTTACAGAAGTTCATAGGAATGACACCTGTAGCCCTTCTCCCACCCACAGATGCAGTCACTCCACCACAGAAGGCCACTCAGTTGGTCAGGCAGGACTTGCCCTTGGTGAAGCTGTGCTGGCTGTCTCAAATCACATCCCTCTCCCCCATGTGTCTTAGCACAGATTCTATGAGTATTAGCGTTGGACAGAGGGAGGGAGAAAAAAAGCTAAACAGACATTGCTCTTATTTAGAAGTAATTCATCATCTGGGCACTGTATTCTGCTAACAACAAAAATCTCAGCAGGGTGGTTTTAAACTGGTATCTGACCGCTTGGGACTGTTTATTTCTACCCAGCTGTCCAGACTGAAACCTACTTATCAATGCAGAGCTTATTTGCCTCTTTGCTGAAATTATCTTCAATGCGCTGCCAAAATGACAATGTTGTGACAGTCTCTGAAGGTTTGCTTTGATTACCTCTGCACCATGGTGACACAGAACCACTGGACTGCTTTGATGCTCAAGAGAAAGGACAACAGGTTCCATAAACAGTGTTTTCTAGCCACAGAAGATAAACGAATTCCTCCCAGACCCTCTAAAGTAACAGCCTAGTTCACTTGTTACTGCTCCAGACTAAATCACTCCTATTTTTTTTTCTTTAAAACTGGTGAGTCTGCCTCTCTCTTAATAAGCAGCCTGCATCCCCAAAAAAGCCCTTTAAAAATGCCCTGTGCATCAGTGCAGATGTGACATACTTCACTTTCTTTCACTTTTACTCAAGTCTTACTGAGGCGATTCCTACATGCAAAGTTACACCCTTCTTATATTCTTCAGAATGATATTGTTCATTTTCCTTAGATATATCTTAAAGAAGTCGTGCCCCAAAATATATGAGCTCTACAGGAGTTTGTATCTGTGACATGCAGCTAAAGCTTCACAATTAAATAACAGTGATATTACTGGAGTCTCATATTGCCTAATAGTTTATAATGTAACTCAGTGCCTTATGCACGCTGAAATGCCTTCAAATAACTGCATCAGTGCTCCAGTGTCTTTTCCAAGATATAGTGACTCTTGCTTTAACTATTTTGGTGGCTTGGATGACTAATCAACTTTGTTGTTAGTCAAGACTTTCTGTAAGAATATTTGGATGTGCTACTTCCAGAAGAGCAATGCTGCATGAATTTGCAATGGTTTTAAATAGATCATAACAACCCTTATCATCTTAGGTTCTTCTGCAAATTCATCAGCTGTTCCATCAACAATTTTTAACTGCCCGCTTGTCAATGTTACTTTAACTTTTGCCAATTTAATGTACTTCCCCTGCGTTATTGATTTTTAAAGCTTAATAACAACACATTAGGACATACTCCAAAGATCAAAGTTTTATAGTCCAGCTGGAGTTTTACCATAAAACCCATTCATCTGCAGTAAACAGAATTGTTAATAATGAACTATTAAACCAATTTTGGTTTTGACATGCTCTTCCAAGTTGCCATGTCACCTAGGACTGGTTTTCCCATTAACTTGACATTTTATAGAACAAAGGCAGACATGGACATCTATTTAAAAACAAGGTGGAAGCGAACAAATTGGCCATTAAAAGTTAGATGTTACATACACATTTGACAAAAAGTAACATTTCACTGTAAGAGGTAACTGACATCACCATGAAAAAAGACAAATATAAACAAAACAGAACCCTTAATACAATAATGACTCCTGAAAAAGGTAATTGTACCATAATTTCATATTTGTAACTGTAAACTTAATTAATGCTTCATTTACAGATTGTAGCTCTTCCTTATGGACGATATTTCTTCCCAAACCTAAAACAGTGATTCTGCTAGTCTTCAGCAAAACACTTTGTTTCAAGCAGCATCTATCATCTTGCTAATGAAAGTGTCAATAACACAGAGAGAAGCAGCACATTTTCCACAAAGAAGAAGGTACATATGTAATAAATCTAACATGAAAAATATCCGTTGTTTTTATGAAATGTAAACATATTTGATATATGTTCCCTCCAAATCAAATTATTTAGAACACTGCAGGATATCCCACTTAAAAGGACTCCAGGATTAGGTTTTATTTCTCTATGAGCATGGCTCTGAATAACCAAAAAAATTCATGTTTTCTATTTGTCACTGACAGGAGATTGATTAAAATCTGGGGAAACAACAACTGCTACTATTTCTGTCTGCTTGACTGAGAGCTTTCTCTCTTACAATTTTTAATAGTGCTTAGGCTTTTTTTAACTTTATGCAAATGTTTTTCTGACTCAGTATAAATATTAACTTTCTTTACTAACACTATTACTTCACCAGCTTTCAGTTACTTCTCAATTATTTGCAGTGTTTCCATCTGAAAGGTATCATCAGAGGCTTACCCTCCAAGCACCAACTGGGACCACCTCTGTTTCAAATTAGAGCTTAGCACCCACTGCTGCAGTACGAGTAAACCAAACAGTCATGACTGTATTGGGATGTAACAGAATACAATTATCATTGTTTAAATTAAGTTTGGAGATAGAAAGTCATCAGAGATTGAAAGTCATCAGTAGACATAATGGCGCGACCTTATTTTCTTGCTCACATTTCCTTTCTGTCTCTTGGAATTAGTCTAGAAGGACATTGCTGTCTCATTTGAAATATGTCTCCTGATGTACATGTCTGGATGTGGAATGCATTTGCTGTATGGAGCTTTAGTTCCCTGGACTCCACTTAAACACAAACACTGTGAACCAGTCCCTGCAGTAAGTGACATTTATCAGCCCGTTCCTGAGAGACCTGACCATCTCCATCCACAAAAACTAACAGTCAAAGCTCAGCAGATATCAAGATCCACTAGCTCCATTTCACACAAATCCCTGGAAAAAACCTTTTTTGCATACACTTTCCTGATATAGTTACATAGAAGGGAGCATTAGTGCTTGCACCATCCAACACTGTCCCCAGAGGACACCTCATTTGCATGCAGACAACCATGTGAACCAGTGCTCCAATAAGCTAGTGAGGAGCAAGAAGCTCTGTCAGAAGAAGGAGCAACTTTTTAAATGTTCTGTCCTGCACAGGGTTTCTGTGATGCCTCAAGGTAGTCCAAATCCAGAGGACTGAAAGCACATGGAACAAGGATTGGTGAGCCTTGGAAATGCTGAAAGATGGGACTCAAATACTGGTCTGCTAATGTCCAGTTGAGAAGAGAGGACAGCTCACACTGCCATTATCCTATCTGACCTTTTTGGGTTAACAGAACATTTGTCACTCAATTAAATAGATACAATTCTAAATATAGATAGGAAAGTGGAAAAAAACAACTAAGAGGGGCTATTTGTACGCAGTCATTTTCAAGAGTAGAAAAGAAACATTAGAGTACAAGCAAAACATACCGCAATTACCAATACATATTACATATTTTACAAAATGTTTCTGCAAGGAAATTTTACCACAGTATTTCTTATAATGATTGTTAGGCAAACAGTGAGAATGTGGGTAAAGGTCTGATTTAACACCGACAAAATCCCAAGTCTTTTCATGGCAAGCATAGCATCGGGTCCTTGCAGTGCATATTACACTGACTGGCATAAGGAAAACGTAATAAAAAACACAGTAGTGGTTTTGCCCCCATCTTGCTTATTTCTCTGACATGACACATGAAGTTTATCTTAAAGAGACCCAGTTCTCAGAAGCCAGCATCCATCTGTGGTAACAATTTTCCATGCATACATTTATCTTTGCAGTAATAACTGATCTACATATAAACAAACCAGTTTCTTACATACAAATTCTAACAGCTCTCAGGCAGATTATTTCATCAGCACGTGCAGGCAATACCACGGGAGGCTAGTACAAAAAAATGCATATGCATCAGTGCAAGTCAGATTCACTGCTAAAAAACCCAGCTACACATGTCCCAGCTGTACACCTCTAATCCATCTCAATGTGGAGAATAACTGCAAAATTTAGCACAAATTAGATAACATTCCTCTAAGAAAATGAGAAACTCTGTATTATTACATCCCTGTGTTACCAATCAAACATAATGAATTTTTGATCCTCTGCAGTATAAAGCACAGTACTGCCAGCCATCTAAAGCGAACATTCCCAGACACTGAAACACATCTGTAAATATTCTTGCCCAGGGTGCTGATCTTGGTGGCAATTTCTGGCATTGACTCATGTCTACTTTTCCTAAATCCATACCAGTAAAATCTGGACAAAACAATAGCTTTATGAAGGATTCTGTTAATTCCTATTAATTACTGCAGCTAGCTGTCCAGCGATGTAAAACTGGCATTATTTTTACAATTCTCTTAAACTGAAATTCAAACTAATTTCAGCTATTCTCTCATAGTATTCTTAGTTGACTCAATATCATTCAGCCATTTTGAAAGCTGTTATGACACACAAACTAATACTCACATGAACACATTCCTTAATACAGGAGAATAAAGGTTATGCTGCAACTCTTTTTTATATACATGCACCGTTTAAGTGTTTATTAGAGGAGCCCAAGAGGTCTATTGGTTCCCTCAATATACTGTAAGTGCTTTTCTCCCTGCAAGGTAACAGCCTCACATCTCCTGCAGTCTAATCCATACTGTGACTGATGGTGACCCCTCCTCACAATGCATGGCAATATTCAACAGTAAAAAGCCTTACAACTGCTCTGAATTTGGCCCCCTGAAGTCGTATTACCATAGGAGTTTTTGATTTTAACTGTGGTAGTCTAGGCTAGATAGAATGTGAACTCAGAAAAGTAAGTGTATTAAAAGGTTCCTCAATTCTCAGATCTGATTTTTGTTCATATTTAAAGCCCACAACAGTGGAAAGAGGAAAGAATTTTTTTTTTTATCCTTGCAGCACTTCAGAGTCAATACATTTACCAAGATACAATCTGAATTCCATTCTGATTAGCAGAATGGTTAGCTAATTGGCAAGCACATACAATTTAAGAACTAGATTTCGTAGATTAAACTCATTACTTCAAGCTTTTTATGTTAGGCTCTGAGTCCCCACATAACCTCTTCCCCTGCCGATTATCTGCCCTGCTCCCTTTTCATATTTCATTCCCGTGCTTCGGTGCTGTAATCCAATGCCTTCTCTGGAAAGGTTGCCTCACCTGCCCCCAGTGCTTCCTCCTGTCCAGGCTCTCTCTCTCGCAGCCCCGGGTCCTCATACCCCAGGCTTGACCCGAAGGTTAGGGCCGTCCTCTCTGAGCCACCAGCCCCTCGGCACAGATTACTGTCTCGCTGAACTGTTACATTTCCCGGAATGAAGCCAGTTACCAGGCGGCGGCGGCGGAGCTGGTTGTTGATCTGTGATACCCTCCAGCTGACTGCCTTTTTAGCATGCACGATCTTCAGGCCACAGACTACGCCTTTCTTTTGTGTCTGGAAAGCTTGTAGCAGTTGCTGGGCACTAGGAACAAACCAACCTTTGTATTGGGAGCTACAAAAACTCTTCTCACCTAAGAGGACTGCAATCCCCGTCCACCTTCCCTAAAGAGAAAGATTTAAATGAGGTCCGAGGATGTTTAAGGATGAGTAGCCTACTCTGAAACAAGGCTTGTTTTCTATGTTGACTGTTTTACATTGAAAATAAAGCTCGTCAAAGGCTTGAAGTTGCCTTTACTTTGAAAGAAATACGTCATCTTCAAATATGCAAAGCAGGTTTACTGTTGATAACCCAAGAGTTACTGACCTTGTATTTCAGCTGTTCTCAGCGTGCACTTTGGCTTTTTCTGTAATAAGATCATCTTACCACCAGATGATTATTGATCACTTATGACAGAAACAAAAAGCCTTGAGCAGACTAATTTATTCATTGTGCTCAGTGCAAAGTGATGTAAAAAATGACAAATAGTCCCCTTTTCTTGCCCACTCGCCCCCCCCCCCCCCAAAAAAAAAAAAAAAATATATAGTCAGAGTCAGAAACACCAATTCAGGATGAAACCCAGAGAGCTAGGGAAGATGGCAAGCAACAATAAGTTTTACCAGAGACCTGCTTGGTGAACAGCTACCACCTGGCCATAGCAATGGCACTACCAACCGAGTATGATCGCAACTGGAGTAGATCCTCACCACCTAACCCACACCTGCTGGGGCCTTCCCCGTGCTGCCCACCCAGGAAGGGGAGACAATGCATGGCTGCAAGAGAAGGCTGTGGAGCAGGGCTGGGTGGCTCAGGACCCATGGGGCCATCAGCCCCCTTGCCAACCCAATGCCGAGGCAGGGGCAAGATGTATCCCCCATCCCCAAGTTCTCCGGACGGGCCCAGGCAGGTGAGCAAAGAGCAGGTCATGGACGGAGAAGCTTCTAGACTAACCTGCTCACAGGTTTCCACGATGTGCTTTCTCCCCTCTCGGGGGACCCAGACCATGACACCCGGCTGGGGGATGCTTTGGGCTGCTCTGCCCCGCTCCTCTCCGACGCGACGGCGAGGGCTGTCCCCTGCCCGCCCCAGCTGGAGGGCTGCAGAGGGCTGCGGGACGCTCCGGGCGGGGGGCACGGCCAGGGGCAGGGGACGAGCGGAGATGCGGCAGGTACCGGCCGAGCCGGGAACGGGCAGCCGGGTGGCTGTGTCCTCGCTCGCCGCAGATTTTAAGGTTAAGTGCGTGCGATTTCTCACCCTCACAAAAGGGAGGAGGGAGGAAAGATGATCAAGGAAACAAACCAGGCAGGGGAGCGATGAAGGGGAGGGGGAAGAGAAGAAAAGGAGGGAGAAACAAAGGGAAGAATAAAACCCTCTCCGGGAACAAGCAAACAAAGAGGGTAAAAAGAGCTCGGCGGTCTCCTCGGGAGGTTACCCCCCGCCGGGCTCCCCGGCACCGCCGCACCCCGCCCCGACGTGCGGCCCCCCGCGGCAGCCGGCCGGGCTGCGGCCCCGGCCCCGGGCTGCTGCCCACGGCCGCGCATAGCGGAGCCCCGCGGGCAGGACCCCGCGCCTGGCCGCTGTCGCCCTGGGAAGTTCGGCGGCGCGGAAACACCCCGGCGGGGTCGGGGCACCTTACCTGTCGGCTGGCACTCCTCGGGGAGCGGTGGGATGAAGCGGGGAAAAAAATGGGGGGGGGAGGAAATAATAATAAAGCCACCCCAGTTTCCGAAATTGCACCGCTCGATCAGGTTACTATGGAAATCGTCGCGAGGAGGCAAAAAAAAAAGCCAGACGCCATCCTCATCCTCTCCGCCTCCGCGAGGGACCGCGGCGCCGGAGCCGCTGCCTCCCCGGGCGCAGGGCTGCGCGCTCCCCGCCGCCGGCTGCTCTCCGCCGCCGCGCACCGGCAGCGGCCCCGGCCCCAGCCCCGCGCCGCGCCGCCAGCGGTGCGGCCCCCCGCCGCACAGCTGGAATTTAAAGGGGCCGTGCTCTCCGGGCGCCGCTGCCCCCGCCGCCCACGGCCGGCTGGGTGTGCCTTTGTAACCAAAAGTTTCCCGCGGGTGCTCTGAGATACGGGCATCCAAGGGGACACGGGGGATGAGGGAGCGACGCGTTTGCTGAGTAGCCCTGGGCGTTATGAATTATTATAGGCGTAACAGCAGGATCCAAAGGCCTCAACAGGGCTCAGTTGCAATGAGCGCTGTACACAGACACGAAAAGAGGCAGCCCCGGCCTCTGAGAGCTTGTAATGTGAGCAGTGAGGGCAGACAAAAGGGAAAAAAGTGTATAAATGAGCGCTGTACACAGACACGAAAAGAGGCAGCCCCGGCTTCTGAGAGCTTGTAATGTGAGCAGTGAGGGCAGACTAAAGGGAAAAAAGTGTATAAAATGCATGAGGGGTTGAAAACTTCCTAACCAGTCCAGCCCTCCCCAGCCCGCAGATCACAATTTTTAAATTGCAACTAAAAGACTCAAAAAATACAACAAACAGTTCTGACACAGATCATCCTTTTTGTGCCCCTTATTCATAAACGGAAGCGCTTCTCAAGCCTGCCTGTCCCGAGAAGTGAGCTTGGCCTGCAGGACACCCTGGCAAGCCTGGAGGCTGGATCCAACTGGAGCCCAACTGTGGAGAGAGCTGTGCTAACACCTGCCACTCACAGGCACATACAGACTTTCGCCTGAGTGGGTGGACAGAGCTTAGCAGCCATTGCCACCACTTCGTTCTGCCCTATCTGTCCTCACCTTCACCCCTCACACGCTGCTCTCCTCTGTCCCACTCCTCGGTGAGCCATTTCTCACCACAAGCCCTCTCTCTGCTCCAGCAGCATCAGGTCCTGCAGCTGATTCAGCATCTACCACCCAAAGGATGGGTTTTCACCCTTACAGAATATATTCCACAAGTTTCTGCTGGTGGGGAATGAAGCTTCTAAGTTATTCCAGTTCTGAAAAATGTCTGCCGCAGAGCACAGGGAAACCCCTTATTTGCTCTGTTGTTGCAGTCTAACACTATATGTGCTTCAGCTCCCAAGAAAGGGGAGAAGTAGGGAGAAAAAAGTCTTCAGATGATTGCCTTAAAGAAAATGAGCCCCTTCTGAAGTAAAAATGTGGATTTATTCTTTCCAGAGGAAGAACACTTTGCAAGTCACAGGTTTAGGGAAAGATAGCTTGCAGTTAGTGGCTCCCGTGATACCTATGGGTCTTCAAAAAACCTTCATCTTCCAGTCTATCAGCTGGTCAAGCCTTGCAGCTCTCTATTTGTCACAAATGTTCATCAGTGCTGGTCACCACAACTTGCAGCTGAAACTACCTCATGAGGTGAGGGAATTAGCTACCGGAGGCATGTTTGGATGCAGGAGTAAAAGAATGAACAAAAGAAACAACAAACCTCTCCTATTGAGCTGTGTGGTATTTTCCCATTCTGATTAATGCCTGACATTTCAGCTAGCCATTTCTATTTAAGAAAGTAAGAGACATAAAACATACAGCAGCTTGCAGCCTAGTGAGAGCCTAGTGTTAAGAAATAAGAAAGATTATTTAAAAGGGCTGACCAAAAGGCAGGAATTGACAGCCACGTTGTCCAGGAATCCAGTTTTCCAAATATCATAACTTGAAATATTCCTACCAATATACCACCATAACTTGAAATATTCCTGAAAATAAATAAGGATAGATTTTGACCATAGTTTACACAATAAAACATAATGGGACATCCGAGGCTGCCTTTTCTTAAAGCTCGGAGACAAGAGAGCGGCTGAGTGTCTTAAAATTAGAATTACAAATACATGAGTGAAGATCCCAGGTGACCGACATCTTTCAGAAATGACAATCCCTGGAGTGGATAACCTGGAGGTTATTTCTTTCAGCGTATGAAAGGCACAGAGCAGTGAGTTATCTCAGTAGTCTCTGTGCTGCAAGACTTCTCCCTGAAAGGTTAATTGGGTTAGAGGTGTAATTTTTACCCAGCAGAGATGTGCCAGCAGAGGCCTCTAATATAGATGCAGTTAGTATTGTCGGAACTATGGTTTTGTTAGCATAACGTTTTTCACCATGGTGTGGAGTAATTTCGTTTCACCAATACGAAGATCAGACCTGGTGATCCAGCCAGCTCTGCTCAGCCACTCTGTCAGTGCAATGGGCAGACCCTGGTACCAAAACAGACAGCAGCATGCACAAGGCTCCCACCTCCTCTTTGCCAATGGCTACTCCGTGATTGCCGGGGTTTTTGGTAAAAGGTTTTGCAAATGAATAGAATATTTTTCTGCTTCTTAGGCTCAACCATTTAATCTTATGCCTCTAGCAGTTTTAGGAGCATCTGTCTGACAGAAAAACAGTAACCAGTCCTCTGGTCCTGCAGGAAGTGATATTCCAGAGCAGAGAAATATCTTGAAAGTTTACTTATTAGCAAGAATTATCTACAATGGCTTTTGTAGTTTTGCAGAGAAAATATCTAAATAACTGTCTATTTTTCCCTTTGTTGCAAAACATTTGACTAAAAAAGCATGGTGAAGAATAAAAAGGTGATTCTCAGCTTTAGAATAAACTGCATAGCTATACCTTTAATATATGAAACTTCAACACATGAGTTATGTTGTAGTTTTCTTCAACATGAGATACAAACAAGTATGTTGATATTATTGACATGAGATTAAATGTAAATTTATTTCAGGATATACAGTAATTTGAAAGTGCAGTATCTTGGCTTGTGTATTTAAATACAGTCAATTATCTCAGCTAATATATGTGTATGTAAGTGAATGACCAAACAATGACAAACTTGCAAAGGCAAACTAATGTATTAGCTCTGTGGACTTCATCATTAATTAGCGCGTGGGGAGTTACTGAGAGCAAAGGAGAGGAAGGTTCCCTCCTCAATTTCCAGCACTGACACCACCTTGGAGCAGAGGCACAATGAAAGCCTGACCTTGCACTTGGATCTCTGCATAGCTGGGATCATTGTGCCCTGTTGGGGAAGGCAGGACCTGGCTGCCTGCAAAGGTGTGAGGTGTGCAGGAGCGCACAGCGATGTGCTCAGAAAACACAACTGCTAAAATGCATGGCATCCCTGCAGCATCTGGGAAAGTGTGGTTTTTCCAAGATCTAATAGCTTGAGCAAGTTCTGAAATGGGTTTCCTCAGTGAAGAGGGAGTCTCCAGCACCCTTATTTTTGGCTGTTAATGGAGAAGGCACTGCACAGAACAGCTGAGGCTTCCAAAATGGCCCAAAGTGGAGATGTTTCTATAGAATGGTGAAGGACATATCTATGATTAATTCACTACTAATTTTCAAATACCTCCTCTAAAGTTGGAGTTACTCAAAGAAGAGAGCACAACTTTAGTACTGGTAAAGGAGCACCATTTTTTCCAAGTCTCATTTTCACATGTAGCTGAATTTTTCAACTTTTTTTTTTTTATCACACGATGGCTGCAAAACAATCTATATGGTCAGAAATGGGCAATGTATTAGAAGTATATTGTCTAGAAGTATAGAAGTGTACTAAAAACAGCCTATTCAGAGGAAAAAGTGGTTTAAACATCTATTTCCTCTTGTATTAGGAACTGCAATATGACACTGAAAAATGGAAAAGCTCTGCAGTCCCCTGAACGAAACTCATGACTTGTTTAACAGCATGCTCAACTTTTTCTATACTTTAAGCTTTTCTAGAAAATTCACTTTCCTAATTCTGCTGTTTCTATTAGCCCCAGACCCTGTATGTTTTATACCAGCTGCATTCAACAGAAGGGATGCCCAACTGGGGATACAAATTGCCTGCTGAATGGCCCTCTCTGACTCCATGCTGTTACTTTTGACCTCAGATGGCACAGAAAATGCTCTCCAGTTGTCTTGCTTCCAAATGCCAAAAAATCCCAACCCCCAAACTTCTAAACATAAAACAGAAGGAAAGCTAAATTATTTGAGTTAAAATAACACTGCAAAACAGTTATATCACAAATATAGCAATAAAAACAGTCGTAAAAGATGTGCCTCTTGATACACAGGGTAAAGGTACCCTGCATAATGATTTTGTATTGTTTACAGAAGAGCTTATATACGTTAGAAATTATTTTCCATAGCTTTCTTACTGAAAACAGAGTTTTCATATGCAAACAGAATTTTTTCCTATAACTGGATATGTGCCTGGAAGACATAAATATATTTCTGTCAAATTCACCATTCTGCCATGGATATCAGAAAACATCTTTGGGAGACATGGACATGGTTTTACTTCCTCTATTAATCTTTCAGTTCTTTGGTTCTCACATGACCTGGATCTCTTCTATCTTCTGTATTTTAACTCAGAAGCTCTTGCCGGAATATTCTTTCAACTTTGTTTGTAGTTGCAATGCAAGAGGGCTTCAATTCCTGCTTTAATTTAGGACCCAACTTATTTCTTCCTGTAACTGAAGACAAATGGCAGACATCACCTTCCTCATTTCTCCCGAAGTAATGCCTCAGTTTTCTGTCTAGGTTAGCTGGTGAAATTACTCCCTTTCTAAATAGTCAAGTTCAGCTGCATATAGAGAATTGTGATCTTTAATGCTTAGTATAAGCAAGCACTGAGAGGAGGGATATACTGAGAAGAGTATTTTCTGCAAGAGACATATAATACGTGCTTTCTGCTCCATGTGCTCCTGCTGCAGCCTCAGCTGTAGCTGTAGGTCCAGATTTAGGTAAGGATTTAAAAAATGTTGTGCATAACTTAGGGTCAATTAGACTAGCAATGACCAGAGGTTTAGAAATCACATCCTGTGGAAGAGGGTTTTTTTTCTCAAAAGCCTGTAAGAATTACAGGGTCATACAGACCAGTAACCTGGTCTTACCCTTACATCAAAATGGCTCCTAGCTAAATTTCTGGGGCTCTGTATGTTAAAATAAGAGAGGCTTGTCAAAGTAAAGCTAATAGTCAGTGGTGAAATTCCTTACCCCAGCAAAACAATTGAAATGTAAAGTGCAAATTGAGGATCAGAAAGGAGAGAAAGAAAATAAGAGGTTAAAAGATCCTAACAGAGGCTCCTGACTTCATCACATCAACAGTTGAAGTTAAAAGGTTAGCAGAGGTTGAACTGGCTGTTAATATTTCCTTATCATTTAATTTATGAGAAAGAAGAAGGAAAGAAGATTTCCATCCCTGTTATCAGGTTATGTTACTCTGCTTGAGTGGAACAACTTAATACTCCAAATATTCGAACCCCAAAGAGGATCACACAAGAATGTTTGTCTCAGACTGTAATTGGAGTAGATCTGTTTGTTTGTGTAATTGCCACCACGGTGGAAATCTATGCTTCTCTGTTTGTGCAACTGCAATTATTTTCCTAGGGATGAACCATCTGAATTTTAATATCCCATATATTCAGTGCAACACAGCGTATTACAACACCTTGACCTTTTCAGTGTTCCATAAATTGATTGTCTGGTTGTTCCAGTCCTCCCTCGTTTACAATCCTGGAAACCTTAGAAGAAGAGGTATCACGGCTGTCTCTGAGTCATATCTTGTATATTTATCAGCATTTTTGGAATCACACTGCTGATCTCTTGAAGGCTTGACAGAAGTTACATACTGTGTGCCTGAGGTGCAGTAGCATATAAAATCATGCCAGAAAAGGCAGGGATAAGTGTTACAGGCAGGCTCACAAGGTCCACCACAGGTGGTCCTGTTGAAGGTCTCATTGGTTGACCAGTATTGTTATCAAACTGCAATTTCTCCAGTGAGTTATTCTGACAGCCAGATAAACCTCCAGCTAAATAAATATCATGTGCAACCTTCAACCAACCAAATAGAACTGTTTAATTAATGTGCTTTTCCTAAGTAAATTAAAAAGCAGAGGGAAAAGACTTCTGGTCTTTTAAGGATGAATAAAGCCAAAAATGTAATCTAAACATGATCTAAACATGAAAGGGAGAGAATCCTCTTAAAGCTGAGGATGCAGTGGTAATGCAAAGCTAGAAAATGATTATTCATTTCCAGACATCACCTCAAACTGATGGACTAGTGAAAAGAAGATACAAATTGTAATAAACTACAAATGTTGGAGGAAGATGCAGAGAAAGAGCAATTGCCACTTTTTAATTGCTTGTCCTCCATCAAAGAAGGGAGAGGGAAAATTCACATTTGGTAGCGTTCATTACAACTATTATGCCCTTAAAAAAAAACCAACAAAAAAAAAAAATCAACTAAAGACATAGAACAAAACAGAAATGCTCTGAGGTGGCTCAAATTCTTCCTCTGAGACTAAATGTAGAATTTTTTTTTCTGAAGATGCTTTTTCACTTCCAGGTGTGCCTTCAGGTCCCATGTGTGCCTTGAGGTAAATTCCTCTGCCTAGTGAGTGTGGAGCTGAAGAAGTCATTACTGCTTTAGTAGCTTCCTACAAGCACAGTTCAAACCATCTCATTTGCCCCTTCAAGCAGCAGCAGAAAGAGCTGTTTTGTCTTAAGCACTGAACAAAAGAGGACAAGCATGCAACTACCTGCACTGCTGAAGTGTGGAGCGGGTGGGCACATCCTGCAGCTCGACTCTGTTATACTGACCACTACCACGACACTGCTTCTGACAAATCTCTCTCTGTATCAGCTGTGGCCAGACTTTTCTGCATTCAGATGCCTGTCACCATTTGAAGTCACATCTAGTTTGGGGCGTGGGGAGTGCTGTGAGACCATGAGACAAACCATGTAAGAGAGCCTGAAACACAAAGAAGACTTCCGTTCCTTTCTTCTCTGCATCCCATGGAGAACAGTGTTCTCTGTCCAGCCTCCTACTGAAAGTAATATCAAAATGAAAAATAATCATATTAAGGCTAATCCAGACAAAACAGAGCAGTTGTTTATGAGAAGAGGAAAGCATGTTTAAGAATTTTCTCCTTATTTCAAAAGCATAAATCTTAAGATGGTTAAAATAAGTCTTACTCTCAAGTTTTTGGACTTATTTGTTTTAGATTCCCATTTACCTATCAAATGTGATGAGTAAAACTCACATTTCTGTCTTCAATTAATGTGAAAATTTTGGACAAGCCATGAAGAGCTAAATCTGATCACTGCCATATTGGTGTTACTTCCTGCAGATCTGCTGCTGAAACTGGAGCTCCTGGAATGCTGACCAGTACGAAATGTACCAGCCTTTTACCTAGCAATAAAGACCATCGTATGCTGATCATTAGTAACAGTAATCTGCACTTTTTCCTTCTTCTTTATTCAATATAGAACCAAAATCAAGGCCTCTCTTCTGGTAATCAAAGGTTTCACTGCCACTGGATTATACTGTTTAGACATTACCTATGCATATGTTACCAGTGCTACCATTTGTGCCTTAACAGAGACTGGACATCATCCCATTATCTTTCCAACATAATAAGAGACGCATCATGGTCAGGAGGCAAACAAGCATTTATTGCGTACATCATCCATGGAAGAAAAAACCTGGGACATCTGTGGTGGTATAATTTGACTGAAAACCAAAAAGCCTGCAGTAACATCATGCTGTGGCTCATTGTGAGAAAGGCAGGGGAACAGAGGCAGGCATCTTCCAGCAAACATAATCACAGTGGGCCAGAAAGAATGGAAATCTATACTAAGAGAGTAACCCTCTATAATGGTGGAGGTGAATGCTTATATGGGTATATATCTCCAAATTATCTGTTTTATCACCTGTGAAAAATTATTATCTGGAGGCTAAGATATAAGATTGATTGGAGTGGGATGAAATAACAGTGAAGGGTATTATTGTGATGTGTTGTTTATTTACACAATTCATGTTATGTTCATTAACCTGCAGCTTACATGGGGGATCTGGCATAGACAAATTGTAAGTAGGAAACTCTGCCTTGCAAAGCTTGCTATCCAATTGAGTTGTACAGGAGTCAAGGAGAGGCACAAAGTGTAGGAACATACCCGTGCCCACATGACAGATGGGTGCCAGAGCCAGAAAAGATACAATAAATACACAGTGCTTGCATCTTAGACTTGGCAAATAGGCTGTGCAATTTGTGGCTCTTAAAAAGGACATATTGAAATGTCCAAATACTCTAACACATAAAAACAGGACAGTATGACTGAAAAAAAAAAAGGCCTGTGTATCTGAAAACTTGTTCAGAGACCTTTTCATAAATACAAAAATGTTTTGGTTGTCAGTTTGAGGTGTGAGCCATTGTATATGTCTAACTATAGCCTCTCCAAAGTCACGTAATGCCTCACTGACTGATTTTAAGCTAGGTCAAAAAGACAGAGAAGGCCAAAGCAGAAGGATATTTCTTTCTTTGGTATCCACTATATCTTATTTTACTTCCCTTGTCAAGGTTATTCATTGATTTCTGAGAGAGATTTGGCCAGAAATAGTTTGAGAGGATGGTGCTTATGAATTTGTGCATATTTTATTGCTAGGATATACTGCCAATACATGACACATTTCCAGATCTTTCAAATAAGATGTGCTCCACACACAGTGAGAAGGGTTTTACTCATAAAACTTAGTTAAAAGGAAGTGTACAGTTTTCTTTCTGGAAAATAAGAATGAGTCATCCATGCAAACATTTGATTTCCAGATCCAAGAGTCTGCAGTCTAGACTTACGGTTTTCATTTTTCTGAAGACCTAATCAGTCTTTACGCAGGCTGTTACATCCTGATGTCAATAGGAGATTCATGAGGATATAAAAAACAGAGCAGGAGATGCCAGAGCTTTCCTTCAGGTGAGAAGGAGCAATAATTTTCCAAAGTGGCTCCGAAAAAAACCCAAAACTGTGATCTTTAAGTTGAGGGACCCCTTAGTCATCTATGTGCCTCATCCACAGAGAAATGACTGTGTATCTCTGTTAAAGTCTGCATAAATTAATTTCTGCCTCCTCAGAGTAAGCAGGCTTTTAAAACCCTAGTTGTGCTCTCAGGCAGCAATTCAATTTGGCTCTGAGCTCTGCAAGACCACCAAAGGACTGGGGCATGATTTGCCCAAGAGAGAGTCTGTGCATGCTGACAGGTGGAATAAGGGACTTAGGAAATGAGAAAGTGGTGATGATATATGGCATAGTGTTATACAAAGGGGCCTCAGAGAAAAGGTTTCTCTTCCTTGACTCCATGTCCTCAGAGTGGAGTCCATGTTTTCACTTACTGCAAGGGTGGAGGAGCAAAAAAGCCATCGGAAAATATATACATACACAGAGAGCAAAGAGCAATCATTCCTCCACTGAGTATGTCCTGGGTTATGTTTGTATTTCCCAGTCACTTCCTGGGATGCCGACGATTCAATGATTTTAAGAGTGAGTACAGATCAAGGTGCGCATTGGACTCTACTCTCCCAGATAGGAAGGGGGCAGAGGAGATCCTTCTGCTTCTTGTGTAGATCTCAGGTGAAACAGCTTCTCCTTGTTCCTCCCTGAAGCAGAAGAGGAAATAAAGGATTTTCCAGTAGACAAACAGGAGAGAAATGTGGATTAAGCAACAGCTTCCCCAGTAGCCAGTGCAGCAGACAGTGCCTCGCTTTTCCAAAGATTTGCTGGTGTGAGTCACTGTCAGAGACAGCAATGCACGAGAGCAGGCTGTGGAGAGTATCCTATGCTGGTCCCCCATCCTGCCACCCTCAGCATTCCCAGTGATCTCCTCCTGACAATGTCAGACAGGGATCAGAAATCAGGCTTTTAAAGGAGAATGCTCTGTGGCTCTAAAGCTGCAGCCATGTCTTTTCAAAACGGATGGAGAAGTCCCTAACCACCAGGAATGGTGCTTGGGTTCTCATGTTCCTCCAGCAAAAAATTATTATAGCAGAAAACAAAACAGGTCCTGATGGATGCAGATAATTAAAAGAAGAAGAAGAAGCTTCAACTTCTGAGTAAAAACTACACATGGACACTGTGATAGTTACAGCACGGTAACACTGCCCAGGTGTGAGAGACATCTGTGGTGTAGGAAATTTGAGTAAAGTAGCAGTGTCTTCCAAAAAGCAATCTACTTTCCATCCATATCCAAACTAAAGTTGTCAATGCACCTGCCATCAAAGCAGTCAGTCACTTACATGGGGCTGCAAGTGCAAAACAATGCTTGATCTGCTCAAGTCCCCCACCTTTCTTCTGTGTCATTTAAATCCTGAGAAGATATAAATAACCTATCTTTATCAATTCAGTTGATATTTAGCTTCCAGCAGCATATTAATTCATAGTAAGGAGCAAAGAGAGCAACAAAAGAAGAAACTGCAAGCAGTAGAAATAGAAATAATATGCAGGAAAAGAAAGGCAGGTCATGCAGCTGGTGAGAGCAGCCATCCTGCTGCTTCCCAAAGCCCGTGAAGATCTGCTCTGGGTGGGCAATCTTTGGCACATCTCCATTCTTCCCTGCTTCAGGTGCTCTGTACTTCTCAAGTCCTCCTGCCAAGGCAGAAATAGTCTGTAGTAAGTACTTAGACACAAATCCTCTCAGTCCCCAAATATTAGTGAATTACTATCCAAAATAAAAAGGCTGCATTTGAGCCCCACCTTGCTTGCTGACAGTGCCTTCAGTGTGCCAAGTCTGATGGAGCAAGGTGTGCCCGGGAGAGGTTCACTGGGAACTTCAGCAGTGACACAAGGTTCGAATGTTGGCATGAGCAGTCAATCTTCCCTTTGTGCTCCGTAAAGCACGGCCAGTGGGCAGCGATTTAATGGCTTGAGTCACCCGTGGTAAAACGTGCACTTGTTTGCTCTTCCTTGTTGTCTTTCAAGGTCTTCCAAGCCAAAAGCAAGGCAGAAGCTCCCAGAAAGCTTGAGGTAAGCAGCAGTGTGCTTCCAGGGATTCTGACCTTGCAGTGGCACACATGGGAAGCAAATCAGCACTGCAAAATAGGACTTCTCTGCATTTTCCATGCTGATCAGAATATTCAAAAATGACTGGACAGCTTGCTCTTTCACAGCCATGCAGGGCTTATGCAATTTTTCCCATGAATGTATATTGACATTACTTACCATCTCATTATCTGTTTTCCTTGTACAGTAAGTTTTGTAGCTCTGAATTTGATTTCTATTGTTAGTGCTTATTATGTCAGCATGGTTATATCACAATGTATCCAAGAGAGGAGAGAGCCATAGAGAAACGTTTATGAGAACAATAGAAACTCTTAAGAAAGACGGACAAGCTCTCAGGCTGTTTCTTCAGGTCTGGCAATATTTATTATGATTACTGCATTAAAGATAGAGAATTGTATGAGCATAGGGAAAAATACCCATAAGTACTTTTGTCACCATCTTTAAAAAGTCATTTAGAGTCATTACCATTCAACTTGAACTCTTTAAAATGTCGGTTTACATATTTTAATAGTTGCTGGTAAGGAAAGTTAGTGCTCATGATCTTTCTGTAAGGCTGCATCCTGGCCACAGCTCATATAATCAGTTTTCAGGCTCCTCGTAATGTTTTCCTGAAGTAGCCAAAGAAAAGAAATGCACCTCATAAAGAAATGATGTGAAGTAGAATCTGACATCAAAATGACCTGAGGTACAGTTGTTCCCTAGAAATGAAACAAAATTAAAAGCAACATAAAATACTAAAAGTATAGGAATGTTTCTGTATCTGGCAGGGCAAACTAGCACCACAATCCCAGGAGGTTTGTTCTCATTTTCATTATCACTACTGTATAGTCCACACTTCAGAAAAAAATAGCTCTGTAAATTTTGTTTTGTAGTTTTTAGCTTTAAACAATTCCAGAAAAATTGGGGGATGGGGAGTGCTAATTTTTTTCAGTCATTTAAGTTATTATCCTACTGTGGCTGCATCGTGTTTTTATACTCACTTTCAAAATTTGACTATATATATTTAAAAACAACAGCAGAGGATTTTTTTATTAAAAGCATTAAAAACTACCACTTGAACTATCAGCTATTTTACCCAGCTCTGGTACTGAATTTCTTTCCTTTGTCAGGTCTCTACATATGTCAGTAGTTGAGTATTTTGCTTTCTTCTATGGAACATCAAATCTTTTGGCAAAAAGGCCATTGTACTGGAGGAATACTTGGTCACATAATTGGGAGACATAACCCAGAATAAGTGCTTGGCCCATGCAATAATGATTGAGATCTCAACAAAAGTGTTATATGTCAGAGTAAATTATTCAATTTAATTGTTAAATTTTTTCAACATGGATGAAAAATTCCCACAGACAGTGATTGCTGTTGTTTTGATGTGTATCTTGACAAACCCCCAAATTTTTAGTCAAACAACAACAAAACCAAAACATTTAGTTACTCCTGCAAATACTTAAGCATGTTTAGTGCTCACAGAATCATGGAAAGTGACAAAAAAATAAAGACAGACAAAAAGAAAAAAAACCAAGAGACACCTGCTTCTGTTAGTGTCTTCTGCTTGTGAGTTTGTTCCTCACACCATTGGGGCCAGGAGAGAATGAACACCTGTCCCCAGGCTGAGGGAGTCACATGGCACAGCACAGCCCACATCTCCACACAGTGGGGAGGATGGCTGGGGCTGAAAAAAGCCCCATTCTATCTTTTTGAGGAAGAAAGCAAGGCAGCTGCAATATTTTTAGGAGTGGGTGACAGCTGAAAGTATGTGTCGTGAAGTTGCTCTTTGATGAATGTATAGCATACCTGGAGGAAAAATAGGAGTTTGCCAAGTGCAGACATCTTCTATTCTTATATAACTAAAGCTGCTTTGATCTAAACTTGACAAGTGATGTGTATATTATACTACTGAAACCACTTTAGTCTTTTTAACTCAAAAAACAAATAGCCCAGGGACCTAAATCTGCTCTTAGACACCTCCTCCTGGAACTCCTACTGCTTTCAGATTGAGAAGCATGAAAGGTAAGTACAGTAGAGGAGGACTCAGAGAATGCACAAGTGGTTCAGATTCTGGGACACTTGCAGCTTGGCTTGGCGTGTCTGGGTTCATGTCCCAGCCTGGATTCAGATTGCTTTCCAGAGGAATGGTAGCAGTGCTGGTGGAGGCATGAGAAGCCAACTCAACCATGAAGTGTTTCCCTAACCTGCACTGACACTGACTTATACTTTACATCTTTTTTCTTGCATTTCAGAGAGATCAGCACTTCATCTGTCTGCGGAAATTAATGATACATGTCTTTTTTTTTTTTAAAGATAGCCTATGATATCTAAAAATGAAGATTTATAAACCCTTTAGTCTGCTTAATTGTATCTGTCTCAGTAAATTCTGCTAGAAGTATTGGTAACTTTGATCCATTTATTGCCAAAATGACAGCAGCATTCCCTCTATCTGGTATATGCATTGCAATACCTGTCTGAAATTCAATAATGTACGAAGGTGTAAGAAAGTTTGTGAAGAAAAGTGCTGTGTATTGTGACACTGAAGTTTGTCCTCTGCATATACCATTATCTTCTTCAAATATATCCTAACCAAATACCTACTGTACCTACATCAAAGATAGAAATTATAGATTCAATAATCTACATTTTAAAATCCTTAAATGCATATTTGTTTGCTCCATTGTATCAGAGAGTGCAATGTCCTCTGACAGAAACTCTTATACTTCCACTTGTACTTTACAGTTTCCACTAGCTTCTATCTAACTTCCAGCTTTGATTTACCCCTCGGAAGACTGTTTCAAAATTATTAACTTAATTTTTAGACTAAATCTGATCCTGACATTTAACAAAGGCAAAAAACATTTTGATTACAAAACTACTTTATTGAAAGGTGATTAAAATATATTTTCAGGCATTAAGTTCTTTAATAAAAATATTATATTTTAATGGGAGGTGTTAGATAAAAGTATGTTGTAAAGGATTTGTTACAATTAGTTACAGAATGAAGAAATCTATGAAAGAAACCTTTTCTGCTGGTTCCGCTGAGAATTGACTAAAGGAAGCTCAGTTTTATTGCACATGACATATTGAACTGAAATAAATGGAAAACTCCAGCACTGGTGGCAGAGGTAGCTTGTCCTTGGGACTGGTAGGCGGAAACAGGCTCATGCTGTCGATGAAGAAGGGCACAGTACCTCCTGACTGCCATTTCCACTTCCCTGAAACAGCCTTACTAGAAGATGTTACCAAGTAAATGTACGATAATGCTCAGCAAATCCATTTTTACTGGTGAAGTCATGTCTGGAATAAATTTATGTAGTTTCTGTTAAGGTATCACCTTAGACAGGTAACAGACAGATCACATTGTCTACAGGCCAATAGATTGCTGGAGAATGGTGTCAGACTATGAACACACCTATTAAAATTGGGCAAGGAACTGTGCCAGTGATGCCAGAATTGGCTTCTGCTCACTTTTTGCTCACACAGAAGCCATGCTCAAGGTGTCTGGTGCTGCCAGGTACAAGCATCAGGACAACAAGTGGTTGCATGACAGCAACCTTGCATGACAGCACTATAGTTTAGGGGAAGGATATTTGTTTCATCTCTATCCTTCAGCTGGGACACCCAGTGTTGACCAATCTGTTACTGCTGCTTGAAAGGATCCTTATTTCTCCAGAGCAATTCACACATCTCTGGTAAATACAGGAAATAGAAATGGATGCTTATACTTTCCTGCTGGGAAGTTGAGTACTAAAAAGCAAAGAATCATAGAACAGTTTGAGTTGGAAAGGACCTTAAAGATAACTTCTTTCCAATACCCCCTTCATAGGCAGGGATGCTTTCTGCTAGACCAGGTTGCTCAAAGTCCCAGCCAACCTGGCCTTGAACACTTCCAGGGGTGGGACACCCACAACTTCGCTGGACAACCTGTTCTGTGCCTCACCACCCTCTCAATAAAGAATTTCTTCCTTGTACCTAGTCTAAACCTGTCCTCTTTCAGTTTGAAACAATTCCCTGTTGTCCTATCATGACAGCCCTTGTAAATAGTCCTTCTTCAGCTTTTTTGTGTGTTCCATTAAGGTACAGGAAGGTGGTATAAGGTCTTCCCAGAACCTCCTCCCCTCCCCTCCCCTCCCCTCCCCTCCCCTCCCCTCCCCTCCCCTCCCCTCCCCTCCCCTCCCCTCCCCTCCTCACAAGCCAAGCTCTTACAGCCTGGCTTCATAGGATAAGTGCTTCAGCCCTCTGATCATCTTCATGGCCCTCATCTGGACTTGCTCCAACAGGTCCATGTCCTTTTTATGTTGGGACCCCCAAAATAATGAAGTTCCTTTCACAATACTTACTCATGAGGGCTTCTACCACACCTAGGGTTAAAATGTTATATGTTGCACTTTGCTTCCTTTTAGTAAAAACAAATAATTTCCTTACTTCTTTCTCTCCCCTCTCTTTATTGTAAGGATGATTTCCCAGGAAGAGATTTTCAAACTTTACAATCAAACTATCTCCAGATTGTAAGAGAGAAAGGAGAGAAGGTACAACCCTGTGAATATGAGAAGCTGCACTTCTTGCAAATTTAATTTTTGTTCAGTAAGCAAGGAAGAAAAAACAGTGTTTAGTTTAAAATTTCAGGAAATTATACAGTAAATACTCTGAAAAATGTAGTGTACTGAAGCCAGGGCACAGTCCAGCACAACTTCCCACACACAGAGCCATTTGCCAAGCCTGGCTGATGCACAGTTCTTGTACAAGTACTTAATTGTGGGGCATGACTTTTTACCAAATTATTTTTACTTTTCTAAAAAATAACATGGATGTTTTTTACACTGGAATAATTGTTCTTTTGTCATCTAGTTACAAGCATATTTAGTATAACAATAAAACAGTAGATATTGGAAATTGTTTAGGTCATCTATTCCATTCCTCTGCCCGTGATGAATTATTTCTTAAATTGTATTCATTAAATTTTTTTCAAAATATTGACAACACTGAAAAGTCATGTCGTGCAACCAGGGGAAATAGTATAGAACCAGTAAATAAGATTACAGGAACATCTGCTGGAAATTTTTTTCTTATGAAGTATGACATTTATGCCTTGGCAATGAGCAATATTCACATCAACTGCAGATTATTTGTACAATTGGATTTTTATTCCTTTTGACAACACTTCCCAGCCTGTTTCCATGGCAGTCCAAGAGACTTCACCCCAATCTTTTGGAATAAAAACATTTGAGCTGCTGGGATTTCAGGGTTTAAGCAGGATTCATAGTACCTGGGTATTGGCTGGCTTCCTTTAAGATATATACTCACATATACTGTTTGTGCCTTTAAAACAGGTATTTTTCTGTAAGAAAGTGAATAGAAAAATAGAACAGATATAAAAAAAATATATAGCAAAATTGAGCCTTTCTTCATTATTGTCTGTGTAATTCCAGACTTTTTATATTACCACAGCAGAATCACGCCTTCCTCCTCCAAATCCAGAACAGGGGACTTGGGGGACAGTACCCTGTCTAGTATTGAAATAGTAGCAGAAATTCTGTCCTCAAATTAACAACTTAGGCTTCATTTCCTGAGTGTCTTCAGCTCCAGTTAGAGTAAATGAAAGTTTTAGGCTATCACGAGCAGACAGACTGACAGGCTAGGGCTTCTCTCTCCATGCATTGTTTTCTCTTTTCTCACTTGTGCATAAATCAATAAGGGTTAATACAGGGCTGTGACTGTCCCTGTGCAGGCAGCTCAGGTAGTCCTTGCACCCGTTTAATGGAAACTCTGGCATCAGCCTGTTGGGTATATAGAATTACACCAGTCAAAATGTTTCTCTAGACATCCAATGAATAATGAAAAGAGTTTAATAGGTACTTCAAACAATCGCTCTCCCATCCTTTGGGGTATGGAGTTATCTTTTTGAAGGGCTAAATCCATGCAAGTTTAAAGTTTCCTTAAAATGTATGCCCTTTTGTGACAAAGGGACATGGATACAAAGGTAGGGAGACCAGTGCTTTTTAATTGGTTTTATTCCTGAACATGTTGACTGTATTTTGCCTATTTGATCCATCTTCATTCCGTCATTTAACTCACAAGGGCCCCCTTTGAATATAAATCCCTAGGATGGGGGCTGGGATGGTAGCACCTGTATTCTTGTCTTAGACATGGCATTTCTGATACAGAACAGAGGCTGCCAAATGGCCACATCCACAGCTGAGGAGAGCACAATGGCTTGGCATATCCTTATAGTTCATTTCATGCACAGACTTTATTTAAAGACTTATTATAAATGATAAATGTTAGCTAACTTCACAAAACGTCGAAGGAAGCTGACAGCAGGCACATACCAGTGTATGTGTCTGGGCAGTTTAGATTTCAGGCTGGCAATGCTTCCTTTCTTTTGATCCATGATCGCTGTTGAGGGAGTATCTTGTCATGTCAGCAGTAAATGACTGATGTAGTCTTCATATGGTGCCAGCAACCCATTAATGAGGCCTCCCAGTCGTACTCCTACTGCTCTCTTGCTGACTTTGCACCTTACTTGTACAGGCACAGCACATGCAGTGTCAAGACTTGCGTTGCCTTTGTCTTTGCAATGCCCAGGAACAGTAGCTGTATAAGAATATATTTCTAAGATGAGGCTAAGATAGAAATGGCAGTGGGTGGGAATAAGGAGACACAGGTTGTCTGAGTAGTCTGTCTAGACTAGGACTTTCTCCTGTCTGTTTTCTGCCATAATGATGATCTGTGTGATCAGTAACACCTCGACACTTCCATAACCCCAAACAAAAAAACAATTAAAAGGAACTAAGGAAAGGTGATGCTTTTGAGTAAACTACCAAAGCTCAAAAAACAGTATATATGCTCGGGGGTAGTGACAAGACTTGAACCTGCTTAGTAAATTAAGATGTGAGCTATACACATTAACTCTTCTGAATTCCTTGAAATATGGAGATTAGGAACCAAAATGGATCATGACTAGGAGCTGAGGATTTTTGATTGAGGGGAGAAGTGGAGAGATAATCATAGAGATAAAACTGTTGATCCAAGGTTGTTATTATTCAGTCTTGTAAATAACTTTTTAAAAGATGAGTCTTTTGCTCAGCATGGTTTATTCAAAGTCAGTGAGGAAGAGACTTTTGTATCTCTTTATAACTATTGCTTAATGGGTTATTTCGTTTAACTGTTGACTTGTTCTCCCTATCAGGTGGTGGCAAGAGCAGCCTTTCACAGCAAAACAAAATCTACCTGCTCTGCCATTCAGCAAAGACTTTCGGAATCAGTGACAAATGTTTAATGTGTATTTGCAAATATGACCCTTTCTTTCTATTCTGGTGCAGGATCCACTTCACACCTCTATGTGAAGTGGGATCTGGTTTCATGGATCACTGCTAATGAAGCTTTCAGATATGAGCCATAAGTATATGTATATTTTGTTCAAAAGAAGACAGTTTTTATTTGCTATTACCATACCTCACACAAGAAAATGAGCTTCAGTCACATGAATTCTTTGTCTCACTGAACAAAAGAAAAATTGAGCAAAAGAGCAAACTTGCAGCATGGGAAAATCAAGCATCAGAAGTTGAGCCAGTTACAACCAGAAGAGAAGGGTGGGCTCTAAAGAGATTGACAACTGCTATTACGTGCAAGTACATTCAATAAGAACAAATTTTTATGTACATTTGTGTAAATATGAGTATTAATTTAACCCATTTAAGTAAGGACTTAAATATTGCCAATGCAAGCAAGCTATTTACAATAAGGACAAAGAAACCCCATGTGTTTGGCTCTTATACTGTAATCAACACCTTCAAAATAATGTACAGATTACAGTCATAGTAGCTCATGTTGTCATTTATGCTACACATTTCTGTTTCACACATTTGGAAAGAAACTAAAAGAGTTCTAGTGATATGATCAAATACTGTGTGGAAACACAGGGCTCCTGACTCTGCTTGGCTCACTATGTCCCTCTACTCAAAAAAAATTTCTGTTTTTCTTTCTTTTTCTTTAGGCAACTAATCATCAACATTTCATCAATTTGCCTCCTCTCACCCTACAAGTAAATGACAGTACAAAAATCTTCATTTATGCTACTATTACTTAATTATTTCAGGTACTGAAGCCACTGCTGTTCCTAGGGACAGAAAGCCAGGATGGGACAATGAACACAAGAGATACCTGCAGCTAAAGCATAATGGATTTTTGAAAAAGGCCTTTTCACATGGAGCTTAATCTGTATATAAAAAGTTTAGGGAGGAGAAAAAAATATGGAAAAGTGGTCCATTGTGGCTACAAACCAGGAACATCTAACTATGACCCGTAGTCCAGGGATTCTCCTGTTGCTTTGAGGGTATACAGAGATGCTCCCCCTCCTGTACTTTCGTACCATCCTGCCTCCACGGACCCAGAAGCAAGCACATACTTCTTTGTTCTTATATTCCTTTCCCTCAATAATGCGCAGGGAGAGAGGAAGCAGGACCAGATGAGCCTTTGCACTGACATCATGTGGATGTTCTGTGTTATGTTACACGTTGATGTTGCAGCCAGGCAGGCCACGCCCCCGCTACTCTCCCTTCAGCCAGCCCTGCAAGCCGGATCTCTGACGCAAAGCCTGGTGAATTCAGTGAAATCTTTCTTCAGATCTTCAGAGCAGACTCCTAAAGGCAAAAACCTGGTTAATACTCCAGCAGAGAACATCTGATTATTACATGGGGTTGTTCAGGAACAGTTATCAAGTTACCTAAAGGAAAATATTTAGGATACATTATTTAAACTGCATTAGTTATCTGTATGGTCATTCCCAGGCAGAATGAATATTTCCTCGATTTAATTTAATTTTATTCCATTTAATTTACACCTTTCATTACTTTGGATGAATATTGCTCTACCACATGTCTTAGGGAAACAGGCTCTGCAGGAAATTGTGTGAGCTATTGACATAATTTCTACTACCATTTCTAGCACTAAAAAATATTGCAACAGTAGAGAATTCTCTCTTGAATAAAATATAAACCCGAGGTTCTCCTCTGGATGCACTTATGTGGTAAATATAACTGCAACCTAAACATGGAAGTACAGAAATCAGCAGTAGACAGAAACAGCTTCCTTAATGTTCAAATTTTCAATTTTTCCCTTACTACATGGAAGCAAAGTTAGCCAGTGCAGTCCCTCCCTCCGTGATGTCTGTCCTGCACCATCCTCACAGGCTTTTGAATCTGATGCCCACTGGCTAAAGTCCAGCAAAACCAAAGTGTAGGTGTAGTTGAGTCATTTAAGTCTTGGAGAACAATTTTGCACTCAACAAGGACCTTTGCATCTCACAGGACCTAAAATCTAGAAGTGCTTCTGCTTTTGACCAATTTTCTAGGGGGCTTCGGAGTTTACTAGCAAGAAAAGCAAGATTTTAATAGGCAAAGGGAATTTGATACTCTGACCACCTCTTCTCCCTGCTCTCCACATGTTCCAATCACTGAGCTATTGTTCGAAAGCCAGAGCACTGAGCACTGTCTTCCTGCTGCTCACCTCATCAGGTTCCCCACCATCTGCAAACTAGTCACAGTACCTTAAAAATATCCCTCACTCCCTCAATTCAGCAATGGTTTTCAGGGACAAGAAATCATAGTTCTTTCTTGCTGCTACTACATGCTGGGTCTAAAGTCACCGAGAGGGTAAAGGGTGAATAGTCTCTGGATTTTAAATTTAAAGGAAATCTTGCTCATTGTTCTCTAAAATTAGCGGCAATACAGAGAGTACTGTGATTATTCAGTGTTGGTAGTTACCAAAAATCTTCTCACCATAAATATTGAATTGTGTCATAATCACTTATATATGCTGGGCTTCCATAAATATTGGCATTTAGTAATTAAACAGCTGGCTTTAAACTTGAGCAGGCAGTCATTAAAAGGGCCATTAAGAGAGTTCAGAGCAGGAAACAGGCTGCTTCTTATTCATTCAGGACACTGGAGCTCTCAAAAAAGGGAAACTTTTCATTTGAATAGGTCACATATTCTGTATGTGACGTTATCTGTATTGTGTCTCTGATTTCTTCATATCCCTTCAGCCAAACAGCATATTTTGCATCTTCACGTCCAGATTCATCAATACAAAACTGGGGCTTTGTTTCGCAGGTCCATTCCAAAGTCCTCCAGGAAGAAGGACACATGCAAAATTACTTGCAAGGTCTTTGCATGGGTTTTAAAATATCAGAGAGTATTGGAAGACCAGTGTGAAATGACTGATCGATACTATGTTTTTGCAGGTTAAATACCAAAGTTTATAGCTGAACACTATAACTTTCCAGGAAAAAGACCCACACATGACTGGGAAACAGACACAGGACAATTTTCTAGCTTGGGCCTTCTGTTAGAAAAATTGAAACATGGTGTTATGGGGAAATCTTTCCCCTTGCATTTCATTTAAAAATGCTGAAGAATTTTACGCAGCTTGATAATGAACTGTTCGTTTAAGCATTTATTTTTTTATATAAGGTAAATGAATAAGGCAAGGCCAGACTTCATCTTTTGGATGGTCAAAATGACTCTTGTTATTTGCATAGTCCCAACAGTTCTGGGGAAGACAAGGACTTTTTGGATCTGGGGCAAAGCAGACTGAACAATAATGCTTCCCAGCATGCAGTTAGGGGCCACTGCTGCCCTGCCAACCATTAGGAGGTGAAAACACTGGAAAAATCATTCAAACACCAGAATCCATTTATTCCAGCACATACTAGTGAGAAAACAAGCATAATAGGTAGAAATGAAAATTATAGAAGGTCAGTTTGTGTATTGGTTGTGGCTATGGAGGTTGCCATGCTGCAGAAGACCAGTCCACAGGCTTTTCTCTTTCCAGGAATTCCAGGTGGAGCTGACATTTCTCTTCTTTAAAGCTTAAGGTTGTCATTAATTGCTGCTGGCTGACAGATTCCTCCATAATGACTATGAAGACACAAGCAGCTTTGAAATGCATGGATTTCAGTCCCACAGCAGGGAGGTAGGAAAAACGCAGAGGTGCTGCCACCCAGCAAGCAGGCTCTCTCTGTCATCACCATTAACTGCAACTCTCCGCCTGCCACTTTGATGAGCCAGTGCCAGTAAGCTTTACAAGCAGATTACTGGTTTACACTCTGCATGAAACATGTATCTAATAAGAATAAATAAGATTAATCTTAAATCAGTTTAAGGGAAAGATTACAAAATGAAATTATTTGACACAGTAAGTCTGAAAATTTATGAGATGGATATATACAGCCATGGAGGTGTTGGAATTTGGGGAGTTGCTGGTATGCATCTCTTGAGTGCGCTCTGTTTTAGACTTAGTAATTACACTTCCACATTTTGTTTGTAGTGTACTGCACCACAGCTGCATGTCTGCACAGACTTGTGCGTATGTATGTGTGTACCTGAAAAACTGATGGATTTTTCTAATTCAAGATAGAGTTATATATATTCATAGATAATCCTGTTTGGAAAGAAATACAATCTGTTGACATTTGGGTTTATGAGTGAGCATGTGTATCTGTACAGCAGCAGAATGGCATAAGAGAAAGGCAGCCAGTTTGTTCTTAGCACAGTGCCCGACAATTCACCTCTTGATCCTGCCCTTTTCACAGCTGTTTCTCAAGGAATTATTACAGCTAGGAAGCCTGGAAGCTGAGAAACATCCCATCTCCATGCACAAATGATGATTTTTCTCCCATTTGAGAAGGCTTTAGAACTACACAGGTGTAGCTACAGCAGGACCTGACAGAGGGGTTTGGCTTGTACCACCCCATGTGATGGAGACGCTGCAGTTGGGCTCAGTGGAGGGCTCTGCCTCGTGCCCCACCATGGATCGGAGTGAGCTCATGGTCTTGCATAAATTATCACTGTGGAGATCTCAACTCTGAGCTTCAGGTCTCCAGCTGTAAAAACAAGCTAATATAATCTCCTTAGTGCTTTTTTTCTGTCTCTTTCTTCCAAAGTTCTCCAGGGCAAAGGCTTTTACCTTGTTATATTTGGAAGGTGTCTCTTTGCCTTTAGGTGCTTTTCATCCTATAGCCAAATCAGCAACCTGCGATGGGGAGACAGGAGCCACATCGGGGTCTCAGTGGCAAATAAGTGGAAGAAAAAGTCCTCAAACTGACCCCATGGCAGGAGGGTTTGATTTGCTACTCAGGGCTAGTGAAAGGAAGGGAGTATCAGCAGGCACCTTGATATCTGCAGGATTTCCTCAAGCCACCCATATGGGTGAAGTCTTGACCCTTTGCTGCAGGGAAACCAGTGTGGAATGTGCTGCAGGTTGCAGAGATATCCCCAGTCCGCTACCACTGGGCAAGGATTTAGCACTGTATCCATCCCTTGGCATGCTCTGAGGGATTCACTGTGTTTCTGCTGAGCAAAGAGAGAATAGCAGGAGGGGCTGAGGTTGGAGACAATGAGATACAGCCTTGCTCCAGCTGTAGCAATTACCTGCACTGTTAGAAAAACAACAGGTCTTAAATTTTGAACAGAAGGGACTAAATGCATCCTTGGAGTAACTCCAGAAATTTCTGCATTTTATAAGAGAAAGACTTTGGCCCTCTATCAGGTTTGTGCACAAAACTAGGTATTTTCTCTAACACTGAGTCAAAGATCTGAAATTATTTCTAAGATTGAGAAGTTTGGTGTTAAAGCCAGAGGAAAGAACATACCTTACTGCAAATGAAATTGGCATATCCATATTTCTAGTGCACATCAAGTAAAACAGCATTTTTCAGGTAGATGGTTTTTGCTGATGTTCATTTCAAAATTTCAATTTCAAGTGCACTAGAGGGTTTCTCTGTGAAAGAGGCTTGATTCTTACTGTCATTTTTCAAAAGTTGCTGTGAGAGCAAAGAATTGACTGCCTTTAAAAATCCTGCAACATCCTGAACTCATTCAGTGGTGAAATGTTCCCTCTACCAGTTACTGCCTCCTCTGTCTGGGTGTCTGCCAGAGTGGGGTTGTCTGATGAGGTTATCTCAGACTTTAACCCTAAATGTTCACAGCTGGTTGCATTCAATTGGACTGAAAATATTCTAACAGCTAAGTCATGAGGTAGTGGTGTGTTTGGTGTGACACATAGTTCAGTGGGATCCCCAGCATTTCTTGCAGGATAATTCTGGCCACTTTTGCTTCCAATGCACATCTCATAGGCATCAATTCCCAGAAGTGGAAGGCTTGACATCATGCTCCCACAGCATAGCATGGGGGCAATGGCGACAGATCCCATGTCTGATGCTCCAGTCCTGCTGCAGTTCCTCAGGATAATGTTCACACAAGTGACTGTCACAGATGTGTTGTGGCTGCAAAGAGGAGGATGGAGAAAGAGGCTGAGGGTACTTATCTGAGCAGGAGGTTGCTGAGCTGTATTTCCAGGGAGGCCACTTCTGTTCAGCCTTTTTAAGTCTCATTTTACCCATCTGCTCTGTAATGCTCATTTGCCCACTCTGGTGTCAGGAGACTTCACTGGTGAATATGAACTTCTTTGATGCATGACAGCTCTACATGAAAAATAAAATGATCAGAGCTTGTTTCTATCTGTATCACTTTTACTTGGACATCAGCAGCTGGCCAGTGTTACTGAATACATTCAGAAAAAAAATTATTTATTTATTCAATGAACCCATGGATGTTACTTCCCCAGTTCAGAGCTGGTTTCCTAGTCTTTTTTGCCAATAGTAACTAAAGATTTGCAGTTATTTGTTTTTCTACGATAGTGCTTATGACCTCCTTTTCCCTCTTGAAACAATGCACAAATCCCCTACTCCTCTCCCATAACTACCTTTCCCTGGAGTACAGCAATCTGCATTGTTTGTGAATTATATTTGACAAAAAACAAACAAACAAACAAAACCAAACAGAGGAACAAAGCACTATTTAAAAGTTTCCTTTACCAGGGATAATGTTACAAGCAGTTAAAAAAAAAAAAAAGCAGACAGCTGACTGTAAACTGCAAGGGATGGTAAAGGGTTTACTAAGAGGATGGACACACATGGAGCAGCAAGTGCTCAGTTACAGACTGCTCCTCCAAAGCCCTGGCACAGGAGCAGATCTATCACTTCTGCATCGCACCACAGATCTATGGAGGCTGCAACTAAATGACTGCAAAAGCCAAAGCGCTCTCCTCATCCATCACATTGACTCAGCAGCTCGCCTGAGAGACATGGTTGCTGGATGCAAAGCTGCTAAACGAACATGCTAAATGGCGCAGCCATTTACGTGCTTTAATTAAATAGAGACAAGGAGATGGGAAGGGTCTGAATCAGGGCAAAAAGAGGCAACTGAGCACCAGAGAGCCTGGATTTTTTCACTCTCTTATCTGTTTGCTTCATCAGCATCATTGTTGCTGGCCAGGCTAGTGCATATTACCAGGGTTTTTTTATTTCTAGGATGAATTTCAACTTTGAGTAAATCTGTCTGTTACTGAACAGACTCTTTTCAGCTTTGTATTCCTCACATAAACTTGGTTTAAATCTCTCATGTTTGATAGATTAATTTATTTTTAACTTGCAGTTATCCCAGATTCCCCACTGGTCCTGTACCCTTGTGATTCTCCATCTGCGGAATTATATTAGCAACCATCACAGGTTCAGATATTGTTATGGAGATGCTGCGTGGTGGTTTTGGCTTTCTGATGTCCCTGCTGGCCTGATTATGTATGGATTCTCCACAAATGGATACGTGCCGCAGATACAGCATCAATCTCAGCACATCCCCATTAAAGCCCCCCCAGGGAACTGCTGTTAGGCTGCAGCTCCCACACCATGGCGGCCGGGAGCACTTCTGGGTGTGGGGGGTGTCTGTCTCTCTGCATGTGGCTTCTTTGTTTTCAACAGAAACATCACAAATGTAGTATGAGTATGACAATGTACCTTAAGTGGAAAATTAGACAGAATAGAAATATACAGTGCAAATTTCTCTTCCCCATTTACAACTAGTCTAAAAAATTCTATAGCTCCATGAGTCTCAGACACTGCATATCTTTTTTTGTCACAGCTTATACTGGTTTGAATTTGTTGCTTTGGGTTCCTTCAGAAATAAGGTCTCTTGGAATTTCTCATGTGTCTCAGAAAACACTGCTGTTACTTCCACTGCTGATGAATAAAATCTCATAAAAGTGAAATAGAATTGTGCTACATCTCTGCAGATTATTCACAGATAATGCTGGAAAGATTCACATTAATTCCTGCTCCTTTTCCTTACTTGTGGAGCTTGTTTTCATGTTCCATTTAGCTCTTTTTTCCCTAATGAGTTCCAAACTCTCTGTAAATCACAGTGTTTGGGTTAGAGTGTCCATGCTGTAATGTCCAATGTAATTTACAAACTACTGTGAGATTTTCTGAAGATATTGTAAGTAATGAATAAAATCTCAATAGGAATATGTTCAAATAGGGGGCTTTGCGTGTAATTGCTCTTGTTCCATAAGCATGTATTTGTATTTAGCCTAATGTGGGTAACATTGGATATGACTCACTCACTTGAGTTTTGACAGTGAGGAGAGATTCCTGCAGGGAACCTCATAAAAGCCACTTAAGTTACAGGGGTAAGTTAAGGGATGCAGGGATTCAACTTGTAGAGGACTCATGACAGCAAGAAGGCACCACAGCAGTGAGGTATGATTCATCTCTTCTGAACTCTCTAAAAATGGCAAATCTCTTCTCATGTTGTTTGCTACCCAATCAATGGAAAAAGAAGGAAACCTGCAGGATAACTGACTCATCAGCAAGGCTATGAATTAGGAAGGACCCTAGGAGGCTGAACCTTGGGCATCAAATTTGAGTTAGACAAGCACAATTACACAAAGTCAATCCAGCTCCAAACAACCTTGCTCCATATAGGATTTACAAAAACCTGTAGTGCAGACTTTACTTCAGAAGTGGCAGTGACTACCCCATGAAATTTGATGTCATAATCCCTGCAGCAGTTTTCCCATGGGACTTCATCTTTCACAAAGCCTTGGTTTTTGCTAGGAGAAAAGGAGAAGGAAAGAGAAGATGGATATGTGAGGAAAGAGCTTTAAAGACCGTTGTTGGTTTAACACTTTGATATACTGCTCCTTGGGAAGCTTAAAAGCTTCTGGGTTATTTTAGAAGGGATGAGTGAGAATTGCAAATAGGACAAGCAATAGAACAAGAGGAAATGGGGAGGCCTTAAGGGGAGGTTTATATTGAACATTAGGAAAAATTTCTTCACACAATAGCTATCAAGTACCAGAACAGGCTTTCCAGGGAAGTGGTTGAATCACCATCCCTAGAGGTGTTTAAAATCTGGGGGCACGATTTAGTGGTGGACCTAGCAGTGCTGGGTTAATGTTTGGAGTCGCTGACCCTGGAGGTATCTTCTAAATGATTCTATGATTCTATGACACTATGAAATAGAAAATGCAGAACTTAATTTCCTGATATTCTTGAAGGAATTTCCAGTGACCTGGTTAAGAACGGGCATAACGGTTAGTGCCATATTATCCCCTTCATAAAAAGAGAGACTCAAGCTCAGGTAATGTAACAAAATTGAAGGATTCAATTGAAGAATTGAAGAAAAGCCCTTTAAACTCATTCTTCTGGCTGCTCTCTCATCTGTTCACAACCACAGATGTGCAAAAGAGGGTTGAAATGATCAAAACAGTGGCAATGGTTGTTGGGATGACTGAGCTCTCCAGGAGCACAGTTTGAAGGATTTTACAGTCAAGAGCTGACAGGCAGGGAGAGATTAAATTGTCAGCTTGGCGAATACACAAAGGAAAAACAGAGCACCTAGCTATAAGGCCAATGACTCAAATGTTCAGTCCAAAACTTGATCTTGCAGCAGGATTCATTTCTACTGGATGTTCTCAGGGTGGTATCTTGTCTACAGCAAGGAATAGTAGGAAAATGTAGAACATGTCTATAAAAAAACCCTCATAGCAGTGATTAATAAACAATATCAGTTTACTGCATCTGTAAGTATGTGCTCAGGCTTTACTCAGAGCCGCAAGGAGCTTGTACTGAACAGCTGGTACAGATGGACTGTCCTACCAGTGGCAAAGGAACCACCAGCAGAGGAACCACCAGGTGGCATCCTCTTTAAGGCTCTGAGCTAAGAAGGGAGAAAGGCTTCATGACAAAGAAAATAAAATATTGATGGGAAGTGCTTCTTTCCAGAGATAAGACTGATTGCTATACAGAGGGAAAAACATGCAACTGCAAAAAGGCTTCCAAACTAAAGCACACTCTTTCTAATGAAAATTTCATTGCAGCAGCTGAAAGGTAACATAAATGTAGTACCTCTGATAAGGCTGGACTTTAATCAATGCCCAGAACACAGGACTTTTGTCTCTGGTACTCTCTGTCTGGCTAGCAGACAGGAGCACAGACAGCTCATGGGCCAAGTAGTGCCCTGAACTTCCATTAGATCTAGGACTATACTATTTTTTTTCTTGTTATAACTGAGCGACATTGAGGTATGTTTTGCTATCTGGCCTGGCAAGCCTTTCAGAGCACTTTTTTGTCTCATAACTAAAAAAAAAGCACTACTTCCTGATTCCTAACTCTGCTCATAATAATTATCCTTACCTTAAAACTGCTTGAAAACAGAAGGGCTGGTAATTAAATAGAAGGATAGAAATCAGGTTGCATTTTGTTGTTCTTTCATGTAAGTGAAAATACTCTTTAAAAAAAAAAAAAGAAGAAAGAGGAAAGTACAATGCAACATCATTCTACTTTATTAAGACATTATGTTGCAGAGCTCCAAGGGATGGCAAAGCCAGACTGGGTGGTGTCCACAGTCTGGAAGTCAGGTGTTTATTCTGTTTTTAACTACCAGAATGAAGCCAGAAGGCCCTAGTTCACCTTCTTCCTGGAAATTCCCTGAAGGCATCAATATGGTGTAGCATAACTTTGCCTGGTTTTGCTGGACTCTGCACCTGCATAAGGAGCAGGGAATGAGAAAAAGGCATATGGGCAATGTCCTTCTGTACCCCAGCTATCCAGTCCCTACCAGAGCCTTTTCTAGCCATCATGCAATATGTAGGTGGAATTCAATTAAAGTTTTCTTTCTTTGTATTTTTTTTCTTTAGAAAATCTAGATATATGGAGATAATGATCTGAGAAATGTCTCAGCTAGCCTTTCTGAAGGCAAAAGCTGGCCTGCAAAATACGGTTATTTCTCCATGAGCTATTTTAAGTAGTCAGTTTGTTCTCTCCTGCAGCAGGACTCTGCAGCACACATTTGTCCGGGGGAGCTGGACTCACAGCTGGGAGCACCTGCTAGCCATGAGGTACCTCACACCAAGTGGCCTCACCTCCAGTCTGAGTGCTGAATGCTCCAGCAGCCTTTCCCTCGCTAGAAAACACGGGGCTCTCAAAACACAGCCATCTGTGATGATGCCTACTAATAATACGTGACCACAATAAAGCCTGGGAACTTAAGTAGGCTGAAAACGTGTTGCCTCTAGAGGAGCTCCATCTTTCTGCATGCTGCTTCCCCATGTGGTGAACACAAGCATCTCCTAACAGCTCTTCCAGCCCAGTAAGCCTTAATTTTGGACCACTCCAAACCCAGTAATATGTATGTAAGCCACTCACAGACATACCATTTTTAATAAACCATTTATTAGCTAAACACAGGCTGATAACAAAGACATCTATACTAAGAAGGATCCCTCCTTTGAACTGGAATTTGCACAGTTGAAAATCCCATTTCTTCAATCGTCGGATTAATGTCTGTGTTATCTGTCTGTGAATACGGTTCTACTTTGTCCCTATTGTAACAAGGGCCTGTACACCCAGGATGTACATGTTTGTATTTGTAGGAGGATTGTATTCAAGGCTTGACTTGGGGAGGGAAATGCTGCATAATATTTTTATTACCATTAAAAAGCCCCCATGCTGGGTATTAGACATTACTTTTCCCATAGTTGGCGTGTTGTAATAGGTTCTGAATGCTGTAATACCTCTTTGAAATATCACTGGAAGTAAAACCATGCAGAGAAATGGAGAAAAAAAATCCGTCTTGCACGTTAACCTATTCTTGAGCTCGAACCGCTTTTCACACTTCTCTTTAATTTAGGCATGGTGCTTATATAAATTTGGAAATATGCCTATGCCTTATCTGGTTTGTAACTTAGCAACCTTTAATCTGGGTTTCTTGCTGCTCCTTATAAAGCAGTTGATAAATCTAGTCAAGCACTTACAGTATACTTGGTAGAGAGAGTGTAAGGGCTTCATCAAATGCATAAGTAATACTGAAAGTTCCATTCATTTTGCTGACATTTACCTTTACGCATGAGGACAAGCACGAAACCGCCCACTGCTCAAAGTCACATATAATCAGATTGACTGGATGTACATTGCACGAAACACTTGCTAGAGGGAAGGCTGTGATTTGCAAACTGAAGAATTTTCATGGAGCATTATTTGTCTGCAATAGGATGATCTTTCATTTAATCACTTAGTTAATTTCCTATCTCTGTATTTGAAGAGGGAGTTAGCTATAGGAAAAATTGAAAGGAAGCAACAAAATGGAGAAGATTATCTTGATGCAGTATATTTTTTACAATTTTTTGACCCCACTGAAGACCATGAAGCACAGTTGGGTTCAATCCTACTCACAAGGTGAACATATTACAGAAAATAAGACCTGGGAGCTCTGAATGACATAGTTATCATGAGTGCTTGGTGTATTTATTAGAGCACTGCACCTTATCAAAACATGTTTTGGCTGTGGAATTCCTGGAGGATGCCCTACAAGCTTCTGTCTGTTTTCCTCACTCATTAATGCAGCTACATTCTCGCAGAATGGCTTCTTGATGTTATGCATTTCATGAATGGCAGGCATGTCATGTCAAAGGGCAGAGCTACAGGCTCACAGCTGGAGACTGCCTCACAGGTCAGGATTTTTTAGACAGTTAATTACACTGCTGCATTTGAATCTTCTGTTCTGAACAGTGTGGGTATTTCTCAAGATGTCTTGGTATTCTTTTTCATCTCCAAAGTAAGCCCTGAGGTAGGATGAGCTCCAGGAGACCAATGTTTAAAGAACAATGGCAAAGGGATTACTATTTTGCAGGGTTCAGTTTTAGGGGTTTGTTTCATGGGAAGCGAGAGGGGAATTTTATCAGTGCTGAGAAATTAGTCCTTTGATACAAAGATAGTGAAATCTGTAGACAAAACACATCTGTCCGACAGCCCAAAACATATAGCAAAGGTCAATCCATGAGAAGCGGATTTTATGAATGCGTCTAAAAGACATGAGTCATATTCATTCAGGATTTTTACAGTCTTTTCAGTGGACTTTATTGCAGAAAAGGAGCCAGGTGCATGATGGTTTGGCTATAGAATGGTACAAAAAGAGGTACTTCTATCCACCACATGGGACCGGGGGAAGAGGATAGGGTAACCATATGATCCATGTCATTAGCAGACTGCAAAAGTTTGTTTAGCCCTGATAATTAATTATGCCCCACTTCAGCTTTCTACTGAGAGTCCGACTGAGCCCAAAACCAGGTTGGGTTTGCCAAGCTGCTTTTTTCATCACACTGGTTTCTATGACTACTGAAGAAAGTTGACATTTTAGTACTGTTCCCCCTGAACCTTGTGGGTATCCGTTGCACTTGCTTGTGAACTTTATCACCCTACAGTGAAAGGAAGCATCTTCCTCCTACTTGATTTTTTTTTCATGGCTGGAAGAAGATTCCATCACATGGTTTCAATGTTCCCAGTAAGAAATATAAAGCTCTGTGTAGATGGAACTTGCGTTTTTATTTTAAACATCAAGATCCATCAAATTAACTTCTTCACAAGGCAAAAAATGGTCTGCAGTGCACTGACATGATTTCCTCTGACAACACTGCCAGTTCATGTAGGAGTAACACCAAGGAGACATGCTGGAATTAGAAAATACAGGCAAGCAACAGCCAAGAACCACATGAGAGCACAGCTTGGTGATAGCTGCCAGTTGCGTGTTTGATTTAGCAGATGTCTTCGGGGCTTCTGAGTTTTAACATCTCCATTGGTTTGCTCAGACATATCATGCCTCTCTTGTCAGGATTTGTGTGTTCTTTTCTCCCTCCCATGGGCTTTTATGCAGTGCCCTTTCAAAGTTTGTCTATGCTAAGTTAGATAAATAGACATTTCTTCTTCATATTTGCAATAGCCGTGTGCTTCTTGCATTTACGACATAAAATATAAAGCCTGTAATAATAATTTCCAATCTCATAATTTCAGGGCTAGCTTTTGTATCAAAAATGTGGCTTGTATCAGCAATGGTGTGGCCAGCAGGATGAGATCCCTGATTATAACCCTGTACTCAGCACTGGCCACACCTCAAATCCTGTGCCAAATTCTGAGCCCTTCCCCACAAGAAAGACACTGGGGTGCTGAAGGGTGTCCAGAGAATGGCAACAGAGCTGGTGAAGGGTCTGGAGCACAAGTCCTTGGCTGAGGGAGCTGGGATTGTTTAGCCTGGAGGAAAGGAGGCTCCAAGCAACCTCATTGTTCTCTGCAACTACCTGAAAGGAGGTTGTAGCCAGATGGGAGTTGGTCTCTTCTCCCCGTTAGCAAGCAAAGGAAGCCGAGGAAATGGCCTCAGGTTGTGCCAGGGGAGGTTTAGATTGGATATTAGGAAAAAATTTCTTCATGGAAAGGGCTGTCAAGCATTGGAACAGGCTGCCCAGGGCAGTGATAGAATAACTATCCCTGGATGTATTTAAAAGATGTGCAGATGTGGCACCTGGGGACTTGGTTCAGTGGTGGACTTGGCAGTGTTGGTGGACTCAACGATCCAAGAGTGGTTGGACTCAACGATCTTTGGAGTTTTTTCCAACCTCAACAATTCCATGATTCATATCTGTCTAATAAAGAGGGAGGTGAAATTCTCCAGATCACAGTCCAGTGCCCAAATTATCTAATGTCTAAAAGGACATACTGTGAATACTCTGCTCCCACTGGAAGATCAAGTAGAAGGGCTGATGTTAGACAGCAGAAGAGAGGCTGGGCTGAGCTGAGGTTCCAGCCTGGTCTCCAGTCACCAAGCACCACTGCTGCTCTGCCTGTGCAGAAATAGGCAGTGCAGAGGGACTGTGAAAGGACCAAGGACCACGTTGCTACAGGCATCCATGCAGACATTTTGTAAAGCAATAAGCAAGTTTTTAACATCAATGGAGAAATTTCAGAGCTTGCATGCTTCCTAAATAATTTCATTTGGTTTGTTCCTTCTTTATTAAAGGCATCTATTATACACCATTTATAAATATATATAAACAAATATATAGCTAAGATTTATCTTAGCTAGGTGTGCTTACAGTCACATATATATGTGCATATCTTTTTCCTTTTTCAAATTTTATAATGAATGGGTATTGAAAAATAACCTAACCTCTTGAAAATCCAGAAATGTTTGTAAGATTTGTTATTTTCTCCTCGTTATTTCCTGAGCTAGTTGTGAACATGATAAACTGATTCTTTTTCCTGAATAAAATTGCAATAAAATTATTATGGTATCTTCAAATAATATTTTTTTTAATCAGTCCATCTAGTCCATTGAAGTTTGAAGAACAACAAAACAATTATTTTTGCTTATCTCTGCTTTTCTAACTGTCACTATGAAGCATCCCTGTCTGTCAGGGAGTGCCAACAGACATGTTCTCCTGCTTCAGCAACGCAGCCTCCTAATATTGCCTCCAAACCAAAAAAAGAGGTGATGTCATCCATCAGCACCATTGCTTTGTATGCCCTTGAGCCATTCCAATGTAGTGGTCTAGCTCACTGAAACGTTTGAATTATTATCCATGTTCACTACTTGTCTAGAAAAACAGTTGAAATTAACCTTGCTAGTTTTCTTCTAAAGTTCAACTCCTGCAGCAGCTTACCTTACCAAGGTATTTGCCAGGAGTTCAATTAGGGCTAGCATTTGTAAGTTATTTGCTAGGCAGCTGCTTTTTACTCAGACACCATGAGACTGCGGGAGGGATGCTCAGCCTCCACACAGTCTGTCCCAGCTCTCAAAAAACCCTCTTCTCACCAGGGCCCCTTTTGGCCACTGAGGCCCAGAGCCCACAGGTATTTGAGATCATCAGGACTGCTGGGAAAGCCTATGTTAGAAAGCTTGGGCTTCAGTCAGCTCCAGTTTGTCAGTGCTGCAGGTCGCTGGCTGTGTTTCTCCAGGCACAGCCACAGCCATGGCTCTTGCAAGAGCCAGGCTGATGGTGCTGCAGCCGGAGCCAAGCCCTGTTTGAACGTGAGCCAGAACACCACCTGCACTCAGTGGCGGCTCCAGCACCGACCCTTGCCTGGGCCCATCTGCTCCTGCGGCAACCCAGCACTCACATCTCCTTCCTCCTGTATCAAGCAAGTAACTGGGCTCTTTCCCCTCCAGCTTGGTGTAACCCCCAGTGATTTCCCTGCTGCAGGGATGGCCTCCTGACACCCACTGGGGAGCACAAATGTTCTCTTTTCTCTCCTCTTCTTTGCTGTCAACATCCAACCCAATGCAGCGACTCAGAGCTAGCAAGGTGGGGATGGGGATGAAGGGACAGGCTAAGTAAGGATCCTATGAGGTCCTCAGATGTTCTGATTTAAACTAAAAGACTAGGGAAAGAGTGTGGAAGAATATTGCTGACATACACATATATTTTTTGGGAAGCTGGATCTTTCCCATGCTGCCTAAAGCAACAAGTACCTCTCGTAGAGTCCGTTTTGCTCTGTCTTCACATTACATTCTGCCTTTGGACCAGTATGCCAAAGTTGGTACCCTGGTGTAGCTCAGTTGCTGCTCAGGTGACTCTGAGCAACTGTTGTATCTTGAAGGATCCTTTTGTCTCACAGCACTCAGAGCTCCGGTGTCCAAGGTCTTAGGGCTGAGATGGAGCAGCAGAGCAAAGGTTCTATCTCTATGCACCAGGGGCAGATAGAAGTGTCAAAGCACATGGCCCTGATGCATGGAGACAGAGTGACCCTGGAAAGAGAAAAGAGCCAAAGCTAGGTGAGGGCTTAAGGACAGATGAACTGAGGGGGCCTTAGCCCAGTTGCCTGACTCTGTTGGTTGTGATTGTGATGTTTTGGTTGCCTTCACTGTACTGGTAGGATTGGCATTTGCCTAGACTTGAGGATCTGAGCTCTCTAAGGACAGCAGTCTTCATCAGCTGCTCATTAGTGTTTGTGCTGAGTTAGCACAACTTGTGGAGTCTTTCTGAGCTCCAGTGAGGGCAAATGAAAAGCTATGTTGCATTTAGGAGATTTTTTCTGAATAGCTCTCTTTGTCATCTTCTTATTAGTGTGTGGCTACCTTGGCAGGGAGAGGATGTATTTTACCAGTGGGTCCAAGCAAATTCCTGATATTCTGCATTCTTGGGAACTGTCAGTATTCAAAATCTGTGCTGCTCCAGCCCTTGTAAGAGATGTCTAGAGACAGATGGAAGGAAAGAGAAAGTGAGAGCAGAGAGGGAGTAAGATATATAAGGAAAACATGATGGGATAATACAAAGGGGTTTTTTGTCTACCTGTTAGCACAGTGATCACATGCATCAACACCCCAAAAGACAGGTAGTAAAACCTCTACCGTGCTTTACAAGATTCCTGCATACTTCTCTGCAAACCCCAAGGCAGGTGAACTGGAGGAGCAGTGTCAATCCCTGACAGGGTTAGGCTTTTATTCCCCCTGTAAATACTACATCTCTCTATGCAGCTCCTCCAGCAAGCTGTTGAGACAAGATGCTCTGAATAGCTTCCTGGAAATGCCTACTGATGGGATCTGGGGGCAATGCCTATTCTAGCAAACAAAGCAGGGTGACAGACAGAGCATTGGCCTGTGATCATCCTCCTATTTAACTGAGTAGATGGAGCAACACATTACCCAGCATGGATTTGACCCATGCCAAGCGGTACTTTCCTGGACAACCCCCAAGCACAGTTTGTGTGATACACAGGCCAGGATCTGTTTCCAGAAGACAGAATAGATGCAGTCACTCTGCCCAGGAGGAAGGAGGAAAGCAACTTCTGCTACAGAAGTACAGCTCAGAGCTTGCCACTTCCCTTCAGGGAACAAAGAACAGACACTTTACCTAATTTATTAACATTTATGTAGGCAGGAACACCTCAAGCCATATTGTAGACCTTTTTTCTGGTTAATATTAGTCCAATAACACAACTCTGGCCAAAACAAAAAATCTAACCTCAGCATAAAGACATGAAAAAACTCTCCAAATATTCTAAAATGTTTTGGTATGCTGTACAGGGCTCATCTTTCAAATCCCAGAGTTCAAAGCCAAAGGAGTTTCTCCTGAGAAGCTAGACACTCCCAGTGTGAGGACATCAGAAGACAAATTTCTGAGTCACTACATTTCTAGGAAGGTAGGACTGAGATTGGCCAGCGCTGAGACAAGGACAGGTGAGGAGAATTACAAGCTCATGAGAAGAACAGTCAGAAGAGGAAGATTTCTTCCACAGGAAGAGAAAAAAAACAATCAAAAGGAAAGATTTGCAGATGCTTAAGAGTTGTCTCAGGAAGTACATTAGTATGTTGATTGAGATGTCAAGTATCTAATAAACTGCACAGGAATATGCAGTTTTATGCATGGATTTTATTTCCACATATGGTTCACATGTCCTATGGGGAAATTTAAACAAAATCTAAAGCTGCTAACAAATCCCTTTTGGTCTGGATTTAGTTTACTCTGCTTTGTTGTAAATGCAACTGGCTGATTTTTGCATAAATGGGCATGTTAGTCTCTCATATGATTCTCATTGGCAATAAAACTGCCGTCTTTAAGTTATGGCACTGTAAAGCAAATTTCTTTGAATTACCTCTATTTGCATAAATTTGGTATCTCCTTAGTCACCCCTGATACATATGAGGAGAAAGCAGAACTGAAGCATTATTATTGGTTTGTAAGGCCTTGTAATTGTGCCAGCTTTTGCCATCCCTAGCCTGCGTGTGCTACCTTGTGCTCACAGCTTTAGTAAACTCAGAACTCAATTCAGTGTAATTAATATGTCCTGGGCAGTATTTGCAGTTACAAACATCAATCTTAAGTTTATCCCAATGGTAACTACAAGTGCACTTAAGACAAAGACTCCTCTTAGCGTTCTACCTTGCCTACGAGCTGTACTGCCTAACATGAAGGGGTTGCTATTTTTCTGTATTTGACCCCTTTTCCATAATAGCAGCAACAGTGGGATAACAGCCTGCCCTTTTCCCACGTGGCTTTTATCATTCACAGCACCCATCTGTGCACAGGGTGGGGCTCTGTGTCCCCTGGTCCCCAGGGAAAGTTTGCCACCAGCCCTCAGGGTCCAGCTAAGAAACTGGAAAAATTAGACTGTGCTAAGGCCTGTGTCCCTAAGACTAAACTGCAGTGTTTTTTCAGGGCTTTTTTTTTTTTTTGGAAACTACTAATATTTCTAAACATTTATAATATCCAAGGGATGTATTAAAAGATCAACTAGACTCTGGCATGTAAAGTCAAATGTATTAAATTGCACACTACTTAATAGAAAGAGTATTTTTGTTTGAGATATCCTCTGCCAGTCTATCATCCACCAGTTGTTATGCAAGTATCCTTTCAAATGTCATTTTCTGGCTTGTCCTACACAAACAGCATCATACACTACAATATATCACGAAGTATCAGCAATGACTAATGCTTGCACAATATGAAAATCTGTTCCCCTTTACCTATGAGGCAAATAGTCTCTTTCTAGACAGTGAAATCAGTAATGTTACTGATTTGTCTATCAAAAAGTACAAGACTTGGGGAAAAAAACATATTACATGTGAACAAAACCATGTCAGTCAGTGTAGGTGCAAGTGGTTATGATCATTTACTTGCTATAGGCTAACTGCACGTAGGCAGTACGTACTCTTGCTTCTTTCAGAACACCACTTTCCTAAAGCTGAAAAAAAAAATCAAGCAAAAGCAAGTAGGAGAGAGTCTGTCAACATCAGCTTCAGGATAGCGACAAGCAATGAATGTATGTGTGGTGTCACTAAAGTAAGTTTGGGTTTGTCTGCTGGCATTTGCCCTTCTTGGATGAGTTTTCACACCAAACAGAGATCCAAACCAACGTGACCATGCTGCCACAGCCCATGGTAGCCAGCCATCCCAGTGAGAGTGCAGGGTGATACCTGCTGCAGCCCTGGCAGGTCAGGACGGTGGGCTGACACAGGTTGAATGGCTGCCCATGCCATAGTGGTGTTATTTCTGAGGGGAAGGGTCTCCAAACACACAGGCATGGTCTGCTTTTGGGCTAAAGGGATGGGGAGCCTGTCAAAAAGGCAGCTGTTAAGTTGGTACCACCTGGAAGTCTCTTCTCCCCTTTCATATGGGGCTGGAGGAAGGAGCCAGGCTCTCCAGGGAATCATTCCAGATCTTATCCCACTTCTGCTTCTCCTTCAGCAGCAGCAACAGCTCCACATCACATTCAGTCTGCCTGTTCTGCTGCAAAACCTCAAGGAAACTCAACACTGGAACCACAGAGACAGAGCTGACTACAGCCAATGAACCCAAAAGACACCATCTTAGGGAGGCCAGTTCTGTACTCTGGAGGATATTCTCTCTATTTCAGGTCGGGAGAAAGCAAATTCTGCAGAAAGTAGAGCAGCAACTCCTAATCATCCATGTCTGTGCAAAGACTCCTCAGAGGAGAAATGCCTCCCTTCATTAAATGATGAAAGGGAGGTAGAAATACTACTAAACCTGAAATGATTCTGATAGTAATGGGCAGAAATAAAGAAATGTGGAAATACAAGTAATTACTAAGGATAGAAGAGATGCCATTGGTCATCCAGGGTAAGGCTAACCAGGTGGATTTATTAACATACATCAGGAGCAAATGAAATGAAATCCCATTAACAGCTTGGACCTGCTATTAGACAAAGTTGGCAGGATTATTGATCACAAAGGGCAAAAGACAGAAGTACTCAAGCAGTTGTTCCCCCAGGTGCTGAGAAGCTGAGGTACCAAGAGCCAGAGTCAGCCATGGGGGTCTGGCACAGCAGAGAGAACACCTTCCCACACATCCTGTTCAGACAATTCTGACTTTGCAAGACCAGCTAAGTTGCATCTATAAGAAATAACAATTGTGGTCAAGGAACTCTCTGAATTAGTAATGCTAATAATTTTATCCTAGAATGATAAAAAAATCCAACCTGCAATGTTACAAACAAGCTTAGATTGACATTTGTCTCTAATAAATTCCAGGAAAGGCTGGCAGGGAAAATGATCACCAAGGAGTCAAAAGAACAAGTGATTCAATCAATATCATTGGGGCTTTTTTAATTTTTATAATCTACCTCAAAAGTTTTGTGACATTACAAATTTGATTCAGTTACCCAACTTTTATAAGTCATTAGAGCAAGTCCTTCATAATATTCTCAGAAAAATTAGCTGTACAAGAAAATCAATACAGACTCATTTTAAAAAGATTAAGGATTGCTCAGTTGGCAGATCTCAGTATGGCATTTGCAATGGCTAGGGGTTTTTTGAGCAGAAGCCTCCAGGGAACTGCTCTCATCCCATTCAACGATCTTGAAGAAAATATTAAATCATTGCTGATAGAATTTGTAGCAAATAAAAAGAAAATAATGAAGAGAGAAGAGATGACGAGCGTAGGTCAGGGTCACTTGGAAAGGGGGTTTCATTTGAATGCATGTTTCAACACAACCAAGTGTAAGGTCATTTTTCAGGAGAAAACAAATCCCATTTGTAAAGGGAGGCAGAGAATATCAGAGGAAGCAGTGGCTTTTAGAAGGATATAGTGGCTGTAAAAGAAAAATAATATAATGGCTGAAAGTGCAAATCATTTCCATCACAGACAAATGCCAAGAAGAAGTAAGGAAATACCATTGTTTTGTTGTACATGATGCTTGTTACTTTAAAATACAAAATTGACCATGAGCACCAATGGAGCTGCTGCTTCTGTTTCTCAGGTGGCTAGTCTGTTTCCAACTTCTGTTTTTCCCTCCTGCTACTGTGTCCCAGTGGCAGGGGCCAGCCAGGCTCAGCACCTGAAACGATGAGCAGGATAACTGAGGGCAAGGCACTGGTTATTCCTGTCCCCAGGAGGTCCAGGGAGGCTGCAGGTGGGGAGATCAGGGATGTTGCACTGATATATCAAGGAAATATAAAAGCTAGGGAAGAATGCCCAAATTTGAGAAGTATCTTCTGGTGAAAAGGTCTAAAGTTTTAGTCTATTTTGATTACCCAAAAAAGGATAAGAGGTTATTTTATTAGTGTAACAGAATTTAAATGCTTTTTCTCTTAGAACAATTATGCACAATTCAGTGGTTGGAAACCAGAGCCAAACAAACTCAGTCTAGAAACTCTTCCTTTTCAACAAAGAGGATAAATAATAATTGATCCTTCACTTGCAGCTTTTAAAACATGAAAGAATGTGTCATAAAATAATATGCTATGGTTCAAACAAAAGTTTAGGCTGGAAAGCAAAATCATTGTACAATGAGTTGAGAGACTCAGTAGAACACATAAGGCCCTTTTACACCTACTTTTTTATTTTGGTGTTTTTTCCAGGCCTTGAAACTCCCTGGGAAATCTGCTACTATCCTCCTTGGCTTTTGTTCTCCTTTTCTGAAACCATGGCATGACACAGAAAAAATGCAAATACAAATGATGTACACTTTGTGCTTAGGCAGTTTTTCAATCCTGAATTTTCAAACCTACATAGATTACTCAAAGAACTTATACTGACTTTAGGAATTTTTTCTAAAAATATGGAAATGACTATTCGTACTAGCATTTTGTACTCTAGCCATGAATTAGCTATAACTATAAAGATTTCTGCATATTTTAATATCATCATTTTTTAACATTGTAAAACCTTATTTTAAGACTGCATCATGCAGTGGTTTCAAGTTACTCCTAAATTGTAGTGCCATCATGTTATAACTAGACTTTGCCTGTACATCCCTGAGCGCACCAATTCTACAAGTTGGAGGCCGTGTCTATGACTGAGTTACTTTCTGATCACCTAGTGTATTTTTAGACCCCAGATACCCTCAGTTGAGTTTATGCTGTAATAACAGTGTCATGTGCTAACCAGAGTATATCAATCAGTAGTTGTAAGTAACATGGAACTGTAATAATTTTACCATGATTGCTGTGTGATTATTATGTAATTCATGTCTGATTACAAAATAAAACATATTTACTTTGCCATTAATGTTTTAGCTATATTTACGTATCTCTAAGAGATTTTAGCTGTAAGGTAGTGGCTAAAGTAGAACTGACTTTCTCCAGGAAATAATCCTTATTCCCAAATGGTCATTTGAAAGGAAGAGTCCTTTTGCTCCATGATTCAGTGAAGCAGTTAGCTCTTTTTCTGTGGCCCAGGAGACACATTACATGGTAAGGACAGACTACCAAGACCACATGTACCATTGGTCTCAATGGGGTCAAGATTCACCCTAGGCAAGAAAGATCCTGAGTCAGATAAAAACCCGCCTTTGATGTAAAAAAAAAAGGCTGCAGAAATAAAAGAATCTCTTCGGAGGTTTTTGCAAGTGATGGCATAGCAGAAAATTGCAGAGGAAAAGTGATGTTTTCTGTTAAGCCTCCAATGCTTTTTATTTGACTGTTGAGTTGGCATCTCCCTGGTGCTGGCTGAGACAACTGCAAGGCTAAGGGCTGCTCTGAGACCATGTCCATCCAGAAGCTCTTATATTGGGGATAAATGCATCAAACCAAACCACAGACAATAGAGCACATTTGTTGCACCATGCACCACAGAGGACTACTGGTGCTTCAGCAATGGCTTGTGCACCCTTACATTAAGAGAACATCCATGTCCCAAAATCTGACATCCATTTTTAGTGACCCAAAACTACAAGATCTTCTGTAATTAAATAAGTAAAAACTATTTTAAAAAATTGATATTTGAGTCACCTTCTCCTCCCCATCTCACATCATTGTCACAATTCCCTTTCACTTTTCCTATTCTTAACACATCTTATCTTGCTTGTCATAAATATAGTTTATATAAGAAACAGTACATTTCAGGCAGAAGTAGCATGGAGAATAATTTCTGTAGGCCCTAAACTACAGACTCATGCTGACATTAGTTATGTCCTTTGAGACTTACATGTTTTCTTTCCTAGATAAATTCACGCAATAATACCTCAGACTCAAAGTCCTCTTACAGATTAGATTTTGTAAATAGTTCTTTCTTTTCTTTTAATTATGGGGTTTTTCTCCATTTCTCCATTTTGGCTTGGCCCCAGAGGTTACTTTGGAGTAAAACATAAGACCTTCTATTTCCTTTGGATGCAGTGTTTAAACAAGGATTTGGAAACCTCTAAACCACTCAGTAACTGAGCACATGACATGGCATGGAAAGGGACTTTCTTTCAGCCTCTCGGGCCAGTTGGGAGCCCACGCAAGGAGACACATGAAAGAAATTATCCTGACTGAGCAGCACCAGCCAGGCAGAGCCCCAGGTGGCAGCCAGCACAAAGCAGAGACTCAACCCCACAGATACGGAGGGAACAGTAGGCACTGATTTCATCACAGTAGAAAGTACTAATTCCATTCCAATTCCAATTGGAAATAGCTGCTGACTTAGCCTTTTATAAGGTCACATGCATGATAGAAAAATTCTGGGAGGGGAATTCAGTTCCAGTTACAATACTGCATCTCATGTTTGTAATTTAGGGAACTGTCATAATTCCCATAGTAACCCATGGAGGTCTCATCAGCGTTGCCACTGGAGACTGGGGGTTATCTCAGCTGGCCAGCCAAGATGCATCCGCTAATGTGAGCGGTGGCTGCAGGAAGAAGATGTCTACTGACTGTGACATGAGACTAGTCTCACAGTTAAAATCAGAGTTGAAGGAAGGTTTGAGTTGGAAGAGACCTTAAAGATGACCTAGTCTCAACCCTCTATCAGTCATGTTAGCAAAATTTGCCCTTAGTGAAGCCATGTTGGCTGTCAGCGATCACTTCTGTATTTTCTATTTGTCCTTGCATAGTTTTCAGGAGGATCTGCACTATGATCTTGCTGGGCATAGACATGAGACTGTTATATAGTTCCTCAGGTCTTCCTTTTTTTCCTTTTGTAAAAATGGGGATTGGGTCTCCCCTTCTGTCAGTGGGAACTTCACCAGACTGCCAAGAGTTCTCAAATATGATGGATAGTGGCTTACCCAGTTCATCTGCCGGTTCCCTAAGGACATGCAAAAGTATCTCATCAGGTCCCATGGACTTGTGCACCTTCAGGTTCCTTGGATGGTCTCAAAGCTGATCTTCCCCTGCAGAGGGTGGTTCTTCATTCCCCCAGTGCCTTTGCCTTCTATGACTTAGCAGTGTGGCTGGAACACATTTAGCAGTGAAATCTGAGGCAAAAAAAGTCATTGAGTACCTCAGCCTTCTCCATATCCTTGGTAACCAGGTTTCCTGTTTCCTTCCAGAGAGACACTGTATTTTCCCTGGTCATTCTTTAATACTAACACACCTGTAGAAGCTTTTCTTGTTGCCCTTGATGTCTCTAGCCATATTTGATTCTACAAGAGCTTTTAGCTTTCCTAACCCAATCCTTGTCCGCAGAGACGATGTCTCTGTATTATGCCCAGGTTCCCTGTCCTTGCTTCCACCTCTGTAGGCTTCCTTTTTGTGCCTGAGTATGTCCAGGATCTGCTTGTCCACTCATGCAGGCCTCCTGACATTTTTGCCCGATGTTCTCTTTGCTAGGATACATTGCTCCTGAGCTTGGAGGAGGTGATCCCTGAATACTTGAAAGATAAATTTTGATTTTCCTATTTGAGGAGCTGGGCCAAATCTTAATGATTTCATCCTCCCAGTTTGTCCACAGGAACCTCTACACAAGCATCATGAAAGGGCACTCTAGTAAATTCATAAATCCAGTTCAAAACTGACACTGAAAGTACTAACTAAAAAGCTGTTCCATAACAGCAACTGTCTTTTATCCAGATTATTCAGCAGTAAGCAGTATTTATAGTAAAGCTCCTGATTTATTTGTAATGCTTATACAAAATGTCAGAACGAATTACTTACATCCAATACAAACTCTGCTTTACAATTCCATCCGTTTTGTTAGGTTTTTAATACTGGTCTTAATTTGCATCTTTATGTTAAAACATGAAAATAGAGCTGCCTTCCTTGAACACCCTCATTTTTCATTAATTTCAATTGAAAGGTCTCATGTAAAAGGAATGCTAGATCAGAAAGTGGTAGCTACAGTAAGAGCAAGCTAAAAAATGGTATGCCAAAGGGGACAGTGTTCTCCAGTGCTTTGCAAGGAATATCCCTCTTAAATCAGGAAATATTGTGCATAAAGCTTAGTAAAAATTATGAGCTTCATTTTAGATCCCCCAGCTACAGTTTTCTGCGGGTGCCATACTGATTTCAAGAAATATTTCATAGTCCCAGAGTGAGTTGAAAAAGATCCTTTCATTATCTACAAACCTTGTGACAAAATGGCTGAAGTCAGAGTAAAGAAAAGGGCATCCCCTTACAGCAATTAGCTTTTAAGAGCAAAACTCTGGGTACCTCTGTTTTGGCTAACATGGCAAATCAAGGGAAACATAGTTCATGTATATAAATTATTCTAACAGTGGTATCTTACAGATAGAACACAGCAACATCAACACATCTCTTTAGAACAAATGCTTCTAAAATTAAGCTTTAAAACATTTATGAGTATACATAGAACAGGTTTTCTACTTCTACAGATGATATTCACTATCATTTCCTTTTGAACCATCCTCAGTAATTGCCCCCTCATCCGTATGTACAAATGGCAGTGTTTTTCCCCAGAACAGTTAGAAAGATTGTAATGGCACTGAATGTGACCTGGTTATAACATTGAATAGTAACAAAACAAAAGCCCAACCCAACAGAAAAACAGATCACACTGTAATTAGTGTTGTAAACCAAAGGTGTTTCAGTCCCAGCACAACATCATACTAGTCAATTCTGTCTCCTTTTGCTAAAAAAGTTACATTCCTTCACTAAGAATTTGTATTTTATTCCTGACTACATTATGCATTCTCACTGAGAAGGTGCAGAGGACACAAGTATTTAAGTATGCGAATCAGACAAGACTGCAACGTTGCCAATTTTTCAGTCTATTTTTTCACCAGTTCACCGGAGGTTCACATATTACTTCCTAACCACTAATAGGAGTTATTTTCCAAGTGCATCTCATGCACTCATTGTGGAAAACTGTAAGGCACTTAGTTGGTTGTTTGTATTTACAGTGCAAGAACATGTTTCTGCACCAGTGATTTCTGTGGATGCATTGCTACCGATGCGAGCAGGAGCTCCTGTCGGGGAGGATGTTTCCTCTTCTTTACACAGGGTGGCAAATCCGTTTCAGACATTGCCAGATGGGAAATCTAATTAACTAAGCATCTGATACTGTTTTTAATAAACATTTTAGTATTCTTCCTATATATTGCCATGAAGATGCTTTAAATGTGGGTTTAGGGTAATAAAAACGTAGACGTCAGTAATAGGTGTAGAACAATATAGACCCACGACTGAGACCTACATCATGCAGCAGCAAACAGGAGATACTTCTGTGCCAGTTAATCGGTTAAAAATGCAGAACCACATAGATGGATACAGAGCCAAAAACGTAGGAAAAGCAAATGACCTTTTAGATGACACAAAGCCTGAAAACTGTCTGATACAAAGGCAAATAAAGGCAAAACCTCAGTGTAAAAATGTTTGTTATGTCAAGTCTGCACAGTAACATCAAGATCTGGCTCAGAAACAGCTGTTGCCTTTAGTGGCTTTGTGATAAATCATTCTAGAAATGTCCCAGTGTCTAGAGACCTGGTTCATTTTCAAGCAGCAGCAAACAGGTGGGCTGACACAGTGGGATGAGCTTATGAAGATCTCTATTTTCACATTTACAAGAGATGATTCAAAATACAGAAGAGGAAAATTTTGGTTATCAAGTATCCTTGTCTGTCTATCCTGAATTGTCTTTATTTTCACAATTTATTGTGTTAATATTTATACCCTTGTGTGAAAATCTGAAGGATAGCATATTAATGTGTTTTTCAGAAGCTGCACTTTTTTACCAGGGAAACTGGAAAATTTTAATCCAAGTGTGCAATAAACCTACATTTTTTACAGCCCATATTCCTCTTAAATAACCATAAAACCTTTTACAGAGGTCATGCTCCAATAAAATTGTAGATTTATGCTTTGATTTAAAAACAAGCAAACAAGAATTTATGTTTTCCATTGAATGAGGAAAATATTATATTACATTTTTAGCTCTCCTTTTGCTGTATTAACTAAAGAGACAGTGATGATGTATGGAGTAATTTGGAAGGAAAAAACTCTTCAAAATGTATCTCAAGAAAGCACAGTGAAATAACACACCGTGGGGGGAAGATGAATCCTCAGCCAGCCATCCCCAAGTTCTCTCAAAAGGACATCACAGACCTAACCCACAAGCACGAGCCCTGCAAGGAGCACTCCATATGGCAGGGCGTGGCCCTGTTACTACAAAATAATGCGGCTGTTTGGTGGGATTAGGCTATTTCATGAGTGTGCATGGATGTTAGCACAAATCCTGGTGTCTGTGCTCTCTTATGTAGAGAGTCTTGGCCCAGAGCAGCCAGCTTGGTGCTTGGGGAAGTGTTTCTACAAGGCTTTTCCAGGTACTATGGGTTTTGCAATGCTGTGTTGTCCTGGGGTGTTTAAGCAAGCAGCCTCAGCATAGCCAGGAAGAAGGGGTCTGGGAACAGCTTTTGAAGGGATGTAATTTCCATTGGCATGTTCATTTGGCTTCTGTTCAAACCAATGAACTTAACCAATATGTCATCATAATGCTTAAATGACTGATTAAATTAAACCTAGGGTAGTTCCTAATAATAAGCTAATCAGAAGCACATGTTTGGAGGGCAATTAGTTCTACTACCCTCTTATCTATTGTCAGCACTTAATGCAAACAAGCTCCCAAATAAGGCACAGGTGATGGTTAATCTGACCCTGTGGGAAATATACTAAAAAACCTACATGTAGTGCATCTTCATGAATGAAGGGGGGAAAAAATATTGAAAACAGAAAAAGGAGATCAAAAATATTGTCGAATCAGAAGGGGCAAGTAAATAATTTAGGGTTGAGGAAACTTGAGCTGTATAAGACGGATGTGCAGAGCAAGAAACCAGCTTGGATAGAGAGCACCAGGTTGGTGCAAGGCAACTTGTTCAGCCGTTCCCCATCTGACTTGTGGCAAACTGGCTGCACCTCCACAGGAACACGGGACTCCAACAGAAGGCAGATGTTCAAACATGAGCCACAAAAATCCTGCTAAAGAGCACTGTCCTAAAGAAACCCTGGAAACTGGAGTTCAGAAGGCTTTCCAGTGGATCAGAGAAAGGATGGTGACATTTCACCTCTAGCAAGGGCTGAGTTGCTGGGATCCCCTCCATGGGTACAGCTCCCCTCCTTCCCTGAGGCTTCTGGCAAGTACTACAGGGTGGGGTTTAATCACATAATTTGTGCCATTTAAAATAAATGAGGATTTAATCTTCTGTTTCTCTAGCTAGTGACCAGAATTGGTAGCTTTCGGAGCAAATCCTCCTGACAACCCTGTTACACAACGTGACAAAGTACCTGCTGGGGTTTCCTTCTTGATCTCTTCTCTCACTTCTCAGATCTTTGAGGGAGTCTAGGTGAACAGCTTGTGCAAGAGACCTTATTTTTAGATGAAAAAGTTGTATGCAACGAATCCTGCATTCAGCTTTTCCTTTCATTTCTGGAAACTACCACTATGTCAGATTAAGACTGGCGGCTTCCCCTCCTGGAAAAGCACAGTGAAGAACTGCCTTTACTGAATCACACTTGATTTGATGTTTCTTGTGTTTCTGTGTTTGAAATAATTTCCTACATGTAATTATACACTTAAGCAGTATTTATGTGCATAAAACAGCTACACAGTTTTCCTGTTTTCCAAAAGAGATTGGCTTGCTCTAGGAACATTTTGCCTTACTGCTGTGGTTTTGGACTAGATATTGCTACTTAGGATACAAATAAGGGTAAGAGACTATTAATTGTGCTTTTAAATGAATTGTGCAAAATGGTCCCACATGAGGCCACACATTTATGCAGACAAAACATGTGTTTACACTGTACAGAAGTATAATTATATTGAACCCACACATGTGTAATAAAAAAAATTGAGAATTGACACTGCTTTAATAATGTGCCAAATATTAAATGATGCTTTTTAAATTCAGATTCACAGTAAATTTTCTGAATTTTAAACAATCTGCCTACTGCCGTGACACCAGTGTCTCATTCATCTGCTTCCTGACAAAAATCTGCCTCTGTCATATTTTGAGCGAGTGTAACATTTAAGAAGTTCAACGATAGCCCAGTCCTGCAGCACTCATACAGCTAAAACCCCACTGCAAACTGCAAGCAGTTAGAGACTGTGAGAGAATGGTCTCCTGCCTTTGTTAAACCCTCCATTTCAGGGTTTAACAGCACAGTTCTGGAGACTGCAAGGAACACTCCTGCTTTAGTATGACTCATTTGAGATTTTTTTGTAGTGTATGTGTGTTTCCCACGTAATAACTCAGTGTGATAGAATATACAACCCCATGACCTCCAACGAAATTGCGAGGACATAAAGGAGAATGGAGCTTAAGCTGTAATAGTGGTTGCGTAAAAGCCTTTGTGGATTAGGCTGCAAACAGACACAGAGTGATACAAACTTAACAGCTTTTAGGATTTTACTCACTACAGATCTTCAGCATCCTTGTTTCCCATGCAGCCAATGGAGGCTCACAGCACTTCTAGGCTGGACTGCCATAGTGCCTTGAAGAGAGGTGCCAGGTCTTAAAATGATGCCACATTGTTTAAGACGTAAAATGTCCTGGATCCTTAATTTTTTCACACATGGTAGTCTGAATTATGGCATTTGAAGGAGCGTGCAGCAGGAGGTAGACCCTTGCAGACCCCAGAAACAACCTTTTCCTTCTGGAGCGGGATGGTGATGGAGCATCTACCCCAGGATTTGCTCAGCTGGCACAAGTCTTATACAAGGTACACTATCCCAAACCCAACAGGCTCCAGCATGTACGTGGCAGGGAGTATGACATCTTTAAGGACCCAGAAATAGGACTGGCCCCACGTGCTCTGGAGGAAAATTAAGTGCAGGTGCTGGGACCCAGCCCACAGGCCTTCGTCAGAGCTGGCAGGCTTAAATGTGCTTCCAGCCCCCAAAGTCAGGAAAGATGGTTTCATCCCAGCCCTGTGGGAATGGGTGTGTGCCTACTTCTCCACAGCTAATAAACATCAAGAGGTTGCTTGCAGGAGGAGGCTGTTTCTTTAGAAAGATTTGAGGCAAACCCTGTGCAGCTGGGAGAGGGCAACAGTTGTGTTCTGCTGTGAATCAAAAGGAAATGTCTCCTTTCTATGCCAGGCCAGGGATAAAAAGCGCTCTTTACTAGAATGGTACTGCTGAGGGCATTACCCTGGTGGACTGGAGGCAAAACCTGCTGGCACACGGGCCTCTAAGCTGAGACCCATGCACTTTGCATCCTTGCAGATGCCCATCATTCAGTCCTAGTGCATGTAGGAGCTGAGAAGAGTCCCCTCTGTGCTGATGTGTGGTGGCTTCAAAGAAACCCTGTGTAGAAAGTACTAGATGTTTTTGGTCTAGGTAAGCAAAATCGGAGGTGCTACTTTAATCGCTCTGCTGCACTTCTGATCAACAGAATGCACAGTCATGAACAAATCCCTTCTACAGCACAACTTAATGTGGTTGACAAGATGTATCTGTCAAATAAGCGAATTATCCATTTTTATTTAAAACACCTTCATACCAGACTATGCAAACCTTTATAGCAATTGACCACCTGTCTGTGAGCCTTCAAGGTGCTTCATCACAGAGCCATTGTGCAAAGGAATTGAGGAGTAATGCCATCAGGTATAAACAGCCTCAGCCATCTTGTCTTTGGTTTGGGGGTGCTTTTCTAGATCTGGCTCTTAGTCCTGTTCTCTTAGGTTTGGTCCCTTCCTCCTCCCAACGATTTTATCCAACAATTAATGGAAAAGTGCAGTGAAACTACCGGGTGCAACCCAGAGCCCAGAGTCCCCACTTTGCCGGGGTAAGAGACAGGCTCTTGTTTGAAATCTTGCTCTTCGACCATTAATTTTTCCTTTTTCAACTGACAGAGGTAAAGGAACCGATAAATCTGTCTTCCCCTTTCTCCAGCCTTTTTTCCCCATTCATCTTGTCTACGCCATAATGAGTAGCACTGTCTCTTAAAAATCAGGAGCAATGGGTTTAAGCATTCCTCACACTGAAGCAGGCATCAAACCCCCACTTCCCAGTCCTTGACCAAGATCTTCAGGCTACCATGTAAAAGATGATTTGCAGAGGATGCTACCACTTTGGAGGGAGAAAAGCCACAGTTACTACTATGCTTTGTGGTGTCAGTTCTTACACTGCCAGTCAACACTGGCATCATAAATTGCTCCATTTATTAAGAATGAAGAACATTTTACATGGGTCTAATACAAAGGGAGATATATTCAGGCTGAAATACAGATTTTTCTCCAGTGGATCAAGCTGCCAAGTTTGAAGCAGCGGACACTTCAAAAATACATAAAATTCTACAAAACAGAGTTATAGGACAGCTTTTTTCAGACCCCTAGTGCCTTAACCTGGAAATGTGAGGTTTCAGGCTTCCCTTCACCCACATAAATCTTTTAAGGAGCTTACTGTTCTAAATTTATTTATTCTGCTTCTTGGTATAAATACATGCTCTCTGTAACCTGAATGTTCACATCCTCCTTGACTTCCTATGACACTGAATTTCACAGATCATTATGCAAAAAGACATTTCCTTTGTGCTCAGATTGTTTCACTCAGTTTAAAGTGTCTACCATAAATCATAGAATGTCCCAAGTTGAAAGGGACCCACAGGATCACCAAAGTCTGACTCCTGGCCCTGCACAGGACAACTCCAAGAATTACACCATGGACCTGAGAGCATTTCATCTCACATAGTATTTGTATATGTTGCCTGGTATGCAAAAAATTTCTCAGTGGGGGTGGAAAGCATGGAAAATCCAGTAACAAACACACTTTGAAAGTCAAGATTGTTTGAAACTGATAGATTTCTCACCACAAATACTATTATGTCAACAGCCATACCTTTTGCCAGCTTTAATTTGTCTCAGTCTATTGATTGTCCCTTGTGTAATGTTCCTGCATCGCTCCTCTACGAGCTTCCACCTATGGCTGCAACCAACACAGCCTTGCTGAAATCAATGGCATGACCTGCCATCTGAAGTCATTAATGTAACATTACAGCTGTAAAGTCTGGGCCAGCTCTGGCTTGCAGGCAGGTGTACATGCCAAAGAATTTCATTAACATCAGTAACACTAGACTGATGGAAAAGGCCTCGGCAGAACCACTGTCCTTGCTCACAGCTGAGGCACGAGCTTGCCTTGTGCACGCGCTTGTGTTAGCTTAGGTAGCTTTGGTCTTCACATGTACACCAGGCAGAGTAGTCAGAGCTGAATTCAGATATCTCTCCTACCAGTTTTCTCCCTCTTTTACTAGACTAATGATCTGGACTGATTTCCCACTCCCAGGGGGAAGGTCTTTGCTTCTGGCTGATGGTCCATGTGCTATCCCTTTCCCTTTCTGCTGGGATGTTTCACAAAACCACTCAAAACCCTCCATCCCTGCTTCGGCTTTCTTTTGGGAAGATGATCTGTGTTGAGCCAGTGGAAGCTATGAGTTACAGTCTGGAGCCCATCCAGGGAGGGGTGTTAAAAGCTTGCTGCATTTCAGAGCTTTTCTGAAGGAGGCTTCACACACTCCCCTGGTAAAGCAAGTGTCCATTTTTACTTCTCAGCCTGGATTGCTGAAGTGAGACTGAATAACTTCAGGCAATGTTGGGGGTCAAATTCAGGCAAATATTGCAGTAGATACAAGACTTGCATGAGCTTCAGCCATGCCTCTGAAATGGGCTAATCCCTTTTGCGTATTATCACAGGGGAGCTCTAAAGATAACTGTGCTGATATTTGTGAAGAGGTCCAATTTCCCATCAATTTGTGCTTCAGAGGAACACACAAGGAAGAACTGATTACCTCCATTTCACTCAGCTCGGTGCTTAGTCAGAGTGACACAGCACCCCTGCATGGAAGAGCTGGGAAAAGAGGACTGCTGAACAGCTGCCCATCACAGACCATCCTATGCAACAACTGAAGCGGGAGTTGAATGTGGGAAACACCGTATGTGATCATGTAATTAACAAATGTATCGTGATGCCTCAGCATAAGGGAACTAAATTAAGATATGGATGCATAATCTAGCTTGCATGTAAGATCTTCATAAGGGCCGTATCCCTTTTATTGTTATCAGTGGGTGCTCCAGGCAATAAACAACCCTGCAGTTAGATTTCCTTGCTTGGGCACACAGCTGCTAAATTCAGCATTTATTAGTGGTGTCTGAGAGGGAGGCTGGTGTTATTGATGAGAGACTGTACAAGGAATAGTTGCAGTATTGCAACTGCCTCTCTGTAAAAATGGCTAGGAAAAATTTAGCTCTTAAAAATTGCTGTGTATGGGGAGGACTCTACATGGCACCTGAATAATTAGAATACAAGATAATTTTGAACAGAATAACTCTATGGGCTGAATGAAGTATTTACCTACTTTGAAGCTCAGTTCAGATGGTCATAATTGTTTGTTTGGTAATGGCATTATGAAGGTGAATTAATGGTGTTTACGATGTATCTTAATGCTCAATAAAGGTGCTTCAATATTTCAGGCTCGGGGAGACTACTGAGTGCGAAAGGTATATGTGAAAAGAGAAAGACTGATGCTCCCATTTTTAATTTTCATTATGGATGGACCTGGTAACAGTCACCCTGCTTCACAGTTTGCCTGGGAAGAACAGATTTACATTTCTGCTTTGCAGCATATGGCTTCCTTCCCTGGGTGAATGCCATAAAGGGTATCATCCGGCTCACTGCTCCTTGAAGACCAGATTCCTCACTCTGAGCCTTGACAGGTCTCTGGTCCACCAAGACAAAGCTTATTAATGTGAAAATTTAATGTGACAATAAGGAGTGTTGGAAGGAGGGCACCCCCCATTCACTGAAGGGTGCTGCAATGCCGTCACACAACCTGAGCTGATTCGTATTTCTATTTCTCACAGAAGTGCTAAAATGTATACAGCCTTCAGTTACAAAATAAATACAATACCTGCATCTGTGTCTTTGCAGAGAATACATGCTTACCAGTTGTGGAGAGACAGTCCTTAGCAGAAGGGTGGCCCGAGAGCCTGATTGAGATCATATTCCTCCCAGGCAGATACTGGGTTCATCACCCTTCCCACCAAGCCACCTCTTGTTAACCACAGACAAAAAGCACTGGCTTAGAGCAGCAACATTTTTCACTACATTCTCAGAGATGAGGCTACAGGGAGCACAGGTGAGTCCCATTTTGCCATCTGTAAGTGGAGAAGGTAATTTGTTGCCTCCCGCTGGTGCTGCGAGGTTCTGTTTGTTGCCATTTTGTGCTTTGTATGCAGAAGGTAATACACGAGTGCATGTTTGGTACAGATATTTGCCAGAGGCTTACAAAGCTTCCCATATGGCGTCTCCACGCAGTGCTCACGAGCTCAGATTTTCTCTGCACGGAACTGAGGCAATAAAATAGTGTCTCTGTCAAACTGGAAGCCTCCAGAATCCAAAGTTAATGCTTCAGAAGCACTTTCGAGGCTATTATTTATTCTATTTTATTCTAAAGCATCTGAAAGTTTTCTGGACTTTCAAATTTGTGTTCTAATTCTCATCCTAAATGTCCTCTGCTCCAACCCTTTAGCTTCTTTTCTCCTCAGAAAACAAGAAACAGCTTTAGAAGGTTGAAGGGGAAGAGTTGTGCTTTAAAGTATGTACTTTTGAAATAACATTCCCATTTAAAGATGGAATTGTTGCTGTATGCTGAGAGTAATGATTTCTTTCACCTTGTGTCTTAACCTTGAACACACTAATGCAGATGTTTTGCCTAAACGTAGACAAAGAACATTTCTGTCCACTTTCTAGCTTTAGTAATTCCCTCCCTAAAGAGAACAGTGTGCAGGGCAGGTGGACAGTGCCTAGGGAGGAGAACTTATCACCTGCCACCCTGCCCCCTCCCCTCCATTGCCCTAATAACACAAATCACCTGCTGATTTCAAGAGCCATACTAAATTTGAGCTAAGTCATGTTTAATTATGACTGAGAGGGATAATTTTCAGTCAAGTTTAATGTCATATTACATAGTGGTACATAAGCTCCTTTTTTCACTGAGGGAGATACAAGTACTCAGGATTTTATAGCTTGTTAATCAATTAATTTGTTCTGAATAGCAAAATATATGCATGGTGCTTCCCAAGGATGGAACATATGGAGATGGAACATAATAGGTCACACTGAGTTGGGTGACTTGCCTAAACTCAAGTGTGGTACCTGTGTCTGACCTGAAGGTTAAGTGGTACTTTGATTCACCTTCAGCACTCACCAAAAAAGGCAATTTAAATATAGTAGAAGAGAAAGCCAACATCATTTAAGGGAACTGTGCTTAAGGCTGTTTCTTGTTTTGCCTGTAGTACTGAAAATGGGACAAAAGCATTTGGGACAAAACATTTTATCCCAAATTAAAGTTGGAAAACAAAACTAACTATTTTAATAAAGAGATTTAATTCAAACCTAAATTGTACAAAGGAAAAAACTCCAAAACAAACACATAATATTATCACTGAAGGCCACCCAATGAATCCACAAAACATCTTAGCCATCTCTCCACTGCTGGTCAGTCCATGACTTTGTAACTGCCAGATCTCAGTGACCCAAAATGTAAAGAGTATTTTACGCCTCATATACCAACTTTGTGAAGTGGAAGAAGCATTTATCCTGCTGGCAGAAGGATTATCAAGACAATGGATTGTTTAAGAGCATGAAGGCAGCTTTAATTTGGAACGAGGACAAGAAGCTGTGTTAAAATAGGGGAATTGAGCCCAGCTATTCCCCTTCCTCCTCCTGTGCAGGTTGTAGCTGGGATCAGCCCCAAGCATGCTGCAGAGCCTGCTAGTTAGTTGCAGGGAGCCTCTCACTGTAGGGCACCTCCAGCCTGAGGGCTGAATCCTGCATGCTCATGCCCAAGGTGGCACAGCGTGGCAATGCCTTCCCCAAGTGCCCTGTTGCTGCCCCTTTGGGCCCCATTGCTTGTGAAATGCCAGCCAGGACTAAATCGTGTACCCAAAGCCACAAGGTAGCTTTGCATCTGACCTGGCAGTCGTACCTACATCTTGCAGTGCTCAGCAAGGCATCCCCCAGTTTCACATGGCTCCTGTCTGAGAAAGGATCTGTGGTTAAATGGATGTATAAAAAGGTAGAGATTTATGGGTTCAGGATCTTATCCAGGCTGTTATGGTGATTTAGAGTTGGGTCAGAATCAAAACCTTTGATCATACACACAGATTTGGGTGGCATTTGAAATCTGGATCCACTTCTAAAATCTGCATCTGACTCATCTCTAGCTAGAGACATGGTGTTTTATGGTTTTATTTCTATTCCAGGGGGACATTTTCATGCATGCCTTGTAGCAGACAGAGGAGGTGGGGAGCTCTATATGATTTATATTCAAGGTAATGCATACATAACTACATCTCTATTTCTCTAGCACATAGCGAGATATAAATTTAACTTTATTCATTTGCTGCACTAGGAAACAATGCAGCTCCCTTGGCAACACATCAGCCACAGACAGGAGTTAGGCAGAAGAGAGGTTCAAAGCCAGTCTCCTAATTGACGTTTTGAACTCATAAGCCATTTGTAGCCATAGCAGTAATGGCAGTAAATAGATCAGTTTGGGGACAGTAGAGAAAAAAGTCTCCACCACCAATCTTTATTTCAGTGAATGCTGGAACTCTTCAAATGTTTTCTGAAGATGTTCAAGAAGAAGCCTTTCTTGTTTTGCTGTAGTAAACCACTCTGGTAGTCAGACTGTTGAACAAAAAATTGCAAACTTTTGATATTTTAAAAGGTTAAGACTTCTGGTTTTTTAAACCCAGTAATTTAATCTCTGTATAACAGAAGATTGCATTACCCTGGAAGAAAATTCATTTGTTTAGTTGGGCAGAAGTGACATCATTGAATATGATTCACTTATCTGTGGGTTTAGGTGAGCAGTCTTTTTTAAGCTGATCAGGAGAAAAAGGTGTTCAGCTGGCTCTGTAAAAAAGAAATAAAATGTTGTTTTCTGAAAAAAGGTAATGGCTGCTTCTTTTTGTGAAAAATGTGAAGTCTAACAGGTGTAAGGCAGAACAAAATGAGCATGAAAGCAAGAACACATTTCCATATGCTATTTTGAGATCTCTGAGGGAGACTGAATCCATTTCCACATGGAAAAACAGCACACACATACAGAGTGGGATATTTCTGTTCTCCAACCAAGATGCATATCTATCCAAGGGGATACAGAAATACCAAACTACACTTTGAATTCCTGGGGCGAAACACCAATATCAGGAGTTTGTATCAGGAACTTGACATCCGGCAGGCCCGTGTGCACCATGACAGAGCTCCCTCTTGGCTGCTCCCTCATCTCTGTGACCCAGGGGAGGTCTCTCTGACCATGTTTCTTCCTCTTCTAGCTGCCACTTTACCTGTGAGCTGAAGAATCCATGTCCAAGGTCAGATTTAAGGTCCTTTTGGGTTGCATTGACATATTTCTCAGCTGTGCCACAGGATCCTGTCTACCGGCTTCCAGCTCTGAGATACCCAAGTGATGGATGCAAATTTACAGAAGATCCTGTGTCATGGATCCTGAGACAACTAAGGCAGAAGAAGCTTGTGGGTGAATCAAACTCTAAGAAGCCCACTTTCCACAGTGAAAATCACTGCTGCAATGGAGGTACATGGTTCTTTACACCATGCATGGGGAGAGCCAGACATCCAGCAGGACAATGCTGAGATGTCACCATGCTGAGAAGGGAGCTGTCATATCTAGCCAGGAGGAAGAAACAGGGAAAAAATGGGACTGCAAAGCTGACTAACTTCTAAAGTTGCAATAATAGCAATTCTCAGCTGTACACCTCTTCCTGGAGCTAAATCTTTCAGCCAGGTCAGTCACAGCACAGTCACAACTGTCCAGAAGGAGACATTATCTTATACATTTGAGATACCTTGGCATAACCAAGAAAGGGATGACAAAGGAAAAAGAGGAAAAAAAAAAACAAGACTAAAAACCCAAGAGTCCAGATTACTGTAGAGCATTGGATATAACACCAGGTGTCACCCAGGAGACTGAAGCTGACCCCTGTGCACTCTAGCACACCAATCAACATCCACTGGTCCTTCAGAACCATCCCTTGAGGGCTAAAAGCCATGGCCTCATGAGCCCACCATGTTTTTCAGGACTTCCTCAAAGACTGGGGTGTTCCTGCCAAGCCCTGCCCTTCAGTTCTGAGTGGAGAGCTGCTGGCCTATGTTGAGGATGGATTTAATCCCTCTGTTGACTGGGTCATGCATTTTGACATTACAATAAATGCACCTTACTTCAGTTAGGCTTAAGCTGGTTATTCAGTGGCCGGCATTGGCTCAAGGCAAGATCAGAACAAGCAGGATGTGTAAAGCAGCACTACTAGCTGGACTGGGAGCTTCCTGTCAAAACCAGCGTTACTGAACATACAAGCTTCAGTTGCTCTGTCCACACAGAGGACCAAATTCTGTGAGTTCCACATAATGGTGGAAATGTCACCAGTGTAAGGCTGGAATCACAGAGCAAGATCTATCCTCCCTCTATCCAGCAATGCCCAGAAGCTCTTGCCATGCGAACTGCTGGATTTACAAGGGTCAGAGTGTTCTTACAGGCAACGAGAATGTTGTCAATAGTACAGCTAAGGAAAGATGAGAGCTAGTTGTTGCTAAGAGGCTTGATCCCAGGTTCCCGTTCCTCCTTACACTTTCCACTTGGCAGTATCTCTTGATTCAGCAATCAGTCTCTGGGCAGACAAGGGAGCGCCAGCACCAGGAAAGCGATGTGAGTGCAGGAAGAGCCACGGGAACACCACTTTCAGGTACAATTAGCTATTAAATCAAGTCACCCACAGCATCAAATTGCACTGCCAGAAATGGCCTCAGACCTCTTCCAGTGCAACTTTCCTTTAACTAAATGCCCTGGTGAAGTGTCTCATCTTCTTCCTACCCCAGTAGCTGGATGGAGGGTCCTGAGTGCTTCTCCCACAAGCAGAATCAACAGCAGGTTTCAAGTGTGATGGAGCTGAAGAGCACTTGTTTGTGCAAGAGGATTTTGGTGATGTTATTTATCACAGGCATTTCTCACTCCCTGTTTACACATCTTTTTAGCTTCCTCAACTTACTTGTGAAGGCATTCCAGAGCAACCAGCAGAGGATGTAAAGCTGATAGCTTATCACCCAGGCACCATGAAGACACATGCATCCTGATATATATCAGGATAGAGGAAGGAAGTGATTTAGTCCTCTGGAGCATGAATGCAGGTGCTCTACAGCTCGAAGAAGCCAGCACATACAAAAGATTCCCGAAGGCTGGTGAGTAATTCAGTGCTGACTTTTTCAGCTGTGTGTAAAACTACAAACACAGCAGCTCTGCCATATTTGTGAAATGTAAAATGAAAAGATATTGATGGCTGGTATCTGCAGCTGGGTTTGTTCTGCTATTTAGGTCCTGTTTCAAATGGAAAAAATTTAGAATAATATGTTAATGCTTACACTGACAGTATTCACATATCAAGACTTGGACTATAGGCATACAGAGCAATTCTGCCTCAATTATTGTGCTTCTGAAAATGTCCTACAGGAAAGAGATGGCAAGGCAGCCTGTTTGGGTTCAATAGCTTTATATACACTGGATTTCATCCTGATTTTATCAATCTAGAAATGAATAAAAAAGTGATATCAGATAAAAAATATGGTTGTTCAGATTATAGTTCCTAAGAGGATATTAGAAAGATTGCAGTTTTTCCTTAATGCCTTCCTGGAGTTCTTAAATAAACACCCAGGTTTCCAGGTCTTTGTAAATTTAATACCTTTTGTCTCTGTTTACTCTTTTTTCCTCTCTCTAGATTGTACAATTACATGCACAAATATTCAAAGTGAGACCAAGTCTGAAAATCACCTAGGCCCACAGCATCCTTGAAACATTAACAAGGAACTGTAGTCCTTTCCCCAGACCTTGTAATACAGCTAACATATCAAAATAAAAATGCCTTATGCTGTGAAGGTAGAGATGTAAGAGAGGGCCCAGAACATCCATACCCCCAAAAGTAATAGAACCCTCCATGCAGGGGACTCCCACAGGTTTCAAATGTATTTCTTCAGCTGAAGTGTTTCCTGACTGAAACCTGTGTGCTCATATTAAAAACATCATCTTACGGTCTTTTTTGAAGGTTGAGATCAGAAATGTTTTATACAGCGCACATTGACTTTAATTCAATTTTATGTTTACATCATTTCACATGAAAACTTGACTTTAAATTTCTTTTTTTACCTCTGTGGAGATTGCACAAGTCTGGGAAGCAAAGCATTTTATTACACTGCAGACTGAAATCTCCTGTTTTCACAGTAAATGACTATGATGAATTGATGCCTGTGACTGTGGAGCCAGTTCACAGAGACATCACGTCCTCTTGATAAAGGGTCTGCTAATACTGTTTGCAAGGCAAAAGCTTGGTCATTAACCAGAAGCTTGATAGCTTACATAGCCTTTTAGTCTCACATAAGGATAAAAACATAAGAGGGGGTCAATTCTATGCAGTAGATGGAACATTAAAACTCTCTTCCATCACTCTGGTCACTACAGGTAATTTTCAACACAACCATTCTGAAGTGCAGTGCAACTATTCATTAAGAAGAACTAAACAAAGCTATACCTTCAAACTGTGGGCATAATTCCTTGCAGCACAAGAGGTCCCTCAAGCAAAAGAGCTTTTTGCCGGCACTGGCTTGGACCCACAGTAAAATTCCAGCTACTGCATTTCCCAGTCAGTGAACAGTATCAGCTCTGTGCTATGTCATTATGAGTGCTGGACATACCAAAAGTTCTCCTAGGTTTTTTGGGTTTTTTTTTGTGAATAGGGGATTGATTTGGCCAAACACTTGATATAGGTTTATATTCTTCCATGTGGAACTTGAGCTTCTTTTTTAACACAACCTGCAGCTATTGCTCATTGCTTGAGACAGACTGACACAGTTTAACAACCAACCTCTGTGTAAAACTCATAACTGAAATGTTCAGAATGAAAGGGAGCGTGTAAGCCCATGAAGCACACTAGCCTTCTTTAAGGTATGTTTTTTCCTCTATCTTCTTAAATACATGGAATCTACCTGTGATTTTCCTTTCTCAGAATAGTATATCCCCTTGCCAGACTTTTGCGAAGTTATCCGACTCAAGAAGGAATGAAAGAAGTGGGATTTGTGAACACTCAAGACTGTCAAGAAATCAGCTGAATGTAGCACAAAATCTTTAGGGCTCCAAAAATTTAATCTTCTTACAATACTATAAAGCCAATACTTATTTATTGCTTTCATACTACAGTAACAGCATACACCCTACCTGAGAACCAGCACATTTTGTTTTTAATGGGGACAGCATCCTAAAAAGTGTCTGCAGGCAGATTTAAATCTCAAACCACTGCAAGGGAAGATCATCACTGGCTGTTGCCACCACTGCTTTGAAGACTGCTCCTGGAGGAACTGCCTGCTGCCATCTATTGATGCACTGTAGGAAGGCGGTGGACCAGCAAGGCACTTCAGGTGCTTCAGTGAACATTTTCACTGCTGGGTTAGAAATCCCGTAGATCTGAGGTCTGGGACTCTGAGAAAAATCCTTACTCGGTGACTCAAGAGCAACAGAATTATTTAACATAGCTCAAGCCAAGAGTTCATGACAGACAAACCTTAGCTATGTGGGCTTGGGATGGCCTGAACTCCAGAACCTTAAACACCATGAATATTCTTATTGCATCCTCTTTATCTTCCACTGCAGGGGAAGCATTAAGATCTTGACTTTTAGGGGGCCCACCTTATGGAGAGGTCACAGGATCCATTCACTGCCTCTGCAACTAAGAATTGGATAAATTTGTGATTGTCACTTTCAGCCAGCACCCACAAGTCACTTGGCCTGGGTAAAGCCAGGAGCCTCCTAGCCAATGCTGATAACACACCAGGATGAGAACAGCATCCCACGGGAGCAAGCAGCAAGCTCCCATGACATCAGCTTTGTGTGACACCGCAGTCACTGCAGGGGCAAACTTTGCAGTCCAAAGAAAGAGGGTGGTAATAAGGCAGCCCTTCCTAAAAGGCAGCTGCCTTCGACCCTGCAGTTCAAAAACAATTTCCTTCCAAGTAAAGAGAGGAATAAGGGTCTGTTGAGCCTGGTACTGGACCCCTCAGTCCTAAGCAGCTCAGTGCCTTAGAGGTGACCTACCCAGAGGCAGTACCCAGAGTCCCAGTCAGCTGTGATACAAGCCAGCCCTCCTGTACGCTCATGGTGTACCCTGAGAGAGCACAAAAGGGTCACACTCACCAGCTACATGCTGCAAAATTCACAGGGGTAGGAAAAGAAAGAAGCAAAAACAGCCTTAGGGATGGGATTTAAGTATGGCTGGCACCTGGATTGCCAGTAACCTCTGGGGTGAGTGTAAATGGTGCGGACTCCCTGGCAGTGAGTGACTGCATCTTTGCAAGCACAGAGCACACCAAGATTTATTTGAGTTTCTTCAATGCTAGGCAGCAAAGGGATGGGAAGGTTTCAGTCTGTGAACAGAGGCTAGAAAAATTATTAGAGAGCATTGTAATGAAAGAAGTAAGTTTTAAAAGGGAATCTTAACTCATGATCTGATCCTAGTTAACCCTGGTAAGACAAATGGCAGGAACATCTTTGAGTTAGTCCCTGTAGATGGCAATAAGTTAGAGAGGAAGAAGAGAGGTGAGCAAAGAGCTGTGATCTCATTGGAATGGATATTTTAGTTACTATCGGCAGCCTGCTGAGTCAATTCTTCCATGATTTTCTTAAAACAAAAGAGCTTTCCTCCTTCCCTCCCCCCTTATTCAGTTTGAGACTGCTTTTATGTGCAGATTTGGACCCTGAAAGCAGAGAAGTACTGACCCCTGAGGTACCCAATGGAGTTAACAAGACTTGGGTGGCAGTGGAGAGTGTGGGCTCACATGCCTTTTGTTTTATAGTATTTTAATAACTTAATTTTTTTCTAAGTAGCTCTTCCTTTGGCTAATGCCAGAGGATGGTTTTCATGAATGCTTTTGTATAGCCTGCACAGGATAGTGGGGCATCAGCAAAAGACTCCCCTCTGCCTGCAGTTTTCATGTTGTTTATGAAATAATCACAAGGAAATTTTCAACCTTTTGAAACCTGGGATCTTTCTATTGAGATACATGTCATATATGAGGGGCAGATGAAGCAGGTGCAGTGATAGCAAAACAAAACATTCAAAACTCGTGATTTTTGAGCCTAGGTATAGGCTGTGAGAAAGGGGCAATAGAAATCTTTATCAAATAACAATTAAAAACCTTCACCCTCTTATTTGACAGGGAGGCCTAGACTTCATGTACCAACTCTTACTTCATGCTTCACATATTTCTATTAGATTGCCTTTGGAGTGTGAGTGCAAAGAAAATAGGTTGGTAATCTGTCTGGAGACACAAATAAACTTGACAGATTATCTCAGGAGAGTCCTGCACATTCTAAGCGTCTGCAAGTTTAGGCTCAGGAAAAGATTTGGTTTATAGACTAATTGCTTGAAGGATGAATTTTGAATTATAGAACCAACCAAGGCTTTTGACAATTAAGATTTACCATTCTAATATCTTGTCCCATAATTTAGCTCTCCCAGCTGCTATCTGGTGCACTGAGTAACCATTAGCATTTCAGTTTGGGTTCTTGTGTTCTGCTGATGTATGCCAGGAAAGGTTTAGATTAGATATTAGGATTTTCTTCACGGAAAGTGTTCTCAAGCATTCGAACAGGCTTCCCAGGAAAGTGGTTGAGTCACCGTTTCTGGAGGTATTTAAAAAATGTGAAGATTTGGTACTTTGGGACATGGTCTAGTGAGACTTGGCAGCGCTGGGTTAACAGCTGGACTTGTGGATCTTAAGGGTGTTTTCCAACCTAAACCATTCTGTGATTCTATTCTCAGTATGCAACCTGCCTCCACGCAGAGACATATGGAACTGGTGAGTCCTTTGACCAGCATTACATAAATTTGAAGAACTGCAAAGAAAATATTGACACAGATTCAATCTACAGCATGTATTACTTACCAACACTTCCTAAAGCATGAGAGTGAGGAATCCAGCTTTTATCTCTCCTTTTTTTTGTGGACTTAGGTGGTTTCAGTTTGTTGCTTGAACTGTATATGGAAAAGTCTACCATAAATAATTTGGTAACCATTTTATTTCAAAGACAAAATAATGATCATGTAACTCCTAAGTTGCATGGGTGCATTTAAAAACAGTACAAGTATGAAGAAAAGTGAGAAGTTAAATTTCTATTCAATGTTTCTTTTTTATTTGCTGTTGGAATTTTATGAAGTTTGGTTTCATAATACAATACCTTTTTCGTCACTCAGTGAGAAATCTGAATGGCTTATGCACTGCTAAGGCTTGTAAATCAAATTTTAGGACTCACAGCAGAAACAACTCTGTGTTCTTCAACTTATATTTTGCCTGAATGGTGATCCTTTCTCTCTTTTCTTGGCAAGTGTTTTCTCTCACAGCTTTTGGCCACCACAATAAAAGCAAGGCATTAGAAAGCATCCAAAGGAGGTCTATGAAGATGGTGAAGGGTCTAGAAAGAAGCCTTACAAGGAATAACTGAAATCACTTGGTTTGTTCACTCTGGAGGAAGTCTGATGGCAGTCTACATCTTCCTCATCAGGGGAAGCAGAGGGGCTGACAATGATCTCCTCTCTGTGCTGATCAGTGACAGGACCACAGGGAATGTCCTGAACTTTTGTGAGGGGAGGTTTAGCTTGGATATTAGAGAAGGGTTCTTCACCCAGAGGCTGGTTGGGCACTGGAACAGGCTCCTCAGGGAAGTGGTCACAGCACCAACCCTGACAGAGTTCAAGCAGAATTTGGACAATACTCTCAGACACATGGTGTGATTCTTGGTGATGGTCCTGTGCAGGGCCAGGAGGTGGAATTTGATGATTCTTGTGGGTTCCTTCCATCTCAGACTACCCTATGATTCGATGATTCTAGGATTCTAGGATTCTGTGATTCAGAGGCAGCAACATTTCTTTTTTTGCCTATCTGCAACAGAGACAGATGTGTGGAATAGTTAATAGCACATGATAAGGCTATTCCAAACTCCTGGTAATCTGATCATGTTCTATAGTCCATTCCTTTGTGAGGCTAGGGCATACAGCAAGGACACTTACACATAGATCAGCCTTTAGCAGACGACTAGATCTCTGAATTGCTCTCTACAGTTTCCTGCAAGCATACTCTATGTGCATCTGTATTACAGAATATGAGTTCGATGCACAAGGTCAAAAGGGAAAAAAAGCTTATGCCAGCAGATTTTATAAATATACCTTATAAATGAAATTTTAGTGTAAACAGAATAAGAGAGTGATTTAATTCCTGAAGACCCAGCCCAGAGACCTCACTAATGTGCTAAATAAATTTGAGTTGGTTATGCCATGCTCAAAACCAAAAAAATTAAACAAGCTGTGGGTAAAGTATTGACTGGGACAAGGAAATCTAGATAGAAACTCTTAGCATTTTGCCAATAATAATTCCTTAGCATTTTCCACTAACAACTTGGGCAAAACAGGCTGGACTTGAGCAAATTAATTTAATTTATTCCCAAAGAAGAGTCAGAGTAGGGGGTGAGAAATAAAACCAAATCACAAAACACCTCTCCTCACCTCTCCCTCTTTCTGGGCTCAACTTCACTCCTGATTTTATCTACCTCCTCCCATTCAGCAGTGCCGGGGGATGACAATGGGGTTTGTGGCCAGTTCATCACATTGTCTCTGCTGCTTCTCCTACTCAGGGGAAGGACTCCTCACGCTCTTTCTCTGCCTTCAGTATGGGGTCCCTCCCACAAGAGACAGTCCTTCACAACCTTCTCTAATTTGAGTCCTTCTCATGGGGTATGGCTCTCCATGAACTGCCCCAGCATGGTCCCTTCTACAGGATGCAGTCCTTCAGGAACACACTGCTCCAGAGTGGGTACTCCGTGAGGTCCCAGGTCCTGCCAGCAAACCTGCTCAGTGTGAGCTCCTCTCTCCATGGGGCCACAGGTCCTGCCAGGACCCTGCTCCAGCCTGGGCTTCCCACAGGATCACAGCCCCTTTCAGGCCTCCACCTGCTCCAGTGTGGGGTCCTCCACAGGCTGCAGCTGGATCTCTGTTCCCCCATGGACCCCCACAGACTGGAGGGTCACATCCTGCCTCACCACGGGCTGCACCACGGGCTGCAGGGGAAGCTCTGCTCTGGTGCCTGGAGCGCTTCCTGCCCTTCCTTCTGCACTGACCTCGGTGTCTCCAGAGCTGTTTGTCTCATGTATTCTCCCTCCTCTTTCACAGCTGCCATGTCACAGCATTAAATACATTATCCCAGAGGTGCTACCAGCATCACTGTTGGGCTCAGCCTTGGCCAGCAGTGGATCCATCTTGGAGCCAATTGCAGTGGAAATGGTCTCTGTGGGACATGGGGAAACTTCTGTCAGTTTCTCACGGCAGTCACCCCTGTAGCCTCCCTCTGCCAAAACCTGGCCACACAAAGCCAATACAAGCATACAGAAAAGGGCTTTAAAAGCAGTGTTTAAAAACATGAGTTAAACTTGTGAATAACCAGGAAAAGTAGAAGAGCGTTATGGTGTTTATCTGTCTCTACCTGGAGCTGAGACTATTAGTAAATTCAATTTAATAAATCCAAAGCACAGGTAACCCCTTTTTGTGTACAAAATTAGAGAAAACTGATTTCTCTCCCCAAAACTAAAATCACCTTTTTAAAGCATTGGCACACACATTCTGCACAGAGTAAATAGAATTATTATAGCACTTCTTTCACCTTGCTCATCAGCAATCTCTACCCCTTTCTTAACATTGAGCTGTCAAAAAAAAAAAAAAAGGGTAGAAAATAAGGAACAACAAATTAAACCACTACATATATTTTAAATTATATAATATATATTATATATGTATTTAATTATAATTTAAAATTCTAGTTTATAATTAGAAACACTATCTCTGCTATCAACAGGAATGCTTGATTCCTTTAAGGAAATGTTTTTGTTGTTATATCACAGCCTCCCCCCTTTCTTTTAACCAACAACCAGAAAACCCCAAAACCACCTTTCATGTTCTTTTGACAAAATCTTATTTTTTCGCTACAGACTTCATAGATAATTTCAGCCCACTTCAAGGATCCCACCTGAAATCCCAGGTGACAGTATGGAACTTAAGTTGTCCTTCCTCAAACAGTGGTAGACAGCATGACTTTGAAATTCTTGGGTTCCCTATTCTCCCCTTGAACGTCTGAACTTAAAATTGAAAGAGATTAAATAGATGAAACTATCTCTTCCATTTCTTCAATAAAGTGATCTACTGTACAGAAGAATAAATTTCAAGAAGTACTCCAGGGAGAAAAAGATGTATGAAAGATATTGTGGTTAAGAGAGTGTCTGCTCAGTATCATGGAGCTATAGCTGTGGGGTTAGCAATAAAATAATATTGTTAAGCAAGGCCTTGTTAGCTAAAACCCTGCCACACATGAACCCCCAGCACCTGACATTGTCATACTGTCTCCAGCCCTCTGTCCTTGCCTCTGCCACGTATTAGGCTCAAGAAGCACAATCCTCTCTACTCCAGAAGCTGCTGGCTGTTCTTTCAGAGACCTCTCAGAACCTTGCCTTTTCCATGGGTTTGTCAATTGCCATCAGCCCAGTAGTGGGTGAACTAGTCTGCTCATCTCTGCTGCTAATCACACAGCATTATTCATGATGTTGACCTTGGTAAAATAATTAATGTTCAAAATAAAGCACTTGCAAGCACCCCACAGGACTCCTCACTAAATCAACTTCAAATTTCTTTGCAGACACCTATTTTGTCCTTTTTGTTCATATGTATGTATACACAAACCCAGTTATTTATCTGCTGAGATCATTCTGTCAAAAGTTGCTCATCTTCCTGTCTATTTTTGAGACCAAACAAACACCAACTTACCTCCCCTCTCCCTCAAAAAAATAGAATGAAAAACAATGGAATGAATAAACCGCTATGTCCTAACAAGGTTAGGGGTGCATCATTTTTATTTTCAGAAGATAAAATGCTGTGCCTTACTGGAGATGTGCTATGCTGAAGTAATTACTAAGATGGTAATTCTTTTCAATACTTCAGACAGGATAAAAAATAGCTCGTTTAAAATATGGCAAATAGGCCTTACAGTACAATGAAAGAGATGAAAGAGGAGAGTTGGAAGAGAGTCATCTTTAGATTTAAAGTAGAATTAATAGTATGCCATTGGCTGCTGAAACTACCTGAATAACTAATGGCAATTAGCAAGCAATCTTTCAGTATTATTCATCAATAACTACACAATTTTGTGAGGTCCGTGTGTTCCTTTTGTGTGATACAGAATAGCCTCAGTGTTCAAAAAAGTACATAAAATTGAAAGTTTGATCCAATTCCAATAAAAAGCTATAACAATGATTTCAGTAGGAACTGAATATGATAACCTTTGTGCAGAAAGCACTTGAGCAGGTGTAGGCCTACTATATTACTTGGTACAATGTGGAAGTAATTGGTGCTGAGCACAATTAATAGCTAACAGACATGACCTATATGTAAAGAAGCATTGAAAAGAGCAGACTGGGATCTTCAGTAGCATCATGACAGTGACGTCGTTCACCCCTCCTTGGTGACTGTCATCTAACACAGGTCAGACAGCCAGCAATTGCAGCGGCTTTACTAAAAAATACTGGGTTTGATTGAAGGTTGAGTTCTGTATTGCGTGGCCTCTAGCTCAAGTCAAGGCAAATGCTGAAGAAAATCATTCAAACACACATATTGGTCTGTATTTGTTAAGAGTTTTCCTGACAGCTTGGATCCATAATTTCCTCTGAAACTCCTTTTCCTGCTGTCTGGAAGAAACTTGTCATCTGTGATCCAGACCCTTTGCCTCTGACCCTTTCCCCCACCAGCTGCTTTTCTCTCTGGACAAACCTGGGCTGAGTATTTCCTGGTCATTCCTAGAGTTAGGGAACTCTCATCGCTGGAATGTGGCGTGTCTGATGGCACACACCACTGAATACCACGGCTTAAGTAAGTGCTACAGCTTCTGACATAACTCATATCTCCTACATAATACTCATAATGCCATCACATTCTTATGAAGAAAACAGAAGTATCTTCAGTTCAACTCACTTCTCTGAATACAGTCATCTCACATCCTAGCCTGTCCCAACCCAGTTCCAGATGCATCTCTGTTAAGGTGCAAGGCTTCCAGAGGCCCTACATCACAACTTGTGGGTTTCATCTTGAGCAGGAGTGGATTCACCCTCTGGAACCTGCTCTCCATCATTCTCTGAGCATCTCTTACCCTTCAGCACACCATGTGAGAGGTGGAGTATGCTGGATAAGTTCAACACCAGTATCAGCAATAATCTGGTTTTAAAACTTGCAGCTCAGCACATATTTTCTTCCTAATAGAGCCAGTCTGAGTTTTATTAAGTTAGGGATCCATTAATGAGGATTGTACCCAGCAGAAGCACGAGTTACATGAAGGAAGCAGATTTAAGCCGAAGAGCCTGAATCTTGTAACAGATGGGCTGGCCATGCTTGCGTTCATGGAACTGGCTCTCCTCTCCGAGTCTGCATGACATTCACCAGCACAAGGCATCTGCTGGTGAATGTCAAGCAGACTCAGAGAGAGGAGCCAGTTCCACGAACGCAAGCATGTTCAGTGCTCAGTGGGTCACTAAACCTTAATCGTGTTCACAGCTCTTCAGGCTGACGCAGAGTCGATATAAAAATACACAAGTTTGCCAGACTGAAACCCTCCCACCTCACTCAAGATTCAAGAAAGGATATGGGAATTGAAATGATGGTATGACATGTAGGCTCTGAAGAACATTCTTGGGCTGTGTTACACCCAGGTGTTTTGTGTGTGGTGCCAGGTGCAATATTATTGCTCAGGGAATGGAAAATTAAGACTGTTGGGGTTTTATCGTTTAGCAAGGGTACAGTCAGACCACAACAGGCATTAAGGTTAACTGCAAACAACTGAGTTACTGTGGTCTGAGAAGCTGACTCATCATCAGAAAGATTTTAACTAACCATCTGCATGCCTCTGACTCATTGCAACTAAGGAATAAACCCTATATATTTAGCTTAGCTTAATATGCTTTGCTTTACCATGGCACCAAGTCAGGAGTACATAAACAGGCCAGGTTAAGGCACTTCAGCTTTCCATCTGTAAATTGATCACCTGTTCAGCTGTTAATACTTTCAGACATTCAGAACAGCCTAACAGGAAAAGTGTGTAAAACATTTTGGTTCCTAAGCATTTTGTTTCCATTTTGTGCTCTGAAAATCCCTGTTTAAATCAAAGATATCCCCTAAGCCTCATACTCCTAGCTGGAGATCCAAGGAAAGCTGTTCAATTTGCAGGGAGAGGTTTGAGCTTCTGCACTGTATTCCATTGAATATTCTGCTGGCAAGATTTTGACTGATGTTTGTAAATCCTCACAAGCTTAATTAGTTTGAGTCAAACCTAGATTTCTTTGGTTCAGTGAGTGTTCTTGAACAAGAAACAGAATGCTAGTGAACTGTGGAATTATATAGCACAGGTCTCTCTAGAAATAGATTAAATCCCCTAACTAGAGTAGGGCTGCATTATATGTTTTTCAAGTGCCCAGATTCAGGGGTTGTTTTTGCTAAAGCTTTCTGGTAGAAAACATCTCAGCTACATAGAAGCATACTACAGATTTAGATTTTTGCATTTCACATTACTAAAGTTTCAAAGATTCTACTTTAGTTTTGTTTCCAGAACAGTTCTTTAACAGCACTCCTCCTAAAAATATGTTCAGCACTAAAATCAAAGCCAAAACACTGAGAAATATTTTGCTTCCAGGTAAAAGAACCTTTTCCTCCCAAGATAAATATTCACTCAGGCACAAAGAAAAGAAAGTATTGGCTCCTCAGACAAAATGTGCAGCCTTAGGCTATTGTGACATTTTGTTCCATTATGTCTGCAGAAAAGCTTAAACTGACCAGTGATAAAAACACACATTTTATTTTGTTTATGACCAAGACAAAGTATTTGTCTACATAAATGGATAAAAATGCTTGCCTAATGCAGTTGAAGATGTATTTGGTAGTTCTGGATTGCTTGAATATGATTGATTTTCCCGTTTTGTCCTTATCTTTCTCAATAAAAGAGTAATGTGGACATATATCAGCATAATTCATGCTTCACCATTCTCAAGGCTCTAAACAGTTTTATAATATTTCCCCTTAAGTCAGCGTATACTTTACCAGATCAGCCATTTGACAGTTTCATGTATAGCTTAAGGATTCCTTTGCCCAGTAAATCCCTTGATGCTAGTACCTGTTTGATAGACTTGTGTCACTTTGGTAGGTGTCTAATTCTATTTACAGAGACCAAAACTAAAGAATGACTCCCAAAACTTTACAGTGCAGGAAAATATGAAATGGGAAAATCAGATTAAGAAGTACTTAAGCAATAAATAATAAAATTACATATAAAATGGACTATCTATCTTTGCAGAGTTTTTTAATGTATAGGTGTTGGTTGGTGATTTTTTTCCCTTGTATTCAGGAAAAGCCTAGCTTTTGGATATACTCAGGAAAAACATGATATGGGGCACAAGAAATGCATGTTTTGTGGGAAGAAGGACCAGAGAACATGCACAGTAGTACATGAGACCACCATTACCTACAAGTCAGCAGGGGACAGTCGCAGTCCTGGGCTCCCGTTCTGCAAGGGATCTGGACAACAGTTACAATTTATTGCCTGCCCTGAAAATGCAGGACATCTCATCATCTGTCTAGGATTCAGTCCACACTTGAACCACTGCCTTCCTTCATGGGTTTACCAGAAAGAGAGCTAAATAGGAGACTCTAAGCACATTGGAGTCCACTGTTATGGATCTTAGAGCAGAAGCAGCCCATGTCATCCATGGATGGGTGAAGAAGGTGCTGCCCAAGGCCCCTTTATGTCTCCTGCTCTTTTATATAAAATCTATGTAAAACACATTCATCAAGTGACATGACGAACAAGCACAAATGTTTCATGGTAATTCATTATGAGGAATACTTCCTTTAATTCAAACATGCTCAGTTTGCAGTTCAATAACTACAGAGAATTTGCAAAGGTCTCTTTTCCTCAGTGCCAGCATGAGACAAGGCAATTTTGAAACTTCTGTGCTGAAGGCAAAATTCATATAAGGAATAGGTTGACAACCACAAAACTGACATAAAAAATGGCCACCAGGTATATAATGAGATCTGTTTTTATTTTGCTTTTTTGTATTGGTAGTTTTAGGATTTCTGGGGTTTGTGCTTCTTCTGAAAGGTGGAGGCTATCTTTAAAGATGATGAAGATAAAAGATTTCCTTAAGCACAGGCTGTCACATTAAGTTTTATGACAAACACCAGATAGTATGGGATTTAATATAAAATCTGAAGGAAAATGTCAGAAGTGCATGACTTTCTGAAGGGCCCCTCTTGCCTGATGGACCGGTTGTCTGTGATTTCCCTCCCTGCCACTTATTTTGCCAACACCTTCCTCCCAAGGACAGCGTCTTTTTGGACTTAACATGTGCCTGGATGGCTTCAGCTGTGTACAGTCTATCCTGAGCTGCAGATGACTGCCCCAGCATGTCAAACAGGACCTTGAACCACCCTCAGCTCCTCCTGCGTGACTTAGCCTCCACAGACTGTTTAAGGCACCCAGCTGGAACAGTCCGTGGGAATCCTTGTCCATATTGCAGTCGCCTGATAGAGTCCCTGCTAAAACTTAGGAAGGTGACGTTAATATTCTGTCCTTTATTTTTCAGAGCTGTTGCCTTCTACTGTGATGCCTGCAGGGGCTACTTCTCAGCATAAAATAGCAGGAGGCTACACAATACCCTTGAAATTTCCTCGTAGTGGCAGAAGGAACCCTGCTGGGACCCAGACAGCTGCCAGGACTAGCAGGCTGCCAGCTACACAGCTCTTCAAGATCCTCCAAGAGAAAAGCTTCGTATCCATGTAAGTCCAACATCTCATTAAAATCTCTTTCGCCAGACGTTAACTGATCAGCCCAGCCGGATCTGTAACGAGGGATTTTGAGCTCACTCTCACCCTCCTCAGGCCCTTTCCAGCTACTGCAAGAGTCTCCCTGCAGCAGCGGCCCGAAACTCGCAGGCAATGAGTATCCTCTTCCCACAGTCGTCGGATGGTGCCCTCCGCAAGCTGCCTGTGGCTCTGAGCCCATCTCTCTTCAGGTTAAATGGTTCCTGCTACGCAGCATCCATTTCCTCATGGCAGAACACTACCTGGTGTCTTGAAAGGGGAATACAGTAGTATGGCATGTTGTGAATAAGAGGACAAAGATGGTCTGGTAGACATACATGCAAGCACTGTCCCTCCAGAGGGTGAGACCCATACATAAGCAAAAAAAAAATATTTCTGAACTTCCTAATTTATGCAGCTAAATGATTATTATAACCTTCCCCTGCTTTACTGTCCCACTTCAACCTGCCACCTTTGTTTCACACTCACTATTTCACATGTCCAATGGGTGGCTGCTGGGCCATGTGTGCTTGCAGGCATATCCAGGGGCTTAGAGATGTTATGATTCCTGGCAAACAATACCATATATACATGTTTGCTTCCTGGCTGGACAATCAGGCTCCTTCCTCACTTCCAGACCCCTACCTTCCTCTACTACAATACCTTATATGCAATTAGTAGCTTTTATAATACTATAGTACAGCAGAGATATGTATGTGGAAGAGCATATGAAAACCACAATCTTTTGTTGTAACATAACTTTCTGTGTTTTTTTAAGGAATGACAACTAACTGTAAATATGCTTAGTTTAGGTTGCCTTTTGCAAAATGTCTCAAAACAGTCCACTGGAAAAAAAAATGATTATTCTGTTTATGAAAATGAAGGTACTTTCAGGACTGGGTTATATTTCTTAGAATGGCTATGACTAAATGGACATGAGGCACATTTAAAAAGGTCAGGAGAGAAGTTACGTTCAGCTGCCTGCTCTTTCCTAAAGCAGTAACCTGATAGACTTTACTCTACTTCTAGCCAGAGTTTTGACAGCCAGCAACTCACACAAGGTTTACACATGGTAAAAATAAGAAATCAGCTAAATCTCATTGTTGGGAGCTGAGCTAAAACGTAAGTCTATTTAATGAGCTTGAAGAATGGCCCATACTTGTTCAGAGAAACCTTGGCAGACTGATCCCTATCCCTGCTCCAGTCTAGGTTGGCCCACATTTCTCCCCCATTTACACCACTGTGTAAGAGATCAGAAATGGTGGGACTTCCTGAGCACAGTGAGCTGCTGCTGCCCTGGCAGCTGCAATGGCACTGCTCTTTCATTAGTTGTGTGATGTTTGCAGTGATTAAGCTAGAAGCAGGTCAGCACTTTTGGGGGGATCTTCCTTGGGGATACGCCTCCTTGCCTAACTCCAACTGCCACTATTCCACAAGAACAAAAAGCCTGCACAAGGCCTTGTGAACAGGCATGCTTTGCCTTTTAAGTGCGTAACAGGGATTGCTATCCTCCCTCCACTAATCTTTTTTCTTCACCTGTTGCTTTTTTATGGAACCCCTTGTTCTCTTCTCCTTTTCTGCCTAATTTTTCTCTGCTTTTAACCTTTTGCCTTGTTAATTGATTATTCCTTCTTTGTCTCTCTCCTTCCCTCCCTGCCTCATCTTTGACAGAAGGTGACACACTGCTCATGCTGGGAGCATCTACCAGATGACTGCGAAAATGAGCTCTGGCTTATAGACTGCTGGAGGAAATTACAGATGCCCCTTCCAAAGTGACTGCCACACAACTGCCAAAAAATTGAGAGATGAAAACCAAGACATTTTTAGGCAGAAAGCTATCATCCTACCAGGACCTGAACAGCTATCAGGAACCTGTATGTAGCATATGCATGAGGCTTTCTGCTCAGGCTGTTGTTCTGCTCTGGCAGCTCTCCTGCAGCAGCTTTTGCAGGTACATTTCCCCTTGACAGATTGAAGATTTTTTTCCAAGATGTCCAAATTTGACCTGAACTAGATTGCATAAATAGGACATTGCATAAATAAGTATTAATAGCTTCCTATTTTCATAAATAGCTTTACCAAGATCAGCATCCTCCTCCCTGCTTTGGAGAGAGAGAGACTGACACATAGCACAGTGCAGTGACCAGCTCTGTGTCACACAACAAAGCAACGACAGAGCCCATAGCTCATCTGTCCCCAGACACAGCTCCTCAAAAATTATGATGATGATAGTTGGGGTTTAAATTCTCCTCTACAGAGACACCCTTCAAATACTATTGATCTAATTAGACATCATTTAATAGTCTTAATAGTCACCCATTCATAGACTCACGTGACAGCTACATGGTACTCTTTCTGAAAGGGCCAAACAAAAAAAATTTACTGCAAATTGTTATTCTTGAGTGGTTTGAAAACTCCAGGAACTTTAGAAATATGAAGGGTCAAAGTCAAGGCCTGAAATCCATCTACTAGATAGGAATTTCCATGCACCCTCCATTGGTAAGGGCTGTTTTGACACACCTCACTAGAATGATGACCAGATCAGTTTGTTTTCAAATGGCTGCCTTTGGAGTCTGAAGGACTTAAGGCTGTCTGGAATTTAAACAGATACTTGCAAAGTCACTAAAACTTCCAACAGCTGAGAGATGCTTTTGGCTCCACAGCTTACCCGTATTTTTGATCTGGTACATGGTATAACATTATCTGCTTTGTCCAAAACATATTTATGTTAATATTAGACGGTTTTACTGCTGCATTTGATTTACAACTGAAAGCTGTAGAACAACAGACAGTTAACAGGAAAGCAAGACCAGTTCTGAGAGCCCTTCCTCTTTTAATAAGGTTTGCTATGGTAGATAGTTTATGCCTTGTAACTGTAAAGGAGAACATGAATAAGAGTGAACGAATCTTTCATATACTCCAACCCCAGAAAGCACCATTCTCCTCAATTAGTTTGACCTCCTTTGTTTGAAAACAAAATAAAAATAGCAACAAAACCCCCAGGCCATAAAATTGCAAGATGTTGCTGAATCAAACCCATAAATTTGACATACTAGAGCCAAGATAAAAAAATCTGCCAAGTCTGTATTTTACAATAGCTGAGATTGGAGAAGTGTTTTTTCTCTTGAGAGAAATTGTCTTTAAAAGGCTTGTAATACCAACATGCTGCTTCTTCAAAGACATTCATGCATGTCTTTGGCCCACCATGCAGGTTAGGGTACTGTGTTACAGCTCTTGATACCTCAGGACTCCTTTCTAACACAATATCTGCAGATCCTTTCAGACAGCTCTGTGCTTGTCTGAGCAGTACATGAAAAGGCCAAATCTCCTTCAAGTTTATAAGAGTTTTGCATATACCAATATCAGCTATATCAGACTAGTGAAGACACATTATAGATGTAGTCTTCTACGGAGAAAAGTTGGATTTGTTGTGGTGGCTGTGTCTTTGGAGTGGTTAGGCAAGTCACATCTTCCAGACCCAGCTGGTCCCTCATCCCCATTCCCCACAGAAGTCTGCAGCTCACTCAGCTGTGCCAGTTGAAGAGAGAAGCCTCTCTAAGGTAGTTCTTTTTGAAATAAAACCCTACTGCTTTTTCTGTAGGAGACAGTTGGAACACCACTGTTTTTTTCCTTCTGCTGCAAAGCCAGTTTAGAAGAGTTCTCCTCTCCTTGCCCCTCCTTTCTGGACTCCAGGAATTATTTCCTACACTCTTTCCACTGTTATGCTGAGGCAACTCCTTAGCATGTCATGCTCTAAACTGTATCAGTAGAATGATCCAGATTAAAAATGAATCCAAATTAAAAACATGCCACAAATAGACATTTTTTAATGCATGGTATATCTTATGGTCAGTGATGCACAGCATCCACAGAAAAAGCTGTAGCATCACATTAAAAGAGTCCTGATGAACTGCAGAATGGTGATGGGAAGGAGAGGGAAAGATCATCATCTCTTTGGCAGGTGGAAGCCACACCCATGGGATGCCAGGCCTGTCCTTGGGCTGCCTGTGTCTTTCTGTAAGAGGCAGTCCTGTCCCAGGAAGGTCCTGCTTCTCTCTTCTGATCTTCAGATACTTGGTCCCTCACCACAGTGCCAAGCACTTCCGGGGCTGTGCTGGGAACTGGGCCAGGCAACTCCCCTGGGTCAGAAATAATCCTTTTGTAAGCAGGGACAAGAACTTCTAAACCAGTGTGTCCTCTAAAGAAAGCACAAAATTACTATAACCTGGGTTTAAGAGTGTGTGTTTTTCATTGAGCCAAATCATTCCAGATATTTAAAGAGCAGTCAGGCAAACACCTCAGCTGGCAGTGACCTGCAGAAAGGCAAGGGGCAGACAGACCAGAATGAACAGCAATAAGAATTACTCTACCTCAAGCACAGTCACACTAAATATTTAATAAATAATCTAACTTCCTTTCCAGCTCCGTTTTCTTTTCCTGTCATGTCCTTGTCAATCTCTCAAGAAGATTCCTGTCCTTGTCAATCTCTCAAGCAAGAATATTTCAAGACTAAAGTTCAGACTCAGTCAAGTTGGTTGTATCCCTTTACTTTATTATGCTACTGTCATCCAGTTGATCAAAACCAGACTGTAGAATCTGGACCCAAAGCTAGATATATTGAATGATATATTGAACAGAGAAGTCCAGCTGTTCATAAAAGCTGGATTCCTGAAAAACCGAGTAACACACTTCTTTCTGAGAACATCTCTTTAAATACTCCGTAGAAACACATACAGTACTTTCATAAGAGAAGGAAATGTCTTCACTTAAAAGTGGTGTGCCAGTATTACTGTTCTCAATAATAAGACGTAGGGTGAAAATACAGGAATGACATGACATGCTCTCAAACACTTGTCTTGTGCAGTGTATCCAATCCCTTGTGTCTTTCAGAGTCTCACAGAACGAAAGGGTCTACTCTGAAATGACAGAATATCTCATCTGCTCCATGAAAGGTAAATGTTTCAATTATTGAACATCTTGAAAGGTATGTCATGGGCATGCTATGAGTACAGAACATTGGAATCCACAAGAGGGAGAGAAATTACTGAGCAGGAAATGTCTGGAAAAATCATCAGGAGAACGAGACCCCATGCTGCAGTAGGGGACAAAACCCCCAATATCCTCTCTAAACTCAAATCTGATGACACTATAAACGAAGTGCATGACAAAGATGCAGATGTGAGTGCACACTGAAGCCCTTACAGTTCTCCACAGCATGCTGAATTTATCCTCTGCCTACATGAAGCATGGTACAGGTCACAGATCTTTCCATAGGAATAGAATAGTCACAATGTGGTTTAAATACAGTAGCTAAAGTATGTCTTTCTGTCCTTCCCCCCAGTTTAACAGGGCTTTTCACACTCCAGTTTGAGTTACCTTGTTCAGTGAACAGATGGTTTGTCAACGTACTTTCACTGAAACTCCTTGGAAAACAGAAAGCTGCCCCATGCATTTTTTTTACCATACCCTCTACATCAACTGTTGTTTTCACCTCAGAACGATTAACATGCTTTTTTTCATTTCAGATGCCAGTGTCACACCTATACAAATGGTCATGAAGGGCAAATGAGTAGTGACAGGTATACACTTTGGACTTTTATTCTGTCAAATTCATTCCAGCTACAGTAGATTTCCAGAATCAATATTGACTGACAGCCAGTCCTTCTAAATATCAGCATCCTCATGAATCAAGTCTACTCTATTACACTTCACCTACAAAGACAACACAAGAAAAGCAAAACCTTGAGACCTTCAATTAGGCACATCTATGATTGATGTACCTAAGTTCACTGTATACACAAATGTACTTGCTGAATAATTTGTACTTAACATGCTTCCCAATTTCATGGGGAGTGCAGCAACTTTAACAAATCCATCTACATGTTTGCAAGACTCATAATACAAGCCTCTTCACAGGAAAAGAAGTATTTCTCCATTCTCAGCTAGACAAGTTATCAAGTCTCAATCAGAGCAAGGACATTTCATGCCTGTAAATACTTTGTGCTTATCTCTAGCAATGATAACAAGATTCTGACCTTGAATCAATGTCATCAGTCACCAGCCAGTGGCAGCAGGTTATTATAAGACCTGAATGCTTGAGAATGCCTGCTGCTCTTGGACTGAATGCAACCAAGAATCCTCACTGGAGATGGCAGCGAGATGCAACTTCATCTTCCAAATCACTCAGCATTTCCCTCCAGTGTCCAGCATTTCCCTCCAGTGCCCTAGGAACATCAGTTTGCTACACACCTTTCTGTGTGACTCCTCTAAAACATGTAGGAATGTCCAGATCCAACATAATTGGGAGCACTCAGCATCTATGCATGAACACCATCTGGATCTCAATTTCACATTTAATTAGGGTATTGCCAAGCTCTATGTGGAATTCCTAAAGCCAAGGTCTTCCTGCAGAAAGTACAAAATTAGGTATTCAGCGTAAAATATGCAGAGACTGGGTCAAGCCTAATCCAGCTGACTGCAGGATGATCTGCTGTCTCTCCTCTGGGCCTGAAACCAGTGCTTCAAGCATCTTCCATGTCTGGTTAGAAATGCAAGGCTGAAAACACCTCCTGGATTTTGGATACCGAGCTGTCCTAGTGGCTGTTAATCATACTTTCATGAAAGCCAAGGAGTTCAGGTTTCAGGGGTAGATTTGTCTGGTCTTTTTTCCAAGACAACCCACTCTCCCAGGCAGGAGTGTGAGCCTCTAACTGTGGACTCCAGAGTCCACTCAGGTTAGTATTCCAGCTGCCTCTTTACTGACTCTAGTAATTATTTCTTTTTGTTAATATAGCAACAAAAGAATGATCAAGCCCAATCTGGAACAAAGCACATTGTAAAGTTCAAACCTTGTAAAGCTCAACACCAGAATATATATGCTAACTTTTCTTCATTACTTTCTTACTTATTTGTTGAGTAAGGACAGGTGGTTCTTTAACAGCCCTCCTCCCTCCTGAGCATCTTTAAATTTCCCATTTATGCTGATCATTTTAAAAAGAAGAGAAAAAAAAAAAAAGGACTAAATCAGTTCCTGACTTTTCTGGAAATTATTCTGATTCCTTAATGAGTGAGAAGGGTTAAGCACTAGATTATTAACAATTTTTACCAAGCAATGGAAGTAACCCCTGAGCTTTTATTTAGCCATCCTTGGTGTTCAGCAAAAAAAAATGAGTGGCTTCCATTTAATGTGTGGTGCCAGTTCTCTAGGTTAGATACAGCATTCTTTCTTGATAGTGTAGGCAGTACCAGTAACATCAGTTCTTGGTATTTCATCTAAGGAGATGAGCCACTGCACTGAGCCTAATTACTGGCATTCCCAGCTATATGTCAGGAGGACACTGGATGTGTTGGATGAGCAATTCACTCAATGCTTGCACTGAAAATGAGTTGCTTTTTAAAGGCATGTGGTAGACTACCCAGTTTTTGCAGCTTTCCCGACATTTAAGAGAAAAGCAGTGCTGTTCTTTATTTTGAGCACTGTCTCATTTCAGACAATCGCAAACTATGTCAGCAAGCTGCAGTGAAGGCATATTCAGAGGTTTCACACAATTACTAGGGGCCACAGAGCCTTGATAATTATTTTCACATTTCACCTGCTCAACCAGAGTAGCTGAAAGAGATCAATTTCATGCTGTAACTGAATTCCCAAAGGAACCAGAAGCCTCTGGTTGCACACACTGCAGCTCAAACACAGCATCTCATTCATATACTCTAGAAGGCTTTTGAGAATAAGAACAGCACTGTCACTTAAACATGTGATTTACACCTGCAAATCAGCTAGCAGCATTAACACACTTGGAGATTGATCCTATAAGTGGTATATCATAGCAGACCTTTCATTTTTTCATTTTTACTGTTTTAACATACAGCTTAAGGTAAAGAAAGCCTTTGTACTCAGTCGGACATCATATTTCAAAGCAAAGTACTTTCCACACTGTGTAATTCCACTGTGTAATTACAGTGTGGAACTTGTCACTTCAGAACACTGAGGTGGCCAAGAGTGCAGCTGAGTTCAAAAGTGACTTTGTGCAGGCGGAGTTCAGAGGCAGCTGCTCAACGTGACTGCCTAGATGCAAGTGCTTTCTCAGGAAGTTCCTTGAAGTACTGGACCTGGGAAGAATGATCAGGGAAAAGATCACTTTCTGTAAATTATGATTTTATGTACTTCTCTTCAGTGTTTGTTCCTGCTAGCTGTGAGACACAGGGCTGCTCAGGGCAGACTTCTGGCTTAGCCTGCTATGGTCATCCCTGTGTTTCCCTATACTCATCAGCACTAACTATAATTACTGAGCAACATGGATGTACAGGTTTGTACAGTTCTGCTCAAGGTAACCTCCGTGAACCTGGTATCCTCTCTGTGACTGACAGATGGTATGTACATGGTAGTCCTTAATGAAATGCATATTAAGTGTGTTTACACAAGCTAATTGCAGCCAATAGGCCTGACCAGACCCAATCTAAGTGATTTCCTTCTCTGTTCTTCCTCTGGTTTCTTACTATCATCTCCCCCACAGGGCGTATCAGAGATTTGAGAGAAGGTACTGTTATATCTGATTGAAAAAGAGGTATTGTTTGTATTTTTCTAAAAGAATATAAATAACTGAGTTTAGCTATCTTTCTAGTAAACCACTGCTCAAAACATACTCCAAATGCTCCAGCAGAATATCTTATTTCCCACTTGTTTTGTATGAACTATACCAAGCTTAAGCACATGATTATTAAATTTTAAAAAATAGAGAATGGTTCACTTGGTAATTTTACTGGTTGATGAGAGAGGGTATTTTTGTGTGACTTTCTCTATAATGTACTGAAGCAAGAAATGCAAAAAGGGAAACAAAAAGAGCAACAGTCTAGAGGGTAGATAGGCTTTCTGGGCTTGTAAACTACTCTCATATCCAATCCCTTGCACTGCAACTGATAAGCTGTTGTAGTAAGTCAGGTCCTAAAACGCACCAAATTCCTAGCAGTTTCCCTGCTGATTTGTGGGGCTTATAGGGCAAGTCTTGAGCATCAGACAAATGGTACTTGGGTTTTAGCAGAGACACATAGCTCCATTCTCTATTGGCATTTTAAACCCTATTAGGCTGGGGTGCTGTTGTTAATTTCATGGCGTTGGTTGACCCCTGCCAAAACAGCTATATTCATACATCAAAGAAAGGGGAAAATATTATTCTGGGCTTACAAACATTGGAGAAACAAAAATGTATTTAGAGAAATCTCTAGGACACCTTTTGTAATATATCCCACAAAACATATAAGATGGCAATGCTATCTTCTTCTCTAGCCCTGAAAAGATCATTACAAATAGGTATTTCAATTTATTTCACCTCCAAGAGCTTCCTTTCATATCAGGGAAGAAATTTTGATAAATCACAGCTTTCATGTGCCAATCATAAGACTTCTATTTTCCTTGAAGTGCATTGTAAGTATAATACTAAATCCTTACAAATACCAGGAGATTTAGGGTCTGCTTCTGGAAGGTGCTAAATGTCTTCATTCCTCTGCAGGTCAAATAAGCCCCTACTATCTATCAAATGTAATGCTGGACCATTGCTTTCTTTAAGTGTCACTATTTTTAAAAACACAGTTGTATAGGACTTCAGATATATAGTCAGCTCTGCTCTGTTTCTTATTGGCAATTTATCTGGCTTCCAGACTGACCTCATCACAGCTGGAGACACATCATATGGCTCTGTGCAGAAGCAGCTTAGTGCTAGTTTATTACTCCAGGGACAGCCCTGCAGGAGTGTATTTGTATTGCTCCACTCTATAGCCTGGAAACAATGCTTTTGTGTGGAAGTAGTTCAGCTAGTAAACACGGCTGCTCTGCCAGATTGCAATTAGTCCCCTGGAGAACCATGGAGCGCTCTTTGCTCAGAACTCTAAGAAATAAAATATTGAAAAACAATAGAGATATCATTGCATATAAAACAAGAGGTCTAGGGCAGCTCCAAGCAAACTGGCTAATGGCCTTGGGGTAAAGGGGAAGAGTAGGGGCATGGAAAAAAGCAAAGTGACATAAGCAATAGCAGTTCCAAATACTAATTCACCCATGATGGAAGTGAGGAGGGTTTATTAGACTGAGGGCTTATTAGCATGACTGCAGGGTCAGGTGGCACCAGCTCAGGTTCAACATCCAGACAATACACTTCTGAAACCAAAATCTCTAGATAATGTGACACGCAGTCACCAGAGCGTCTGTGCAATGTACGCTTTGAGTTCAAGGCTTCACCCCAAAGTTCGGATGCTCTGAAGACTGCTGCACCAGGCTCTATGACATAGGACAGAGACTTCCATAAAGTCAGGGCTCAGTCTTGTCATTATCTACTGCTGTCTGGGTGAAAAGGGCTTCCCATTTTGCATGTGGGTTTACATTTCAGTGCGGCATCTGCCTCTGCAAATGCTGAATGTGACTAGGACCGGGTTTCAACTTCCACTCTGAGAGTCAGGGACCTGTAAGTTGGGACTGACAGCCCCAAACACCTAAAGGGTGTATTCTCGCTCCCACCCCGCAGAGCAAATGCATTGTGCTGTACTGGCCATGCAAATATGTTTGTATCAAGTTTAGAGCTTGCTATTGACAGTAACTAGAGGTGATGGGGTAGGTAACCCAGTTTCAGCCCTGGCTGCAGCCTCATATCTTCCCAGGCAGCAGGAACTGCTCAGGTGAAAACCCCATGTCTTCTTCTGCAGAAGAGCTGACTTCTGATGGCTGCAATGGATGTTTGGTGATCACAAGATGCTGTCCTTCTACTTTAGAGGCTGAAATCTGCTGAAGGTGCTCTTTAACTTCAAGTTTGGATCTTATTAATTCCTTATCAATGTCTAAGAGCTTCTTTAGTCCTACTGGCAGCAGAGATTTTCCCCTTTTTTTTGTTAAGTGGTTTTCTTTATCTGTTTTGTCAGCCCTGCTTTATAGGAGCTGGCACCAGCCAGGCAGTTTTGTTTAAGCATGGCACATATATAACCTGAGGGACCAGTGGGAACTCCTCTCCTTTCCATAGCCACTTGGCAGGCAGTGAGTCCAGTGACAGTTTTGCTGATGCATGGTAACTTGGCAAAGCAGCAACCCTTTAAAACATACTGTGAAAGGACAGCTGTGGTGGTATCTTCTCAGCAGTTGCAAACTTTAAACAAAGACAAAAACTTAAAACTGATAAAATTTGCAGGTGAGGGGGGTTGTCACATAGGAGATAAGGACTGCTTTATGAGAAGAATGATAAAGATTTCCCCTGAGCCTTCTTTGTCCAGGATTAACAACCCCAGCTCCCTCAGCCAGTCCTCATATGACTTGTGGTCCAGATCCTTGACCAGCTTCGTTGCTGTTCTCTGGACATGCTCCAGCACCTCAATATCTTTCTTGTAGTGAGGGGCCCAGAACTGGACACAGGACTCAAGGTGTGGCCTCACCAGTGCCCAGTACAGGGGAACAATCATTGCCCTGGTCCTGCTGGCCACACTATTGCTGATCCAAGCCAGGATGCCATTGGCCTTCTTGGCCACCTGGGCACTTGCTGGCTCATGTTCAGCTACTGCCAATCAGCACCCCCAGGTCCTTTTCCATCAGGCCACTTTCCACCCACTCTGCCCCCAGCCTGTAGTGCTGCATGGGGTTGTTGTGACCCAAGGGCAAGACCTGGCACTTCACCTTGTTGAACTTTATCCAGTTGGCCTCAGCCCATTGATCCAGCCTGTCCAGGCCCCTCTGCAGAGCCTTCCTACCCTCCAGCAGATCAATGCTCCGGCCCAGCTGTTATCTGCCAACTTCCTGAGAGTGCACTTGATCCCAGCATCCAGATCATCAATAAAAATATTAAACTGGACCAATCCCAACAGTGAGCCCTGGGAAATGCTACCAGTGACCAGCCACCAGCTGGATGTATCTCTATTCAGCACCACTACCTGAGTTTGGCCATCCAGACAGTTTTTTACCCAGCAAACAGTGCACCTGTCCAAGCAGTGGAAAGCCATATTCTCCAGGAGAATGTTGTGGGAAATGGTGTCAGGTGCTTTACTAAAGTCCAGGTAGACAAAATCAACAACCTTCCCCTCACCCACTTTGCCAGTTAATTTGTCATAGAATGAGATCAGGTTGGTTAAACAGGACCTGTCTTTCATATACCCGTGCTGCCTGGGCCTGACCCCCTGGTTGTCCTGTATGTGCTGTATGATGGCACTCAAGGCGATCTGCTCCATAAAAATAAAAAATAGCTATTAATGAGAAGTGAAGTCTGTTAAAACGAGCAAGAGGTGACCTGCTTATTATTACCACAGGAAAAAGCAATACTTGAAAGACCTTGCAGTTTAAGGTAGGAAAGCATAACAGGAACTAATGGCCTGAAACTTTAGACAGACAAAATCCAATTAGAAATAAGGAAAAAAATTAATAGGGACAATGGGATAATATTTAAACTAATAATAGTGGAAATGATGGATTCACGGTCTTTTGCTGTCTTCAGATCAATACCACATGCTTCTCTGGAACACAAGCTTTAGCCAAGCAGAAGCCTTTAGAATCAATACAAGGGTAATGAATACAATTTTAATGGCCTGCAACACACGTGAGGTCAAACCAGATGATCTAATGGTCCCTCTGGCTTTATAATCTAGGAACAATCGTATCAGATCAAAGAATACAGGGCAAAGAAATGAAATGAGTTAGGAGTGTTTATGGCAGTCTTTCCCAGGACTACTGCACAAAAAAATTAACAAATATGGGACTTTCTTTTTTCTGTCATGCCTGTCCATCTGTTGATTTTGTTTCTCCATTGGAGAATATTTCAGGAATAGATTTTATCCCTAACTGTAAACAGTCTTACAGAATTCCCTGGGTAGCACATCACTGGGGTCATATTGAGACTTCTGTTATAGTATTTATGATACTAATTTCCAGGTAAGAGCCTATTTTTCGAATTTTTATTTTCCATGTTTGGTCTCAAAAGAAATTTTTAAATTATTAAGGGAAGTGGTTGTCCTGTTTTTAGACAGGAAATCAGGAAGGAAAACCATTCATCTGTAAGAAGATACCTGGCCTTCTATTTCACTGCCAGTTTAATAGTTAAACTTTCAGGTGGCAGGTCCATGGAGGAAACTAGCACTACTGAACCATTCTGCACAACAAAATAACAGCAAATAATCACTATCACTAGAGAGCAGTTTTGAATATTTACAGCACAGAATGCATCCCTCTTTAAGTTAAACTACTGACAGTTTTATGGAACAACAAATCTTTTCCTGTGAATTTTTTGCAGAAATGGTTCTGTATCAGTGTTTTCTTGATATTCCACAAAAGAAACAAAGAACTCTAGACTTTAATTTGAATCAATGGAGGTTGCAGCTGCATAGATGTGTGGTCTCATGTCTGAATAGCATCCTATGCTGTGAGGTCCTGATTCATCCTAGGATGAGTCAAAACAAGCTGTGCAGAGGTACTTAAGCACTTTTCACTAAAGCTAACCTGACAAGACAGAGTTTGCATGCAGCTTCTCTCTGCTACAGCAGCCAGATGAAAGATACCCATAGACCCTTTGCTTTTAGATCAAGGGCTATGCAGGATGAAGATACGATACAGTGTGCAGGAAGACAGGGTTTCAACCATCATGGTGGCTTTCTAGAGTCATCATGTATTATTTCAGTAATCCTTTTAATAATTTTTAAATGGTTTTGCAGTAAACACATTGATTCTTTGTTCACTTCTCTTTAATGCAAAGTTATCTACCCAAGCCCTAGCAGAGTAGGTCTGTGGTATGGGACATTAAGCAAACTGTATCCCACTTAAAGAAGAGTAATGAAATTGGAAGTTTACCGAGAGCTCACCATTAATTTCAGTATGCAGACAGCAATTTAATTCTGAACAAAATAATGGGGGTGCAATGCCACCAGTGCAATCCTTTGTGAAGGATTCAGGTTTTTTAACAGCAGCAGCTGGAAGTGATTTTCAGGTGCAAAGCTGACTCAAGAGCAGTGTGATTTAGCAAGCTACCTGCTTTCTTATGTGATCTTTGTCAAGCTACTTGAGATCAGACCCATAAAAGGACCGAGGCATGGCCATGCCTGTTCCTCCGCTCCTAGAAGGGATTTTTCAAACCAGCTGGAGCACTTGCCTACACTACCCTCTATGCAAACAGTCAGCTGCCTTCCATGAATCTGCAACTCTGAGCAGGGCTGCACCTGAATTAGGCAATGGGAAATACCGAAGACCTGAGGCCCTTCTACAAACTGTAGCCTCAGGTTAAATGTCATTGGTGCCTTCCTTGATTTGAGTCCAGGAAAATTACCTACTATTTTTATAGAGAAGACAGAGCCAAGGGACAAAGCAATGATACTGATAGAACACCAAGCAACTACAGCAGGCAGAAAACGGGAAACTCATCCAATGCTTTCCTCTAGTGGAATGGTTTCCAACGTGCATATCTTCCCTGTCAGTAAGTGAGCCACTCACCTGTGGTCTATTTGTGACCCCTCTCTGTCCCTCCTGTGAGAGCTGGGGTTCTGTGTTACAGTGAATGTAAACTTCAAAAGCAAGTGGAGAAGTAGAGGAAGAAGGGCTTTGCTGGGTCCAGGTCCCACTCCCAGCCGTGCTTCTGTATTCTAGCCACAGCTAGTGATGCCGCATGTCCATAGAATCACTCTCAATGCAACCTCTTCCGGCTGCTCTTGAATGTTAAATGCTCATGGCTACTGCCCCTGCTGGTGCAGAACATGCGTAGGTCAGAGCAGCCTGAGGTCCTTGAATGGTGGGAACTTCCAAGTTGCCCCAGAAAGGAGATGATACCTAAGTCAGCAGCATTTTAGAAAACCATCAGCAGCAGACACTGGGTACACCACTACCTTCACTGGTGAGAACACTGGTATACAAAGATTCCCTGATGGCTTGGCAATTGGGTGACTCAGTCTGGCTTTTAATGGAAATAAAAGCTCATAATTGGATCTGTCTCTTCCTCACTCCCAGCTTTTGACCTGAAATTTCAAATATCAGCCAAAACAGATGGAGAAATATAATTTTCCATCATAGCTGAGCTCATAGGAAAAGGCAGCCAAGAAAAGGAGAGAGAATAGAGGAACTACTGGGTCTTTGGTTCATCATATTTTTTGCATTACAAGAAGTCTTACAGGTTTAAAGGTCTTAAAAACTATTTCCTATTCTGAGATGAGAAGTACTGTTGAACACATTGATATGATTTGTTTTTATCCATCTCCTCTGTCAAAGGTATTGGCTTTCTATCACAAGGAATTGGCACTTTCACCTCCACCTTGCATGAAATATTGTATTTACAAGTCTAGAAACAAATGGAAGTAAATTAATGGAAATGCTTAATTCTTAATAATATTAATGTTAAATAGAATATATGTGTGTATATATATATATATTAGTCCATGTACCGTTCATTCAAAATCATAAATAATCAGATAGTGGGTTTTGGTCCTGTAAAAATTATATAACAAAATCATTCAAGAACAGGCACTTGTGTTTAAAAATCAGTTTGTTAACTTATTCCTGCCAGTTGTAGTAGATTACCTGTGCATATCAAAATAGATATAAAAATCGTCTTGGAACATGTTATGATATATGATGGCTGCAACAATTAATCTTATCTGATAATCAGCAACCTTCTTTCAGCTGCTATAGACAAGCAAGGAAATGCAGTGTCATAGTTTTCTTCTGATTAACTCATAACTCGTTTACCAGTTAAAATTTGCATTTCACTATTAGACATTTGGTTTTTTATTTCACTGAACAAAAAAATTGCTTCTTAAATGCACTACAATGCTGTGTATTCATCTTATGGAAAAGATTAACATTGCTTAACAAATATGTTTATATAAAAATATATAACAAACAGCAAAGTATATTTTTATGTTATATACATTCGTCACATTGTGTAACAGTTGAATATGTTAATATTGAACATTCTTGTTTCCATATTACAGAAGAATCATTGTACAGAGGAATCCAAATTACTGGCAATACCTCCCATGAAAAGCGCTTCTCCGGTCTAAATAAAAATCATTTCCTCAGACTAAACCAGCACCCAGTGTCCCTTCACACCCACTGTGGCTCCCACAGCTGCCCATCTGGTGCTCTGTCTCACTTCTCCCACCTTAGTCTATATATGTGACTCACACCCCTTACAGTACTCAGTGCCAAAGTGGGCTCTAGCACCTCTTTTAAGCATAGATGTGACGCCTCTCTCCCTCCAGCTCTGTTTTTCTGCCTCTCGTCCACATGCTGAGCTCCCCACCTTCTGGGGCTGAATTTAACCCAGAAGATTCCAGCCAGGGCCCTTCAAGCAGTACCCAGCTCTGCTGCCAGGAATACTGTGCATGTCAAACAACAGCAATGTTTAACGAAGGTGTCAAACTTGACTCAAGCTAGTTCTCCCTTAAGGACTTGGAGAGACCTTTAATAGTAACACGTTTATATTCAGAGGCATCCTTAACCTCTAAGAAGTCACAAGCCTTGAAGGTCAAATAAGAGCCCAGGTCCATCCCAGTTGCAAAATTATGGTATTATAAGTCAGTAACATCCCAAGTAGAAAGTGCCTCATTGCCTGCATAGCCTGTAATGATATTGACAGGTATTTGGACTTCAGCTTCCTGAGTCTTGTGTCAACCTACAGATATTCTGATTAATGGCTTATAAATTACCAGATTTGTGTGGCCAGAACCAATCACTGTAATGACCAAATGAACTTCTACATGCACATGCCATGGTATTTCAGCAAGTAACTCAAGTATTAAGTTCCTAACCACCACTAAGGTCTTAACCAGAAAGTCTCTGTGCTAGAGCTGCAAATGTATTTAGACCTACTAAAATTTCACAACATCTAATACCTTACGACAGATATTATTAACCTGCAATGGATACACAAATGCCTGTGACAGTTCTAAGATAAAGGTCTGAGAATGTATATTTCTGTGTCACTTTAGTTTAAGTAAATGACTAAAGGGGACAGATGGCAATTTCCTGTCACTGGGGCTGCAGCACACAAGCAGGTTCTCAGCCACTACACTCTCTTCTCACCTTCTTTCCTTTGGCCTAGAAATCATGTCCGGGCACGTCAGTCTGTGACACAAGATTCTGTTTGGATTTTCCATGACTATGCATCTCTTATGACTCTCATGAGTCTGTTTTTAGAGTTCCTGTGTGTGAAAGCAGCAGTGATAGTTGACTCCTTAGAAATGTTTCTTTCTACATATCTGCAAATATGTACTGAGAGACACGCTTTGCAGTTACGGAATTAATGTTCCTCTTAAAAATAGGAAGACTAAGGTTTAAAAAGTATGTAGAGCTTTTTTGTATAGGGCTATTTATTTAATTTTTTTTTAATAAAAGGAGGTTCTCTGAGAGTTTATATTTTATTCTCTTCAGCAAATTGTGGTGTACTGGAACTTGCTGAAAAGAAAAAATCAAGAGTATTTTAAAAACAAATAAATTACAATTAATGAAAGAGAGAATATCTACCTGCTTTCTACATTCCTATTGAAAAGAAAATTTTTCTATTCCTCAAAAATTACCTAGTGAACATTTTTATAAATTATCAGAACTGTGCCTTGGATTTTTTTTTCCGTGACAACTCGTTACTGGCTCATGAGCTATGTCAGAGCTCCCACAACAAAACAAGACAGGAATAATGCAGAAGCATGTCTGCTATTACCACAACAACAACAAAAATTCTTAGATACAAGAAAAAAAAAATCTTAATTACACTTCAACAAGCAAAATTAATTACACTGCACCGAGCAAATTTCTCCAGAAAGGGTCTCAAGCTTAGAGCAATCACTTTCAAGACAGAAGAAGTTCTGCACTGCAGAAAGCTATGATTTTGACAGCTTTTCCTTTTCTTTTTTTTTTTTTTTTTTTTTTTTTTTTTGCAACATTGTGTTTCTATACTCAGAACAGGTACAACTCTCATCACTGCACGGCCCCACAGGCTGCCGGGATTTGACGTGTTAACTTTGGACAAGGCTCCCTTCCAGTTCTTCTTTTATCTTGGTATGTAGTGAGGTGCCGAAGGAGGGAAAACCACGCAGCAGAGTCTCAGGAAAAAGCGAAAAGTCCAGGCTGCTCCCCATGGCGTCTGCTCGCTCTACCTTCACGGCAGCAGACTCGCTTCAGGGGATGAGGCGGAGGATCACAAGGCTGTCCGAGCTGCCCAGGGCTGCTGTGCCGCTCGACCCACGGCCCGGGCGGTGCTGTCCCGGCGCGGATACCGCGACGGCGTTTCCTACGAGCCAGTGGCAGGGCGACCGAGGCAGCACCCGGCTCCTGCTGACTCAGCCCTTCCTCCCCCCTCACAGGTTTAAGGACGGCTGCAGCGGCTCCGGGCAAGAGGCAGGCGGCTCTCCCGGCAGACGCACCCGCGGGCCCTTTCCCGCCTGGCGCGGGCGGCGGGAAGGGCGCGGGAGGGGGAGGGCGGGGAGCGCCAAGAAAAGGAGCGAAACGGCTCCGCGCGGGCGGGAGCCCCGGCCCGCCCGCCCGATGCCGCGCGCCGCCTGCCCGCGCGCTGATTGGCCGGCGGCGCGGCCGGGGCGCCCCGGCGGCCGCCCCTGATTGGCCGGATTGTAAAGCGATGTCTGAGGGCGCCTGGCGGGAGCGGCAGAGCCGCGCGCCCCCCGCGCGCCCCGGCCCCGGCCGAGGTGAGGGCGCGGAGCCCGCCGAGCCTCCCGCCCCCTCCCTTCCCTCCATCCCTCCATCCCTCCCCGGGAACGCAGCCCCGAGCAGCCGCGCTCCCCTCGCGTCCCTCCGGGGACGGGAGCGGCTCCTCTTAAGAGCTGGGCTAAAAGTGCCTTTTTGCTTTGCAGATGGAGGTGAGCGTCCTAGCCCTGCGGGACCTGGCGAGCGCCCGGCCGGGGCGGCGGGGCCGCGCCGAGGCGGCCCAGAAGGTGAGCGGGAGGGCCGGCGCGGGGTCCGGTCCGGCGCCGCGCGTTCCCTGCACGCGTTGTCCGGAGCCCCGGACCAGTGCGGGGAGGAGAGGAAGAGGGAGGGTGGCGAGAGCCGTGCCGTGGAGTGCCGTGGAGCCCCAGCCCCGCGACAGCAGGGCCGCCACTCGGGGGGCTTTGGAGGGGGTCGGGCTCTGGATTGTGCTTCTGTGGCTCCCGTGGGCAGCTTTTGAGGTGCTGCCCATCGGACCTGCTCTCCCCTGTTGGTCTGTACCGCAGCATCTTACCTGTGAACACTTGGAGCACTGGGATGTCCAGCGCTACCCCTAAGATAAAGATATAATCCAGTGTAAGACGCCTGAGTCATGCCACCCTTGTCAGTAAGTGAAGTGATTGCACTCTGGTACTGCACACAGGGAACCACATTTTAGCTTTCACCTGAGTAAAACTCACTCAGTGATCTTAAGTATTGCAATGGCTACCATGTGGTAAGGTGGAGAGGGCTCTTGTAGAGACTCACAGTTCTAAAGGTAAGAACCACCAGGCCTAACTTGGCACAGGAATAGTATAGTCTTGTTATTTAGCAGCAGTTTGAGCACGCTGATGGACATGTCCACTATGCTTGCCTTCGGTCTGTATTCATAAAGTGGTGTTCTCCAGTCAAGAGGCTAAGTACGGCCACTCAGCAAGAAACAACCTCATTGTTTCCCTACTGCCTCACCAGCCAGGAGATGACATATGTAGCCTTAGCCATAACCTTGCTCAGTAACATCTCCTGAACTAGATGCAATTCACGACCTGCTGTGCATGCTCAATCTGAGTCCTCCAAAATTCACATTTTTCTTGTCAGATACCATTCCTATTATCTCAGAGATTTGTTTCAATTCCTGCTTACAAACTAAGTTCATCAAGCTGGTCTCTCCCATCCTCTATCTCATACCAACTGCCCTTGTGATTTTGTGCACTATAGGTAGGACTTCACAGAATGTTGCAGCTACTGAAAAAAAAAAAAAAAGGGGGAGAGAGGGTAAAAGTGTTTTTTACCTTAGCAGGTAGTTATGGTAGTAGAAAATAAAGATCAGATAGTAGGAGAAAAAGATCTGAAAGGGCAGAGTCATGTGCTTTTCATGTAGAGCCACTGCTTTCTTCATGGTGGTATTTGCACAAACATGAAGATTTGAAGTACTGAAACAGCAGGTTGCTTCAGTTGCCCTCACTTCAGTTCCATTATCACCAACCATAATGAACAGGAACTTCAGAGGAAGATAGACTTTCTCCATTACTTAAGGTTGTAACATGAAATTGCAAGAAAATACTGAGTGCCAACACTATATAAATATCTATTCCAAGAAGTACCATGGCCTCTAAACTGACCCCTATTTGTCACAGTGTAGTAAGTTACAATTGGCTGACTGTTAGTTGTAAAAAAAGAGATGTGTTTATTACATCCTTTTGGGAAATTTATAGGTGAATGTATGGAGAAGTGTTCTTTATCACTGCTCAGAGCACAATGCTTTTGATGTGCCAAATTTGTTTCCAGTCTGAATGCTACTAAACTGCTCCTAGTAAAAGCCGGTTTCAGTTGTTACTAGAACTTTTTTCTGCTTTCTAGCTAGATTGTGCCTGTTAGGATGACCTCTGGAATCACCTATTTAAATATCTATTTCAACTACAGAATAGTTAAATTACTCCAAGTAAAAGGCAAAAACTTAAGAAAGTTTCCGGCTTTTATTCAGTTTCTGAATTGGATTTCTTACAGCACAAAATAAAATACATTATATCAAGGATACCAATAATGCTTCCTTCAGTCAGTCCCTTGAGGTGAGTTCATCTGTAGTGATAATTCTTGCAGTAAGAGAAAGGGATCCAAAGATGAAATATGAAAAAAGTTTGATAGCAGCTAGGGACTGGAAGGAGTTGAGCTTCAGTCAGAAAATGATAAAAATCAGCTGATGAATTAGACTTTTTCCTTCTAGCAGCTCTTAGTTGTAGTCAAGGAACAGTTATGGAGATTTTCTTGATTGCTTTGAGCAGCAGGCAGTGCAGATGCAAACCTTGCCTTTCTTGCACATGAGGTCACATCCCCTTTAGTTTAACATTTTGTGAGTTAGAGCTGCATCCCCAGCACGGCTTTTAACCTGGGACCTTTCAAACAGAACTGTGCTTTCTTGCTAAGTGTAATGTGACCAATGCATGATTTCAGTTTCCCTGCAATTTGGTGATCTATGTTTGTGGGCAATGCTTTCTTGTACCCTGATGGTTTAGTGAGGGTTTAAAAGCCTAATAGGCCACAAGTTGGACTGGTTGACCTCAAGTTCTACATTTCAAGGCAGTATCTCCAATACACTTCCTCCAGTACAGAAGCATGTAGAATATTTTAACACTCCCAAGAAAGGCGGAAGACCTGTGCTAAATATAACTATGAGTGCCAAGGCACAAGTCAGTAAAATTACCTTCATAAGAATCATAAAATTGATTGATGGAATGTTTTTTTCCTCTAAAAACTTTTTTAATAGGAAAACATATTTGATCGATCCAGGATGGCCCCAAAGACTCCCATTAAGAATGAACCAATTGATTTATCGAAGCAGAAAGGCTGCACACCGGAAAGAAATCCAATTACACCTGTTAAGATCATTGACAGACCTCAGCCTGATCCCTGGACTCCTACTGCAAACCTGAAGATGCTTGTTAGTGCTGCTAGTCCTGACATGAGGGACAGGGAGAAGAAGAAAGAGCTCTTCAGACCCATAGAAAACAGTGAGCAGAGTGACACACCTGATTCATTACAGGTGAGACTCAGAACACGGTTATCTCATGTTCCATTAGGACTTAGACCTTCCTAAAGTTGCTCCTCAGTTTTCTTCCATCTGGTGCTTTCCTCTGGATGGAAAGCTGCAGAATTGTAAGACATTCCCAAGGACAGTTACCTACACAGCACTGGCTGAGCAGTAGGACTTCAAAAGACTAAAAGTAACTGTCTTAGTAGTAACTGACCTGAGATCCCCTCAAGAGTCTGAATATTACTTAAAAGGACAGTGAAGGAAGTAGGGCTTAAATGTTTGATTTTCCCCAGCTGAAGTACTTCTGAACCACATTAGAAAGAAAATTGCCAGACATGTTTTAAACAAGCATCCTTTTCAAAAATAAATTTGACAATGAAAGAACATGCTTTCTAAATCTTTTACCTCATCTGCAGCAGTCCTGCAAAGTGGTCAGCTGAAACCCTTTTTTTCCACTTTCCACTCCCAAACTAGTGGTCAGAAAGCAAGGTCAGGAATTAAGACTTCTACTTCACAAGACCCAGGCAATGCAGGGATTGATCTCTGTCCTCACTTTAGAAAGTCTGTCCCTGGAGAGAATGACTTCAAATTGTAGTAAGCATCATTATGCTTTTCTTCCTTCATGATTTTTTGTTGTTGTTGTTCCAACCACTACTTTTCCTCTCCTGGGTTATTTCTTGTAGGATATCCTTCCCCGGTGATTTCAGCAACAGGAAAATAGTTCTGGGTGCTTCTACTGAGAAGCATCATTTCATAGGTGCAGATCACTCTGGAAGTGCAGTTTTTACAGCAAGTACAGTAGCAACAGTAGTGTAGAAAAGTCTGCAGTTTTCATAGTCATAACACAGCAAACAGTTCTCTAAAGATCATTCCTGACATAGTGTCCAGTACATAAAAAATAGTTGATGTTAAAGGTTAGTTCATTACCGCTCCAAGCCTGTTAAGATCACACTTCATTTTTGGGGTGGCTACTATAAAGAATTCAAATATTTTCTAGTTAATAAAACTTTCATTTAATAATTTTCTCCACTTAAAAAGGTAACTTACAAAAGAAGTAGAAGTTTTAGAGTAAGGATACTGCTATTTCCATACTGTATAAAACTCAAAGAATTCTATCAGGGCACCAGCCTGCCACAAGGTTACTTGGTTGCAACTAGCAAAGGACAGTTTAAGATCCCATAAGCAAGGAAACACGGGTTTCAACAGCTACCACCACCTGCAGCTTTTCTTTGCCAGAGGGCAAGACTTATTTTTCTAACAGAGAAGAAAACCTTAGAGCTACCAGTGCAAAAAAAATCCTCCATCATTCTCAGTTTGTGATAAATAAACATACCTCTTCGTACATTCTTGCCATCACAGTGTTGCTGGTTTCTATTTTTTTCCCACTACAGCGATAGAAAGACCACATTCAGGCTATCCTACAGAATTACTTAAGCTAACATCTTGACTAAGTTTAAGGTTCAAAGACTGAGTAGCACCTTTTATAGTCTCTGAGCAAAGTGCCCCCACCCCTTGTGATAGAGTCACTGTAAAGGTCAGCAAAATCTTTTGGAAGAGGTATTGCAGGAACTTTCTGATGGTTTCTGCATCTCCTGGTTTATTAGATCCAGAAGTGTTTGAGAGCATATTCTTCCTTCTTTCCAAGAGAAATACTCTTTCCAAGTATAATCTTATCATCTGCTAGTCTTGGGTGTTTGGTCTTACTGGCTTTTTTCCTTATGCGTGATCACTATTTCGTGATTGCACGGATAAGAGTTTTTCTGTAGGTATCTTATGTAATGAAATAAGAAGAGCTTGCAATTGTGTTATCCAAGTGTCCTGTGCTTTCAAGGAGTCCATGGGGTTTTTTTAATTAGAAAATCTGGTCTTAAATATTGGTAACATCTGAAATATGCTTCACTTGACTATGTCTTGCTTTTACAAGCTCTGCACTAAAGGGTTAACATTTATTTTTTAACAGTATGATATAGTAGATGACAGCACGGTTGATGAATTTGAAAAGCAGAGACCCAGCAGAAAACAGAAAAGCTTAGGACTCTTGTGCCAAAAGTTTCTAGCTCGCTATCCAAATTATCCATTGTCAACAGAGAAAACTACCATTTCTTTGGATGAAGTGGCTTCAATTCTTGGTATGTATACCTACAAAACTGGGGTAACTGATCACCTGGGGTAACCTGACAGGTGGGCCTTCCAAACATCATATTCTAACTGACTACATTCAAGATCTGCCTTTCCCAGGATCTGGATGCTCTTCTAATCATACTAAACAAGAGTTGGAAATGCCTTATATTCCTCAGTGTCTTTGTTGTTTGGTAACACTACCATTTTGAAATCTGCTTTCTGACTTTCTGTACTTTTTACTAGACAGATCTTGCTTCCAGCTGTTTACCAACTGTTGCTTTCTTAAATATTCAATTTGTTGGACACAAGGAGTCAGGATTTACAAACCCTCTGAAGGAGGACTTACAGACAACAAATTTTGTCAAAATGAAACGTTTGGGGAAACAATTGCAAACTAACATGTGTAGGAGGTAAATTCTGTTTACTGCCTGACTTCTGAACATGTTTGGCATCTTATCTTCCAAGGTCTCATGGTTCATCAAGGCTACCTTAGCTTTAAATACTGCCTTGTGATGGGGAGGTACTGGGAGAACTGCAAGAGTACCATGAGAAATTGTCTTATATTGAGGTGGTGAGAAGGGATTGAGTAGCCCATTTACTGGTTCTGCTGTTAAGTTTGGTTTTAGTTAAAAGATTAATGGAATATCTGCAAGAAGTAATAAAACTTGGGAGAGAGGACTCAGCCAGGCCACATCAATAACAAAAATATTGAAGTCCTTGGAGAGGTTGTTTCTTTGCTAGGAAGGGCTTTACAGAATTGGACTTAAACTAAATAAATCTTGTATACATTTAAAACTTAGGTATTAACAGAAAAGATGTAGCAAAAATTAAATTTGTCTCTTTTGGGAAGAAAAGAAACAGAAGAATGATGTCTTCTGTGACTCTGTTAAGAAAGGCCTTGAAATACCTATTTATCTGCCTTGGTACTGTGAATTGGAAATAGGATAGAATACAGATTAGGTAAATAGATAAATTACTTTTAAAATTAATTGTTCTTTTAGATTTTGCAGTTACTCCTTTATGTGTTTGCATGAGATGCCCATGCTCCAACCTTGTACAGCTGAACATGAATAGTGCTTCATTCTGTATTGGGAGTGGCATTACCTTGCTTTCCTAAATAATATAAACTTTCTTCTAAAATTTACTGTTGGAAATTTTACCTCCAGGAAGGAGGAAGATTGTAGTTGTCCTTCTCCGTTTGTTTTCCCTTCCTTGCTTGTATCCCCTTGGCTTGTGACCACAAAATTACCCAGCGCTGATGTTGCTGCTCTTAATGTAACAAATGGTGTCTGTGATACAGGTTTTGCTACAAATGTATATTGCTTTGTTCACGGAAGACCTGTGGAAGGCCACAAAGGGGTCTGTACTGCTGGTGTCTGACAGACACCAGGATACGTGTAACACTCTTGTTTTTCTGGATTGTGTTTCACTCCAAGTTCTTCACACACTTGGAAATGCTCATGAATTGTTTCACCTAATATGTGTTTGAGGCTGGTAAGTATTATCCCTATTCTTCAGATGGGTAAACAGCCATCCCAGAGTGAAGTTTCAAAATCTTTCCCCTTAACTGGCACTTGCTCTGCTCAGCTGATGTTAATGGTTAGAGGCTTTTTTGGTGCAGATGCTGCCACCAGCATATAGTACACTGTGTTATATATAACAGCCATGCTTTAAACAGCACTGGACACAAGTACTCAGGACAGCGAGCATAGCCACCAACCTGTTCATATTCAGTCCCCAACCTTGCTCACATCAGCAGGCTGAACTCCAGCTGGACATATTTAATAAATTTCCCATAGGTCTTGACCCAGCCAGCACTGATGGTTTGTTTCTGTTTCATTTGGGAACAGCAGGTCTCATTCTACACTGCTTTGCACCTTGAGAAGCTTTTGATGCCCCTTTACTGGGTACTTGTTTAGCAAGTAAAGGTAATTGTGCCACTGTAAATGCAAGTGGACAACTGTGCTCCCACTGGTTCCTGTATGAGGGGCTTTCATCTCTACACTGTGGCAGACCCTCTCCTGCCCTCTGTTACACGCAGGCTTGTATACAGGTACATGTGTGAATTTTGAAGCTCTCTGTCAGGAAGGGCCGAAGTGCTCTGAAAACCCTGGGGCACTCTGGGTAGGTCTGAGTGAATGGGGCTGGCAGACTGCAGTCTGCAAACCCTAAACACAGTGTGGGTTCTTCCTTAGGCTGAAGCCATGGCTGGTCTAGATGTTAAGAAAATGGACAAAGAGCAGCGTACCATGAAGCTGGCCGCACATAAGTCAGATTTTCAGTGTGCAAATACAGATGTATCTAATGGAATGTGCCCATGTGAACAATGACAATGTCTGTTAGAGAACAACCCATTCTCTGTTTCTGTTGAACTAAGATGAGCATCTATGTCTTTTTTATCTGTTCCCCCCCACTTCCCAAACAGGAGTTGAACGGAGAAGAATTTACGATATCGTGAACGTCCTGGAGTCATTGCACTTGGTCAGCCGTGTGGCCAAGAACCAGTACTGCTGGCATGGCCGGCATAACCTCAGCCAAACTCTGAAAATGCTTCAGGAAGCAGGAGAGCTGCAGTATGGAGAGCTGTTGACCTCCCAGCACAAGGAGCAGGACTTAGAGTACAAATTTGGAGAACAGAAAAAGGAAACAATTCCAGATTCTCAAGACAGATCATTACTGGAGTTTTCAGAACCAGATTGCATCTCTGGTAAGATAATTACTAAATGTATGATGATACACAGACACAAGTCTCTTTCTCCAGTTTACTATGTCACTTTTTCTCTTGCTTTGCTTTTAAATTAAATAATAGAAAGTTATCCTTTCCAAAAAGGTGCTGAATTCACCATGGAGGGTACAGAATTCTTCCTTCTATTCTGTTCCTAACATAGGTCTCAAGACAGATTTTTCCTTCTGTCCTACAGACAGGCAGGAAGTTGTGCTGGACAATCCAGTTCTTTCCCCACCTGTATCTGACAGTAAATGCTTTATCCTGACAGAAAGCACCATCTTCATTTGTCCACTGTTTGCATGCTGCCCATGTAACACATAATGTTTTTAAGTTACAAAGTCCATTAGAGTCACAAAATTATAGTGGCACAAAACAGTGTAACCTAACATAGAATCAGCTCTGGAATTTCACTTTCTAAAAGCTATTTCTGCAAGTTTGAATTTTTATTGCCCTTTGAAGAGAGACTCCTGTCTGCATTACTCAGTTATTTGCTGCCTTTCAATAAATTTCTGCTTTCTGACAAGGAAATATTTACTCCTTTTGTGTGTGAGAAACCTACTTATTAGTTTTCTGGCTGTGATGGATGACATATGCTAAGAGGCTTGGGTATTATTTGTAACACAGCATCTGCAAACAGCAGAAAGGACAAGTCATTGCGGATTATGAGCCAAAAGTTTGTCATGCTGTTCCTTGTCTCCAAGACCAAGATAGTCACTCTGGACATCGCAGCAAAGATACTGATAGAAGAAACCCAGGATACAGTGGACCACAGCAAATTTAAAAGTAAGATGGCTAATGAGAGGCAAATCAAGCAGTCAGTGAGTACAGAAAACAGGGCATGTTTGGTCTGACACCAAACAGACACCAGTAGGTAACAGCAACTGCAATTCATGAATCTTTTCCTGGAATATGGTCTAGGGTTTTTTTTCATTGCAAATGCCTATTTGTGGAAACAGAGCTTGGTGTGGGCAAGAGACACTTTGACAGTTATCTCCCAAGTTTAGCTTCAGAATAAAGAAGCACATTTTTTTGTTGTTGTTGTTGAATTTTTTCTTCATACTTAAACCCTGTTTCCTGTACTGCTCTGAATGGTGTTTCAGAAATGAAACATATTGTTTATTTTAATTGAATTAATTCTCTCCTTGCAGAAATATGTTCCTTCTCCTTTTTACCCCAGAAATCTTTCACAGCTGGATGGCAGAGTTTGCTTTCAGTTAGTGAGGATTAGAACTTCAATCCCTTGGAGAACATGGGAAAACTCAGCATTAGTAAATAAGTCTTCTAAGATAAAGACTTTTAAGCCTTTAAAGTGCTTTTAAAATAAAGTACTTGCACTTCAATCTTAAAATTCTACCCCAAATATAAGAAGAAACATGAGGAGTTTAGCTGGACAATATGTGGGTATCATAGTGAGCTCAAAGATGTTATTTGCTAGAGCCACAGAGATTTTTCTGAGTGTGTTACATTTTTAAAAATTATGGATATGTGTCCGCTTGTGATCAGCTGTGCACTCCTGTGCCTCTTGCTCCCAACTTCTCTTTACCCATGTGGAGGTAGTTGCCTTTTCTGGTCAAGTTGATGATGTAATCACTCCCTAAGCTATTTCATCAAAATGAGGGCGATGAGTTTAAACCTGAGCAGCTAAGATATGAAGCACCTGTGACAGTCAGGTGGGAGCTGGCCTGGCAGGCTTCATAGGAGGTAGCCTAAGTCCAGCTTGATTTGATTTTGCTCACCTCATCTATGAAAGATGTGGTGATAGTCTGAAATGAAATAAGCACATAAATGTGTCCTGTATGCGTTGTAAAGCTGACTCTTTTATCTACTCCTGCCTTTTCTTGTTAGCAAAGGTACGAAGGCTGTATGATATTGCCAATGTTCTCACCAGCCTAGGCTTGATCAAGAAAGTTCATGTCACAGAGGAACGAGGACGCAAACCAGCTTTCAAGTGGATTGGGCCTGTGGAATTCCCTGGAAAGACTGGTAACTTGTGTAGTTTGTATTTTTCTTTTTGCTTTGATAGTCCCTTCCCAAGTGGTAAAATGTTGCTTTCTGTGTGTAAAGAATGGCTCAGCATTCAACATGTACCCTGTGATTATTAACTGCTGCCAGCTCAACATTTGCCCTTGCTAGACTTTGCGCCCAAGGTCTGGATCTGTGGAGGGATGTTGAAGGATGCTGTGTCTTATAGGTATTTTTGCACTGACTTAGATAACTGTATGCATAACTGTATCAATTGTAGAGCAATGGCAGATAGCACTGATCTTTAAATCTGGGTCCACAGCTGTTCTGGGTTGCAAAATCTCAGTAATTCAGTAATAATTATATAGTGAATTATTTTCTTTGTAAGGGGGCGTACCAAGTTGATCAGGGCTGTTTCTTGCACATGGCTCCTTTTACAAAAACTTTGTCTGCAAAGAATGAGGTGGTGGGACAGAGGATCTTGTGAGTTCATGCTTCTTGGCCAGATAGGCTCTCTTTGGCTTGGATATTTGTGTCAGGACAGTGCCAGGAACAAGTGAAAGTGAAGGATAATGTAAACACGATCTTAGTGCCCTTTCTCCTCCTGACTAGCACACTAGAATGTAGTGCCTTCTGCAGCTGCTATGGAATGGATAGGAGGGAAGCCCTTGCCTTGTCTGCTGGTGCTTACTGAGTTCTAGGCTTGTGTCAGTGTTGTGGGGGTTGAGATAATACAGAGGTTGCCTCTTCCCTTAATGCCAAGTTTGGTAATATGGCAGAAGCCTAAATGATGAGCTGTGTTGACTGAAGGACTGCTGTACAAAATTGTGTCCCTACAGATGAGCTGAGGGGGCACAGCCCAACATCAGATCCTCTGCCAGGGACACAGAGAGAAGCCTGTGCCCGGTACCAGACCAGTGCTGCTGGAAAGCAAAGGTTTACACGTCATGCTTCATTTAACAGTGCACAGCCTTGTGAAGCAGCCAGAAGGAAGGTCAGTTCTGAGCCTAACAGCCCACGTCAAGAGAGGCAAGGTAACTACTAATGAAGCATGTTCTTTTCTATCCCACTGGACCTGCCCAAATGAGGGCATGCACCAATTTAAGGCACTTGATTGGGTGAATCAGCATAGTTAAGTATGTGAATTACTCTTGGCAGGTGCCTATATTTCTACTGTCCATGTGATAATGAAATTTCTGGTTTAAAATCTCCAGTCAAATCCCTAAAGTTACATGAGGTGAATCTGGGCCATACTGCAATTGAATCTGCAGTTTGTTTTCTGCAGTTAAATGTTTCTGTTCTGTACTAACTGCAACTATACTACAGTTTTATCTGTGAAAACTTGATAGAGAAAGATTATTTAGCCACAAAATGCTTGCTTTATTTTATGGTTCCTAATATAGTGAAATTTACTGTAACAATCTAATGGACAGTTGTTAAAAAAGACAAAGTAATTACAGGGCTTTTCACAGTTCCCTCTTATAGGAAATGATGATGTTGAACCCCTCTCCAGTGGGACTGAGACTTCTGAGTGTCTTGCAGGTTCTGGCTCTAGGCAATTAGTGGATGTTATAAAAATGTGTCAGGACTGAAAAATTATAGCTATTATTTTATATGGCCGGTATCAAAATATGCTTGGTAAACCTGTCTGTGATTAATTGAATGCCTCTTTGTTCTTTCAGTTTGTACTGTGAATTCAGATGAAAATTGTTCCAAAATGATAAATCTAGCAGCTGTCTGCAGGCAGAAGATAGAGGAAGATACTGGGTAGGTTGGTCTTAACTCTTGTCCAGTTTCAGCTTTGTGCTTGTCATGTTTAGTTTAAGGATAGATTCCATTGATGATAAAAAAATTGCAATAAAGTCTCATTATTACAATTTTAATACTGATAGATGTCAGCATGGCTTTTTTTTTTTTTAATGGTCATTTTACACCCACCTGTGCTTGTTACCAGTGTTGGTGTTTTGCTTCAGTAGTTCTTTCTGTCATATGTGTTTATATAGGTCATTCCTGCATCCTTTGACCTATTGTCTGGGTAAGCTGAGCAAATTATTCCATGGAAGGGTGTCTCTGTCTCTCATCGGTCTTCTCTACACCCATCCCAATTTGAATTCATTTGTGAATGATTGACTAGTCAAGTGCAACCAAAAGCATTATTGTTCCACCAAAAACCTGACTGCTTCTGTGTAATTAGAAATGAAAAAAAGTGACCCTTCTTGTAAACTGTGTAAAAACTGTGGTTTTGGGGTGGAATTTTTCTGCATTTATGTCCAAATATGTATCTCTTTGCTGGTAAGGATAAAAGAGGGGTTTAATTTTGGAATAAATGTTTTTCCTCTTTTCATTACTGTTTGAGTTTTTTTGTTGGTTTTTTTTTGTAGGAATAAAGCTTGTGACACTGAAACGATACTAAATTCATCAAAGAACTCCTACACAACCTTAGCTTTCTCCCTTCTTCCAGTTCCTGGGGACTCTGATTTTTGTGTTAACCCTTTGCCTCAGGCAGTTTTCCCTGTGGTTCAGGCAGATGTGCCAAGCTTCTCGCTACCAATTGGCATCAGCGGCCAGGCTTCACACCCTTCCACGCCAGCAGCCTCCAAAACAGATAATGGAAAACCTACCTTGGTCCCCAGCCAACCCTTTCTGTGCTTCCCATCTTCATCCCTTTTCATGTTGTGCGGTGGTCTTCAGGAAAATAATTTGAGCGAGACCCTGCCCACTTCAGGAGATGTGGGAAACAGGAGTGCAGAAGCTCAGGCTGCCGTACCTCCTGTTGGCTGCCAAAAACGCAGCTCCCACAAGTGCTCATCACCCTCTGCACCTGTAGATGATGAAGAGCCAGCTGCTAAAAAACAGACATTGGAGCAGAGTGATCTCCCCCTCTCGCTTGTAGTACCCAAGGTAAAGTGAGTTGCATTATCACTTAGGCTTTCTCATAGTAAGGAAAGGCTTTTGCCTAAGACAGTGTTTCCAGGAGGGAAAATTTAGTACACTGCTTTTGAGAGACACAAATGCTGCCTCCCACATGTTAATAAAATTGTAAGTGGGCTGTGTCAGTAAGTATAGCATTAACTGGGAGATGTTTTCACGCTACCAGGGGAAAATGGACTTGGATTGCTTTGCATAGTGATGTGATGCTCAGCTGTTCTTTGGAATTAGTGTTGTAATCATTGTCTTCAGCAAAACAATTGGTCAGAGGGGAAGAAATCAATGTAATTATTACTCCTCACCTTCCCCTGTTAGCTTGGGCTTTCCCAGGCAGCAGCAGCATTGCTTACTTCACTGAGCTATAGCAGATGTGATTTGTTCTTTCCCCCTACTCTCCAGCCTGAGTCCCTCTCTCTGAAGCCCAGTGTTGCCCACAGCAGGCTGGTGAGAGAAAGATGATGAAGGTGATGTGTAGCTATCTCAGAATTCTCTTAAATACTGACAGTAGGGGTCAGGCTCAAGGCCATATCATATAAGCCATTTGAATATTGAGTATAAACAATTTGAAACAAGTGCTTTTCCTTATCAATAGAAAAGTAATCCCAGAGGTCAGGTATTTCTTACGTAGTGTCTCCAACAGCAAAGGGCACAGGGTTTAGGCATCACTCATATGGCTCTTCAGACCCTCAACCAAAATTTTTAACTTGGTGATTTGCTAATCAGGTTTGTGTTGCTCCTTTGCACAGGTGCCTGAGAGGTATTGCATGGTTTTATTTTAGTTTGGACTCTTCATTTCCACTTTTGTTTTTGCTTAGAAGCCTTCTGAGTCACCTAAGGCAGAACCTTCCCTAGGAAGTGGCTGTTCATCTGCTGTACGTCTAGAAACAAATCATCTTGACCTCGCAAGTCCTGCTGCTGCAGAGGCTGCAAACAAGGAGTCTACTAAGCCTTTAGATTGGCAGGAGCAGGAGCAAGAAAAACAATCTCAGAACAAAGACACTGATGAACATCCTCCAGGAAATGAGCACATCTCTAAAGAAAATGCCAATCAGCCTTTCCAACCACAGTACCTTTATGTTCAGCCTACTGCTGGTAAGGACAGCCATGAGATTCAGAGGCACCCAAACCTCTGTATCTGTTCACGGAGCAAATACTGAGTCCTACAAATAGGTGAATAAGTATATTTGGCACAAAAAACCCTGACAGCAGTTCACTGTAGTAGTTTAATAACTCTGAAATCTCTTGACTCAATGTGAACTGTTCCACCTCTGAAAAGACAGGCATTTTTCTGAGGTTCCCAAACATTAATAGCATTGAACAATGCAGGGTTTGCATGCCTGAATTATGTGCAGCAAAAAAAGACACTTATCCAGCATTCAAAACCTAAAGGAGCTGGAAGTCTAGATTTGGCAGTAAGGTGGCCAATATAGAACAGCAGAATCCCCCTGAATGTATGAATTTAATCACCTTCAAACTTTGTACTGTCTTGTAACATGCATTATCAGGATAACCCCCAAGGCACTGGGAATGTAGCCAGTCCTGCTTGTATGACACCGTGAGGATAGAGAGGAAGCAGCTGAAAATACTGCAGTAGGATTTCGTGTCCACCATGTTTTGTGCCCGTGTTTGTGTGCAGTGGATGACTGCTTTGTGGGAACAGGACATGCGTGGCAGATTTCTGTGACTACTGCTTTGGTCTTTGATTCACTTGTGACACGGAGTGGGGTCTATGGCATTTCACTTAGGTTGGAGATGCTCAGTTTGAAAATGCTGAACCTGGTGTTTTGGAAGGTCAGACAAACTCGAGCCAGAGCAGCTTCTGTTTCGATACAGTAGTTCAGCTGTTCTCAGCAAAATTAATGCCTCTGTGATATATCTTTGTGGGTGTCTCCCATTTGTTGGGTTTGATTTGTCTGGGTTTTTTTTTTCCCCTCATTAAAAGCAATATTTTCATATAGCAGAGGATGATTGCAGTTAGTGAAAAAAAAGTTTGTTTAGCCAGGATGTTTCTTGTAATTGAAGTTAGATGCAGAAAACAGCAAGGGGCGTGGTTGGTACTTCATACGACCAAAGTAAATAGATGCAGGTACAGTGAATAGACAAGTAGGGGGGAAAATGGAGGAAGGTAAAGAAGGGAGCTGGACAAAAGAGTCTGGGGTTTGTGACAGTTTTCTTCCTTATTTTTTATTATTTTTGTCACAGTTTACTTCCTAGGCAGACTTTTCTTTATTGTCATACCTTTTTCCTATTCTAGATGAAGTTACAGTAGTTTAATTCCCTTTTTCAAGTTTATTAATGCTTTGTTTTTTCTCTCTTTGGTTTAGGATTAAGCAGTTTTAATTTCCTGTTCTCTGCAAACCAAGCCCCTGGTGCCATCAGCCTGGCTGCGAATCAGTTGCCTTCTCTAAGTGTACCCTGTGTCATGGTGCCATCAGCAGCCTTGGCTTCCTTCCCTCTCGTCTGTTCTCCCTCATTCACCAGTCCTCTTTCCCCAGTTCCTGATGGCTCCTTCTCAGCTGCTACCTCCACAAATTTCAGTATGTCCAGCCTGGCATCCACCACCCCTGTTTTCATAAGCACCACGGCTGTTGTCACCCCCAAGGTCTCACCTGCCCCTTCGGTGGATCCACAGCAGCCAGCTCACCCCGCTCTGCACCTGAGTCCTGTGCTTACAAGATCTTGCAGTGCTGTTAAACTGGACTCCCCCGTGTGTATGGGACACCCAGTGACCCTTCTGAAGCTGCAGCAGGTAAGGGGGAAAGGTGAACAGAAGTGGTGATGAAAGAGCTGTCCCAGGTGCCTGATGGCGGTGTGTGCAGCAAGCTGGTGCTGCTGTGTCAGTGCAGAGTTGGCATGCTGAGAGCTGATGTCTTCCCCTTAGGCTGTGTGTGTCCATCTTAGCAGTGGCACAGGGTGTGTTGAAGTCATAGCCCAGCATAGCACATCTAGCCCTGAACAGTGAAGTGGTTAGTTTTATATCTCTTACAGAAATTCTAAAATTCCCCACCAATCTAAGGGGATTTTTCCCCATCTGACAGTGTCATGTGTGTTATGCAATGGCTACAGAAAAACATTAGGAGAACAGGAAGATTGTATGTCAGAAATCGGGAGTCAGCTGGCTGCAACACTTTTTCAGGTAGTAGTGTCCTGGGTTATCCCCTCAGCCCTGTTCTGATCTCTCTTCACTATGTAATGGAAAAGTAATAGCAGCATCAGAGCTGGGAGAAAACAATGATTCTTGTGGGATTGTTGAACTTTTTTTATAAAGGTATTTTTAAAAATCTACCATAGAACCAGACTTTTGGGTAAAAAAAAATCTGAAGTTCAGAAGTGAGGGAGGACTCATTTATCTGAAATACGAGTGACACAGAACAGTCATGTCACACTGTGTTAGCTCGGTGTTTACAACTATTAGCAGTGAAATTTTGGCACTAATTCAACTTACATTTGTAAATCGGTGATTTGTTTTCCTATTGTCTAATTCAGTGAAAAATAGATCAAACATTTGGAAGCATTATAAACATTATTTTATGTTTATCTTCTTCGAGCTTAGAAAAAGGCTGCAATAAGAGACTGGTTGGCAGCCAATCTGATTACAGATACTAACATCAGAGGTTACAGTGGAGTGGCACTTAAAAGACAAGTGGTCAGGGTTTAGAAGAATAATTTTTGATTTCTCTTGATGGTAACAAATAACAAAAGTGAGTAAAACTTCAAGGAAGAGAAAGAGCCATTCAAGCTAAAGGACAAGATTGGCATAAGAACAAATGAGTATGAACTAATCATGAAAAAATTTAAGTTGGAAGCGAGATAAAGGCGTTCATCTTCCAGCAGTGATGTACTAGCATCCAGTTCCAGAGTGAAGAGCAGTGGCAAAGCCTATAGCTTTTCACCTGGAGCTTCTGAAAGGGTGTGTGACCTTGAGTAGCAGGGCACAGGGATTAATGGCTCCCAGCTGTCTTCTGTTTGCATGTTTGTGTGTAGGCTTTGAGAAAACCCTGCCAAATCACTTTGGGTTTGTTTCACAAATAGCCTTCGTCAGCACCTCTCACTCCCAAGAATATTCGTCCTGCACATCATGAAGCATTTTTCAAAACTCCTGGAAGTCTTGGAGAACCTGTGGCATGGAAGAAGAATGAAGGCAACCAAACCAGAAATGCCAGCTCTGTGCAGAGGAGACTGGAAATCTCTAGTACCAGCCCTGACTAATTCCACTCTTTGCAAGGGGTGGGCAGATTGTCCTTGGACTCTGTATCAATTATGAGAGAACAAGCTCTTGCCTGGCAAGAGGAGCAAGTTAAAATGTCACCCCTTTTGGCATGTTTCCCTACTATCTATTCACCCACTGGTTCTGTTAGCCATCTTCTTCAAAATCACCCTTGGTACTGAAATCCTTTTACTGAATTGTCCTTCAGTACTGATTTGAATTCAGATTCTGTGCTTCACACAGCCTTGTGGGCATCAAATTGTAATTGTGATTTTAATTTGGAAGACTCTCTTTATTTCTGTGAGAAGATGCAAACAGATTCTTTTGGAGTCCCCAGGAGTTCTTTATTCATGGTTTTAAGTGAGATGTCTAGCACTTATCCAGGGTAAGCATTTTATTTGCATGTACTCTACTTAGCCTGAGTAAATCTGTGGTGAAAATGATAAACTTCTGCAGTTGTGAGAGCAACTGCTTTCTTGGTTCCAATCTGTCAAATCCTGCCTCTGCAGTGCAGCCTCTTGCTTTTTATTTTGTATGTTGGAGTGGGATTAGAGGAAAAAGGGATTTTTGCAGTTTCAGACTAACAGATTTTCTCAGGGTAGGATTACTTGAATGTCAGTTGGTTGTTGTACAATTTGCCCAGCACTTGTGGTTAGAAAAACCTAATAATAACACACGATTATGATTGAATGTATACATGTGAAAAATATTAAGACCAAAATAACTGTGAATGTTAACATTTTTATAGTTGTGTTAATTAATTATATTAGTCCTTCGGTTGGTTGGTGTTTTTTTTACTTTTACTCTGAGCAAAATATGCAAGTTAGATGTAAAGAATACAAAACCTGAATCCTTAAACAGGTTTGACAAAGTGATTTGAGAGTGGCAAGCCACTGAGAGGACTGTGCTAAGATTTCATCTCCTGTTTAAATATCCAGTCTAGGCTTTATGACCAAGGAATACCGATAAGTCATTAACCTCACTCATTATTAGATTCAGTCTAACCTGAGTCTACTAAGTGCCTACTTAGCTGTTTACTTAAGTGTACTTAAGGGGTATGTACTTAAGTGGCTAACTCTTCACAGGAATTTTGTGACTAGTTAATAGTTCATTTGAGCATGTTGGGAAGACAAGGGAGATCTTATCTATCTAAACCAGAAAAAGAAGTTAAAAAGAGCAGGAGCCTTGAGTTTTAAAGTAATATAAAAAAAAAAGTAAAAAATTATCAGTATACCCTAGGAGAAGATAATGAGGAAGAAAAATCTTAACATTCAGAGTCCTCAAATAATGGATGGTGCTATTAGCAATATAAAACATAATTTTAAGAGTTAATGCTCTTGTGTTTGGGTATGTTTTCACTCATGTAGCAAACTGCAATCAAATTTGTGCAGTCTCCTGTTCAAAAGACAGTCTTGCTGTTGACATCACATTAGCCTGGACTTTTAGCAAATGTAAGGCCAGCATGATCAGCTCTCTGTTTGGTACTGGTGTTGATTTTCCAAGGGCAGATGCACTCTTGGATGTGCTATTTTGTTGGTCAAGGGAGGTTAGGACTTTAAGGGTTGGGAATTTGAGGAGGGCGTTTTATTTTTATAACAAAATGTATGATGAAAATGGAATTTAAGAAAGAATTTTAGTGAAGCTGAGAGTTTGAGTAATGTGGCCTTCTCTTAGAATAGATCAATAACAGCTTTTTGAGAGGGCTTGGTTAGCCCTCATTGAAAGAAAATCTACAGCAGAATTATCATAGGAAATTTCAGGGGTGGTAAAGAGACATCTTCAGACTGCTAATTTTTTTATATTTTAATGACACTACAGTTATGAAAGTTTACAGTTTTTTCTTCTGAGTTATTTGTTCTTATACACCCACTTAGCTTAATTTTGCTTTGAAAAGCAGTGTGTAACTAGCACAGTGCTGCCCCTGCACTTCTGCTGGCATGCATGCGTTGCTGCTGGGGCAGGAACAGACTGCTAGGGTTCCAGGGAAAACAGTGGGTGCTGATTCTCCAAGCCTTCTCTCTCCCTCTAGTATGGTGCAGCCTTTTAGTGAAACGGCAGCTGGGAGCAGGGAGGAGGATTAGAGCTAATATTGGCTCTTTGCTCCGGTTGAAGCATCATCACCAAAATTGCCTTTCTTTGTCAGTAATGTTATTGTGTGCCATAACTAACTTTATACTTGAAAATGCAGGGAGTGAAAATGGATTTTCAGTTTCCAATTTCTGCTTCTAGTTTTGAGTTTCTGTAAATACAGCAGGTCTGGAAATGACGATTGACTCCCTTTCCAGTGGGTCATGGTTGGGAAAGCAGATTTTGAGCCTGGGAGAAAAAGGATGTTGATATGCTGTCTTGTTTTTGTCAATGCAAAATTCTCACTGAAATAGAGCAGGACCACTGAAGCAGTTGGGCAGCTACTTTCTGTATCCGAACTGCTGAACTAGACCAGTGAGGGGGAGCAGTTGGTTGTCAAGAGGAAATGGGTTTACCTTTCCTATCTTTATCTTCACTGAAAGCTAAGAATTTAAATAAAATAGGAACAACTCATCAGCAAAGTAGCTTTGGAAAAGCAGAATTTGTATTTGCACTGAGGCAAAGTGCATACCCAGGAAGTTCTGCAGGGTCTGTGAAACCTTTCTGTCCCAAGACAGTTGTTGAGGAGGCTGAGCATATTAATTTATACTTGAATCTATCTGCCACGTTTACATTTCTGATTGTCTTCTGTAAATTGGTGCTATTTCTGTATTTAAAAAGCTGTATTTTTAATGTAAAGCTGCTTCCAGTTTGTTTTTTTGCACTGCTAGTTTAATATAGATATAAATTTTATTGCTGTTTATAACTGTTCTTCAGTGATTAGGTGTCCTGCTTTTCCTGCTCTCTAGCTCTCTGTGTTTACCTGTCTGCATATAGCTTTACTCTGATCACACTGTTGGGTTGAATATTTTTTTATACTATCTTCTAGCAAAATATTAAACTTTTACAGAATAAAAATTGAAATTAAAACTGAGGCTGTGATTTCAGTATGGAGGACTTTCAAGGACACCCTTGAAAAGAAATATTCCAGCACTGTGTCCAGGTGAGAAGTCCCTGTTGGATGTGAGCACTGAAGGACTAGTAGAGGGTAACAGCTCACCCCAGTGGCTCCAGCATCCATCTGTTTCATGCAGCATGGGCACAATTCCCACCAAGCTGTTGCAGGCACAAGGACCAGTGCAATGTAAATTGGCTCTTAAAGTCCTGGAGCAGGCCAGGGCAAGACTGGGTGGCCCTGGCCCAAAGCCATGTGAGGTGATCCCCAACTGGCCACTGTGGGAGCCCATCCCAGCACCACCGCAGGGCCTGCCCAGACACTCCCTGGACCCCTGTGTCCCTGCAGCTGTCCCTCGGTCCCACTCTCCACAGGATGGCAGCAATGCCTGCCTGACCACAGCCACCCAAGGAGCTGGTGCTTGCTTTGTGTCTTTACAACACCAGCTGCTTGGAAAGAGCAAGTGGACAACACAGCCACAGACCTGTGGCTTCCATTCTCTTTCTCCTGCCCTTCCCTAACCCCACACGAGTAAGGCGCAGCTCCCATTAAAATCAACAGCAGGCTCACTACTGCTTTCAGCAAGCTCAGTATTGCCACCTTACCCCTCCCTGTGATTCAAGAGATGTAAGTTAATGTCCCACGTCACCAACAACGGTTGCAAAACAACTGAGTTGCAAAGGGTTGAGATCCTCAAAACTCATTTCTAAAAGGAAAACTCAGCAGCTTACTCAGTGTTGGTTTTGAGCTTTTTCTGACCTGCTACTCCAACAATAATACAATTGATACGGGAAAAATTAGAAGTTTAATGAGATTAAATACACTATGAGAAATGCTCTGGCTCCACTGACATTTTCTTGAGGAGGAGCAGGGCTGTAGCTTCCAACAGTTTTTGTCCTCACTGGTACACTTAAAACTCCCTTTTTTTGAAGTAAAAAGTAGTTAGGGGAGTACACCAAACTCTGTCTGATTCAGTTCCCTCTATAAGAAAGGGAAATTAACAAGCAGTACCATGGTGGATGAATGTCTTCATGCTTCCCAGCATGGGCTGGGCAGCCCAGAGCCAGCTAGGAGACAAGTGTCACCCCCTGGTCCTGGAAGGTATTGAGCACTGCCAGCAAACCCAGCCAGAGGCAAGCAAAAGGGAAGCCTCCAGCAAGCAGCAAAGCAAAGCCTGCTCCCACCATGTCCAGGGAAGCAGGTCTTCACCAGCTGTCTTGGTCAACAAGGAGGGTTTCCTGAGAGGTACCTGGGTCATGGCAGTGCTTTCTCCTTCCAGCCCAGAGTGCCTGAGCAAGGCTCCGTGGCCTGCTTAATTTAAAATTTAATAGCTTGGGAAGTAAAGGAGTGAGAAGAAAGGTTTCACACACACAACTGAGGCAAATTCGAGCCATGCTCACTGTGATCGTCTGAGAAGATCCATGTGTGCAGGAAGCATTAATGTCTGGCTTCTTTCCAGCTTTATTTATTGCACCAGAAATGTGAGGAGAATTTAGGATATTTTTTCAAGCACTTTCTCCAAGGACTCCTAGAGCGATTAAATGAATTCTAATGATGTCAGTCAGCACCAGCTTAAGATCTGAGAGTGTGAAGCCTTCCCCCATTCCCCTTGCAGGCCATGGTAACTTTTTTCATGGGTGGCAAAAGACTGCATTGCTTCACAAAATTCTGTGACCTCCAAGTCTGATATCATGGGATCTCCTGAGACAAAACCTTCTGTCTCAGTTGGAGCTCCTCCATTTTAGTACATAAATAAGTTCTCGTTTTGGCACTGAATGTGAGATGCCAGACTTTTACGCCTTTCCCCTGCCTCTGGCTGGGTATTTCTCACCTTGGATGTGACAACAGTGTAATTTCATAGATGATATACCAAATCTGGGTGGGAGGGGAGCATGAAACTTGTTTTTTTCCAACAGCTGCTTTCTTGTTTCAAAACTGACAGCTGTGAACCAGCAGTTTACACTCTTATCCCCAAAGCATGGTGTGATAGCAAAGGCACTGTAGTGAGACCAAATAAACCATCAATATATGTAAAATACTGCATCTTGGTAAGTGCCTGTAACAGCAGCTGAAATGGGCCAATTTGGACCAGGTTTAGTCTTTGGGGAAGAAAAGGGAAACAATTTAAAGCCTGGAAAATAAGAAGCAAATATAACGATTTCACCATAAATTGTCCCAAAGGAAACACCTCCCTTATTCGGGCAGCCAACTCTTCAATGGTAAGAAAAACACTTTGCGTCTTCATAGTCTCTGCATCTCACTGATAACCAACCAGCATGTAACTTAATCACCCTACACCCCTTCAAAATCTGGATTAATTGGTAACAACTAGTTCTGTGTTGAAATGCACCAGGAATTAAATGAACTTAAGGTAGAAGATGTTAGGGAGGGGTTGACTGGAGCTTTGCTCTAAGGTTTGCCCCAATTAGTGACAAAATCTCCCACTTGACACCTCACCTACATTAGTATTTTCATCCTTATTGCACTGAAACTAGGATGTTTGGAAGATGTTGCTTAAAAATGTCTCTACAGACACTCTAGGCCTAAGTGGCAAACACTCAAGCACTTTTGTTCTTCTCTGCCTTTATAGTAACACAATGCCAGTGGCTCCAGTGGACTCACCCTTGATCTACATTGGCTTGAAGGGCAGCAGGGTCAGTTTCCTGGTTCTGGAGTCCTTAATTCTACCCATCATCTACTGCACAATACTGAGCAAAGCAGTCTTTGACTTCTCTAAATCCAGAGAATGTCAAAAAATCAGGAATTTCACCTGGCTTCACTAGAGCTGAGGATCTAGCTTGTGGATGTGGAGTGAGGTAGAAAGAAAGCAGGGGCCAGCTCTGTTGAGCAGGTGTTAAGAAACAGTCAGACAGTATATTCATTGATTTGAAAATAATTTTGAAAATAATTTAGGGATTTTCTGCTCAGCCTTGCTTGGGTCTTCCCATTATTTGGACATGTTAGATTCTACTAGCTTGGGACAGCATCAAAACCTGCCCTTGTGCTCCTGCAGTATAAGCCTGATGGTCTTGGTGTGACCTTCCCTTGCTGTCTGGTTATTGATCTTTAATGTAAGATTCCTTTCCATCAGCATGAGGCAGCAATGACATAGTTTGAAGCCCATTATGTATATAAGACTAACAAAAACATTTCAAATGCATTAGAAAGAAGAGTATTTTAAGAGGCTGAGAAAGCAAAAGCTCTTCCCAGCATACACAATTAAAGAGGAAAAAATGTTTCAGGGAATATATTTTGTTATAATCAGATAACTATGCCACGCCCTGCCAGAGTAGCTAGGGCTGAGCTCCAGGAGCCTCTGCAGGGGATGAAAGGATTCACTTAGGCGCCAACCTCCCTCCTGCCCTGTTAAGAGTCTCTCTGGACATCTCTTCAAGTTAAGGCAAGCTGCAAAGTCCTGCACAACCCCAGTGAATTGTTATCTCTGTGAAAAAGCAGCGGACAGGAAGAAAGTACCAGACCACCAGCTTTTTCCTAGCAAAGTCTTTGCCATTTGTTATTTGTTAAACATGTTTGTAATCTTCCCCTTGGCTTTCTCAAGACATGAGCTTAATTAAAGAGAGCAAAATGAATCTCAAAGGTTCATAAACCTTTTAAGTCTGTTGAGGCTCAGAAAATCTTGGTCTGGATTATGATTCTGCCCAGAAAAATGTTATTTTTGTAATTCTGTGCAAAATTGGGTCATACGTATTTCCTCTGTTTCATTTTCAAGGAAGGATTCTGCTTGGCCAATATTAAAAGAAAAATGAGATGCAAAGACGAGTAGCAGAAATCCCTCCCTGAAAATCTCCCCATGCAGGGCTATGAGGCACCAACAAGCAGCCCTCATCAGCAAAGGAGCCCACCTTGGACTCAGCCAGCTAAGTTTCTCATTTTAGCCAATGTCCAGACAGGGGATGTCTCCAAGACAATGATTTTAACATGTCATTTAAGTTCAGGTGAATAGTAAAAAGGCTAAAATTAGCTTAACTCTGCACAGCCACGTCCCACAGATGCAAAAGCTTGATAATATTTTCTGAAGGAAATTGGTTTCTGTTGTGTGAGAGTAGATTCCAAGATAGGGAGGAAGGTTAAAATGACTCTGTTTAATCCAATAGCATGCTAATGAGACAAAGTGATTAATTACACCTCTGTAATGAGAAAGAGATTTTGTACAGGCTTGAATCAGCTTTAACACATCACCCTGTAAACTGACACCATGTTCACATATACCTACTGACAGCTCTGTGCTCTAATTACTAGTGTTTCTCTGTTAAACCAGTGTAATTAAGAGGGAGAGAGACCGTTCTTGTCTTGGACTCCTCTTTGGCCAAAGGGAGCCTGGCTGAGAAGATTAATCATAACCAGATGGGAGTACAAAGAACTTCCCCCTTCAGCAGTACTTCCAACAGAGGACATTTGGATCAATGACTAGCAGCATGAAGAGATGGATTAAATATCTTTCCAATTAGAGGATCTGTGGTCACTCTCTGTATCGTACTCACCAGGATCAGTTGAACGCAGCCATTTGTGGGATGATGGCAGCAGCCACTGCTCACTAAACAGTGACCCACCCTGGGGGCACAAGGGGAGTTTTGCCCTACTACATCTGGCTGAATCTCTCTTCTAGCAAACAGAGTCAGAGCATCTGCTAGAACTGATGGATTTTTGTTCTTAGCAGATTAACAGAAAGATATATTATAAGAAGTTTGCATATCCCTCCAACAGCCCAGCGTTGCAGGGTCTAATTACCACACTGGAAATGCAAATACCTGCCTAACCACAGTTGATGATACTCAAGCTCTTTTCTAAAGGGAATTAATTTTTCTATGTCCTTCTTATCCTTTCAAGTTGTCTCCTGTCTGCTCACCAGCAATACAGCCTGTTTAGAGCAGCTTGAAATTGTATGTGACGGGGAAAAATAAACATTGAAAACTCTTTGGAGGACAAGATGCTAAACCGAAACTGATGCTATGGAGGAGGAGAATAAGGAAAGAAATTCAGAAACATTTGTGGTAACAACAGCCAGCCAGTCAGCTACAGCTGAACCAGAATAGAAGCTAGGTAATTTCCATTTCAACCTAGGAAGATAGGAAACAACTGAGATGATCACAGCTTCAGAAGCAGTTCTGCAAAGAGTGAACAATGTCAGCAAATCCAAGCAATCAATCACTGAGTATTGCACTGGGATGTTTTCTCATGCCAGTCCCCTGAAACTGATCACCTGGTCTTCTATGGGATTGCATCAGCTGGCACAGCTCTGGGGATCAGCCAGCACTGTACAACAACTGGAGACAGTGCTGCCTCTGCCTGTGTGCATTAACTCAGGGTGAAACCCTTTGTGTCAAACATCCCACATTTCCAAAAGAGCCCCTTGTACGAACATCCTCTCGCATGTATTCCTGTTATATCACTGCATTTTGACATACTCTGATAGGTCCCATTACTCCACATTGCAAACCAGATGCACACCCTAATTATGTTCTGTAAAATGGGGAAGATGTTATAACTCAAGGTAAATCCATAAATGTGCTGCCTGGAAAGTGGCACAATTGTTCAGGCATAGCCCTCTGGGGAACAGCTCCCCTCACCCACCCATCTTCCTTCAGGGGGTAATTTTCTCTAGGACTGCCGACCCTGTACTAGCTTTTATGGGAGTGGAGAAGTTGGACTCCCATGTCAGGGATGTGCATCTACATCCTTTGAGATGGACTAAAAAGGGAACATAACTGTATCACTTCTACAGGGACAATCCTTGCTTCCTTGTCCCAAGTTGTCATTTAGAAATCAGCAATTCTAATATACAGGAAACGTGGAGAAGCTTCTGGAAGTGGGGAGAGGGAATTTACCTCACTGCAGCAGTCCATGAAAAAAGCAATAGAGAATTCATCCAGTCCTTCTGATAACAGAGGACAGTTCCACACCATACCATCTTCAGAACATTTGTATGCCACCTCATTACTTTTTAAGAGATCAAATGAATCTCTGTCAGTCTCTTCTCAGGAAATTTTCTGCTATATTTTAATTGAGTCCTTGCTGCATTATGGTTGAACTTCCATAAAAAAAGGGTAAAAAAAATTTTTTTTTTTTTTTTTTGCTTCCTATATTGTCAAGTCATTGATTCTACTGGAAATGCAGAATAAAACTTTTTGTAGTTTAGGTAAGTGATGAATTCTGTCAGCAGAAACTCATAGATCAGTTTGAATCCATAAATCACATTTGTGGTTTCTGTTAGAGGAGTCAAAACTTTTTGTGCTTTCTCTCAAGATAGTAAAAGTTATACCATGAGTAAAATCCATACATATCTATATATAAAACACTGGAGGTATTTTTTAAGCTCTCAATCTAATGGATTCAGCATTCAGCCTTACCACAATGACCTCCCGTTTTTACCAGTGTGTAATTCAACTGTGCAGTTTTGGTTTGTTGTTTGGGAGTAGATTTTTTCAGTGAATATCCTGTTGCATAGTGACCCAGTTCCAGGGGATTTTAGGGGAGGAATGAGTCATCCTATGGGACATCGGTCATGCCGTAACATAGATTAAAAAAATCTCACTTTGGACCTGGATTAAATATCACTGGGAACACGTCAAGAGCTCATATTACAGCACACTACAAGCAGCAAACTATCAAAGGAGCTTGCTTTGATCTCTGCTTCCTAAGGATTTCAGTTTTGTGAGGCTTGTGGGACTGATATCTCTGAGTACAGGACAACGGATATATCTGGAGAAAATTAATGCCTAAGAAAAATATCTTGGCAGAGTGCTGGTTAGGTTAAGGTGTCTCATTGCAAGACATTTTTTTAATGCCTGCAGTAAGGTCATATCACATAAGATTGTTATCTCACTGCATTTATCCCAGTTAAATTCTGTCCTATCAATACTTTGTCCCTGGAGCAAAGTGTGACAAGATGTTCATAGCTTCTGAGTCTATGCCATAGAAATGCACATCTGGAATGGGAGCTGTACACACTGAAAATATTTCAGTTGATATGAAACTAAGCAACATTTATACTTAGCAACAGATGGCTGTGAGCATGTCACTGCCATGCCCAAACCACAGTCTGATGCAGCCAGGAAAATCACATTTATAGCCATACCAAGTATGTTGTATTTGAAGAGCTGAGAAAAGTGCTGAAAGGGTTTTCTAGCTAACATAGATAGATGAAGTCCATTTCCCTATAAAATTACTGTTTGCCTATGTAGGGCTTGATATCTTTTCATAAAGGTAAGAATGGGGAAATAGAAGTGGAATAGTCTCCAGGAGTTGCTAACAGCCTGGCTAGAAGTGCTCCTCATCATCTATTCAATACCATTCTGTCACAGTTCTTAGTGCACTTGCAGCTGGTTCCTCTTCCAAACACCTTCTCGAGACAGAATTACAAAGGTTTGTTTTGGCCCTAAGAAAGTGACAATTTCCAGAAAGTCCTAGACACAGATGCATCTCAATAGTGGGGGTCTCAGAGGACAAGCAAGTGGGAGCATCCTTCACTACAGACGTACTGACATGTTCAAGTTCTCCCAAACTTTGTTCACATGAACAGCTTGCTGATTTCTAAGTAAATACCACCTGTGAGGCTGAGTAAGAAGCTTTCTTAACTCCACTTTAACCACCCCAAGTCCCCAGAAGCAGAAAACTACAGCCACTCAGCTTTGCACCACAAACACTGTCACCAAGTGACCTCAAATTGATGACAGCCTTCAATAATGAAATCTGTAATGCTGCACTCTAGACCCAAATATGCTCATAACCCAAATATACTTTAACCAGAATGTTGTTTGGGGGATTCTTGGGGCTATATTTTTGCATGTGTTTGTGACATACACTCCTGCATGGAGGGGTATAGAAGGACCCTGAGCAAGTCAGTGCTTTACTCTGGGGTTCTGACAAGCACTAGCATTGTCCCCAGCTGGAATGAATGCAAAAGATGCTCCTAGAAGTGAAGTATTGCTGACAATACCTCAACTGCAAGAATTAAACTGGTCTCTGGGTCCAGCCAACTTGACAGTGCCTGCTCTCATTTCCCCTCTTTGTAGCCAGGTACACGTATTTCCTCAGGATATGTGCAAAGTATACCCTGTGCACTGGGAATTTATTCTGTTGGATGGGAATTTCAAACAGCAGTTAAGGTGCATAATGGCTGCCTCTTTATGTAGAGCTAATAGCTATTAACCTGGCAGTCTTTGGTCTCAGATGATGTCAGACCTTGGCTGTGCCAAGGATCAAATGATACTCCTGCCTCCAGGGATCATCTCTATCATGTAGGGCTCCCTGCCCTTTTCCCCAGCATTACAAAGTGATCATATTGCAATCATATTCCAAAACTCAGTGAGTGATTTCAGCTTTCCTTAGTAAGCAAGAAACTAAATCTATGCATGATATAAACAGCGGGGTTTTCCCAGTTTCTAAAGAGTTTAAATAACATAGATGATACTGTCTTGGCATCTCTTCTAGTTTTCCTTGTATTTATTGCTCTTCTACCCAGGTAGGAGTTTTCCCAAGCAGCCATAAATTCTGAGACTGGAAATATCTCAACAGCAGGGGAGCACAGACAATCATTTCTATTTCTGCTCATGGTTTCCATCTTGGAGAGAGAGATGCCATTTCTCACATTTTCTGCAATTTATTTTTTTTTTAATTTTCTGGAAAACATTTTTAAAAAGCTTTCAGCATTTGAGAATTTTCAGAAAGTCTTTTCCTTGATATGCCTTGACATTTTTTCCACAAATTTTTCAGTCTTCACATGAGAGAACAAACACTTTCAGTGTGGGTAACATCATGCTTCAAAACTGTGCTTTCTGGAGCATCGTTCCATGACTGTTCCAGGACTAACTGACATCTCCTGAACATGAAAGGCACTGCTGGAAACTTAACTGTCCATTCAATTATCTGCACACAAAGAGCAGCTGGTTTGAGTGAAGAAGCGAAAGCATTATAGAGAGGAGATTAGAAAAAGATCCACCTTCTCCTTCTTGGGAAAAACCAGACAATATGTTAAAAGGAATGAATAAAACATACTGAAGAGTGAATGAATATCATCAATGCATGTTAGAAGGCATAAATGCACACTTGTAACAGACAGAGTGGTGGTTTAGGCAGCTTTGTTCTTTCCTGCTTTTAGTCACTTATCAGTAGCCCATAAATTCATCATCTAATACTGGATTTTTGTAAATTTATTTTAGCTAACTCTGTGTTGGTTGGCCAAACTGTCCTTTTCTGGGCAATGCCTTATACTCTCTACAAAAAAAAAAGACACAACTCTCTGCCTCCTCTAGTTGGCTGCATTTATTGCTTGCATGAAAAGCATGCTGAGATCATGTACTGAACCCATAACATGATATGCACATCTGAAAACATAATTCCTGCCCTGAAAATTTAACTCCAGTTAAAGTATGCTCAGAGCATCACCAACAACATCCTACAGTTAAGGAGACTGCACTAAAATACCCATGCTCCAGTCCCATCACCAGACCAGCTGCAAGTAAATTATCACAGAAAGTGCTTACAGGGCCGTGAGTGATTTAATAAAGCCATCAGTCAGAATAATATATGGAGCATGCACATAACTCCACTTTCTTTGAATCTGATTGGCACTTTACTTTACACACCCTTTAGAGGTTGGTTTGGATAGCACATACAACCCTCTTTCAAAGACAACACAAATTTCACCAGTCTGAACCTGGTGAATATAAAAAAGGAATGTTCTCTCGAGTTTTTAGGAGTTCCCAGTTCATAAAGGAAACATTCATTGGGGTGGGCTTCAGAAAGACTGAAATGATTGTAAAGGCATCAGTTGTGTTGATGCAAAAATCAATTTATTTTGACCTGGCTTTAAGTCATAATTGTACTGCTACAAGAGTCTCATTTAGATGGATTAAATGCACATTTCTGCAGCAAGAAACACTCTCATTTTGACAAAATACTCTATTTAACTGGATTTAAAACAATTATTTGGTGACACTGACAATATGCTTTTAAAACTATTTTAAAGTTACTCTCTCATTTTTCTCTCGGTTAAGGTCATTTTTTTACCTAAGCATACATGAATGTTTTCCCTCTTAATCAGGAGCAGAGGCTGATTGGAACTCTGCCAGGCTGAGCCCCACAAAGAACACATGCAGTTCATGTCACTGCACTGCAGGCACCACACGAGTGGGGTGAGCTCTTCAGGGCTGGGTACTGGGGCATATCTGAGCAGAGACACCACTCCCTTCTCATCTACTGGACCTGGGGAAAAGGAATAATGAAGAAGGCTCGTGAAACAAAATCACGTTAAAATATCCCTAGTGCAAAGTTAAGAGGAGGAGAACCCAGCTCCTGTAATGTATAGGATAGGACAGGGTCCCACAGTACCCAGGCTTTTCCTCAGGGCAACCAATGCATCCTGATGGGCCATGATGGTTTCTTGGACACCCTCACTCCCCAGCTCCCTCCCTCCAGCCCATCACCCTAGCACTCTGAAGCAGATGTTTGTGGGATGATGTCTATCCCACACTAGCCACAGGTGCTGGCAAGTGATACCCTGATGCACAGCACTATGAGAAGGGCTGTGGCTCTGGGGGTGCTGTATGTGTGAAACAGCCCTCTGCCCTTGAAGGCTTCCCCATGCTCGGTTGAAGAGGATTGTCCAGCTGACAGCTCCTCTGAGGAAGGCAAGGCATGTCCCATGCCCTTCCAGCATGGAAGGGTGGCCAACATTCCCTCCTCAAGGCGTTTCTTAAACTACTTAACATGTATTTGCATTCATATGACACCTAGTGTAATTTAGAGACCTAGAATATAACTTATTGCTGAATTCATAAGCCCTAGAAAAAAGCAGCATCACAGAAACTCAGTGTGGGCCTCATATGCTCCTCACAGGCAAATGGCCTGTGAATAGGAGAATGGGAATAAACTTCTCACTTTATCTTTAAAAAATTCAGTCTAATCAGATATGGCAGGAAAATTATTTACTTTCAGTGATATACGGAACACAGATACAGGGCAAACTTACCTGGATGATTTGTGTGTATAGTCCTCTATCTTCACTTATTTCAGTTTCTTTTAAAGCTTAACTTTCAGGCTCAGTGACCTGATTAATCCTTCATCTCAGCCCAAGCACAACATTATCAAAATGTTTCTCAGCCTCACAAGAGCACCTCAACTCAGGTTTAGCAGATTTTTTCCTTCCCAGGAAAACACATATGAGTTCAGTTGTCCCAGAACATGAAACAGTTCTTTCTGCAAATTTTTAGCCTGTGTTACATTATCAATTGAACTTCCCCTCAGCAACAAAACCATAATAAATGTTCCCTTTCCATTGCACAAAGGGAAAATCGGAGTGCAGTCTGCTTTTCTTCCTTTGCCTGTGAACTAATGAACACAGACCATAAATGACTGTCTGCAAGACATCGTTATCTGTCCCTGCAAAAGGAACCTAGGCTGCAGGAGAAAATGAGATTGCAAGAAAGAGGGAAGCTGGAGGATTAATAATTACAGGAAAGGAAACTCATTTAGGAGCCTAACATGATCATTACGTAACTAAGCTTTGCTCAAGACCATTCAGATGATAAAGCAGTATACACTCAGAATCAGCTAATGACTTGCTTGAAATGTGTTAGAAGCTAAAGGGTTTTTTAGCATGAGCCTTGACCAAACCTTGATCAAGGTGACTGGTATTATTAACTGATGATTATTAAATGTGGTCTGTACACACAAAGACTGCTTTCCATTCTCCAGAAAGGAAAATGGCTCTTACCTTGCTGAGGAGGTTAGTCTTTAGAGGGCATATCTGAATTTTCCTAAGTCTTGTTCTTTTTGCTGCACTTCTCCTTCAATCCAACAGTGCCTGTTTCACTCCTCCAGCAACAGCAGTGAGTCTCAGCTAGTTCTGCCTCTAAATCTGTTCTTCCAAAAACAAGCCACGTTTTAAGAGTCAACTAGCCAGAACGGCCAGCTCAGACCTCAACCACACTCCACCTTATCCCCCACCTCCCTCAGCAATCAAATACCCTTCTCTGTCCTAGCGGGTGGATGGATGTCAGGCTGTCTGTCTTCTGCTAGATGGCAGCAAAGCCAAAAAACCTGTGGCTTCACGGTTTGTTTTGTCATCAGTGAATGATGCTCGTGGTTTTTCATGGTCTTCCTTCCTAGTAAGCCTTCCTGAGAAAGGAAAGTAGCCTCATTCAGTTTTTCATCGTCCGTTTCGTGCCATTCCAGACACACAGCTGTCTCCCCATATCCCCATGTATGTCTCCCTTCTTTGTGGTGGAAACGAACCCATTTAGCCCCAATACAAAAGAACAGAAGAACACAGGGAAATGGAGGCATGATGATAACTGTATGCTTATCAACATAGCAACAATGTTGAACTACTCTAATAGTTTTTATGTCCTCTTTATTTCCATGGTACTGCTATTCCTTTTGGCAAAAAATACCCAAAAAATGGGTTAACAACCAATTTGGGACAAAGTCTGATTTAACTTTAGTTGGCGGAAATCTAAAGTTCAGCAATTTCTACTATTTTTAGTCAGATTTTATGAGCATGAATATTTTTTCAATAGTTCTGATCAAGATTTTTATTGCTTCACTGTGCTAGAGAGATCTCCTGTTGCATATTAAACTTCAGCATAAGAAGTGGAGGTATATCAGGTGGGTACACTCATCTGAAAGTTCAAGAAAAGACACTTACAACAGTGCCAATGTGTCCCAGAGATTCGGCATGAAACAAACCTATGAATTTTTCAAACTTGTTTCATTTTAATGGCACCCCCAGGTCCAGATACAATTCTGCTCTTTGCCTGGGAAATGAAGTCCTGCGGATTGGAAGAATGAAGGAAAGATTGAAACCAAATCACCCTGTATTTGCTTGGAGCAACAAATAATGCCAGTGCATGCAATAGATTTTCATCTCTAGTGTACAGTTTTTTCAAAAATGATTATAATTTATTCCTTAATTGCTAGAAAAGATTGGGCACTCGTAGACAGTGGATAGCTGGTGACCATGTGGATTTATAATGACATTTAGTAGAAGATGACAGCTATGTGCAAACACCAATGTGAAAGATACTTTCCCTATGGACAGTTACTGTAGCCCCCAACTGGCAAGTAGGATGCCGAGAGTAAAATGCCCTCTTAATCTCAAAACTTCAGCATTGTTAAAGTAATAATTGTATTTATTTATGTCTTCAAAGCATTCTGTAAGCATTAACTAATTAATCTTCACTACATATCTGTGAGGAAGATTTTGTAGATGAGCATATGCACAAAGAGATGCAATGATTTATCCAAGGTCACTGCACAGTCAACACTAATGGTGACTAGTACACAATGTTCATTAGACCACATTCACATTAGGAATGAGGTCTTCAATATTTCATTAAAATTGCACACCCTTCTCATCCAAAGCAGAACACCATTGCAGCTGTGACATATGTCCCATACAGAAACAAAATGACCTTGTGTAGGGTCATCTCCTCTACCTCTTGTCAAATATGCTGCTCTGTCTGCTTGGTTTATTTCCATAGTATCAAATATAAATTATAGTACAGTGCAATTACCTACACACTCTTCCACAACTTCAATTGTTTTTCGTTAGTATTTTATATATAAGAGGATGGCTTGAGAAAAGTTTCTTTTACAGACCTGTCTAGTTTATCAGTTGCCATAGTTAACTGTTCTAATGCAGTTCTAGGTGAAGGAGTTGGTAAAAACATTATAATTATATGCCTGCTCTTCGAATTCACTGTTGGAACCAGCTCCTTGTTTACAGGGTGATAAATTACTGGCCCAAATTGACAGGCCCTGATACCAAGGACAAATGCAATGCTGATAGCCAAAGAGATGAGTGCTCTTAGCTTGCTGCAAACCACTCCTCACCACTCTGTCCTGCTCCTCAGGAGCACATGTCCTCCGCCCCTTCTTAGTCCAAGCAGCACCATTCAGAGGTGTTGGTCACCTCAGCTCACAGGGACTGAACCGAGGAAGGGAGTTTCATGAGTAGCCCTACCAGCACATCTGAGCAAAGGGGGGGTGAGCCAAGCCGCTCCGGCTGCCCACAGCAGGGCTGTGGGGGGGTTCCACGGGTGGAACAGGGCCCATCGGCTCCAGGATGGCACGGGCCCCGCAGCCACCTGTCCCAGCATCGGAAATGAGAGAGAGCCTCTGCCTCAGGGTTTCTATTCTTAAGTGTGGATCACAGAGGCGGTCACAACTTTAAGTGGCTTAAAGAATTGTCCATATTCAAACTGGCCAGCTGACAGGTTCTGTCAGGTCATGGGGAAAGCTGTAAGCACCCCTTTGCAAGGACATCACTTCTGGGACTATGCTTGCTAACCCATGACAAATGCATATTTCCTTGCACACTGGGACAACATATCAATGTCACTTATAGCTTTGCTCACCAGGCACAATGGATGCTTCAGACCCACTCCTACTTCTACTCTATTTATTATAGCATCACTTCCATTGCACCTATAATCCTTCTACGAAAAGACCAGATAATGAGGACAAAGCCAGAGACATGTGACATGTCAGAGCACCTCAGTCATGGCAGTTATTCACAGCATTGAAATATTTAATCCTAAAGGTAGGTACAGACCACTGGTACATTTTACTACAGCTTCAGCTCCTTGATGATCAGAGCTTGGGAAGCAGCTGAAGGATGACATACGTTAATTTAACCTGCACATCTTTTGTGACCTGTGTTACTTACAGTACTGCTCAGCTTTTAATTTCCCTTGTTCAGGACCTCCATCTCAGTATTGTCTTTGAAACCTATCACTGATATAGGTATCTCATTGCATCTTTGTATTGTTAATTCATTCAGCCCTGAAGAACAAGGAGGATGTCTGTCCTATTTTATTTCATCATTTCACTTTTTGAAAATTTTCCTTTCCTATCTATAACGGAAAGTGATTTTGTTTCACTGTTTGTTTTTATCTTGTTTTTGCTGTATGCTAGGCTGTATCCTGCTTTCCTCCAATTGTACTTAAGGTAGACGAAGACTTAAAGGGAAAAATTAGTTTGAACACTGGCAAAATCATACAAGGATAACTATGAAATGAAGGAGATGTCTATATGACTACCTGAAACATCTGTAAACCATAAGGTAGTTAGAGTAAGCCTTCCTTGTTTTTCCCAAACTGTTCCAACCTGTTCACTTTCTGGTTTTTGCTGAACTACAGCAGAAATAAAACTGGATATTTATGCCAAAAATGCATGATTTTTTGTTTCAGGCAAGAATAATTTTACTTCTTTCCATAGTAAAGCAATATTAGCTCACTTCTTACCAGAACAGACATCCTTTCTTTCCATTAACTTCTGCATGTTCTGCCTCAGATGAGCGGTTAGTTAAGGGTCAAAGTTGGATCAGTTTATTTATCCAAATAATCCTATTAAGAACAGCGGGGAGTCCAAAGGCTGGTAAGAAAAATAACCCACTTGTTGAAATGTTTGGACCAAGTAAGAGAAAACGAGTCCCATCTGGTTTTTATATATTCTTAAGGCAGAATGAATAGCCAATGCAGGAAAATACATTTCTGGTGTGTTTTAAAATCATCATTTAAAACTAAGAGGCCATTTTCAGACAGTAGGGAAAAAAAGGTTTTCTGGACATGAATACTCTACCAGATTCCTGGATTTTAACAGTAGCGCATGGAGACTCAGTTTGACAGAAACTATTACTGGGAAGTAGGTTTGCTACACTTGGAAAAATGGACTTCTCCTTTTCCATGCAGCTTTTAAACACCTGTTCTTACAGATACTACCAAGGTGGTAGATTGTGTGTCCTAAATTTATTTAATTATATTTAATAGCACTTCATCTCAGACATTACAAGCTGCGAATGAAGGGAATGCCTGGGAATGAAGAGAGCTGCCAGCCCTGGAGAAGAGAGAGCAATGGGGGGAAGTTACTTCAAAACAGGATCAGTCCCTGCTCTAATTGATTTTTTTTTCCCCCAGTTTCTGACCAATTCCATAAAATAGAATATTATTTCTTATATATGCATGTCATGAAAAAATAATGGGAAGACGCCAGGAGAAGAAAACAATTGCCAAGGAACCCACCTGAACAAGTACAGCATTACAGATCCTGTTATAGATTACAGCAATTGAGATTAGAAATGCCACAGAGTACCCTCCTGCCATTCTTTTACAGACGAATCTTCTGAGCTCTTCCAAAGCAGTGCCTTCCAAATTAGCACTGATTTCCAAGGAGACATTTGTTAAGACCCAGTGTTGACAGGCAGGATTCAAAGCCCCTATCACTTTGAATAGGCCTTTGGCACTGTGAACATTTGGGATCAACATCATCGTCTAGTGGATAAGTAGGGCAGGAGAACCTATTTGTTTTTAAATATTGAATTACTGCAGCTTAAAGCCCCATGGGTCTCCAAAACATTCTCCAAACCAGTTTGGGCAGCCAGCATTCCAGCAGAAGCTCTGTGTTACATCCTTGTGGCCTCTTTCTCTCAGCTGTTCATTTGCCCAGACTGTGCCAAGTCGCCCTGGGGACTGGAGCAGCACTGAGGCCCTGGGCTCCTGGACCCCACTGTTTGTGTCACATGATGGGTGGTAGTGCCACACAAAAAGAATGTGTGGGCGTCGTACAGAGTGGGGGTGCCTTCCAGGTGCTGCCAGGTGCCCTGGAAACAGCCTGCACCTGATCAGTTTGGGCATGCTCTTCAGCCTGACCAGACACAGGCCTGGTCTCCAGGCAGGCTGGTGGACATCGCTCACACTCAGTGCCAGTGCAGCCACGACCCCTCCAAGTAGTTTTCTTTGGCATCTCATGCACAAGCAAAAAGTAAAACAAAAGGAAAACCCCAGCCCTGAAATATTCCTGAAGGCCAGGGCATTAGCACACTACCTACTTTATATGAAACCTTCAAGTGGCTTGCAATAAATTCCCACAAACCAGCACAGAGCAAAAACTCCTCACTGCGCCTGCTCACCTCCACAGATGTTTCCTTCCTGCACACAGGCACATGTGTGTCCTTGGGAAGTAAAAAATGCTCTGTGCTTCTTTGGGAAAACAAGACAGCAAGCTGTTTATGAAAAAGAAAAAATGCACTTCAAAGTCATTTGGAAACACTTGGCTACAAGACAGTGGCCATTGTTGCTGTCTGCTGTGCCAGCCTGTGCTGGGCCAGCTTTGCTCTGGCTACTGGAGGCTATGCAGCTGCTCCAGGTTCCTGGTGTTGTCTGGCTGAAAGGTTGGATGCTGCAGCTGCCAGCACCACACAGGCAGCCACTGCTGCCCATCGCTCCCCAGCCTGGCTGGCTCTCCCCGTGGCTGGGCACTTGCCCTGCAGAAGAGCTCTTCTGAGTAGTCCAACAGTTACGTGTCTCCACACTACTTATTTCTGCGTAGATGAACTAAGAATTTCTATTTCTTTTATATAACATACATCTTCCAGGTGATTTCCAGTGAGATGGAGCCCACCTCGTCTCTAGCCAGGCTTACACGGCCCCGATTAATGCAATACCTTGAGTCTCTAGGGGGAAATTTGGGTCCCTCAGGTATGTGTGGAAAGTTTCAGGAGTGTGTTTCAGGAGTGTAACACTGGAAAATGAGGTAAATACAATCTACTGAAAGGCAAAAAATGCGTTAGTTCAACTAAGTGTTTGGGGAATTTCCTTCCACTTTTTCAAAATTTCCCTTTTTGTTTACACAAATGGATCACACGTCCAATAGATGCACAATGAAAGGAAGAAGGATTTCCTACACTTAGAGATACTTTTATACAGACACGGAGTGTACACTTTGAAACAAGGAAAGAAGGAAACTAACACTCAGCATGTGCTTGCAACTTCAAACAAGTGGGTAGCTGTATGAAACAAAAGCTAAATGTGTATTTGGACATCTGAACAGGAAAGCCAGCATCTTTTATGGGTACCAACATCTTTACTTCATAGAAACAACTCTTGAGCCTTGGGATGTGTTTTCTACATTGACAGCAGGAAAGAGGATTTCCAGGATGCAGATGACCTCCTTTAGCACTTCAGGAGTCATGGCACAGTCCAGCCCTGATCTGGGGAAGGTGAACTGTGGAGAAAGATGGACATTTTTTGATGGAACCTGAGGCAAGCTAAAAAATACCAACTGCTGTGTGGAATTAGCTTGATTTACTGAACTCTTCAGTATAGTATTAATAAAATCTTCCCTGATGTCATTACAAAAGCTTGTGTCTGTGGTGTCCCTTTCTGTTTCTGTCCATACACTGGCAATAAATACTTTTCTTGAAGTATGACACAACTAGCATGTCCAGAAAAATTCCTGGTGGGTGTGATGAATAGAAGAGGAGACATCACTGCTTTCCTTGGAATGGGAGAAGAAAGACTGTGCCATCTTTCAGAAGTATTTGGAGATGGTGCTGAGAAATAACGATTGAATCAGCTCAGGTCCAAGATGAGTCCACGTGAGCTGCTGGTAAAGAAACCTTTAGCAGGAGGCAATCCAACCCTAAGGAAAACTAAATGTTATTATCCTCAACACACTTAGTGTACAAAATGCTGCACTGAAGGATGTTACCCTCACCATCTCACACCCCTTCTGAAAGAGCCAGCTGACAGGGGGCACAGGGCCAGGGAGCTGCCCATCAGCTCACACTGGTGTTGAGAAATACACGTGGTGCGGGCAGCTCGCTGCAGGTGGAGATGCAGGCTGAGGTGCAGGTTGAGCTCTGGGTGGGAGCCTAAGAAAAGAGGCCATGAACTGCCAAACCTTTGGATAACAAGGTGCCCAAAGACCAGAGGAGTCAGCCAAGTGGATGGACACTGAGGGAGAGAGCAGGAGCGCAGGTCTCAGGAGAAGAGCAAGATTTGTGCACAAGTAGACTGTGAGAGTATAAAAGCCATGGGGTTCCTTGGTTGGGGGGTCTCTCTTTGGAGACACCAGCTCAGGCTGTTTCTGTGTTACTATGCCATGAATAAATGGCTTTATGGAATGAGACATCTGAGATGCTGCTGTGGGAAACCCGGGGTCGAACCGGTCAGGAAACCTGGTCTGAGTGTAAATGGGGTGTGCAGGGAGCCAAGCAGGGCACCTGTGGGCTCACTGGAGCTGCCCCCTGTGAAGAGGCTTCAGTCCCAGCAGTGAAAATCTGTCGTGTTGGGAGTGTGATGGCCAGAGAGCCATGTGCATGGTCAGACTAGGAAGTTTCCTTAACACTTGCATGTCCAGTGGGATTGGATCATCCAGAGACTGAAAGAAGACATAAGTAAAAGAAAGAGGTGGAGAAGCAAGAAGGTAAGTGCTACTAGATCTCTACGGCAGGTCTTTTCCCACGTAATTTATGCCTGAGTCTCAAACAGCTGGCAATGGAGTCATTGTATATGTATGTACAAAGAAGCTCATGGAAATCTTGGAAGTCTGTTCCCTCAATACATGCAGACCGATGCAACAAACCATACTGCTCTCACAGCCTGTCTGACGCCTCCAAGAAGGAAAGAGAGGGAAGAAAATGAAGTGGGGACAGCTGCAGCATGTTGACAGTATTAGGCTGCTGTGCAGGCTCAGCTGTGGAACTATTTTCAAGTTCAGATCTTACCCTAAGCTAATCTCTTGCCCATCTGTCCAGAGCAGAGTCACTGAGGTTACTGACTCCTTCGTTTCCTCTGTAACATCCTCTAGAATGGAGAGAGTAAATCAGCAGTGTGTCTAGCCCTGGGTGGGCTCATAGCATCAAACCATACAATCAACAGGATTAACCACAGCTTGCAATCTTTCCATAGAAAAATAGCTAGATCCTGGCTTTCATACCAAACTGAAAGTTTTGGAGTGTCTCCCTGAGTCATCCAAGGCTTCCTGAGCATCCAGCAAGAGACAAACAGTCTGAAAGAGTAATTCAGGTTGTACGAGAACTAAATTGCATTCCAGAGTCCCTTAATGATAGGAATAAGAGAACTTAAAGCATTTAGACTCTTAATTTAGATGCCTCCTTAAGTGCCTATGATGTGATGGGATGAATTCGGGCAAAGGTGTTCATGCCACTGCAACAACAGGACCCTGAGAGGATTTCTGTTGTGTTTTTATTTGGAGAAAGGCTAGCCCATCATTTTCCCACGAGCTTTGATCTCATCTCAGTGGCTCTGCTCAAGTCACTAATCCCCAAAAGCACAAAGTATTCATTCCATTTTCAATTTAGAAAGAGAGTGGGCGTATAAATGAGTATACCAAAATGGGTTTTGGGTGACCAGAGCAAGACGGAGAAAATAATTTCAAAACCCTGTTCTCAGCAAGGGATGTGCTCCTTTACCATCTCCCATGATTCAGAGGAGAACATCAGACTTTGTGCTGCTGCTGTAAAGGCTCAGTGTTTAACAAGACATACTGTTCTGTTGTCTGAGGACACCTGCAATACACAGAGTGCATTTTAAGGAATCATTGCTTTTATTAACTGCAGTTATACAGGCCAGTAATGAAAACTAGAAAGGACTAATACCCAGTCCCTCCCAGCTATCAAGACTCATAACAACCAACATCAATTAACTAAGCTATAAAGCAAATGGTTTTAAGACAATCAGAAATATCCAGGGTAGGAGTGTAACTGGCCCAACTCCCAACTTTCACACACCACAGTCATAACCTTCTGCCTACCTTATGATTTCATGGTAAATGTTCTTGCCTGGGAAGGGAGATGACTCTGTGTGGAGAATTGAAGTACTGTCTAAATTCCACACTGATGTATACCTAGAGAGTGGACTCTTTCATACATATTTCCTGGGAAAAAAACATTAAGTTCTTTAAAGACTAAGCTGCTGTTGATATTGAAGCTATAGGATCATGGATAAGTGGATTGAAATATATCTTTAAATGTCATCTACCCCAGTTTTCTGCTCCAAGCAGGACCGTTGCCATCCCAAGACTTTTCCTCATGGAAAGCTACATTAGGTCTTGTCTTATTTGCAAGTGAGATAGGGGTTGACTTATCTGCAATGAGAGTGCCCGGTCAGCACCCATCCCCCATAACACCTAGGACTTTTTGAGCAGGACTACCACTAGTCAGTCACTTCCCAGCCTGTGCTGATACATGGGGTTATTCTGCAGGTGCAAAGCTCTGCATTTCTTCTTGTCAAACTATTTGAGCTGTTTAGGTTGGCCTAGTCCTTATGTTTAGCAAAGATGTTTTCGATTGAAGCTCTGCCACTCATCTTGTCAAATGTTTATTTTAATAAAATATCTTGTATAAATTCACTGAGGGTTCATTCTGTGTAATCATTCAGGCTTCTGATGAAAATGTTAAGCAACACCTGCAGTACTCCTCTCATAAGTGACCACCAACCATATGTGAGCCACCCTTTGTGCCCAGAAGTTCAGCTGCTCTTCAGTCCACCAAGCATTTTGTTTCTCTAGCCCTTATTTCTTCAGCTTCCAAATGAGAATGCTGTGGATGATGGCACCAAAATCATTAATAAAGTCACGGTATATTGCATGCATGGTTCTCTCCTTCTCCACACAGTTACACTGTTGTAGAAGGCAAACCATGTTGGCTATTTCTGAGTAGTACCTTCTTGCCCATCTCATGTTTGTAAATGGATTCCAAGAAGACATATCCCATAATCTTTTCAGCAACAAAAGTGAAGCTGGCCTTCACACAGTGAGGTTTCCTAGGTAATTTCTTCCCTTTTCCACTTCTTAATGATTTACTACAAGTTTTTTTGCTGTTGTCCTAGGCCTCTCCCAATCACCAGATTTGTCAGAGAGAACAGACAACATACTGTGAAATCATGTAAGCCAATTCTTTCAGCACTCAGGAAAATTTCATCCAGCCCCTCAGGTCTGGATACACCCAGGTTCTCCAGGCAGTACCGACTGTGTTGTTCCCCCACTTCTGCCTGCCCTTCCAGTCTCCAAGTTGTGCTGATGTACACAGTGGTCTGGGAGCAGGTTTTTCTTGTGAAAACCAAAGCAAAAAGTTGTTTGAGTTTCTCAGCCTTTTCCATATTGTCCAAAACTAACTTGTCTCCTCCAACAGACCTGCATCCATTCTTGTAACGAGCATGCTTGTAGGATTCCTGGTATCCTTAAGATCCCTCACTAATATCAGCTCTAATATCCAGGACTTTGACCTTCCTGATTTTGTGTGTACATATTCAAGCAATGGTTTCATACAACTTCTTTGCTACCTGCCCTTCTATTGGCACCTGGTATATTCCATTTTGTGTGCAAAGAACATACTTTATTGGCTTTCATCCTGAATGCTGACATGGAACTGCTTCTAAAGCATACCCTTTTTTAATAACATAATTTGTTTGTTATCTAAACAAGCCCATTGTACCTTCATGGGTAGGATGAATACCCCAAGGAGAAGTTGTCTGCTTCTGTCTTCTGATGCTGTCTCAAGAAGGTATGACCCACGAAGATGTAACATTGTCATCTTATTACACTGCAGCTTTTGGTGCCTTGCACATTCTGTAGTCACTTATGCTTGTGCAAAGCTGACCAAATAAATGAATAAAAAAGCTGACAAACCCAAGGAGTCATTGCAGTTGTTTATTCATTTTTGTTTCTCTCTGATTTCAATCACTGAGTAGTGCAGAATCAGGCCTCCTGTGTTAAATCTCATTCCTAAAGAATACTTATAAGGATTGATGCATTTACTTGTAGAGCATACAAGAAAAAGTTCTCCAGTGTAAAAAAGAGCAAGAACTTATCCTGTCTTGGGAGGGGAAGGCCATAACTATCTAGGCCTTGTGTGCAAAGACTTGGTGTGATTATAAAACAGATACAACCTTAGAGAACTCACAGAGTTTTATCAGAATCTGAAACTATCGGTATCCTGGCAGTGTCGACGTCCGTCTTCCGTCTTGGTAGTTAACTCTTTCATCTTTACATAATCTGTAAAGATACAAAATACTTGCTGCTTTTTTTTTATTTTTCTTTTCTTTTTTCTATTTTGTGTGTGTGTGAGAGAGAGAGAGAGAGAGATTCTCAAAGAAATGTCTGGCAGGACTTACTCTGTCCTATTGTCCTACTCCTTCCCAAAAGCATATGCTTTAGCCAGAAAAATGACAGAGTATAATAGAAGTAAGGGTGTAAAGGCTCTGCCTCTGGTTACTTTTTCATTGAGAATAAAATCTTTTTTTCCTGCTTGTATCCTGCACCTCAGATTGTGAAAATCAGAATCCTGTCACCCTTGGAAGTAGGGTCTCCTGCAGTCTTAACAGCTTTTTGGATCTTCTTCCTGTCTCTTAAATCACTCTGAACACCTTTAACAGTGCTGTGTTTGTTGGCCTCTTGCCTTATCTTATACACACACAGAGTTTCTTTAACTCCTTTCAAATGGGCTTTTGAGGTTTTCTTTAGCACTTTGGGTATCAAGTTATCCATTAATACCCTTTGCTGAAGCTAAGCACTCAATGGTTATACTTAGCGTTGTTTCTCCAGCCTCCCTCCCTAACCAGGATGTTTATTTTCTGTAAGACTCTTACAAGTTTAATCTCCTCACTGGAATTTGCATTTGTGTAGTGAACACAGATTCCCTCCCACTGGCACCCGCTAGCCTCTAACAAGGTAAGCCTTTCTTACAGGATGTCAAGCTCCCCAGCAATAAACAAAATCTCTTCTACCCAAGATCCCTTCGGCTTTTGCAATATGCTGGCTCTGAAAACATATTGATGGGGGTGCTTTCTGAAGGGCCTTGAGGGTGCTCAGTTTGAAGAAACAGTCAGTACCAGCTATGTTAGCCTGCTTCAGCCAGCTGGCCATGACTCTTGCCAAGTGGAACTGCTGTTTACCAAGATTTACCCTTCTTAGCAGAATTTTTGTAAGGACTTACCAATAATGGGGATTAGTCCTGATTTAAGCTCTCAGGAGACCAGACATCAGTACAGGCACATCCATGCAGTCCCCAGTGCACAGGAAGAACCAGCTCCTTCTGCACCCAAAGCTTGTCCCTGTTTGAAGGTGCAACCTGCTCCACCAGTGGGAACCACAGGTTTCTGGGGCTGTGCTCTGGACAGCGGCAGCAGCAGCCACTATCACCTGGCAGGTGTGCTGTGCCCAGTTCAGAGACAATAACTCCTCCTCCAAGGCCTCAGCTCTGCAGCTTGCACAGGAGGTTCTAGTTCAATTCCCCAAGCACATGCCAAGCACTGGACAGGGAGTCTGTGGCTGTTATACCTTGTATGCACTGTGCTGGCAGGAGCACTTGTGTTAGCATGCCTGCCTCTACACTACGGCTGCTGCTGGCACTGATCTTCTGTATAAAACACATGCCTCTGCCCCAGCCAACATTCCTACTGCAGCCAACATTTCCAGGGTAAGCTGGAGCTCCCAGGAGGCTGCAATCATACGCAACTGGCAGCGTCTGTCTGCTCTTTGGTGGAAGCTTCATCCTGGAGCACGACATGCTAGCAACAGCTCAGCAGTAATGTTTAACCAGGCAAGGGAATGCCTCTGGGTTTTTCCATCTTTCAGCCTACAGAAATGATCTCAGAGCAATGGTAGATTTACACTCATTATATCACTATGAGGATTCCTACCTCACTGTAAACCTTTCCTGGACCTCAGAGAGAATGGAAAGTTTGGAGGAGAGTTGTTTTTAAAGCAAAACCATTCCAAAATACCCACCTCCAACCCAACAATAGAGGTTTGGCACCATCTGTCACAGTAACCAGCTTCCAGCTGCATCTGAGCATGCTTGTGAGAAAGAGCCATGCTGAGAGACAGATACTGTCACATACAGCTAAGGAAAATGAAATACAGCAAAACGCTCTGCTTCTCACCTCCCACTGATTCCCCCATGATAAATTCTTCCAGAAAATTAATTAAAGTTCTTTGTGTTTTGAATTCTATATTTGGCTGGAATTCTTTGCACTTGACATATTCTCTAAGTGCCACAGGGAAGAAAAGTGTTACAAATTGTTGCATGTTAAGTTGCAGAAACCATTTCTTCCCAAGGCAGTAAAATACACTCACTTGAGCCTAATCAAGCTATCTCCTAGGGTTTGCACTAACAGAAAACTTCCTGAGGCTAAGCAAATGTTCTAAAGAGATTAAATATGTGCTGCAGTGATGGTTATAGACAGTCAGTGTGAACAAGTCCAGCTACCTGAAGCTCAAGGACACCCCTCTGAGGGGTGCCCACTTCAGGTGACAAGGACAAACAGATCAATCAAGCAACAGCAACTCCCAACACAGTCAGGCCAGGAGTAAGAAAGACTGGGAACTACCTGTCTTAGAAGGTCTCCAGCTGCTCCACTCATGCTGGCCTCAAGGCAGGTCTTCTCCAAGTGAAGATGGTAACTTTTGGGGGCCAGTCTTTAAACCAAGTGCACGAGAGCTCAGCCTAAGTTGTAATTTATGGCTGCTTTATGTCATTGCCAAAGAGCTGCCACCAAATTCACAGGTGCAAGGACAAACTGTTGTACACGTCCATAGGAAGGAAGACTTTGTGGTGAAGAGGAAGCACAGGTGCTAAATGGCAGTGATGTCCATGGAAAATGGAAGGGAACCCATCCATTTATCGCTCAGGATATAAGACAATAAATCCCCTAAGGGAATTTTGCTTCACATCCCCAGGATTTTCTCAGCTTTTTCTTTTTAGATAGTCTCTTAGTTCCTGCCCAGTGATAGTGTGCATAACACCATTCACCTAATTCTGGCGAGGATTTAGCTTTTTTCAAAAAAACTGGGCTTGTGGGCCACAGTACATAGAGCAAAGCTGCCAGTAGTGTCTTCTGAACAGGCAAACAGACCTAAAACCACAACAAGCTGCTGCAGTAGTGACCAGCTTTCAGCTGGCTGCCTTCCCAAGAAGGATTTACAGCCCTTGACTATGCCAGCATTGGAGGTTAAGAGGCAGAAACCTGAGCTAGCCAAAAGGAAATGCTTAAAGGAAGGGTGTAATATAACCTAACCCTGTCACACTCATCCTCAGCCTGGATGTTTTCCTGCAAACTCCTGGAGCTGGACTTCCAGCCGAAGCCCCTCCTGGCCTGCTGTCTGGCCAGGAGTGTGTACCCTTCTCTCAAACACACTGCTTGCTGTGCACCAGGGATGTTACCTCCTCTTTCCGAACCATGGCCAAGTAACTCATGCATTCAGCTCTGACCTCCTTTTCATTTCTTCTGCACCTACTGCTCACAATTGGTACTTTGTTCTCCCCTCCTTGGTAGCACTCTGGTGATGCACTTTTGGGAGAAGCAGCTCCATGCTTGGGGTGGTACCTCAGAGGAATCACGACCCACATCAGGGCAGGGACATTCCTGCAGCTGGTGAACCAATGAAAAAAGTAAGAAGGAACTAGAAGCTGAAAGAAACTCTTATGCACAGGTCCACCTTCCAGTGGTGCCTATCACCTCACTACAGGAGCTGGAAGGGGCTGGGTGTGAGGGCTGGCAGAAACAAAGGAATCTGAGGCTTGGAAGGTTTCTGGCTTCAGCTGAGTTAGGAGAATGGGGAGGAAAGGTGTTTCCCTGTTTGTTAAATCATCTTCATTTCCTCAAAATACAAATCAGTAATAAAAAATTTATATTAATGTGCCAAAAATTAACTAATTTCCAAAGTCAAAGCTATTTTGTCAGTGTCACATTGAAAACTGCCCTTGGACTTGAGACAGATTTGAAAAACAGTTACAAGACCCTCATGCAACTTAATTCCTCCAAAAAGCCCTTTATCCCCTTTACCTACTTCTCCTCTCTAGAGACCTTTCAGTTTCTGAGTCCATAAATATTCCCCTTGAAATGTATAGTTCACTTCTTTGATATTGCATGCTGCCTCAATCTTAACAGCTTGAGGCACAGAGTTTGGAGTCAGCTCAGCCTACACACACATCCACATGCTCAGTGACTGCAGTAGCAGGTCTTTTCCTATTCTCTTTTTTGGGGAAAAAGCTATCTGGCTGTTGGACAGACCAAACCCCATCACTTCCAATGGACATCTTTGCATGTTAAAGCTTGTTGCCTTCTACATGTTCACTCCTCCCATACCCTCACCTGTTGCAGAGCCCTGGAGGTACAGCCCAGCCAGGCAGGTTTTCCAGTGTGTGCAAAGAACAGCATCACCATGTGCAGCAATGCTTCATTTTATGCAGCAAACGGGGAAATAGTTGTGCAAACCAGTCATACATATGGAAACTATCATACCCAAACCTTGGCTAGCTTCACTGGAATTCTGAAAGTCTTGTCACCTCTCCAAGGACTATTTTCCTATACTATTTCAGTCTTTACTCGCTCCCACCCATTTTGACACCAAAGCTGTTCTAAACAATCTATCACTTTCTTCTTTTTTCCTTCAGATGACGGGGGATTTTCCCTGCCTACATGAATAGCTGTTCTTTGTTAACTACACATCTAAATGAAATTAATCTGAGGTAGAAACCTGGCCTGGAAATCTTAAGGTCAGAGGCCCAAATTTTCAGCAGGTAATTATCATCTGAAAATAGAGCTGTTAAACAGGAACAAACATACATCCCAATTAAGAATGCGGGGAAGAAGCACTCTGTTCCAGGCTGAGCACAGATACCTATCCCAGTGGAGAACTGGGGGGAAGGGGAGTCTCTAGTGAATAATGCCACTTTATTGTAAGTCCAAGCCTGGGGAAGGACTGTGCCAGCAACAGATCTGGCAGTCCTTAGTTGGTGGATCTTAAGTACTTCTTGCCTTTCATTTCTACTGTTGAACCACTCCTCCCTCTTCAGCATACTTAGCATATCTGAAGCAGAAAGTATTTTTTCCCCCTTCAAAGACAGAGCACTCTATGACAGGAATACTGAGATGCGAACCCTCAAAGGTATTTTGGTTCCTAATTCCAAGGAGATTCAACAACTCAAATGCATGTAAAGGTTTGGGATTAACTAACCTTCAAAGGCTGTGTACCCACTGCATGGCCCCAAATCACAATGAGTTTCCTGAGTCCTGGGCTGGTGTTTCAACACCTAGAGATGTTTTATTGTGTTACAACAACTGTTCCTGAGTTCAGAATGCTTTCCGGATAAGTAAGGGAGTGGGACCATTGCACACACGATGTGGACAGACGACACAAGGAGCTGCTCCACTGCAGGTTTCTGTATTTGATGCTTTGACCATGACCCTGTATCAACTCCTCATGCAACGTCTCTTTGCCAGGGGAACAGGGGCAAGCAGGTGGACACAGACCCTGCCTTCACCCTGCTGGTGAGGTGGTGTTGTTCTTGCGTGACCATAACCTCACATCACAAATAAAATTTGGCATTCATTCCTCAAACCTTCTTCTTCCTCCCTGTGAGGCCCAAGAACAGAGGAAAGAGCTGTACTTCATGAGAGCTATTTTATGAAAGCCTTCAGCAACCACAGTTAGACCCAATGGCAGCAGGTTTTCAGAGAATTAGTTCAGGTGTTTTGGAGCTGAGCCCTTTGTAGATTTTGAAACTCCACAGATTTATTCCTAAAGTTGGTTCCTGAAAATCACACCTTCAACCTCCAAAGTGCAAAAATGTCTCTTTTGTTAGAGGATTTAACTAATGCTTAGATTCATTAGTGAAGGTAATTTTGGCCTAATTAGTCTTCTAATTTCTGTGTTATCCCTTGTAGGAATATGCCTTCAAAAACTAATAAAATGACTTATAATATATGCTAATCACCATAATCTGATTTATCTTTAATTATACATGTAATGGGGAAACTAATTGGAAGATAAAGGGTATTTGGAAGGGACAAAACATGTAAATCAGGAAAAGGATAGAATGTTATCATTAAGCAACCAAAAAAATATGCTTTTGAGTTTGTGGAAGACTATTTGTTTCCTATAGCAGAAATATCAGATTGCTTCACTTCTTTTAGAGCTCCTTACTGTAGCAAAACTGATTCATAAATCTAATGACAGCTGAGGTTTTGGCCTTACAACATCTGTCTGGCCTCAAATGGAACACCTAATACAAGGACAAAAACATGGAAAACTTATTTGCAGAGTAGAAGGCAAAGTATAAATAAACTTACAATTTATATTAGTGGTTTCTAAATGAAATTTTCTTAGTTCTAGAATTTCCTGCTTGCAGAAAACATCACTGAAGTTTCTTCTGTGTTTAAAAACCAGATTGAGCTGGTGGGTCTTTTACCAACTTCACAGTGTATTTTTCACCCTTTCCATGGATTTAATGGACAATAACAGTAAAAATAGCAATTTCCTGGGCATTTATTATTTTTGTTCCTGAAAAGTACATTTGGTATGAAGTACTGTCAAATTCTGTCCATGGTTCAAATGTTGCAGTGTAATGTGACTTTACAAAGCACAGCAAAATAGGGAGAAAAGAAATCATAGCTCTCCAATAAATTTATCAAAAGGGTATCATTTAAAGATATCTTCTTACACAAAAGGACATAAATCAGCAAAAATGAAGATACTAGAGCTATCCGTGTCCTTTTGCATAAATATTTCAAAGGATAAGCATTTTGTCATCTTAGTGCTTTCTGACTATAGGAGAATTGAGATGCAGATTTGTAATTTGGCTTGATGAAAACCAGTTTTTTGTTTAATAATGGGTGTTATTATGGCATATTGTTTGGCTGTTTTTCCCCTGTTGTTAGACTAAAGTTGACAAATTGCACTTTGACTATTCCAGTTCAATAAATATGCCAGTGACCACTGTCTTTTGTAGCAGACCCTACTCAGAGGCTGAGATTGAAGGGGGGAAGCTGATGGACATGCTCTGACCCTCTCAGCCCTTTGCCAGGGCTTGTCTCACGGTCCTACCTGTGCATCTTTACTTTGTGCCTGCCCCAGAATTGTATGCATAATAGATTTTCTATTTAAAAAGACCAGCTGCAAACATTTGCAATGGTTTTCAAGCATTCAGTCCTTATTTTTGCTGATCCCATGGGTAAGATACACACATTTGATCAAGTATGTGGAAAGCATCCACACCAGATTTTTAGGAAGCTTGATTTATCATTTAATTGAATGTACAAGTGCACAATTAAATCCAGCATATCCTTTTAGGAAGAAGCTTCCAGAAACCAGACAGACACCCTGGCTCTTCAGCTGTACCCCACAAACCAGCTTCTGTAACTTAATGCAGAGGGAAAACTGCTGTCCCCAGGAAAAGCACACTGTCCTCTCTTGGTACAGCCTGCTGCTCTGCCTGGTCACATTCTCATCCACAAAAAATATAGACCAACATGTCCCAGCAAAGTGTCAGTGCTTTGCTTGGGTACAAGCCATTTTCTTTCACACAAAAGTTCTTGAGGAGGCTTCATTGAATAGCAAGCTGCATGTTATTTTTCAGGAAAAAATACATCAGCATCTAACAGTGTTCTACATTTTAAATCAGAGTACATTTAAATTATAAGAGACTCATACAAAATTTCTCTTTGGTATCTTCAGACTGACAAATAGCTGGCAAGAGCGGCGGCCACATAAAGTCATGAGTGGGAGAGGAAACCTTAAAGCAGAACACAGACAAGAAATCTTACCTACGTGCTCAGCAAGAGCAACGTATCATACACAGAATCTCATCTGCACTGGCCCTTAGTACTTAAACCAAAATGATGATAGCTGGTATTTTTATTTTGAAATAAAAAGCTTTGTGCTAAAGGTCTTTCTAGATCTTTAGAGTCAGTTGCATCTCTTTCTGTGGCTTTATGTCAGCAAAGAATTTGAACTAATGACTATCATGCACATCTCCCCGTTTAGGCAATATCAGAATCTCTGATAATTTAGGCAACTTACAATATCAACAACTATGTTTTTTAATGACTTGTGCATCCCAACCTTTCAGCCACGGGCAGCTGGGATCACAGCACAGCTAGAATTGTCTGCTAATCTTCTTAAGAGAATTAACCACACAGCAGGATGTGCCTTAAAGCTTGTTTTTAATTTTTTAATAAGTTATATTAAATAGGGAATTGGGGAATCAGAACACATTCATACATTTTTTACTTCCTCTATCAATAGAACAAAACCAGACCAGCTACACAGAAGAAATAAAACATGAGTCAGTTGAAATATTAATTTAAAATAATATTCTGCATAGACATAGATCTTTCATTATGACACAATATTCAAATGTTCTATTTGTCTGAGAACTTGCAGTATTTGCTGAATAATTTGAACAATTAACTTTCCCATGAGGTATTACAAATTGTTTCAACCATCCATCAGTCCTCTTGTTTGGCTGGTAACTTAAGTCATCTAGTATTGATTACTGCTATTGGAAGTTTAAATGGCAACAAGCCTAAGCAGAACCAACCTGTACCTTGTACCAAGCTCACAACAATGAAACAGCATTACTAGAACTGGGAAGCCTTCAGCACAGCCTCACAGATAGCTGGCAATTTTCTGAACATTTACAGCAATCAAACAATATCAGCAGCACTAGCCAAGCATATCAGCAGCACTAGCCAAGCATGAAGATGTCTGGGGTTTCTCTCAACAAGCATGTCCCGTTATTTAGCACGCCCTCGCACAGTGTTGCAGACAGTGCCACAAAGCCATCCCTGTGCGGTTCACCGTGCCATCAAATGCCATCTCTGCTCGTGACTTTGTTCATTTCAAGGAAATATCGACTGCACCTTCATGTGGGGAGAGGTCCATGCAGATGCAATCTGTCTACAAATGAAGCCACAGGCTAGAAGGTAACTTTGGTACTTTTAAAGAAGAGTCAAATGGGAAAGATAATCACCATCCCTGTGGGCTACATTTGACCTTAATCTGATGTTTTTGCCTGGGTGTATAACTGAGCGACCCCAAATGTGGCCGCACATCATAAATTATGAAAATGTGCCTAGAAAAGATGCAGTGCAGAGGAGAATGATATGAACAAATCTGGATGACATTTAACATACAAGTTAATGGTCATATTGTTCTTGGGTTTTACTGAAAGTTACCAGGCAGCATCTGGAAAATGTGTGCTGTTGGGAATCTGTTCAGAGTTTTTATCAAAGATTCTTTGCAATTAGTGGTAAATAATTGTTCATTCCTCTGGAATTCCTTGAAATAAGATCACCCTGATTTCAGCCTTTTACTTTTCACAGCTTTGCAATCTGCAGCTCTATAGGAAATGTGTTTTCATAATAAATGTAATAGCAAGTATTTGTGCAGCAAGCAGCAGTGATAAAGGGTTAGCGTAATTCAATAGCATTCTCACTGTCAAGGGACTTGACTTGCCAACCTCAGTCTTTGCAGCTCCCAGTGAGGCGAGCGTGTGATCAGTTTATCTCAGTAACTACAGTGATAGCAGTGGCTAATCTCTCCATCCCAAGGCTGGTGGGTCACACCCTGTCCGGCAGCTTGCTCTGGCGTCGTGGAGGTAGGCTCGGCTGGATTTAGGTGCTGTTCAAATATGCTGCTCTTTTCTTGTTCAAGTACTTCACAGCCCTGTGAGTTAAATATTAACATTCCTGGCCTGAGTGAAGGCACACAGATGGGAGTTGCTTGCCTAAAGCCGAGGTGTTAGAGCTAATCCAGTCGCCAGTTTAGGAAGCCGTCGTCTTTTTCCTCCCAGTGCTTGCAAAGGTTCCACTGTTAACCTGACAGCTTCTGGGCTGCTTCTCTATCGTGCCTCAGAAAGGGGAAATATTTGACTCTAAGTCCAGTTTCTCCCACGTGGTCACCCTAAGTTCTATGTGGGACTGGAAGTACAGGAATGGTTTGGTACAGCCTGGCCAAGCTACAGAGGGTGAAGGTCCTTGCTGGAGATGTGGTGTATCCCAGCTGCAGCTCTGCTCAACCCTTACTCCTTTCTTCCCACCACCATTGCTATCCAGGCTGGCAGGCAAACGTGTGGAGAAAGGAAAGCAGAGATACCTGGCCAGCCTTTCTCCCTAAGGGAAGGTTTCCATCCCATGTCATCCATGGGTTGTCTTTCTAAGGCGACACTGCAAAGTCACTTCAGTGGAAGAGAAAATTGGAATTAAACATTCCTCTACTGAGGAGCTGCACAAAGTCTTGATGAAGCAACATCTACCTCATCTACAGGCATGGTGGTGATGGGCCACAAGGGTACACTAATAGAAAAACAGATTATTATTAGCTACACCACTGAGAAAAAGCTGGCGTTAAAAGTACTATTAATATCTGGGTTTTTTTCTTTTTTTCAAAGCCATGAGGTAAGAGGCAAAGAAAATTAACCATGAGGGAAATAGTTGGAGTGGTGTCACTACTTTCATGTTTATTCCTAGCAGCATAATTGCCAATAGCATGAACAATGGGAGAGTATTGTTAATTTAAACTGAAAAATATTTTCAAGCAATTTATGCAACAAAAAAGCAGCCAGAGTGAAGGCATGCAAGGATTTTAAAGGCAAAGATGCAACTAAGAGTTCTGTTAGAAACATACTGTTTCTTTTTCTCAAATGACAAAAAATGTTACTAATTTGATTAATTAGGAACTTTCAGAAATAAAAAATGCAGTATGAAAATCTTGATTAGCAATCATTGCTACCCAAAGTTAATGACTGCTAATGATTAATTAACAATTGCTCAAATGAGTTCCTGCAGCAGTTGGATGAAATTATATAGGAAATTACTGTGCCATGCTACACTAGACAAATGATTCCCCTAGTGTGTATTTATAGAAGTAAATTGCACAAAGCAAGCAGCAGAACAATTATCAAAACTAATCACTCCTGGAACTTCTGATGTTGTTTATCCTTTATCTGGGGCTGTGAAACAGTCAGATAATAACCATGAAAGCCATATCACCTGTGGCAAGGCTTAGCATCTGGTGATGAATGCTCACCCAGAGCACAAGCATTACAACAACATACGCTTTTCATGTCCCCTTGTAACCTTCTAGTTTTGAAGGAAAGTAAAAAAAACTGTGGAGATTTCTTCAGGGATCAGGGTCAGGAACTGTAATGATGGCTTTGTTTCTCTTTAAGGGCTTTATCCAGCAGAGAAATGCAGTCAGGCAACTTCATATACAGCTGTGTGACCATTGGTTTCAAGGAACACTACAGTCCAATTTGCATTCATCTTGCTGCAGGATCAGTTCTTGGTCACTGATTTTACTGAGCTGTGCTTGCAACAAAGCGAGGCTGGAAACTGCTTTATATTACATTGAAAAGAAAAGGAGGAGGGGTAAAGAGGAAAAATAATGCAATCATCAGAAAATTATTTGAAGCAGCAAAAAAATATTGATAAGCTAATGAAAAGGAGAGAGAAACCTACAAAACTTGTCACATGATTGTATTTTGTTTAATAAGAGAATTTATTTTTAAGTGAATGCATGATTCACATGGAAAAATATGTCCTAAGTATCTGTCATCTGTGGGAGAGTACTGTTACAACATGCATAATGCGGTTTCAGAGAGAACAGTTTGGCTTTGTAATAAAGATGTGGGTTTCAGTGGTAAGAAATGTCTATGTTACTTTAAAAATCTGTCAAAGTTCCAAAAATTAAACTTTTGTTAATGGAAAAAAGTACCAGCATTATTCCAAAGCTGTTATTACAACTTAGTCTTGTCATGCAGAGAAATCTGCAGTTAGTTATCCGTGCTACTGGATCATTTGATATCTCCTTGAAAGATACCATCCCATCCATTTTATAACATTACAGCAACACAGCTATGGTTAATCATCTTCCCTTTCACAATATAAGAGAGTTGTAACAGTGTGGAAAAACCTCCACATCCTAAAACTTTCATTGCTCCTTCTGAGCTATTAACTCCTTAGCTACATCTGCTGTTGTACTTAGTTCTCCTTACTTCCTGCATTCATTTGTTCAGCATGGAAATCTACTGGCAAATAAGCTTCTTAGTCAGTTTTCCAAAATCAAAAGCTGGTTTCATGGATGCAAAGGGAGGCCCAAGTTCATCGCCCCATCCAAAACCAGTTCTGTCAATGATTGCATTTGATGGGAACCCTTGGGCCGGTGTTTATTCACCACAGAGTGCTTGTACACAGTACATGGGGAATACTACGTGTGGTCCTGGGCATAAATCAACATACTCATACGGTATAACCCCCCCGTTGCCTTCAGCTGAGGTGACTTGATGAAATGGGTACTAGAGACACAAGTAGGATGCAATTTCTGCATATCTCAGAACAGAATCCAGGTAAGTACTCAATTGAAAATAAATTTATGAATTCTTTTTTTAACAGCCCTTTCTGAGGAAAAAAAAACTGAGGAAAAGCATCACATTTATCACTTTGGTTGCTCATTCATTCAAAACATTGCAAATGAAGTGATTTTCTGTAGCAGAAGTACACTTACTGCTTGTACAGCATAACCTGAGTCAATCTGAATTTCCATTCCTAAATATACTACTATCTGGAAACAAACAACTTCTCAGTTTTTCAGTTAAACCTAGTTACAAGGACTTAGAGAAATTGACAGATATATTTGAAACAAATAGGTGAGCTGGGAAAAGGAAAAAAGAGAGAAGGAATCTGTTACTGCAAAACAGCCATTACTAGATCCATGCATTTCAGGCTGCCAGAGCCCAGGACAGGAGAAAATAACTTGTTTAATTCATTAAGAAAAAAAAGCAAAGATGAAGCATCATTTCTGCTTTTTGATCCTAACTTCCTGAGCAGTGTGCTGGTTTTGGCTGGGGTAGAGCTAATTATTTTCACAGCAGCTGGTATGGGGCCGTGTTTTGGATTTGTGCTGAACACTGAGTTGATAACATAGAGATGTTTTTGTTATTGCCAGGCAGGGCTTACACAGAGCCAAGGCCTTTCCAGCTTTTCATACTGCCATGCTGGTGAGGGGACTGGGGGTGCGTGGGAGGTTGGGAGGAGACACAGCCAGGACTGGTGACCCCAGCTGACCAAAGGGATATTCCAGACCATAGGACATCATGCTCAGTTATATAAAATGGGGGGAAGAAGGAAGAAGGGGGGGATATTTGGAGTGATGGTGTTTGTCTTCCCAAGTCACTGTTACACCTGATGGGGCTCTCCTGGAGATGGCTGAACACCTGCCTGCCCATGGGAAGTCATGAATTCATTCCTTGTTTTGCTTTGCTTGTGTGCACAGCTTTTGCTTTCCCTATGAAACTTTCTTTATCTCAATCCATGGGTTTTCTGGCTTTCACCCTTCCAATTCTCTCCCTAATCCTGCTGGTGGGGGAATGAATGAGCGGTTATGTGGAGTTCGGCTCCTGGCTGGGGTAACTGCTATTAAAATGTCCATGTATCTCTCTTCTCATCCCAAAATCTAATATGTTTCATTTCCTCACATGAGATGTGATGCTAAAAAATCTTCCAAGTAGGAGAATGCATCCACTGCCAGGTACTGTAGGATGGTGACTATATTTCCTCAATATTACTTTCCTGTCCAAAGATGTTAGGAATGCACACTTGCAATTTTGCAGTGCTTTTGACCCAGGCTGTAGCTTTGTTCAATAAACTTTACTGACCACACCATAAAATATCTATCTAGCCAAATACACATTAATTGTGTATTTTTAGTAAGTAACAGTCAGGAAAAAAATATGAAACTGAAAACTCCAGAGCACTAGAAGCCATGCTAAAGGAGAAAAATGAACCTTTTAGTAATGTTTATATTAGTGAATTGTATCAACAATCCTGGTGCAAACTGAAGTAAAATCTCAGCAGCCAAGTCTAATACATGCTGCATAGAATTTGGAAAGATCAATATTTTGCCACCTTTCCTTTGGCTAAACTCAAATTAAGACCCAAACCCTATGCCTTACAAAATGTTCTCATACCCTATGGAGTGCTCCCATTTGCCCCTGCTCCCAGTAATTCAAAGGCCCCTTTATGGCAGATGTTTGTGCAGACCTATTTAAAATAAAAGAAACATGGGTTCCAGTTCCCTCTTGGGTATCATTCTAGGCCTGGGGAAATTCAAGTCAGGTAGAAAACTTTTCTTCTGCTGACAGGAGAAATCCCAGCTCCACAAAATGAAGCTGCACACAAGTCCCCAAACATGGGATAGCTGCACCAGATCTGGCAAGTAACCAGAATGCACAAACTGAACACTGTCTCTAATGATGAAGTTCAAGGAAATGGCCTTAATTGGTCCCTTTGAAAATGCCAAAGAATTGAGCAAAGCTGAAGAGCCAACAATGACCATGGGAACAAGCCACTACAGCCACTCAACCAAAAACAAGCAAAGCGATGAGTTGGCCAAAACACTGCATCAAAAAGCAGCTGAGTCTTCTCGTACTTGCAATTCTCTTCTGTGTTAAAACCCATTCTAGCTATAAGCCAAGAGACCTGCCTTCCTGTCCAACCCCTCACCCTCCTTTTGCCCTTCAAATTGTTTTTTAAAGCATATTCTTTACTTGTAGAGTTTTACAGTTCCCTCCCTCACTGTAAGACATCAAATACTGATGCTCTTACTCTGTTTATACCTCACATCATACAGACAATCTCTCTGATGATAACAGCCTGATGGAGCAAATAGTAGTATGAGGACTTCAGGGTCTGGCCAGCAATAGCACACTTGTACCTTTCAAGCCCTCATCACTGCTGCTCACCAGCCTGCTCCCATCAGCTAAGCGCTGCTCTCTTTGGATGACCTCCCTTCTTGACATCCAGCACTCCCTGTCCTGTCACTTCACATGAATTACAAAAACCAGCTGACATTTCTGAGATTTCAAAGCCTTGATTCCAGATGTAGGAGGTTATATACAAGGATGATGGGGCATGTCCTTCCTCTCAGGCCCCCCAAAAAGTGGCGGTACAGCCAGAAGCCCAGGTCTCAGGAAAACAGGGACATTGGGGGTACTGCACATACATGTGACACAGCACTGTCCACATCAGCTCCTCCAGCTGAGTTTCAGAAGATCCAGATGCCTAAGCCTCAAGTAACCACTGAAAGACTATGAAGCACAGCCCTACATTTTAAGCAACACTGCAAGCTGACATTTAGCCATCTAAATTGTGCAGACCGGGCATGTGTTGGATAAAAATTAACCAAGTGTTGAAACATTTTTTCATCCCCTAAAAATAATTTAAACTGTTGTTATCAGAGCACATGCAGCACAGGGCATCAGTGACACCCACCTGCTGCTCTCCTGAGGGCTGGAGTGAGATCCACACACTACTGGAGTGACATTTCCAAATAAACGCTGTCAAACCATCATAAATATTTCCAATATCTGGTCTCTGTGTTCAGACTTTTCAAATACATACTAATGCAAGCCAGAATTGTACCCAGCAAGGTTCCCTTGGGACATAAGGTAAATTTGTGGGTTTATGTTTGCTGAATCGGGCTTTTTGCAGTGTAACTGGGAACTCATGATGGATGAGGAGCCGTCTCCTGGAAAACTGAATTCCTGGAGATATTTTCACTGATTGGCATTTTAATAAGTGCCCTGAGAAAATATGGAAGTGCTTCAATTCAAAAGGCTGAGAAGTGAAAGATATTTTATGAGCCTCAAATGAAAAAATGTTTTAAGTGTACCACCTCTCCTGAACTCTCTAGAAAACATGCTGCGGCAGGAGAGTACAGAAAGACAGCACAGTGCCATTTCTGTGCTATACATCCAAAGGGGTGGTCATGTCTTCTACTAAGAATCAAAGCCTGAAACCCTCACTTATCTCCAAGACCTGAGCCATGGCATGGCAATACCAGGCCCTTCATCCCACCAACTACAATGCCTGAGCAGGGACAGTGAAATCGGGTCCCGTGGGTCACAGCTCTGTTCTGCAAAGAAACTATAGGGAGCCTACTTAAGATTCACTCAAGCACTTAAGTATGTCCTTAAGTGGGCATTTTATCAGGGAGCTTACTTACTTCATCCCCCACCAAACAAAAGGCATTGTTGGGAAGTTCTGCAATAAAAATAGCGTAAGTACAGAGCCTGAATCCAGCAAACTGCTCTGGACTGTAAATCAGTGGAGCCCACTGACCTCCCAAGCTTCACAAGGGTCCGTCTCAACTGTGTAACAGGATGAAAGCATCAGCTGGGATCAAGCCCACAGACCTGGGAGCAGAACAGATGCTCAGACCCCTACAGATGCTCTTCCAGGGTGCAGTCCCTTAGTGATGAACTAAAGCAGCCCTGGGCATAAGGAAGAGCAGGGTGGATAAGCCCTTTTTCCAACAGCGTGGGCCCCTTCTGCACTCACAAGTGACAGTCCTACTCCCACAGAGAAGCTTGGAGCCTGGCAAGGGGACTTCTGGCATCTTTTCTGCCTGGAAAGAGAACTAAATCCAGGTTTCCCAGACTCTTGTTAACTGCTCTAATTGCAAGGTTGTCGCACACAATAGCACCACAAGCTGCCTTCAGGGAAGCTGGCAATGGTATTTCTGTGAGAACAATCCTGCCTGTGTACTAAGCACGGCAATGGCTGCGGGGCAGGAACATTTTGCTTAGGATCCCAGCTAGTCTCAGGTATCCTCCACCCCCCGAGGTAACATCTGTGCCAGAGCTGGAGCAGGTCTGGGTCTGTGTAAACATGCAGGTCCAGCCATCTTAAAATCAGGAACTGAGGAAGTTTTGCCATTAGGTAAAAATCCCCACACTTTAACTGTGCAAGTCCTCTACCGGATTTGACTCCAAATTGTACACAATGAGGTAGCACTTATACTTGGAAAAAAATATGATTCAACTTCCCCAGGTGCTATTGTATAATATAAAAATCATATCTGACATCTAGTGAATGTCAGCAACGACAGCTGCTGGTTTTAGACAAATGCTGGAGTGCTGACACTGCAACGTACAAGTACAGTATTGTACAGTATCTGCTCGTGTTCCTCTCCCACCCACCTGAAACTGAGCCTTCTGGGAAGACATCCAAGAAAGAGTACACCTAATACTCAGGCCTCTTGTCTCCTTTGACAAAACCCCATAGACCAGAGTAGATTTAAGAGGAACAGAAAACCTTAGCAAAACAAAGAAAACCATTTTTAAGATCTCCACTGAGTGCCAGAAGGCTAAACAAAGACTTTATCTACTCCCAAAATAACAAATTGGTCTAGTGCCATGAGTAGCCTAGCAGTTCTAGAAAGCATATCACTTAATGCCAACAATAACAGACACCTTCGGTCAAATATGACCCCTTTAGAGAAATTTACCATATATGACTAATTCAGACAGACAGTAGTAAATCAAGTCTGTTCCTCATCTATACATGAAATTATTTATAGCACAGTGAAATTCAAACATTAGAGTATATTGCATGATATATTCGTATATTAGTGGTATATTGCACAATAATTTTATTTCACATATATTTATTTCTTCCAACCTTTCTTCCCTGAAGTACAGTTGAACTACGGAAAAAAGACTCAGACTATAAAATACTATATAAATTCAACTGCAAACTTGCTACTAAGACAAACTAAAATAACACTGAAACTTCACATGAGTTATTTGAAAAGGTCAGGGCAACAGACGTGAAGTGATGTAAACCATGTTGTCCTCCCAGCCCACATGAAAATAAGACATCTGTATATAGATATGTGTACATGTGCACGTGCGTCTGGGCACGTGTGTGCATTCCATACCAACTGGAGGGCTGCTCTCAGGCAAGGAGGAGTAAAAGAAGTCAGATGAAGGCTTTGGGCTGAAGGTGGCAAAAAAAGACTGCCAGGCAAAGGGGAAAATAAAGGATTAGGCAAAATGGTATGTCCTGCATTTTCCATACAAAGAGAGCAGGAAGAGCAAAAAGGCAATGAAAGCAAAATGAGTATCAGGAAATGTTTGTATAAGTTAGCAAATACACATTACTAAGGTGATTAGCATGGAAAACACAAGGATTACATTCACACAGATTTGAATATCATATGAAGTCACAGTAGCTAAAATAAACAACTCCAAGAATCACTGGCTTTCCTTATTTAAGAAGGACTTTGGTTGTACAAGTCTGAAACAACAAGAGCAGTGTCCTGATGGTAGGCAAGCTGTCAGTGGTCTCCACTTGCATGGCCAGGCAACCCACTGTTTCCTCATTTATACAAATTCATTTCAAACAAGGCCCCAGTGATGTGCTGACCCCCACAAACATCCACAGGCAAGTGCAGGGTCTCCATCCTCAGCGGTGAAAGCCTCACTGAGCTGGCACAGGCTTGAGCACATATAATCGGATCCCAGCACAATGAACAAAACATGGTCAAACAGGCTAAAAAATGTCTGGCTGGTGCCCTGCCAGCCTTGTGCCTATTGCTGGGCTGTGGAACAGTGGGCTGGAAGCAAGGAAAGAAACTGATAGAAATCTCCAACACCTTCAAGTCTCCAAGGCAGCCAGGTACCCTACAGTAAATAGGATTTGATGTCTAATTTGCATGACTAAAAACTGGTTTAGTATCTAGCCAGCCTCCCTGCCATCTCTCCAAACAAGAGGTGTTCTCCTGAAGCTCACCTGAAGCTCTTGGGGAATATTTTCCTGAAATACCAAACAGGTATTTCACCAGGTGGGGTGAGAGAGGAGGCAATATGTGCATGAGAGGTCTTCTGCTGTGTGCCCTAAATTTGGGAAGTCCTCTGCTCGAGCAAAACGGCTGGTAGAAACTACCAGCATTGGGTACCCCAAATTATCAGCAAGAGTCTCTCCAATGGTTAAATGCTCATCTTTCAGCTGATTTCCATACTGGCTTTGGCACCACACTCCAAATGCACCACAGGCAATGAAATTGCTCCATTCCCTTCTCTGATTTTTAAAGACCATCGAAAGTATCACCAAACAGTAAAAATTGTGCTAACCTGCAAAGCAGTTTTATTTCACCTTATATCTTCCGCAAAAATAAAAATCCTCTTCTGTTTGGCATAAAATGGCTGCTTTTTTAGGAGACCTAATTACTTTTGATTTCTGTTAACCCTCTTGCTTGGAACATAATGCCTAATTGAAAACAGTATCTGGTTGCCTGACAACAATTACATGTAAACAAATCAAAACAAATTTTAGCTGTGAATTTCAGGCTCGCCTAATTACTCTTAAAACACTAAAAGCCAGGTTTGGAACAACGCATACAATGCCAAGGGGCCTTTACAAGGCCTAATTCACACCAAATAATCATGGGCTGGAAACAAAAGTCTTTTATTTCTCTTGTAAAGCAAACACAACAGTTAGATTTTGGAGTGAAAAATTAGTAAGCTTTTAATGCTGCAACACCTGCTGAAATTTTTCAGTGTTTGTTGCATTTTTGTTGCACTGCTGTTTCTGCAGGGTTTGGCCTGAGTTGTGCTGAAAATTTGCTGTTGGACAAACAGAAGTTGTGGCTCACCGCAGGACCGAGACTGAAACCATGTATAGTGTAGGAGAGACAGACAGCAGGCTGCTTGCTAAATGACAAGCACCAAAACAGTATTGCCTAATGTTTCATCTTCAGGCTACTATGTTGACCTTTAATTAGTGACCTTTAACTGTAGTTGCAACCAGCTGTGATAGGGATATGGCTCTTTAAAACTTACTGCCCCTGCTCAGTGATCACAATATTAGCTGCCATCCTCACTTGACAGGGGTAAGATGGCCAAGGAAAAGGAGTGAAAAACCATCCAAAATTTACTGAAATCCATGGGCCTCTTATAGCTACCACAGCAGGGGGGCTGGAACTAGGTGAACTTTTAAGTTCCTTTCCAATCCAAACCATTCTATGATTCTGTGATTAGTGGTTTCTTTATTTGGCCTCAGCCTTGGCTAGACAAGGGCATCGCCTACTCTTATGAGGGTTTTGCAGCCCAGCACAGCCAACAGCCAGCAGCCAGTGCTGCTCTAGCACGGCCTACACCAGCCCTTGGGAGACAGAAATGCCAAAAACCTTTTGCTGTTCCTCCCACTCTGAGCCATGTCACCAAGGCTGTTATGTGCACACAAAGCATAGTGTTAAACTGCAGGGTACAACATGATAACTTACTGGTTTTCAATTGAGAACAGAAATTTTTAAGCGATTTACATTGAACTGATCGTCTGTTCTCAATGTGTATAGCTTAGGATGAAAAAAACCCAGAGACATCACTACCATAGAATCATAGAATAGTTTGAGTTGGAATGAACCTTTAAAGGCCATCTAGTCCAACATCCCTTGCAGTGAGTAGCGACATCTTTTACTAGACCAGGTTGCTCAAAGCCCCAGCCAATATGACCTTGAACACTTCCAGGGATGAGGCATCCACTTCTCTTGCAACCTGTTCCAGTGCATCACCACCCTCATAGTAAAGAAGTTCTTTCTAATACCTAAACTAAGCCTGTCTTCTTTCAGTTTGAGGCCATTCCCCTTGTCCTATCACCACATGCCCTTGCAAAAAGTCCCTCTCCAGCTTTCTTGTTAGCCCCCTTTAGGCACTGAAAAGTGCTACAAGGTGTCCCTGGAGTCTTCTCCTCTCTAGGCTGAACAACCACAATTCTCTCAGCCTGCCTTCATAGAAGAGGTGCTCCAGACCTCTGACATTGTTGTGGCTTCCTCTGGACCCATTCCAGCAGGTATACATCTGTATCCTGATAGATAGATAGATAGATAGATAGATAGACAGACAGATAGACAGATAGATATGGTTATATATATTTCTGACTTAAAATTCAGTCTCTGACAAAATGTGGAAATTATTTTCAGTTAAGAGAACAAGGCTTTTAAATTCCAATTAATGTGTTGTTTATTAAAGCTCTTGAACATCTGGACTGCTGCAGAAAAAAAATCTTAGGACAAAAAAATAAATCAGAGATAAATCTAACTGTACAAGCAGTAACATAACTTGCAAGGAATACAGAAAATACACATATTCCTGCATCTCATAGCCAGTTTGGAGTTAATAAACTTCTGAATTTCAAAATATTTTTTTAACCTAATACTAAAACCTCTCTCATGCTGATGACTGTCTCCCTAGGTCAGTCTTCAGTCTCAAACATCATTAAATGTTGGTTCTTTGTCCTCCTCCAGAATGTTTTCCACTAGGATCTTGCATGTTATCTTCCTACCTATCTCTGTTCCAGTTCCCTTAATACCAGTCATCTTGTTTCCCCTATTTACACATTTACCCTGTTTACTCTCTTTGCTTCCTATGCTCACTCCAAGCTTGACACTTTCTCTTCTGCCTGACACAGTCTCCCCACTTACGCCTATTAAACAATCTCCAGAACATTCCTTTTTTAAATCCTTTTTTAATCCCTACAGTTTAGATATTAAATCTCAGCCACCTCCCTTTCAATCTTTGTTAGTACATCTTCTCTTGGGGGTTAAGCAGCTTGTCTTCCTAACCCCCATACCATCTCTTTTATGGTGTAATGTGTCTTTTAATTAAATATGCAAGAATATAGACCACAAGGAAGACCAGAAATGACTCTGTTGTAGACAATGGCAATTCTTTTCTTTTTAAAGTTTGTGCAGATAGTTATCTCATCTGTGCTAGAAAAGAAAACTCTTTACTGTGGCCTAACATCTAGAAAGATAAACTGACTTCAAACACAAAGCAGAATCAATAAGAAACACACCAGCCTCATTTCATTGCCTTGCTTAATGAAGTGTAAAAAACAAACTGACAGCACAACACAGAGAAAAGAATAATTGATTTCTAAATGGATTCCAAAGGTGACATTTGTAATCCAATTAAGGAAAATATTGGAAATTGTTTGGGCTTTTTCCTGACCATGGATTTCACGGTTGTTGATGCTGGATCTTCTTTCCAACTGACAAAATTTCTGTAGGAATCCTTTCAGCTCTTTCATTGCTTTTTTACACCCATATTTCTCAGCAAAAGAGACCTGTACTTTACAGGCACCGGTCTATCGTAGCAGGATGGTGTGTGGCTGTCACAGACCATGCATTACATGACAGTGGTTGTCATAATTTGAATGCAGCATTAACAATAATGACTAAGCCAAGCACTGAAAACTGACCATCGGCGCCGTGCAGACGAGGTTCTGACACCCTCAGCCTCCTAGAGCTTCTGTATTTGTGCCAAGAAAAAAGGGATCGCTGCCAAGACTGTGTGATGTGCAAGAGCTGGCCAAAGTGCTCTTCCTAAGCACAGTTGTTTTCACTCGCTGTGTGTGGAAGGGGTCATAAATTGCTATCCAAAGAAACCACAGGAAAGCGGAGTGCCTTACAATGATTTGTTCCTGATGATGCAGTTGCTGCTAGGTAGGATTTTTGCACAGTCGGTTTTAAATGGGAACTGTTGAGCACCCTGATTAATTCTGTGGCCAATAAGAGGGATAAAGTATGAGCAGGAATGGGAGTAGGAAAGAGCACTGGGGCTAAGGGACCAGGGGAGTTCCAGTGTCAGTGCTGGTTGATGGGTATATCTGCTGATGGGGGAAAGCAGCATACCAGATGAGCAGTTTCTGCTGGGCAGCTCACATCGGGTGCTCACGGTGCACTACAATGGCTTTTATGTTAATACAATCACAAACACATCTCCAAGCACTCAGTCCTGACATCCTCTCCTTGCTGAAACCCTTGCATATAATCAGCATTTCTGTGGTACTATTATTACCTGGTTTTACCAGTTCAAATAATTATTTAGTGATAGAGGTAATTAAAATACTCCAACCAGTGATGATAACTAAATTAATTAATAACCAGATTAGCTGATTGCACTGATGAGGTATCCTCAGATGGCACTGAGGTGAGCAGCTCAGCTTCAAAATGCAGATGTGAGGTATTACTGTTGTGTCACGCAGTCACAATAATTTGGAGCGAGGGGCTGTCTTTCCATTCCAGGAAGGTTTCCACCTTCCTTGGCAGATATTTGTCTTTTAAACCAAGAGAGCCACTCAGCTGCTGCCATAGATCTTGCACACCAGGGATATGTCAGAGACAGAAATGGGTCCACCCAGAGCTTAATGGAAGCTCGCTTTGATGGCAGGAGCTAATGCTGCCGCACCTGTATCTGGTATCCACTGGAGAAAGGCACCACACAAACGCAGTGCTGCTGTTGGTTCACCACAGGGGCTCAGACTCACAGCTGCTGCACACCAAACCAGGAACTCTGCAGCCTGGGAATAGCTCTCAGGCACAGGTCTCCGTTGGCAAGCTGTCTGCAGCCAGAATACCCTTGCTTTTTTACACAGAGCCTGCTTCAGGTGCTTAGTTTTCAGGCAAAGGAATCAGAGCGCGGCTATATCTTATGCCTGGCTCTTGTTGCTGTTGCCACACCCAGTCTTAGCAGCACCACGAAGGTGATGACCAGTACCACCTATTCCCCTTCAGTGGGCTGTTAATGGAGTACAATCATATTTATGAAGAGTCCTGCCTTTTTCCCACCAGGAGACTCAAAGTGAGATGAGGTATACCTACCCTTTCCTTTTCTACTGCTGGAGAAAAACAGGCTTCATAGCACGCTCATGCACTCCCGAATGACACATGCTTGTCACTGGCATTACAGTCAGTAAAAAGGAGTCTGATGCTCACATTTTGTTCCGATGAGAACAGATGAGAAAATCCCACCAAGCCCCGCTGCAGAGAGGGTAATTAAAGCACTGCTGGCTGCAAGGAGACATGCTGGAGACTACCAGCCCCACCACAATCAATAGCTTATTCTCCTTCAGGGGGACAGGTTTTCTGCCAAATTTTCCACTTCCTTTCTCTACATCTGATGTTCCTAGACTGGAAAAGGTAAAGCATCATTGCATCTTAGCATGTTGTGCTGCCAGGGGCAGGGACAGCTTTTGTAGCAATGGTTTGCAGCAAGCATCAGCACGTTGCTGGGTTTACTGCTGACCCCCCCCCCCCCCCCCAGCTGTTTCTGTGGAGTCTGAAATGCCTTTCCTTTGATGTAAGGATGCTGGAAACTTCACGTAATGGCAACACAATGCAACTTGGAAACCATCCGCCCTCTTCTTTCTCACAACACTTAGCAGGGAGCTCTGGAACAGGACTGCCAGCGGCTCTGAGGAAGGTTGCTCACAGGTGATGTAACGCCCTGGCATGACTTGCCTTTGAGCTTCTTCTTATCAGGACAAGAAGCTACATGCAGAGGTGCTGGCATGGTGCAGAAGGGTTTAGAGTCTTAAGAATTACTGGGAAAGGGGACAGTGGGGGGAAAAAAAATCACACGGGCTCTTTTTTTTAGCCCAACCAGTGCTTTTTGACATTATGGATTTAGAGAAACTGCTATCTACTCTCCAGATAATTTCCTCAGCAGCCTGATGGGGGTGGGAAGTGTTCCGAAAACAGCAGAGTCAGACAGTTGCACCTGGCTGTCCCCTCTGTGCCTTATATCTAATATTAAACACATTTCCCTGCCCTCCTCAAAATCAGTAACAGTATTATTGGAACGAGCTGTGTCCTGTGCTAATGATATCCTGTCAGTCAGCAACAGAACTTGTACATGGCTGAGATTTCTGAAGCTCTTGCCTGCAGGTTTTTCCATGGCACAATTCAAGCAATAACCCAGCCTTGTGAGCGTACAGTGAAAAAATCAAGCTTTATTAAAGAAATCAATACTTTCAGCCTAGATTATGCCTCCTGCCAGGGAGGTGACATCATTACTAGCCCAGGTATTCGTATTCTGCTGAGCTGGCATCTGAAATAGAGCTCATGTTTCACCGGCCTTTTCAGAACCCTCTGTTCAAACCCTTAGAACTTCAATATAGTAACTTCAATGTTTTGCTGAGTTTTTACAGTGCTGTGATCTGATAACTTCATCACTGGCAGCCTACACTGTGCTTTACCTCATTAATTGGATTTAGGATTAGATGCAAACCGTGTGTTTCATTTAGATAAGCCTCACATCAGCCTGAAGTGTTGCATGCAAGACCCTCAGAATGAATGGATCCATCTCCCTGGGGGACCAGGAACACACTGAGTCCCAAAAACTTTGCTGAGCTGGAGAGGAATCTGAGAGCCTCCGAGTCAAAACCCACTGCTCAATCTCCTTAAAATCCCACCAGCACTCATACCCCTAACAGTGAGCAGCTCTGCAGCTGCCTCCATTTCTGCTTGGAGTGCCTAAAGCAAAATAAAATAAAAACATGACCAATAATAAAGAAATCGATAACCTTAAAAAGCACAATCTTCTCATACTGAGAATATTTTCCATATCTGTACATTGGACTTGCAGAGACAATTAAAAAACAAAAATCACAGCTCTGGTAAACTCTAGAATGGTCTGTTGTATTTTCATTAATTTGTGAAAACTTCACTAATTTATCATCATATTTATAGTAGAATAAATGTATAGCACTCTTGAGATGCATGAATGTTTAGACAAGGAAATTAGCTAAACACATAGTCCCTTCTAGGACAAATGTGGGTAATGCTGGGCACAAATTAATTATTCACTAGCTGATATCGTATATAAGTCACTTGAAAATCCCTTTCACTGGGGCAAGTTTGGGGGATGGCCAGTGAGAAATTAACCAAGGTACCACAGGAACCACTGCAAAGTTCTGACCTCTCAGGCTGGTAAACAATAAATTCTAATGCTAGCTTCAAAACCCCTTTCCTAATAGGAAAAATAGCTAAAAATTTTGCTCTTATAAGAACATACTTAAGGGAGCTCTATCAGTAGTAACTGTATTTGGATAAAAATAGGTCTGACAAAAACACAGTGCCAGAACATGAATACACCCACTGCCTGCAAAGTAAAATACAGACTAACTAGAACAACAGCAAAGATTACCAGCAGAGCAGATTGACTCTGCCATAAGCAGACAAGGGGCCATGCTTACAAGATCAAATGAGGATAAAATAATCCCAGGTGAGTGGAAGGTACTTAGTGGATGTAAAAGGCCAGAGTACACTGATGTGTGACAAGTCTTTTGAGAAGTAACTAGGTCAAACAAGCTGATGATTTACTCAGCTTTTCAAAACATGGAAAACAACTCTTCCATGCAATTATGGCATAGCTAAAACCTCGAAAATTTTGTTCTGAGGTGATAAATGTGCTTCAGGTGAATTTTACAAGTGAAGGGAGAACTAGTTTTGTGTAGAGCCTGTGGGTTTTCCCATGGCCAAGGAAGCAGAAGAGCAGAGAGGAAACACACACACCCCACCCCCCGTCCCTGAGCTGAATCATCAGGGGAAAGGAAGAGGAGTTGTGAATACACTTGAACACTGTTTTTCAGAAATAAACTGTCCTAATTATAATCTGCTGAACTCAAAATGGCAAAAGCCAGACAAAAAACTGGTAGACTGCAGGAGCCAGGCTGCTTACAGGGGCCTGCCACGGTGGTTAGGTGGGAAATCCTCCCCAGGCCAGTGAGAAGAGGCATCATCTGAAATTTTGGGGGCATCAGAAAGAGTAGTTTACAGCAGGTGTTATGCAGGAACACAGGGAAGGATAGGATCAGGCCAGGAGGGTGCCGAGGAAGGTGAAGTGGGCAGTGGGGCTGCTTGGGCAATGGCAGGCATGCTCAGGGTGACAGGTTGAAGGAGTGCAGGACAGCAAGGAGGAATGCAGCAGGGTGGGATTCAGGCTTTATCTTAAATAAATTCTGAACTATGCTCTCAGGAAAGAAACAGAGAAAGAGACCTGCAGAGGAGATAGAATAGGTATGCTTATAAATAAAGTAACTATGTATTTACAGATAATAAATATACATGTGCATACCTATATTTCTAAAATTTATTGATGAAAATAGTCCATATCAATAAAAATAAAGTATGTGGTAAAAGTTTTCATTCTTTCTTTTGTTCTCTTTCATTACAAGGTATTATTCCCAAGTGTTGCAGTAATGTATTCCTTAATATTGTTCCTATAGTAATGGACTTACTTGATATACATAATGTCTGACCCTCATAGTTACTCTGTTTCTGACAGACTGACAAAGTACTAAACATGAGAAAATTAAGTATTGGATGTCAGACTGTCTTCTAGCTCACTCAGCAGCACCTCACCACTAAGGAGCATTTTATTTCATACCAGCATGGCCCCTTAGTCACAGTGAGAATTTCCTTTCTTTGCGTATGGTCAGACCTTGCTAGGTCTGCAAAGCCTCTCTCTTCCCATTGGGATCTCTGCTGTTTATTTTTTATAGTCTGTAGGAAATGTTATCAAAAGAGAAAATCTATTAGGTCTGGAGGCTACCCGAGGAGACATGGTAAATAACTTAGCATCATCACACACAGTTCCAGCAGTGCTGGGAGCAGGACAGGTTGGACAAGAGAGCACAGGCATTTCTTGCAGCAAATGGAGTCAGCCTGCTCTGACTCACAGCCTCTTACTTGTCTGACTATGAGAGATCCTCTCCCTTCATACAACCTCCAATTCAAGAAACAACAGTTGCTAACACTTCTGCTTCTCCTAGTGCTTGGTTCCCACAAAGGCTAGGCTAAAGTTTTTTCTATGATGCTTGAGGTCAGACTCTTGGTCTTGCTCACAGGGAACACCAACTTGTTCCACAGGAACCGATACTGGCTTTGCTTATGGAGCAGGACTCCGAGACGCACATAAATCATGCACAATCTGGTCATTCAAAACTCATTACAAACAAAAAAATTAAAAACTGAAAGGCAAAAAAATCTCAGCAAGTTGCAGCTGCCAGCACGCAGGCTGCAGCACACGGGAAGAACGTTTTAAGGGGAGAGAACCTTTCTCATTCTCTCACCTGCTACGGAAGTAATTTTCAGTCATCTCACAGTACAGGCATTTTGGGCCCAGCTGCTGGACAAGGTAGGCTGCATGTCCCCCTGTGACAACAGCCCTGTGGGACCTGTTTCACCCCAGCCAGCACACAGCCCATCTCACTGTACAGCGCTTGTGCTGGAGGGTTTGTAGGTGCTGCCTCCACACAGCTCGCTGGGCTCCAGCTCTGGTGCGCACGAAGAGGTCGCTCCTGCGCTGCCTGGCACTCCTGTGGGCAACAAGTAGGCGATTCGGCACTGCATTAATAACGAGGAGGGGCTAAACCCACATCTCCCACTAGACACAGGGAGCCCTGTGCATAAGCCTGAACCGATAGAGCCAATGTGCAATAGCCCTGGGAAACTGGGAGATGGGGACACTTATAAAAAGCAGCTGAAGCCTCGGGCAGTTTTCTGCAGCATGGTGTAGGCAGCCCTAATTGCTGGTCTTTTGTGAAAGCCCCTCCTAATCAGTCCCCACTGGAGCAGTGGTTCAGCGGCAGCTGCGGTGCCGAGTCCCCCGAAGCTCCCACGAATCGGGCACGGGCTCCTGCCTTAGCCCGCTCCTCACGTCCTGGGAAACCTCTCGGGGAGCCCTGCATCCCTTCCCCTTGCTCCGGGAAACACGGTCACGGAGCCTGCAAGAATGTAAAGCAGAATCCTAAAATTGGGCAAAACCACAGGCTGAAGTCCTGCGGTCCGAGGCTGCAGCTGGGACATCTCCTGCTGCCTCCCAGGGTGGCCAGAGCGGAGCAGGGCCGAACCCTCCCGTCCCTCGGCCTCGGCCGGCCCAGCGCGGGCAGCGCCGCGCCGGGAGCGGGGCCGGGCCCCTCATGGCTCCGCCCTGGCTCTTTAAGCCGCCGCGGGGCCGCGCCGCGCTGAGACGTGCTGAGACGTGCTGAGACGCGCCGAGCCGAGCCGAGCCGAGCCGAGCCGAGCCGAGCCGAGCCGAGGTGAGCGCCGGGGCAGCGGCTGGGGCGGGCGGACCCCGGTCCGGGCAGGGGTCGGCGGTGGCGAGCGGCACAACGCGAGCCGGTGCCGGCGCGGGGGAGGCGGTGCGCACCCGCTCCTGCTGCTGCGCTGCTCTAATGACGGAGCTGCCACGCACCGGGCCCCCCCGACGGGCCGCCGAAAAAGCCGTCCGGGATAACTGGCTAGCCTGGAATTCCTGTGTGTCTGCCTTGCGGCTGGCCTAGGTCTCTTGAATTAGAGCTGCTGTTAACAAACGGGTCGGAAAGGACTCGGCGGCTGCCGTGGCTTGTCCGGATGACGTGCTGGGTACAAGCAGCTGCCATCAAGCCGCAGCCGACAGCCAAAATTGTTGGTGCTGGCAGCGAGATCACCTGGGTTTTTAATTGCTGCTCTTGAGCTCCCCGGAGGCCTGCATGAACCAGCCAGAGAGTCTCGAGGGAGCAGGGCAGGCTTGAGGCGGCACTGGAGGTGTGAGCCTGCTCCCTGTGGAGCTCTGGAAGGAGCCCTGGGCAGCAGGACGGGCCGGTGCTGCCCGGGGCTGCTGCAGGGCTCCAGCCCCTCGCCCCTGAGGCGCCTCCGGGACAGCGCTGCCGGGAGAGAGCTCCTGCTGCTGAGTAACTGAGGAAATATTGCCGTTGTTCCCACGCAAGCCTTCATGGGAACATCATGGGGAGGATAAATGGAAATACCTTCTCTGGAAGAGCATATGGTCACCTTGAAGTACCGACTTCAGTTCCTTTTTGGTTTTCATTTAATGAATTCCCAAAGTCCTTATCAGAAGATTTTAGTTTAGCTAATGGTTGTCGGGTCGTCTAGTATTTTGTCTCTCTCGGGAAGAAAGGGTGGAGCTGCACCCTGGGTTGCCCAATATTGTATGTGAAATCTGGGGCAAAGCTGGGGAAACCTGATTCAGGTCCTCAGGTCTAGTGTGCATGAAAACTAAATTATTGTTTGTTAACAAAATGATTAAAATAATGTAGGCTCATGCCAATGCACAAAAGAACATGAGCATGGTTGTGATGAGAGGAAAAGACAGAAGTAGTTCTTGTACCAAATACCATTTACATTTTGGAAAGCATACAGAGTGAAAAGGAATCTATTCTCCTCCTTTTTTTTCTTTTTTTTTTTTCCAGTCCATGCATTCCTTTTCCAAAGCGTTGTGCAGCCTATATTCCCTTTAACTAAGGACGCTCTTTGCTGTGATTGATGTCAGCTGCTGTGTGGTAGCACAGCCAAGCACTTGAATAAAAGAAATGGAATCTTGATTTTTAGACTGTACAGTTGTGCCAAGAATGACAAAAGCAAAGTAGGAAATGTCATAAAACTAATTTTATGAGCTAGGTCAGGGTATTAGTGCTAAACCATGGAGCAGTAATGATGCTAATCCCATGGAAGTATTAAACAAAGGGCCATCTCAGTAACTGGTGTCAGTGTGCAAATGGCACTGTTCAGCCACTCTGAGGAAGTTTCCTAAGCTGTTGCTTAGGAATGTACCTAAGGTGCCCCAATTGAATTTAATAAACTAATCTTATTTTCCCACATGCCATGAATGGCTGTCTGCTTGTCTTGGACAAAGGTCTTGTAGCAGCTACCTGGCAGCATGTCTTACTTGGGAACCACACATCCTACCCTGCATCCCTAAAACTGCTGAACTGCTGCTCATGCTGCTGGGGCAGGAGGCTTGTTTTACCAAGCAAGATGGGTCACTTAATTCAGGCTTAGCCAAAACTGCTGCTCTCAGTTGTGGTTTGCGAGTCTGCTCTACCTTGCTTGGGGCACGAGGTGGCTCGCTCTGCACTGAGGCCTGTCCCACACGTTGGGAGAGGGGCCCCTCAGAGAAAGGAGCTCTTGAAGAAAAGTGCTCCTGTCTGGCACCCCGTGGTGGCACTTCCAGTTCCTCCCTGTTGGCCAGGGAGGCAACTGGAGATTGGTAGTCTTCTGCTTCTGGCTCAGAGGGATGAGTGCAAAGTTAACTCAAAGCAGCAGGCTGTGGGCTTTGAGTGGGGATGCTGTTGTGTGTATCTTCTCCTTGTCAGGCCTAGGAGAGCTTCTAAGCGTAACTGAAGGTGAGTTTTGCAGAGAAAAGTCAGAAGCTCCCAAGAAATTCCTTCCCAGCCTCCCTCCTTGGTAGTTGACTTGTGCTGCTGTGGGGACTCTGCAGGGAGGGAATGGCATTGCTGGTGGGGTAGGGTGGCAGGAGGTGCCCTCTGGGCTTCCAGTGGGCAAACCATGCTCCTCGCCCAAAAACCCTGTGTGAAATGAGCATCAGTAAGGAGCAGTGGGGGTGATGAGTGCAGCTCTGCTAGGTTAAGCTTGCCGAGGCAGTAACCCTGTCTGGCTGTGTTGGCCTCTGTGCTGGTGAGAGCAAACCAGCATTGAACAGCAGTGACAAGCCAAGGGCAGTTCAGGGCTGACTGAGAGATGAGCCTTCAGCAAACACGGCTGTGTTAGCTCGTGGTGGTAGTGGCGGGAAGAAAGCCTCAGAAATCCCGAAGATGATGGGCAGGGCTCCGCTTTGGAACTTTAACCCCGGGCAGTTAATGGGAGGAGCCGGAGGAGCTCCTAGTCGAGCTGGGGGGGAACTGCTGGCGGTGGTGACAGGGAGTGCAGGGGAGTTCAGGAGGGGGCAGATCAGCCTGAGATGGGGCAGCCACTGCTTCTGGCTTAATGTAAGAGACTGTTCCCAAGGGTACAGGTTGACGCAATGAGTGAGGTGCCTGTCCCCACAGTTTTCTGAGTGTCCATTGCAAAGTAATGCATGAGAGGGGTTTCACTTCCTTTTAAATCAGCTGTGGCTACTTGAGCAGTTGGGTTTGGTTGATATACCTGCCTGGTAAAGGTGCAGTTCATGTAATCGGGGTGGAGTCCCTGGAAAATAATCCCCCTTAAACTTCTTTGAGGTGCAGGTGTGATCTCAGAGGAGTTCAGAATGTTCCTACAGCCCTAATAAGTGGTTTTCTGGTGAAGTGAACTTTGGCTTGTACCACATCCCAAATGACAGGCCCTTCAGTAAAACAAAATGCCATTGTTGGCACAATTGGTTTGCTTCTATCAGATGAGAGGCCCAGCATTAATGAAGCATAGAAACTGAAATTATATCCATCTGGGGGGGCATTTGCTCCAGGTGCAGTAAAGCTCTTGTGCATAAAACTGTAATTTGTGCATATCCAATTTACGTAACTTTCAAAATCCCCAGGCAGGGACAGAGGACATGGCTCATGAAGACCGTGTCTCTGTTTTTCTTGCTGTTCAGCAGCCGCAGTCTCTGTTCCCCTTGCCAGTTCGTCTGCTTTTACAAATAGCCATAGAGAGCCTGCCTAAGCCTTTAAGTCTGGTCTGGCATCTGAAGAGCAGGGAAGTTGAACTGATCCCAAAAACTTCTCACACAGTGGAAGGTCACGTTTTCGAACAGTTGATGAAATTGCAGGGTTGTGCTCTGATGCCACACACACTTCACAGATCTGGTTTAAAGGAAGGAGCCTGTAGCCCCAGCTGTCCTGGGGCCAGGGTGGTTGAGGACACTGTGTTTAACAAATCTCTCCCCTTCTCCCCTCCTGCCTGGCAGGGCACACAGAACCACCATGCCGAACTGGGGAGGTGGCAACAAATGTGGTGCCTGTGGCCGCACTGTCTACCATGCTGAGGAGGTGCAGTGCGACGGGAGGAGCTTCCACCGGTGCTGCTTCCTCTGCAGTAAGTATTCCCCTCCAAAATCTCTCCTGGCACTGCTGCAGGGATCACAGCAGCAAGGTGCTGGTTCACAGGAGATATCCCAGACTCTGCTGGTACCTGTCCACTGGGGGTGGCAGCTTTGTCCATCATGTGTTGGGGTTGGTTCCTGCTTCCCCACATGCTTCCTGGGCTTGGCAGTCCCAAGGGGAGAGCTCACCTCCTGCAGAGGTTTTATCATACCAAGGAGTAGGATGTATGTCTCAGAGCAGAGCACATCCATTTGCACTCTGGCCAGCCTTTTCCTCAGAAGTCTAAGGGATCCCTAGGTTGGAAACCTGGCTTAAGTGTTGCTCATGCAGAGAAGAAAGCTCATTGGCAGAGCCCTGTTTGCACTGATCTGAGCTCAGCTGGGCTTCTCCCTGTGGTCCTGGGGCTGGCAGAAGCTGAAGGAGCAGTTATCAAACTGCTGCCCTGGAGTCCTGCACAGACCAGGGCACTGGTGTGCCTGAGCACAGCTGAGTTGTTGATGCTTTAGCACAGCCAAAAAACTAAATTTTCTTGGCACAGGGGCCTGTGGTTTATTTCAGATGAAAGGAGTCCAAAGCATTATTTTCCAGTCCAACCAACAAGCCCAGTGAGGCATTGAAAATCACTTTCTCTGCTGAAAATACCTCTGCTTAGATGACGGGAACAAAGGGTCCCTGTGAATTGGAGGCTCCTACTTTGCAAGCAGACAGCCTGTCTGAATCAGAGAATTTTACCTTATTGCAAGCATTAGGTTTTGCCCCACTTGTTGGTGATTAATACATATGGGCAGAGCTAGGGTTTAGCCCTCTTATATTGGCTGCAGTTACAGCTGGGCCCCTCAAACAAGTTTGCTGTTAAGTCTGCTGCCTAACTTTGCTGTGCTGTGCTGTGCTATGCCGGCATTGAGAGCCTCAGCACACCTACGCTCCTTTCCTTGAGCTCTACAGTGGTCACAAAAACCGAAGATTAGATGCATCGTCTGCCTCATTTTCAGCCTTTTATGGGAGTTACTATTAAAAGAAACCTGGAACTTACAGTCAAACAATGGCTCTAGTGTGTCTGAATACATGCTTTTCCTTAGTGCATACTTCTGTTGTGGTTAAAGTCTGTAGACTTAACAAACATGCATTAATTGATTTACTTATTGGATATTAGTGTCTTATAAAAAGAACCTTGGAGCTAGTGAATGTCATAAGCAAAGGTCACCCAGTGGTTTGAAGACATTAAAATCTTTAAACAAAAAATTCATAAGGGTGTTTTTTTTTTTCTCCCCAAATTCTTTCTCATGGGCATAATGCTGTTGCAGATGGAAAGAGCGTGCCAGTTGGCATACAAAAGGAGGTTTAAGAAGGAAATAGTTCTCCCTTCTACTGTAACCTTGAGTAGAGGGCTTGCATTGTGCTGAAGGACAATGTAGGAAGGCCAGAAAAGCACAGCCCCTCCGGTGACAGCTGTGAACCAGCCCCAGCTCTGCCCTGAAGCAGTACTGAGGTGGGGGGGAGGGGAGGAACCTTGAAGGTTTGGAATTTTACCCAGCCCCACCCTGGCCAAAAGGGCAGGACAGGGGCTCCTCTGTACTGATAGGCTTTTGCTTCATGCTGTATGGCATCTATCAAGGGAAACTGCTGACTGCCCTCTCTGGGTTTCTGAGCAGCCTCATTCATCAAACCACAGCAAGTTTCCAGGCTTTAAATGTCACGGTCATGAAGAGGTGGGAAGGAATAGAGCCCTTTACGGGGCTAAGCATAAATCACAAATTCAAACAGCAACTTCCTCCCTCTAATCTCTGGTGGTCCCACAGCCTAATGGGAAGGATTTTGGATAGGGAAACCCATAACATCACTTCTCACTTGATTTTTGGCTTACTATGTGTGCTGATGGAAATAGTCCCTCAAGGCAGTTTAACTTTTTTTTTTACCTCCAGTGGTCTGCCGGAAAAACTTGGACAGCACAACTGTAGCAATTCATGATGCTGAAGTTTACTGCAAATCTTGCTATGGGAAAAAGTATGGCCCAAAAGGTTACGGATATGGCCAAGGGGCAGGCACGCTGAACATGGACCGGGGAGAGAGACTAGGCATCAAGCCTGAGAGGTGAGTAAACTGAGTTGGGGGGGTGCATGGCCCTTGTCCTTCAGTTTCAGGGGAGTCTTTCAGGCTGGGTTTTGTTTATGTTCATGTTTGGAATAGACATATTGCAAAACATCCCAGTCTAGTTGAATGCAGGGCATTGAACCTGCATTGCACAAAGCTCCCACTGGTGACCATGTGCGTCGGAAGAGCAGAAGCAGGAGTTCGTGCAAGCAAGGACACGCTCATCCTATGAATGAGCCATAGGGGATTGGATTATGGAGCTGCTGATGGCGTTGCATGAGCTCACAGAGGTGACTGTGCGTCTCACATTGCTCTCCTAAATAGGCTGGAAATGTTCAACAGGTTCTTGCTGGGATGGATTTGGACAGCTGAGAATCTGGGGCTACAAGCAGAATGAATTTTTAACTAGCAGATGAAGAACTTAATTATGCTTAATTATAGCCAAAACCAAAAGTCACATTAAATAATAAACATTCCTAGTCTGATTAAGTTCTTGCTGTAAAACAAAGCATGTGGAAAGAAGCTGAGGTATGTCTCACAGCTTGCTTCATGCAAGTTCCTAAATTATTGCTTAACGTTTATATGATGTATGCTCTCCAGCCAGGTTCAGTGATCCATTCAGGTTCCTGATTATAATCAGTGGACAGGAACTTGACAGAATTATTTGTAGCTTACTATCTGAAAAATCCATGTCCTGATAGAGTTCAGCTCTTCTAGTTAAGTAAAAAGGGGAAGGCTTCTCAGGAAATTAGCCTTTACAGTAGCTTCTTTTTATCCTTTAAAGCACGGCCTTTTTCTTTTTGTTGTTGTGGCTTTGTTTTTTTCCCTACCAAGTGTAATTGGATAGCCTTGCTGGTAACTTACTTCTCTTACAGTTTTGCAGCAGTACTGTATTCTGTACCATGTGTTGGATGCTGGTCTGTTCATGTTGCTAAGAAGAGCAAGAGATCATTTAGTAAAAGAGTAGAGAAAACAAATGTCCTGTTTCTTTCAGTACGCCTTCTCCTCACCGGCCCACCACAAATCCAAACCCTTCCAAGTTTGCTCAGAAGTTTGGAGGGACAGAGAAATGCTCCAGGTGTGGTGATTCTGTTTATGCAGCAGAGAAAGTAATAGGAGCTGGAAAGGTAAGGAACTGCATGTGCTGTTTTGTACCTGTTACGTGGACTTTAAATTGAGCAAAGTGTGTTATGTCAGTCCCAGCAGGGAACCAACAGCAGGGCAGTTACCTTAAAATTGCATTTCTTTGCACTGGAAATAGTCGAATCAATCAACTTAATTGAAAAAAAGAAAAGCACTTGAAATGCAGGGTGATGAATAATCACCTTAGACTTCAGGGGTGAAGATTCAGTATCATCTCATGCTAGAGACTTGAAGCAGACTACAGAAGCCCTTACCCAGAAGAGGAAACTTGTGGCATGCAGCTTGTGAGGGAGGCTGAATGTTTCAGCAAAAAGGGGATGGTCTCTGGAAATAGCATGTAAAACTGCATGTCAGTCTGCCAGCTGTCTGACTCACTCGCTACAGAGAGCCACTATGTGTTCTGAATTGATCAGAGCAGCCCAAACCTTTCAAAATGCTGCTCTGAGCAGGATGCTGGGTGGAATCTGGAGCTTTGTGCTGCTCACAGAAATACAGATGCTCTTGTGCGCTACTGATGCACTTCAGCTGGTTTTCATTGCACCAGTCTGTAATCAACACTGATGCAGGTACCTGCAATTAATGTGGGTTTTTACCAACTTGGGCATTCTGTGTATTAATACTATATTTTTATTTTTATTTTTTCTCTAGCCATGGCACAAGAACTGCTTCCGATGTGCCAAGTGTGGAAAAAGCCTAGAATCTACAACCCTAACTGAAAAAGAGGGAGAAATCTATTGTAAAGGTGAGAAAAGAAGCAAAGACCATTTGTTTATGGTTCAAGGTAATGTCTTACAAGGACAGACGGTCAATATATTGCTGATATAAGAAACTTTCAGGCTCATGTTAACATGGAAGTGCTCTGTAAGCCATAGGAATAGAGTAAAAAAATGAAATAGGTATTACTGAAGCTGCTGCTGTAGTTGAGATCTGCATCAAGCAAAACATCACATACTGAGAAATGCAGCAGCAGCCTGTACCCTCTGCCTGAACAGAGTAAGGAAACAAGCCAGCAAGCATCCTGCCATGCCTTCTTGCGTGGTTGTAGATACAAACTCGATCCACACAGTGGTTTGATGATAACAAACGCCTTAACAGATACCAAGCCACAGAACCAACGTGTGAGTTGCTCTCACAGAGTGAGCTGGGAGCTACACGGACTGACCAGTCCTGGCTACTGAGTTCACTCCTGGCAGTTATGCAGCTTAACAGAATGTTTCTAAGCATTGCTTCCCAGGGGGATATTCTAGTGACTAAGGAGAAGCAGCTGAGTCTTAGCCTAGACAGTGCTGTTCTCAATTAATGTGCCAGAAGACTCAGCTACTGCGTTTCATCTTTCTCACAGGTTGTTACGCGAAGAACTTTGGCCCCAAGGGATTTGGGTACGGCCAGGGAGCAGGTGCCCTTGTTCACGCCCAGTGAGGAGGCTAAAAATGCCCTTCAGCTCTGCTGAGATCCTGCTAGAAGGAACAAGAGAGTTTCTTAAATGTTACTAACTACTGTGAAACAGATACTAGTTACTGTAGTGTACCTTCAGCCGATGATTTGAAAAACAAACACACACACTGCTTTTTTCCTTGCTTTGTGTATCACACTGTAACACTTTTAATACTTAGTAACAATTCAATAAAGCTTTGCTTGTTGATATACCCTAAATCCAAGTGTTGCCTACTTTGTCAGCAATAAAAGTGAGGGGAGTGTTGCTGGGGTACTTCAGGGGTGGAAAAACGGTGCTTATAGACTTGATGCAGAGCTTTGCTGAAAGCTGGACATAACATAGTCATGGCCTTCAGAGCTGAATCACTCTCCTCCAGTATCATACCATCATATATGTGTGTACAAGGCAGCGAGCTGCGAGCTGCACAGAAGCAGTAAATCTTAATCTACTGCTCTGTACACAGCCTGAAAGTGACAGATCAGGGGTAACTGTGTGCCTAAATGGCTGCCTGTCTCTGCTACAGAGTCTCTAGTAGATGAAAACCAAACCATTTTCACTGGAATATTCTGGGGGGCTGTGCTTGCTTTGATACTGAGGTGCTGTTATGCACAGAACTTACTGCGCAGGAATACTCCACCGAGACAGCTGCAGATTAAGAAGTTAGGTTAAAAAAAAAAAAGAACTTTGAAACTCTTGTCTGGTTTGCAAAGCAGGCTGATACTTTTTGGGGATAAAAGAATCCTTCACAACACTGACTTTATGGAAACACATTCAAGACTGGGAATGCTGCAACAAAATATTAAGCAAGTGTGTCAGCACGTTCTAAAGCAGTTTCAAGCAAGATCTATGACTGTGGTCTGAGGCAGTGAAGCAGTTCAAGCCAAAAGACTAATTAGAAAAATATGTACTACTCAAAATAATACACAAAGAGCATTTTGTACAGGTCATAAAGGAACCATGTGGATAGGAGGAAAAACAAGCCAGCTCAAAATGTGACCCAAGAGCTTGTCCAGTTCACAGAGCAGGAAAGATTAGAGCTGGAAAACACAACTAACTCTGAAGCAGCACATTTCAGGTGGGAGTGAGGCAGCAAGTAACCGCACAGCCTAGAAAACCTGGGGAGAAACTCTCAGTCCTGCTAACTCCTACCATAGACATTGCTTTCATAGCAAAAAAGTCTGATTTTACTAAAAGGCAGCTAATGGGAGGTGCAAGCCACTGAATCTAGCCAAGGCATAATGAGGGTGCAGAGGGCTGGCTTCTTTCCAAAAAAAACCAAACCCAGGAACCAGCTTTTAAATCATCAGGACTCCCAAGCACAGCAATTCCTCTGATGGAGCACTGCAAATCTTGGATGGAGATCTTCAGCACAGAAGGTCGACAGTCATTCTTTCTGGAAGAAAAGTACCTTCCCTGGTCTTCACCTGACAAGCCACAGGGTGTCAGCCTGGACACAGCCTCACCAGGAACATTGCTTGGGGAAGGGGAGAACACCACAACCAATTCTCAGTGCCAATACCAATCCAACACTCAGTAGAAAGCACTTTTTCTTCCCTTTAGATGTGCTCCTAAGTCCTAGCCTTATACTTTCACATACATACTGCTGGTTATAAATATCCTGATTAAATTCCATTGGATTGTTACCTTGTTTCTACTCAAACTTTTACCTTTAGCATGGAGCAGAAGAGCAAGGTAGTCTGTCTCCTGCAAGTGCCACCCAGAAGCACACATCTTGGTGACACATCCTAGCCCTATGTAGATGTCTGGTTGACCCTTAGAATACCTCAAATGTCATTATCTAAGTACATTAGGCTGCATGAAACATTCCCCAGATGGAATTCTCCCCTAAGAAATGTTACCTTGCCAGCATGCTTCGCTCAAAAGACAGGAATATTTAATTAGTAAATGCTAACTTTAATTAGTAGTGCAAATGTGTAATTTACCAAAACAGTGTAGTAGCTCACAGGATTTCACATCTGTACAGATTTGGGTGCATGCCATCTGTAAGACACCTGCACATCTTTCCAGAAAGGCTTCTGAAACTGGACAGAAACTACACTGTATGAAATCACACCCCAAGTCAATACAAACACTGCATCTAAGAGTCAATATTTATTTGATTAATAACTTACAAAATTTAACAGATTTAATTTATGTAAGGAGAGCTAGTTTATTAAACATTTTACAGATTTTTTTTTTGTTCACAATGTAATACACATCAAGATCTCGACAGTATTAAAATAATACTTGGCACAGTTATAAATAATATACAAAAAATCCACAGCTTAAAATGTAGTGATGCTGTTTTACACATTAATTGAAAAAAAAAATCTGGTGGACATCAAAGAATACAAAAACCTGCAAAGAAACAGCACATGTTTAGGGCCAAGACAAAATTCCTATTTATTCTACCTATGTCAGATTAAGTTGGTCTGATCTGCTGTTGGTCTGGATCAGCTTAAGTTTCAGAAGCAATGCAGTTTTGGTTCAACAAGTGAATTTTAAGTCTGATAACTTGACAGAAAAATGCTGCATAGTTGGCTCCCCCCTGCTTGCTTTATGATTTCACATCAACAATTCAGTGTTACTCAAGACAAGTTACATTTTGCACTGGAAACTTCATACATCCCAAATCCATATAAGCGTGTTAATCTTCACAACTACCTACTATCGCTCACATTCTGCAGGTCTCAACAAAACTGTCACCAGAGAGCTACTGACATGTAAATAGTGCAGAACTCGCTACGTGCTACCAAGGATCACCTCTTCTTTTGCAAACATTTTTGACACAGAGTGCATGATGCAATTCATGGCAGTTAATGCTACTGGGAAACTGTGACCAAAACTTGCATCACACACTGAACTGCTCTTCTGGTGGCTGGGTGATATTTAATGAAGTGTATTGAAACTCCTCAAGTCAACCGACCCCCAACTAAAATGTGGGGGGGAAAAAAAAAAAAGAACAAAATTGAAGAATGTAATTGGTGATTAAAAAAAACCATACTGTAAAGCTTTCATGCTTTTTTCTGATTAGAAAAAATATGGATAACTGAAGTCAATTGTTTTCACAGAAATAGAGCATGTTTTTGTTAGGACTACAAATTTTGTCTGACAACAGTAGCCAAAGCTTCTTGCCACCCCTATACCCAAACCTCTCCTCTTAAAAGTGTCCAAGACAATGTTGATTTTTCCAGTATTAAACATTCAAGGGCTCTAATGCTGCACTTCTGTAAATCCTGATATCTGGTACTTGCAAACTAAGTGTGTGTCTTGAGATCAATGAACAACTACAGGAAAAATGTTTACTTGCAAATACTGAACATCAACTATTTACAGTTTCACTGCTCCTCTTACTAAGGCAAGGGCCGGGAATACCACTAGATTGCTTTAATACCTGTAATCTGCGTATTACAGAAAATGCTAATTTTGCCAAGCATCAAACATGCAGTGAATTTGCAGGGCATAATGCCTATTAACAGCAATATTTAACATCACTAAAAGCTCATTAGATATCTTCCTACACTTTTTTGGTTGAATAAAATGAAAATGAGCAGCTTTAAATACACTAAACACACACTCACAGAGAGAAAAGTATTTGATAAATTATTTATATACAGATACACATTCTTTACACTGGTCTCAGACATCTGCTTTCAGGTCCCTCCCCAAACTCCCCTCACAGGTTCCTTGAACCACTGGGTTGCTACAGCACTTAGAAGAGAACTAACCTGATTCTCAGTCTCTCTGTAAACAATAGTTAAGGAAGCAGTGAACAATTCACTATGAGTATATGAAAACACCATAACAAAAATCAGTGCATCACATTCAAGAAAAGCCCCTTTGGAATGCAATTTCAGATCATTCCTTACCTTCCAAACACATCTGTAGCATGAGAACTTAAAAACAGAAATTAAAGGCAATTTCCACGTGCCAATACACCATCTTCTTCAGAACACTGCTCTGCATTTTCTGTGCGCACGTGCTATTATGGGGATTCTTAATTTTTTGGTTTTGTTGAAGTTTGGGTTCCATTATTTCACATCCAAATGAAATAAGCATTTCAGGCAGCTTTGGGTTCTTCTTCTGCAATTGCATTCAATTTAAATCTATCTTGTCTTTTAATAACTGAGACTTTTGCTTTCACATCTGTGGTATCCCCCATGTAATTTCTCATCCAACATGTCTCCAAATACACTACACTGTACTGCATGAGGACCAAACCTAATACTAAAACATTGCTAGTTTGTAAGTTGCTTATACAATTACTTCAAAGATAATTATTTTTCCCCACTTTTTTTTTCCCTGAACATTATATATTGTAAACTAATTTTACAGGTGTATCATGCATTTAAGCAGGGCTTTGACAGAAAAGCTTTCCTTATTGGTGCAGTTGTTTATTTCAGACTACATTATTTCAGAACAGGATTATTACAAGTATTTAGCTGTACCACTAACTGGTGGCAAAAACAATCACCAAAAAACGTGGGCAACATATTTTTACTCAACATTACCTGACGTGCCCTACTGCTATAACTTAACATGTTACAGGGGATCCCCACCATAGGACGTTTACGACAGTACTGAAAAGCACATTTTTCAATGTACATCTTATTACAGAAAATCTGTATTTAAAAAATCCCATTACAGGAACTACAACATAGCGATCAGTGAACTCTGTATCATGAAATTTAGTTTTATATTCTAGATTCTTGTTTCAATGGAATTATTGATACTGGGATACAAATTTTTCTGCTCAGCACAATATAACTACTTATGTCAATACTTCAGTAATCTCATGCTCCATTGTGAAAGACCTTAAATAAAAAACCCGATAACAAATACTGTGAATATGTTGTCATGAATAATTCTCATGTTAAGAACTGTTAAAATCCCTTTTTGATCTTCCTCCTCTTCCTTATCAGGTTTGGCAGTTTATTCTGTCCATTTTTACTTTTGTTAATAAAATTCTGATGAAGAGAAGGTACCTTTATGATTCATCATCAGCCCTACACACAGCATGCTACTCTTCAAGGGATGCGGAGTTGAGAGAGAGAGAGAAAATTTTTCAGGCACCACTCAGTATGATATGCTCACAGGATGAAGGTGGTGCTACACTAGCTGGTAGCCTGATCCTGAAGTTTGGTCATATTCTATTGTATACTGCCTTGTCCAGTCCACAATAACAGGCCGAAAAAGACCACAGCATCTGAATTCAAAGAAGTCTATAATGTTCCTTATACATCCATGGCTAAAAACATAAAAAAAAACCATGTTAGCAAGCAGTATCATAGCTCATCTAATGAAGTACAACATTTTTTGCCTACCTACAAATTTGCTTCTTCACCCTTAAAGTTTCTAACTTTAGAAAATCAACTCTTTTCAGAATTATTCCAGACTGGTGAATGTTTGATCCTTGGGCATAACCAAGACACCAGTTTTTTTCCACTATCTACCAAAACGTGTTACTAGGAGTCCACCACCATGTAGCACAGCATGGTAATTCAGATCCTATTCTAAGAGGACAGTTGCATTGTACAGATGTATGCAAGACAAAGCGGCATGAAGTGAATGTCTTCCTAGAATAATTTCCATCTTTATTGATATCTGTTTCTGCATACATACTGGTTCACCAGCTGCAGGTCTAGGATCAACCAGGTCCCTTGACAGCACAAAATTAAGAAAACATTATCTTAATTAAATGAACTATTCAAGTACTTTCTGTGGCTGAATCAATTAACTGTCAAGTATTTAAGAAACCTACATAAAATCTCCCAACATGCCGGGGGTTTTTAACTTAATTAGACACAGGCTGAACAGATCACAGTTTTCTGGAAGAGAAGCTCATGTTATGATACATGTGAGAGCAGGTCTAAGCAAAAAGGAGATGAAACTATTTGATGTCAATGCTTCATGTGACAGGTGATGCTAAGTCAGTTATTTCAGACATCTGGTGTTATTTTCAGGAGTAATTTTTATAACAGCAGCTATTTCAGTTAAAATGGTTTGCGAATGTGACAGTAATTTGGGATCAAACTAGCAGGTTTTTCCTACTCTGTGCACCTCCCTGTGTTTTTCAGGCAATTATCTGGTTTTGTTACAACTCTACTCTGTAGGAACACTGCAACCATACAGAGATGCTTGTCTGCTTCTCACTACAAGTTTTGTACAAAGAGATACTAAAAAAACCCCATGTAAATTTCTAGCACAGAAATCCATCTGCTACACAACAGAATCACAGGATGGGTAAGGTTGAAACGGAGCACAGTGGGTCATCTGGTTCAACCAGGGTCATCCTAGAGCACATTGAACAGGATTGTGTGAATCCACACTGACTGCTCCTGATCACAATTCCCATCTCCTATCTCCTTTTCCCTGTGTGGCACCTAAAAGAGCAGCAGCTCTCACAGGAGACACAGCACAAGCAGCAGGATGAGACATGCTTTTGCCTTTTCTCAGCTCCTTTTGTTACGTGCTCTCAACCCATCAATAACCAGGCTCATGCCTTCAATTATGTCTTGCTTTGGCTCCACAAGCTGCTCCATGCCCCTGTATTCTCATCCCAGTACTATTCATCCCTGAGCCCCCATCTTTGATCTTGCACCCTCATCACTACAAAAACCAGAATCCCAACCTACCCTTTTACATACTGATGCCCAAAAGCTGTATGCAACAGCTTGCTCTCACCCATGCAACACCCACTTCAGTTCCCGGGACATCCTGCTCCCTTCCCCACAAATAGCTTTGCCCATGCTCTTCCTCATGAACAGGAAGAAAGCAAAGCCTCTTTTCTCAGAGTAGAGAGAAAGGGGAGCTACTGTGCAGAGCAAATTCAACAGCACATTAAGTATTACTCAGGGGAAAGTGCCCGGTGTGGAAATGGATGTCCAGGTCAACATCAACATGCTGCAGTAAGCAGCTACCTCTGGTTTGAGCATCTGCTTTATAAAGAGGATATTTATTTCTCCATAAACTCTACAGTAAAATACAACCACTGCTGGAAAGCATTTTTTTCTGTGTTTATGCACCCTACACTACAAAACATTAATTACTTCCTTTAACTGGATAGAATGTGTGACTGTGAAAATAGCTGACAAGATTCAGCACTGCAAGTAGAGAAAATACTCTAAAAGTATTTAAGTGTGTTCTGTTTCAAAAAGGAGCATGATTCAAATGTATGCAAGGCTACACAAATAAGAAATTTGTATATGCTTTAAAACTTACTTGAATGGGCTTTCAATAGATGTGGTTGTAACTTTAAAGTGCTTGTATCTTCTTGCATTCATTCTTTCATTTGTTGTGATACCCAAGCAAGATATCTTAAAACAGGAAGAATAAGTAATTTAGTTCACATAAAAACATGCAACCAAGTAGTGCATGAGAGACAGACTGAAAAAGGACCAAATTTACTGGTTTGAAGTCCTTCTTTTCACAAACAAGTTTTTGACTGGGGAAATTATCAGGTACAAACATAAACCATAAGATTTTGAAATTGATGTATGTAGTAAGTAAGGAATATTATACAAATGGAGGACAAAACCTAAAACTTACTGAGAAGTTTTACCTAAGCATTAGAGTATAATTTCTATTTCCAGGAAATCTTTCTGGAAAGATTAAGTCTCATGTCAAGTCATACTACATTAATGACAAGTCATACTTCAAAGCTTTCAGTATGACTTTTCTTAGAAAGGGTAAAGAAAACTTGGGTTTGGTCAGATTAGAATACAATAATGTGGCCGCAACTCACACCAAAGCAGCGTAAGAAATTGTTGCATCCTCTTTCAAGCTACCACTCCCTTTCTGTTAATGACACACAGCATTATTATAAGTTGATCCCACAGTTCTTATCCTCTATTAGTCTTTATTGCCTTTCTCTGGTCTGTTTTACCTTTTTGTCATTCTGAGAATGGAAAGCAGGAGGCAGGTATTTTAACCTCTTGCACAAAAAAAAGGCCACGTGAATGAGAACTGAATGATGCCTAATACTGAGAGATAGCAGATGCTTGCCTCCTCCAGCAAGGCTGAGAGACTAAACACTTGGTCTAGCACAATGAACACGAAAATTTAAATGACAGGACTATTTGATATTCTTATGACACTCCCAAGACACAGCATTATGACTGAAGTGCTCTTCCATACCTGATACATCTGACACATGAGTAACACAGCCACCCACATGAAGTGAAACACACTGTTTAAAAACATCCAAAACATCCACGGAGAACAGGTAGCAATCTGTGTAACATAGGTCCAAAATCCATCCTTTGTGTAACTTGTCTCACAGTGGAAACCCCAGTCTAGAGGAAAAAAAAAAGTAAAAAAATATATGGAAGATTTAAGGTATGTTTATTGTACAGCAACATATAATGCCCACATTAGAATGCATTAAATTAAATAAGAAAATGACAGTGTGCCAGAGGAGCTTTACTTGCACTCTCTTCCTTTCCCAACTCCTTGAATACATGACATATGCACACACTTGGCTATGATGAAGAAAAAAATGATCTAGGACAAGAAAAACTTCATCCTCTAAATTAAAATACCCAATATAGTCAAATATTAATGTCCAGCTCAATTTTGGGATAAAAATACCCAAAACTCTGGTAAGGCAAAGATCTATAAAAATCCATACAAGGAGATAAAGTATTTAGAAGCAATTAAAAAAAACAAACCAAAAATCACATTTACTCACAAGAGATACAGCCATAGATCATCCAGCAGATCATAAAAAGCAGAAAGAACAGGTATCCCATAAAATAGCGATGGTTCCCTGCTCCTAAAGTTGCACAAAAGGGACCAAATTACTACACTTTCAGCAGAAAGACAACATTATACCAGAAAGTTCAAATGCTTCCTTAGAAGTACTGCTTATTATTGTACATAGAAACATTACTCTACAATATTAAGCCAATATAACTTCAAGACAGTGAAATTAGCTGGTTTGTGGTTTTTTTTTTTTTACTTCTCAGACAACAAAGCCATTTTTCTTTAATTTTCTGTCATGTTACAACTGTAGTTCACTAATTCATTTGTAACCTCTTTCATGAACTAATAAAATTACTGATAAACAATATTTAGAGCAATGTTGGTGACAGCTGTTGCAGAACCCTTAACAGCCAGGAACACATTAATAAGTATTTTTTAAAAGCCATTGAAAAATCATCAAACTGCAGTGTTCACTTTCTTAAAAGTAACAGAAATATGAACAAATATACAACCTTCCTTGATAATAAGCTAACTCACATCTTAGGCTTGGCTGCTTGATGAAGCTAGCTAAAAGTAAAGTATCTAGTAAAACTTGTAAAACAAATACATGTAACTGAACAGACAAGGCCTAAGAACCTGGCTGTAATAATGAATGGGATAAAAACTACTCTGCTTTAGACATAATTCTAATGCAAGAAAATTCAGTTACTATGACTGATCTATTTTTAACATTAGTAGAGCTAAAACTATGCCTCTTGAGTACATCATAATTCTGAAGTACTCAGCCTTCCTTCTGTTTGTAAAATATGTCCAGTGTTGTAACCTTCCAACAGCTCCAGGCTGTAAACTAAACCCACAGAGATGATAATGGGCTACAAAAGATTTGGCTGTCATCATTTACCAGCACAGCATTTACTTCTTTATTATGTCAAATGTTTTCCCTGCTAAAACAAGAGCATCCTCTGGAGGCAGAAAATAATCAAGTGCTTTTAGCAAGTGAGCTGAAAGACTGTATAAATAAGAGATGAGGAGAAACGCGCGTGTAACACAAGATAGACTAAACATAAGACATTTCCTTGAAAATCAAACAAGTTCCTGAAAACACAAAATTACGTTGCAATATTGCCTTCAATCACCTAAAGGCATATGAGAAAGCCTTGGGAATGTCCCTAAGGTATCACTTCCATTTGCATTCTAAATTTCACAACTGTTAAGTTTCATAAAAGACAGAAAGTTAAATAGTGACCTAGAAGTCCATCTGAGAGGCATCTGATGGAATGCTTCTTTCAGCAACATCTTTAAAGATACTAAAGCAAATTCTGCCAAACAGGAAATCCATATGTGTGAGGTAAAAACATGGGTGTAGCTTTTAAAACTATAAATGAAATAGTACAATCTTGATTGCAGTTTAAAAAGAAAAAAAAAATCTGTGAAAAAAGAAACTAGAGAAACTGTATTTTGAATAAGATTGGGCAAAACACAGTACTGTGCTCTACAGTTGCCTCCTGGACTGGCAGGAACAAAGTTATCCTCTTCAGTTAAAACAAAAAAATAACTGTAAAAAAATATAATGCTATTTTGATACTTCATTTAAAAGATAAATATAATCACTTCTAGAAACTTGCTTGCTGTATTTTAACTAAAATTTTGAGGCAAAGGAGTTGCCCTAGTTGCTGATTAATTTATTTTTCAAATAGTCTCCACTTTTTGTCAACCTCTTCAAAATGGTAAAAATATTCAAAGTCTCCTTATGTGCCAAGTTTTATTCCCAAAGGATTTACTTCAGAGTGTCTGTAAACACTCTTAAAAGATTTCTCAGTTCTATCTTTAGCAACATTCTTATCCTTTTAACACATTCCACACACATCCAAATTCTACCTTTCCAGAAAGGCATGATTCATGTTTCCCTTTTTGGCAAACATACCATGAATGCTGTTTTAAGAATGAATTCTGTTTTGCAATCCCATGCTTAGAGTGACCACGTACCAGTCTGAGACAGAGAAGCCATATAAGGTTGTTCAGACCATCATTCCCTTCAGTTCAGCTCCCATACCGTGATTTCTAATGCTTTTTCCCAGCATACTTTCAAGGGCCTAATGTTTACTTTTACCTCCAGTTACCTCACTCTGTACACCATCACTAGAAGACAGATTCTACTTTTCATCATCACTGTTACCTAAAAACCATTTCTTCCATCTACCCTAACCCCATCACTCACACACTCTCTCAATACACACGAACTAAGGTCTTTCCTCCACCACTTTTTTGTTATTTTCCAGTTACTGATTAAAATACTGGATCTTTCTGTCCCATTGACATGTACTCCTCAGTACTCTTGCAAAACCTGAGCCATGCTCCCCTGCATTTGTCTGAATCAAAAATTTCTTAGTTTTTCATTGTAAAACATTTAAAATAAAAACCAAAAATATCTCAGATAGTAACATCTGTAGGAAACATAAAATAGAAGAGGGTGATGTAAGTTGATCTCAATGAGACTTTAGAGATGTTATATTACAATTTAAATGCCCAGATTGACTATTTTACTCTTGATTTTTAGACCAAACTACTCTGATTATTCATTATTATATGTATGTGAAAGGACTATAATGAAGCATTTATGGGCTGTCAGCTGTCAGTGAACCGAGGTCCTAATTCCTCCCCAAGATTAAAGTTACGTCTGCTTGTGTCCTAAAAAATTAAACATGTGAAGCAAACTGCACTCATTTCCTAGCTAACAGGTCTTCAGTGCTCCCTGCATAATAATGGTTTTCAAATAAGTTTCTCAAAAAGTATGACTGGGAATAGCAGCATTTAGAGAGTTTACTTCTGTTCTATATCCATTCCTTTCATAATCACTGGGGAGAATAAAAGACAACCTGGATGACCAAAAAGAGGAGAATACCTCAATAGGAAGTCATTCTATATCTAACTTCTACAATCATAACAATTTTAAATATGTACACTTTACTATTAAATTACTGAATATTATTGGTCAAAATAAAAAATTTCATCTTACATAATGGATAATAATCAGTTGTGGATTTGGCCCATGCCTTTTCAGCAGTTAAGCTTCGCATCTTTTCATTACTAGGGTTTATGTTAATAAAAATACATAGCGAACTGAATTAGACACAGAACAATTTTGAGGATGGGTATATAATAGACAATACAAATGAGAACAATGCAGAGAATCACATGTAGGAAAAGAATTAAGCTCAATACTGAAAAGCTTTTCTTAAGCAGCCAACTCACTTGCACCGTGAAATAAGAACGGGCAAAACCTTGCAGAGCATTTTAGCAAATTACTCACCTACACAGTTCCCTACCCATGGGCAGTGGTGATCAAACTTCGCTATACATCGATTGCAAACACCACAGTGTTTGGACCTCACTGGCTTCCGTATCTGTAACAGATAATAAGCTTTTGTTCACAAAAGCAACTTACCCTGATATATTTTAAACAGAAAAGCCCTCAATTTAAATGTATATTGATTGTGCTACTGTTAATTCCTCAGTGAACTTAAAATTTGATGCTAATTCTTAAGGCAATCTTAGCTATTAAGCTTCATCTACACACTGTTTAACACAAACATCCTTACAACTGCACTGAAATTATTTTCACACTATTTTTCTTATACAATTATTTTTTTCATATAAAGTTCTTCTATCACCTCCAGCTATTGAGCTTTGTATAGCAACCAGCTTCATTTCAGCTTTTAACAATGAAAATACAGAATGAGCTTGAGTTCCATGATTCTGTATCATTCATAACAGAGCTCTACTATAAACTTTTTTGTTTCTTTTCTAAAGACAGAAATATGACTCAACAAGCAGAACTCAATGGAACTTAAAATGCTAAATTACTCCCAGAAATTTTTCTGGAGAGGTTATGTCTTGAAAGAAGTGGTCTGAGATATATCTGTATATACACACATAATTTTTAAGGTGCCACATTTGTATATCATTTTCCAGCTTCAAATTGGGAAATATTAACATCATTCATGTTCCACATACATTAGAGCTTTGCAGTGTTAACACTGATAACCTTGAGAATTTTGCATTTGCTAGTTAACTTCCAAAAAAAAGCATGTTGTATTTGCTTTACAGAAATTAAGACTTTTTTTGTCCCTCCTGACTACTGCCAGATAGAGAAATACACTTGATTTTTGGAAAAAAGTATTTTACCAGAAGCACAACATAATTTTACTGTGAGTTACAGAGGTAGTAGAATGTCACATATGATTTTCATAACTTGTTAGGTGTATAACCAGCTAATTTGGTAGACATACTGGATACTTGAATTTTGACACTGGCAAGTTATTTCCACAGTGATATTTTTTTTTTCCCCTCACTGTTGCAGTTTTTTTGTGTACATATTATGTATTGAAAACACTGTTTAAATTAAATATTACAAATAAATTCTGCCTTTGAAACTGCAATATTAAGGTCAAATGTGTTCATTACAGGAACACTAATTCTGGCTTAGCATTAAAGGAAAAAAAATAATAAGTGGTGAAGTTGATTAAAAAATATACTACCAAGCAGGTACTGCAGAATATACTGAGGTCCAGACTTCCTGTCTCTGCAAGTTCTACTATTGTCTGCAGGAAAAATAAAAACTATAATTTAGCATATAAACAAATGGTGACAAACATTTTCAGACCTGTGGCGGTGAGCCCTTTATTTCAGGTACTTTCTACACACAGGAACAAATTAAATTCAGATGAAACTTGATTTTGAATCCACTTTCTTAAAACAATATGCATATTTACTTCTAAATTAGTTCTAGTTTATACTTATTCCTAGTCACCTACTGTGATTTCAGTGCTGCTGGTGTGACTTTTGATACCCTGGACAATTTCATATAATACATTTTGGACAATTTCATAAATAGTCCCTTTGATTTCAGTGGGAGTGTAACACTACACTACAGACTAACGAAAGGATGCAAAAAGGAATGTACATGGTCTGACACTCAACACTGGAGTTCAGTATTGTCCACAAGCAAAATCCCAAACCTCAGGAGAACAGAACTGAACAACAGCAGATGAATAGCTTTTAAATGTAATTGTGCAGACCCAGGATCACTTCAGTTAGATCCACGTCATTGTGCTTTGTAAACCTTTGTCTACCTTCTATGCTTTTGAACTATAGCAAAATTTTATTTGTTTATTCCTTCACTTGCTTTAAGAGTGACTTGGGTTATTTTGTAACACAGAAGAAAGGACATGACATATTAAAACAACAAACATCTGAAATTGTTGCTTACTACACATTTCCAAACATACTTAACTTGGTCACCTGAAATGAAAAGAATTTTCTTCCTTAGTTATTTCAAAACTAAAGGCTAACTCAGCATTAAATACTTGAAGACAAATTATGAAAATGTCAGGAAGTGCTACACTGCACGAAGGCAAGATACACATCCTACAGTGGTTCATACCCCTGCTAACAGAACATTTTACCATGTGGTTAGATGCAATCCAAAACATTCACAGCCATATGCATCTGCCTCAAGAAGTTGCATCTTGCAATTCCTACCCAGTTCAACAAGGCTTTTGGAACCACACTTGCCTATTTAAGTAAGTAGATCAAATGAACTGCATATTTGTGCAATTTGCTGAATCCAATCCAAAGTGTCATTGTTGACTATTCTACTTAATTTAGTCCAGTTGAAGGAGAAGAATTTAGTTTGGAGTTTACTTTGGCAAACTGGCAATAACAGAAACAGAAAATTGAGAGTAAATCCAAATCTGCACATTGACTAAGAACTCAGCTATAACCTATTGCAGAATACAAGAATTACTTCATCTATGCCATCCTTTTAATGGCTATTATATTTTCATTCCTGCTTAAGGACAAAACTCCAAGTGGTCTGATGTTGATCCACCCAGGTCTTTTCACAAGCAACCATGAAGTAGAAGCTCAAAGTTCATTTTAGATGGGACGGTGGCTTCTAGGAAACTTAAACAAAACAAAACAGAACAAATGCTTCTGCCGCTTGTTGGCATATTCAATGCTCAGTTTGTCTGCTGAGAATAATGCACTTAACTTTTTAAAAAAATTTGAAATACTAATAATGATATAATGTCTTAGATATCATTAGATCACCCATATTTTCTCTGACATTTATGCCAAAATATAGGCTCACCCCAAACTGCCTGGGGTTTTGGCTGTTTTAGCCTCAAAGTGTTTGTCAGTCTAATACTTTTAGACACAAAGGTAAAGAAAATTAGAGGTGCTTAAAAGTCTGGAAAGTTTTCAAAAAATTCACTAACACTTTTCCCATCAGGGGCTATTTGTTTCAGTACGGCAGAAGTCTGAAACCTCACATTTGCTTTTTCCCTTAACTGCTTTTCAAACTTTTTAAATTGAAAATTCAGGTTACTATTTTATTTTGCTACTTAAAATGACCAATATACAATTTTGCACCAATTAGACTTGAAATGCATTACACATGGTAAAAAAAAAGAAATCTGGAAGACTTTTCAACATTTTAAACCTTCTGTTATACAACTTACGGAAATTTAATGAACTGAACAGTAAACTAACTATTCTGATCAGCTGGTGGAAGGCTGTTGAAGAACAAGTTCATATCTCTTGGGTTTACCTTTTTCTTTTGTTCTTCCGTGGCTTTGATGATTCCCGGATCAGATTTCCAGGATTTTCCAAAATTGTAGAAAAGTGCAACACTATTAGCAAGGAATGGAAGATGTATAAAGAAAAAATTGAGATGTGTTTACAGTCAAGGAATCTCAAGTCTAAAACTGAATTTCCTCTTGAACATTCTCACTGATAATTCTGAAATAAAATTTAACTAAACTTAAATTTTACTAATGGCCTGGAGTCACTGTCCTCAGAATTAACAAAATTCAGCACCGCTGTAAGAAGTAGCTTGGTACTCAGCATTTTCTACTGCTCAACCTTCAAAACTAACTTTTAAGAATGGTCTATTCCATAAGGTATTTCTAAAGCATTTATCCTTCTAAAGGATGAATAACCATAGTTCAGTTTTTGTAACTGCTCTCCCTTTTAATTAAATTAAGTCCCATGAAATTTATCTTCTTAATAACTATTTCCTGTTTTCAGAACAAACATTTTGGAGCTCTATTTTTAAGACAGACATTTGACTGCCTATGTCTTCAGCAGCTTGACATTCCTGTGATATCACAGGAGGGGCTGTTTCTAGCCATAGAAGGAATTTTGCTGCAATGGCCACTGCTGCATGGCAATCATGTCCCAACACCACTTATCTCCAAGAAAGGTAGTGTCTGAAACCTGGTCCTGTAATAAGGCAATACACATATTTTGCATCACTGAAAGTTATTTTTAACATACTAATATGTCTAATACTTAAAAAACCACAGGATTTATTATTCTCTGGAAGTGTTTATAAAATCACTTACCATAAAGACAGAAAATAACCACTTGTTTTAAAATACATTTCCTGCATTCAATGTCTTGCCATGTAACATGTCTAGTCTAACAGCACTTGACATTTCTCCAGAGAATTAAAACATTTTTAGCAGTGACACTGAAAAACCAAATACTTCAGATGTTTCTTTTCCACAAAAGAAAAATTATTTATTCTCATAAACGTACAAAAGACCTGACGAAACTGACTAAACACACTTGCTGTCAGCTGCCAGTTATAACTGCAAGGAGATGCCCTACCTGACAAATCTGTGGTGGCAGAAGCCTCTACAGCATTATCCAAACAAAAAGGACACCTATCACTCAGGCACAAAGCACTACACACCCTAAATTACACTGTATTTTGAGTAACTTAGATACATACAGACGTAAGCAACTTGCAACGCAGAAGAACCCTGAAATGCAAACAAATACAAGTTGGCCTCTTTATGACTTCTGAAATGCTAACAAAGGCTCATTGTTCATGTGAAGTGTATCCCAAATAATTTTTGTTGTCCACCTGTTGGGGCAAGGAATTGGCTGTGAACTTCTAATAAAAAAAAAAATTGGCAAGCTAAATTAAAGTTTAAATAACGTATCTTATATAGTAGAATACTAGTATTAGCTCACTAAAGGGAATTAATCTTTCCAGTAACAAGACATTTCCTGCAAGTTTATAACAGGGGGAAAAAACATCAGCTATACTATAACTTAAACACTCATAGTTCTATTTTATACATTAGAGATGAAAAGCTCAGACTTCAAAATTTATACAATCCAACTTCTTCCTATTTTTTTCTAAAGCTACCTGCTGCCAAAATAAGCTGGTGCAACTGAATTGCTTACCTAGAGAGAGATTACATTTTCTTTAGAATACTAAAATGTTTTTTTTACAACAGTGAAAACTGGTTTTTCATTAAATGTACCCTAATCAGACAACTGTTACAAACAATAAAGGTACAACTGAAACCAATTTTACGACCCATTTCTAATTACCACACATCATGTCTAGACTCTTAAAGAAGATGTGGGAAAAGACGACGAGGGTTTTTATAACCTTAATGCTTTGGAATAGTTTTTCTACTAACTAAAATTTGGGTAACCTGTAACACAGCAGCTGTCCATTGTCTCAACTTACTCTTCCCCCATTTTACTCCCTCAAATACAGAGAGAACGTAAGAGATGCCCCACAGAGCCTGTTTTGCCTGTCCTTTTATCATGGTGGTGTCAGATGAGTGCAATGCTGACAATATAAATTGTGGCAGATAAGGCACCTTTGTGCCGCAGTTGGGAGACTACATGAGAAATTAAAAGTTTTCTTCTCCAGGATATTTCCAGCATGTAATGTAGATATAGAACTTCAGCTGTAAGGTTCATCTCACCCACTTTAAATCAAGCAGTATACCTTCACCGACATCAGAAAGGAAAAAAAGCCATGTCCAGTCTATCTTCGGTATCAAGATATTTAAATTAGGTAAGAGAAGCAGAGCCTTACAAGTGGTTATTTTTTGTCACTGGCTACGAAGAGTGCTTAAACTTCAATACAGATGTCCACACTAGAGGTACCTAAAATCATGCTGAACTCCCCTCTGAAGCTTACTTCAAAGAGATCTTAGCAGCTTGCATCACAGACATCTCTCAAAACTCTTCACATGTAAGAAACCCTTGTAGGTTTGCAATAGCTTCAGAGTAGGGAATTGGTTCTCTAGAGAGAGTGTCTCATTTTGTGTTAACATCCTCATTTACAGCTACACAAGGAAAAAGGACATTACCATATTATTAAGGGCTGCGAAATGTATAATATACCAGGCATTCACACCTCCTGCCTTGCCACCAGTTTGCTCTCTTTTATGCAGTTTCCCCAGCTTCCATTGAGAGACAAAGCAGAAACACCCAGGAAACACTTCCTACTCTTAGTCCTAATCAATATCCTTTAATTATTAGAACAAATACAAGAGGCTGAAAATGATTCCAGGAATTGGAACCAAAAAGGTCATTTCATTAAAAAGAAAATTAAAACCAAACAAGCACCACACAACCCCTAAGTGAGGTAAACATGGGATAGGTTAATTTTTCATCGTGAACTGTAGTCTATTTAAAAGGCCCCAAATACATGCAGCTTCCTGCTATCAGACATCATACAAGTCTGAAATCAAGCCAAAATGCACATTATAGACCCAGATGTGCCCTTTCACTAATCAAAAATCCTTTTCTCCTACACAGAAAAATCTGCAGCCAGTGTAAGCTGTCAAGAGATCAAATACATGCTAATAAACCTGCCAATTCCCAGAATCACAGCATCACAGAATGGGTCAGGCTGGAAGAGACCACAGTGGGTCATCTGGTCCAACCTCCCTGCTCAAGCAGAGTCATACCAGAGCACACGGCACAGGACTGTGTCCAGACAGTTCTGGAATTATGGAGGGAGACTCCATAACCCCTCTGGGCAATCTGTTCCAGTGCATGCTCACCCCCACAGTAAAGAAGTTCCTTCTCATATTCAGGTGGAACTTTCTGTGCACCGGTTTCTGCCCATTGCCTCTTGCCCTATTGCTTAGCACCAGTGAGCAAAGCCTGGAAACACCCTCTGACACCCTTCCTTCAGATTCTTAGAGACATTGATGAGATCCCTTCCCAGTCATCTCTTCTTGAGTCTCAACAGGCCCAACTCCCTCAGCCTTTCCTTGTAAGAAGGATGCTCCAAATCCCCAATTCATAACAGCTGTACATCTGGATCTAAGAGTCCAGGTAGGTAACAGCAGATAGCTACATGAGAAGCCTCATTTGATTAGGCATTTATTAAACAAAATCCATTTGTAATTAACTGAAGTTCTGCAAAAGCCCCCTACCTCCATTTCTATCTGACATAAAAGAATCCCTTAGCTTGCAAATAAATTCAGTTAGCATATCTCCTCCACCCCGGAATTCTTTTTTTAAACTTTTTTTTTTTTTAACTTTTTTGAAGAAGCATTTAGACTTTATATGGGAACAGAAGTTCTGACTAGCTGGGCCCAGAGTTTGGATTTTTGGGGTCTTTGGGTCCTGTAGAAACATGGCTGCTGACTTTTTTTTTCTGCATGCAAGGCTTTTTTCTCTTTTCCTGAAAATAATTTTGGTAATATGAATTTTTTTTAACTGCTTAACTGTACCAACTAGCTTGTTACAGTTTTTAAAATCCTATGGTATTGTATTGCCTTTGTGAAAGAATGAAAATCATCATAAATTCTCTTACACCCTGTTCTAAAATCCCTAATTTAAAAAGTGTGCAATGTTTGTTTTCTTTAACCTAGACCCCATGAATTGGTGAAGTATATTTCAAATAAGATAATCAATACAGTATTAGTCAATGATGAATTTTTAAAAAAAACATAAATTGCCTTATACAATCTCATTATCTCAGCACTGCAAAATATTGCTATTTTAAGGCAATAATCATAAAAGCTTGCTTAATTAAAACTGCACACTCCCATTTGCAACAAATGGAAGCAGAAGAAACAAAAAAAAAATACTGTGAATATTTTGGGTTACAGCAAACTGTCATCTTAGAAAGAGCAGTGTAAGAACCTCTTGACATAACAGGCAGTATTTGTTCAGCTGGAACTGAAAAGACTGCAGGAACAACTGAGATATGATCTTGGTATCTGCCCTGGACATTTACAGGACACAAGAGAATGTTCTACCTATAAATACTAATGAAAAAGAACGAAATGTGAAATTCTAGTCCCACATTATTAAGTGTAATTTTAAATAAGTTTTTTTCTTTTAAAAATAAAACTAAATTAAAATGTAGTGACTTAGTGTGTAGAATTTTTGAGGGCATTTTCGCTCCTACTCTGCAAACACTAGAAAACTAGAATATACTAATGGAGCAAGACGTAACTACCCTTTGTTACAGGCAAAACATAGTTACAGGGATGCAGCAAAACAGTGGCAGGGAGGCATAGGACCATAAACTCATATATAGACTCATAAATACACAGATCATATTCCTCATTCCCTGCAAAAATAGGATTTCTACTTTAACAAATACATCAGACTCAGAAGCTGCTGAGAAAAATCCAACAGAATGGAGACATTTACAAAAAATTCAGTACATTTTCAATATTGGCTTTTTGAAAGACACATCATTAAGCCTTAGAATTTAGAGACTTATTTTTCACGTGACCACACTGAAATTCAAGAAAATGCACTGCAAGTCCTTGGTTTTATTTTTCTTTATGATACATTGCATTAACTGCTCTTTTCTGTCCCATTAGGATCAAACACAAAAGAATTGATGATCCTCCAGACACCTTCAATATACCTACAAGAAAAGAAAATTCTTACAAACACCTAAATATTAAAGTAGCACTTGCAGCAATTAAGATCTTTATGTTATTTAAAATACAAAGTTCCAGTAAGGCAATTCCTGATAGTTGTTTAAGGTTAAAAACTCTCTTCCCTGAGCAAAAGACAGTCAATTTGTGAAAATTTCCAGGACAGGTTTTAGCACTTGAACACTACAGAGTGTAAAGTAGTACTCTAGTCTGCTGTAAGCAATCATACAAAGCTGTAAAAATACAGGAATTCTTTATCCAACCACAATGCTGTGCCTCGTGCTATAAAAATAGAGCAGGCATGCAATTTCTTTTTTTGCAATAAAGCTACAGGGCAATTTTCCAGAAGAAGAATGAATTTGGAATCTTATTACAAAGACTTCCAATTAAAAATCACCAATTAAAGGAAGATGGCCTCAAGCACTTGGTCTCTAAAACTGCTTGTCAGAGAATTGTGTCAGCTCTAATGAAAGTAATTAGTAACTGAAGGTCTTAGACCACTACTTCTGTGATAAAAAGACTGTTGCAAAGGTTGTGAGACACCCACTTGGGACAGAAGCAGGACAGTATTTTATTGACATTCTGAAGTCAGGTTTCCTTACGATAATTAATTGTCTATACTTCTAGTGAACAATTAACATTATTCTGTGACGAAAAAATATGCCAAACTTCAAACTACTTAATGAGAATGACTAACAGAAATAAAAATCTAAGCAAGATGGTAGAAAAGGAAGTATGAGCTTCAGGATAAAAACCTCACAATTTGCCAGCTTTAAGGGACAGCTTTCTACATCAAGAGATAGGCCATCATCAAGTTGTGTTGGTTGTGCAGCCATTTTAATGTGGTCAAGGACTTTAAATCAAAGGTGGACACATTCTTAGATTTGGTCCAAGCTGATGTTATGTTGGCACAAGAAAGCATTTCACAGTAGCTCAACATTTGCAACCAAAACCACGTAACAGCATTGGCTAACATGAGCTTCTATTTCTAACTACTGTTTTTGAAAATCTTTTTCATAGTCATTTTGTACTCACTTTTCTCATTCTGCAGTCAAGAGTGAATTGGAGTAAAAACATAAAATAATCAGGCCAGGCAGAGAGACTGGTAGTAGGACCAGCATTTCTAAATAACTGTTTCAAGACATACCAATATTGGCATCATTCTTTTTAACTTAACAGCAACTAGATATTAATTTTTAAGCTGTTGGGCTTTTTTTATTTTTAACATGCCATAACAGTCATTTCCAGCTGCATGGGACTGCTATGAACAGCAGCATCTTTGTAAACACTGCCAGAATGGAAGCCAAAGGTAGCATGGAAACAGGGTCTCCTCTCTATTCTCAACCCAAAAATACACATCTGATTTAGTTAGGCTTGCAGAACATATCAAGAAGACGCCAAAACAAAAGCACTGCCACTATCCTATTTCATGGCAATTCCTTTCAGGATGAAAAGAAAACCAGTTTCTACAAAAGCCACACCAGCATCCTCATAAAATTCACTGCAACTATTTACAACCATAAGAACTGTATTAAACATCGCATCTCTACTTTGTTTCCTTGGCTACTGAAATTACAATACCCAAGAAAGTTGTTTAAAACTTTGAGTCTATTTCCTTGCCATGGAAAACTAACATTCCCCACTGAACTCTGAATCAATTTCTACCTCCATGAGTAAGGGAAATTCATATCTAGACAGACAATCAAAACCACAAAAAGATAGCAATATTTTGAATCTCTGTAATCTAATATTGTTAATACACGTTTTCAAAATAACTTAAAATATAGTTATCAAATGTATCTAAAGCTTGTATGAAATGGAATTTCCAAAATATTTAGGAAGATCTAACTATGAAACCAATTCCACTGAAATTGATACAGACCATGAAGTGGCCTACAGCTTTTCAGAAAAGTAGTGTCTAAAAAATGCAGTTAATTACATTGTGTCACCTCACAGCCAGAGAATAATTTACAAAGCTGCTAACATTTCCTCCACATAAGAAGCTGGTAAAGCATAGGAAATTCTGCAGACTACTGTAAGTAAATTTTGAGGAAAATCTTTTACTTACCAAAGCACAGCAATAGCGTGCACATTTTTAAAGCAATAAAATAATCACCATTAATATAGAAAGCAATGTTTGGTGGCGATTCCCTTTTTACAATTTTTATTAGTTTACTTACTATTATATGCAGGATATAGCTGTGTAATTCCTCATACTATGAACATGAAAAAAATACTACTATACACAAAAAAAGGATATCGTTCCAAAACCAGAAGAACCACGTCACATACATCCAGAATTTTGTTGCCAAATATATTCCAAGAGGCAGTGCACTGTGCATGGAGTGATCAAAGAATGACCTGTAATGTAGAACAATGTCACACGGTAAGTTTCGATTTATAAAATGTAAATCCTGAACTACTGCTTCAGGAAAACACTTCCTATTAAAATATGTACTATATGGGATATTGCAAAATATGCCATAAATACATTTTCCTCCCTTTTCTGTTCAAAGTTCACGAGAAATTCCCTTTTTCAACCTGCCAAGACAGGCAGAATGAGTAAATACTCATGCTAAAACTACACTGTGAAAGCAGTTAGGAACCTGTAAGATTCTTAGCCACATGAACAGTGGTTGCAAATTGTATTAACTTTTGAGATTCCAGTGCTAAAGATGTTTTGGAAACCCATACAATGAAAACTGCACGTTAAAATTACTTCACTAAGAAAAAAGCTTAAGAGACCTTGGTGTTACCAGCCTATATACTTGAAATATTTCAGATTATTGAATATTTTGCTTCTGCTACAGCTGCCAATAGAAAGTTGGAAAAAAAATCCAGATTATTTCAGTTCCTGTATCACTACATTTGCAAGTTCTAAGATAAAATGCTGCTACATTAATTAAAAAAAAAAAAGATTAAGCCATCAGAATTATTTTCACTTTCTTACACTCTTGCATTTTAAAGCCTCTTCTGAATGAAGCTGAATACAGTTGAGACAAACTAGGTGAATGACTAGGCTACTCCATATTCAAGAAGAAATTGCTGTGAAACCTGTGGAAAGCAACACTCTAAACAACTAACCTCCCTGAAATAAAGCTTCTGCATGATCTGCCTAAACACCCTGATATTGATTCATTTTGCTTTTTGTGCTGGTGGCTCCCTCAGGGCGGCCATAGACAAATGTGTGCAGGGAGTAGTTTTTCCATTTCACTTCTTTACTCCCTTACAGTATTCTGTCTCTTCTGTAGTGGAAGTTCCTTAGGTCTTTGGAGAAAACCCTGTAAGGAACATGAGCTCATTTGATGAGTAAGTGACTACACATTTGGACACACAGTAGTTACTCTGCACAAATCTTTCTTTCAGTGACTTCTGTGCATTTGTGTGTGTGTGAAAACAGGGAGGAAAACACAGCTAAGCAGATTAGCTAAAAATTCTACAGAAAGAAGGAAAACACTATTAGAATAACAGCACAAGTTTAATTCAGCTGGGCTTTGTGAAAAACACTTCAGAAAGGATTTATACTAAACATTAAGCAATGGATAAGAGAAAATAAGAATGTTAATCCTGAACACATGTCAGGTAGGCCAAAAATATAAAACTTGATAAAACACAGATCTTGAGAGATTGGAAGAAATCTTGTCCCTCCTTTCTGTAGGAGGCACAGTTGAGGATCTGCATTGTCAAACAGTTTTTTTCTGTGAGAGGAGGCCAGCAAATTGCACAGCCTTAGAGGTGACAAAAAGACTAAACAGATCATCTCCAAGATCCTGCAAAAGCCTGATAACCTTCCACTGCCCTCCCAGTCTTCTAAGTCCACTAAAATCTTCTGAACTTGGTTTAAGGAGCAGATATATTTTCCTCTTCAAACAGAAAGAAAACAGAAGCAAGTGGTTCTAAATAAACATGACATCCAACCCCAGAAAAGTGGAAAGCTCCTAAGCATGGGGATACATCAAGTTCTTCAATCTTGGCCACACATGATAATGATAGGAAAGGAGAGATGATGTAGTCTACAGATCCTGAAAATCCACTGGAGCATGACTAGGTGTGTGTGTGTGTGCACATATATTTGTAGGTGCATTAACAGAAATTTAAAGTAATCATAAATACAACTGAAAGTCTTTATTTTCGGGTAACAAGATGTATAAAAAATACTATCAGAAAGTAGGCTTTTTCTTTAGTCACTTCTTTCCACAATAACAAAAGCTATGAAATCTGATTCTGACTTAATTTCTCTATAAATCTCTTTAGATGCCTTTATGCATTTAAATTACTAAAAAACCCCAGTTTTAATGGTACACTTGCACATTGTCTTTATTACTTTATAGTAACTTTTCCATTGCCTGCTTTCTGTAATATTCATGCTGATAACTCTTTGTAGACAGACATTCAGCACCCTCCTCTGGATAACGACTGAATTTCTGTTCTGCTGTTAGCTTCTGTTAGCTCAGTGGTATTCACCCAAGATAATTCCATGTTTCGCAAGACAAAAGAGCATTACAGGAGCTACAGTTGCACAAGATCTTTCCCAGAAATAAAGACCAATTCCAACAAATGGAAATTTAAGGTTATCTATCCAATAAAGATGCCAGCAAAATACTTCTTGCATGCACACTAAACAGACAGTGTCCCAGTAAAACACTTACTTTGAAAGAAACTGCACCATAGCCCAAACGCCACCATACATCAGCCCTTTAATGAGCCAAGAATCAATATCTAGGTCTGCTATAAACCCAACCAGCCAAATAACTAGGAAAGGAGTTCCCAGCATCACCTTCTGACGGAATTCCTACGTAGAAACAAACACCAGTAAGTAATTATATTTTCAGGAACAGATTGCATAATATTCTCTGATAAACAGAACAGTCACGAAAACTTAAATTCTCAGGAAGCTTTACACTGGGGCATAAATCTTCATAAATTTTTCTCATTTCCTGTATTTACATACCTCCAATGAATTTGCAAGGAAAAGAAACCTTCCTAAAATAATATTATGAATCAGTAACTTTGTTTGTTTTAGAACTGTCTTCTAGAGACTTTGCTGCTAATCCAGAATCAAGGCAACATTAGCACTTCTTAAAGAATCCCTAAGTGTATAAACTGCGGCACAGCACATGACAATCTCAGTGAACTTTTACTACTCACGTAACTGCAGTCTTTAAGTCATACTGAAGCATCTACGAATAAAGATAGGACCTTTTTTATCTTACATTATGCGTGTACATCTCCTGATGAGAGCACTAAACTCTTTCCAGATAATCAAAGCACAGTGACAATGAAATGTACAAATCACTTCAGGTCAATAATTGCTGCACTGTTATAGTGCCACAGGGTTAAAGCACAGATTGTAGCAGTACTTTGAGCATCTTGATGCAATACATCTTTAAATCAAAAAATTATAACAAATCAGTGGAACCAATACTTAATATCCAGCACAACACTCTGCCTGAGTGTTGATGGATACTAAGAAGAAAACATTAACTCTTTTTAAGTTATCAAACAATAGGCACGAGGACAGTTCTTCATGCTAGAGCAGTATGTTAACCCTTACACCCTCATTTCCTGCCTCTTCCTATCTGCAGTATTAAACAATACCCTGAGAAGCAAAAGGCCTCCACGTTAGATATTTATATATTACATTATACAACAAGACTGACTGCTTCTTTCATTCAACCAACAACAATAAACAATACATAATTAGAGAGGAGATCAAAGCTCAGGATACCCAAAATGCTTCTTTCCTCAGCTACCTGAGAGTCAGTTTTGGAAAGCCTTGGCTTACCCCAACAATACGAGACCACTCAATACTTTCCTAATATTGCGTTAGCACAAAAACTAAAAGTAAGGGTATGGAATCTTAGGGTTTTATTTCCTCCTGCTCTAAATAAAGCACATTTTTTTTTCTTTTGCAATTACTTTTTCCATAATAAAAAGACATTCCTTAAAGTTGAAATGTGGGGAAACCACAGTCCTGAACTTCCCATAAACAAACACACAGGTCCCCAAACCAAGAGCAGTGGTAAGATTGATCTACGCAAGTGTTATACTACTGCTTACCTTATCTGCTTTTAGTTTTCTCAGAAACGATGGACTATCATACCCCTTTGCCTGTCTTGCTTCTTGTAGATGATTGATCATCCAAACATTCTTCCTTTGTTTTGCAAGATCAAGTGGTGATTCTCCCTGTCAAGAGTATAAACGTGGGAAACATCCAATTTAAAAATAAAATGCATTTGAAGTACTTTTGAAACAGAAGATTGGCTGTTAAAAACAATACATCTTAAATCAGTTTAACTACATTCTGGCATACTTTTTGCTCTGCAGCTTACTTGACACCAAACATCATTCATTCCTTTTGGTTTTTCACTCTCTCAGAACTATAAAAGTGTGGACAAGTCAAATATTAAATGTATGATCCTGACAAGATGTACGTCCTGACAGTAATAATTGTTGCCTTTGGCATATAACAAATCTGTGTTCCACTATTCTATACACAGTCTATTAGCCTGTAAATGAAAGACTGTGCTTCCCCCTCAGCTATTGACAGGCAGCAGAAATCAAGCAAAGAATAAGAACTTGTGACCCACTGGATCATGGAAAGTCTCTGAAGTCTAAAGCCTGACTTCTTAGTTAATTCTCTGCCTTTTGGCAGAGTGAAGTTACTAATATTATGGAATGCTTCTAGGATTTTTTTTTTCCACAAGCTTAATGTTCTTAGGCTCATTTCAGCTACTGAAGTCCTAGGAAGAAAACATGGAAGAATAAACTGAGTGCTCATGTCCAACTTATTTCAAAACTCTGAGCTTTTACTCTGAGCTTGTGTTTCATATATTTTGGGTGCTAAGCCAGCAATGGCCCATGTTTTTATTTCTGTAATTTCAGAAAGGACTAACAGACGAAGCAAAAGAGAAACACAGAGCAGAAGATACAGGGACCAGAGGTGCCTATCAAACTGATTTGATTTTATTGCTTTTTAAACATTTAGGAAGAGAGCTAAATGAAAAAGTTACTGACTTGGTCTAAAATTATAGAGGAGGCAAGAGACAACCAATTGCAGGTACCTCCAGCTTCAGTTTTGCATTTGACTCTTCCTCTCTTCTACTGGAGTTAACTCCCCTCCTAAACAAATCATTCATGGAGGCTTGAAAAATGGCTGAATCCTCCATCGCTCGGCCCCCTCCTAAAAAAAAAGTGAGACAGGTACTAGAAACTGAAACTACCCAGAAAGGGCAATAATTACTATAGACAGAAGCGATTTCAAAGATTAAAAACTACAGTTAGCTATCTGTATCCCATAGAAAGACAATGGGAATTGAGTACTTAACTGTCATCTTTGCCTTTGAAATCTTGCTCCAAATCTTTAGGAGAGTAAATAGCACAGACTACAAATTATGAGGTGAAGCTTTTTGCTACTTAACAGGACCTTTCACACCTTCTGTGCGAGAAGTATAACTAGCAAAATCAGTTAAAAAAGAATAACCTTCTCTGAGTTAACTTGGCTTCAAAGTTATTTAGCCAGATGTTTTTTTAAACAGATTAAATGAACTCCATTCTCAACAGAAATGCCTGAAATCAAACTATTGGTGCCTGTTTCATCACAAGTTTAATAGCACCTTGAATTACTTGTATCTGGGAAACTCCAGAGATGCTGTTGTTTTAGTATCACCTTATATAGCCAGACTGTAAAGATTACCTGTGGACAAGCAATCCCCTCTGGGAGTTGATCTCCCAAGTAAATCCTGAAGTTGTCTTGGGGTCCAGCTGAGCATCCCTTCCACTAGAGGGCCATGAGACACCTAGGAACTGCCTAGATAAAAAAATTGAGGGAGCTTTAAAGAAGTCTTTGACTATACTTCTCATCATCTGGCCATTTTAATATTTTCCTTGTCTTTACAGGAGTAGTGGATGGCTGACTTGCTTAAAAATTTAAGAAAAAATATATTGGGGAACTTAATCTAGTAACACACTTAAGATTGTCAGCAAGCAATAAGGCTTCAATAATATATTCAATATATATTTAAAGTATTTAGATAGAAAGAATAATCTGAAGAGTCATTATGATAGGGAAATGTACACGTAGACTTCCACGGACAAGCCTAAGATACACTGCATAATCAAGAACTACATTTAAAGTTCAAGAAATGATTCACTTACAGATTAAAAAAAAAAAAAAAAAAAAAATCTTTCTTAGACCTTAAGAGCTCTTTTAGGTCTTTATATCTCTCTACTAAAAAAAGGAGTCTCTGCTCATACTTAAATAAAATTTACAAGTTTTCCCCAATGATAAAATTTACAAGTTTTCCCCAGTGATAACCCGGCTCCCTGGGAAATCCTGTCCTCATCTGCCCAATCTGTCTACTGGTGTGGCAAGATAATTTCCTCAAGAAAAAAAAATCAACCAAACAAAAAAACTCACTCTACTTTGATTACTGAAAAGCAGCTTCTAACTCTAACATTAATCTAGTTCTCAAAAAGAAAAAAAGAAAGTATCTTACTACCGAAAGGAAAATATTAATTTCTTGTACAGTGTAATAAAAGGAGGGTACATAACAAAACAGGACTAACTCACTGCTTGTATCAAGCTTTGCTCTAGAATAGGAGTGCTATTGTTCAAATGCTTCACAAACTGTCATGCAAAGTAAAGAACACCTTCCTGAGATGACTGGTCCTGGTTTGTTCCAACCCTAGGCAGCCAGCAGCATGTGCCTTTCTAACACAGACTAACTGGAGCTGATAACAATAAAGTCAAACCTCGCATCTAATATTTCAGTCACTTCATCATTTGAAGATTAACAGCTTTCAGCCAATGTATTTCTTTAATCTCAGCTGTTTTACCACCATTCTTGGTGAATTCCGTGGGGTATCTGAGAAAAGGACTTCACAAGATAGCGCTGCAGAAATCTGGAAGTGACTGCATTAGAAAGAAGCCCTTCACAATTCCTTTTAATTCTGAGGAAACACGAGCCAAACACTGAACAATTAGTTTTCGGCTCAAAGAAAACTTTTTTGCTGAACAGTCAAAGGAGAGGCACCAAACTGAGTTTCTATATGCCTTTACGAATCCACCAAATTTTCATATTTCCTATATATTTACTACCACTTATCAGCATCCGTTATAAAGGCTGGATGGCAAAACTGACATTGCTCAAATGATTTTGATCCTCTGAAGATTCTAAAAACCTGGGAAGGCATGCAAGAAACCTAGACTCCACTGCGTAAGATAGGCAGTGGTCAGTGAAACCAGACACATGTCTTCTGGCATGACTGGAAAGATTATCATGATCCAGCAGGTTCAAAAACCTATTTTTCTACTGACTGCTGCTGTCTGTCAATAAAGAAGGCAAGACCATGAACTAGCAGGCTAGCAGATACTTCTTCATATAGCCAAACACAGAAATTTTTGTTACAGATTTCGTAAGAGTCCAGAAATGCAGGTAAGGTGATGACTTCAGAACTCTAATCACATTAATCAGTCTGTCAAGACAAGCAAGGTATGACATACTGATTTTTTTTCCACAAAAATACCTTAATTTTTTTACCATAGGTGGCATAGGAAAATAGCTTTTCAACACAAGAAGTGAGACTAGAAGCATAATTCATCCACACAACTGACCTTACAGACCAGGAATAATATATATTCACACCTCAGTGCATGCAAGAGGCTAGCTGATTTGTTTTAAACATGTAAAAAGCCATGATTTCTTCCAGTGAGTTTTCATTCATGATTATGAACATTTCTGATATTCTGAAGTGGATGTAGGAGCTAAAAAGCTGCCAGCAAAATTTGGCTGCACCCTTAAAAAGGCTGTTCCATGCTCTTCAAGAAAACTGATGCATACTTTTCTTTTTTTTTTTTTTTTTTAAATATAGTTCTATCACTTGTGTCCAAGCAAAATAGGCCCTGGCCATCTTAATCAGTAGAAAAAATGGTGAAAGGACAAACAAATTAAATTATGTGTTAACACATTAAAGCTGTGTTTTCAAGTGTAACCACTCTGCCTGTAGCACTCTTTAAGTGGAAAATACAAATATTTGCAGAGAAATTGAGAATTCTTTTTCTGAAAGTGAATTCTCTGACACCACAGATGAAACAGTTTGGGCAGCAAAATGCATCTAAGTTGATATACAGAGCATCTGGAGGTAATGGATAAAACCACATCCCAAAGGCACACCTTCCAAGGCTGGAGAAGCTCCAAGTCTGTGGCAGAAATTCTAAGAGCTGTTTTGCTGGTCTAACATATGCTGGAGACAGGCTCTGTTAGTACAGAATCTAGATGCATTGTTAAGAAATTCTAGTAATCAGGCAAGTTAAGTTCACATGCAAAAAAAGAGCCCCTTTGCTTATTTTACTCCTACTGGCATTTTCAGGCTTCCAGTTTGCTTACTAGCACTGGGAGACCGACTAGAGAGAGAATTTGTCAGCTCTCTGGAAGAGGACAGAGATGTCTCACATCTCACTCCAACAACAGTCACCTCAGAACTTCACTAGAAGATACTCAGTCAGGTTTCCAGTTCTGCATCCAAATACACCGGTCTTCACACATGCAGTCTAATTGCACACCCCACTCGCCTATATTTACACATAATCATTGTTACATTATTTACTTGAGTATTTTTCATGGTGCAAAACTAGTGGTTATGCATCACTGTTAGGAAAGAAACTGCCAAATGACACATTAGTGGCATTGGTTTTGCTCCATCTTCATGATCCCACTATACCCACAATGACCTATCCTTGAGATTTATCATAGGCTCTGTTATTTCTGCCTCAAACCACTTCCAGTTAAAATAGACCAAACGTTTACCTTAATATTTTGAGCATCAACATTAGCTCCAGCTTCTAACAGAAGACTAATAACTGTAGTATTTCCTGCTAGCACAGCCCAGTGCAATGCTGTGTTTTTGTGGTATTTGTCTCCCAGATTAACCGAAACATTAAATGTAAGTAGCAATCGCGTTGGATCCACACTAGGAAAGAAAATTCTTGTTAGATCTACAGATGAACTCAAATACATCCCAACTTATTGCTGAAGCATTCAATTTCTATGAAGATCATTAATCAGGTATACTATGTAATAGCAAAGTGACATTTTTTGCTGCCAATTATGAATGACCCAAAAATCTCTTCCCACCAAAACCAACCACCATTCTGATGGCTTTTAAAGGATCTCCCTAAGACAGCTCATTCTGGGATATCACAAAACATTTGTTCTACAGTTCTAGTTTTGTGTTTACCAAAAATCTAATAATACTAACAGATTTGTAAAAATATGCACACGATTATATACTTGAAAAACGGAAGTTCAAAACATGTTATGTTTCCACTTCACAATCCAGAAGATGAAGATAAAATAGGATGAGAATGTTGGTAACGGCAGGTATTGGTAAGAGCTAGCTTGTGCTCCTCCCAGCAATTGATGGAGATGGGCCCTTCCAAACAGGAATCTAATCCGAACGTTTGTTCTTTGGAGAAGTGTTATTTTTCATCAATTTTTTCCAATCATCTCCACAGGAAGGAATAGTGAATACCTCTTCACAGTACTTTCTCTCTTGAAAAAGTCATTGCACTGGGTTTGGCTGAAATCAAGTTAATCTTCTCCATAGTAGCTCCTATGGTGCTGTTTTGGATTTGTGATCAAAGCAGGATGGTAACACAGGGATGCTTTAACTATTGCTGAGCAGTGCTTACACAGAGTCAGGGCCTTTGCTGTTCCTCATGCTGCCTGCCAGTGAGCAGGCTGCGGGTGCACAAGAAATTGGGAGGGGACACAGCTGGGACAGCCGACCCCAACTGACCAAAGAGATATCCAATACTGCATGGCAGTGTGCTCAGCAATAAAAGCTGGGGAAGAGGAGTAGGAAGCAGAGAACATTCAGAGTTACAGCACCTGCCTTGCCAAGTAACTGTTACAGGTGATAGAGCCCTGATGACCTGGAAATGGCTGAACTTCTGCCTACTGATGGAAAGTAACAAATTAATTCCTTATTTTGCTTTATCTTTTCAACTGTGTTTATTGCAATGCATGAGTTTTCTCACTTTTACCCTCCTGATTCTCCTCCTCATCCCACTTGGCGGGAGTGAGGAAGCAGCTGTGTGGGGCTGAGCTACCAAGTGGGATGAATTCACAATAACCATAAATGAAGAAAGATAAAAAGGCAACTGTGGAAAGAACACTGACTAGTTAACAACAGAAAAAATACTTCCCAAAAAACCCCAAAACAAGTCACTACTATATGCCACTTGGTTAACATTAAGATAAAGTCAAAACTGCACATATTACCTATGTGTTCTGTAAGCTGCCCACATTAAAGGTGTCATTCCATTTTGATCCATCATATCTACATCCTAAAAAAAATGAAAAAAACCAAAACTTGGTGAGATAAGTAAGCATACTCAAGATCCAGCAGATACAAGGTTTGCAATGAGAAGCAGTGTTCTAAGACTAATCATCTGAATAGGAAGAAAAACTAGCAAGCTTTTAGCAAATAGAATTTAAAAAGTGAAAATAAACATTAACGCCACCATTGCCAAAATACAACCATTCCAATCTATTTTGGAAACTATGAAATAGTCATGCTGTGTAAGACCAGTAGTTTCTAATTTACTATTAATCTGCAACATTAAAGATATATATAGATGGTGTATTACTACATTCAAAATATACAGAAGAAAATTAAAATAATGCACCTATATTTAAAAAGATACTTGACAAATTACTAGAAATACCACTGTCTGGATCCTACATCCTACTACATGCCAGTCGCATCGATTTTTCCACTTCCAAGCAATTTTCCTTAGTTCATAGAGTTCCAAAGGTATTCATGTATCTGGATACCAAGCTAATGGATGCCAGAGAATTTTAAAGTTGAAAAAAAGACATTAATAAAAACAACCTGCTCAGAAATAAAAATGATCTATAATCAAGTGGTGACTAAACCAATGGCTAAAAATAAATAAATAAATAAAACCATTATTACATTTAACAGAAGGTAGCCACAGAAAGACAAAAAAGCACCACCCAGACAGTTCTTTTAGACTCGTCAGAAAGGATTAATATCTAAGCATTTTTCCCTCTTTCCTCACCTGCCTAGGGAAGTTGGCAATTCCTAAACACTCCGAGGCAGATTAGACTCTCAAGCACATTTGGGCAGGTTTCACAGATCAGCACTAAAAAAATCACTGCAAGTTAACATAATGCAGGACATGAAGAGTTTTCCTTACAGGCAACAGAGCTATGACAGCATTTCCTATGCCACTTCCCTCAGTTCTTACAAGGAAAATTAGATTGAAAGTGTTTCAATGAAGTCTTCTGCTAGAGGAATTCCTGACAAAAACCCAGAAAGTGAATGATGTTGCTTTCTGTCATCCCTAGAACCTTCCCTGCTCCAGTAGTCTGCGAAATGCCCAGCACCCTGGGATCCTGACTCACGCTGCTGCTAGCCTGACCCAAGCAGTTGTTTCCCAGAAAATCCAACTTAGTTCCTCCAAAGAATTGCTTTCAAAACACCTCTAGCCTGCAGATAACTTTATATTTCTGAGTTTTTACTCTGTCACCTAATTTAAGAAAAAAATAAAGGAAATTTAAAAAACGAAGTTATGGAGGAAAAGAACAGTTACTTGATTTACTTGCTTGTACTGTTTGTTCAGAAGAGTTACATGGCTGGAGATCAGGATCCAACTCTGTCTGCCCACAGGACTTGTCTAGGTTAGATCCTTTTGAGCCTACCAGGACCACATAACCAGCTGGCATTGCCTTTAACCCCCTGTGGCTGAGATCATGAAGGAAATTAGAACCACTGCCCAATCTCAAGTTCATTCATCCTTGAGAAGCACGACTGATTCACAGCTCACACTGTGTGAACTACATTCTTGGAAGACTGTACAATTTACCACAACATGAACAATCACTCTTTCATCTTTAGATTTCGTATAGAAAAGCACCTCTCTGTGACAGTAGGAACATGTTTGGGTGTAAGCAGAACAATTCCTTCAATGATTCCACCTGACAAATCCAAACTACACTTTGACACTCAGCTAAAAGAAAAAACCCAAACCCATGAGCTCCAGACTATTCCCTGCACATAAGTCACCTGGACAGGCTACAGCTATTACTCATATTCAACTACTACATTGGCTGAGGCAGACCCCTTTTCAAAGGAACTTTAATGAGAAGCAAAGCAACTAAGATCGACTTGCAAACTGCTGTATAGATGTAACAAACATGATGTAGCTGTGGATAGCAAACACGTGCTCTAACAAACCTCTCATGAAAAATTCCTTGTTATTTCTTCATATCATTACCATAACCATAGAACAAGTGAGACATTTTAGAAAGAAAGCTCTGTTCCTGCTTTTTACCAAAGAGAGGACTGAGGAAAAAAAGTAAACCTTCAGCAGCTGGTACCTACTAAGAGACTCTTTTTCTATTCTGGTGTGTACCAACAGGCACTTTAGCATTAATTTCTTGTTTAACTCTAGGTGACAGATCAGTGCTCATGAAGGGGCGTGCCTGTGCTGTTAGGACATGGTGCAAGCATTGCAAGAATCAAAGATTCCAACAGTAAGTGATGCAATGATCAAAAATTGCACATACTGCTGCCCTCTGCATGTGGTTCAAGTGTGAACACTGTGGACCACAACTGGCAAAATCTCCTCTTGTTCTAAGGTACAACTCTGGTTCTGAAAGAGAAGAAACTTTGCACATGCAAAGATAACCAGACTCAATCCTAGGACACTAATATGAGATTGCAAAAAAGCTTTCAGAGAGGCAAAAATAGTGGGGAGAAAGAGCTTTCTGCACGAAAAGGAGTTGCAGCAACTCCTCTGCTGCTTAATACTACTTTCTGAAAGCAAGGGTTGACAAGGAAGGATTCTGAAGGGCTGCTAGAGATCAGCATTAGGCTGACCAGGACATTTAACAAGCAATGGTCAAACCAGTACTGTGACGTGATACAGCCTTTCCAAAAGCAAAGAATGCATCAAGAGATCCTACTCAGAATTACATCCAATTACGCAGAAAAGGAATCAGGAATGTGCTCCTCTTTAGAACCATTACTGCTTGTTTCACAAAACACAGACCTTCACAGAAAAGACCCATCACATCCTTGCTCAGAATCCTATTCTCCATAAGGAAAAGATCCCTTTCACATGAACTGCTGCCCAGGGAAAGGAAAAAGCATATCGTAAAGAAGATTTATCAGTAAGGGTGATGTAAGCCTGACAGTATTTCTTAATTTAGGAAAGACATGCTAGTTACTGACTGGAAGCAGAGATTTTGTAGGATTCCTATGGAATGAACAGAGCACAGACCAACAAGAAAGGCAACACACAGAACTAAACCTACCTCATTCCTTCAAACAGAAGCTCTGTTCTGAATATCCTAGTCCATCAAACACACAGTCAGTCTTGACAGTCATAAGGAAGAACACAACTGGACTTACAGTTCTGTAAGTAATGTGCTCTGAGTTGGTTAGGAAATAAAATACTTGGTTCAGAGTCTTAATGCTGGCCTGAGCTCGGTGGAGAGAAGGAGCCTCAGTGGCAACTGAGGTGACAATGCTTAGGAACACTGCTCATGGACCACAGCACCAAAGTAACCAAGGCTGCTGGTACCACACTGGTATCTCCTAACCTAGATGCCACCTACTTCTAAGCCATAGCTCAGAAGGTGACCCTACATAGCTCGAGACATTAGTTAACATACAAAGTTGCAACTCTGAGAATAAACAAAAAATGCACTTGATGAGTAAGTTCTAGTTAAACTATGAAAATGATAGTTGAACTATGAGTAAGATATAGTTAAACTATAATTTTAGAACTAGAATATTTCTTACATGATTTTACTCTACAAGCAACTTTATAGTCACTCATCTGGGATTAAGTTACCTCGCACATGCACAGGATGAGAACACATTATTCAACCATTCGTATACCACATCCATATCTTAACTTATTCTAGGTGAATGTTTGTGTATGCAAGGTCCTGATATGCCTCTGGCATTTTAGGTAGTGTAAGCACAATATCAAGCAGTCAAATTATACATTGAACATTTTTAAGTGCCTTCAAGATCTTTTCCAATTTTTCTTTCTCACATTTTTTAAAAATAAAGATCTTACCTAAACTTGAACTATGCTACAGATTCTGTTATTTGATTTCTGATTATGTTTATATCATGTACTTGTCCCAGGCTTGATTTTGACCCAGGCTGACACAAACAACATGTGTAAATTCTGATACAGCCAGGTATCAGTCTCTCAGAATTCAGTGAGAGACATGACTAAATAAAAAGCAACAGCTGTCTGCTGCCCCTTGGCTGAGTAGTACTTGCTGGCATGAAAGTTGGTTCACTTCCAATCAAAGCCAGAGGGCATTTGACCAAGAGCTCCTCCCCTTCACCACGCTCCAGAAGCTAGAGGACTGGACTCAAGCCTCAGATTGCAAATTTAACCATTGGCTGCTGCAGCCCAGAAGAGAGTGAAACAGCAACACTGAAGCTGGATTCCAGCTGTCTCAAAAACAGACAAGCTAGAAATTAGGAGCAATTTCTTAATCCACCTGTCAGTTCTCTATTCAGTTATGAAAGCTGGCTCTTCTCTGACCACACTCATCCACAAAGGCATCAGGATCAGAACTAACACAGCACAACAGTCTACACTGATCCTTATTTTGATGTTTATTTAGTTGTCATTTGCCACACAGGTATTACAATTAGGTTCAGAACAAGGGCTAGCCTACTCTTGGATATAAGGGAACCCGGTCTCTTTAAAGACCAAAGGCAATTAAGTAGTAGTATATAGGGTAAGCCCACAGAAGCAAAAGCAGTTGAAGTTTCCAAATCCAAATCTCAGCACTACAAAGAAGGTGGGGAAAGAAATAAAAAGGAGAGATTAATGACCTCAGTACTAATTAAAGGAAGATTAAAAAACAGAATCATGTATTTCCCATAGCTTCTAGACAAGCCACGTAGTTTCTGTAGTTGTATGCAATACAGCTAGAGAACTATGATTTTAGCGATTGTTAGTACAATGCTATTAATAGTACTAGATTTTAAACATGCAAATCAATATATGATTTTTAAAGTTCAATATTTTGAAGTGCTGTGAAAAATCACTGTTAAAATTAATTTACATTTACATCATGGAAAGAATACCAAAATCCTACTTGATAATATTTGAGGGATTTAATAAAAATCAGTGTTTTAAAAACTATTGATAAGAAGAACTGTTTTCAAAGTAACAGGTTTTCATTTTTAAGGCGATTTTTATGTCTTTATGTATGTACTCATGTAAAGACATACAGCTTCTTTTGAATTGAAGCATTATATGTTCAAATAAACAGGACAAATCTGTATATAAACATGAAGACAAACAAAGGGAGACTTCATAATCACAGTAGAATATTTTAAAGGCTATTAGTACTTTATTAATGCTATGCTTTAAACAAGTTCACACTTGTATAATATCAGCAAGATTTTTCTGGTAACATAAAATCCCCATATAATTATATGTAATTTGAGAAGAAAATACAAAACTTGCTCCTCATGCAAACACATTCCTCTCCAATCATTATTTCTTACAAAACAACAGTTATACAAAATAGGATCAGACTCTTCTTTTGCCTAGCTTACTCTTTACCATACACTAAGTACTGTTTTACCAAACAGATACAAACTGAATACTGCCTGGAGCAATAGCTTGGGGTTTTTTACATATACAGGTATAAGTAATTTTCTGCAGCAAATTTAGTATTTGTTTTATACAGACCAAACTCACTGATTTCATATTCTACATGACTCACTGGATCATATCTCACTTGGTATTTGAAAGAGTAAGCAGAATACAGAAGTGTGAACAGCTTTAGTAGTACTGTCATACAAGAGATGGGCTTTGACTTTTCTATATGGTTTACACAGTAAATCAAATTTGTGCTTCAGGCACATGCCTATGGGTGAGTAAATCTACAAATTACAGTGCAGGGGTGCATAGCAAAAACAGGATCAAGTTTTTGAGCAGACAGAATGACAGATGGGACACAAGAGGAACAGTAATGAATACACATTATATACACACTTTACAGATCTAGAAGTAATATAAGGGGCTAGCAAGAAGGTCTGGGGTCGTTTGGTTTTCTATTTACACAAGGAAGTAATTAGGAACAGCAATAAATTAAAAGTTGTTGACTGATATGTCACTAGATTCTTTATCCATGTATAACTGATGATTCTACGAAGAATTCTGCAACACTTGCTACCATTGTCACAGTTACATCTAAAGATTAAATTCATTAGAAATAAAGAATTAGAATTTCCATATACTACATTAGACAGGTGTGAATTAAAGCCAAAGTACTCAGACCACTGTTGCAGGAAATTAATTTAATAGGTGGCACATCAACATTGCAGTCTACAAAAAAGGACATGGAATTATTTTTATATTTATTCAAGTAAATATTTCGCATTTCCTTAATGACAGGTATAAGTTTCAATTGTGTTCCTACTCTAAATTTTAGCAGAATCTATGTAAATATGGTATTACTTAAAATTTACCTGTCCCTTTGCTATCAGGTAAGCAACAATTGAAGTATGTCCAAACTGGGCAGCCAAATGAATACAGCTACATCCTTCTCCATCAATTAGCGACGGGTCTGCCCCATATTTCATCAGCTGTACAACCATGGATAAGTGACCCTGTCTAAATGTAACAAAACACAAAAAAACAAACAGCTGAATAACTATATGCAGGAAAACTATTAAAATTTGAATACTGAAATACAACAAAGATGTTTAGCAGTTTATTACTCTATCAGAACTCCCACACTTTAACTCATACTTTAAAAACAGCAACTGTCATGATCTGATTCTCCAACTGAGTAAGCAAATTCATTTATATGAGAAATTCTATGCATATAGTGCATTCATCACATGCAATTTGCTTAACTGTACTGCATAGCAAAAAAGACAGTCAACAAAAAAAGTTACTTTTTAGAAATCTAATGTTTAGAAATCTAATCTGTGACTTCTTCCATACCATATATGAAACCTGCTATTTTAAGAGATGTCAAACTGGCTAGATACTCTCACTTTTTGTGGAGCTTAAAAACTGTGGTAAAACAAAAAAAGGGGGAAAAGAGAAAATTGAAGGTCTACATTTCCTCCACCCTGTGTTGAAAGCTTATGCGTCTTTATGGCATAATGAGCACAGACAAATCCTTCTTTTAGACATGGTGCCTAAGTGTCAGTACACAGCTTCTGACATGAGCAAAAGATCTTTTCAATTTTTCAGAAGCACCTTCAGACAATGCTTCATAGAACAGATTGCAGGTATGAATGAACACCAGGAAATTTAGTCAAGATTTTGTGCTATTTACACAATCACAGACTGTGATCTGTAACAAAAAGAATATAGAAGATGAAGTCTTTAATTGAGGCTAACAACCAAGTCCTCACCTTTAGCAAACAGATTATTTTGATACATCAAATCTTCTAAAAGCTGATTTTCCAAGTCTCTTTTTGCCATCTACAGTTAAAAATACTAATATGGACACTGTTTCTTTCCCACCCATTTCTAGGTGGTTGTCTGAAGGAGCAGGTACTGCTTGAAGGCTGTCTTCAATTTTTTCCAGCCATAGTCGTTCTCTGACCATCTTCTAGATAAGAAACCTGATTTTAAGTGTATCTTTAAAAAAATCCACACATGCAATAGAACACTGCAAGGACAGTGTCACACAAAATCATCCCGAGACCCATCTGCAAAAGTGCCACTGAACTCCAGACAACTTGACAAAAACAAGATCTCAGAAGTAAGAGCAAGGTAAGTTGCCTATACTTTGCTTGTTGTTCTATTGTAGCAATCATCTTCCTCTACATCAGAAAAAACCACATGCTGAAAGCTCCTTTATTTCAAACATGCAACATTCACAGTGAACTCAGTTATTAAAGACTGAATTAATTCTAGTACTAAGTATCCCCATAAAATACAACCATTTCATAAAACTATCAGTACTCCATGTTAAGCAAAGAAACAGACAGAAAATTTCAGAAGACTTTTTCCTACCTTGTTGCCCAATGAAGTGGGGTAGAATTTAAATCTCCCCCAAGCTGATCAACAATAGCACCTTTTGATATATAGTATCTGGAATAACAGAAAGAGTAAACATTATTGCTTGTTTTGGTTAAATAGAAAGGACACAAGTGAGCATGTTTGATATAATGCAAAACAGGCAGTTAGAGATCAGACGACCAGAACCTTTTCTTGCCTTCTTATAACATTCCTTTTTAGAGGTCAAGCATATAATTTCAATTTTTTTGCATTTCTGACAAGGGTTGGGAGACTAGGGATGTCTCCTACTGTGTTTTAAACATTACGCTATTTCCTAGTTTTATTCTATAAACTAACTGCTATATCCAGTTGTACAAACTGTGCTACTACAGAAGCATTATGGGGCTGTTGCATTAAATACAATTCTGAATTACTGGTAGAAGATTATGATGCTAGAAGACTATAATTTTTAGATAATTTTGGCTAAATAACAGAAGTATATACCATTAGACTTGCAGCTTGTAAAATCATTGGAATAACCCTGCTGAAGTCACTGATCCCAGAGATCACACTTAAATTTAAGTTACACATTTAGTGAAGGACTAAGATTTTTACATACTTCTCAATCATTATTAATCAAAGGAAAAAAACCATCTGAGTATTTAAAAAATATTTCTAAATGATGGACTAGAAATTATTTTTCCCTTGAGAACATTTATGCAAAGATAGCTATCTGTAAAAACAAAAGAAGCTACCTATTTTTAACTGCAACAATTCACATTCATAGTCATTTGCAATGTTTCTGTGAACTGTTTTCATTGCTGGGACACTAAGCTAGCAATATTATTTTTCCTTTGTGAAAGAAAATGCATGCTGTAGAAAGGTATCAATGTTTCTAAACACAGGCCTTCCCAGAAGGCTTCTAGTTTTTCATTCACCACTGTCTAACCTTTGAAAAGTACTACCTAGCTGTAGATTTAAGTGTTTGCACATTTCAAATACCTGTGCCTACAGACCTTTCACTTCGAAAATACCTGTCAGGTATATATGAACGCTGCTCTTCCACCCACACAAGCTGTCCTTCAAATCCTCAACATTGAAGTTCTGGCACCACAAACTCTGCTAAGTGTTTCATGACACAGCAAGAAGAAGGGCAACAAACAGAACAACTTGAAAAACATTACTCTTAAGTAACTACCTTCATTTTCTAGAGTGCTTATGGATTCAGAGAATGAAATTTCAAAAACAGCCCTTCTAGGAACCTTTAGGAACAGAAACTGAAAAATGCATGTCACTCTAAACACAACTATAGAAAAAGTTCTTTTACACAGTTGCTTTAGAGCCATCAGACACAATGGAGTACTTCAACAGACTTGCCAAAGGAAAAAAACAGTGTGTAAGACAAATAAGATCTGCTCTGATTGATGCAGGACAGTCCACTCCACTGGTCTCCAACACTAAAAGAACAAAATTTTAACATCTCTGCAGAAGTTAAGTTCTTTAATTTCTCCATGAGAAAAAACGAAGATCTTGTCAAAGTCTTGGTCCCATCTAGGTGAAAACACAAAGCACATATATGGTAAAGAAACAAAGTAATTTTGTTACAGTGAAGTATCAGCTACTAACAGGAGCTATTTAGTCCCCCTTGGGAAGGAGCTACAAAGGAAATCTTGTCTAGATAAAAAGACAGCACAGAGAAAATTCACAGTCAAAGCTTGGATTCATCTCTCTGATGTGACAGCCACTCATAGGGAGGTGAACACTAAACAGATTGTCTTCATTCAAACACTGGTCCTTGCAGAAAAGCAGAATATGTTCAGATTATACTGACAGCAGAACTGCTTACTGGTTAGTAGGTTTTATTTAGAAGGAAGAACTTGCAGTTTGACAACTGGGAAAAGACAAGGCGACAATCTCCTGCCAGATGGTGCATTGAAGTAACATTTTATGTTTCTTTAAGGGTGTTTTTAGACTTAGTTGAGATTTATCACTGCATTTTGGTTTCAGTACACAAAAATGGTAAGATTTTTCTGCAAAACCAGACTGAGAACTTAATCTCCTTGTCTAAGCAGATCTTGCAGAAGGAAATTTGTGCTAGATGAGAAGATCCCTGAAGAAAGAAAGAACTGGGCAATCCCACTCTCAGTGAGTCATCTAAGCTTCCACTAGAAGATGCCAGGCATTCAAGTCCTATTTAAGCAAGCTACTCACACTCAAAGCAAGCAGATCTCAAAAGAGGTCACCTTAAGAAGAAAATACATCCACTGATCTCCACATTAGGATCACTAAGTCTTTGGCAGGCATTTGAAAACTACCTCAGCTTGCATTTGGTGCTTGAGGAATCAAAGTGCATGCAGTCACTTACTAGAAGAAGGAAAAGTAGAAGAGAAATCTTTGTCTGGAGAAAGCTTGACACAGGGGATGGGGACATACAGGCAGTAAGTAACTGTAGAGACATAAGGCCATTTTTTGCATTTTTACAAAACCAAGTTGAAGACATACCAAGACATCAGTGACACGATGAAAACACAACAGTGTTGTAGACACTTATCCCTGATTCTACAAAAATATGAAAAGGTTCTGTCGTTTTCCTTATCAATAGGTCCCACTGTTACCTACACTGGAACACAAGTCTCACAATAGATGGGATGAAGAAATACTAAAAAGAAGACAAGTCTAATGTCAAGCCTGCACTCCCCACAGACAAGCTGCTAAGCTACTTCATTGGAAAGAACTTATATAGTCAACACCCACCAAGCCAGACACTGAGATCTGGTATCACAAGAGTAGACAACTTTATCTCTGTAGTACCAAGCTTGGTAGCCAACATATTTAATGAAATTATCCACTGCACATAATGGGGAAATAGAGAACACTTGGGGAAAGATATGATAGGCTTGAAAACAAATAAAAACCACTAAATAATTTAATTCTAAGGAAATAAAATTAAGTAGTGTCTTGCAAAAAAGAGAGTGAGAGAGCACATAATAAGGTGAGTGATATAAATCAAGATCCCCAAAAGACAGAGGAACCTGAAGTGCAAGAACTGCATCAAGAAATGGGAATTTTAGATACAGTTAGACACATCAGTAGTCACATGCACTCTAGTAAACAGCAGGAAGAAAATGCAATGCTGTATGTCACAGTGGGAGAGATGCATTAATGGACAAGAGCTCTGACATACTGTCAAGGAAAAAAGGACAAATTGGACACATTAAAGACATTCAGTTGTCCTAAAAAAAGAAATCAACATTTTTAAGGACATTAATTTTTGTTTAACAAAAGTGTAATACATACTTCACCAGATCTATCCTGTTGTTGATTGCAGCCCAGTGGAGAAGCGTTACATTTTCTTTGTCTGGTTGTCGTACATCATAACCAGCTTCCACCAACTCTCTACATCGTTCATATATTCCATACCTTGAAGAATAAAACAAGATATGTCAAAATGCTTACCTTAGATGAAAATGCATTCAGCAAACACCATACTTTTGGTCACAATACAAAATCTTCAACAGAAGAGAAATGAAGAAGAAACTTTCCTATAGGATAACAAATTTCTTGGAACAAGAAGCTTCCACTGGCAAGTTACATTAATCGAATCAGGATATTGCAGAAGACTTGTGTCCACAGAAAACCGTACTGCAGAGCAAGGCAAAATATCTACCAGCAGCATACTAAATTAAAGTAACCGTTCACTTCCCAGGGACTCCACTACATTTGCTTCTCCCACTTCTGTTCTCCCTCCCTTTCCAGCTCTTGACGACCAAAAAAAGCTTAGTCAGCTGATTTGACAGTATCTTCCTAAAATGCAGGAGAAGATAAGTTCATCAAGCCAACTACAAACACTAGCAGCTCAAATATTTCCCATTCTTCTCAAGACAACAAATAGCAATCTTCCTGATAGAAGTTAGTATCATTTTCTTTTTTAGGCCACTTCAGAATTCTGCACATTAATACGAAATCTATTATTTAAGAGAACTATTAAATGTGATGTACCACCATTTGAAAAAAAATTATGCACATATTTGAAAATTGAAGCAAATTAGGAAGCATAAACATCACTTAGGCATTTAATGTAGGAGTAACTCCAACATTAAATAATGTTTGCCTTGGTGCTTACACTGTTTTACCACCTATTTTTGGGTCAAAAAAAAACAATGCAGAAAAGGAAGTAAAGATTACATTTTGAAAATCTGTACATCCCATAGGGATTTCTCAAGTGTCAAGGAGGAGAATGTGGGAATGCCTTGCAATCAAGGTCAATGCCTTGTGACATCTGACTTCTGCTAAAACAGAATTTTAACAGCCTCTCAAAGTTGGGATTTAACTAAGTTTTTCATGTGCTGCTTCTATGTTCTACTTTCTGCAGAAGAGATAGCCTTAGAAAAGGCTCTTCTGCTTCTCATCAGCTTGCATAACTGATGCAGAGACCTTCTTCCTAGGGTAGTTACCATTCTTATTTTTTCTTTAATGTATTTGAATCTGGAACCTCAATCTGGATGAATGTTCAAATTACTCAAGCCAACAAAACTCAGGAATGCTTTCTAAGCCTACCACAGATTTGAAGCACAAAAATTAGTTGGACGCTATTAAAAAGTACTAGACATAACAGCCTACTTAGATCATGTTGTTTTCTATTTCTTAGGAAAGTTGCATGAGAAATTATGAAAAATGCTGGAAATTGTCATACTAATTATCTTTTCAAACACTACAAGAGATGAGAACAAAGCCTATTGCATGCAGTACATACCAAGTGGCAACACACTTGTAAAATGTGGTCCTTCAGACTGAGTAAAAAAGCAGCAGTTATGAATAATTTTGACAACAAAGCCTTTTTTTAAATCCGTTGGAGGTGGAAAGACATTTGGGTTACAGTGACTTAAAAATGTGCAACCAGCTAGACAAGATACACATGCTCAGACAAACGTAACTGCTAGGAAAACTGGTAAGGTTCTAAGTCAACCCAGTCTTTAGGCACACTTGATCTACCAAGTCCTAGTTTAGATCGGTAGTGTGGCCCGATAAGCTTGTACAAATGGCTTAACACATACATACCATTCCTGACTTCTCATCTCAGCTGGAAGGGCCACTGAAACAGGTTAGGACTACAAAAGGCAGGTCAGCCAAGAACAAGGAGTCAAGAGACAGTAGGAGAGATGGGGGAAAGAAGGACTTCCAAAAGCAGGACAGCAAATTCTGATTTTCCTACAGTACAGTATCACACTGCCATATTACAGTGTCTGAAGGCAGCCTGGAAAGTGATTCATATAGAATGGCAATACAACCATTTGTTGACAAGCTGTTCTACTCCAATTAGCTGTTATGACACCCCTTCCTGCTCGAGATAGCCTGCTGTCTTCACTTAAAGTACAAACTGAAACCATAATGTAAGAAATTATTGACCTAAGCACTACTCTTAGGTTTAACAGTCACCAGCAAAAAAAAAATGTATTGCCTAAAGCTGAGTTTAGCTGACTCTCCTCCTGTTTAAGTAAGCAGTACAAAACAGCAAGTAGGAATTTTTAAAATAAATTATTCTAAGTTATCAGAAAGATACAAAGAACACAAGGATACAACAATGTTAACTTCCTATAAAGTGTAAGAAGCAATCATGTAAAGCTTTCATGCAACGGATTAGGATTTTCCTCACATGTATTTGTTTCGGGTGGGATGAAGTTACTCTTCTTCAGAGTGGTTCCTATGAGGCTATGTTTAGTATTTGTGAGCAAAACAGTGTTGATTAACACCAATATTTTAGCTATTGCTGAGCAGTGCTTACACAGAGTCAAGGCCTTTGCTGTTCCTCATTCCTTGTTTTGCTTTGCTTGTGTGTGCAGCTTTTGCTTTATCTATTAAACTTTGTTTATCCTTAGCCTTTTGGTCAATTTCTCTATCCCACCAGAGGGAAGCAAGTGAGCAGCTGTGTGGGATTCAGCTGCCCAGCAGTTAAACCACTACATCACTATTGGCCAGCTATGGCAAACTGCACATATGCTTTAAGACGAGTGTCCTACCAAGTTGACTACACAACACAAAATGAACCTCCTGAAAGTAACCTTTGATTCCTACCCAAGTTTTTGTTAGACCATGCTGCCAAGATAGGTATAACCAAGAAGCACTATACAGTCTTGGGGGAAGGGGGCAGAGGGGTGATTATTCTTTGGGTTTTTTTGTGGGGGGAGGGCTGGAAGGGTTATTTGTTGGGTTATTTTATTAAAAGCAGAACTATAGTCCTACAGAAAATGTGATGCTATTTTCTGAAGAACTTGGCTTAAGAGGTATAAAAACAAAGGAAACCTGTCACAAGTGACCCTGCAGCCTGTTGAGGCAGAATGCTGGTGCCAGTGCCTCGGCAGAAGTTGCCATAGAACGCTCCAATTATGCTCCGCTGATGTTTACAAGTACCTCCTTCTAGAATTCACCCGAACACTGTGGTGAGGCCCTGGGCAAAGACTGCTGGCATGGCTTCAGATACAAGAAGGAATAGTATGAACAGATTCCTTCTTTGGGCATAGCATCATAGACTTCCCGTTCTTCCCACCAGAAGGCAAACTACAAGTCACAGTACATGGTACTACTTGGCTACAAAATAGAACACAAAATTCTGCATTACATCAGAACAGCCTTTACAGTAAAACAAAGCTCTTTCCAAAAGTGATACTGAGTATGAGGTATACAGCAATTTTTTAATTTAAGTCACCCTCAGTTTGTCTATTCCTAGCCATTTACTTTTGGTACCTTGAACTCAATCATAACTGTTTACTAAAGATGCAGCACACAAGGTATAATTTTATGAATCTTCAATTTATTAAATTGTCAGAAGAGGACTTAAGGATCTTGACAGACAAAATCTGCCTGGCAAAAAAAAAGTTAGGAATTTACAACAATTTGCTCCTCTTCCTGGAAACAGCAGGCTCTCTACTATTAAATAGAACACTGAATCTGCTGCAGTTATGGTTTCTTGAGCTCTGTCGCAGAAGTGAAGCATTCTTCTCTCACATACAACCTACAGTCTTCCGCCACCAATTTGCTGCAGCTGACTTCAAGGTTCATGATGCACTGTTTGGTTAGAAAATGACAAAGTCACCTATTTCAGACACAGTGTAATCACGCTTGTAATGTTATTATAAAGGGCTCTACACCCTTCAAGAGTAATGGAGAGAAAGATTCAAATCCTCACAGGAGACTGATATATTCATCTAACAAATACTCAGCAGCTGAGTGAATTCTAGAGGGTGATGCTGTAAACATCAATATGGAACATAATTAAAGCATATTATTGAGCATGTCTTGTTCTGAAAGAAAGAGGATTAGTCCAGGGCAAGAATACCATTGTGCAAGCTCATTTTGCGATCACAGTCTCTAAGCTATTTCAGTAACTAACCTGTAACATTTTATTTGTCATCGCAGGTTAAAGATATTCTGACCTTAATACTTTGAAAAACAGTACCCTACTGCCTTCTGCATTTTAAATATGTAATCCATTTTCTACTCTTTTGCCTACAAACACATAGACTCTTGAAAATAGACAATGCCAGCTTTACAGCACGATTAACATTAAATTTGGCCACAATAATAGGAAGGAATCTCTCTACATTGAGCACATCACCATGCCAACAAAGAGTAGGTAAACCAGGAGCTCACTCCCTCATCTTGCTATCACTGTAACTCAAATCAAAGCAACTGAAATTAACTGAAAATGCAATTAACAGAAAATGGATCTTTTTTCTCTTTTCAAATCTCATTCCCATGAATAATGATGGTAAATACTAACAAAGCCTTTAACACATTCTCAAGGTTTTTGTGTTAACAGTAAGACAATTTTGTTTTCAACAGAAAAGGTTTAACTTGAGCTGCTTAATGGACTATTAACAGCAGTGTTGAAAGACAAAAGAAATTCAGCTCTTACTGAATACTGTTCCAAAGCCCTAAATTGTCTCAACAGTTGTGGCCATATTACTAATGTGGTTAAAAAAGTCCCACTCTTCCACGAAAACATCAGGTACATTTCACTTTCAGCAATATAATCAACCCCATGGGCACAAATAACCAGGAATAATGGATGTGTATCTGTGTCACAGTCTGTCCACTCTCTCCTGTGAGTAGCTGAAAAGAGCCAGGAGTAACTCTTCCTCTGGCCAACCCTTACCAATTTTAATCATTCAATATAGCTTTATTTTTATCAGTTACCCTATGACTGATGAGAAATAGTCATGAAAAAAGCATGAATCCAACAATTTTTTCCTTTGCGAGACTCAACATAATTCATATTTTATGCTGCACTATTTCACAACGCACAGAACTTCATTTTGAATGATCTCATTGAATAAAACGTAACAGAAAAGTTAATCTTGTGATAATGAAATTGTAACACTTGAGTACAAGGAATCAATCTTCCAGATGTCACAAAAGCACTTATCAGTATCATTAATCTTTAATACCCATGTTCATAATGGTCATTTAACTTACTTTCAACAAAGCTGGAATTTGATAAAACTCCCTAAAAGCCAAAAGTGTCTATTCACTCTCAAGAGAACTGAAGAACACAATGCGAGGTTTAATGTGTCTCAGATTTTGTTCTCCTACTGACAGCCTACCACATGCTTCTCTACTTGTGAACTTCAGCTATCTCTCAGTTTCTCAGTTTAAAGATTTAAAACAAAATGAACAGCAACTTTGTCACATTAACACAGGACGTTTCCCAATACATCATATTAAAAGTTATGACTGCTGCCTTGGATGACAGAGGGCTACTGGTGCCAGACAACAGAAATAAATGTACCCAATACATCACCATTAAATTTCACCTTTAAATCACTTATGACAGTTTTGGTTTTGTTTTTTTTTTTCTAAACAAGACTCCATTCCCTCCCTGGAGCTCCAGTGAGAACTCTGAATATCACAGAGGAACAAAACCAAAGGCAAGCATGGATGATTTTTTTACTATTCCTTTGAAAACAGTTTTTCAAATACAGATGAGTGGCCCGCTTCTGCTTTCACAAGTGGAGACTTTCTATGAACCAAACAATTTTGCTATAGCCAAATATAATATGGCAAAAAATTACATATACATTCTAACATCTGAAACATGAAGGGCCAAGACAGTGCTACTTTGAAAGCTACCTAGATGCTCTTGGACATGTTTACAACAAAGTCAGTGAAAAGTGCTCTTTGTATGAATAGGTACTAAACCCAAACACTGTGATTTTTACTCCAGCAAAATTTTCTACAAAATAAAAACAGAGACTGACTATTTTTGATACAAAGCATGCCAAGGGTCCCCAGGTCTTCCGGAGAACTCATGAGGAGCATAATGGGGAAAAAATACAAATACCAACAAACTCTCTTCAATGAGCCAAACCACTGTTTTCTATATGAAGCCTTAATGTGATTATAAGAAGTTATTATAATTGTAGCTCATACCATATGAGCGTGTTAATTTGAGTCCAATCTACAGATTAAGAAGATATAGCACTGAAACAGTTCAATAAGATATGATGCAACATACAAATACTTATGGAAAAATGTGAGGAGTTTGCAAGGTCGTATTTTTCCTTGCTGAAAAACAAAATTGAGCACAGCAATTTACTAACACTGTTTTATTTCTGTGTAATCCAGTGTCAATAAAAACATGTCAAAATAGAATTCTACATTCAAACAGCACATATGAAATATAGATGAGTTTTAGATTTTTTCATCCCATTTTTCTCACCATCACCTTTAAGGTTTAAGGAACTATACTCTCAATTTTCATGTATGTTGGAACAATAACATAACAAATTATTTTTTCCAGGAGAAACCGGAGTTGGGAAAAACCCCACCCAAACCAAGAGACTGAAAAATCTTACTATATTTTAATTCTTATTATATTTTGCTACATCTTGCTTCAACTTACTGAACTGCTTATGGGAAGCGTTCTAGGAGACTGACGGGTGGTCCTTTTTTACAAAAACTTTGTGGTATCTTACTTACTTAGCACTGAACTAAAAAGTAAGGAAAGTCAGCAGATATTTTAATCTCAGTGAGTACTAATTTTAGAGGACAAAGGGGAGAAGATAAGATCACCTATTTTTTTATACATAAACGTGATAGGTTATGCTTTTACAAGTGCAAATAACTACATCATTTTAGTAGAAAAAGCGTATCTTTTCAAGAACACTGAATTAATGTATCAGCAGCATTATTTATTTTACTGCAAATCTTATAATACTTGGTGGGTTTATTTTCTACCTTAAATTTCAGACATATTTCACTTTATGACAGACATTTTTTATAACATGGCCTTCAAAACCTAGTAAATGCTTAAATAAAAGTGTGTCTGAGAGGACACAGCCTCAAGCTGTGCCAGGGGAAGCTTAGGCTAGATATCAGAAAAAAATTCTTCACAGAAAGAGTGGTTTGGCATTGGAATGGGCTGCCCAGGGAGGTGGTTGAGTCACCAACCCTGGAGGTGTTTTAAAAAGCCTTGATGAGGCACTCAGTGCCATGGTTTAGCTGGTAAGGTAATATTAGGTCACAGGTTGGACTCGATGATCTCAAAGGTCTTTTCCAACCTAGTTCATTCTGTGATTCTGTGAATTCTCCTCCTAATCAGGGAAGTGCTGCCTGGATACCACAACTTGATTATGTTGACAGTCCCCCTTCCCTGCAATATTAACCATTAGGGCTACAATACGAAACTGCAGTCCTTGTGGTGAGATGTCAACTCAGACCAGTTGGTTCTTGTATGAGGAGACTAGAAAAGACTTGTAACAACTCAGCTGAAAGCACAGATCAGCCTGAATCTGAGGGTTAACAGGGACAAAGGTATTTTAGGTTTCCAAATACGCAATGAGCATACAAGAATAGAAGGTAACTTGTAAAACCACTTCTGCTGTCAAACACACTTCCATACTTTTATAAGAAACAGCTAGTTTGATATTGTGCCAGTATTGTAATTTCTAAAAATACCCTAATATGAGTATTATAGGTTGCAGTGCTACCATTAAAGTACTTAGAGCAACAATAGCAGAGTCAGACATCTGTTTCAGGGAGCTAAACTCCTTACAACTCCAAAAATGAAGGAAAGTACATACTTCCTACTCCTAAACTGGGCCTGTGTCACATGCAGAGCTGCAAAGCTGCTTTCTTATAGGAAAAAAATGTAAGAAAAATTTTGTCTTGAGAAGAAAAAGGCAAATAGCTCTCTAAGATCCATAATGGCTCAAGCATTCAAATTGAAAATACAATATTAAAAATACAAATCTTACAGAACTATCTCAGCTCATTGAAGAAAAGTGATGGTGGTGACAGTTTCTGAATGGCAAACAGTAGCAAACTAAAAAAAAGCATCATGACAACTCTCCAGAAAGTCTTGTAAATTAGTATCTGCTACAGGACTGTGGAACAAACAAATTTGTATAATACATCTGCATAAAGAGGGCAATTAAATCTGCACTCAGTTTACTCCTACAGTCCTCCATGAAAGTTAGAGACACATTCTTTCTAACCTATAAATCAAACCCTTATGTTTGCATATAAATGTTGCCTGCTTACCTGTAAATCATCACTGACAGAAAATAAACATCAGTACCATTCTCTCTTCCAGCAATCTGTCCAGCAACCACCTATATTTACAACTCACCACAATTCCTCCCATTTTTTTTATACAATGATCAAAAATTTGTCCTAACAGTAATTTTGCAGAGGTAACTTCTGAAATCTTCCACTACTGGATTGAAAAAATACAGTTTACCTTCCACTTTACACAAATAAAGCAACCCATTTTACTGTTTCTAACTGATAAAGACACAGACAAATCTAACATTCAAAAATAAACTTACTGCGTGGCTTTGACAATGTCCCAAGTGCTGTAATCATCAATGTGGCTTTTCCGTCCAAGAGATTCACTGTATCCATGGTTGTAATGGCTTTGAGGTTTTATTTCCTAAAAAAAGACAAACTTGCTTTTAGAACACCCAAATTAGGAAGTTTCTGAGGAAAAAAAAAGTTAATTTTATAAGCAAAATTAAAACCAGTACCCAGTTCAATGTACTATAAAGCTACCTAAGTGTAACAGGGGTACATTTCTACATTTTGGAAAGCAGGCTACCATATTCCCCAGTATAGTTTTCAAACACTTTACAGAAAACACGACTTGCAATCACAGGGTCCTGCCAAATCCTACACTTTTTTTCCTACCTGTGTTTTTACAGAATGCTAACAAAAACTAAGAACAAATTTCTTTGGTTACTATTGGGCTTGGGTTTTTATTTTTTGTTTTGCTTTACTTTGCTTTTACAAATGCAACATAACACAGCCAGAAAAGCTATTTGCCATAAACCGACAAAGTCTCAGTATGTTTCTACAAATTAATGTTGCATTTCAAATAGCAGAGGTTATCTGTGTATGTTTAAGCTGTGGCTCTCAAAAGTAAATGGCATGACCATGATGTGTGCTTCGACAGATACAGCTCCCTGACTTAATTCTGTTGATGAAAGGCAACACTTTCAGGCTCAGTGCTTCCCCTGTTGGAATCTATACTCAAACACTGTATTAACAGATCACTAGGGCAGCAAGACACCATTTTTCTTTACAACACTCAGTGTTGTAAAGTGCAAGCTGAAACTGAACAATTAATTTTATACATCTTCTGGACAATTTCCTATGCGTTGCAGATACTATAGCCAATTGCCTCTGCGCACCAGCCATGCAATTCAGCATAGCTACATAAAAAACTATGAAAACTGCAATATGGGTGAAAAAGCAAAAAAAAAGGAACAAGCTCTCTGCACGTTCTAAAGATACATCTCAGTTGATTTCATTAAAGTGTATTATTTACGTTCAGTTTTCCCCAACATATACTTCCATGAGAAGAATTTTTATCTTTAATCTAAATCTGGAAAAACTTTTAAAAACCCCATGAAAGGTGTTTAATTAAACAGTTTCAACTCCCACTTAGTTACTGCAATGAGCTACCAACTTGTTCATTATTATACTAGACAGATCTTTAATTTTTTTTTTAAATAAAGAGAAATGAGTCAAGACAATGATCATGTAGTGCACCTAACCTTAAGAAGGATTCATAGTCACAAAGCTCCACTACTACCTCTCCTTAGAGGCATACGTTGCCCTGTTAGCTTAACTGACTAAGAGATATATTAGGGTTAGGGAGAGTTCCTATTGCCAGCATGAGCATGAGCAGGCCTTCCTATTTCTCATGTTCTCTCAGCTGGGCAGTAATTTCTGCAAAAGGAGCTGGTGGGCACAATGAGAAATAACTGCTTACTGTGCCCAGTTGGGGCTAGTGAGCCAAAGTGTTTTCTTGCTTCCCGGGACATTAACCCGCTCCCCACTGAATGAATGGGAGTTTAAGTTAACTGCCCTCTAGCGCTCAGATGTTAATTCATCTTGGCTGTTACTTCACAATAACTATTTCTACTCTAAAATTATTACATACATTATCTATATCTTTTAAAGACGCTAAAAAAAAAAAAAAAAAAAGATTGAAGTCTGAAACCCACATTTTAAGTATTTCCAGATTTCAACATGCTGAAGTACCACTTAGGCAGAAGTCTAAAAACTCTGGATACCAGTTATAACTTCAGAGTAAACTATCAAGAAATTAGTCTAGTTGCAAAGCTGAAAACTCTCAGTATTTACTTAAAAATTGAGTAACTTCAGTTGAGCATGTTTGTATTTGTTACATACAATATACCTATTTCAGACAGGAGGAAAAAATCCAAGTAAGAATTTCTAATGCATTAAGTACATTTTGTTGCACTAAATTAATATAGTAATTTATATAGTTAGATAAACTATGAAAATTTATACTCTAAAAAAAAATCTTTCACAAAATTGAATCATTTAGAGCTTTAGAACCAGAACACAGTTAACACTGATGACTAGTGCAGCAAGTCTTTATTTTCAAAATAGACTTATTCTTACGCACAGCTTTTCTTCAGAAAAACAATTTTTTCCGTTTCCACAGTACCTAAGTGATCAGCAGATTATATCTTTTCTTGACCACAATGTTATTCTGCAGCATTTAATTTTTCTTTCCAAGCCTGAAAAATTACCTAGATGAACCAATTAAGCATAGCCGGCCCAGCAGGAAGGTTGCTCTGTTGCCATCTCTACAGGAGAGACAACCTAAAAATGTAACAGGGCATCTGCTGTCATCCAAGTCATATGTTACAAACAATCCTCTTATAATTCAGGAGCATAGCTTTGCTTTGTATCTGAAGAAGGCAACAGCTTAACCAAGCCTTTTTTCCCTCAGCTACCAGATAAGCCAGAGTGTTATCTGGAGTAAAAGATGCTGGAAAAGATACCAGAGATCATTACAATTTAAAAGAGAAAGTAAAATATAAGAGAAGGCTATATTCATTAGTTTGTTCCACATTATTTTTTTTCTTGTCCGTCATATTAGGAAAAAAGCAGGATTTATACTATCTCTGTTACCCCATTATTACACCACACATCTGCAGCAGGATTTTACATATCAACTTGTAATGCTCAGACCCTGAAAAGCTAGAAGGATAAGTAGGCAGAGACCTGAACAAAAAAATATTAACTGTCCTGGAGCATCTTGATGAGGAGACAGTAGTCTGATGTATTTTTGAGCCTCCCACAGCTACTGGAAGGGGGAAAAGTCTCTCATCTAACAATTATTAAAAACAAACTGAGAAACTCTGGCTGTCTTTCAGCCATATATTAGTGTGCCAGAGAACACTATTTTTACTAACCTGCATTTTCCTGACCACTTCAAGCATGCAAATGTGGTTTCTGTTCCCTTGAGCCTACAGTAGCCAGTCAAGAGAGCATTCTCAAGCAGTGTACATTAATGTCAGCCTAGAGTGATCATGAAATCACAGCCTTATGATACTAATGTTTCCACAAAAAGGTTTAAGAGAATACAACAAAACTTCAGGTATTAACTAATAACCATGTAAATTTTAAAAAGTGAGAGGTGGTATTAACTCCTGCTTACTAGTTTCCTAATGACAGTACCTCTAAAAATATATATATTTCTTTTGTACTGATAGCATCTCTGAACTACTCTTTTTAACAGAATTTGTAAGTTTCAATATACATCAATACAAAATAGCTGAAGTTAAAAAACATTTGAGGTGATCACAAGTGATGCATGAGACACAACTAAGCAAGAAACAGTTCTCCCCTTTTTCCCCCCCAGTACATACCTGAGCAGCTACAATCCATTTGTTTAATATAAAGACTCACAACAAATATAAACTTAAAGTGAACCCTATGTTTTATAATTTATTAAGAGAGTTGAGTTCATATTTTACATTTAGGAATAGCTGAAACAATTCCTAAAATCCTCAAAGTTTTATGAGCATCACAGCCTCCAAAATCATACCACGGAGTCTTCTATAGCACAGTGCAAACTGTGGAAAAAAGGATGACTTTAGATGCGCCTGAAAAGAATATGCAGACACAGTTCATTTTGGAAGTAAATCTTTAACAGTACATCACAGGAAAGCATATAAAATCTGAATTCTCAGCCAATACAGTCAGTTCTCTGCAGCCCAGACACAGACTCCCAATCTTAGACTCAAAATTTATCAGTCATTATTATCTATGCAACTTGGCAGTTGCATGCTGGCTCACAGTAGCATGCTGGCTACTGCAAGAGCCATTCTGCTGGGGATAGCTCTTACCTGGCATTATGAGTGCCTAGTTTACGACTGTAATCTGCAGAGTAACCTCTGGGTTCCTAAGTCAAAAAGCTATCAGGAATCAGGAGAAAAGAAAACCTGGATTTTGTGAATCGCAGTCATAGTTGATTCACCTGCTGATAGGCCATTTGGACCAAGTCAATGCAAATAATGCTGTTACACACTGTGCTTGGCTGATAAGGCAAAAAGAAAAGAAGCAAGGTAGCAGCTAGAAACTGAAAATAATTGTTTTCAAGGTTCTGAAATTCCTGTGCAGGGCTAGGGCACCAGAATATAAATGCAGAAGAGTAGTTTCTCCTAATTATTCTAGAAAGAATGATTTAGAAAGAAATAATCAAAGACTAATATTAAGAGAATGCAACATAGGTTTACGCCACTAACTGGGCAAGCTACCAATAACAGGAGAACAACTGACAGCCTGAGGTAGGAGACCTTTAGAAGACCTACAATGAATGAATGCAAACCAGGTACCTGCTCAAGGTGGCACATTTCCCATTTCTAAATGTTTCGCATAGCAATTTAAAAGACTGCCATTTAAAAACCTGGTGAAATTAAACACAATCTCTTTTTACATGCATTGCTCCCACAGACAACTGCTTCAGCGCAGGCACGACCATCAGATGCTGCCGTAACACACCCAGGCACGTCTCTAAGTGGACGGCAGGCTGCTTGAACAAAGCTGGCTGTGCCCAGGCATTACACAGGCTGCTCAGCCCCAGCAGGACCACCCGCAGTGGTGCTACATCGGGGGCAATTTGCCCAGTGTGGGTCATTCTGCAGCAGCAGCTAAGATAGAGAGAAATCACACTTATGACATTTACATAGTATCTCTTTTCAGAGTTAACAGAAATAGTAACACACAAAATAGCGATTACTTTCTCCAACTTGCTGGACAGAAGAGAAAGCTTAACTTTTAAATCCTACAATGACCTAGATTGCCTGACTCCCACTACTAAAGGAACAGAAATAAGCATTAAAAAGTGAAAAATAATGAGTTTAGGCTTTTAAGTTCCCACCTAAAAGAATGAACCTCCCCTAAATTCACACGCCCTCACACAAATTTTAGGAATATACTTTAAATTCTTGAAACTACTATGATTTTTTTAAACATATGATATGACAGATTGATAATAAAGTAGCAACATAACATTTTGAGCCTAGAGTATAAACTGCATTCACAAATGGCTTCAACAACATTTCCCAAGTGTTAAAATATTTTCCCTTTTTTGATGAAAATATTTATTCCAGGAAAATTTAATTTTTCAATTATGATCAGCTGTTAAAAAACCCTAACAGCCAATTAAAAGATGAAAACCTAATTGAAACCCAAGTGCACTTGATTTTTGCTGTTTTGATCTTTAGTGACAACGGCTCTTCCCCAGCTGAGAGTCAGGAAAACTAGTAAGAAGGTAGTAGAGCAGAGGCCTGATGTCACTGATAAAATAAGTAAGTTGCAAACAGTAGTCTCTAGTTATTTCATCCTGTTTCAAGGAGCCATTTCCAAGTAGGACTTGAGCCAAAGTTGTTACCTTTGCTAAAAGAGAAAGGTCATTCCTCTGCCCACTCTTTCCCACTGCTCTTGGTTCCATGCTCCTGCTGCCTAACTCAAGCCAGCTTTGGTATTTGGAGCTATGGTCACACCACGCCCACTCCACTCCATTACAGGAAAGGGGAAGGGGGCAACAACAATAGAGAACTCTATCTTTTAGTAGGACAGCAAGCTGAATCTGTTTCTCCTGTGAAAACACAGGCTCCAGAGCCACTCAGAAAGGAAAAGCAAGTCAACAGAAGGTAGCAGGAACGTTTCCACAGCTGCTAATTGTTAATTTGACTAAGCAATCATGGAACACACCACAGCTTTTAAATACTCAAGAAGTTGGGCTGACAGGTTGAAGAAAATTATTCTGCTTAGAAATTGCTAGAGTTGGCTAGCTTAGAAGGTTGCAAGAAAGACAAATTTTGTTTACCTGTAAGAATCAAATTTGGTTCCCCCACTCCTACCAAGGATCACTACTTCTAGATAAGCTTCCCATTTCAGTGACTATCCTTTGACAAGGCCCTAATCACTCATAGGCATCTGTGACTATTTTGTCATTACTCATTAGTCACAAAATGTGCAGACTGCTTGCACAGATGCACAAGTAATGCAGTGCAGGAAAAAAAACCACAAAAGAGAATAATGCTTTAAAAACAACAACAACAAAAAAAAGACATGTTTCGGTAAAAAAAGGAACAACATAGAGAAAAAAATTTTCCTCTGGAAAATAGGACCAGTAAGATGGGGAAAGAGAAGATAATGCAAAATATGAAATATAACTCCAAAGGAAAAAGCAAGAAGTACAGGGGAGATGAGGGGGAAAAAGTGTTTATTCTTGGAAGCTGCGCTGATATCGGCATTCCCAATCAGTCCTCCTCATAACCAAACACACAAGTAAAGTTATGCTCATTTCCTCTCAATACTCAAAGCCTTTAATCTTTTCCAATAAAAAAGCCTAAATGAAATAACCTTAAGGATTCTGAGAACAGTATTTACAGAAAAAAATATGAAGTTATGCATGAAAGAAAAAGATGACCAAGACTGAATTATTCTGAGACAGCAATTTCATAATTCACAATTATACATAGCAGAAGGATATGAATAGGTCAATATGCCTGCTTGGACATAAGGAAGGGAGGAAAGAACTGCTGCTTACAGCTGCCACACATGGCTCTGGTAGGCATTAACAGATGGCTAGGACTGCTTTTCCTTTAACATTATGCAATGTTGCTGCAAGGAAGTGATACCATGATCAAAATCAGACACTCAAATTCTGAATGGTGACCAAGATAATTGAGACTTAAAGAGAAAATACTAACAAGTTTTAAAATAAAAACTTAGAAATAAAAGTATTACCTTCCAGAAAATATTGCATACTATTGCCTGTGCTTCTTAACAGAAACAAAATAATTTCTTTTTTAATTAATGTCTACACTGTTTTCGTATCTGGCTGCAGTCAGAGAATCATAATAAAATTAGAAGTGACTGCAACTATTTCAGGGAAGCTAAATAATAATCCTCATGTATGTGTGTTACATTTAGCAGGGAATACTGGAGGTTAGTATTAAATAATTGCTGTTCAATTTTCCTGTTCTTCATTTACTATAACCTTTTTAGTTTGCTCTCCCAGTTTTCCTCCTACTTTTAAAAAGGTGCAAGAATCTATACAGACCAATTTATACATAGTTATTTACATATTATAAACACCCACATTCATTTATATACACGAAGACCAGTCACTCATGAACTAACACTAATAGAAAAATGCTTAGAAAATAAATACAAGCAAATCAATCAAACACAAATGACAACAACAAAAAAGAGATACTGCCGGTTATTTTAATAATTTTAATGAAAGATCCTCTTCTAAAGTTTATGGTAACTTTCCTTCCCCTACCCCTTCAACTAATTCTGCAACACACAAAGTCACAGAAACAGGCTAAAATGTCATAGTTTTAGAGAGAATCACAATCAATTCTTTACAGACATTCTTCTCTAGAATCCAGTTTCTCCCAACATTTCCTGCTGCAACAGCTAATCTAACTGTTGACTGTCATCAAGTGGAAACAGTCTGATCCTTCTCATACTCACACAAAGACCTAGCCCAGAAAGTTAAGAATTCTCTAGGGCTATGTAGGTTCACAACTTTGAGGAGCCAAAGCGTACAGCTGCTATGAGCTGTTAGATTGTCTGGACCAGGATGATTCACATACACCTAAAGTTAAGCTAACGCGTGCTAGAAAATTTCCACCTAAACCAGACTACATTCTCCATGGAAGAAAAAAGCATGCCATATCACTTTTTTTATTAACTGATCAAATTATGCATTTTTAAAAAAAAGTTCAGTGTCTGGCTTACAAATATATACCATCAGACTTGCCTTACTTTGGTCCTTAACCCTTGGATTCTCCCTGCCCCATTACAGCATTAAATTACACCAAATGAGTATGACATAACAAAATAAACTTCTATTCAATTTCTGTGACTGTTTTCCATTACTTTTTACATTTTACTGCATATTGTGAAGTCTGTTCAGTTTACCTCCTACAATTCTGGTCTATTTGCACAGTTTCTTGACACACTAAAAGACAAGATTCGTTTACGGAAATCCCTAAAGAAGCTAATTATAGAATATGTAAACAATGGAAATAAATCTGTACCAAATACTTAAATCTTTTTTTTTAATCAATCTGTAGTTTGACAATGCTTTCTTTAAAAAGTGGTGAAATAGATGGAGAAAAGGCTCACCTTAAACCATAAAGGACCATGAAGTGGTCCTTTTGCTGCTACAGATTTCCACACACAAGCAAGTCAGCCATCACACACAGAACATAATCCTGCATACTCTCCAACATAGATCTAATTTTTTACATAATGAGTTAGAGACGCTCAACTAGACCTCTTAATCCAACCACTCTATGCAGAGGTCAGAGCGCATGTGATTTAAAGGACAGCTGATAACGAGGAAGAAAACAAGCACCCACAACCAGTCAACTGCATTCTAGTCATTTCCTTGAAGATGCTCCTAAATTAAACAGTGTTATAGTTTAGGAAGCCATAGCATCACAAATAGGCTTTTCAAGAGGCTTTGTGTTTGCACACACAGCATCAAAAGCAAGTGCTATTTAAAAGAGCTACATTTACTAGCATCTGTAAAGGTTAAAAAAACTAAAAGCTTAAAATGTTGTGGTGTAAAGCTCACTATAAAGCTTTTGTTTAGTCAGCAACTTAGATTAACATGTACATTTATCTTTTTGGCTTTCTTTTCACAGTGTTGCATTGTGTTCTGAGCCAAAAATCTAAGGATTTTGGCAAAAATTAACCTATTCTTTTTCCAAGTGATTTACACAGGTCTAGATCTCACAATACACAAGCTTACACAGCCATTAACGTAAAAAAAAAAAATATCCCTGAAAGACCTAAGTGCTAAAGTGCTAAACTTCAAAAATGCACCCAAGTATGTATCTAGCTCAACCCTGATACTCAACTACTTGAAGAAAAAACAGTCCTCTTTTTAAAATTCACAGAAAAGTATATTCTTAAAAGTCTTTTTCAAAGGTAAATGTCTTTTTCATTCATCAAGAATTAGAGCACCAGCAAGTGCACATGTCACAACGAGCAGTCAGCCTAGCTACAGATATTCTTTTCTCTTTGGCAGATACAGAAAAAAAGTTAGTACAAGTTGTGCTCAATCCTTACAAGAAATTTCAATTCACCATTCCCATCTCAACCTTGCAGAGGCCAATGGAGCCTTACATCAACAGCCAGCAAAGCAAACTCCCATTCCCACTTATGATAAACACATGCTGCTTAACCCACCACAACTAGGAAGTGCATGAAAGGTGCTTCTAGTCATGCTAATAGTCAATCTCCTGCAGCAAATGAGACAGCTCAGTGAATCCATGGTCTGACACTTAAGAACGGTCCCATTCTCTCCAGCTCCTCACTTTCCAAACCAGGACTGCCAGCTCACTGTCTACCTTCTGTCAGTACTTTAGTGCACTTGATCCTTCCATGAGTAGGCTTAGCAAACTGGCAAAAAGTTATTCAGAGCGCTTTCTTTTTACTGGATGCATTTTCTACTGATTTACTTCCCTGAACTGGCTCATCCTGGGACCAGATAAGCATCACTGGCATATGAGTAAAGCCAAAAGCATCTAAATCACAATCAGCTTAAGACAAGCTAAAAGTGACCTGCCATCAGGCAGGTGATCACATTCCTGGTCCTGGCTGCACCTTCTCCATTACCTCTTACCCATTCTCACAACAGCAAAGTAACAGTGTCAGATCAGGTCAGACTCACCAAGCAAGTACTACCCCAAGTCACCTACTGGCCACACAACTGCAAGAGCTCACCCCAAGAAGGGTGAGGAGCTGTGTCTGGGTTCCATCATGGCTTGAGACCGGCTTAGACTCAATCATAAAAATCGCATCCTTCAGAGCCAGCAATGCAAATGTTCTCAGAGCATGCTCGGACGTCTTCCCTCTCTCCCTACTGCGCTCCCTCCTTCTTGAGACATCTTCTCCTGATCTTGAGGAGCTTTCCAAGTTCTGACCACAGCATTCCCACTACCCTCCATTTTTGGTACCTCCTTTCTTATAGAGAGGACCAAGGAAACGCTTCTACATACCTCAGGGCATCCTACAAGTGTAGGAAGAAATTGCTAGATTTCAAAATTGCAGAAGACAAATTGTAGTCTAATGTTGCACCACATACTGGGCATGACAGGCCCAAGGCTTCAATTCATCCAGACTCCCTTTGACTTCAAAAAAAGCCTTCTACTTTGCTCCACAGTCTCATTTGTAATATATCCCAGTGTTCTCTCAACTACAAGGATACCCTGAAAGTCAAATCTTTATCTCATACTGTCTTTGAAAAGCCACAGAGGACAGCGTGCATGCTGAAATATCAATTACTGAGGCTGTTCCTGTCTAAACATGTCAGTACCAATGGCAGTATTGTTCAGTTTTCAAGCAAACAGCAAACAAACATTTTCCTCCTTAATTCTGTAGACTTTCTTCCACATTCATAAAGTCTCATTACTTTCCTAGGCAAACAGGCAAACACAGTGAAACAAGCACTGTTGAAAGACTAATCTTATGTAAAATCTGAGAGAAATAAGGCCTGTGCTTAATAAGCAAAGGAAAACTGAATCAACACAAAGTTGGGTCAAACCAGATGTTTATAACTTATGCATTATGATGGCCTGTCTGAAAACAAGTTTTTAACTTTAAAATCAATTACTGCCCAAATCAGAAGAAAATATGTATAACAAAAACTGTAAATAGTTAAAAAACTAGTTTAAGTGTTTTACCAGATGCCCAAGAAGCGACAATTTTACTGCTGAGAAAGACCAGAGCAGTGAAAAACTGCACAGTTTACAAAGAAAGTAAGAACAACTTTGTAAGAACAGCAAGAGAAGCATTGACAATGACCATGACAAATTAGAAAAATACAAAAAAACTGAAATGCTAGCAAAAGGATACAATACATCCCTATCCCTAGAAGGGCAAGCACCATCCTAGCAATAAAAGAAATTAACAAAAGTTGTCAAGATTACAAAGTAAGAACTGATAGAACTGTCAATACAAAAACACAAACCCACAAAGTTTGAAAATATTAGGTAAGTGCAGAACAAAAAGTCTGGCCAGAAAATTTAAATTGCCACAATAAAATGCTTTCTAATAGAACAAGTATTAAACTTTTTTAAAATAAAGGTTGTTTAGGTCAACCATATAGTCCAAAAGACAAGAATATTGCTATTCATGAAGCCAGAAGAAACTCCTGCAGTCTGGATACAAGATGACATGGGTTATAAACAGTAACCATTTTAAGTTATTGCTAGCTTTTCTAGGTTTTGATACAGAACAGACAAAAAAGCAAATACTAATAATATAGCAGACTAGCAAAGACTAGTACCATGGCTTCAAAGGAAATTAAAGCTGTCACTTTCATTTGATAAAGTAGTAGCAATGGTCAAACACAGTTAATGTCCAAAGTGTTTGGGTTAATGTTTGGGACTGATATTTTGATTAAAAAATTAGAATATAATGAAAGTTAATGTGGTCTATCTTGCATGTATTAAAAACTAAAGGTGAGCAAGCTTCATTCTTATAATTTGCTTTGTGACTACTATACACACTCTCCTAGTTAAGGAATATGCTCCAAAAAAACCCTCTTTATCTTCTCAGTAGCTCCCATTTTTAAACCCCCAGAGAAGTGTCAATATGAAAACACTAAGCATCCTTTAGAGCCTGTACCTTGACCCCACCCTATTTCACCATTGTCTGCAACCTAGAAGTAACCAACAGTTAGAGGTAATGCTAACACGGTGGGGAGGGCACAGAGTGTGTGGAGAGAGAAAAAGTGGAACAACTAATACTCTGTTTCTTATACAACTTGGGGAATGTTGGGACAGGACAAAATCAGGGTTTTTTAAATATCAACAAAAGTCCTATCTAAAATGAAGACCCATCCTAGAAATGATTGCGAACAGATGGTCATTATCTGGGTACAAGTTTCCAGTGTAACGCAATTCCCAACAAAACCAGTACAAATATACGTGTGGGGAATGATGAGCAGGTATCATAGGATGGCCTTGGTTGGAAGGGACCTTGAAGCCCATCTAGTTCAAACCCCTCTGCCATGGGCAAGGACACCTTTCACAAGAGCTCAGAGCCCCATCCAGCCTGGCCTTGAAACCTTCCAGGGATGGGGCATCCAGAGGCATTTACTACCACAACTGTGTGACTGCCAGAATAGTGCTCTGTTCCCAAGTTCCTCCAACAGCTAATGCACCGAGAGCAAAGCCATGAAAACACTGGAAGGATGACTGAACATCAGAGACTCAAAAGGGTCAGGAGGACTGCAGACTGTAACAGTAGTGTAGGGATCTGATAATCATCAGCATCTTAAATAAACAGACAGACCTATGTTTGGACAGATATCTCTCAAGATGTAACTAACAGAAATAAAATTCAGACTAGAAATATGTTTAATTCTTAAACAGACTAATTATATTTGAGGGCAACTTTCCCAGCTATGCAAAATGATCTATTATGGTAAGATTTTGTTCGGGTTTTTTTTCACTTTATGATAAGTATTCTGATGATAAAAAGAATTCGTTAAAAAAACTTCAGCCTGCAATACAAGGTTGGATTAGATCTGCAGTCCTCTCCAGCCTCAACCTCTGAAGCTACCCAAGATACACAAAGCAAGGTTCAACCTTCAATATCAAGTATGCTAATTTGTCTGAGACATCACAGTTCTGTTCTCCTTTTTAAGCAGCATAATAAGTGATACCTGATCTTTGAATGAGCTCACAAATGCAAGACTAGTCTCTGGAGTGATCCTGACTTAACAACACAATAAGTCCTGTATCTGTACAGGACAATTAAGAACAATCTGCACTGAAGTACAACCCCAACAACAGCTACAGAGCTCCACAGAGAATAGAGCTGGATGGTAAAGTCAGGCCTTTCACTGAAATCTTGAACAGAAAAAATTAGAGCAAAGCTATCTACAGTAGGTTTACTTGTTTTGTTCAAATCACCAACAAGGAATACCAGGATACGCTTCTAACTTCCTAGGTAGTTACAAACTGAACCATAAGGAGAGAAACAAAGGTAAGAATGACAGCTTCCATCTGGGAAAAACTCCTGTCAAACAGGGCCCATAACTATTAACATCGCTTTTCAACTTTGCAGGAAGATGGTTCTCAGACAAGACTTTTTTAATGCCAAAAGAAATCTGTAATAAACAGTAACTTCCGTCTCAAATATATTCCATACTACCTGACACCAGTAAATGCACTACACTGAAGTAACAAACCAGATCTTCCTCCCCAGTAATAGTTCTTACCATTTAGGAAGAGATACAGCCCTCAACAGCTGCAATACCTTTGGCAGTTAGGGCCATACTAGGCCCACATCTAGAATATTTTTCAAATATAAAAGAGCATTACAAGCAAAATCCATTTTCTAAAATTCTCCTGCCTCCCCGCCCCTTGAATTACAGAATTAAACATCCAAACTTATCATCACCCACCACAGAACAATCAGGAACTCGCTCTTATTTAGAAGATACAAGGAATTTAAAGTCAGGGGGTCTGTTGGCCTACTAAAATAACTTATTCAAAGGATAACAAACATAAGCAGCATAAGCAGCACTCCCATACCAGGGCTACACTGTATAAAAGGAAGCAGAGTTTGCCATTCTGTCACCAGAAACCTAAACAGTGGGAGAAAGAAACAAATCAGCAGGGACTACTTAGCCCAGTGTTACTCTGGCATCGTAGGGTGCTCTGCGTCCCTCAGGGAGCTACCATATCACACTGCAGGTCAACCAATGCCGTGTCTGCTCCAAGACCTACACCCACAAGGCTCCCTTTGGTCATCCATGCACTTCCCAACCCTGCTGAAGAATTCATGTATATGAATCAGAGTCACTCCAACAGTCTATACTCCTCTATATTCACGTATTTGATACACCACTCAGTTATCCAGTTGCAGAATTAAAAAACTCGCATTTGATCTCTAGAAAGATATCTAAACTCCAGCTGAACACATCAACAGCTGGATAATCCACCACTGCCCTCCTTCCTTGGTTACAATGATTATTCATCCTCAGCATTTACCACTTTGTGCTTTTCAATTTGATCCCATTCAAGTTCACTTTCCAGTCATTGGGTCTTGTTAAGCATAAACTGAATAAAGCACTGGATTTCAGTACGAAAATACTCACACAGGGGAAAAAAAGATACTTCTCACTTTTTTAGATAATGTGAACGGGGCTTTTGCAGGCCTTTTACCATAAAGCATTATTAAAATAATTTTTAATTATTTCCCATACTCTTCACTATTTAACAATAATTTTTAAAGACAAAACTTCATCATTAGCATTACCACATGTTCAGCCAAAAATCCTCTCCTTGTTCTTACACATTTCTAAACAAAGCATTATACTGGGAACTTCTGCTGAAGTGCTTGTATCCTATCAATCAATAACTTTTGGGATACAATCCCGTGCATATGTTCCTTACCATCAATTTACTTTGAATATAGCTGCACTAAGGTGTGCCTGCTTTACCAGCATAACTTCACGTGAATTCTAGATGGTTTTGTACAGTTCCATCCTCCCTGCTCAGCACCCATCCATCTTGTTTGTCTGCAAGTTCTATTAATGACAACTGTGATATTACTTCCAAATCATTAATGAAAAAAGACTGAGTCTAGTAGACTAACTCCTGCAAGACTTTTAGGAATAATGACATTCAGGAATAATCCTAACAACTATTTCCAAGATGTATTAGTTAGCCAGCAGTTCTCTGAGCATTTATCATATACTATAAGATCATTCTACAAGTATTACATGCGCAATTAATACTATTTGTTGTACTTCACCACTAAAATTATCTTCATAAGCTTTGTTGTTCCACTAGTAATCTTACAGCTAGAAGAGAAGAGTGAGATCTACACTGTCATACTAAATTGAACTTCTCATAAGAAAGAATAAATATCCTTGAAAAGAAGAGTCCATTACTTAAGTTCAACTTGCATTCATGAGAGAGGGAGCAAGGGAGGCCCAAGAACCCAGTCAGCAAGATACCACACAAACCCCATAAAAAGCAGTCCCAACATAAGTTTCCTAAAGCATTCATATTTTCATCAATTTCTACCTCTTCGTACCGAAGTTACTGAATCACTTTAAACTGAGTCTTTCACAAATAAATAAATAAACAGATCTCCCAGCACACCAGTATTTAAGTAATTTTTCACTATTTCTAAGAATCTCTCTCCTACAACATTAATATTGTATTCTAGTATTTCATGGCAAAATGCAAACACATCTCTTCAAAACAAACAAACAAAAAAAAACCCACAAAAACTTCTAACTATTTGAAAGTAATCCAAATTAGTCAATACAAAAAGACAGCAAGAAGCAAAAGCCTCATAAAAAAGGCATGGAAAAAATACCTGAAAAAGACATCTAAAATAAACAACAGCACCATGAAACAAACAAACAAACAAAAAAGTAAAGATTTTGACAGTCCTATAAAAAGCATGGGTTTTAAAAGTATATAAATGTTGAAACTGATTATATGCTCCAATGTCACTACTTACATAAGGACATGGTGCTATTTTCTTGAAAAAAGTGGAAGTCACCAAGTATCAAGGCCCCCGACCCTCAAAAAAAAATGACTGAATACAGACGCACTGCATTGTTCAGAGGGCAGGTCTGTGACAATACAGCTCTGCTATGGCACAGAATCCGTAAGTTTTTAAAAGAGTATTTCTTGAGTATCTGTTAACAGTCAGTCTGTCTCACCACCAACATGAAAAACATCCTTCTCTTTTAAAGCTTATCTGTACAAAGACTTTAGGGAACAAGGAAACACTCACTGAAATCCATGTAGACACTATTTTGTGAGTACAAAAAAGATCTAGTCAGATACTCAGCATTTCTGGAAAACTCAAATAAAACTCTCTCCAAACGAGTGATAATTACTGCATATTAAAAGACTCCAGTTGATGGTACAGCATGCTATATATATTAGCTTCCTTTCCCATCTTTTGTAAACACATTTGACTTTATGCATCAAAGGAACAGCATAAAATTCTACCAGATTAACTAGCTAGACTACCAATTTAAATTGAGAGATTTTAATCTGCTATACAGTAATTACTCAAAGTTAACAAACACGAATCTTCAATCTTTAAAACACAATGGTTTTCTGACAAGCCGTAAATGCTTTTTATTCCATTTTCCAGTCTTAGACTGCCTATCTGAAGCTTCCACAAGTTAAGAACACTTTCTTTCAAAGAACATCAATATCCTACAGAGTGTGGATCACTACTGAAAACTTGTGTCACCTCTGAAAATCATCAGACACTGCTACCGATGGTACTGCATTCAGTCTGACTCCAGTTAGGCTGAAGAAACATGTAGCAACAGTCTATACAAATCCCTTAAAATAAAGCCCAAAAATAATAAAAAAATACAAAAACAAAAACAAGAACAAAAAAAAAAAAAATCAAGACACTTGGGGTTTATTGCTTTGCTAATTACCCTTCAGAACAGACTGGTCATGAGCACAATTTAGAGAGGCAGAGTAGGTAAGATACACGATCACATATAGAGGCCTACAGAGCCTCTTCAGTCATCAAATAAACTAACATTCTTTTAAGACACTGTTTAAGAAAAAAAATACCATCTGTTTAGCAAAAACTGGAGCCTGACATATGCACTTATCTGTTTTGTAAGCTGAAAAATCAATTCTTACAGTCCTTAACGTATCAGGTGACAAGTCCACACGTAAAAGCTTTTCTAAACTATTTAAAATACATTTCAAAACAGTCATACTAGTCCTCAAGAATACACACATGCTGCAAGGTGGGCGCCACAACAGAAGGGTAAAAAAAATGGCACGAAACGACCTCTACATGTTACCTGTAAACATTCCTCCTACCGCCAACACACTGGAAAAAACAGACCGCTTGCTCTCAAAATAAGCCCACGCCACACGGGGAGCGCTGGGCTGGATGGGGCCGGACCCGACCTGCGGGTGAGCTGCAGACCAGTGCCATCCAAACGCAAGGGGAAACATTTATTCCTTCGCCTCCGAGCCGCTTCCCCCGGGCTGCCGCTCAGGGACCGCTGCCGCGGCACCACCCGGGCGCCTCTGCCCCCGCCGCTGCTTCGCCCCCCGACTCAGGGACGGGCGGGACCGCCGGCGAGGGCGCACGGGAGGGCCAGGCGGTGGACCTCGCACTGCTCCCCGCCACCCGCACCCGCCTCCCCGCCCTGCCCGGCCCTACCCACCCCGGCCCGCCGCCGCGCACACCCAGGCCGGCGGCGGGGGGCGGCGGCGCACCTCCCGCCCTCCGTGCACCCCGCCCGCCCGCCGAGCCCCACTCCCCCCCTGCCCCACGGCGGCACGCCGTCCCAGCCGCGCCCCGAGCCCCGCTCCCGCGCCCAGCTCCCGCCCGGCGGGCCGCTCGCACCTCCGGGTGCAGGATGGGGACGCAACCCGCCTCCTTCTCGTACTCCTCTAGCGGCGCCGCCATCTTCCTGCGAGCCCCGCGCCCGCTGCATGCCGGGTAGTGCGCGCGCCCGCGGCGCCCCGGCGCGCCGCCGCTTCCCCTCACGGCCCGCGCGCGGGAGGGACGTACTGGTGTATGGCTAGCTATAGGCATAGATTATTTGTATATCTATATACACACGCACAGACCGTATTTTATATATGGTATATGCCTATAAGTATATACACACCCCATACTTTTGGAGATACCAGTATCAATTCTCCTGGAACCAATATTTAGTATAGCTTAGGTTCGCGGAGATACTCAGCCTTATAAGGTTCATTACAAGTTGGAATGTGAGCAAAAGGAGAGCCTTCCACCTTCTACATTTACTGTAGATTTGGTTCCAGACTAAGCAACTCCCATTTTTCTTTGGGAGTTACCTTCATGCCTGCTGGGGTAGCAAAGATCATGGGAAGAAAGCACAAAGGTTTTATTAAGGTTTTTTTCTCTCAGCTGCAGGAATGTTTGAAACCCCCCAGCAGTCCTGAGGACTTCCTGAGGAAGCAATTCCTTCCAGCCGCTTGTGCCCTACTGGGCTGGTGGTTTCCTCACATCCCAACACACACGCACTGCCCAGATGACCCTGCTGTGGATTTAGGGGCTAGTTACTAAATAGGCTTGGTACTGTTTAGCTGGTCATTTCTGTTCTCACAGGCTGCCTCATGTGCATACAGCCAAGATTAGGAATCCTAAAGCACTTTATTTCAATTTTTTAAAAATAAATTACATTTTAATCAAAAATGGTTTTGCAATTACAGAATGTTAATGCTGGTTTGACTGCTGCTTTATATTGCTATATCTATGGTGCTCTCATTTGCCTTTGTGAGAAAGGGACCCTTAGATAATACATTTTGTTGTATCATAATACATTAAGCTCATAATCCTAAAACCCTACAATGATATTCTCTTTATTACTCTTTCCTATCTCATGCAAAATGTAACAGAGAAGCACTAATAAAATCTGACTGCAGCGTTATTAAAATGTTAAACCATAAATGTCTTTCTTTTCTGAATTTAAATTCAAAATTGTGAAGAAGAATGACATAAGATTTAGAAACCGGGGGTGTGAAACAGGTCTCAAAGCACATATTTGAAACCATAAGGACTGAAGTGCTAAAAGAGCAGAACAAGACACAGAGTATACAGGAGATGATCTTTTTTTAACTGTCTATATTATTAAATGTACCAGGGCTTAGATATAATTTGCAATTTGATTTGCATGAGGAAGAGGGTTTTCAACCCCCTACAAACTCCAGGAATAGAAGTCCTATCAATCACGACAGTTTATAATAAAAGCAAAGGTGATAAAATAACTGGAAATCTTTATCGTATTTTTACTAGGCAGATTATTTTTCCTTGCAACTCTGAAGAAGTTATTCTTTGTCCCCTGGCTCTGAACTGGATTTTAAACATGTATTCTGACATCTGTCTAGGTATTCGTAGCCTGTTCTTCTGTCTACACATTTTGAAACCAATTCTGTTCCCAGATACATCTATAAGGAGTATTTTTGCTGTTTAAAGTGGTGCCTCATCTGTGAATATAGTTCATGTGCAGCCTATTACATCTTTCTTCAGAATGAGTGTCCCTTTTACCGCCAAGACACAGCAGAACAAGAATACGGGATTGTGCTACTGTGCCTCTGCATTAGAGCTCCACGTTCAAAAGCTAGCAGTGGCTCAGAAGTTTAAAAAGTTTTCCACACTTCAAGCATTCCCTGTCCTTTCCTGATCTACGTGCAATCTGACACAATTGCATGGAAACATGCTTCTTAATTGTTTTGCATTGTCATTAGAGAGAGGTTATGGTCTGTGGAGAGTAAGCAAATGGCAGATACAAACTCAGCAATCTGCTACAGAAACAAAGTCTACTCCTATTTCCCACAAATCTGAAAGGCTGTAAGGTTAGATATTTTTCTGGACCCTGCCAAAAAAATTACTGTCTGACCTTGAACAAGTGTTTCACTTCTCTGTGATTTACTTTAAATCAAAAAGTTTGTCATCTCATTCAGGAGGGTACTCTGGGAATTTATTACCATTGCAAAGCAATTTTATCTCTCTGATTAAAGATGCCTTGTAAATGCAAGGAATTGTTGTTGATCAGTGGCAGGAAATGCTCTTCTGTGTGATTGCATTGAATGCTCTATAGCTGATGTGTGAAGTGCACTCCATATTGACCAAAGAGGTTTTATCCAGTTCTACTTAACTAAGCATGCGATAGGGACAAGTCTGTAATATTGGTTAAACACCACATATGCTAGAAAATTATTTTAGGTCCTATTCTCACAAAAGGAAAACAATTCACCTGTACCACAGACACATAGATTTTCTTCCCTTTCTTTTGCTTTATGTTAATCACTGTGAAAAGGGGCATAAGACCTGGATACCTCTTAATTTTCAGGTAAGCCAAAAAACAGCTGAACTGGGATGTAATTAGCACAAAGTCTTATGACTCTCTGTTCTGCAACATGAATTTTATGTTCTTTAACAAGCTATTAGGAAAGAAAAAACTTTGGCAGGGACAAAATGTATTTATGGAATACACATCTGTACACACAGTTCAGTACTGGGCATTACGGTGCAGCTTTTTTAGTTTGTATCTTCTACTAAACTGTGAAACGTGACAGTGAAATAAGAGACGTTTAACATACATTTCTTAGTAGTAGCTTTGTATTATGCTATCAAGACTTAATAAAAAGTGTGGGTAAACAATGTTTACCTTTGCAACAAAATATTGCAATTAAAGCTAAATGTTTATTCTCATGGCAGGTCAAAACTTAAAGTGAGAATATTGGAATGTCTTAGTACAAAAACAGGTAGTAAGTCAAAAGTACCTCACCTAACCCTACAAGAATGTGTATCTTTAGAAGAGCTGTGCATGTCCTTCACTTTTCATACATAGTTTTGATTAATTCTATTCCAATTAATAAATCATGAGATAGATTTGCCACCATACTGAGGTACCTCTGAAATTTTCCCTTGCATAGTGACCCAAAAAACTAGCTTCACTATCAAGGGCTAAAATATCTGGAAAAGCCATGCTGTGTTCCTGTCTTCTGAGTATGTTTGCAGAGGGGCTCTGAGTAATTATAATTCTCTATCTATGCTTCATTTTCTAATCAATTACTGTTTGAGCCTTGTGCTTTATATATTGGAAATGACACCCACTTACCTACATGTGTATACCAAAATGAATGTATAAAACATGTCATTCTGCATGGGTTTCTCCAAGTCTATGACTTCTCCCTGCATTCATTCTTACATGGAGAATATCCACTTCTCACAGTTTGGATCAGTTTGGGTGACTGAAAGCCTGTGAGTTTGCATGACGGCTCCACAGAATTTGTCTTTAAAAATATAATCCAGCTGAAAATGCTCTCAAAGCAAGTGCATTAAGAGAATATTAAATATACACGATTGAAAACAGAAATCAGATAGTGAAATTGTTCAATACAGTACCTCCTGTAACTGCAGGCACTGCTTCTGTTATAGTATTTCAGGGTTCTGACAGTTGCGTGGATATGAATGAAACCCGCATGACTAAACCTGTTTTTAGTCCCAACTGGCTGCCTCACACACTTGAGAGGGGTGGCTATCCTGGAAGGCAGAGCCATCAGAGCTTGCTGTGGGTCCAATCCTGAACCACTGCAGACTTCAGCCCTCTCTTCTAAGGTAATGTGAGACTTAAGCGTCCTGGGCTGAAAGCCATGGCAGTTCAAGAGAGGATTCATGAGGGGATCAAGTGTCCTTACTCAGAGGTGGCAGCATCTGTCAGCCGGAATGACTGGGGACAGCAGCCACTCGACCGTGTGACCATGTAATGTGCTGCCACATGTCAGTCAGTGTTGCTGGTACAAGAGAGCAGTGGGTGATGTGATTTGCCTCACTACTGAGCGTGGTCAGGTTCTTCTCTGCACAGACGGTGCAGAGGAATAGTCACAGTGGCTGTGTTAGGCAGTTTGTTCCTGAGCATCACCAAAGAGAGCCTGGAAATGCTCTTACACCAGTTTTGTAACAGTGCGTTTCTGAATTCCAGTGGTGGTCACCTTGATTTACCTTGTTGTGAAGAGATGAAGGTCAGTTGCTGTGTTTATACTATCCTTTACTATTTGCCAAATAGTACTGTATATCACGCCAGGCAGTTTCAGATATCATGAAGCAATCCTCCTAAAACGGGGAAAAATGTTGAAAAAATCCCAGCTGAACTATCATCCTATGTCTGGGTCCCCTCTCAACCACTGTAGCTTGTAGCATACACAGCATGGACAGGGGTCCTGAAAGGGAAAGTCACCTTCTTCTCTACTCCTCCTGAGTGTATCTGTTGGGGGCAAGATTCTTTTGATGGGATAGGAAGCCATAATATTGTCTACTGGTCTGCAAATGATAGGTGCTTTTATGGAACATGATGACTCTGGCTGAGGAAGTCTGCTCTTTTGCTACATAGCCTCTTGCTCCACTGGAAACAATCCAGGAGTTTGCTAGTCTTAAAAGAGGCCTAATGACAATGTTTGATAGGAAACATCGGAAAAATAATATGTCTGAACTATTTCCCCCTCACTTTCCTAAGGGAACAAACTTTCCTTTCGACTACTGGAAGCTGGAAATGACCTTTCAGTGGTGAAATTGTCACCCATTTCATTTAAAGGGAACCTTCTCTACATGTAGTTTCCCACAGTATAATTGGACCCCAAATTCCTGTATTAAATTCAGGGAGATTTCCTCACAGAGTTATTGAAATGTAATGCTGATGGCATATGCACATAGAGAAAACAGGGACAAACTGCAAGATGCTAGACATCTATTAAAAAAACCCCCCACTTAAATTTGTGGAATCCTAAATGTCTTAATGAAAGTTGTGCTTTCAAAACAGTAGGCACATCAGCCTGTGAATCCAGTAGCTCTTTCTGGAGAGATTCTTTCTGTCACTTTCTGTTCCTTTCAAATCGGTTTTCAGTAGAATCATTACTTAGTATTTGAACACAGAGGGGTGAGCACTAAATGTACGCTGCTACTAAGCACAGCACCCTTGCTCTTCATTTTTGGTGGTTTTGTCATTTTATTGTGTATTTCTTTTCTGCCAAAATAATCTCATTGACATGAAATATGTATAGCCCTTGAGTGACACAAAGCAGTCATATTATTTCCCTAGGTGATTATCTTTGCTGATGCAATTCCATGTGCTGACGAATTCTGCATTGATTGAAAAGTACAGAAAATGAGTGGGGTTATCTAATTTGACTTTTTATTCCCTCTATTTTTTCCCTTTAAGGTGATGTGCTTCTATTTCCCATTTGTGTTTTAAATATCTGACCTTAAATATCATACTCATCAATGACTTTGCTGCTCTCTTAAATGTCAAAGGACCATCTCTCCTTTCTTTGTTCATTATAGTCAAAGTGGCTATTACTTAGTGTTCTCATTACACTAAGGTAATGAGACTAGGTAGATCTCATAGGTGCATTAAAATAATTTTTAACTTACCTGAGTCTCCTGTAAGTTTTCCCCCAGAGCTTGTTTTTGGCACATTCAGAAACATGCCACACATATCAGTTTGTTCTGCTAACCTATCTGCCTGTGCTCATTCTTTGAAACCCGGGACTACTGTGATGCAGCCCTGTACAACGGCTGACACTGGATTATGCTCCATATTTGTAAAGAAAAATGAACAGACTTGAAACTGAAAACTGGATTACATTTTATGAACTTTTTTCCTTTTCTGTTTTCATTTTCATTATCTTTTGTTCTCCCAGACATCTCTTTACATCTTTTGCGTTGGGCCGATTATTCTAGCTGCCTTTGGAGAAGGTGCAGAATATATTCAAGTAATGAATTTTTGAAACACAGGCAGTTGCTGAGGCAGAAACTCACTGCCAAAACGAAAACCAGTGACAAACCAATAAAATAAAATTAATAGTAATTACACTACTTTAAAAAGATACCATTGAGAATGAAGCAATAAATATTCAACAATGGTTTTATGTAAGTATTTCATCCTCAGGAATTTAGTGGGCTGAATGATAAAATAAGAAAAAAATCACAGTTAAGAGTTTAATTTACAATCTTTGGTTGAAAGCCAGTAAATGAATTATTTTCGGTACTTGCTATCGAATGAAGTAAATATTCTCCCTGCTCAGATCTAAATCAAGCTCTGAGGAACATGGTAGACTAACACCCTTCCCCTTTACAAATGAGAATTTGCTAATTGAATTAAAATAATTTTCAGAAACCAAGGGGATGTCCAAATGTAAAATAATAAGACACTTCTATAAATAGCATGGCCATAGAATACTATTGTGTTATAATCCTCTTCAGGAACTGTTGTCATCATGGTTATGGCAGTGAATATGTAGAGCCCATTGTCAAGGGAGGTGGACTGCCAGGAATGGACCTGCTCATTCATTGAGCATGAAAGGTACTTTGCTGTCATATAAGAAGAGAATAAAGGAATAGCACAGGAAAAGAGATATAAAAGAAACTTTATCAAAAGTAGTAAAAAAGAAAATGAAATATTAAACCCAGAAAGTTTGTGGTATTAGAGAAGAGCAAGAGAAGAGAAGCACTCAGTTGGAAGAGACCTACAATAATCATCTGGCACAACTGCCTTATCACCTCAGGGGTGACCCTTTGCTTTTCATGGGAGATGTTTAAATTCTCTGTGGTTGGTTTTGTTTGGGTTTTTTTGTAGAGAACAATTAATTGGTTGACTGAAGTCCTTAAAGCATGCCATGTGGGTATTTTAGATTTATTATATTATTGGAGTTAAGGACAGACAAAACAAGCCAACAGCACTTACGAAAAACTTTCAAAATTGTGATGGAAAATGTTGCATGAATGACCATCTTATTTAGATTTTTGCTGAATTTATGGTGAATTAATAATAGTTGCATAGAGGCAAGTACTCTAAGCATAGGGGCAAATATAAATTCGACTGTGCTTCAATGGGAAAGAGTGGTAGCCATTTTCTGCCCTTGACTAAGGATACATAGCAGCAACCTGTTCTACTGACTCATTGATACAGTGGGGGAAAATGGTTTTAGCGTCGGATTTCCTTTATTAAATTCATATAAGGACTGCCAGAATACTGAAGCTACCAAACGAAGAACTAATCCCCACAACCAGTCTTTAAAATAATACAGTAAGTAAAATACATCAAACATTCATAAGGTTTGGATGAAAATGGCTAATCTGAAATGCAAACTCAAACATCCCTAATATACAATACACCATGTTAAACATCATGCTGTGTGATTATAAAAAAAACAAGCTTGGAGTTCAGAAAGTTGTATGTCTAGATGGTACACTTGGGAATCATAAAACACACCAAAATGTATAGGAGGGGCATAGCTGGTATAATCAAGTCTTGAAGCTGTAGGGAATGAACCAGTGGCACTGTTTTTGGAATAAATGCAGGCGAACTGAGCTGTCACATTAAAGCTGACAGCCCTGTTACGCAGCTCTAATCTGCTGTGCAAAGATCTGGGTTAGGAGAGGATGGAAATCTACAGATGCACTATTCCAAGTCTGCTTTTCTGAGCTTGCAGATCAAAGTCAAAAACGATGCCTGATCAGAAGCATCAAAAAACGTGGGCAATGTAGATAATTCCAGAAAGAGGTGGATGATTTAACCCTCTTTCACGATTCTTTTCTAAAAAAAAGTCTCTAGATGCCAAGACATTTTCAATGCAATGACTGTGTTATCTCCCTTCAGATGCTGAGGTAACACAGTCAAAATAGCATCGATGATTCTTGCAGCTTGATGAGACAGACTTCCCTTGAATTGCTGCAAAGTTTAAGACTCTTTCATCCCCTGTTCTCAAAAGAATCACACTTAAGAGATTTCCCAGCACTCTAACTGCACATCCTGATGGTAATGGGAAGTGGCAACACTTGTGAACTTGCAGGACCTTGGTGACCTTGGGTTTCATTTACTGCTTGTGCTTTTAGTGGTCCAAAAAAAAAAAAAAAGAGAAAGAAAAGAAAAAGAAAAAATGCTTGCTCATGCTTTAATACAGTGGAAGTAAAAGGTTTGGCACACAGAATGGTATTTAATAGATGACTATATACCTGGGCTTTAAAACTGCTACAAGTGGTCATATATTGTAGCAAAAGAAATAAGCAGTTTATTATACTCTATGCTGCTAATTTATAAGCTCTTTCTCTTAGGTTTCAGCATTTGCTAGAAGCACATATATGTTTCTGTCATGTCTTGGAAACAAATAACAAAACATTTCCATAGGGAAAGTTACACCATAAAATTGAATTTTAATAAAGCAGGAGAGGGCTGACAGCAAAAATAATCATTTCATCTGCGAAGTTGCAGTTTGGTGTATTGCAGCTGAGAATACTCTGGCAGTTGCATAGATGTGGGCTCCCCTGTGTAACACTAACCCAGTCCCTGCCTGTCTCACAGGGAGAAGGGTAATTCCATGAAGGTGAAATGAAATGTAATACAGACCTAGTAGCCATATGCTTAGTTTCTTATGAATATCTTCATTTTTCTTGACAGCTGTGTCTGGCATTCTCCGTTTTTAACTCAGTAATTTTTCCTAGCACCATGTCCCACAGCTTCAGGCAAAGGAGCAGAGCTACTGCTGCCTGGGTACCCACTGGGCTGGGAGAGGGGCAGTGGGGGGACACCAGCATTGGTCACTGCCCTGGGAATGGGAACAGGACTGACAGGGTTGTAGGAAGCTGGCGCTGCTGCGGCATCTCTGGAGCAGGGGCTGATGGCCCTGGGGGACTGACATGGGGTGGGCAGTGTTGGGGGAGTCCCCGGAATGTGGGCAGGGGCTGACAGGGCTGGTGGTGCCATTGAGGTCCTCATGTACAGAGTAGATCTATAAAATCCTCTCTTCTGACTCCATTTTCCCTCAAAATTGTATGGCAGATATTTTCCTACCATTTCTGCCCAAGGTAGTCTACTGAAGCAGATAAAAACATAGATACACACAATCTAAACCTTCACTTTCTGCAGACAAGTGTCCATCATCACAAGGTTGGTTCTGCCACTCACACAATATTAAAACTAAGTACAGAGAATCACACCCAGCTAAACTGCCTAAAAAGCTCTCCATGCATTACTGCATCAAGGAGGGACAGGCAGAGCCCTGTGGGATGGAGCAGAGCACAGAGAGCCCTGGTGTGGGCTGACCTGAGCTCGAGCATCCCTCTGCTGCAGCGTGGAGCCACTGTGCTGATTGAGTGGCACAAGGAGTAACTGAGAAGCACTTCTGCAGATGCCAGCTGGATAAAACCCTAAGGCTCCCAGCTCCAGAATTAGCAGAGCCAGTTCATGTGAACCCAGCTCGGGGTCGGGATCATGCAGAGCCAGCTGTGCATGTGGTAAAAGATGTACATCAGAACCAAGTCCCAAAGAATTTTACAGTATTTGTTTTACAAGAGAGACAACAAATCAAGAGATCTTCAATTTAAAGGAGAAAATGAAGAGACTTCAGACACTACGATGCAGTCGCCCCACAGAAGCACAACTCACAGCAAGCTATATTTTGTAGGTACTGTGCTGTTTGGTTGGAAACTCAGTCAGCCCTCAGAGTTTGCTCTTCACAAATATTCAGTTCCTATCCTAAGACCTGGGTAGATCCAAAGAGAAGACAGATCAGAAATGCAAAATATAGCAAAAGGAGCCACCTGTAACTGTATTACTCTTTTAAAGAAGTACAGGAAGACCCACAACATTGGGGTTGTGGTCCTTCTAAACCCAAAAGCTATCTCTTATCAGGCTTGAGTACTTCAAACCTGTGGTTATGAGCTCCTTTTTTACCAAGATATGGGTTTTCCTACACACAGGCAGCTGCCAGAATTGGGAAGGAGGCAGTAGGTAACCTTTGCAAGAAATTGAGTGGAAAAAAAAAACAAGAGTGAATTTGAAACGTTAAATATTTTAATATTAACCACGAGTATTTATCTCCTCGAATTTGCTGCTTGGCAAGAATGAAGCATCTCAGAGTTTTACTGGTGAGATAGGTGATTAATGAGAGACCTGGTCCAACATCTCCCATGCACCCTAAGCAGATAAAAGCCAGTTTCTCTGGTGGTGAGAGAGACCCTACATCCTGGGAAAGCTATAGCACTGTTCAGACATCAACCTAACAGACACTTTGGGAGAATTCGTGAGTGACCCCCAACAGAGGCCACTGCCTTTTGCACTCCACTGGAGAATGATATAATTTTACCCTATCACTCCTCTGAGGGATATTTTAAAAAATTGTTTTGCCTCCAAAGTAATGTGGGTGTTTCTGAAGATAATACACTTATGCAAAAGGATGCCAGCTTGAATCTCTGTACATTTGTTTTATAGTGGTATTTCAAGTGCTTGTCAAATGCATGGCGAAGAAGGTGTTCAGAATGAGAGAAGAGTAAATGAAAAAACTTGGCAGCAGTAGCCTCAAATTGTGAGACTTTTGCAGACATAAACCCTATATTTTTTCAGCAAAATCAGTAAAATCATTGTAGTGATTAGCCTTTTAGTGAAAAACCTAATGCTACCCTCTTACATGCTTCAGTAAGGACTCACTGGAATTATCTTAAGAAAGTCTATTGTGATTGTCTTGCTGTTTCATTTCTCAAAGTGGTGTTGTCTTCCGGGTTCCCCATCTTCTCCTTTGATCCTAAAGTATGTCAGGAGTCTGTAGTCTTGGCAACTTCACAGCAGCCAGCTGGTAGGAAATCTCCCAAATACTGAGACTGAGAAGTCTAGCCTGATTCTTTCACATGCTGTCCTTTCAAGTCATTAAGATATGTATTCCTTAAAATATCTATTTGGAAGTGCCCGTTATATGAATGAAACAGGTCATGTTCAATGCTTCTAAGAAGACTTATTTATCCATGACATTGCTACTGTGATGACTGGAGGAAAGACAATGGAGGTTTAGACTTAATATTAATTAGAAAGCTGATCAACAAATTTGGCACCTTTATCCGAAAGACAGGAATATATTTCTGTGTAGTTTTGCTGTGGAAAATGCAAGCACAACAGACATCTGAAATATGTTCTGGGGACAGCATTAACATGCTTTTTCAGTGGTGATCTTTTGTGGAGTTAAGACTACCTATGGTGAGTGAAGTTTTTCAGGATACGAAGAGGATGAAGTGAAAGGCATGGGCAGAAAGAACAGCAAAAATATGAAGGTTTGCAAAATTATCTGCCTCCCTGTAGCCTGTTATTCTGTGGTAAAGAGGCTGGCTAAGAGAGGAGCCTAGCCTCTCTGATGCATTATGACAGAGGAAAAAAGAGATATGTGTTATGTTTATCTGCCATGAATCAACAAGAAAGAGGTCAGCAGGAACATGAAATGAATTTTTATGAGAATGTTGGACATCAAAAATTGCTTGCTCTCTCTTGCCTGGATTATCACTCTAGCTCTTCTTTCTGTATTTATGTTTTTGACTTCTAGTGGGAACAATTAAGAAGAAACAACAAGCCTCTGCTGTTCTGACATAAAATGTGCAATAAAATCTAGCCTCTGGAAGAAAAGCTTATAATCCATCAGGGAGAAAATACATCCCCCTGATAATTGTTTAGCAATGGCAGGGCACTGAGGACCCTCTGAGGATATGAGGCATGAGATTATAGATCTAATAAAAATGTCTGTAAAATAGAGAGTAATTGAGATATTTTAGAATATATTCAGCAACTATGAATGGACACAATAGGACAAAAAGCTATCAGTCTGCTTCAAATAACAGAATCAGCAGCCTTGCAGTGTTTCCTTCAAGGACAATAGAGTGGCTTTGGGGTTTTTTTCTGTACTATACCTTGGAGGAGTTTTCAGTTTTTAAAAGCACAATAGTGCCAGAGCAGGTTCTGTCAAACATGAATAATTGAATTTGAACAGAAATGCAGAGACTCTGAAAACACAACTGAAGACTTTGGAAAGCACTCAGAGAAAATGTACAGGCTAGGTTTGCTGCTTCTGGTCTCATATCACAAAACTTGGCCTATCCCCACTGAGAACACTGAAGTTCTGCTGGTGCAAAATTTCAGCAAAGATAGCTGTGAATCAGGCCCAGTATTTGCAGAGGGCTTTTCTTAAGTGAAAGCATCAGTGGGTATCTTTGCAAACACTGGTGTAGACAGTATGATATCATTAATATAAATGAAATTACTTAAGACTTCCATTAATCAATGCTCTGAAATCAGCATCTGCTCTTCCCTTTGACGAGTTGCCACTCTGTGATCGTGCTTATTGCATTAGGCACTAATGAACGCCAGTGCTTTCTCCAAGGGCACAGCGCAGATTACTGAAGCCTAATGACTTCTTTTGTTGTTTGTTCCTTGAAGACCTCACCTATGGAGTCCTGCCCTCTGGCAGTAGCCTTGTCTTAAGCTAGCAGCAATCTCAATAAATAGGTTGAGAAATTAAAAGAGGAACAGACAAGGTGCAAATTAATGGGTGGGGGGGCACATGAGAAACCAGGAAAAGACTCTGGAATTGCAAGGAAAGAATATGAGTCTGTAAAGCTTTGGAGGAAAGAGAGAGAATCACAGACCAACCATTACAACAGGCAGCAAATGATAGAGAAAGAAGAGTACTAAAGAGGGGAAAGAAGGGTTGCTAGGGAAAGAATAGGGGATTTCTCACTCCTCTTGAAACGAAATTTTCTTTTTCATGAAGTGTTTGTTAATCATAAAGGCACTGCTTTGTAATTTTTCAGTTGTACTAAATCTTCTGCTACAGAATGTATACAGCCTGCAGGCTGGAGCAAGGGAGCAAGGCCATGGGGTCTCATGCATCTGAAGTGAAATACTAGCCATAATTTTTTTCTTGCTCTGTGATTAAGTAGTGTTTGACTTTTAGCTTAGCTGACTTTGAAATGTCAAGAATAGCATCAAAGCTTTGGCCTGTTTCTAGTGTTCTCAAATCCCACACATTCAAAAAATGGAAAAGAATATACTTTCTTCCCCAGGGTTTTGCAGATAAAGGATATTTCCGAAAACAATGCCTACAGAATTAGAAAATCAGGCAACTGAACTTTCTTTTTAACCAAGCAGCTGCTATTAAAACTGAAGACTGTATGCATGGTGTGCCATTAGTGCCATTGCCTGAGAAGTGCATTTTTAAGAGCAGCTTTACACTCCACATGTACCCCCTTGAAAAGAAAGCCCCATGCAGATAATTCCTCATATATATCTTAGTCTGCATTTCTTACTCTCCCACACTATGAGAACAAAACCTATTTATTTAAAGTTTAGTTTACTCCTGCTGGGTAGTCCTTATTTCACCAGGGCTGGATGGTATCTGATAAGCGGTACAAGACACTTGAGATGCAGAAAACATCCTGTTGTGTCCAGAAAAAGGCCTGTGTGTTTGCCTGATTTGAAAATCCATTGACTATCGATGACTCAGGATACCTTTAAGAACAAAAATCAATGCAGTATGCCACTGGAAGGCTAATCATCCAGTCCAGCCTTCCAAAGATGTACAGCAGTTTGTTTTCTAGGCTTAGTGGTTCATGAGGGTTTGAAGATAAAGATCACATTGCTTTCATTAACATCCTCTCTGCTTGCATTTATTCACTGGTTCTGACCCAATTTAAGTGGCTGCTGCCTCCAAGTGATTTATGTTTGAAACAATGCCATGTTCCATCTGAAAACATATAGTCACAGCTTCCAAGCTATATGAAGCATTCACCTCCAACTCCACCACTTTGTGGAAATACTGGCTCCAAAGCTAATTCAGAAATTTAAAGATAAGGGTGAGAATTACTAGAATAGTACAATTTCCAAGGTCGCTATTATTAACCATATTCAATTATTTCAGAAATGTTCTGTTGAGACTGTGAGGTAGTCTCTTAACCATATGGAGCAGCATATATGTAAGGAAGAAAAAATTGATGAGCAGCAGATAAATAGAAAAATTAAACAGAAAGGGGGACACAGTATCTGTGAGCTCACAGTACTCACAGAGTGAGGCAGCAGGTGGGACTGGGAAAGAGCCTCTCTATCACTGAATTCAACTCCCTGCAATAGCACTGTCATGGCATCGACATTCGAATCAGATAGATCCTCAGAGTAAGTTCTCCCTCACCTAAACCTCATACCACAAAGCAATCTCTGAAACTATGTAACAGTTGCAAGACCATTACTGCAAAAGGCAAAAAACCTCAAAAATTACACCATGGCATGACTTCAAAGAGAACATAAGAGACGCACAGTACTGCCATTAGTGAAACACCCCTGGAGAATTTCTAGCAGATGGACCCAGCCCCATGTCCTATAGGAAAAGCTGCTCAGCCTCTGCCAATCTGACATGAAGGAAAAATTTAACCCTCAAATAAACACCAAAACTGACAATTAGTTTAGCCCTGAGAAGGTGAGCAAGATATTGCAGCCAGCAACCTGAGAGATTTGTCAGACTGTGGTCCTGACCAGCTCTTGTTGTGGCCAATTCTTTTACATGTCAGAGAAAGTGGGTCACAGACCTTTCTCTCTGCCAATACCTGGTGGTGCAATTGCCAAATATCCCCTACAACAGAGGATATCAGGAATAAGGTGTTCAAATTTTGTGGCATATATGAGATAGCACTTTCCCTCATTTGTCCACTGCTTACTTGCTTACTTACTTACTGAGAGTTGCTTCTCCTAGAAGCCTAGCAAGTTACTGGAAGATTTGTGCATCAGCCCCCAAAACCTGACTCACTCACATGATCAGTGACTACCATGCTGTCCCTACAGCTGATCCATCCCAGAAGGAGCTTACCTTCTCCTCTGTAGATCCAGGGCCCTGAGGCCTTCAGTGTGTAAAACTGAAATAATAAACTTACTCTCTGTGTTCAGTTACACTATTATACCCTGACAGCTGGGGACTCAAATTCATCCAAGTAGCCCATCCTCATATTCACCCAAAAGACAGTCTGAAGACCATCCATCTCAAAGATGAGAGATCTCCTACTGATCTAGCTCCAATTCCAGTCAAATTCTAGTCAGATAACCTTCAACGGTAGCTAAAAGGGCCAGAGTCCCTTTTCATCTCCCTAAATTTGAAAATACAAAAGTTTAAGATTCAAAAAATCCAGCCCAATCTAGGCTACCTTCTGCTTCTCTAACTGGTGGTGTTCAAACAAGGCCAAGAGAGATGAGGCCATTGGTCATAATAATAGATAAAGAGAAGTAGGATCAGTGCACAAACAATCCAGTTTTTCAACTGCACCTGTAGTGAAATGCCAGCCCTCTTCATAGGACCGATATTTTCACTTGTAAGGAATAGCTCAAGTAAGTCTATCTTACAATTAAGTTGCAGACAGAACCAAAGTTGAAATATTACTCAAGTAACTGAACCACGGGAAAGGATAATGCTGTAGAAGAGGATGGTTTAATTATAAGGACTCTATACATTTATATTTTATTTCAAAAATATTAGTAATGTAAAGGTATGATTTCATTTAACTTTCTTTGTTCAGTTTTGAATAATTTCACCATCCTATTTCCAACTAACTTGCTTGTCATTAAATAAATGTATTTGGTCTTGTTATATTGTTTTCTTTACCAAATTCACCAGGAAAATTTACTGAGTAGTCTTAATGTAGCCGTAGGGGAGTCAGTACCATGTTATCCCATTGGGGAGCAGCATAAAGCACCAGCAGGAGCTTGATACTATTTGCAAGTCTAATAAATCCCATAGCCCCAGTTGGAGGTAGCCCAGTTCCACCAGTTCTGAGTTTTAAAGAGACGTGTGTGTTTGATTTGGGGATGTGGAAGAAAGGGGTAATTGATCTTGGATGGGCGAAAAAAGCTGATGCCACACTTCCTCAAGGACTTTTGTGACTGGCTCTCCCCAGACAATGACTTGTACTCAGTAGGACCACAGAAAGGACTCTACATTGAAAAGTCTGCTAGGCATACTGCCTTGTCACTGAATGGGGATGAGAATCTTAGCAATACAACAGGAAAATAGGATTGAATAAGAAAGGAGTAGGCTGTAGACTGAGAGTGAACCTTTCCATCTTAATATACTCTGGAGGACCCAAGTAAGTGCTTTCTAATTCGCTTGCATTTCACTTGACATATTTATGGCTGTCGCTGCACAAGTAGACCAATATACAGGGCTTTTTATTAAAGGGTCTCCAGAGGAAAGCATCCAAACCTGCCAGCAACCATGTTTCAAAGGTTTAACCTCTCTAACCTCTATGGTTCAGTTAAAGTTCTTCCTTCACACGTGCCAAATACACCATTCTGCCAAGTGAACTGTAAGCCTGATTAAGGCAATTACCTTCTCTATTTAACATGCAATTGCATTCCTTATTTGTGGTAAACTTTATATGATGTGCTCATAAAACTTGCCTAATTACATAAAGACATGGTAACAGAAATGCTAAACCTAACTATTGATTTACTGAAAGCAGATGCAGCAAGCAGACACTGTGTTCATGACCAGAGATCACTGTACATTGAGGTACGAGCGATTCACACAGCATTTAACCCAAGCAGGTTTGTAGTGCCTTGCTACAGCTTGGTTTTCTGACCCATGCTGTGCTGCACAGATCCCTTTGCTGCAGGGTGAACTTGGGTGCTTGTAATGGAGGAGCCTGCAAGCAGCTCCCACCTGGTATTGGCAATCACACAACCTGCATGTCCTTGCCTTTATCTGAAACTGCAGCAGTGAGTTCTTCTGTGAATATCCTTTCTATCTGACAGCACAAACGATGAATAGAGTTTTGCTTTAAGAAAATCCTGAAAGAGCAGAAATTAACAAAAAATAAAAGGTGGTGTAACTTCTCCATGGATGGGATCTGGAGGCCTGTCTGAAGCTGCACAGCACAGCATTAACAGCATCTGGAAGGACATAACATTATCTATACTACCTGTCTTTCTCTACAACACTGATGCTAATAAATAGCAGTGCTTGTAAGAGTCTGAATGCCTTTCTTACTGAGATCTTAAAAATCCAGCACCCTCTGGTGCAAAGCAGCAGCTAATAAAGCAGTGTCCAAGCCTGTACTCTACCTACAGGACTGGGGTCATTGCTCCCACAGTTTTTCTCTAATTAACAAGGTGCTTAATTAGACTGGAAAAGCTGTATCTCACTTGAATTTCTTTTTCCTCATCAGCTGGGAGAACCATCCAGTTTGACTTTCATGCTTCTCATTTTGATGGCTTTTTTTTTTTGCCCAGTACAGGTGGTTGAGACTTCCAAAACTACCCTAACAAACTCCCTCTTTTTTCCCCATTTTCTTAAGCTTTAGTGTCATTTGATTCTAGCAAAGAATTTTCAGGTCATCAACCTACATGTTACTGACCTCCTGGCCACACAGCCCAGCATTTTCCTGACAGACCCTTGCCTAACTATCCATGTTCATCTTGGTTGCTCAAAAATTTCTTTCGGATTGACTAGCTACTAAGCAAATGAGTCAGCTGCATGTTTTACCATCAAAGTGAACATTTTCCAGCCTGTTTTATTTCTATTCTTCATTGAACCGGGATACAGTGATGTTAAGATATTTGTATCTGGCACTAATTAACAAGTACCACCCATCAGAGCTGCTAAACATAATCTTGGTTTTATCCTACAGGGGGATACACTGATTTTGTTTCATTTAGGCACTGTGTCTTCCTTCATGATTGTTCCTTCATTTTCCCCTTTGGAAGAACATCATCTTTTTTATCATTTGCTTTCAGCCAGAGATTCCCTAAGGGAATTCCTCAGCTATTTCCTCAGATGTCTCCCTTGTGTCTATAAAGCACAATGGAGCGTGATGCTGCAGTGCTGACTTGGAATCAGCTGAACAGAGCTCAGCTCCCTTCCTGAAGGTGCTCACTCACTTGGCTCTGCTGAGAAACCACAAACATTAAATCCCAGGCAATAGGAACAGTGATGCCACTACCTTGCTTCTAATACCTAAACTGTGCATTGGGTATTTTTTTTTCCCAGGACTCCTACCCTTTTTTTGCTTGCACATCCATTTTGAGCAACGGTGTATGAAAGCATGCTTTGAATATTGTAACTATTCTCAAACCTGTTTATATATATTGGACACCTCTTTCTCCAGACTGAAATCCTACTTTTTCTTGGTTTGTGTGGTGTGGTTTTTTTTCTCTGTATCTCTTCATGGACTGTCCACATTAAATCTTACCCAAAATGGAATATGCCCTTCCTCTCTTGCGTATCCTCAAGATGAACATGCTGAGTCATCTGAACATCCCAAGTCATCTGAAAAGGAAATTAAGAAAGTTCATAAACTTTGTTTCCACTGCATATGTTCAAGCAAAAGGGGAAATGAAAATGCTTACAAAGTATAATTGTAGTGGTTTGACCTGGCTGAAAGGACTGGTATCCATCAAACCACTCTATCGCTCCCCTCCTCAGGTGCACAAGGGAGAGAAAATACAAGAAAAGGCTCATGAGTTGAGATAAGGATGGGGAGAGATTACTCACTGATTACTGTCACAGGGAAAACATACTCCATTTAGGGAAAATAGCTGAATTTATTACCAATCAAAATCAGAGTAGGATAATGAGAAGTAAAATAAATCTTAAAAACAGCTTTCCTTCACCTATCCCTCCTTTCCAGACTAAATTTTACTCTTGATTCTCTACCTTCTCCTACTCAGTGGTGCAAGGAGATGGGGAACGGAGGTTATGGTTAGTTCATCACATGTTGTTTCTGCCACTGCTTCCTCCTCAGGGAGAGGTGTCCTTCTCCTATTCCAGCATCCTCCATGAACTTCTCCAACATGAGTTCATCCCACAGGCTGCAGTTTCTCATGAACAGCTCCAGCATGCGTCCCTTTCCCGGGTGCAGTCCTTCAGGAACAAGCTGCTCCAGTGTGCGTCTCCCACAGGGTCACAAGTGCTACCAGGAAACCTGCTCCAGTGTGGGATCCTCTCCCTATGGGTCTGTCCCTGCCAGGAGCCTGTTCCAGCATGGGTTCCCCACAGGGTCACAACATTCTTTTGGGCATCCATCTGTCCCAGCGTGCATCTCCTCCATGGGCTGCAGCTGGATCTCTGCTCCTCCATGGACCTCCATCGGCTGCAGAAGGACAGCCTGCCTCACCAGGGGCTGCACCACAGGCTACAGGGGAATCCCAGCTCTGGTGCTTGGAGCACCTTCTCCCTCTCCTTCCTCACCAACATTGGTATCTGTTGAGACTTTTCTTCCACAGTTTCACTCCTCCCTTCTCTGGGTGCAATGACTTCTGCACAATAACTTTTCTATACTTCTTAAATATGTTATCACAGAGGTGCTACCTCCATCATTGATTGGTTTGGCCTTGGACAGCAGTGGGTCCATCTTGGAGCCGGCTGCTGTTGGCTCTGTTGGATATGGGCACAGCTCCTTGCAGCTTCCCTCTGATGTCACCCCTGTAGCTCCTCAGGTCATAGTGTGGCCTGAGGGGAGGTGGGATGTCACTAAAGTCAGCTTCTCTGAGCCTCTACACTCCCCAGCTACCAGAGCACTTGCCACACAAATGCAATAGAATAACCAAACAAAACACACCCACCCCCCCCAAAAAAAAAAGAAAAAAAAAATTGAAAGGTAGCTTTGTTCAGTGGTGACTCAATAAAAAAGAAATTATAGTTGATGTATGATATCTAGATAAGATAAAAAATAATCCTTAGGCTGTGGAAGAAAATCAATGTAATCAAAATGAGTATGCTCAGAATCCATACGTAATTAATATACCATTATTTATACAGGGTAAATATTTTTCACTTAAACAAGAAATTTCAGCCTTTCGTTGCAAGAAATGGGCAAAATCCAAATTGCTTATTGACAAGATGCAGTAACTATATACAAACAAGAGATGAAAGATTTTTAGCTTGTCATTCATGATGTATCCTGAAAACATATAAATGAATCATTTTCAAGTAAGCCCTATGCTGATTAAAGCAAAAAGGGGAATCTAGCCTCAATTTCAATAAAATAATTTTTAAGAGGTGCCTAGAACTTTTATCTTTGGCAGTAGTTTAGTGCTTAATCCTGGTACAGGAGGTCTCAGAGATTAAGGGTTGCTTCCTTGCAACAAGGAATAATTAGGGAAGCATATAAGTATAAATATTAATTTTTTTGGGAGGAGGAAAGGAAGAAAAATGGATTTCAGGAAAGATCATTTGTTTTGCAAATTGAAAAAAGGATTGAAAAATTTTAATAAACTTAGGATCTTGGTAGCTAAAATTAAACATATCTGTTGGTATACAGTTTGGGAAATAACGTAGCAATTGAGGTTAGAACCCATTAATAGTTCTGGAAAAATTGGATGGGTGAAACTGATATGAGACACACAAGCAGAGAGAGAAGCTGTGTGAGCACAGGGCAGCTGCACGGTCCAGCTGCTGGTGGTGATGTCTCCATATGCAAGGGAATTGCTGGTTGAGGGGATTATACTGCTGCTGCTGTCCTTTGGCTGTGCAACAACATGACCAAGGAAAGGAAGTGCTCTGTGTATTGATGAGGCTACACCATTTTATGCTACCTAAATCTTGCATGACTGTGTAACTGCATGCAATAGCCAGTAATTTCCCTTTAGTTTTGCTGTCAAAAAACAGGCTGCAGCTATGAAATGTCCCCTGATACTGGGACATATTGGTTGATACAGAAGGACCTCTAGCAATAACTTGACCAAATAGTTTACTTTTTTCTTCTTTAAAGTATAGAACACAGGGATTTGGTCATATTGTTGCATATATAAGTCTGGGTGATTGTGTACATACATACATGCTTACATACACACACAGACTTCTCTATATTTTGATAATGCTTTGACTACAGTAGTAAGGATGAACCAGAGACTTGTGAGTCTAGTCTATAGTCCATAAAGAGAGCATCTTAATAAATTCTAGCCTTCCAGTCCTCCACTTTGATGATTATAGTCTTCTAAATTGCACATTTAAGGTGAATTGCCTTAAAAACACTGGAGTTTGGGAAAAAAGGGGAGAGGGGGAGAAAAAATAAAAAGAGTAATATTCCATTAAAGCTGTTATCTCAAGCCTTGGAGTAATTTTATTTTTTTGTAAAATGCTTCATTATAACTCAGAAGCAATTGTGTACCTAGGTTACAGTAATTGTGTTGATTGTCATTAACCATGCAATACTGAAATGTGTTTATTGATGAAGTGCAATTCTGTAAATAACACAGGCATAGCTCATGAATACTGTATACTTAATTGGGGTCTCAGCTTGAAATATCCCCCAGCTGACAGTGAAAGATAGACAACATCATCCTAGATGTAACCCCACTGAAGTGGTACACCACTAATATCTTACTCTTCCATGCATTTAAGGGAATTGGAAATGGTATCCTGAAAATGATCTAAAGAATATGCAAGTCTTTCACGCTTTCAAACTTGTGTCATCGATTCTCATAATGGCCTTGGACTCCAAATAACTTTCACTGCATGCTCTAAAGCAATTCCAGCCTGAGTACTGTTATTAAAATGCCGACAATTTCTTAAAGAAACTCATTTGCTATTTTCCTTATTACGTTAGATAGCTTAGGACATAAACACTTGCATGCCCAGGTAAAGAAGAAAATTGGAAAAGCTAGCACCATCCTGCAGCACAGAGTTTAAATTAAACAATATATATGGATGGTGTGTCTCAAAGACCTCCATTACCTCCTCAGTGGGATCAAACAAGTACAGACACTGTTGAGAGTTACAGTAACAAGAAACCAAATATATTTCCAACAAGTAAGGCAATAAAAGCATCTTTTATTAGCTATTCACAAATACTGTAAATTCCTATATATGACCCAGTAGAGAGGAATTTTCTGCCAAGATCACAGAATCATAGAATAATTCAAGCTAGAAGGGCCCTCTGGAGGTCACCTTTTCCATTTGCCTGCTCCACGAAGGCATGGCTAGAACAGATTGTTCAGAATCCCATCAAGAGGTAGTTAAACATCTCCAAGGAAGGAGAGTCTGTAATCTCTGAGAATCCCTTTTCCAGCACCTGACCACCTTGATCCCCAGCCTCAGAATCAAGCTTTTCAAAGCCTCTGAGTGACCGTGGCCTTTCTGTGTTACAGTGATGGTTTGAAAGTCATTTTATGCACAGTGGTCTCTACAAAACCAGAGAAGTCTCCAGTGACGCAGTGGGTAGAGGTGGCTTGCTCCTGCATCACCTCTCTCAGCAGTGCTCCAAAGGTGCTGTAGCACTTTGAGGCTCCAGGGAACTGCTGTAGTTTAGGTTAATGAGAGACTACTCCTGGGGAAGGCAAGTGCAGAACCACCACTGCTTACACGTGGATGTTTCTACTAAAAAAATTAAGAATATAAAAAGCCAGATATTTGTAGTGGAGATTTTAAAAAAGAAAACTTCATTTCTCAACCTTCTTTATAGCATAAAAATTATCTGCATAAGTTTTGGAACTAGCTTAATATTTACATTTATGCAGTGCCTCAATGTCAAAATACAAACACAGGGTTTATAAATACAATACATAAAATATAAATATCTAAATATATTTAATATTTATATGGTACTTTTAATTCTCTAGATTTTCAGCTTGACTCTTTTGCCTTCATACATATAAACAAGTAAAACCTTAATAAAATGAACCAAAGTCCTACCCAATCGCTTCTGCTAAGGATGTGAGTTCATGGGTATCATGAAAATCTCAATAGTTATCATGGCTCTTTCTCTTCTGGTACACATTTCACCGGAAACATGAAGACATTGATCATGCAGGGACTGAGGGCCTGTAGAAGGGCTTCTAGAGACTTCACTCCACTGTGCCTACAGCAAACCTGTTGACAAAGAAATTGCTTTTCACCAGCTGATAATAGCTAATCTTTGTATGACTTCACATAGCAGCCCTTTTCCTCTTGAGCCTGGGTGCTGACAAGAAAATTCACTGATTCTGAAGAACAACTCATCTCCTAGCACAAGGATTTGAACATGGTTCTCTCTCCTGGTTACTCCTGAGGCTGAATGATGTAGCATTCCAGTCCAAACCCTCCTCTTCACAAGAGCACCTGGGTTATGGCTAATATCTGGATAATCGGAGTGGTACAAACGTCTGATGCTTTCTCTGTATGTCAAGCCACTGCTTTCATCCCTAAAGATGGTTTGTTTCCAGCATAGATCTATCAGGCCACACCTTTCACACGGGGGTGAAAATGGACTGTGGCAGACCTCAATATCATCACTATTGAGCAACAGCATGAACTCTAGTGGAAGCTGAGCAATGAGCAGCCACCAACCCAGGGATTTGGCTTGTTCCCTATTCAGCATGCACACAGACCTCAGCAGCAAGCTGAAGAGTGCTCTCCCAGCCTACCAGCATTCTCAGCCACAGTGAGTATTTCTCAGCTTTTATCCACCAAGAAAGTTCTGTGCTTGATATTACTTCATCTCTGTAAGGAGCAACGACATTCCGCAGGTTATTCACAAAAATAAGCTGGACAGCAAGCCATTTTATCACTGGTCACTTGTTTAATTTCTTGGGGAAAGTGGTAGAAATCTCCCAACCCTTGCTCTGATTCCACACATTTCTCCCTGGGTCCAAGATAGTTTAAGAAACCAGCTACTTACTCCAGGCTAATCTGGTTCCCTAGAACTTTAGCTACTGTTCTCACAGAGTTTTCCAGGAGAAGATAAACACTGATGAAGAAGAGTAAAGAAAAACCACAGTCTTAAACCCAGCATAGTGGGGTTTTGATTGGACAAGTTGCAATACTGAGAGAAAGGAGCATCACCTTCTGCATTGGAAGGTGCCATCTCCTGGTGATCACCTGCAGGTGTATGCAGGACTTCCTACCTCATCTGCAATCTCTATTTCACCCCTCTAAAGGGGGAAAAAAAAAATAGAAAGATAATGAGAGAGGCTACAACAAACACAGAATAAGGTCATTTCACGGAAATCCACCCCGGCAGAAACCCATCCTGAGAGACCTTCTCAGACTCTCCCTGCTTCCACACTTGGCTCCAGGCAGACCCCTCTCCACTGTGTATCCCACATAGTCACTTTTCCGCCCAGGTGGCTTTTATCCTGGGATGTCCCACTGCAGCCACTCCCTTTCCTGCCACTGGAGGCTCATGTGGCCCCAGTAGGGAGCAGGTTATGCAGGCTTCCACTGAGAAGTACAATGAGCCCTTTTCATCCCAATGTTCCTGCAGGATAATGTTCCTCCATTATCCTCTGCTTTTTGGCACAAGTGAACATCTGGTCCTTTTCTGTAAGCAATATTTTCCAGAAAATTAGAGCGACTTCTCTTGCAGTAATCTAGTGGCCAAAGGGGACAGCTGAAATATGACATGGCAACATCCCCTGGTGAAAAGAAATGCCTACAGGCACTAAATTTAAAGTTGCATTTTAGTTGACTGAGTTATCAGATTGTGACGAACAGCACCAATGATACTTGTGGTAGACAGGAGGTTTTGGAGCAGATACTGTTGTAGCAGAACAATTTGCATTTGATACTGTGTGCATGAATACAAAGTCTAAATTCAGTTCTCCACCAGTTAAAAAGAGTGGATCAAGACTAAAAGCCATTACTATTAAGACCACTGTCTCCCAGGCTGTCTTTGGAAATGCTCCAGCAAGAGGCTAAGGACTCACCCCATGCAGTATGACTTCTCTGCTATGTTAGCCACCCAATATTTCATTAATGACTTTTCCTTCTCCAATCTCTTCTTCTTCTCTTCCTATTTCATAGAATCAAAAAATAGTTTGGGTTGGGAGGACCTTTAAAGGTCATCTAGTCAAATCTCCCTGCAATGAGCAGGGAGAGCTTGAAGTAGATCAGGCTGCTGCTATTTGGGAAATATAAATTAAGTATCTCCACTCTTACTTATATTCATCACAGCTTTGCTCCTTTATAAAGAGGAGATCACCATGAGGCTCTTAAATACAACAATCTAGCATTTTGTTTAAGATTAATATAGTTATTTCTATGAACTGTTCTCTGTGGGACTTCTGTGGTGCTAAGGAGGTCCTGTAGGTCAAAAATTCCACTTGTAACACAGGCCATATGCATCACAAACAGAACCAAACCCATCCACTTATTAGGATCTAACCAATAATATTTAGTAGCACAAAGTTAAATTTGCCTAAATAGTATTTTGTACCTTTCCAGAAAGATAAAGCAAAATTCAGACTTTCAGAAAATCAAGTAATCAAGAAGTAAATGTGAAGGCCTAAGTCTGATAGACTCCAGACTCCTCTTGCAACATAGGAGGAACAGATGGAACACTAGAAAAATACAGGGGCCCCAGTTCTTTATACAGTTACATCAATAGCTTATATTAGCTTCCTTCAAACAGCACAATGCTGTCATAAAGCCAGTATCATATTGGTTGGTTTGATAAAAATAATTAACTTCAAGAAAATTTTCAATGGAAACCTTCTTTGTATCAGCTGGGTAAATACTACTAAGTTTTGCTGTCTCACCACAAACTTGATTTTAGCTCTTGAATTACAGATTTGCCCAGTTGAGCCCCAGCTTGCAATGACCAGCAAAGCAGCTATGAAGCGTCCTTCCCTCAAAGCCATAGGCTGCCATAGGAGATCCTGCCAAGCTCCCATTAACTGCCTGTGTAATTACAGCTCTTTAGTTCAGTGGGGTGTGATTAGCTCAAGCTGTAACTCATTTAGTGCACTATAATTACAGTGCACTCAGCTTCACAGTTGGTTTTGACCTAGAAAGGGTGTGTTCCTGGGGTTATTTTAACAATCTGTTGGCAGTGCTCATAGGCACTACCAAGCCTTGCGAGGAAAACATCTGAAATTTGACAGGCACTTGACAGTCTTGTTAGTGGCTGCCAGTGTCATATGTGTCTGGATATTTCTGAGTGTTCTGCATGTTGGTCTCATTCATGTGTCTTTACCTAAAATTTCAAGATTGTCTCTTCTTCTAGCAACAGATGCCCAGTGGAAAAAACCCCAAACTGGTTTGTTTATTTATTAACGATGAGATTGTTAATTTCTCAATACAATAATCAAAAATATAAATATGCAGTAAGTGCTGGAGTTATAAAAGGCAGTAAAATTACAAGCTGTGCACAGGAGAAGTCTCATTTTATGATGAGGAATTATATCTTAGTGCAATTAGGGCAGCAGATGCTTAATGCCTGGCCTGAAAAAAAAACAGTTTCCACTAAAAATCTTTTATGACATTTTACCATTACAGATGCATATAAAAGAGCAGTAGTATAGCCATCTTCAAAAGATTGTCCTCCATTTTTTGCATTTCTTTTTTACATTTTATTTGAATTAATGTTGCTAGGTATCATTACACCAATTTAACCACACCCATGTAGAAAAGCTGCCAATTCATTTCCATTACGGTGGTGGCCTGGTGACACAAAACCTTACCCACCAGTCACATCAAATATTCTCTCCTTTTTTCTGTGTTAAAAAGAGTCCTCCTGAAAATCTCTCTCCTTTGTTTTGCTTTCAACAGGTGTTGCTTTTACCAGTTGTTTCTGGACATATGAGTGCTGATAAACTACTTCTGCAAGACCAGAATTTCTTTTCACTTATTAAGAAGCCAGAACTGATCACATAAACTATAGAGTAAAACCAAAATTAAATTGGACATTTCTTTGATCAGTAGGGAAGGAGAATTTTCCATTCAAAAAAAGTGTGGAGGATAGGCCAATGTTTTTAAACCACACATGATTAAGCACAGTGGCCTGCAATATTGTGACAGTTTTGTATGACCTTCTCTTGGCATTTTATACCTTCAGGTGGCAGAGAGGGATGTGGAGAAGCAGCACTGGTATAAACGTGACTGCGAATAGCCTGTAGTATAATAGATAGGCTATACTATTGTGGCAGAAAACAAACTTTTCAGCTTTGATTCTATGAAAAATACCCCTGTCCTGCAAGAAATTATGTTCCCATGAGGGAAGCATAGTGGAAGAGCTCAGAAGCATGTCTGCTTGCAAGGAAAAGTGGCTGCCAAAGATGTAACAGGCGGATTTTTCTTAACAGCAGGGTAACTTCACTCTTTCATGTGCAAGACTGAGCTCTCTGAATCACTCTGAAGTTCCGATGTCACTTATGCCTCGCTGATCTGGTCTTTTAGCCCAAAGGCCTCTGAGGCACCCCCAGCCAAAGCATGAAGAACATCCCTCCCCTCTGAATGATGAAGGTGTCCCAGCAGATTAGCAGAGCACTGCTTGTGGCAGGTGATATCTGTGTGAACAATGGATTACAAAGCCAAGTCACTGTGCTTTCTTACACAGAGAAATTGAAAGAAAACCATCAGCCAGGCCTGCTGAAGGAATCTGAAAGAGATGAAACCCAAGGACCTTCAAGAACTCCTTTTCTTTAGGCTCTGCATGCCAGTGCAGGTTGTACGGCCTCCATGGCTAAACAATGCTGGTTAAAAGCAAGAGGAAGATCATGTAATTCTTCTGAAGTGACATTATTACAGATGGCGACTGTGATAAAGGGATTCGTTTACCGGCCATTATAAACACAGTGGCTACTCTTTACATATCACAAGGCTTTTTTTACATGTCCCAAACGGCTGTGTAATTCTAACAAAAGCTTCTGCTGCTCTAGCCCAGGATAGTTGGCATTTGAGGAAGTTATCCTAAGGTCTCTTCTGATTAAATGCACATTTTATTAGAAGCCCAAGTCTGCTACTGTTTGCCATGTGGAGAGATGTTGTGGGCAGTCAGGACAAAGGAAAATTAGGCAATGGATATTTTACAGATTGACACACTTGACTCAAAGTAAAAATACATTAGGTCTTTCTTTTTGTTCTTTTTGTTTTTTCCCCTGTCACTTTTCTAAGAAATTATTTCACAAATTCAGTTTCTACAACCAGAAAACTGGTTATAAAAGCAGTTACTTCTTCATGGAATATTGCCCAGAGGATTTTATTACTAGAGGTCCTGCTAAAATAAATGAATAATTGTGCAGAGATAGAGTATTTTCTTCCAAGCAGAGGGTAGAACATATGTCCTTATTAAATGCCAGTTATTAAAATAACAATGAGCACTAATACAGACAGATTGACCAATCAAGTGGTATTTCGATGACTTTACTAACACTTTATTTTATTATTATTTTCATTGGGGTATTTTAACTGTTCCAGATACCAAGTTTGAAAAAAGAAATCCATCTTGTGTATTAGAATTGCATAGATGTATTCTTCAAAGAAAACTAATTTAAATAGGAGTTTTATCTTTGTACAAGTGGGTGCACTGGAGTCAGCAGAAGTTTTGCAAGAGTGAAATCAGCTTCTCAAATGTTTAGGGCATGTCTAGTGAAGTGGTTTCTGCAATTCAGTTGCTGGGGAAGCAGAGTAGGATGTGTGCAACTTGATTCAAGACTCCGTCTTGGTGTTCCCCCACAGAATCACAGAATCATCGAGGTTGGAAAATACCTTTAATATCATTAAGTCCAACCATCCACCCAGCACTGCTACTGTAACCACTAAACCATCACCCAGTGCCAGATCCAGATGCCTCTTAAGCACTTTGAGGGATCGTGACTCCAGCACCTCCCTGGGCAACCTCCTCCAATGCCTGACCACCCTAACAGTTAAAATTTTTTTCTATTATCTATCATGATACTGACAGCAAAGAAGATAAGAAAAAAGAAAAGATAATACAGTCTGCCTGTTAAAGCTGGGCCAGCATACAGCAGAGAAGATTTCCAAGGCAGGGAAACCAGAGAGCAAGAGGCAACATGAACCTGCAGCCCAGTGAAAAGAGAACTTGATTTTATTCGGAACTCATTTCCCACCCTGCCTTTCTCTCCTCACTAAGCTATGTGAAAGCTCTTCCTTGTCCCAAAAATGTCAAATTTCTTTCTCTGCTGTGCCCCTCTAAAAGGCAGAGTGGAGAGGGAGGGCACCCATAAGTCTGACTCGGTGCCTAAGAGAAAAAGGGAGTCCATCCTGGCATTAGGAGAGAGCTGAATTCGGGAACATCCCCTGCAGTATGCTTTCTTCATGGCTGTGTTTCCCTCAGCCCATCTTATCCGCAGACGGGCTTGTTTTCGTCCCATTTCTGACTCACCACACAGAGAGAAGTTGTTGCTAACTTCCATGTATGGATTTGAGGATCTGGCTCCAGAAATAAAGTTCTGTGGATCCAAATCAGTAAGAAGTAGTACATCAAAGACAACATACTACTTAGTTACTGCGATATCAGGGGCCATTTTCATGCCCTTTGGTCATCTGCCAAAAGTAACACTGCATCAAGGCCCTCAGCATAAAGCAACTACTGACAGCCACTCTTGCCCACCTGAGAGCAGAGAGTCATCTCAGACCTTCCTGGTCTGTTCTATTTCCCACATTTCTTTTCCTTTATGTGAATATATCCATATTGAACTTATAAGGGAGGCAACAGGTCAGCACATCTGCTCTCATGCATACTCCTTTTTCTTTGTTATTCTTCCGAAATACGTTTTCAGCTCCTTACCCTGCTTGAACTGACTGGAATAATGAGGAGTCTTATTCAACATCTTGGCTGTTCTCTGCCTTGTGTTTCACTTGTTAATGAGTGGAAAGGGTCAAATTACTAGCATAAATTCACTCCAGTAGCTGCTCTGACTATCCATACTTTCAACCAGTGCTACTTTACTTGGACCAATTACATTCTTCTAATTTGCTTTTCCTTGCCAGTGTCACTGTCTCAGTGCCTGACAGCTTCTTACAGTTTCCACTAATATATCCCTATCCAGCAGTTCTGACCCAAAGGTGCCCTCCCCTTTAGGAGAACTCAAATGTCTTCATTACATTACTGGAATCATTCTCTGGCTCCCTTCACTGTGGAATGTAGTCAGCCTCTTTCCCCATCGCACAGAGGAGAGAGTGTGCCCCAAGGGACATGCTTCTTTTGGTCTGCTTTGGGGAAATGCAGGTTCCTACAGCACACTGCAGACACACATTTGCTGACTGCAGGGCTCAAAAAATTAACTCAGAAGTACAATGGCAGCATTGGAGGTGACAATTCCCTGCCCCCCCCGCCCCCCCCCAACTGAGACTCACAAATGTAAGGCAAAAAAAAGAATGAAAAGTACAGGTCCTTTTGTTTGACTACAATTTGAAGTATCTTCTAATTTGACCCTCGCTCTCTAAATCCTTGATCTGTCTATGAAAACACACAAAAAAAAAAAAATCAGAAAGGGTTAAAAGTTACTGAGAGAGACGCTTTTGTAGATCAGAATTAATTTTTTCATTGATTTTCTGTACTTACATTACACTTTCTTGGCATCTCTGTTTTAGTCGTGTGTCTGTAAGTTGAAATGAACATACATTGCTCCTTATCTCAGTCAGGAGGTTAGCAGCTATCCATCAGTGTCACATTTGTTTATTGGTCTGGTTATTACCCACCCAAATTTGTGCCCTATGGAGGTATCCTTTTGAAAGATGAGCCCTTTCTTTAGTGTCTACTTCTTGCAGACAGTTACTAGTTTAGAAATTATTGTTCTTTTCAGCAATGCATGCGTCTTGCTTACTTTTCTAAGGTACCTTTTGGTACTCCTTGGAAACCTGTGGAGGTACATAAGGAAATTTGCATATGCAGATTTGAAAAGAGACCAAGGGGACCTCTCTGTTTAGAGTGCAGCGTAACAACATCATGCAGTGGATTATGTTGATTTAAACTGATTTCTGTGGTGTTAGGTCCACGGTAAACACTGTAATTGATGCAAGACATTTAGTGCCAAGTAGAAATATACAGTCATAATAAAAACCAAATGAATAAGCACTTTTAAAAATAAAAGCAACAACAAGAACAACAACAAAAACAAAAAAAAAAGAAAAGCATTTTTACATAGTTCTACAATCTGAAATGAGATTTTGATTACAGGGTGATGGGCTAGACAGAGATGTCTACGGTTATTAAACACATACAGCTTCCTTCACTTGAGTAATTTGGTATTGGTTTCCAGTCAAGGAGAAAATATTAGCAGAAGATGATGCTGCAAAAGCATAACAAACCTGGCTACGTCAATTTTAAAGTCTAAAAAGGTCATTTAGAGATCTGCTGAGAACACTACATTGCTCTTTATTGACCTGGATAACACACACATATTCTAGTCCCATCTGTACCGGACATCCGGAGATTAATACAGGATTGCAATATTACAGTTGTCATTGTAAAGCCTTTCCTCCAAAGATAAAGGAGCTTCAGAGTCATTAGTGAACGAGACCATACGGTATTCCACTGAGACATGCTTTGCAAAGGTGAAACACAGGAGCAGCAGTGAAAAGGACCCACAGAGTTTCCGCTTGCTTTGAGAGGTGTGGTGGAGCTGTGTGTCCATTTGTGGTTTCTCACAGAGGCTTTTATCAACAGCAAGCAAAACATAATGGCTGCAGAAGAAGGTGCTGTACACAACAGGAACAGGAAATCTCACTCCATTTTGGGCTGTATGGAGAGCTCTGTCCATCCCTGTTTTTCTCAATCCCAGGCAATGTTGTGCTCCTTAAGTCCTGAAGGACACATTTGTGGCCTAAGAGTTGGGCCTGGCACAAGGAACAAAGTCTCACTCCTGATGCCCAGAAGCAGTGCAGAAAAGCAATCCTACACCGAAGTTAACCATATAGAGAGTATTTTTTGGCAAGTCAGTAGCAAAACTAGAAACGGGATCTCATTTTTCTTCCACTTTTCTTCTACATAGGCACAATTAATTTAAATGTTCACTACAAAGGAAACATGTATTTGAGAATGCCAAGGCTTTCTTCAGTACTGCTCTGTCTCCAGTGGAGTCAATGGATGGGCAGCAAGGATGAAATTTCTCTTGTTCTAACTCACGGTGCAAGACAGTGCCTAATTAGACAGCTAATTGCTAGGGAGTCCATTTTCACTTCTCTCTTTGTTCTTCTTCTTTTATTCCCCTCTTCCATTTCTGCAGTTAATTCCGTTCAGTCTTTCTGCAGGAGCTCTACAGAGGAAAAATAATGAAGTTACCTGTAGCCTGTTAATTAAACTTTCTTCTTTTATTAATTGTGCCAGGAACACTCAGAAGTGAAGGCAAAATTTTGATGATTTTGTTAATGACTGATCATTACCAGTTCCTCTAGATTATCAACAGTATAAAAGAAATCATAGGCATAACCGTGCTTCAACAATCAGTGTAGGAGGCTGGAGCCCAAACTCTTCTAGAAAGAACAGTTGTATGAGATACGTAAGTGGTAAAGTCTTGTAGATGTGTAGGAAATTGCTGTTTCTGGTTTTAAAGCTGGTCTGTAAAGCTTCATTACAGCTCTTGTCATCTTCATGTTTAGTTTGTTTATCCATCATAAAATATGATGGATGAACATATTTTTAATTCCTTTTCTCTTTCCTCTGCCCCCTCAGTATCCAAATGTTTCAAGCAATATCTTTGCAGGGCTATTTTATTGCTACTCCCTCTTCTCTTTCTTGTCTCCTCTGCTTCCTAATTTCCATTACTAGTTAATTACTGTGAATCTTGTTTCCATTTTATTTGGACATAGATTGTTGGTCTTCCATGCTGTCAAATGTGGTTTCTTTTCCTTAGGAGAAACTAATTTTTCTTGCATCCCAGACTGTTGTCTCAAAGTACATGAAACAGTCAAATCCCTTATCCAGTTATATACAGGTTCTAGCATTTGTCCTCTTCCAACAACTCCCTTCTCCAGTCTTCTCTCTAGGCACCTTGCCCCTTTTCACCACTCCACTCCACCTCCCCATTGCTCCCTGCTGTACACCAGTTCTTGTCCTGCTGTTGCCAGGATTGATGCAGTAGAAAGAGCACTGAAAATCCAAAATAGGCTGGATTTCCTCTCAGCTGTTTTATCAAGGACCACAATGTCTTCATCAGCCAGAAGCAGCATCTGCAGGGCTCTTACTCACTATGTCTCAGCTTGGGCAAGAACTGTGCTTACTGCAGATCAGACTTCTCAGGAAAATGGGTACCAATCTCTGACAAGTCTTTCTGGATCAGTTCACATTAACTGAGCTATTGTAGTGCTTTATAGTCTTTTCAAAAATTGTCTATTGTCAGGAGACAAGAAAATAGCAAATTTCTGACATGAGGCCATTCCCCTGCCAAATATCGACTTCCATCTCTAAAGCAGGAAGGCAGCAGAGAACTTGCTTTAATATGGAGAAGCACTGACTCATGCCAGGGAGTCAAGTGAGGCTGCCAGGATTGGGAAAGTTCTGTGTGACCAGCAAGGTGGCAGCAGAAGAGTCTCCATGCCTTGCTGGTGCTGGTAGCTGCTCTTCTTAAATTCAGCTGAATGAAAGGGTTCCTTCCAGTGAAGTATCTCCCGTGAGAGACTGAAATGTTAATGACTCAAAGCAATCAGCCTTTTTTGGAGGCTGCAGGGTGCTTTGCCAGGGCTGGGTTTGCACCCCCCAGCCGAGGAGGAGAAGGATCTATCAACAAGAACCTGAGTTACCCTCATCTTCAGGGGCTGGTCATAACACCCCCAAACCTGGATGTTCACATTACCCAAAAGAGGCTCTGAAGACCACCAGGAAGGGTCAGATTATTACCCAACATGACAGTGAATAAAATTATGTTGGCAACATTCATTGCTGCATCGCTACAGCATAAGATTCACAATACCTCCCTACCAAATCACTTTCAGTTCTGCTCTCTCAAGAATTTTGTTCTGCTCTACTTTATTCTTGCTTTTTCACCTTTTTGGCCTCTGGAACTGTGGAAGGGTGTCTCCCTATCCATTTATCTTTCTTTCCCGTCATTAGACTTACTCAGCCTCTCAGAGTCGTTCATAAAGAATCTTTCTCCTTCAGAGATATGGTTCCTGATGCCATCCCATCATTTCAACACAATCACGTAATATCCCAATTCCTGCAGTTATTTACAGATAAAAGTAGCATTAGGAAATAACTGTTTGGCTGTTTATTGATGCCCCATAGTACCTGGGGAAAAAGAAGAATGAGTACTCCAATACTGCTTTCTGCGAATCACCAATACTTTCCCTATGAAACATGGATATGTGAATGTAGCTGTGCCAGGGAGGCCGGTGTGCAAAGGAAGTATGGAGACATTCTCCAGTCTTCCTCCCACGTGGCTGATATAGAACAGACAAGAACACCAAGGAAAGGAGAGCTTGTACAGAAACCATGAACTACCAAAGTGCACGCACAGCTGAAAGATTAATAAATTCTAAGATTGTGTCCCAGGCCTGAGGTATGATCACTAAATCAGTAAGTATTATTTCCTGTTTTGGGTATTATTCCTGAGTCACTCCCTCTCCTAGATCTGAGAGCTTCTTTCCATCTCCAACATTATCCCATCCCACAAAGCACAAGAAACTATCTGCCTCCATTCTCCACTCCCTCTGCACCGTGCAGAGGTCAGCTGTGCTTGTGGCTTCAGTCCTGAGCAACTGAGGGGATAACTGGCCATCTTGCAGATAGTTATGCCCAGAAGACACGTCAAATTCACATTTACCCTCCCTCCTTCTCCTTATTCCCAGGTCGCAGGGCAGTAAATTGCTTTTGATTTCCTGTCTCAGCTGGTCTGACCAGTGAGTACAGCAAAATGGAATCAAGGCTCTGCCCTCTGCCCACCTGCTCATGGTGACGGGTATCACAACTCTGAATATTCAGGTGTCAGGTCCTGGTTGCACCCTTAAGGTTGTAGGTGAGGTTCTCAATTCCCAGAACTAGTACATGGCTTTGACCACGGTCTAATTCTAGCCCTAATCTGCAGGGCTCTGAAGCTGTTAATTCCTGCTGCTGGCCTGCCGGCTCCCAGCAGCACCAGCACACAACAGAAGGCTTCAAATGTTGCTCTTGCTGTCAGTGAGAGCAGCACAATCTTCTGGGCCATATTAGTACTGCTGATAGGTGGGAAGGCAACAGATGGAAAATAGGTTTAAAAGCTCTGGGGACATCCATGGTGCTCCAGGGACTGCAGATGGCTGGGAATGAACACAGTAAAAGCCACAGCAAAATTATTCAGTGTCTCTTACCATCCTAGAGCTGAAGGAGTGATTAGGACACCTTGTAAACAATGCCCATGACAGATGGTTGAATATCTAACTATTCAGAGGTTGCTAATAGAAGTATTATGGCAAACCTTGGATTCTGCTAATCTAAAAATTCTAAACCTGCACAAAAGATACATGGTAATGTTAACTCAGAAACCAAAGAGCATAAATAGAACCTACACATCCAGAGAACATGAATTAGTACTTCCTTACTCTTATTTAATGTGGCTCATTAGAAGAACAAGAAATATATGACAGCTGATTTTTTAAGTGACTTTCTCTCTGCTCCACTGACCTTGATTTTGAATAGGATGTATGAATTACTGCAGAACCACATTGCATTCAATTCTTTCCTACTACCTTCTCAAAGAGAGGGGAAAAAGTTCTTGAATTCTCATCTATTTAAAATTCTGCTTGTATTAAGAGAGCACAGGCAGAAGCCTTAACTTTCATTGTAGGGTTTCACAACTGGGCTACAATCTGAGGCACACAGAGGCTGGTAGCAGAGCAGGGAACAGCACTCTGCCCATCACTTCTAATGGGTTGACTTGAAGAATAGGACATCAGATAAGAAATGTGCCAGAATTGGAGTCTGAAAAAAATTTATTTGACCACATATTTCTGTAGCTGAAAAACATTCTATTTATTTATCATAAAAATCAAGAAACACAATAAAAAAACAATTTTGGCATGAACTACACGAGTACCTGATAACTAGTTGCTGTTCCCAGTGGAAGGAAATCCTTCCTACTCGGGTTATTAAGTTTCTAAACCCTCAAACAACAATTTCAACAATAAAACAACAATGAATGGTTAGCATTAGAAAACCTAGAATGCAGTGTTTGCTAGAAGATGAGATCTCAGGAGTTATTTCAAAGTTTAGCTAAAAGGATGTACTTAGATCAAGAGTTCATGCTTACAGTCCATCTTCCTAGCCATCATTTCTCCATTGTATCTGAGCACATAATAAAGACAAATTGATCCAAAGAATATAACCTTATCTCTTGAGGGCATTGCACCCAATTTTCAGGTAGAAAGTTGAAAAACTCACTGATGTGTGACTTGCCAAAAGATGTACAGAGAATAATGTATTGATGCCTAGAGTTTAAACCTCTCTGCCTTACCCAGCAGCTGCTTTACCACACAGTGGTGAATAAGGACTTAAATAACATTGTAGCAAAATATTATTTTCTCACATTATTTAAACAATTTACTAGAGTAAGTCGCATAGCCAAATATCATAAGAGCAGCCATGTGATGTCATATGAAGTCTATCTAGCTCAGTATCCTACCTTCATCAGTGACTGAAAATAAATGTTGAGAGCTATCACAGAAACCGGAATATCCTTCTACTACCCTTCTACTCAGCACATTTGCTTGTCTGAACTTCCTAAACTGCATGTCAAAGCTATGTGGAAAAATTCTGTGGGCTTTCATACGTATTATGGACAAGCTATGACAATTCAGCTGTAGTGTAAATTTGAGCTACATGGACTATTGCTAGCTGTCCTGCCAGATGACTTCCACATCTCTTCCATCAGAAGAGATTATCTGTTTTGTTATCTGTTGAACTCCTAACTCCACCAGTTTTGTTCAGGGATCTGCAAGTCAAAAAAGGCTGGATGTTGCCTCTAGAGATTCGGTTTCAGGTGATTCAACTTCCTGTTGCCTGTTTGTAGCTGAGAAAATTCTGCCATCTGCTGGAGAGAAGAAAATCCGCTCTGAGTCCTGCAGCTGTTAACTACTCCTCTTCCTGCGTCTCATGTGTTCTTGTCTCAATGTTGTTTCAGTACTTTTTTTTTTAATTTTAAAATTTAAGATGGTTTAATTCTCCTGTGTGAACAAAAATTTGCTAAGTCATTTATGTGCATACACATGTTAACACCTCTGGTGTTAACTCTGTTTTTTAATTCCCACTTCTCTTTCACAGTGAGACAAACACAGTCTAATGTCATTTGTACTAATTAGAAGCTGCATGTGGGGGAAAAAATCTTACTTTAGCATAATTTTTTACTTCTTGAGGTATAAGGTGACTTGATCTAGTACATTTCTAAAAAGCAGCGTTTTCATGCTGACTAGAACAGAATATAAGCAAATTAACTCAATAGTAGCACACCAATCCAGTACTGCTCATTACTTACCACTTCGCAATTTCCCACTACCTTATTCCTAGGAAGCAAGACCAACAATTCTACCTGTGCCTGTGTCTGGGAACAGGAATGGCTTTAGTCAGCTCTTCAAATCTTGGTCAGTACTGCAGGTGAACTGAGGCACTTGAGCAAAGCCGTTGTCACAGCAGCCACTTTTTCATTCTTTAGAGGCCATCTAAGACTGAAAACAAGGAGAGGCCCTTGAACTCCATTACCTGCTGGGAGGTTTGACACCATTTTTTCTTAGAGCACACAGCAAATGCAGTGCTGACCCATGCACTGCCTGTCCCGTGCTGTGGAGGACTAACATGGGCTGGCCGTTTTGGGGGACAAGATATCTCACCAAGAATCCATTTCTTTGGGATGCTTTTCACAGCCAGCCTTCTTCAAGACCCCAAACCAGTACAGAACATGTGCCCATTAGATATTTAAGGCATGGTAACAGTTTCTCTTTGTCCTTCTTTCCAGCCTGGTATCTGTTTCAGCACAATTCAAGTTATCTGAAGGACGAACACATTATGGTGACACTCCTGTCCGTGTGAGTGCACTCAATGGCACACCCCGATTAAAGAAGACAGAAGGCTGGCATATTTGCCATCCCTCACACACGGTGTTTGTGCCCTGTGTTAAACACAGGACCCAGCTCATAGATGCAAGCACACATACATGCCTACAGGTTGGATCTTGCATCCTGGCTCCATCTGCCAAGGCTTTGATGGATGCATTGGTTGGAGTCAGAGCAACAGTTATGGCCCTCTTCCGTGCTTCTTCTCCAGTAGCACCATCCTGGCTCCTGCAGCAAGCCCAAGAGCAAAGACACCAGGAACGCATTCTTGGATAGGTCTGCTGGGGTCACATGGAGCTTGGCTGTCTCACAGACACTTACTCTACTTACCCTTTTACCCATGTAAATAGTAGTGGTATTTCTCTTGCAGGTAACCCTGGATTTTGTGCTATGATAGAGCATAACAAAAACCAGCAGGAAGCTAGGAAGACAGAGAAGTTTTTTCCTCTATTCTTCCTCAGTTTCACTACTTAAGCCCCAAATGTAATCCCAATGTCCAACATATACCTATCTAGATACCAGTTTTTAAGTGCTATTTATAATGACATACAATCTAAGAGTCAAACTCTGCAAGTCACAGGCTTTAAAAATACTATTTTATTCTTTCTACCATGTGTAAAGCAAGACAACCAAAAGCATTGTGACCCATATTTTTAACAGTTATTCTGCTTTAGTCATCTGCAGTAACATCATCAAAAGAAGCAGAATGATTTATAGCCTAATATATAGCTGTCTGCATTATGAAACAGTAAAAAAAAGGAGCACATGAAAACCCAGGAAGGTAGCTAAAGTATCTTTGATCTCATTATTATTTCTCTCTTCAAGTACAAAAATGAGAACAGTGGGTTTCATTCTGCATTCTGTTCATCTTATACCTAGAATAATACACAGAATCATGTAAAAGGACCATTGTCTAACAATCCAAAATCCTTTATTTGAAAAGGTGAACATCCACCAGCCCACCACTTGTTCCTTCCTGGACAGCTGCAGAAAAAAATGAAAGAAAAATATGTATTCTGCAGTGTATCCAAAGATGGAATAATCTAACTCTGGCAGATCATTGAGTTCTAGGGAATTTTCTGCAAAATGGAAGTCAAGCATGTGCTGACAGGGAATGAGGGCTCTGGGAGATTTTATTACAAAGTTACAGCCTGGAGTGGTAGTTGCAAGATGCGCCTCCACTGATTTCTATTCTGTGCACTTGCAGCAATCCAGCAATTACCATAAAACTTCTGCCTGACTAAAATGCGTTGGGCGTTAGGCAGGATATTTTCCTTTTTATAGGATACTGCTGCAGATTAGAATTTCTTTTCGTTGTACAACTAGATAAGAATATAATGCTGGAGTCTCTTGATGCTTTACATTTTAATGCAAATAGGTTCTTCTGATCTAAAGCCACATAATTGTGGCTTTTTCAATTCACAGAATTGAAAAAAAAAAAAGCTAGAAAAATAGTTTGCACCAAAATAAGTCCCCTGGTGTCCATAAGGTATGCTAAACAAGAATATGGGAGATTTTCTCAGGGAGTATCAGAAAGAAATATTGTAAATAATTTAAAATGCATACGTGCAAGAAGACGCGGGAAAGATGTAAAAATAAAAAACTGGAAGAAGCAGGACAGCTAATTCTTATGACTTTTAAGTGAAGATAGAAAACCCACACTGGAATCTTGCTTGCGGACACACCTATAGTACTCCAGCTAAATTATGACTTGTATTGTTATGACTTACCTGTTACATCAGGTTTATCTGATGTAACACCCCTATAACAGACACCCACATAGATTTTATCTGCTATTTGTTTGGATAATCAACTTGATAAAAATCAACCTAGAACCACTTAGGGCTATATACATATTGACCTGCACTGCTATAATTAAACAATTTCTTAAAATCTCATTGAATTCTCTATATGGACAAGACTTGAAATATCTTACTGGGTAGTGCTCAAAACAGCAAAAATCTCTTTTGAGGAATCCATTGCTAATGCTTCCATCATTCTGGAAACCAAGGTCAGAGAAAAATGCATTCTCTCTCATAGGCCTGTGAGTGAAATGGCTAAGCACATCCTTGTTTTATAGCTGTTTGATCACTCTTATTCCTTAGGCACCTATGAACCTCAACACCACTCAGGTTTATGCACGCAGGCTCACACACCCCCAAAACTGGCATTGGAAGAACACTAGTGTTTGAGAAATGCAGTCAGAGCCAGGAAAGGAGCAAGAGAAGGATGCCTTTGCTGGCTTGTTTCAGTGCCTGACCACATGCAGTCCTCACCCTGTACACTTCCTCATCTGAATCAGGACTGCTGCCTGAACACAGCACAGGGAATGTACCTGAACTGGGGATAAGCAGTGAGCAGCAGTAAGTAAACCATAGGTGCCTTCAGGAATCAAAACGGGGATAATTTTAAAGGTAACACTTGCTAGTAAAACATTCAGACACTGAAAATGTTCATTCCATTTCCAAATCATGTTAAGAAGGTCACCATCATGAAAAATTTGTAAATATTTTAATTAGAAAAAAAAGCCCTGCACCCAGCAGTAGAAAAGAGAATTCTCCCTGAGCCTGCCCCTACCAAATCAGCAGTTTAGAGTCCCTGTCTCCCACAGCCACTCAGTTTAGTCTTGCTCCAGCTGCAGTTGTCTTCTCATCTGCAAGTTCTTTTCCCCACATACCCTAATGGTTTCTGTTCACCCTATTTCTTTCCTGTAGCCTTTTCTCTCTCAGACTGCATCTTTCCACATTGCTTGCTCCCTGTAGCTGAGACAATGTTGAATACTCCTCTCCATCTGGTGTCTTGCCCGCCCCCGCTCACCCTCTCAAGTAAAAACTTCCTTGAACAAAACTCAGCATGTAGCAGAACTAATCTGCTTTAATGTGATTTATTATAGACATGATCGTAGAAATCCAAGCCAAAGCCCAAAATACTTAACAACCATCAGGAAAATAGCTTCCTATTGCCAGCAACAGAGTAAGAAGCTTTGAATTCTTTTTTTTCTGACTGTTTGTTATTTATAGTAAGCAGGCAAGCACAGGGGTGGCTGCAAGTGACTCCAGGCCAAACAGAATGATGGTGAGATTTGCCAGGGTATGAACCTGTCATCACTCTCTCTCACTGAAGCACAAAAAAACAGGGAATGAGGATTTCCTGCTTGATACCCCAGGCTTTTGAATAGCCCATTCTCTACCTCAATAAAAGTACAAAATGAAGCAGGCATTTCTTCCTGCAACTGGCTGCTAGCAAAATGATGAGGCATTGGTCTTCCTGAGGATTGGAAGTCTGGTGCGTTTTGGCAAACCCCTTGTTTGAGACGAGTTTCCCTGCCACCACCTAATGAGTTAAAATGCCCAGGATGCTGAAAGAAATAGCAGGCAGATGGTGCTAGTGATTTATGCATTGTCGGGTGCAGAGGGTAAGTGAGAGTGCTTATAGGAGCCATCTGCAGCTTTATACAGTGACCCTACAGTCCATTCATTGTATTTGGGCTTGACACCAGCAAGAGGAGCCTTCAGTACAGAAGGTGGCTGTGAGCTACAGTGGAAGCTTACTAAGGTCAGTTGTACTTTACTTAGTGCTTGGAGATATTGTGAGGACATTTCTATATTATTATATTGCTATTAACATGCAAATGGACTCTACAGTGAAACACAATGCATATTGCTTCTGAAAGGCCACCAGCCCGTGTTTTGGGACATATAAAGCATGTGTTTCAAAACAGTTTTTCCTATGAACAGCAGAGATGGGTCTGAATTGTAGTAATTCAGACAAGAGTCACACTGTACCAAAACGTTTGACTTAGTTGCTTAGACTTGGAGTTCAGGGTCAGGTCGGTCTACTTAACCAGACACTGACCGCGAAGGAGAAATCCCATGGCTTTCAGATAAGGGTAAAATCCTGGCCCCATGGAATTTAATCAGAAGTTTGACAGGCTCCTATTCTAGCACTTCAGGATGGAAAGTTTTGATGTCTTTTTGCTATCCTCAGCCCCTGGCTCGTTGATCTGAGTAAGCAACATCAAGTTCGGGACTTAAACCAGCAAGAGGACTACTGGAGTGTATCCCTACAGCTCTTGAAAATTACAGGCTGGAAAATACTGAAGCAAATGTGGAAATTTATTGGAGAGACAATTTATCCAATAATTCAAAATGCAAAGGGAGGGCCCAGAGGTAAAGCACATCTTCATTAATGCAGACAAATATTCTTGAAAAATTCTGAGCAAGCTGGGACAGTCCTGACATTGAGGAAATGAGAAAATACAAACACTATGGCATTAAGGCATTGTGGCATTAAGGTACCAACTTAGCAAGGGGGAAAAAAGAAAACCCACACCAAACCCTGAATAACACCCTAAGAATATACTTCTGGGGAACATATTTCTGAGACTGTCCTTCACCTGAGGTCTCTGCAAATGCAGCAATAGAAGGAAAAAGCTTTGTGCCTCTGAGGCTTTAAATTAAGATTACTTAAGAAGGCAAGGCATTTTCACAACCCATCGCCATCCTCACAGACTGGTATCACAACTAATGTTTGCAACAGTACATGATCTGCAGAGATAGATAAAAACATGTATGTGAGAACTTTCTCTCTTTTTCAAGAAAAACCTTAGACTTCTGGGGACAAAAATAACTTTGCTACCACTTGATTACATTATTGTTCACAAGTGTTTGCACTAGTAGGGATAGAGTACCTGGAAGTATTTTGCCTTGTTTTTGGTTTTCACCACATAGGGCCATACATTGCAGATAGGTTTAGTAAGAGGCAGTCTCTCCCCATCATCAATAGGCTGATGTCTGCTTTTAGTAGACACAAAAATGGTATCTGATGGAAGACAGGAGAGGATTTTTAGAGGCAAAACCATGCAATTGCACCTAGATTTGGGTTGGATTTAATCAGTAGCATTTTAGCATTTTTCCGTTTGAAATTGTTTAAAATCAACATTTTCTTTTTAGAATTTTTTGCATGTATATGAATAGTGGTATTAACAATTCTATGGTCTGCCTAGCCATTTTTGCATTACCAGAGAAAACCACGGATTTACCAGAAAGAAAAGGTGTTAAAGACCTCTGTTACAGCTGGGGATATCATGTGAAATGTTGGGGATATGTAGTCCCAGAGAGGCCTGAAGGGAAAGAGTGAGAAGGGAAGGAGTTGTAGAGAGGAGAGTGGCAGAGAGCAGTGATCAGACAATCAAACACTACCTCCCCTGGGTCACTGCATGACCTGCAGTGAAATAGGAGCCTAGGATGGAAGCATGAGAGGTATTTGGCCAAAGCAGAGCCTAAGGAAAGAAAGATGTCTCTTAAAGTGTTTAATTATGTTTCCGTTTTTTTCCACCCAAAACCTGAATCAGTTATCAGTAGCTGGTGCCAACTGGGAGTAAATAAATAAAAATTCCCTGAGCTGAGAGGGTTTCACCTGAAACAGAAGGAAGAGAAAAAAACCAAACAAACCCAGTTATCCCCCCTCCTTGCAATTCCAGGAAATTCAGAATTGCCTTCCCCCAGTTTTTCATTAATCCTAGCAATGGGCTGGTTTCTCAGAGGCTCACAGGCTGGGTACCTACCAGCAGTTACCCTCCCATCGCCCACTTGCGCAGCTGTGCCCTTCACTGTCCCGCTGCACCACGTGCTCTCTATTTCCATCTCATTTGCTTTCAGGTCTCAAGTCCAAATTTTTTCTCCTGTTCCTATTCGTATGCCTCCCTCTGCTGTTTGTTTTTTATTCTAGACTTCACAGTTGCATCATTTATGTGAAGTACAGCAGTTCAGAACACACTCTCCTAACAAGCAGTGCTTTTCTGAGGGGTGCTGGAGAAGGAGCAGCTGGTTTTAGTAATAACCACAGTTGTCCTGTAATGATCACTCCATTGACTTAACAGAACCCTACCCATGAAGGCAGGATCAAATTCAGAATCACTACAATTTATTAGAGTAATCATCTAGGTTTAGACTCAGCCATTTTTAGTTACGAGAATTATTAAATGGAGCTACTTGCTAAGTTAAAACTTTCATGAAAAAAACTCAGACCTTGAAACTATGTTTTTCAGTTTTCAGGATGTAATAAGCTTAAATCTACACCCATTCCCACTGGTGAAATTCACTTGGAAGGGGTAGAGTAATTTCTGTAGTATAAAGGTACCACAGTTCAGAAACACACACTGGAGAATAATGTAGTAAGCTGTCCAATTGCAGTGGTTTTTTTCACTTGTATGTGTTCATGGTTATTGAAGAAAACTTACACTGTGTGAATGCTTTGCTTCAGCAAATAAATGCTGTGGACTGGCTGGACTTCATGAAGTTGCCTTTACACAGGCAAAAATAGAGGAAAAAGCAGTGTAACTATCACTAGCAGAGAACTTTCACATTTATTTCAATAAAGTACATGGAATAAAGGATACTATTATATTACCTTTAATCATTTTCTAAAATCCACAGGAGCCACTGTCAACTCTTCTATTTATCAAACCAGAAATTTAAAATTCAATGTATCTTATATTCCCACTTTACTGATGCTTTATGTAAACTGTATCTTTGTACTTACTAAGGTATTACCAAATTTAAAATACATCACATTGACATCCTTCCATTCAGAAAATTCCTTGGGTAGAGAAAAAGAGGGTAATTCCACATGATTTGTTCTGATTTATTAATGCCAGCTGTTGCTCATTACCTTGTTATCTTCTAGGGGCTACACATAGATAACTTTATGCTGGGCTGTTTCTAGGAAGGAAAAAGGGGCTAAGGGTATTTTCCTTGGTTGTTTTCTTCTCCCCGTCCATCCTTTCAACGGTGGCCACTATGATTTCCATTTCACAGGCCTCTAGAATTTCCCTCATCCTTGATAACATATATTCTCTTCTGCAAATAAATAAAGGGCTCAGGACTCAGGCTATTACTCATGAACAAGTTTCATGACAACTGTACACACACAAGACCTAAAAGACAGCTCAGATATTTCATAAGACAGAAATGCAGAGCCATCTAGGCAACTTCCAACTAGATTTGCAGACAGCAAGGCTGCAAGCAGAGGGATGACAAGAAGTGTCCTGTAGCTGGGGCAATGGTGAGCATACACATCATATTTCATTTGTTATGTTTACATCTATAAACACAGCTCTCATCATATCAAGATCAGCCTGTCAAGGACCAGATGTGAGACACTGGCCTTTAACATATTAAGAAGATAAGAAAAACATGATGAAGAATGCAAAATAGAATTGCATGACATGGAAAGGACCTAAAGACACATGGAGTGTGTTACTTTTACATAGTTTTCTCTGCATCAGGCTCTCTTATGATATAAACAAAGTATCAGGTAACACAGGAGCTGTGTGGTACAAGTCTTTTGAGTTGCCTTTCCCTGATTAGAAAATGTTTCATAAGCTTCTGACGGGCTGGAGACCATGTAATCACAACACACATTTGCAGAGGTGGATGGAGTCTTGATTCAATTGCACTACTGCTAAATAAAAATCCAAACAAGACTCTGAGACATGTCTGTGCTTTACACGGAATTAAGGAATGTCTGTCTGTGAGAGGAAATCAAATGTGACAGCACACTTGCTTTGACAAAACCCCCCAAGCACTGACTATACAACTATCCTGAACAGTGAATATATGTTTTCTATTCAGTAATGATGTGCTAGAGACCAAGCATTTACAAGCTAAGTGAACTTAGCTATCTGCCAAGAAAAGGAGGCAAAGAAGGAACTGAGACATGATCAACACTGCTTAAGGTTAAAATGAGGCCCGGAAATAGAATATGTTTCATGGATTATGCATTAATGACATACAATAGAAAGACATAAAACCTGCATACATTAAGGGTACGAATCAAGCTGCCAGTCAAGGGTCAGGAGGGAGGCTTACAGCAAGACAGCATCTGCTAAGGACCAATTGCAGTTGTTGCTTCAGCTGAGGCATCATTCTCAACAGCTTGACACAGGGGGACCATATCCATACCTGTCATGGTCCAGCTGAACAGGCTTGCTTAGCTAGCAACTCAAAACAGGTCTGAGAAAGGGAGGGCCTGGACTCACTCAGAGTTAAATGAACTTTCTTTTTCCAAATTTAGGCTGGTATTGCATTCAATATAGAATAGAGTTATTGAAAAAAAAAAAAAAAAAAGGTGAAAGAATTGTCCCAGGTAACAAAAAGACTCACAAAAGGCGACCGAGAAACAGAAAAGAGAGCCTTGATAAAAAGCCTGTAATGGAGAGACCAGCAGATACTGCCCACTGACTTGACAAGAGACCAGAAAGAAGCCTCGCAGCTCTGGAGGTCCCTTCCTGCCCCCACAAGTAGGCTCTGTCCTTTTGAAAGACAGGTTTATAACTTTAAGTATATTTTCTTCTATTCTATAACTGAGGAAAACACAACATATCAGCAAGAAATTCTGGAAAAGAAGGTTCAGCCTGGAGCATCCTGATCTTAATGTGTACATGTCTTCCTTCCTTCCTGAAAAAACTGGCATGTGGTAAAGGAATTGTGCCTATGGATTATCCCCAGCCACCATCTTGGCACCATGCAACTGCTCACTCACACACCCCACACTGTGGGATGGGGAGAGAATCCAAAAGGTGAAGATGAGAATACTTTTGGGTTGAGATAAAGAGGTCTTAATAGGGGAAACAAAAGCCACGCATATAAGCAAAGCAAAATAAGGAATTCATTCACTACTTCCCAGCAGCAGGCAGAAAGAACTGACGTTCCATACAATGTGAATGGTTTACGTCCTTCACGTTTACCATTTAGTGCAAGAGTTGATGCACTGCTGTCTTCTATTTCTTCACAATACCAAAACTAATACGAAGAGTTCTGAGAAAACTGACTGCAAAGGTGTGTAAGCTAAGTGGCAGGTGAAATAGATGCATTAGGTCTCCTTGCTGGAAGAACTCCCTCTCAACACAATTACTGGATTAAAATCCTACTGATACAGCTAAATATAATCCTATCAAACTCACTTCACTGTACATGAGAAATATGAAGTTGTCTACATGAAAGTTGGAGGCTAAAAACAGACACATGGGGGGAAGGAGCTTCTCCAAGACAGAAGAGGAGCTGATACAGCAGATATTTAAAGAGGACTTGTCAGACAAGAGCATACTGAAAGCTGCAGAAATGACAAATCAGATCAGGGCTAAGAATACTTGAACTGGTGATGCAAAAGAATAAAAATACGTGGGTACTTGAAAAATGCCTGAGTTGAATTAAAAATCCTGTAACATCATGTCCTAAATAACTAAATATAATGCAGAAGATTGGGACTGACATATCTCATAGAGACAAGCTTAGATCTAAAGGAAGGAAGAACATTCTGCAGTGCCAAGGTCTGTGACAGAATGAGTAGTTCTGCATCTAATAAAACAAAAATGTGCTCTAACAGTGGAAAACTAAGTTTGCCTTCTTTTATGTTAGTCCCATGAATGACTGGGGTAAATGATGGATTACTGCAGCAAAAGTAATTTCCTGAGGATAGCACTCATAACTGTGAAGAAATGGAAAACAGTGAGAATTACTGTATTGTAAATAAGAAATACTTCAGATACCTGCCATACAGCTTTTAGAATCAAAGAGGAAATATTTTCATCTCATTTTTAATTAGCATAAATGTGCTGACTTTAAATTAGAGACTCAAACCATCAGCAATGTCAGTGGCTTTAAAGCTTCAAAACGTGTCTTCTAAAACAAGTGTGCAATACCAAACTCAATGATAAAAGCGCTACTTCTAAACATTGTTTCCTACCATGTACAATGTACTTGCCACCCAGTAATAATCCTTTCTAAATTTAATTAAAATTCTAATTTCACTAATGTCAGAATGCAGATAATTGCTCCAAAACATGAAGCTATGCAGTGAGGCCACAAGAGCCCAGAGGCCACAGAGCTGATGGCTCTATCAGCAGCACTAAGGCTCTCCCATAGAGGAGGGACCCAAAACTGAGCTTTCCATCAGAACTGGTTAAAACCACTTTAAGTGCACATTTACATAAGAAGTTTTTTTTACTTCTCTGCCAAACCCCTGCTGCTTTTTAATTAAGACCAAGTTTCGTTAATTCGAACAAAGGTCTCCATCTTAACTTTTACTAAAAATGATTTTGTTTAAGCTGAGAACAGAAGCCTCTGTTCTCTTTGACAGATGCTGGAAGCTGAAACTTCTAGGAGAGCAAGAAAGACAGCTTCCCTGAAAACACGAAATTGCTGTATTTTTCCTCTTCATACTTTTAATATAGTATTTCTGGGGTTTTTTTTCTGGTTTTGTTAATTTTTCCCTAGTTGTTAGAGCTCTCTACCTCTGTAGATGTAGCAGGAAACTGCTATCCACTTCAGAGAAACCAAAAAATAAAGTGAGCGTGTTCAGAAGTCTCCCTTGCCAGGACTGCAGAATTCTCACTTTACTTCAGACTCTGCTGTTGCTTTTAGTCTTTCTCTGTTTTCCTTTACAAAAAAGCCCCATGTGGTGTGTGTTACCACTAGATAATAAGACAACACCCAGCAGGATTACAATGAATATCCTCTAGTGACTCTGCAAGTATGTTATCTGAGAATAATGCAGATTTCCTTATCTTCTTTTTGAACAGAGCTTGTTTGTGTTCTATAGCATATACCAGCCCTAATCATGTGCATATCATAATCAAAGATATGCACAACCACAAAACAAAACACTCTGCCTTTTTGTTGTTCACCTTCAACTCTGAAGTATTTTATCTTGTTTTCTGAGAACAGATGCACTTGGGAACTAACCCTGAGATGGTGGCACTGCCAGAAGCTCCCACACTCCAGGTGGAAGTTGTTCTTCCTGTGGCTCAGCCTCATGTCTAGCACACAGCTCTTCTGTCACCATTTCACTCCTTCTTTCGCAAGAGCTGAATCAGGAAGGAGCAGCTGCAGGTAGCTGAGGTGAAAAGCTTGCTTCAGTATGTAATTGCAAATTTTATCCTGTAAGGAAAAAAGGGACCAGATGAACTCCTTGTGCTCCTGAGTGCACTAATAATCTTTAATGGCTCTAAGCAGCCTCATCTGCAGCTTCTACTTACACTGATAGGCCCAAGAGCTCTATTTAAGCACAACCCTGGGCCCTCAGCTCTTATTTGAGCTATGTTAGAAGAGTGCTAAGTCTGTGCTATAGTAATTTTTGATCTGAGTTTTGACCTGTGGATTGACTTCCTGGCTTGACACCAGCCTGGTCTCATTGCCTTGGTGGTTGCTGGACCTCAACCTAACCACAACCAAGGGATTTTGCTCCTGGCTTCTCCTTGGATCTCTGTCTTCATTGTGATATTGCCTTATGATCCGGACTTCTGGCTGACTGTCTCTAGGTCTGTCTGGCTCAGCTGAGTGTGAGAGTGGGTCCTGGATGGTGAGGTACTTGCTCTGACAGGTATCGTACCAATGTTGGCTCCCCACTCACCTTTCCCTTAGGGAACAGTCCTGTCCTTGCCATTCCCTGGCAACCTCAAACATCAAACCCTTTAAGTTACTTGAATCCCTGCTGTTTTAAATGGGTTGGAAATATGCCCTATTAATTAAAATTAAACTAATTAAATATGCTCTATTAATTAAAATTAAATTAATTAAAAGCCTATGTTAAAGATGGAACAGAGCTTTTCCCCTTCCATGGAGTAATTTTCAGATCCTTTTTCTGACCCTCATATTAACAGAATTGGTAGTTGTGGTGTTTCTGCAGGAAAAAAAATAGATAATTCTTTTATTCTGCTAGCTGTGGGCCTCCTGTTGGTTTATTCCTGGTCACAGATATATAACAGTGCAGGAAAATGCTTTCCCTAGTCCAGAGCATCCAGCTCTGGGATCCCTAACATAAGAATGATCTTGACCTGCTGAAAAAAGTCCAGAGGAAAGCCATGAAGAGGATCAGAGGCAGGGAGCACATCTCTTATGCGGCTGTGAGAGTTGGGGCTGTTCAGCATGGAGAAGAGAATGCTCCAGGGAACCTTTATAGGATGTTCCAGTACCTGAAGGGGCTCTATAAGAAAGCTGGGAAAAGACTTTTTACAAGAGCATTTAGTAATAGGATAAAGGGGCATGGATTTACACTGAAGGAGGGCAGAATCAGACTAGATATAAAGAAGAAATGCCTTGCAATGAAGGGTGGTCAAACACTACAACAAGTTGTCCAGAGAGGTGGCTGTTGTATCATCCTGTAAACATTCAAGGCCATGTTGGATGGGGCTGTGAGCAACCTAGTCTAGGTGGAAGTATCCCTGCACTTGGCAAGGGGTTTGGACTACATGACTTTTTAAGGTCCCTTCCAACCCAAACCATTCTAGGATTCTCTGTATTTGAAGTGATAGTTAAGTATTTTTTCCATCTGATAGTCCTAAGGAGTGAGATGAAGGTGTGGTATTTTAAGGGTATTTCACTCTCATTTTCCCTATAAGAGATCCTTTAATGAAAAATATCTGAGACATAATTCAGCATTGTGCAACCCATGAAAGCATCAGCATGTATATCATTCAGTGTAAGCCCTGTGAGCAGAGGCCTGAGTTCTCCATAAACTCTTGCTACTTTGGTGTGCTGCCAGCCTCCCCCTTCTATCTCAGACAAGACTACAAGAACCCTATAAAGCTAGAAAAGCACTCTAAGGAACAAGTAACAAGAGTTTACCAGTGCCCTCCAGGAGAAGCAAAAAGCATTTTGGATTCACCTGGCATACTCACTCAGCTGCACAGAACAGCCTGATATCACATACTTTGTGTATCTGAAACTGTGACCCCTCCATGGGTGTTTACCACAACTTGAAGAACTCCCATGTTTTTTATGGAGCTCTCAAAGTGTGAAGGTGTGAAATATGGTGTCCTTGAAAATAGCTTTTAAAGCTTTGCTCCATCACAAGGCAAGACATAAATGAGTCATGAATTGCACACATGTGCAGGACTGCTTCCCAAAGCTAGAGTCAGTCTGTTCTGTAGACTACAACCACCCTTGTGAATTAAAGCTCCACAGTAAGAAAGCCTGGGTGAGTAGCTCTTGTCAGAGTGAATTATCTCATTCCAGAGCCATCCTTTGGGAAGAAGTATTGTTTAATTATAAAAAGCTTTGTACAAAGAAACTTCAATTTTGTTTTCATCATTAGATATGTTCTCTGTATTATTCAACATTTTATACCTCATTGCTGAGAAGACAAAGCAATCTTCCACAGCCAGGAACATGTACATATCTTTCTACAGAAGCATAAAAAAGTATTGAGAAAAGAATAGCCAGCCTTTTAATTAACTCTGATTCCAAGGAACAGAATGAAAAGATTGTGAGTGGAACATTAGCCCAAGATAATGGACTCCTAGTGACACTGCTACACAATTGAGATATAGCAGATGATTTTATGAAAATTGGACAGAGCAAAAAGACTTATTTTTGGAGTTGGAAACATTAATCCTTTGTCAGCTTTTCTGAGTCATTCGTTGGGGGTCAGTGCTGAAGATGCCAGATATCTTCTGAATATACTGACAGTACTTTCCCTTGAAATAGAATGAAGATGCTCTGCATTCTGCAACTGCTTTCAGCACTGTCAACTGGCAGGCAATAACAACCTGAGGTGTACATGCTGATACTATTTGGAATACAGTAATATATGTAAGTAGCTCATGGTGGTTCTTATTACCGAGGACGTGTTTAAAAGTGCTAGGAGAAGAGGAGGCTCAGCGGTAACATTATTGCTCTCTACAACTCCCTGAAAGGAGGGTGTAGCCAGGTGAGGGTCAGTCTTCTCCCACGCAGCCAGCAACAAGACAAGAGGACACAGCCTTAAGTTGTGCCATGGAAGGTTTAAGATGGACATTAGGAAGGATTTCTTCATAGAAAGGGTGATTAGGCATAGGAGTGGGCTGGCCAGGGAGGTGGTGGAACCACCGTCCATCCCTGGAGGTGTTTAAGAAAAGACTGAATGCGGCATTTAGTGCCATGGTCTACTTGACATAGTGGTGTTGGGTCATAGGTTGGATTCGATGATCTCAGAGGTATTTTCCAACCTAATGGATTCTGTGATTCTGAGAACTCACATTTTGAGGTGACAAAAAAAAGAAAAAAAGCAATGCACGCTTCCTCTTGCGATGTTCATCTGACACCACGTTTCTCAGTTTTTCAGGCATGCTTCAGACCGCACTTAATTTCCACTGCAACCGCTTTTCGGCCGCCTAAGTTATCCCGTAACACCACGCGGGGTGACCGATACTGCGCTGCCGCGCTACCCCTGCATTCCGCGCAGCCCGCGGCTCCCACCGGCAGGAGCAGCGCCGCTCCCGGCGGCTCGCGGGCACCGCTCCCGGCGCTGCGGCGGCTCCCGCGCCCCCCCGCGCGCCGCTCCCGTGGGGCGGGGCCGCCGCCGCCCGCGCCTGCGCGCGCGCCTCCCGCCGCGGCGGATGAGCGGATCAGGCGGCGACCGGGCGCGGCCGCGGCGGGAGCGGGAGCAGCAGCGGGAGCGGTCGGTGCCGCGCGGGGCGGCGGAGCCCGCGCCTGCAGGGGAGTGGAGGGCAGGGCAGGGGTCCCGGCCGCCGCCCACCCGCACCGGCCGAGCGCCTCTCCGCGCCTCCCGCCGCACCCGCTGCGGGCAGAGGTGAGGGTAGCGCCGGCTCCGGGGCAGCGCCGCAGCCACCGCGGCTGCGGACGGGAGCGGGGGGCGTGTGACACGCCGGTGCCGCGCTGCCGAGTGTGCTGCCTCCCCGCCGGCTGCCGGGCGGGAGGGGCTTTCTGGGAACCCCCCGGCGTCTCCGGTAACGCCGGGCCCGGCGCTTCCCGGGGGTGGGTGTTGCTGGGCGCCGGGAGGGTTCGGCGCCGGCCGGGCTGGGTCCCGCGGGCGAGGCTGAGCTGGCTGTGGCGGCTCGGTGCGGTGTCGGGCCGGCAGCACGGCCCCGCGGAGCCGGGCACCGCGGCCGGGGGCTCCGGAGCCGCGGGCCGGCTGGTGCCACTCGCCGTGCGGACAGCCCGGGCCCGCCGGCCGCCGTTGGAAACCGGTCGCGTTAGATGCAGTTAAAATGTAGCTGCTGTGACTGCGGTAACCTCCTTCCCCTCACACTGGGAAAATAATCTTGTGCTGTAGCCGTGCCCTGGGGAGCGAAACGTAGTTACTGTCCCCGGTCCCGTGGCGCTGCCAGCTGCGCTTCTGTATCTCTATTAGCAGGCCTTGGAAGCGGCTCGCTTCCTAAAGAGCCTGGGCTCTACGGGGGCTTTGCTCAACGAACTCGGTGATCGTTCAGATGAGGTTCACACGGTTGCTTGAAATAATAGTCTTCACAAATTGTGTGTTGTAGCAGTGCGCTGTAAAATCCTTCTCCTGAAAGGAGGAAAGCCATCAATTCACTGTGTCACTGAAGATGTTTCTAACGTGTTTCATGCTGCCACTGTCCAAACAAAACAGAGTTCTTGGGACTGAGGTCAGGAATCCTTTTAAAAACAGCTGATTTTCATCTGGCAACTTCCATAACAGTAATCATTCCGACTTAATCATAGGAAATACAGATCTCTTTGATCTGTTAAGTGTTAATACAATCGGGGCCCTGCTAATGCTTGTTAATTATCAACCTCAGTTTTGAAGTTTTGAAAACACAGGAGCTGGTACTGACTTGTTAGTCCACAGTGAACATGATGGGCAGTAACAGAACTGTGTAAGGAGCGGTGCTTCCCACTTGTCTTTGTCAGCTCTTGTCTGGCGAGGGAGAATTTAGAGTTGATACAGTTCTGGTTTTAAATGATGCAGAAAATATGAGAAGAACATAATTGCACTCTTGGCTATCAAGTAGCTGTAGAAGGGACTGCTGAAATTTTCTGTGTGCTGTTTTGTTTTAGAATTCCCTGCAAACTTCTGAGGTCAGTTGTTGTGTTAGCCATGTACTAGTTTTTAATCAAAACTCCTAACCTTTGAAGTAATTTGTTTTGTGATTATACAACTTTCCAAAACCTGGCTATAGAGCTCTCCTTTCCAGATGCTTGTTTGATGTGTCTGCGTCAGAATTGAAACTATTTGGGGAAAAAGGAGATGTGTGATTGTGGTCACTTGGGGACCCTTTGGCTCCTCGTTATTTTTATTTTTTTTGTTGTAGAGTTGTGAAGATCACAGAATCATTTAGCTTAGAAAAGACCCTAAAAATCATGTTGTAAATAAACCAAATTTGTCAAGGCTGATGTAGCTTAGACCTGGCAATAAATAAATTTGTTTCTACTTTATTCATGGGTCAGGGAAAGAGCTCCTTTTAGACATGCTGCTTTGTCAAATTAGTTAAAAAATGACTTTTTAGTAAAGGGCCATTCAGCTCGTATTTCTGCTGCACGTGTAAACCCCAAGAGTACCTCAAACTCTGTTCCATAAATGCTTGTTGATGTTTGTTAACTTTTATCACACAAGGAGGAATTTTCTGATGCTGCAGGAAACAATGCTGGACTCGTACACTTTTTACAGAGAACTGAATGGGGACAGAAAGTCAGACTTCTGTACTCCTGTTCTTTTAATAGTGCTTGCTCTATTATCTCAGGTTTTGCTCCAAAGAGAAATAAAATGCAGAAATGAAAGGAAAATAATTTTGGGGGAAGGGAAGTTTACTGAAGATTGATTATTTTTAGGTGGCCTTTCCTTAAATTCTGTTGAAGTGATTGAGAAGGGTCTGAGGCAATGCAGCACTTAATCTTTTTCTTTTGTCTGGTCTGCTGTTACACTTTCAAATAAATGGTCGTGCAACTACCTAGTAAAAAAACTATGCATACTTTGTATTCTGTGAAGTTGTGTTCCAGGCTCCTCTCTGTCCAGTAAATCTTTGCATAGAACACTCAGCCAAGTTTTAATGAACTGTGTCGAGTCAGTTATTAGGCTTTCATCTCTTCACTGATTACTGTTTTACCACCTGCTTTCCCACTGCATTTCCCACAAATTCTGTTTCCTGAAGCACGCAGGAGAGTTTTCTAAATTTTCTTTTCTCCCTTCTCCCTTCCTGTGCCGTGTAATTCCTCTTGCTTTAGGCTGTCTGTCAGATAACTTATCTCTTATTGTCTTGGTCTTCTGTTTCAGAACAGAAAATAAATTTGTTGGAGAAATTACATAATGTTGTATACTTAAAACTTCCCAATGGGCCAAGCAATGCGGTTTGTTTTAGTTCTGTTTGTTTCTTTTTAATGAACATGCATAAAGCTCTACATTACTCAAATTTATGATTAAACACAGAATAACAATTTTTATTTTTCAACAAAATGGAGAATTGTGAAGGAAAACAGAAAAAGACCTTCAGTGAAGAAATAGTGATAACTGTAGAAAATAGCATAGTCCTACTCTCTACAAGTATGGGTTTTCTCCAGTCTGTATAATGTAATTAAAGTAGTACAAACACAGAAGTTGATGATCCTATTCTCCAAACTGTAATGTGAACATCTTGGTCAGGTAAATTGTGGTTCATGACAGAGTATTCTGTTAATGAAGATCTTGCTTCTATGGCAGATGTACAGTTGGGAAGCAGAGAACCAGTAGCAGAAACCTTTTTGAGGGAGATATTTGTGTAGTCACTGTTTCTACAGGAAGAGTGAAGCAGCGTAGTTCTTTGCCTAGGCTGTTTTGTTGAATTGGTGAGGAAGTTAAAAATACTGGTTCTAAGTGTCACACGATTCTTTAGATGATTTCCTGAGTGAGCTGCCTTTACTGTTTGGCTTCCCCCCCTCTCCCCCCCAGTGTTCTGATGTGGTCATAATGATGTTGAATTAGTTAATCTTTTCTGTTTTGTTAGACAGAAGTTGCAATTAGCTTCTGTTAGAACAGGTGGTTGATGCTAATACAGTTCAGAAATATATATCTGTTTAAGACAGAAGAAATTATGGGCACAGTTTTGGTCATTTGTTTTGTTGAAAAAAACCCAACCAACAAAAAAATCCCACAGCAACAAAAAATGTTTTTCCCAAAGCCTTTGATTCAGTTTAGAGGACTGTCTCTGAGTTTTGCTTGAGCGATTTCTTTTGCTGTTCTCTTCTCTTTTGGATAAAGTTGATAACCTCTGTGTTTAGCTTCAGCTGGTCAATAGTTCCCTTCCTTCCCTCTGCTGCCTGCAGCTTTCCCACTAATGCAGGGTCGTACTGTGGGTTTGAAGCTGGAGCTATGTGAAGGGCTTTGTAAGGCTCTTGCCTCTGTTGAGAGTGTGTGAACAAATATTGAGACAAGTGTGACTTGCACAAGTTTTCTAGTTATTAGAAGGTCTAGTAACCAGAAATTAGAAAAAATAAGTTACTGACTTTGAAAAATTAATACTTCATGGCATTGATAATTACTAGAGGAGATATAGCGTTGCTGCCTTGTGGACTAATTTGGACCTTGGACTTGAAGAATCTGCATTGTTTTGGAGATTTTTTTATGAATTAGCATCTGATCAAGGAGGTAGTTTCCCTGCCTAAGAAACTCCATCAGTTTAGATGCAGTAGAAGCAGCTCTGTGTAGCTTTATCTTAAAACATATGCTTGTCCAGCTTGTGGGAACAGCAAATTGCATGCTTTTCTGGTGATTTGTCTCATTTTGGTAATTTCATATCGTGGTAGAGAGCTTGGTGGAGCTTGATGTTCTGAAGACTGATACTGACTTTTAAAAGGAAGGCTTCTGTAGAGTGTTGGATCCTGTAAATGCAGCATGTGAAGTTCGGGAAATGGTGTTCATAATAGGCCACTGATTACCAGCAGATATGTTAAAAGCGTTTTATTCAGAGTAACTGGTCCTGGATTGTACACAATTGAAATCTGGAGCAGTATTTTGCTATATTTGTTATAAAACAGTGTTTATTTCCATCTGTACTCTACAAGAAGGAAATCTGTTGCAGATGTAACGTGTAGAGTAGCATAAGAAGCCTCTTGAGAACAGCTAAGACTGCTTGACAGATGGTAAGAGGCATTTGGGAAGTAAGATTTTCATTTTGAGGAAATAGCTTGGACTTCTGGTGCTAGGAGAGGAATAAATAAACCTCGTTTTCTTCACATTCTTAATTGTGGATGTAAGGTTTTATCTGAGCTTGTTCCCTCAGCACAGGGTACAGCACTGATCATTTATCCTCTAAAAATGCTACATCTGTCTCTCTGGAAGTTCTTAAGGTCACACTGACTTTGACACAGTATGGGAGTGTGTGTATCTCATCTTCCTTTTTTCCATTTAACCATTCATTCATCTGTTTGAAAGTGTTCTCATTGCATCTAAGCTTGAGCTAGCTCATATGCTATCTTTATGTTCAGACATTTTCCAGTGCATTAATCCTGTCACCCAGTGTTGGTGTTGCAGTACTGCAGAAGCTGTTAATCTGACTATTCAGTTGAGATAAGGGAAACCGGCATGTTTCCTTCCAGAGTCATCTTTTTCTTGCCTGCAAACAGAAGCCATGGTATTTTGAAGGTAATTTCAAAAGACCAGTGAGTTTCTTTTGAATAGGCTTGGACTTGGAAGTGCGGGTTTAATACTGGTCATTTAAACATGTGAAAAAAATTTTATTTAATTGAGTATTCTTGCTCAACTTAGGGAAGCATGCTTGCTGTAGGGAGACATTTTTTTGGTTGACAGTTTTAGCTATTTAAGGAATAACACATCAGAAGATAAGTGGGTGTTTTTAGAATTCACATGTTTAAAGCTGATAGTAAGCAGGTGGTCTAGTAAACTGAGTTGGGTACTTGACTGTGGCTTGGGCATTATTTATCTGTTCCTAAGAATTCCCAAGGTTTAATAAATTAAAGGATACATTCCACCCCAAAGTAATGAATAACACCCATGGATGGTTCATGTGACTCTTCAACCAGCAGAAGCGTCATTCCAAACCTGGCTTTGTCTCATGTACAGCAGGTCTTTTTCTAACTACCTAAGAGGGCCACGTCTCAGTGATTGGCATATTTTTCCTCAAAAATGTTCTTTAGATGTTGTATTTCTTAGAGATGATTTGAAGAGTTAAGGCAAACAATTTATTGCTTATAACTGGATAGTGATACTTGAAAAGAGAGTCATATTCTTGATACAAGATTTGTGAAAGCAAATTATGGATTTAGTTGGTGTCAAGTTCATGAATTATAAAAGATTCCTGGCTTTATTCTAAAGGTGAAGTTTGACATACAAAGATTCGTGAAACATTTGGCCAGGTACGCAGCAAGTTCATTTGCTTGAAATTTCATGTGGAAATTTTTTTATAATTGTGGCATCCTTTATGGGCAAAGTGGATACTTTTTTTTAGGTAAAATATGGGTGACATTTGCTTCGATATTGCATTGACCTAATTTTTTAGTTAATATATTCATATTTTGTGGTCTTGCAATCTTTGCAGGTTTTAAAAAGAAGTGTGGTAATGCAGTAAATCTGTGATTAGATACTCCTTAAATGGCACTGAATTGAGAAACTTGAAACAGTAGTTTCCCTGGTCTGGTTGCAGTGTAGTAGAAAAGATGACTTGGTATGAGGATACGTGGTGACGCATATAAGCTCTTTTCAGTACTCAATAGCATATTTTTTCTTTCTTTCTTGCATGTTTGGTTCTAGTGTAAATAGCTGCTTATGGGTCACTGTTTTTTCTTTGAACCAGGCCATGGCATGGTTTGTCTCTGCAGGGGATGAAAATACTGTAGAGTGTATGACGAGTTAGGGAAGAATACTGTTCACAGCCACATGAAGCTTTCAGAATAAATCCCTAGTTTGCCACCCCCTGTGCAAGCTGTTCCTTCCAGTCTTGTCTCAGAGGTGGCTGCCCGAGAGACCTGCAATGTGCGTGGGGACGGGTGGTGGAGAGGAGCAGGGTAGGAGTTTTGTTCTTTGTGCGGTGGGATGCTGGTGCTGCCAGGAGAAGAGGAGGCAGTTTATTTGCAGTGGAGGTTTTGGTGCAACTTGTGAACCTTTATGCTGCCATAGTCGAATACTGTTCTTTAGCACAGAAGGGATAGCTAGGATATTGTTTAGGCATTAAAGCAGTGAGTCTGCATAAACTGCAGTTTGTTGTTTGTCAGCTGTGGGACTCACATACAGCAGCACCATACTGTACCAGGAGAGCAGGTTTCCTATTGTTCCTCACTGGAGAACTAGTCTGGGAGAGGGACTGAAACATACTAGAGTTTGTCTGAAACTCTAAATACATCACAAATACAAAATCAAATATTTAACATGGCTGTAGAAGGTCTCCTTCCTTGCATGACTTTACCTTTGTCTAATAAGAGCTCTCTTACAAGGCTTTTGATGTAATCAGAGTTCTTGTGATATTTCTTTCAGTACTTTTTCCAGTGGAAAGCAATCACAAGAACAAGTTTATTTGTGTCTCTGAACGGAACTGAGCCAGTTTAGATATCCATTTAGAGCAGTGCAATTGATTACATAATGCAAGGAAAATGTTTTGGTCTAAACAGATGTGTTACGGCAATGCATATAATGCAGTCTGTATTACTTGGGCCTGACTTCTAAGAGTGAACCACTTTTTATTCTCCCTCATCCCCACCCTCACATGTGCAGTATGGAAATGAGGCAGCTTACCTGCTTGATGGAGTAATTTATTTGTTCTTAGGCAGTTTACCGTGGGTGCATCTCCTGCTTTACAGATGGGCACAGATAATCCTTGTGCTTCCTGTGTAGGAACATGTCAGTCGTGCTGACTCCTTGCCATCCACACCATGGCTGCTGAACGTGAAACTGCATTTGTGTGCTTTACTGAACGCTGCCTCCATAGAGTTACAACTGGGAGCTAAACTAAATGTAAATTGTAGGAGTGGTGCTGGGTGGAGGTGGTGTGAACCCCCGGAACTGCTTTGTTTCAGGCTGTGGTCATTTCCAGGTGAAGAGTACCTGTGAAGTCAACCAAGTGCTCTTTTCCCCTGAGTAGGTGGATGTATAATTCAATTTTTTTGGTAGAAGTTGAATACTCTGAGTAATGTTAGTGCTATCTTTTTTCCACAAGTCTTGGAAGCTGCTCTACTGCACTTTTTGAGGGACTATTGGACACTCAAGATTACTGGATTTTTTTACAAAGAAGACTGGGTAACTTTAAAAAAAGGATATGTATTTTAAGTACTTGAAACATGATGATTCTATTAATGCATAGTCCCTGCAGAAATATGGAATAAGGTATCCAAAGACATCAGATTGGTACCTAAGGGAAGTGTTAACTTTTTCTAGTATACCAGTTCTAGAAACAGAGGAGTTGTTCTGAGTTGAAACATTAACAAGATGAAAGTGACAAGACTTGGAAGTGGCACAGCTATTGCTCCTTTTTTTTTTTGAGGTTTTTTTTTTTGAGTGTTTGAGTAATTATGAATGTGTTTAATCCACGTCTGCAGGAAACATAGTTTGTCTAGATGCAGAGTTAAATAAAATAAAAGCTTAAGTATTATTTGTTGAAGATGTCAAATAACAGCTAGCGTGATTGAGAGGGAAAACTGCAAAGAAGTTCTGTAGACTTGGGCCATAAATAGGCATCAGCTTGGTGTAAATTCATTGTTTCTAATAGCTTGTTCTCCTTCTGGACAATATTGCCACGTGGAGATATTCTATACCAGCTAAACTTGGTTAATAGTCTGCACTGTAAACCTGGGACAAATGGAAAGAAAATTTGGCTTTGACTCATCTCAGTGGGTTTGTTACATGTACTATACAGCCACCATACATTTATTGTGGGTATAGTGTGCCAGACAATATAATTTTGGAAAACGTTAAATATTGCTAGTATGACTGTACAGTTGAGTAACTGATTATGCTGCAGCAGAAGATAATGCAGGCATGCGCTCTTCTCTTAATGCTCATTATTCTTAAAGCTCTCTTTCCTCTTTGGGAGGTGAAGAGAGAGGTCTCTGCAACAGGAGAAGTCATTTTGGTCTTGTATTGGGGAGCCAAAGGTCAAGGTCTACAAGAAGAAATTTCTGTATCAATATTAGTTTTTAGGCTGCATATTTTCCAGCTCTCCTGATGGCTGATCATGAATGATTCTCTGAATAAGAAATCTGCTCCTCTGCTCTTTCCATTTCTTATGGGGCACCTTACAATGCTTTGTGCTTCTGTTATATTGCCTTCTGATTTTTGTCCCTGATAATACACTTTTCCAATTCAGACAATGTCACAAAAGTTATGGTAATGTGAAGGACAGGGAAAGGAGGAGGATTGAGGAATACTGTTAAATTCTTACCTAAAGTAGCAGATAGGGTTAATTTAGTGTCACTGAACATCTGGCCATGCTTTTTGTAGCTGACATCTAACATAATTGAAGTGGATGTAATGTGCACATTACTAATGGAGGGGTATCTTTTGTGAGTGAAGACCACTTGCATCACTTTCCTAACCTAATGACATCTTCTCTGCCAATGTTGAGATGGCCTTTTTGCTTCTCTTCAGTCCATTTTTTCTGTGTAATTAGGAAGGTGAGGGCCTCCTTCTTGCTAGTTTTATTGAGGAAAAGACATCTGGGATTACTGCTTTTTCTTGTGAGATATGACCTGTCTGCTTTGTCTGCTGTTCCAACTACATTACCTGTTCCAATTTCACTGGATACTTACCATCTGTCTTCTGCCTTGGTCTCCTACAAAAATCACCATTAAAGTGCTGAAGGGAATTTTCTGTCTGATTTCTTGTAGCTCTAGGCACCATCTGACTAACTGTGACTTAGCTTTTTCAGGGGAGTATAGTTTTAGAAGACGATACGATCAATTAATATTGATACGGAAATTTCTTCTTGTAGACCTTGTTCCTAATACAAGACCTGAATGACCCTTATATTCTGTCCAGTTAGGTCAGACACTGTGAAGGACTACTAGCCTGGAGGAGGGTTTATTTTTTTCTCTTCCTGAAGTGATGTGCTTGCCCGTGTTACTCAGGCAGTGGTGTGTGCTGTCTGGATGTGATACATGGGCGTGTGGTATCTGCTTTACTGCAAGGACTTGCTGAACCTGTAGAACATAATTTGCATGTGTACATGTATATATTTGCATAGGAAAGAGTGTCCTAGCAATATATTAGAAAGAGAGAACCTCCTGTGAACTGCTAGCTGGCAAATCTCAGTGCAGGGCTCCCAGCTACGTCTTCAGCCTAACACAACAGTCGGGGTAGCTGTGACCTGCAGTCCTTCATCTTATTTGCAGCCTCCTTTAGAAAAAAAGAAGTTCTTGGTATGGGTAAGTAAAGCAACTTGGCTTATCTGTATGATGCAAATTGCAGACTTTGAAGGTATCTCTTTGCTTCAATTAATGTCTTTAAAAAAAAAATTCTAAATCGAATCTGCACAATACATAAAAAGTTACAGTTCTAACGCTAAGGGTCTTACTGGGCTGTCTGTTATGATCTGTTGGAGGCTGGAAGATTTATGTTACAGCACATATTTCCTCTGCTGAAATCAAAATTTTGTAATTTCTCATCAGTAATTGAAATGTACTCTTTGTGCAGAGAAGCCAATAAGCTAACATTTGGATCTTGTTTTGTACACAGAATTGAGGACCCCACACTAACCTACCTATAAAGATTTACTGCTTGTTGTTTTTAAAAACACTACTTTGATTCTAGATTGCAAGCCTTGAAAAGGGTCAGGATAAGCCTTAATGCAAACAGCTACACTAAAAGATGTGGGATGGAAAGTCATCAGAGGAAAGCATGGACTTGAGGCCTGGGATACTGGCAAGCAGAAAGCATTTCCTCTACAGAAATTACAATTCCATCTATTTAGAGAGCATGCAAAATTACTGAGGGTAAGCAGAATTTTTAAGACACAATTCTGAAATCATCAACAAGAATGAATGTTCTTCCTTGATGAAAAAAGTTCTCCTTTGATTAAAAAAAAAAGTCTACTAAGGCAAAGCAGCACCAAGCAGAAAGTTTATACATGCCAATCAAGGTAGAACGCAGAACAGGAAGCTGCCCTATAAAGTGAAAGAAAAACTGGCAAAAAAAAAACCTGAAAGAGTGTACAGATGGATCTGTACCATGTCTGCTACTTTATTTAAATATTAACTATACCCACTTACTGTCAGTGCTTCAAAGAACACCACTCAATATTTGTCTCCATGTGCTAACAGGAATATTTTTCTTTGAAGCTCAATAATCAGTTTTTTTCAGTGTCATCAGCTCTGTTTGGTTGTCAGCTTGGAGCAGGGAAACATACTTTCTTCTTATGTAAACTAAGAACTTGTGTAAGGAAATGAGGCTTGTGGTCTGAGAGGGCTTGTTTTTTGGTGGTTTTGCTTTGCTTTCTTTTTAAATTTGTAGAAGACCTCTGCTCTGGTCACTGTTAGATCACGTTACAAGTTGTGCTACTTTGGTGTTCAGAGACACATTCTTGTTGAATTAAAACAAGCTTTTGTACTTTTCCCCCTGTTTTTGGCTTATAAACAATATCTGTCTACTGAAGACTTAAAAAGTTTCCTTGTATATCTTAATGTTGATCTCTGCCTTCTTCCTAAACAGAGCTTGATCTGTGTCAGAAAGAAGGTTAAAGATCTGGTAGGTGGTGGTTATTTTTCAAGCTTAAGAAATCGATGGCTGCATGTTGTACCATTTGTTGAGTATAAATATTTATTTTTTGTTACTAATTGACCAGAAAAGAACTCTAATACCCTTTTTTTTACTATTTATTTTATCAGTTATCGAATTATATTTCATCTTTCTTCGTGACATGAAGAAAACTGGATTTTTTTTGTTTATCTTAAGTCACTTTCCTCCGTGATTGAGAGATTCTTTGTAAATATAACCTACTTATAAACAGGACTTGTGTTATCTCTTACTGTAAATATACTGAAGTAATCTCCATCTTATTAACTGCCATATTAGCAGCATAGATAGAATTGAGGCATGAACAGAATAAGGCAAAAGTCAACATTGAACTGTACTGTTTTAGTTGCTGTATTCTGTGAATGCTTCACAGTATCATGAGTAGTCTTTCATTCAAAAAGAGAAGAAATTATTTATCTTTACATCTTATGTAGATTGAATATTTGCCAATAGGAGTCTCAGACAAATATATTGTAGATGTAGCTTTGCCTATCTTCCTGCATATTTGTTCTTTTTTCCCTTACATGGATTTATTTCTGAACTCTGTTCCTGAATTATTCTGGATAATAATTTGTGGACTCCTTCCTCTTATTACAGGTACAAGAATTCATCATGCATCTGAAATGCTTACCAGCATGGCACTTCTCATGCTGTGAACAGTTAAAAATCATATCTTCCTGTCTTCTTCATCAGAACTTGCAACAGCATCTTATGGATCAGGCTGATGAAGATCCAGCAGAAAAATTAGATGGCTTAGTCTGCTTTTAGAAGAAGAGACCGGTAATTTTTCTGTAACACAGTGGTCTCTTGGTATTGCTGTGTAGCAACAGGAGGCTCAGGCTTTTCAAACTGCTGGTTCTTTTGGGCTTTGGGTTTAATTTTAAACTTCAGGAAGCTAAGGCTTGTTGCATTTTAAGAGAACAGTGTTAAGGGTAACTTCATTGTGTATTGTTCTTAAGAACTAAAGACAATGAGTTATAACTTTTTAAAAATTCTGTATATGGAATATTATCTGGCAGTTGACCTTTTGTGAATTTAATATGTAAAAAAGCATTTGTGCTGGCAGCCCAGGAACAGGAAAGGGAAATTAGAGTGAGAGCGTCCTGGTGTTGATCTCAATGTACAGTGTTTAAAAGTGATGGCTGAAACATGTCTGAGGTATCACAAGTAAATTTGGACTGTGATTCATTGTGGGCATTTTCTAGATATTTCTGTGGGTTTAAAAAAATGCATTAGTTTCCAGTGTTAGCTAACAATTTCATTTAAACAACTTGGTGGTTTTTTTGTGGTGTGGTTTGGTTGGGGGTTTTTTGACTGTTAGTTTCTTGTAAGTGATTAAGACATAAACTGCTTGTTTAGCAGATATTTCTATCTTACAAATGCAGGTTTAAGAAGCTTGGGTTGTCCAAATGAGTAGCATCTGTTGTGATTCATTTGGCTTTAAGGTGTTGGGGGAAATGTTGTGGAAGCAAGGTCTTGGCTTATAGAATAATTTTCTGAATATAGTTTAGTGCCTTCATAGAGATGGTGTTTGAATTTGCACCTCTGTCTGTAGACTTTCGGATGGAGGGAAGGAAGAAAGGGATGTGTTGGTTTTTGGTTTTTTTTTTTTTTGTTTTGTTTTGTGTGTTTTTTTTTTTTTTTTTTTTGGTTGGTGTTGTTTTTTTGTAAGGGAGCAGATGGTGTTTTAATGACTTGTAACTTGCTGTAGCTGACCACCTGCAATCTGCACAGTGTGTTCTGCAGCAGGGCAGCCCAGACAGGAAATTGTGGAGGAGCAAAAAGTAGTTGCTAAACAAGTTTCATGTGAAGTCTTAGAAAAGGACCTGAGTGAAGGAAGGTGTGCATGTTACCAGGGTTTTACACTCAGTCTGAAAGCTCTCACTGAATCCTCACTCCCTTCTCCAGTGTCAAGGGTCCCAAGAGTTGAGTGGTGGGGGAGAAGAAAAGAAATGATGAGGCTTTTTTATTACCACTCACAGGTGTAATAGGTGCAATTTTCCAACTCCACTTAGCATCTGTCCTCTTCTTGTGACACAATGCTGCTGTTGCCATCAGTACTGAACGAAAGCCCACGTGAGCTCTGGTCGCCTTAGTCACCATCCTGTTGCAGGGTCATGTTTGCTTGAAATTTATTCTGTGATTTAAAAAAAATGCATTTTATCTCCATGTTTGTCCTGCTGTAGTCATCTTTCAGGTGATGGCTCTGTGTCATTAACTGTTTTGGTTATAATTGTCTGACGATTCTCAACATCTTTTCTCTGTCCCAGCTTTATTCTATGTCCATAATACTTTTATCTTTAGCCCCATGCACCTCTCTCTCCTTTCACTTAAGCATATAGTAGCATATCTGTTTTTTTCTTCTTTGTTGCTGTCCTGCCTGTCTTAGCAATTCAGAAACCTAGCAGTGTTTGTCTATATTCTTGTGCTTTGCTTCACTTTCTCTGGAGAAAAATACACGTGTTCATGGATGGAGGCTTGCATGATGCATGAATATTTTACAGTTGTGAAATTTTAAATGTCTCTACTTGAATCCCATGCATGGCAGAGTTTGCTGCTTGCCTTGCCAAGATCATGCTATTGTAAGAGTGTGGGAGAAGCTGCAGTTCAGGTGCCTATGTCAACATCTCCTCCCTCCTCAAACAAATAACTGCAAGCATAAGCTATAAAGCAAAATTAGTAATACTCTGCTCCTCCCAGAACTCAGTCCAGGGAGGTTGTTATCAGCGTAAATTTATTTGCTCTGACCAACACTTTTAAGAGCCCTACTGATGATAGTCTGGTGGAATGCAGTGGTATCAGTCTGCTCTCCATTACAGCCTTGGAATTCATTTCCTAGGTTAGTGAGGCCGACATTGTGTCTTGGCTTCTGCTCCTCCTTCATTACTATTTCTGGTGTCTCATGCATCTTCTAGTTCCCAGCAAATGTTTTGCTGAGTAGCAAAGATAGTAATTTTGATCTTCAGCAGGCTGTCCTTCATCCTAAGGAATGGAAATGCTAGGCTCCTGTGAATTCTGATTTGTGAGCATTACAAAGACAAGCTTACATGCTCGGTATGCTGGGAGCTAGTGTTACGTACTTTGCTTGAGATGCATAATGAGGCTGACAGCTAGGAGATGAATTTTCTGGGGAAGCATTGAAATTGTTGTTGTGGTGGTTCCTAAAGCTACTGACTTGCTAGTGATTGAGTAATTTTTCTACCCATTGCGAAATAATGTGAGCCCACCATGATGGTGGCATGGGATTTGCACAGTTTGCTCCTCAGTCTGCTTCTGGCATGTGCAGCAGAACACCTAAGGGTTGTAGCAATGGGATACAGCATACTTTGCTTTTGTCAACTCCTGCTAAAATTTTAGGAAGAAAGGGAATTGGAAGTCAAGGCTATATATGTATACTTGGATCCATGTTACTTATGTTTTCCAGGAGTGAGTGGTAGCTCATTCCTGTGAAGCTTTTGCCGTGCACATCGTGATGTGAACAATCAGCCTCCAGACGAAAGTGACTGCTCTTGGGGGGGGGTTCCATGTGGAAAGTGTGTTGCTGACAGACTAGAACTGTATTTTAGTGTGAAACTGAGATGTCCTGTGCAGGCTATTATTTTCTGAAAGTGCCCCAATTTCAAGTAAAGTGAAAGCCCAGGTGATCCAGATGTACCCACCTGCACTAGAACTGCACCTTCTAGTCAGGAATATGAGGTTACTACGGAGAACTTGGTTTTATTTTGGTAATCTGAAATGAAATGTCTGAGTGTCTCAGGTCCTATGCATGGGAACAGTTTATTGTGGATCTCTGTTTTAAAGATGATCTCACCTGCGGTAACTTAACATTTTTGTTTGACTGGCATTATGGTACATTTCTTTAATCATCTGAGAGGGTTGCTTTTCAAATTAAAGCATTTTGCATACTTTCTTACTGTGTATGGTATGTTGTGGAAATGCTTGAACTGAAGATTCTTGAAGCACCCTCACAGTGCATTCCCTGTTCTGCAGTCCTTAGCCCCAGGTTAGGGCAGGGAGGTGAGCTCTGTGAAATACTGCCATCTACAGCACTGTCAAGGATAACTGGACAGCAGCAAGAGAACTCCTTGGAGGTTATAAGGCTTGAAATATGCCTTATCTTGACACGAAGATGATTCTGACTTTCAGCCACCGCATAAAGGACCTGTTTTCAAAATGAAGAGCTAATTTAGGCTTGTTTAAATATTCAAACAGATGCCTGTTAAGCAGCTATACTGTGTATATTTAAAAATAAATTTATAATGGGGAAGAAAAAGTAATTAATGCCACTCTGAACTCCAGTAGTGAACTCCAGAAGTTATACTAAAATATAACACTGGAATCTATCACTGGAAACAAAATTCTGATGTTAAAACTGGATAGTTACTATAAAATCAGCTCCAGTTCACTAGAAAATCAGAAATCACTTTACCTACCTTTCCTTCTGTTGAACAAATAAAGTTACAAAAAGAAATGTGATAGTCACAGAGTCACATGCATCTAAATTTCATGGCAAGTAGGCATGTGGAATTTTTTGTGTAAGAGGAAATATCTATGATGTAGGAAAGAAGAAGTTAGAAAGAAAAATGAGAATTCCAGCTCCTTCTGCCTGTCTAGTTGTTGTGCTAATTTAAAAATGGCAGACATGAAAAAAGCAGGTTGGGTGACATAAATTATAAGTAGATTTCCTTGTCAGTAGTCAATCTAAAAGGCAGAATGAATGAATGTACCTTACTGGGGAGAACAAAGTTAAGCTCTTTGAATGGAAATGGCACTGTACAATTAATATCTGTTGTTAAAGATAGCATGAAAAGGCAAAATCAAACTTCATAGCCCACCTAGATCATCTTTATCTTTTGTTTCTATGGCTATTTTTTTTCTGTTAAACCTTTGATTTTGCTTTCATAAATCTTAAATGTTTCAGGATCTTCATGAAGAATTGAAGAATTTTTCAGTCCTTGTTAAAATGTGGTTTATTTATGAATTACAGTTTTTACTGAAACAGCTAACAGATCCTTGAAGGTGTCTGAGGAGACAATTGTACTATGCTTTTTTTTTTGATTGAATGCTATTCTCCAGTCCCAAAGTAGGCAGACTGCTTAGCATTTTAATTGGTTTTCAAGATGAATTCAGGTTTACTCTTCAAGGCCAAAGAAAGGGTTATGAAGGTTAATTATACTTATCAAGATGTGGGAGCAGTCAATTCTCATTGCATGTGGAGTGTTGGCATAGTGCTTTTTTTGGGGAGGGGGGTTGGAAATTGCTTATTACTTCATCCTGTAACTGGAATGCTTGTGTGCTTATCTTGGTTAGGTGCTTTTGATGGGTGTCTCAGTTACTTCGCAGTTTGGTGCTTATAAATGGCTTTGAAATATCTAGCTGGCTATTCACTTTTAATCTGGATTTTATTAACTTAATAGCACTCCTGGAGTTACAAGCCCTAATTTCATATTCTGTGTCTGTTGCATACAATTTGGATATGAAAAAGCCAAAGTTGTGAATGTCTCAGACTTTCTAGAAGCTGTCATGGGAGTGTAAAATTTGCCACTGTATTAAGAATTACTGGCTTATGGTATTTTTTCTCAGGTTGTGATCATCAGGAAGAGGACAGCTCATCCTGCTCTGAATTCTGTTGAGGGCTACAAAACGAAGGAACAAAATCTTTTCAAATAGGAAAGATTATGTATGCCAAGCTGTTTTTGAGGTTAGAGGCTCTGCATGCTTGTTGTTGTCATTAAAATCAGTATTACATGTGCTTTTTCTTTACAATTTTGGAAAAAATATCCCAAAGCAATAAATTTTTACTCTTCTACATGTTCATGATAAGATTTCTTGGGCAAATCATAGCTTTTAAAAGTTAAAGACTCTAGTTGTAACTGCACTGTACTTGGTGAAGTTGACTGGTTTGTATCTGTGACAGCTGGTTTTGGATACTCAGTTAATAGTGGATTGAAAGGGCAGGACACAAGGTTCCTCCAGTTGCCCCTGTCAGCACTGCACATGGTTGGAAGCATGGACTGCTGGTTACTCTTAGAGCTGCTCCTGCAGGAAGTCTAAATGGGTACCTGCAGTTTTCTTCCTTCTGACACCTCACAGCAGTGTGTGAAGTGAGTGTCAGAGACGGAATGTGCCCCAGGAACGTGCTCTCACTCTATGGGTAGGTTGGGATGTACATTTTTGTTCAGTTACAGCTTCTGAGCTGTTGTTGCCTGGCTCCATTTATTTTGTAAAGCATGGAAATTGGTGTTTCATTCTTTTCCTACATGTTAGACTTGGAAATACATGTGTAAGCTGCCTTCAAGGGAATAAAATGTGTAACATTATACACAGAGGTGTAGTTAACTGCTTTGGCTGAGATACAGGGTATTGAATTGCTTTATGCTAGTATTATCTTGGTAGTTAAGCTTGTGTTTATCTTGGTATTGTGTGTGATTTTCAATATGAAAGTAAGTTATAAAATGCTGTTAAGTGATAATTCTTGTCAGTTTGGGGGACGATATTGTCATGCTGTGAAAGGGAACGATGAAGGTTTTTTCCTTTTAAAAAAGCAACACATTCCCTCTTGGAATCATTCTTTCCCTTATTTATCGTTTGAGCTCACAAGTATTGCATCCTTCATTCCCAGCATTTGTGTCAGTCTTCTGTCTGACCCGGCATTCCTAAATTACCTGATATCTCTTGCCACTTAACTAGCTCCTTTAACTTGCTGAGTATTGAGGGGCTGGATAGAGGAGGGTGAGGAGGCAGGATTCAAAACTTCCTATCACACAGTCCTATGGGATTGCGCAGCTGAGAGGATTGTATTCACTTTAAATCAGGTGCTCAAGCTATCTGATGGCCCCTTTAAAACATTTTATGGGAAAGAGAATTCCCAGTACTTGAGTAAACTGGATGGAAGGGCAGGAGGAGGTGCCTTATCCATTAAATATTTGTTTAGCCTTGAACAGAATAATGCTTTGCCAAGGATGTCATTTTTTCCTCTGTTTTCTTCTCCGAAGCATTTCAAAGAACTTCCAAGGAAGTGTCAAGGCTTTGTTTTCCTGTCTGTGCTTACAGCCACTCCCTGGCTGTCAAGGAGCAGAACCCTTAATCCCAATCATGACACGTACTCAGTTGATTCAAGCAGAAAAAATAGTATCTTCTATATTGGTCCCTGAAGCAGAATATTAAATGTATCCTGATAATATGTGGCTCTTGCTATGAAAAGTCTTGGTGTTTCCTTGCAGTACTGGGAGCAAAAAGCATTCTGCTCTTCAGAAATAGGATATGTTTAATTTCTGTTTTTGTGGGCTGGCTTTGATCTGTGAAAGGCTTGACTTCTATTTTCACCTCTGTCAAAAGTAACTTTTATATAAGTTGCTTGTTTGTTGCAAATAGTGTGAGCAGTGGCCTGGCTGACATTAGGCAGTGATACTGACCTGATTTCTGAGGGCTGTGAATTGCAGGTAAGTTGTCACTTGATGGTGCTTGTAGTTCTTCCGTAGCCGTTTGTTGTGGCAGGTCAGGTGCTTCTCATTGCCCAAAGAAATGTCATAGAGGAGCTTGTAATTTGTAAAATAGAAATGGGTAGGTAAACAAGAGGTTTATTGTTAGGTCACTTGCCAAGTCTGCAATGCAATACTGTTGTACAGTTCCTGTGGATCAGGCTATATTGTTTAAATACTGCTGTTCATCCTGTTAAACTAAAAGCTATGTGAGATTGTTGCAGCATTTCCAAATCAAAGTTGATTGGCAGTTACTCAGTAGCTTCAGAAGACAAGCTCAGATGTTTGTTGCTAAAAGCACTAGTTCTTGTTAAGCCTGTAAGAAGTCTATTTGTAATATTTTTTTCCCCTGTATTTAAAAAATCTCCCACAGAACAACAGTGAAGAACCTCCCAAAAAAATCCCAACTTTCCTCCCTAGGATCCCCCAAAAAGCCTCACAAACCATAAACAAAAAAACACAAAAAACAAACCCTGCCAAAAACCCTGTGAAAGATCCTGAATTGTGATTATGTAGAACAGCACTGACATCTAAAAAGCAAAGTTGGGTTCATCAGCTCATTTTACTTTAGCATTAGAGTGAAAAAAACCCCAAACTTGGCAGAACCAATGGAAATCTAAATTAGACTTTCTAAAGCTTTTTAATAAACCATGATGTGTAAACCAGATACTATTGCTGCCTGTTTGAACCTGCTACTACTTTAAGTTAGGATTTCTAGGGTTTTTCCTATTGCAGTAGGTTACTCTGACCTTTTGTTCTTAAATTCTTGTACAGATATCCTGTATCTTAAACTTGTGTAAACTACTTTCCAGCACTAACCAAAAGAAATACAAATGAAGGCCATTTCTTATGTCATCAACTCTGTTTTAATATCAATAAGAGACACTGCTGCTAAAATAAGAAAATTAAATTGTACATGAGAATAAACATAAGGTTCCTGTTTGAAATATCTGCATCTCAGCCTGCAGAGAGACCATTTTTTTAGAAACCTCTCACATAACATAACTGTACTACAGCCAACACAGCTCAACTGAGACTTGTTTGTCTGTGTTAAGTCTTCTTTCATATTTTTAATCTTGGAACTTGCATTGATTTTTCTATTTTATGGTATTTCAGTTTAGAGCAGAAATTAGGATTGTAGTTAAAACTCTCTTAACTGAGCTCCTGTGAAGTGTATTCATGGTGCTCATTAGAGAGGTAATCTCAGTTCCTACTTTGGTGAAACAGCTATTGGGGTACAGAAAAGTGGTTCTGTACTGGTAGGCCTTTGGGAGCTGTGACACTTAGGGTATCCTTTCAACAAGTGTGAAAATTTAAATGAAGCCTTAAGGTTTCTTTCACCTCTTGAAAATAAGTTGGGCATCCTTTTCAGTTCTCAGAGGCAGCAAAATACAGAGTGTGAAGGAAGAGCTAAAAGCCTAGTAGAATTGCCGTTAGAAAACTGGTCTTTGCAGTGGCTCAGTTTTGGAGGTATATTATTCATTTAATGGAATTTTTTTGGGATTCATTTAGGAATTCAGTTGCAATAGCATCTGATGTGGCAGTGAACCAGTGTTGGTACCTATCTGTCCAGGCAAAATCTCTGCAGCTTCTGAGATACAGAAACTTTATGGTAGTTTAAGCTAACTTCTTACTTTATTTGCAGTAGGTGAAAAGCACTCACCTAGTAACATACAGTTTATCTAGCAGTTAATAATTAATTGATCTGTAATAGTATGATTATTTGCAATAGTTTTGATATACTCTCAGGATAGCTTTCTGAAACTTTATTCCTTAGGAAGTAGATTGTATTCTTGACCTGCAGATGAGACTTAAAATATTTCTGTATCTATGATCTCATTATAACTAAAATGTTTAGATACATCATTTGATGTATTGAAGTAGACTTCTAACATTCTCTTACTGAGGGTTTTTCAGCACAATGAATTAATTCTTATATTCTTAAAATTTTTTCATAGTCTTGGGTTTTGTTTTGGAAAGTTCCATGCAGAAGAAATCCAGATCTATTTGTTCTCTCTGGAGGGCAACTGATTCCACTTTGGCATCAGAATCAGAAGGATTTGTTCTGCCACCTATCCATCTTGTCTATGGAAACATCTCTGCTGGCTTATCTTACTTTTTCAATTCAGACAAACGTCTAACAACAACATTGCTTTTCCTTTTGGCTTGGCTTGATTCCCTTCATTTCCTGAAGTAGTTTCCAGTTGGTGTTGGGGGGGTCTGTAGCTGTAAACACAGTCTATGCTTACCCAGGCTGTTAGGGTTGGAATGAGGTGAGTGAAAAGCTGTCCCTCAGCTGCTCGTTACCACTGCAGCGCCAGACCTGCGGAAGTCCCACGACCTAGCTCAGTTTAAATGACAGACATTCTGTGAGTGTGTGTTTAAAATAATTTGCAGTAGTGGGGATGCCTTTTGACTGAAGAAGGTTAGGGAGCACCTGCACAGACAGTCAGCAGGCAGTCCCTCAGCCACTGTGGGGAAAGAGGTGGTAAGGACCAGGTGTGGAGGACTGGTAATCTCCTAATCCCTTTCACCTGTCTCTAGAAGAGTGTGTCACACTTCCTCTTCATACACCTGCTAAAATGAGAGATAAGACAGGGAGTACCATGTGAGAGCCTATTACTAGTAACTTGTCAGATGTGAAAGAAAATCGCAGCATGGAGTTCTAAAAGGAATATGGTTTGCAGTGTCTTTGACCACTTAATTTTTGCCCATCTTTTTTTCTTCAAAATCAAGACTATCATCGGCCATTTTGACCTTGTATTAAGGTGGTGTATGACACCCACTTAGTTATTTTGCTGGTTACTACTGCAGCAAAGTTATTATAAAATATAAAAATTTATGTAAGGATAAAAGGCTAGATTTGGTGTCATAAGGTTTGAATAAATCTTCTTTCCCTACTTTACAGTGAAACAAACAAAAAATCTGAATATTTTATGAAGCTTCATAGGCTCTGTCTTGAACAAAATCAGTGGTTTATTGCCTCTCTTATTTTTATGTTCAAAAGTTAGACCAAGCCCCAGGTAAAAATGGCTTGTGGAAGTGAAGTGTATAATGCTGCAGATAACTAGACAACCTTTAAGCGAAGAAGCAGATGTTTTTACCATTAAGACAAGCAACTCATTTGAATCATGGGAACAGTCTTGCAGAATACGTATCATGAAGACTGGGATAAGTTTGGGAGCTTTGAAGTGTGTTTCAATGGCCAAAGGGCTCCAGAACCGTAGGTACTCAAGCTTTTAGAGAGAATGTTGGGATTTAGTACCTGTAGGTGACTTTTACCATCTTTTCTGTACTCCTTCATTTTTTTCAGGACAAGTTTGTCTGTGGACCACCAGTTTAAGGTAGTAATTATTAAAGTTGCAGTGGGTATTCAGAAATTTTTTATGCTTTCCTTGGCCTTTGTTGCCATCTAACTCTCTCAAAAGATAGAAGAGGTATCTGGACTATGCCAGGATTTTTATAGATGAGAGATGTTTTCAAGTCCTGTTCTTAAGCACTTCAACTTTCCTGGGGTTTTTTGGTGGTTTGGTATTTGATATTTTTTCCCTTCTGAAAACAGCAATACAGAAACAGAGGAAACAGCTTGCTCTACATGTGGACTGTTTATTCAGGAAATGAGAAGGCAGGTGATGAAACTCAGGGTGGAAGGAGGTGTTTCATAAGGGTAGATTTGGTGCCTGATAGCATTAAGGGATCACAGTGTACTTGGGGGACTTGAGGCAGTTGTTGATTCTGGTGTGGTTATACTTGTAGCAGACTTTTGAGCATTCAAATGTTGCAATTCAGAGTTAATGTAACTATGCAGTTTGCCATCTATGACTTCCCCTATATAATTACTGGTTTTGTTAAGCTCTACTGTGAAGTCAGTTTGGACTGACTTCACAGTAGAAGAAATTGAATCTAGAGATTTACTCAACTCTCAGATTGATCTTCTGCTGAATTTTTTGACCCTGTTGCCCCTCCTCCATTTTTACCAGTAACTCTGCTTCAGTTCCTGCTTTCTTGGAACTGATCTCAGCAAACATGGGGTACTTGGCATGCAGTGGCACTGTGTCATGTGCAAGAAGCTGGCCTGATCTGTAGCTTGATAATGAAGTGTACTTGGTGTGCAGACTTGTTAGCTGAGGAAGATGATCCGTGGCCTTGCGCTACAACCAGGAGGCTGCTCTTCCTCTGGTGCACTGTATTCAAAGAGCCTTGAGAGTAAGACATGTACTTTTATTGCCTTCTGTGCTACTATTGCTGCTCCCCCGCTGCATGGAGCAAAGTGACAGTGCGTTCAGCAGTCATACAACAGCATGAAAGACACTCAGATTTTTTGAGAGCCTTGGTTTGATCACCCTAGTTAGATTTAGGGTGTAGATTTTCTTTAATCTCTTAAAACTGATCCTATACCTCTTAGGAGTTATAGGTAGCTATAACTGTTATAGTTAGCTCTTGATGTCTAGGAAACTTGTTCTTTTTGGTTTGTTTTAGCACTTAGATACCTTTCTCAAGTGTATTACCTTGAACTTTCTCATGGACCTTACAGAACTGCTTACCTAGAGTTCACCTGGTTATCCTGACAGATCGTTGAACATGAGTCAGCAACCTGCCCTTGCCATAAAGATGTATGGTGTTCCTGAATGCATTAGATAAGGCATTGTCAGCAGGTTGAGAGTGGTGATCCTTCCTCTCTACTCAGCACTGTTGAGTTCATATCTGGGGTGTTGTGTACAGTTCAGGGCTCCCGAGTACAAGAGGGATGTGGATGTACTGGAGAGAGTCCAGTGAAGGACTATGAAGATGATCAAAGGCCTGGATCATCTCTTGTGTGAGGAAAGGCTGAAAGAGCTGGGTCTGTTTAGCCTGGAGAAGAGAAGGCTCAGGGGGAACTCATCAATGTGTATAACTACCTGGAGGGAGGGTATAAAGGTGACAGATAAAGGTTCTTTCCAGTGGTGCTCAGTGATGGTACAAGAGGCAATGGGCACAAACAGAAACACGGGAAGTTCCATCCTAACATCAGCAACATTTTTTGACTGGGAGGGTGACCAAGGACTGGCACAGGTTGGCCAGGGGGATTGTGTAGTCTTCATTCTTGGAGATACTCAAATGCTGTCTAGACATCCTTCTGTGAAGGATCCATCCTGTTGTGACTCTGCTTTCCAGCAAGGACCTAGGTGAATTTTTATCCTTCTTGACATCACTGTAAGAAACTAGTTTTATTTTCTCTTCGTGTGCCTTGCCTTTGCTTGCTGCCACATTGATCTTTAAAGTCAATATATAATTATGCTTGTGTCATCTTAAAAAAAAATTACAGTATATTCTTATCTGATACTCATATCAGACAATTTAAATGCTTCTACTTATTTTAGGCTTTAGGGAAAGAAGGCAGGCAACCTGCAGAGCTTAGGTCAATTTGGAGGTCAGAGCCCAGGAGCACGCTTCCCTTTGGAAAGGCTGTCCAGAACACAGCAGCCCTTTCACCATGCAGCCCAGGGGCAGGTCACAGTGAGGCTGGCCTTGCCTGTGAGGTTTGGTGCTGGAGTGCAGGAGGGTACTGTGATACTCTAACAGATCACAAAGCAGTATCACAGTGCAAGTGCCATATCTAATGACCGTAGGTGATAGTCCTTAGGAAGAAAGCTAAAGCCTGCCTATATAATACAGTATGCAGGTGTTCAAGTACCTTGGTCCATTGACTAAAAAGAAAATGCATTAGATTCAGGGGTCATCTCTACCACTTACACTTTGTGGCTGCACCTTGGCTGAAATTCAGCAACTTGTATGGGGACAGTGGGGACTCTGGATGAAACTCTCCAGATGTAGTGGAGTGTTTGAACAGAAGCTAATCTTGTGGGGGAGAAGGGGAAGAAGAGTCCTTTTGTGAATTGAATTATGATTTAATGTTATAAATATAGTACCAATAGGGTATTACTGCCATGGTGTCAGGGCTAAACTCTCTTGTGCCTGGAACAAATATCATGTTTGGTGTTGAGCTCTTGTTATGCTGGCAGAAAAAGGGCCTTACATTGCCTAGTAACCCCTTTATTTAGTTAAACAAACATACCCTGCAATAAGAGCTTATGTAGTCTGGTTAACATAGGGAATATGTAAGTCAATGCAGAACGCTGCCGTATCCACTTCACTGATCCCTACAGGACTGAACAAAAGCTTGCAGTTTCTCTCATGCCGAGTGACCTGAGTTGTGCTGCTTTTAGTCTGTGGTCTGTGTAACTACATCTAAGAGAATATATAACAGTATAGTACTGAGACATCCATTTTATGGCTCTTGAAATTATTTTTTTTTAATGGGCAGGAATTGTTGTCTTACCTCTTCCCATAGGACTTTTGAGCATGCATGTTTGTAGATGGTTAGAAAAGATCCTGTTCATGCAGGGTAGTAGCTTTCATTGATGCATATTTTTCTTTCCTTATGTGGGAGACCTAAGGAGGATTTTCCTATTCTCAAGGTGCAACAAACTGAAAACCACATTGTTACAAAAACTACCAATGGCTGAAGCAATCTGTTAAAACCATAGAACCACAGAATGGTTTGGGTTGGAAGGGACCTTAAAGGCCATCTAGCTCCAACCTCCCTGCCATGAGCAGGGACACCTTCCACTAGACCAGTTTGCTCAAAGTCCTATCTAGCCTGGTCTTGAACACTTCCAGGGATGGGGCATCCACAGCTGCTCGGGGCAACCTGTTCCAATGCCTCACCACCCTCACAGTACAGAATTTCTTTCTAATATCTGTTTGTCCTGGGATGAAAGCAGAGTAGAGCTGTGAATGACCTGGTGGACTGACCTGCTGACCACGCTTCTTTTGATGCAGCCCTGGACACAGTTGGCTTTCTGGGCTTCAAGCACATGTTGCCAGGTCATGTCTAGTTTTCATCCACCAGTATTCCCAATTCCTTTTCCTCAGGACTGTTCTCAACCTGTTCTCCACCCAGTATTGGGTGTTTGTGCTTGCAAGTGTTTGTCCTGGGGATTGCCCCAGCCCAGGTGCAGGACCTTGCACCTGGTCTTGTTGAACTGACTTCCTGAGGTTCACACAGACCCAGCTCTGAAGCGTGCCGAGGTCCCTCTGGATGGCATCCCTTCCCTCCAGCTTGTCAGCTGCACCACACAGTTTGGTGTCATCAGCAAAAATAGGATGGAATGCAGGTGTTAACAGGACAGGTTATAGATTGTGTGATAAGAAGAAAACATTTCCCTTCTGGTTTAAATACATGTTTTCGACCTGCTCAACCTTCTTCACAGTTGGAGAGAATGTGCTTATTTTGTGGCAGGATTTGTCTGATTGGTACAGGTGCTTTAAAGTAAGTAATACGTTTGTGACTGTGTGATTGTATCCATTGTCTATAAAGGAAAAATTGCTGACTAGCTGGATGCCATTATAGAGTTATTTTCAAATAATTTCATTTTGCATGTGCCCTCCTGAACACTTAAGCTTTTAAGAATTAAGATTGTGAAGGAACATTTGTTAATTAAAACCTCAAGTTGACCAAATTGCAAACACTTGTGAATGTTACAGAGAGCAGCAAAAGCATGTAATGAATGTTCCCTAAAAGCGAAAAAAAAATCCCTAAATCAATAAAATGGTACATTTGGGGTTTTATCTTCAAATCTAATGGTTGGGTTAGCTAAAGTAGAAAAGAGCTTGCTTGCTTGTGGAAGTACTCTTCATAATAACCTGGCTGCCTTTACAAATAAATATATTCCCCTTCCCTACATTGGTTGGAAAGTTGTTTCAAAGCCTTGGGGCTCAGATGGTTAGAAGTGTTCTGTAATTTTCAAAATAAATCTGTTCTCCAGAACTTATTATTCATACTTATTTGATTCTTTGGCAACATCCTTTTGCTGAGAGAGCCCTTTTCCTTCCTTTGTATTTATTTTGGCATATAACAGAAGCAATATTGTTCACTTTCAGCCTTCATTTTGCCAAGAAAAATAAGCCAAGCTGGCTGTCTACTCATAAGCTAAACAGCTTGGGGGAGGGTAGTCCTTAACCATTTCTGCAGCTGCTTTACTGCTTAAACATGAGCAGGTAGAATTTTTTCCTTCCCTTTCCCAGAAAACTTCACTGAAGCCTTTGGGACCCTGCTGGATTATGAGTGTCTTTGGGACAGTGATCAGAATGCTAAGAATTAGACATTAAGCTACCTGTCTGATGGTACTGCTCTTGACACTAAGATAAGGAAGGATGTAGTGTCTGTGGTCATGTGAACAAATGGAGGAGCAGATTACACCAGGAGCATTGACAATAAAAACTAAGAGTTAAAAAAAGTTTGTTAAACATAAAAATGTGTTAAAAGTGGTTTAGGCTGAATGTTCCTGTCAGCAAAGATCTGTTCCTTTGGATAACTTGAGTGTGGTTACAAGTTTGTGTAACTGAAAAAAGCAAAAAAAATGGCTTTAAATAGCAGTGCACACATCTGTTTGTAATGGCACTCATTTTTCATCCTATTTAAAAGAGTTTGCTGTAAATTGAATATGCATGCAGTCTGGTGTACCCAATCTGCATCTTGTATTTGGGTGTGGAAGGTAAGGGTCACAGTGCTTGCTGCTCTGCGAAACAGAGCTTTGGGGTGAATTCCTCTTTCTGTGGTAATGACAGCTTTCCTTTTATTAATGCAAATTAATCATTTGCTGTCATCTCCTTTCAGATATCTACTGTTTCTAATTTACATGAGAACATCTAGCCATATGCTTCCCAGTTATGTGCCTCCTCAGTTAATTACTCAGGTGCTTGGGCAAGGTCCTCCTCAGTTCATTGGACTAAGTCATAGAAAGCTTTTAACTTTGCAATTTTGTTAGCACACAGTAATTTTGTTAAACTATTTTTTTAATGGTTCCTTTTGTGGATTACTGGCATATGTTATGGTAATTTGCTAAAGTGTATTAATACTGTATGTTTTTTCCTGAGGGAAAGTTCTAACTTGCTTTACATAATACAGAACCAAAAACCAATTATAATAAAACATTGAAAGCAGTTGAATAGATAGTTGTTCTTTATGGTGAGATTTGTTTTCATTAGTGTCTGTTTCCTGAGACAGACCTTGAACTATGAGATCCTGTGTATTCTGGTTATCTGTTTGTCTTTCTCCCGTCCTCCTACATTCAGGATGCTCCTCAGGTTCCCTGGCAGCACTGTGATGATTCTTCCCACCTCACCCTTCCATCTTCACTTAATCTGTTTTTACTGAACCTTGCCATTAACCCGATGCATAGATTAAGCACAATATGTTAACAGCATAGCGTAAAAAAACCCCTCACCATCTCCATGCTAGCTAGCCCTGCTCTTGCTCAAGTGTTGGTTTAGCAATTAAGTTTGTAATTGAGCTGCTTCCTGCCCCCTCACCCCACCCAAGACAAAAGGAAAAAGAAATTGTCCTTGGGCTAATTCTCTGATTGCTGTGGCTGGCAGGAAGGGCAGAGTGAGAGCAGCTTTGCAGAGGGACCACAGGGTTTTCTCCCTGTGCACTACTGGCTGTACTGTTTTGAACAGGTAGGCACACACCCTCCTCATCCACTACTGTCTTGTTTGAAGGTGCTCTTGGAGAGAGAGGCAGAGTGATGGGCTGTAGCTGGGCATCTCAATAGGCATCCCAGTTTGATCTGCACCTCTCCTGAAACTGGCTTAACAAATCAATGGTTAGAGCACTTTCTTTCCACCAAGTTTTGCTTGATTCCAGACTGTGTGCTTGTCTCACTAATGACTTCAAATATGCTGTGAATACTAAGATCATCGTAGATTTCATCCTCTTGCAAAAAAAGTAAATAGGAGATGCTTAGTGAATGAGGCATTGCTTTCTGGCTGTGTGTGGTGACCCCCAGATGAGTGCCCGCTGTGCCACAGAAGGGGCTGGCTTGCACATATTATTTAATTTCTGTGTTTTGGTTCCACAAGGCAATATGTGGTTGTTTCTGGAGTAATGCTGGGAAGCCCTCAACCCTGACTGCTCCAGAATAGCTTTGTTTTGTACCCAAACAGTTGGTGTACACGTGCCTGTGGGGCGGGAGCGGTGTGCTGCTGGGAACTCTGGAACAACGGGAAATACGGGGAAAACATGTGGGTTTCTTTTTTTTGCATAACTCTCCCTTATTTGTAGAAGTAAATGCTTGCCTCTGTGAGTAGTTTTTGTTTTGGCCATTTTATTTGAAACTATTCTGTCCATTTCTAAGTTGATTTCTATGGGAAAATGTTCATGTTTTGTGAGGAACTGTAAAATGCAGAAGTTACCATATAAGAATGTTTACCCTGTTAAAACATAGGGGAGAGAAAGTGTAGCTCTCTAATGGATTTCAGCCCTTGGAATTAAATTATTACATTTTTGATTTCCTCTCTAGGATCTCAAGTAGCAGGATGGAAGAACTCTAACTGATAGAGACAGAGAACGGGCCCTTGCAACATGGAGAATGTTCCGGTTGATGGGGAACTGGATAGAAATTCAGTGAGTAACTTAAGTGTGCCTTTGTGTAATGAGATGAATGTGAAGATGCTTTTGCAGGGAGAGGGTTAAATGGCTTGAATCTGTTCACTTTTGGTTTGAATTGATACTTTTCTGGTGAATGCATTTGGACTATCATGTAGTATCATGTATCATTTACTAGATTCTCATGGCAAGAGGGCTGAACTTCAAAAAAAATTTTGGATTTTGGATTTGATTTTTGCATTTTGTCTCAGAGTCCCAAAGGAAAAAGGTATTCCTCTCAGTCTAATTGGCACGTTGCTAGTTAGTGACTACGGACAATAGAAAAAATAATGTAGTTCTTGGTGGAATGAGGAGCAGAAAAGACAGAAGGATTGATAATTATATGTTATGAGAGTAATCTGAGGTGTAAGAGTGATAAGCTGTACTGATTATAAAATTTCTGAAGCAGTGAAGCTCTTTCTAAGCGCAATTTAAAAACAGGAAAGGCTAGTGGGTACTATTGTGCTTCATCATCATCATAAATGTTGAAATTATTTAAGAGTTTAGTTTTTCCACAAGCTGTGTTATGTAGAAGCACTCTAATAGCTGAAGCAGGAAATGTTTTATAGTTTCCAAAACACTGCCTCCCAAAGGCAAAATAGGATATGTTTTCTGTAACTGAGGTGAAGGTCAAGTTTAACACCTCATTACTGACAAACTTTATTTGTGATAGTCAACTACTACATGGAGCTATTAATTTGATCAAGTATTTTATTACTGTTTTTATCTTAAGTGATGATTTTGGAGACAAACTATTTTGCGGTGCATTAAGAAAATTCTTGGCTTTTTTCTGTAATGAACTAATTCATTGGTTTGCTGCTGGCCCATGCATCTATATCCCAGATGCAGCATAGTATGAGTATCAACTCTCACCTGTGCAGTAGGGTATTTTTATTTTTTAAAAAAATCCTGTCAGTTCAGTTGCTGTGCTCCTTGTTTCCTCAAAATATATAGAAAAGTACCAGTTTAGAAAACACTTTAAAGTAACATAAAATGTGCTACTTTTCTTTTTGTGACATTCCTTCAGAATAGCATGATGTTAAGAAGGTACCTCAAAATGAGTCTCTGTTTTACCAAGACTCTTTTAGAAGAGTGCTAAGTGTAAGGATAGATTGCCTTTCATCCTGTGTGCTTCTGAAGTGTCATCTCACAATAATTTTTTTTTTAACTGATGGTATATTGTAATAGGCTACTCTAAGCATTTCTTGCCAAAATACCAGCTAGTGGGGTAATTGTCTTAACTGCAGTTACAATGTCAAGTTTTCTGTGTTGCACAGAAAGGCGTTAAAAACATTTTTGAAAGCTTATTTGGTAGTCTAATATACTTGGCCTAGTGTATATTGTGAATAAAAGTGAAAATTAAATATTAAAGATGTCATATATATTTTAAGAGAGAGTGACCCAGTAATTTTGAAGACCTTCAGTCAATGCAAATCCTGAAACTTCCCAGAAATTTAAATTTTTTAAAATCTTGTTTAAAATTTTTCAGTATTCTAGACTTTTAGGGGCAATCTGTTTGGGTTTTTTCTTTTTAAATTCCATTGTCATGGTAGAATTAATGAAATACACGAGTTGCAATGTACATGAGGAATACTGATCAACGGTTTTCTCCACTTTTAAGTCCTTTGGGATGTGTCTAGGAGATATCTGAAAAAAACTTTTTTTAGAGGTGTCAGCTTTGTAACTTGCTTTTTTGGCTTGTGTGTAAAAGAGGAACAGATGGGGAGATCACAGACCTTAACGCTGTGCTCTTTCCTTTCCAGAATCAGTATAGGCAGAAAAGTCTTGTGTTAAATGCTCTTATTGTCTAATAATTAGGTTGATATGTACTGAATATAAATTTGAAGACAAAGGCCTGTGACAACTCAGCAAACTATTTTTGTAGTCCAGCACCATTAAAACAGTGCAAAGTAAGAGATGCTTTGCTTTGAGTTCTTGAGAGCAGTTTTTGTCTACTTTTCTATAAAATAATAATTTAATCAAGTATCACTGCCCCAGATCTTAGAATATTACATGGAAATGTATGGTATAAACTATTGTTTTGTGAAATTATTTTTTTAGTAATTTTTACTCATTTCTAATTTTTGCTAAAACACATATTTAATAAATAATTTGCCTGTAATATAACTCGTACAGTCAGTGTCAGTCCTTGCTACTTAATCCATCAACAGACACAAAAGTACCTCTTTTCCTAGAAGCATTGAGTAGAGGTTCTTCTTATTGATCAGATTTCTGAATTGGGTCAGTGGTCTTGAATTTAAATGTAACTGGATTAATTTTAATGGTTTACACGTATTAGAGATTATCTTCAGCAAGGTGAAAACTCAAACTTGGCTTTAGAATGTTCATGTAGACTATTAAAAATTTAGCTTTATGTTTTGATTGTAGAACTAATAAGTGTTTTTTAAAAACTTTTGTAATATGAGATTCAGACATGCTAGTGTGACATATGTTTTTTTTTTTTACCCTAATATTCAACAGGAAAAGGATTTTGTTTTTTAGTAGAACTTGGCAGATAAAGTTTAGTAGCAGTTGTTATAAGCTTTATTTCTGAGAAATGAGAGTCTAAAAATAGTGCTTTTTTGAAGCACATGAGCTGCCTTTGTAGAAAAACAGAATTACAGCTGCTGTCTCATGTGATGCTTTATATTGCTGGATTTATATTGCTGGTTTTACTTCTTAGTCAAAAACTTTACTGGGAGGAGGACTAGGCTTTATATATTTTGGTAGCAACGTTTTAAAGTAATTGTGCCTCTGTAGAAGTGAAATTGATCACGTAGTGTTGAGAGCCTGTCAAAGGACTTGTTCTGTAATCTGTAATCAGAGTCATCAATTATATAATGTGAAAATAAGGGGAGGCCTCTGGAAATACGTGTTTGTTTCTCTTACTTTGTATGTTTAGAATAAGAGTTGTGGGTGGTGACGGACAGGAATGTCCTGAGGGCATTCTTTTCAGAGAAAACATTGAAGTAGTAAAACTGTCATGTTTTGTTCCCTTAGTGGTTTGGAACCCCAGTCTGCAGTGACATGGATTGCAGATGATAGAGGTGCAGTAGGCCATTGGAAAATGAAGTGGTCTTTTTGGCCAAAATAGTCTCATTTCACCTTAACATCTTGCACTGATGTTTAGAAATATACATTCTGCAGGTTTTAGGTAAATGCACGGACCAAATACCTCTAATGAAGAGAGGGGATTGACCAGGAACAGAGGGAGTTTGGTGTGTAAACAGAATGTCTGTTGGAGAAGATCAAGGACAGAGTTAGACAGGCTTGTGTTTCAGCCTCTGGCATAGGAGCTGTTTGTACCAGTTCATAGGATTAACCATGCAATGCTAAAATATTTACATGAAAAGCCCCTGCATCATCGTCTCAGGTGACGGGTTGCCCTGCTCTCTGGTGTCATGTTGTGTCTTGGCCAGGGCTGCCTGCGAGGCAGGCAGTGAGACAGGACCTGCCGCGCTGCCTTTTCTCTCCTGTTTGTTCCACACGTAAGTAACGCGCTGCGAGTGAACATCTGGCTGAGCCTCAGGCACTCCTGATCCTCTGTGTCTGTGTACAAGGTATTTTTCCAGTTCCGTTCTCTTGCTTTCCGGCTCCCGGTGACAAATAAAGCAGCCCAGTGCTGAATAGCAGTGCTCCCAGTGCTGAATAGCAGTGCTCCCAGTCCTTCAGTCAGCTGCTGGATCTCTGTACAGTTTCTGCAGGCTGCTTCTTCTCTTGTCAGCTACTATTCTCTTGAATGTAAAATCAGCAGAGGGTAGGACAGTTCCAGTCTGAACATAAATTGTTTCCAAGTCTGCAGTATGTTATCTGTACCTTAAGAATAAACACTTTGCCTTGAAAGCCGTTGAATTCTTGAATATTTTTCATGTACTACTGGTAAGTTCATGGGTTTCACTCTTTGACCTGAATTTAGTCTCTGGCAGGAATAGAAGGTTATTTGCCAAGTGTGCTTATATTTTATTTCAGTTTTTTCTGTTCAATCAAGTCCTGTTCCAGAAAGTGCAGAATTATGAAAGAAGGGTTCCCTCACCTTTCCAATGATGTGTACTGCAGTTGCTGTACATTGATTGCAGTACTTTGCATTTGCACATTGCCCTGTCAATTTACAGTTTAACACCCTTAGGCAGATATGAGGGATAAAAAAAAATGAATCAGTGTTTTGAGATCAGGAGTGCAAGACAAGACTCCTGCTTGCAAAGATTTTGATTATGATTTTTCTTTTTTTACATTTCCTGCTGTTAAGTCCTGATAAGAGAGGCAAGATTGGATCCTATTTAAAGCAGAGCAAGGAGTTCTCCACTTTATGGAGCACAAGTTTTTTATTTGGGATATAGAAGATATGTCATGTTTGGATTTATTTTACTTTTAAGGAGGAAATGTTCATGCGGATCAGTATTCTTTTTTCTCCTTTTCTACTATTCACAGATTTCAAAGGTAGTAAATCCTTTAAGACGTAAGTGGAATTTGCCCTGTACGTGTACATGGCTGAGCACAGCAGGATCTCAGCCTTGATTGTGGTCTTGGTTAGCAAGGATTTAAAAAAGATTTCAGATCAAATATCAGAAAGGAGTACAGGCTATTACTGTGCAGTTACCATCCTTTAGTGCCTGTATGTGATGGATTCAGTGGGAGAGAAATTATTTTTTATGCAACTTGGTTCTATGGAAGTACTTAGATATGAAGTATCCTCTTAAATTTAAAACCGCACTGTTTGTCTTGCATCCTGAGCAATTTCAAATGTTACCTGTGTTTGTAGATGAACTGAATCTGTGCCTTCTAAGTTTGTGTTTGTATCCAAAAAGCAGGTAGACTTGGATCTAGCATTTGTAGGTGCTTGCATATTACTGATGGCTTTAAAGGTTTTTTTCCTTCCAAAACACTTTTCTGAAAGTGTAGTGCTTTTGGAAACGTTTTGTGTTACTTTAGCTTTCTTCAGAGCTTCAGTCTTTTGAAACCATTCCAGCTTAAAATTTCTTAAAAAATGCTGTGTATCAAGTCATACGAGCACTAAATTGCTGCTGGAGAGTTTCCACTCAGAAGAACTGGTTGAGGCAGTTGCTGTTTACTAATGATGGCTTCTAATAATGGCTTTTCTATAGGCATATTTGTCAGATTTGTTGCTTCAACTTTTCTGAACTGCTGAGTCTCTGGAGGTCTTGCCTTTGGCACTGAGGTGCATGTTGTATTTTAGTTATGAACTAACACTGTTTTCATTGTCCTTCTTTCCCGCTGCTGCTGCTGCTTTTTGTGCACTTGCTTCTTCCTGGCCTGGATTTTTATGTTTGCTGTTCTTCATTCCTCAATTGTATGGGTACACAGCATCATGGTGAGAACAGAGACTCTCCTGGACCATCAAGTAAGTGACTCCTCTCTCCTACATTATGTTTGCACATGCGTTCATAGTAGTTAGCATATATCTTTGCATATAGTTGCTGGGATAAATACTAGGTTTTCTTCCGTGTCATAATTGAGAAGTTAAAGTGTGATGAAAATTTGCTGTTGGAAAAGTGTATTGCCTGGCATACCACTCATCCAAATGTCTCCCTACCTTAGCTTTTATTTTTTTAGTGGGAAAAGTTTATTCTTCACCTCTCCCAGTTATGGCCAGGGAAAAAAAAAAAATCTTTTATATTACTTATCTGGAAAAGAAAAAGGTTTTTTTAATCAGTTTGAAATGAAACCTTCAAACGCTATTGTAATATAGATAGTAAAGATACGGCAATAATGGTTCAGAAAGAGTTTTTTATTTTTGAGCTTGTCTGTTTATAGTGCTATGTGTGGTTCACCTGATGTCAATAATTTTACATATTCAGAACTGAAGAGGTGTATATATACTGTAATACTTCAGGGTTGGATCTGATGAGGTGCTAGGGAAAACTTCAGATGTATCTATGTGCTTACACGCAGCCAAAGACTTACTTTAGGTTTGTGGGCATTTGTGTGATAGTATGATTGGCAGGATAATTTTGCCTGGGATTAAGAGTTTGTGTATGTGGGAAAAAGAAAGGTGCAGGCACAAATTGTTTCTTTTTTCTATGAGAAATCTGTGCAGAAGCTGTGGTCTTAGCTGATATGGCTTATTACAGACATTGGAAAACAATGTTGAATTGAATTGCAGCAAACCTCTTCCTGTATATGATGTCCTTGTGCTATTTTCAGTGGTGTAGGCACTTCCACAGGCTCATTATAGAAACAGAGGAAGTATGAATCTGACACTTCAGATATTTTTTTTCAGAGCTTTACCTGAACTAAATTGGCTGTAAAAGACCCCAATTTATGTTTCTTCTAAGGTATGAGTTGTACCAACGAACTTTTATATTAGTAATTTGATGGCCAGTAGGATGAACATGAACAAAGTATGTATTCTCAACTCTCAACAGTTCTGTTGGTATTGAAATGTGCCCTCTAAAGAGTCACAAGGAGGCTTTGATATTTACTATTTGATGTTTCGTCTCTAAAATAATGCCTTGTCTTCTCCCTCACCTCAGATGCAAACATCTGAGCATTAGGGTGAGGCATTTTGCAGGAGGGGGGACAACTTCCTCCTAGTGGCTGCTATGGTCTAGATAAATAGTTATGTTCTTAACTAATTTATTTCCATTTGTTTAGTACTTTTATAATGCTTTGTATAAAAAGGAGATTTAAAAACTCTCCCGCTGATCATTTTTCAGCTTTGTAGATGGAATTTCTCAAAAACTCACTTGGTTTAATAAGTTCACCTTGAATCCCCAGGCATGTAAAGTGCTTGCCATGTGGTATTCTGTATTAGGTGATACATAAGCTCTGTTTTGTAGGAAAAGAGCCTTTCTGATAGTGCTAGGAGTTGTTGCAGGACCTAATTGACTCCCAATGAAGCAATATGAATTTAACAGTGAGCTTGAAGCTTGTAGTCCTGTTAGTATGACTGAGTCACCATTGCTGAATGTAGCTCATGCTTTAGTAACACCTGTGTGCAGAGCTTGCTTACACTCCGGGTTACTGGCAAGTGCTGCCTGAGAAGTTATTGCATTGTGACAGCTTAAAGAAACCTTTGGAATTCCCAAAGCTTAAAGCTTACAAAAACATTAGCAGTGCTGCATGCTGCCCATTCACAAACAAGCCTTCTGCACAGGTCACTCAGGAGAGGGTTGCTAGTGCTAGAGCCCATGTTGTCACCTGCTGCAGTGGCATGGGAGCTGGCAGGGGCACCTGAGAAATCCCATCCCTGTGGAAGCTAAGTGGCCAGTGGCTCATCAAAAGAACTTTTCAGCTAGTTGGCTGAAAGTTGGTCTTACTTCAGTGCACTGTACACCTTTAATCTTTAAAACAAGTATAGCTCACTCTCCTTGCAGCGACCCATTTTGTGCAAACCTGGCAAGCAGCTGTTTTCTTACCCCCTTTTTATTTTCGCATACCAAACCTTTTGTGGTACAGTCCCTTCCCAAGACTTCAGCAGCTGCCCAGCTCCCCCCTTTCCTTTGTAGTTGCAGAACAATAAACAGCTAGTTAGGTACTACAAGAAGAGCAAAATCAGACACTGCTTTGAAATACCGGCCTTCTGGCACTGATAGACTTGAATTCCGAACTGGTAAAATGAGCTTGTTGCCTCCCTTGTCCATTTCCTTACATATTTTTCCTCAGCAGCACTTCACATAGAGTATAGTTTGTCTGGAGCAGAGCTTCAGATGGTTTACCTGATGTAGAAAAATACAGGTGGGTATATTGCAATCCTTGCAGTCTTCATAGAATCATTTAGAATGGAAAACACATTTAAGGATCAACAAGTCCAACTGTTAACCCAGCATTGCCAAGTCCACCACCAGACCACTTCCCCAAGTGCCACATCTACACATCTTTTAAATACCTCCAGGATTGGTGACACTTCCCTGGGAAGCCTGTTCCAAGGCTTGAGAACCCCTTTGGTGAAGAAATTTTTCTAATAGCCAGTCTAAACCTCTCATGCCACAACTTGAGCCTGTTTCCTCTTGTCCTGTCACTTGCTATGTGGGAGAAACTACCTTTCAGGTGGTTGTAGAGAGCAATAAGGTCTTCCCTGAATCCCCTTTTCTCCAGGTTAAACAGCCCCAGCTCCCTCAGCCATCCTCATCAGACTTGTGCTCCAGACCCTTCACTATCTTCCTTGCCCTTCTCTGGACACTCAAGCACCTTTTTATTTTTTCATACTGCTTTGTGTTCATTCCAGGTTTTGATGCAAAATGTTTCCACTACTGTAATAATAGTAGTGATAAAGCTAAGAAGGCCTTTGTACTTTGCAGAGTCCATCCAGAGAATAGAACTTGTTTGGTTTGACTCAAATCTTCTGCTGAACTTTTAAGGAAAGCTTGGGAACTCTTAAAACCATCAGTGTTGTAAGTTCCAGTCTTTTCTTTAGTAAATATTGCTTGTTTCCCTCTTTGAACACGTTGTCAGTATATCTGCTTTCACATGACAGGTGTTACAGAGACAGTCATTCTTTGACTATGAAAAAAGGTACAGTTTTGTTGTGTGCAGCTTAAGGAAATGTACAGACTATAAAACAGGATGGCTGGCGAGGTTATCCTAGAAATAGGTAAGAAGACACCAGACAAGTTTTTCAGACTGATGAGGTTCAAGGAGAGTAACTCTTCTGCTTTAAGCCTTTGCCTCGACAGAATTTGTACATGATTTTTATTGCTAAGACTTGTTTCTTGTGATGTATATACAGACATTCATCTTAGCTTTCTGGGATGTTGGTACAGCTTGATCTGGCAAGCTGTTTCATGGGTTGGCTGAGTTGTGGCTAGTTAAACCAAAAGCTATCGCAAAAGTGGTAAAGAAAAGAAGGATTTCAAAAGATAAGCTACAGCTCAATGCTGTATCTGTATTCAGTATCAGCCTTTCCAACCTCATGCTAGTCTTTGTTTTCATCTTCTGCCTCATGTCTTAGACCAGTCTTACTGGCTTCTTTCTGCCATCCTCTCCAAAGCAAATACATGGTTTGAAAACCTCAGTTTCTAGAATGAAATGTTTCGCAAGAGAGAAGTTGAAAACCAGTTTCATAAATAGCAGTGAAGTTCTTAATAGAAATCTATGCACAAGCACATAACATCATTGAATGAGCACCTATTTTGTATTTCAGCAGTGGTAACAAACAGTGATGAACAGCCTATAACTCCAGGAAAAATGAACCAGCACCAGGGGAAAGAAGGTTATTTTACTCCAACCAAAGAGTTACTCCAACCATGTCTCAGTCCAGGAACTGCCCATAGTCATGGTAAGACAAAGTTATTTTTTACAGAGGTTTTAAAGAACTTAGATTCTGACTTTAACTGTTCCAAATACTGGTTCAAAATCACTGCCTTTTACAATAAAGAGGTAAGGAAGAAAGCATATTAAAATTTTGTATGTAATTATTTGTATCTTTATGTGTTAATCTGAAACAGGAAAAAAAGGCATTACGTGATGCACTAGTTTATTAGAGCATGCTATGATTTGTTTGATGGGAGAACAGTCCACGTGATGGTAGATGATTATTTGTGTGTAGTCCTGTAAAACCCACAGTAACATTCTTTTCTCAGTATTTACGTTGTGCCTTTATGCAGCAGTATTGTGATGTACCATAAGTGGAACTTCTGTGTAAAGATACTTCAACAATTCCTTCTACTGAAAGATCCTTCTCTTTAGAAAAAGAAATAAAAAAGTCTCAACACTACTTTTTGCCAGCTTTCAAGTGGTCCCTCTGCCTTGCTATAAACCTGTTGAAAACAAACTCTGTGGATCCATGAGAACTGACTGGATGGAAAGTGAAACTCATTAGTAGACCTGACATGCTGATAGTCTATTCAAGAAACAAAAAAAAACAAGCGATAGTTGCTCTTGTGCTTGTTTGCTTTTGAAACTACTTGTATTTATTGCCTAGGAAATCATTAGACATTTTTCTTGGAGTATTCTTAGTGAAAACTTCAGGCTTTTAAAATTAATATTCTCTCCCCTTTTACTATTGGCAGCCATGCTAGTCATCCATGCTTCCTTTAGTTTTTTTCATGAGCGGTGTTCCTGACATGGTTTTATACTTTTTACTGGTTTTGCTATGAGTTTCCCTAACTCCCATAGCTTGCTTTGTCAAAGTAATGATATTAGTGTTTCAGAGTAACAAAGGCAGTCTCTTAGGTAACTTTGAATCATATTCCTGTTTTCCTATTCAGTACTATTGAGATAAGAAAAAAACTTTGAAACAAAGACAGTTGTTACTGTGCTGAATCTGGTAGTATTTTAGTGTATTTTAAAGTTGCTATGGTAGTATTTTTGGTACTACACACAGTTAGCTCGGATATATTTTCTAATTCCTGGTGTTACCTCACTGGAACAGCACTTGATGTCCTGTGCCTTGTTTCAAGCTTAGTCTGGAAATATTTTCTGTATAATATAAATATAACTTGTTTATAATTTTTATTATGTTGGAAGAACTTTTGGTTATTTTCTCTCTGTACTGGGTTGTATCCTTTACTAGACAAATGCTGGAGTTATGTAAGTGTATTTGAATATTCTAATAAATTCTTCCTTTTAATATTGCTGTTCCCACTAATTAATAAAGTCAAATTGTTGTGTTTTTTTCAGGGCTTTCACTCATAGGAAAATCATTGAGATGGGCTTGAAAACCGCTAAGACTTGATTGTCCTATGTCAAGTTCCTTGCAGATATTAAGTTTTCTCTCCAGATTTTTTTTTTTTCATCTGAATATTTCAGGGCTTATGTATGTGGATTTAAGCTGGTTAAATGTATTTGTGCCTTTTTTTGCATCAGTCATCACTGACTTCATTTTCCAGGAGCACTACTAGGAATAAGGCTGTAGTTTCATGAAACAAGAAATTTGGCTTGCATTCAATTTCAGTAGAGAAATGGTACAATGTGGGCTAGGCTTCAGCAACCCACAGTTACTGTCTTGCAGCCTATCGGCAACTTGGGAGGTGATTTTTATGGAGTGGGTTGACCAACATTTGAAAATTGGGTGAATGGTAGTTATTCCTATGGCAAAATTACAGTGCTGGAGAAAATGTGAGCTTATTACATTGGAGAAAGAGATGTTGTGGAAGCCTGAAGAATATGAAGTAGAACAGAGTTTAATGTGATGGAGTACTGGAGGCTGACTGTTGTAACTGAAATCCAGTTAACGAAGGTCTTCACAATGTGCCTGTAGCACAGTATAATGAGACAGGGAATGCTTAGATGCAGAATTTGAAGGCATTTACGAGGAACTAAATGGAAATACTTTTAGTCACTGATACCTGAAGTCATCCTTAGGAGATGGGCAATGTAAATAATTCAATATCATGCTAGGCACAGGATAACAGAGAATCAAAATAGAAAAAATGTGTGATACAGTTGACAAAGAGCTGAGTAAAGGTACATAAGGGAGAAGTAACTTAGCATTTGCCTGTGGACAGTTGGATGTTGTGCAATGCCGTTTGGCCTCTTTTACCTAGGCTATGTTGTTTCCTGCTGCCTGAATAAAAAGTGCCTGTGTTGCAAGGATCTTTGGTATAGAACCTGTAGCTCAAAACCACATGAGTTGGAATGAAACAAAGCTTGTGATGGGGCAGTCTCTGGAACAACCAGCACTAACTTTGATGTTAACATGGAGACCACCATGGTGGCTGTCTAGCATCTGTCCAGGGACAGGCATGCTCAGTGGCCATTTCTTGGAAAATCTACTGGAACAAGCTTAATTTATGTCTTCTGCTTGTGTTTTAAGTCAGATCCTAATGACAAGTATTACAAATATGGTTAAAACTGCACTAGTCTTAACATGAGGGAGGGGAGGTAAATATTTAACATTATTTTGAGCCACTGACTTCCTATTTGGAACAAAGAGAACTATGCAATCTGTCATTGTAAAGTTGTAAGTGATACGTATTTTATCATTTTAGGTGCTCCTGTATAAATACTGTGTTTTCATTTATGATCATAGCTCTGGATTTCAGAAAGCTTCTATTTTCCTGTACTTGGTTTCTTAGTTTAAGACATGTTTTCCTCCTTCCTCATTCCTGTCACTCTTGTGAGATGGAACTTAGTATGTTGTCCAAGACAGAGACGGAAGTCTTCTTCTTGGAGTCCAATGCAGATTTATTTTACAGATGTAGAGTACAGTTTGATCTGGCAGCATTGTCTAGTGATTGTTCAGCCAAAGTCTATTTAAAATGTCACTGTTCTGTATAATCTTTGCACTGTTTTACAAAATACTTTTAAGATCCTTGAAGTTATGCTGTCCTTTATTCTGAGGCTGAAGTATCTTACCTGTGACTGGCATGCGTAGGTGTGGAGGTCGCACTCACTTCCATTGAAAGCTTCAGCAAGGTTTGATGGAAATGTATTAAAAAAAAGGGATGGTGGAGATTTTTCCTGTATGATATTAAACTGTTCATGTAGAAAGTTTAGTATTTTAGTGGTCAAGTGCTAACTTGGCCATATATAGCATGATCCTGAGATGGGCTTTTAATTTTAATTTTTGTGGATTTAATTTATTCCTGCCTTGCCCATCAAGTAGTTAACTAGAGCGTCAGAGTAGGCCAGTCCTGATCATAGTGCTAAAACTAGTGTGTCTTGAACATACTAAATGATTATACTATGTTTTTTGCTCAATATTTTATTTAATGTCAGACTTGGAATAGGACCTAAATAATTCAGTAGCCTTTTGATGGAAACTTTAATGAGCTTGGGGAGTTAGCTTTATCTGTTAAGCTTTGTTTATGTTTGTGGGATGGTGTGTCTTTAGGCTTTAGTGGGCAGCATGGCCTCAACAACTCACCAAGACCATATTTTTTTAAGTGTAGTGCATATAGATGTTAGTACTGCTAAATCATCTTTCAGTTCTAGCAGCTGACACACAGATAGTATGATGGTAATTTAGCTCATTTTCTGTGTTTGCATTCAGTGGTTAAAAATGTTATTAACTATTAACGAACAAACAACTAAACTTCTATCAAGATTATTTTTGGAATTTTTTCTTTTTAGCCTAGTGTGTGACCAAAAGGAATAACTGACAAAATTATTTTATTGCAGTTTAAAAATTAACATTAAAAATATCAAGTACAAGACTGCATTTTTAAAAGTTGTAGAGCAGGACTCTGCTTGCTGATGTCATCTATTTATGTCGAATTATCCCTGGTAAATTGGATTCTTGTAAATCTTATTAACTCAGGCATACTGATTTATTTCTTTGATAAAATGAATCAATGCAGAAATAGTGATCACATTAAATTTATGAAAAAACTCAGTCTCCTTATAAATGATTAATATTTTTAGCTTACTGATATTTTCTTAAAATATATTTCAAACTTCTATGAAGACAGCATAGGTGCTTAAATAGCAGTATTTGTGGTAAATAGTATTATTTAAAATTCTGTAATAGAATCCTTGAAAATGTCAGACTTTTCTGTATTTTTCCTGCCTTTATTCAAACAGCAGTGAGATGCAGATGAGGTTAATATGCGAGCATGTTCTTCTGGGACGTATGTGCCCAGAAGGAGCCTGACATGAGATAAGAAACAGGATCTGCCGTTCTTTTCCAGCAGAGGAGTAGTAGTTGTTCATTCAGTTTGCAATACGATAAAAATGTATCGTGTTACGTGACTGAGAAACAGAAGTGACTTAGGTGCAGGCAGGTGGGTTGACAGTGGAAACAAAATTACATGTCTGCCAGTGATGATGACCTTCAATTGGAAGGAGGAGGTGAAGCTGGTTTTGGGGAAGAGTGAGGGCATTTTTGGCTGTGCTGAGCTTGTACTTTAAACAACTCCAGAGGAAGCATTTAAAGGATATGCTAGTGCTAGGGTTTTAATCCACAGGATGCTGCATTTTTTGAGAAAATACAAATTTTTGTATGTGAGTAAAGGTGGAAAGCGAAGAATAGGCATTTTCAAACAGGAGGTCCTAAAGAACAGTTATTAGCTGGGATGAGATGCCTTTGGAGCCTTAATGACCCAGAAAATACCAGACTCAGATATTACTGGCTGTGTACCCAAGGCAACTAACAAGTTAAAGTTGGTTTGTTGTTGACCTGTGCAACTTGCAGCTTTTAAAAAACCCATTTGTTTCAGTTGTTTGGCTCAGTTGACAGCAGGAACACAATTTGTTTCACTGGGCAATAAGAAAGGTCTGGAGCTCCTGACTCATCATCCCTGTTCTGGATTCCTGGTGGTCAGTGTGCAAGAAGCCCCAGAGATACAGCAGTGCATCTCCTCTTAAACAGCCGTCAGTGAAGACAGATTACTGAGGACCAAGAGAAGGAAAGATACAGCCCTGTGGCAGTGAACTCGAAGCCTTTTCAAAGCATTAGCAACTCTACCTGAGACAGGCATTTGGCTGTGGTGCTCTGGGCACGTTTCTGCCAAGAGGTCACAAGAGCCTGTTCTTTCATACAAATGCATGAAACTGGAGCCAGAGCAGAGAGGAACTGCCTTGGAGCTGGGGAGAGAAATGTCGCTGCCCATAATTACAACAGCAGATGGAGGCATTGAGCACAGGCAAGGCTGTAACTCCTCTGGGAGTTGATCACTGCTTAAATTCCAGTTTGTGCTGTTACTTTTTTTTCCAACCAGTGCTTTCAGTGTATTAATAATTCTTTTTGATAATAGTATTTGGCTTGCAGATGGCAAAATCTTGCCAGTCTGTCTGGTTCCAGACCAAGCTGTTTTCCTGTATAGTTGGGTTATATTTAATCTTTAATAGTGATTTCTGTTTTTCTTTTCACATTTTCTATGAGTTTACTCTCTATATCTAGACAGACTGAGTTATGGAAGTAACTTCATGCCGTCTCCTGTTTCCCTCTATCTTTTCTTTGAATAGAGAAGCTGAAGAAAGGCGAAATAATTTATTATCTTGACACAGTAAGAACAATTTATTACTAAGCGTATCACACTTTGTTACTTCGCTTCATCTTCCCATAAGTCTGTTTCATTGTCTCCCTGCTAAAGAAGAAAGGTCTACTTGAGGCTCTCCAAAAAGCTTTTTTTAAATACTTCCATATTAACAGTAAGTGTTACTTCTGAAGTAAGGCACCTTCTCTGCAGAGTAAATGCATTTAACGTCTTAGAAAAATGTTAACACTTTCGCTTTTTCCTTCTGCATAAGAATTCTTTCTAAAACCTTGCAAGCCCTCATGCTTGGAGACTCTTGGTCTTTCTTGCTATTTTATTAGGAGGTGTTTTAGTTTGTCTTGCTTTGCTTTTGATGATGAGGAAGTATTCTGTAATCAACAGTGTGCAGGAGCTGTGGGCACTGGTTGTTCTTTAGGTGGTATTGAATTAGTGTTGGTTGTCCTGCTGCAGGGACCTGAGCCCAAGGACACAGGGGGTCACTTTTTAGTTTTTTGGTGGAGTGTGGAGGTGAAGCCCCAGTTCCACAAAACTGTGTAACTTACTTGGAGTAACTTTAGTGATGCTTGTCTTGAATGGGATATGAGTGAGGCTCTGGTCACAGTAGGAGGAAGGAGCTTGAGCCTTAAATAATCTGATCTTAGTCTGTGTTTTAAGACTGAGTTTCTCGTAAAGTGTTTTAAGTTCTGCTGTGTGTGATTAGTTTCCTGAATACATTATCCTGACCTCCTGCTTTCTTACTGTAATGCATACTCTGGCACATTCCTCTCTGCAAGTCATTGTGTGTTTATTAAAACTTGCCATTTCTGAAATGCTACTCCACCCAGTATTTGTGGCTTGGGTAAATTGCATATACTCCTTTCTGTGTGGGTTATAGCTTTATGAAAGCGTGGTACTGGGTTTAAAAGGCACAGCAGGGCTGATTGCTGTGAAACATCTCAAGCAAGTCCTCTTTCTCCATGACAGTCTCTGCAGGACAGGCCTACTTGAACCGGAGCTGTGACCTTGAGAATTTCATAAGGGCTGAGATGACAATGTTGAAACCTGAGCAGTGAGCAAGGCTATTTACTCCGTGTGGGAGGAGCTGAGCAGGCTGTTAGCAAGTGAGGAGGTGCAGCCAAGTACAGTTGCCAGCAGTGCATGGGGAGCCTTGGTGGTCATTCATCACCACTCTCAGGCTTGCCTCTGGAATTACTCCTCAGCTAAACTTCACTGGAGCTGGAAATACCAGAGAACAGAAGAATACTTGGTGAAAGAAATTTGCCTCTCTAAACTACTCTCCAACTTGTAGCCTCATGGTTTAGGTATAATTTTTTTCTGAATCAAATATCAGTGCTGAAGGCAAGTATATCTTTAATACCCTTCTTATTAAATAGGAGAAAACCACTTTTACTTCAACTCCACATATGAAAATCAGGTGTTGGATAAAACCTTTTTAGGTATGATAGTCTAGCTGCTTTCCTTTTTTGTTTTCTGCATGCTGCAAAGAGCGTGTTTGTACTGCATGTAGAGAATTATTTATGACATTTTCATGGACTGGGGGAGAATTCTACTGGAAAAGGTAGCGATGTTGAAATGTCAGGGCAAATTACTGTCAAAATTGCAGGACAAGTCTAAAAAGCCTCTGTCTTCCTCTACTACACCAACCTGTCCTTCCTCCTTCTTTTCTCTCTAGCTTTCACAGAATTTGGTTTTAAGAATATTTTGGCTTTTCCTTGGGTACCTTTAAGGAGAAAAGGGTTATTTTTTTAAAATTTGCATCACTAGACATACTCTTTGGTTGTATTACTGCATCAGTATCAGTTTGTAGAATGTGTTTGTTATTCTAAACTTCTAAAATCTCTATAAAAAGGATTATTATAGTTACAGTTCCTCATTTGGGTAGTCCAGATTTGATTTGAGTTCAATTTCATGGAATTAATACCTGTACAATTTAGAGAGGTCTTTTTTTGTTAAGACCTCTGTTTTGTGGTTTTTTTAGATGTAGATATTTTTCCATTGGTGAAATGTTTTAAAGCTAAAACCAGACTTTGTCAAAAGTGTTCACAAATGGTTAGAACTCTAGGTATTTTCTATTTGACTTTGTTTTGTACACTGAGATTTACATTTTGCTCCAGTCAATATCCTGGAAGAATGTCTTAAGCATGGGATTATGATTAGTTTTCAGCTAGTATTTACTATTGAAGAAGCCCAGATTTAATATCTGGGAAGAATATGTGAGAAATACGTTCTGGCCTTTAGAAAAATGTATACATTAAATAAGTTTTTCTCCTCTAAAGAGATGCTCAACAGATTGAGAATGAATTCTTCCCCTTTGCTCCCTCTTAACCTCCTGCCCTGAGATACATGAACTAAGTATTTCAGTTGTGTAGGGATTTTTGTCTTCCTACTGATAAAGGTATTTTATAAAACAGAGAAACCAGGAAACTTTTTTTCTCTTTCAGTGGCATACTTAGTCTACTGCCTCCTATCATGACTTTTCATAAATTTTTTTATGAAAATACTCACATATTCATGCGCAGATACACTGTGTCATGCCCCTGATGCCTTTGGGCTAAAGTGCAGATACTTTCCTGTTTATGCAGGCTTTTCTGCCATGTCTCACTTACGGAGTTGGACTTGGCTGTAGTTCTATTTGTGAGTATCTGAAACAGTGTAAATTTCTAAGCTGTGTATGAGAGTGCACTTTCTAAGTATGTCAATTATTAAAGCCCTGGAAGCTAGTATCAAAAGTCTAGAAGGCTGCCTGGGACATTAGTCTAAGATCACGATGTCTGATTTCATCAGTACATGGACCTTTTCTGTCTGAATTTATTTTCAGAAAAGAGAGAAGCAGAAAAAGGATTTATGGTGTTTTTTAGTCTTTGAGGGGTAGGGAGTGAGCAGATGAAGGAGGAAGCTTAAATTAGGTTTTTTCTTTTCCTCCTCTGTTGTGGTGGTGAGACAGAGTCATATTTTGGTAAAAGGCTCAGAGCCTGCCTCTCCTGGGTTGCTGTTCAGTTAAAGCAGAAGGTGCTTAGAATATCTGGATAACAGCTTCCTTGACTGGAGAGAGCCTCAGAGAGGGGAAACGTAACGTTATCCATATTGAAATTCTTAATTTTATCTATCCAGAGAGTTCGCTTTCAGTTCTAAATGGAGAAAAGGGCATAGGAAGGAGAAAGAGGTATTTTAATCTGTTCCTGTTTACAGTTTGGCTACATGAGCAGTGTCAAGGGACCTGCGAGGGCATGAAGAGGAGTCAGGGAAAGGCCTTCAGGATTATGTTGTTTCCTGAAACCCCTGGAAGTGTAGGCACTTTTTTTTTTAGTAATGTGAACATAAGGTGGCAGAGAAGACTCAGTTGTGAAACGAGCTGCTGGGCTGGCAGGCATGGTCAGGCATGGAGGCAGATGCAGACCAAGGGATGTGCAGGTGTCTGATGGAGGAGCCACCCCTCCCACTAGTCTGTGTGACCCAGCCATTCCTGTACAAGACATGGAAACGGCCAGATACCAGTGTCAGCAGAGCTCTGGGCAGGGTCACAGCCCTGACTCTGAAAGAGGAGATAACAGCCCCATTCATTAACTGGGCAAGGTAGGTCTGTAATGAGAGGATACAGTTCCTTCTGTGTGTAAGGGGAGTTCTACTGCAGCTTTCTCTTGATTTTAGTTAGAATAAAAAAAAAAGAAAATGCATATTCTGAATAGATTTGGACCAAGGTATTTGCTCTGTTTTGTAGTTAAGACAGGTTTGGAGAGGTGATATGGAGCTGTGTTTATTAAAACAAAACCAAAATCAAACAGAAAAAAAGGTAGTGTTCTCCCTCCTTTAATTTCCTCCTCACTGTCCCCCCATTCCACTCCTTTAGTTTTTTAGCTGCTCTTTCTGTTCCTTCTGGGACATTTGGACAAGGACTGCTTCAGCTGAAAGAAGTGTGAGACACAGGGCTGGGTAAATGGAGACAGGCCTGAATACATGATGCTCATCCAGTTTTTCCTACTCCCTGTGCTTAAGTGTTTTTCATGCAGCATATAATGGTTTCTATTGATGGCTATCCATGCCTCATATTTGTTTTTATCTGGTACATCTTTTTACCTTGTCATATACTGGGAAGTTAACTACACTTCTTTGTATAAGGGGATGGAGTAAATAATATTATTTGAGGATTAACCACATTCATGCTACTATTGATTTAATTTATGGCATGTGTTTCACTTTGTAAGAGAAGGAGACCTCTAGTATGGAGTCAGGTAGAACTCTAGTTCTTATTTTCAAGCCAGTTCTTGGTGTCCTGTTTTTTTAGCAGAGAAGGTTTCAAAACCTGTTTCATCAATCATAAGATGTGGGGAAAATGGGACCCACAGAGAAACACCAAATGGGAAGGAAGTTCCACATATGGAAGAGGGTGGCTGTGCATGCTAGTCATTGTGGCAAAGAGGCTGCTGATGTAACCAGCAGTGGATAAAGGAGGTTAGGGAGAGATTATTTGACTTTATTCTGGTAGCTGCCAGCAGGAGGAGTTTGGATCAGCGGATTTCTAGTCTTGAAGCACAATTTACTGGAATCTTTTTTATGTTTAAAATTTAAGTTGGTCCATTAAAGTGTTTTATTCCTTGAATAAAATATTTGGGGCATTAATAATAAAAAGCCTTTTTGTGGAGATTATTTAGGGCAGCTCTTCCAGGAGTCAGGCTGGTTTGTATATATAAATATGGGAGAGTTTTGAGAAGAAAAAGCAATTGCCTCACCTTTTAAATAAAAATAAGAAGTGAAGTTGTAGAGGCCATGGCAGTCAGTTGACAAAAGCTAGTTAGGTAAGTGCCTGAACAGGAAAGTTTGACTTGTCTGCATAATGCAAATGATTGGCTCCCTTTTCAGATTCCCATAGTGTACCAGAGTATCAAACAGGGAAGCCACATAGCTCGTGAGTTGTCTGTTGTGCGATATAAATTTGGGACTTGAAAGACTAACAGGAACTTGATTTAAGGAGTCCTTAAAAGATAAGTACCATTTTTGTGTGCTTCAAAACTGAGAGGTAAAAAATGAGATGTGGTGTGTTTCCCAGAAAAAAGGAGCTGAAGCAAAGCCATTGCACTTTAAGCATCCTAAGGGCTTTGATGAGAGAAGTATAGTGTTGCTTGGCTTGCTGCTGATTTGGCAGCCTCTGTCTCTTCACTGCATGTTTCATGTGCGCCCTTCATTTGTTTCTTTTTTTTCCTCTTTTGTATCTTACTCATCAGAATGTGAGGTAAAAGGCTGCTACCGCAACACTCTTGTTCCAAGCAGCTTATGCTAGCCAGCTTTCCCAGAGAACATAATCCTTACACAAACACCTTAACTCATGAAGGAAGAAGGTCCAGTGCGACGTAGGTTTTCTTCATGCGCTGGGATTTCTTCTGTGTTTTCTCCACGAGCTGATGGCCGAAGGCTTGTCCGGAATGCTTCATTTGGCGGATATAACGAGCTCTCTCCGGCTTTACCAGGTTTGTTTCAGTCTTGCATTCCTTAAAATGAACAGAAGCGAATAAAATTTTCACCTCAAAGTTTTAAGCTTGAATGAAAATAATGTACTGAGATGTTGGTAGAAATCGGAAAGAGTACTGCTTGTATGCATTTAGATAACAGCTCTTTGTAGTGGCAAGATTTGCAGACAGGCAAACGAGTAAGTTAGCTTTTACACTGCCACAAATCTCACTTTAAAATGCATTGGTGGATTTGAGACTGACTGGAATGTTTGATTTGGTTGTTTGGGCTTTTAGGACTGAGGTTCTGTGATGTGGTTTATAAATGCCTTCCTTTCTTGTACTTTCCACTGACCCCCCTCCTCCACCACACACACACATAATGGATCTGCTTTAAAATTGTAAGGTACAGCAGAAGGTTTTCATTTAGCTGTAACTCCTGGAAAATCTGCAGGCTGGTCATCAAGGGTTTGACATAAAATGACAAGACAGAAAATGAGGGCTAAAACATAGCCTTGCTAAACTCTGTAGTGCAAGATTTGGATTTCAATCTCCTTTTGCTCAGATACGTTGTTTCCTGAAAATCAGTACTGGAATATTGAAATGGATTGGTAGAGTTTCATTGTTCCTAATGTGCTCTTCTGATGCAGGTACCTGAATTTCAGCAGTTTATTTCAGAAAGCCTTAGTGCTTGAAAATGTGTTACAAGGTCACCCATTCCTGAAAGGGGACATAGTACAAATTGTGCATTCTTTCCAGGATTGCTCTGGGTATGTGATTGGTCTTGTGTGTGTGCACAGATGCACTTTATTGTGTAGTCGTACCCCACACCACAGGGCCAGGATGCTGCAGGGGGAAGGAAAGGGGGGAATAAAATAGTTTTCACTTTCTATTGCATGTCTCCTGGAGCATGGCTCACTGCATTTGTAAGCCCTGGTTCTGAAGCCCTGGAGCAGAGTTGGGTGCAGAGCATGGGGGAAGTTGCAGACTGGCGGTTAGGGGGGTCTCTGCAGACACCGTGTCTTAGTAAACTTGTTTTATCCTGGAATGTTTCCTTTTACTCTGCTCAGGAAATGATTAGCCTTCTACCAAGAATCTAACACTGAGTTTTATTCAAGCTGCTTACAGAATAAAAGATCTCAAAGCTTGAAAGCATGGGGTTGGCAACTAGACAGATGCTTCTTACCTTTAAAATAAATGTGTAGTCTGGTAATTAGTGAAAACAAAAGGGTTTCATTTTGTATTTGCTTCCTTTTTGTATAGAATTCTGCAATTAAAGCTGATCACTGTTCATAAGCAGACAATAAATGACTACTTAAAATGCAGAATAAATGGAAAGAGGTTTTTAATGAAAAAATTCAAGTGTGTACATAGAATTAAAAAATGCTTTCTCTTTTGAAGTCTTCCATTATATCTGAAGAATTTAAACATTCCTAACATGCTTAATAAACATTCTTTATATACTCTTTCAGATTGGCTTAAGTAAAGAGTAATTGTCTAAAAGATACTCATATGTAGTTACAGTGATGACAGTCTTTGGTTAGGTTTTTTTATTTTATATGGTGCTTGCAAAAGAAAACACGACTGTGAGAAAACACATAAAAGGAGTTGCTTACTTTTCTGATTACTTCACTTTCAAAGTCCATGGAGGAATCTGAATTAGTTAATATGAAATTGTAGTCTTAAATCTGGTTGTCAAGAAGCTTTTGAAAGCCAGTCAGTTAAAAAGACTACTGTTCCCTGTGTTCAATTCTTTTAAAAGATTTTTTTCCCAATGTGTTTATTATATAGCACCAGTATTGACAACTCCCACTAAGTACAGCTCATACTTCTTCCAGAAACATTTTCCAGCTCAATTATTTGTTCCTCAAAACTGCACATGCACACCAGTAATCAAATCAGGCTGTTCCTTTCTTTTCACTTGGAAGTCAGTAATATTGTTGCTTGGATTGCTGTTTGTGATCTTTTCCTGCATTGCATTGCTTTTTTGCTGGTTTTTTCTGTATGTTTCAAAAAGAGCCTCCAGTGGATAGTAATTATTTCTTTTATGGATAAAATAGATCTGACATTAAAATGTAACCATGTTTATTTTCTGATGTATTTTTCTCATGTATCGTAATTGCAAATGGCATTTATTGAGAGGCACAAAGCCAGTATTTGAGATGAAAGAGTTATGTGGTAGGTTTTGTTTTTTCCCTTCCTTCAAAACTGATTGAAGGGACAGATTGTGGATGCAACTTTAAAAAATACATGTTATGCTTGAAAATTGAAATCTATTACCTTGACAGTTTTGTTTGAAACTGTACCCTGCCACAGTCTTTATCCTAAATAGTCTCTAATCTTGGAGTGTACATAGCCTTGTTTTTTGTCAACAGTGTTTTGAAGAGGTTTTTGTTTGTTTTTTTTTTTTGGATTGTCTACATAATCTGTCTCAATCTCTAAAGCAGCACTGTTTGACTTTGTTTCATCGGCCTCTTGTATACAGTGGTTCTAGTTCCTCTGTCAGGCTCTTATATCTGTCTGAAAGCTCCTAATGAGTTTAATGTAGATTTTCACCTGCAAGTTTTGGAAGAACATGCTGAGGGAGTGCTCACAGTAGGAGCGCACTAATGGACAGTTTCCCGTGGCTTCTAAGGTCATACCATGAACTGTGGCTGACTGCACTGGCATTGGGATCACCTTTCAGAGCCCATGGGACCTGTCCTGTTAAGATAAGGAAGGTCACACTGGGAGAAAGTCTGTTAAGATGTGGTGTTGCTTTGAACACAATTGCTGATGCTCAAAACTGCTTTAGAGAGTACAGCAGTGGCACTGCTAACGTTAAAGGTTGCTTTCAGGATTGCAGGTAGAAAATGATACATAAATTCAAAGGATGCAATAGAGAGGAAATTACAGAAAGGGACTGTTCAACACCTGAATTTCCACATTGTAAAATGTGAGCTCAGGTTATTTCGTTAAAGAGCTGCTAATTGAGTTACAAGATGGGAAAGAACAAGTAAGCTAAAATATTAAGTCCCAAACCACTGCTGATAAACACTGAAAAACTAGAAACACTTTCTTTATATTACCCCCTGCTTCTATCCTTTTGTGCCCTGGCAATCTCTGCTCCAGACAGCTGTCTGTATTGTGAGCTTATCCCTCTACAGAGAGGGAGGTTACAAGTAGGATGGTAGGGGATGCAAAGCTGAAAAACTGGGTTTCCTCACAGACCGAGATGGGGCAGTGCAAGGTGTTCCAGCAGGTGCAGCACCCTGACTTGGCTTTGCTGATGAAGCCCTGAGAGAGCCCTTTTCTGTGCATGTGGGGGAGGGAGGGAGCAGTTGGTGTGGTGGTATGCTCATGAATCACCTGGCACGCACACCTCTCCAGCTCGAGACACTGAAAGCAAGGAGATGAAATTCATGGAAATGCCACTGAACTTTGGTCTTCATGTCCAGTTCTCTGTGACAGAATAGTTCTTTCTGGTCATTTCGTCGTGGTGATACTGATGCAAAGCTTGTTTGTGAAAATAAAAAATGTATGTCTGTTAGATAAGGGCATGTAAAGTTCTTAAAATTGTTGTGCTTTAGAAAGCAAGCTTTGAATAATAGCTTCTTTCCGTAAGAACAATCCTGACTTAGCACTTCCTTGCTGATTTCCCTCACTAAGCCTTCTGTATGTGCCATTAAATAAATAAAAATGGCAAAGTCGTTAGAAAATGCCTGCATTGCATTTTCAATGGGACTTGATGCCTTTTGAGGAATTTCTTTGGGTGGTGCTGGATGAGGTCTGTTATGGTCCTGGGGTGTGTTTGACTGCCTAAGGCTGGCATCGAATCCAGTGACTTCTCAGTGAGCTAAGGCAAGTGTAGCCTCTGAGGCTTTAAACAGCCTTTGTTTTGTTTCATGCCTGATAACTAATGCTATAGCAAATGTGCTTTTGCATTTGGTATTATCCAGGAAATGTGGCTTCTGGTGTCTGGATTTTTTATGGGTTCCTTAGTACTACACATCTGCCTGTCAAGGTACTTCTTCCCTGTTGTTAAATGGTCTTCTGTGTTACAGGTTTTCATTAGCTGAACAAACCTGTTGCAGGTGTGTGTTGGAAGAATTTCAAAATTAAGGATTTAGTGAACTGTGTCCAGGTGGGGCTTCTATGAAGATGTGTAAAAGTTGTTTGTAAAGGCATGTAGGACTTCCTTTTATTTATGTGAACATAGAATGAGATATTGTACTGCAGTATATAATTTTTTAAAATCTGATCTTGAAAAATAATATCTGCACAAAAATAATAAATACAAAGGGAGAAAAAAAACGGAAAAAACTGATTACCAGACCAAAACCAAGAGGAATCTCAAGATTTCTCGTGTAACCTGGAGATCAACCTAATGCCTCTTTAACTCCATGAATCTTCCCAAGATGTGTAATTGTGACAAATGAATCAGTTCTGTCTTAAAGTTTCTATGTATCATAAGTTGTGGAAGGGGGAAGATAATAATTAGAAAAAAAAAAAATTCCTACAATGGACAAACTACCCAACACCACTGCTACCGAAAGTTAGAAATTCTTCCAAAGCTCATAGTTTCCCCGCACATACACACATTCCCCTGAAGAATGTGAAATCAAGGAGCTGCCCTGGTAAGTCTTCTCATTTCGGGGATCAGAATACCGACTTGTGTTCCAAAGTCGGGACCATGCCCGGAGGGACGCTCTGAAGCTCTGGTGGTGTCGGTGGGTGCAGCGTGCCCGGCTGGTGCCGTGTCCGGGGCGGTGGCCGTGGGTGCCGGGTGTCCTTGCTGGTGCAATGCCCTCTCGTGGGCACAGCTCTCAGACACCCCCAGCTTCTGAGACCAGGCTTCTCAGCTGCCTGGGCTGTTCGGATATCCATGTATGACTGCATGGTTTAATCTGCCTTCTCTCTGAAGGGCGAGTAAACGATGGCATGCTGACTTACACAGATAAATGCATTGTGTAATTTTTGTTATTCCTGTTTATAAAAGCTGTATGCTGCCACCACCCTATTCAAATAAAATGGATCAGCGAGTGAGATGATGTGTCTTGTAAGCAGAGTAGGCGATTTTTTGCGAGAGGGTGCCAGGTTTTCAGTCTATGTTCTGTGGCACATAGCAGCTGTGTGGCAGCACCCATACCAGTTGTGTCCCTGTTTTCCATTGTCACACATACACAGACTTACTTTGCTTTACTGGGGAGGTGTGGGGTTTGTCACAGAAGAAAAACATGGGATTTTGATAACTGTTTTAATATAAAGCCTTGTAGTTATGCTTCTTCAGTGTCAAGTTGGAAGTATAAATTCAAGGCTAATGTAAGGAACTTTTTCCATTTTCTTGCAAAAAAATTCTGACTGGTGATTTTTCATCAGATTTGCTTTCATGTAGCTGGTATTTAACAATTACCTAGCTACAGAAATGAACAAATAAAAAAAGGCTTTATTTAGTACTCTTCTCTGTGCCTGCATGTATGCAGGTAGGGGAGAATGAGAAAATAAAAGGACAAAAGTTGGCACATTGTATTTACAATTCATCAGGTGATTGGATCAGGTGTGGCATTTTCCAAATACCAGTGGACTGTTCTTGCCTCTTAGTGGGTATTAAATTAGTGTATATTGTAGTAGCTAGTGTTTTCAACTGATGAGACAGATTGGTATGTATATGTTATTTGGAAATCCAATTTACTTGTACTTTTTAATGCTAAACACATAGGTAAGTTTATTTCAAAGGCTAGCTCATGTAAATTGTTAATGAATTTAAATTATTTGCATAATGCTGGTTTTTTTCTTTAAGGTTTTGACAAAGGGAAGGATGAAGCATCACAAAGTAAAGAGGATGTGGCATATTCTATGTCAAAAAGCAAGGTAAGGAAAACAACTTCTTAACCAGGCTTAAAAATGTTGGTGTATAAAGGAGTAAGCATTTTTAATTAAAGGCAAATGTATTTAACTTTTGTTGTAGATAATCTTGAAGATTACTCTTCAGATTCAGCAATAGATAAAGATTAAAGGGAATTTCTTACTATAGTTCCCAGGATGACATCACATGCAAATGTGTGGTTCAAAGTAGTGAAAATTAAATATGGAGTCTTCTTGCTGTTGTCTTGGAGTGGGATGTTCCCTTGCCATAGATTTTAAATTACCTTGCCATAGAGTTTGAAGGCTCTAATTTACGCAGCTGTATGGTTTTGTGTTTTCTGCTAGGATGTCCACTGTCTTTTTACAGAGGCAGATGTGGTAGCAAACAATTAAACAGAGTGTCAGGGTGCAGCTGGTGTGGGTTGCTCTGGAAGGTGAGGACCAGATCTTGAGCACAGCTAGCTCCCAGGGGAAAGGGGGGAATTCCTGATTTTTTGCTGCTTTTGTGCACAGCTGTTCCCACAGCACTCTGCCCTGGGCACAGGCAGCCACACCCCTTGGAGATACGGTTTGCACTCAAGGTCTTGACACAAATTTTTCTGTGATATTTGCCATAGCAGAGCTGTAAAGAGAAACATTAGAAAGATATTGAAGGAAAACGAAGAGACGTAAAGATTATAGTAGCATTTCCCAGCTTACATGGTGTCATTGAAATTGCAGCGGGATAAGCAGTTTCGTTTCTGCAGCTGATGCTGCAGTTTTGTGGTGTGTAGCTAAGCGTTTCAAACTGCTGATGTCCTACATGTGACTTGGAATCACGAAACTTTGTATCTTTTTGCTTTAGTGCATCCTAGAGCCTCGCTTGTCAGGGATATCAAGGAAGTGTACTTCACCATCCAGCTTTCTTCTGATCAAAATGTTGGTCCAGAAACCTCAAAATCAGTTTGACTTTGAAATCAAGTTAATGTGATCTCTTCTGACTTGAATTTATTCCAGACTCTCAAGAATCATTTATCTTTGACTATCCAATTCCTTTTTCCTTTCCCTTATATTTTTCTTGGTTCTTGTCTTTCCAGGATCTTAAGTCTTTGTGTTCTTTGCTATTACTTTTTTTGTGTCTTTCTTTTGAAAATGAGACCAAGATTCCTAATTCTGCTAATACATGCTTTTTTTCACCCATTTTTTTAAATTGCTGCATGTGGGCTCTGATTATACTAGTGGAAGTGAAATAGCAGCCCTTCTTCCTAAGAGAGAATGGAAAAGCAGTGATGGGACTTGCCTGGAATCTGGTACTGAATGTACTTTGCTGAGAGTTACAGCAGGTTCTCTTAAAGTGTTTTATTCTAAATTTTTTATCCCATTTGCTATGTGTAGATGTAACAGTGAGAAGGTTACTGGCTTAAAAATATGCACTGACCTGTCTCAAAACACTGAATAGGTGAATCTAGACCTTTACTCAGTGTCATATTACTGAGATTTAAAACTGAGACAATGAGAAAAGGAGTTTTTGTAGCCTGTGAAACTTCCTGGTTTGGGGTTTTTATATGCGTGACCTTTAGATTGCCTTAGCTTTCTGTTAGTGAGCAACTAGAATATTTTTTAATGTTTTGCTTAAGTTGCTCCATTATAGCTTGCATAATGAATTCATTACCTCTTCTTATGTGACAGTGATAAGCATTTCTCCCCTCTTCTGTTGTTACATTTAAGGTACTGTATTTCTTTAAATTCTAGAGAGAGGAATTTAATTTCAAGTTGTATGCTTATCTTAAGGCTAAATTTTGAGTGTCAATAACATACCTTTATTGCAAAATAAAGAGGTTTCCTTCAGTTTTCCAAGACAGATACAGAAGTTAAAGAAAATTTACTTATCATTAAACCTGTTTTGAGCTAAAATTACTTTTTGTCAGTTATTGCACATATCTTTTTTACAGTAGCTAAGTAGACTCCTGTAAAGTCTTAGTTCTGAATAAAAGATGTAAAATAGAATCCAGGTTAAATTGTTCAGTACAGCTTGTGAATCTTTGTGTTTTGTTTCCTTTGTTTGAGCAGCTTGTGAGTTAAGAGAGTGCTCAAGTGCACCGTTTTTACTATTGCAGTAAGTTTTCCTCAAAGCTTGCGTATTTTTGACTGTCATTTTACAGTATTCCAAAATACAAATTCAGTGAATAGACTTTGCACTGTAGTTTGAGATTTGAAATGTGGAACATCTTGAGGGTTAGTTTTAATAAAATGTCTTTGAATTTGAATTGAATACACAGTTTAGAATGTTACGCTGATTTTTTTTTTTTTGACAATGCAGAAAGTTTGCATCCACCAGGCTTATGTTTCAGTGTACAAAGAAATACAACTCTTTGTAATTTATCTGAAGTTTGTATAGAGTGCATACCTTCTCAATGTTCTCTGACTTCCAATAGGAATGATATGAAAACTCTGTGATAAACTCCTCTTTTTCCTTTTTTTTTCCCCCCCTAAAGAGTGCTGTTCCTAAAGTGACTGTTTGATGTCTTGAGTTCCCTTTGAACTAGTAGGCAGCAAACCCTAGGAATAAACTTTGAACCTTACAAGACATGGGGGAGAGGTGGGGGGGGGAAGATCATGTGGTGCTGAGGGAGCTCGTTGTCCTGCATGAACAGGACTTGGGTGTCACGAAAAACCTGGGTCTCAGTCTTGCCTGACACCACCGCGAGCTTCTTGAAGATGACTTGCAAAGTAATCAGAGCGTGGAATTAGGGAGCAAGGAGCAGAACGAGTGCCATTAGTGGGCATTTCTACTCTGATGTTTTATAGAGCACTGAATTCTAGACTGAAGAGGCTGTATTTTCCTTCATGAGTCACAGGGTAAGTGCCTCTATAGCAGTCCGTTTGGAGAAGCTGTCAAGTTGTGCATGAAGACAGCTGATTCTGTATTGTGATTCATACATCCTGGGAATGACTCCTGTGTTAAAACACCTGTATCCTCCTAAAACATTCTCTCTCTGCTAAAATAATGCCTAGCTATTCAAGCATTCTCTGTCTAGTAAAAGTCTACATGAGCTAAATACTTACTATGTATAGGTCAACTGCTTCCAAAGGAATCTCAGACTTCTTTCCCATAAAACCCTTATGAAAAGAGGCTCCATGAATAGGTGGTGAACACCTCATGTTACAAGTTGTAGTTTGTTGGTTTGGGTTTTTTTAATGGGGAAGCAGTAGAGAAGTGAGAGGGAATGGGAACCTTAGAAACATAATTGCACTTCAAACACTTTCAAAAGTGCAAGCATCAGTAATATATTCTTGTATCTGTCATTGTCATTTATTTATTTATTATGTGTGTTGTGAATTTCAGTCTGAATCCAAGCTTTTCAATGGCTCTGAGAAGGACATCTCTCAATCTTCAAGCAAACTTACAAAAAAAGAATCTCTCAAGGTGAATTAATTTCCTAGTAACTCCTCGTGGACAATAGATGCATTTATGTAGTTTTATCTTATTCTCTAATGAGAAGACAAAAATGCCAAATGGAATATTTAAGTATTGTGAGAAGCTGTGCTGTTGAGTCTCTCCAAATTTTACCGTATTTTTACTTGAATAATGGCATTCTATAATGCAGTCTTTAAGATGGCACAATGTTGTAGAATAACGCAGAAGATTATAGGTTAATTCAAGTTGGCAAGGATGTCAGGACACCTACATGCAATGAAATGACAAATGGAATTATCAATATTACAGTTTGACTGCATTTCTACTGTGTTGTAGCAAGACCAACTTCCCCCTGTGTTGTAGCAAGACCAACCTCCACTGCTTGGCAGATACCATTTCAGGAGAAACGTAGAATTATTTGGCTTTAAATGAGGGAGATATGTTGCTGCAGATTTCTCCTGGGGAGGGAACATAACTGGTGGGTAAGGACCACAGATTGGATAATGTACCTATAAATTGGAACCTAGTCCAGTTTTGGTTTTGTACTTTACACCAGGAAAGGAAGAGAGGAGGGGGCTGGTTTGGTTGGTTTTTTCTCCCCTTTGATTCTAACAGGAGGTTCAAAGTCCTCAGTTTTAAAAGAAAATTGCAGAAGAATCTGAAATTGGCTACATCGTAGCTGCTCTTGAAATAATTGTTTGCACTTTGAAGTCAAATAGTCTGTTTTAAAGTTACTTTTCTATATCTGTATTGTGAATTGAATTTAGCAGGTTTTTCCTCAGCTTATATTGGTCAGTGCCTTTTTGTGCTGATAACTGGCTTATGGCTGTGACACTGTAAATATTTTTATTATTATTTACAGGTTCAAAAGAAAAACTACAGAGAAGAAAAGAAGAGAGCCACAAAAGAATTACTTAGCACGATCACGGACCCCTCAGTTATTGTTATGGCTGACTGGTTGAAGGTCAGAATCCAAGTGTGAAACCTGAGTTGAAGATGGAGCAGTTAGTTGCTTGCTGCTTTCTGGCCAGAATAGAAAAGGCTCAATCTTTTACTTGCTGTTAATGTTTTTCTACAGGCACAGCAGCCACTAATTGCATCCCAAGGTCTCTGTGCTCAAATCCTAGGGGACTAATAGAGGAACCTAGCTCCCACTTACTGCAGTCACCCTAGTCACATGCATCCTGTGTGTATTGCCATCACTTTGGGATGAGTTGGCTTTGCAATTCTCATTTTGTCCTTCTCATTTTATGCTTTGAAGTGCAACTCTGTTACATACATAACAATAGCAAAAATTATTCAGTCGGATATTTGAATGCAGATTTCTCAGTGTATTTCTTGTAATTTTCCTTTCCTCTCTTAAGAACTAGCTGGTACTACTATCTTAAAAATAGCAGTCCATGTTATCAACAGTAGTGCAGTTTATACATTTCTACATGTTCCTTACATTCGTAAATATATTCTTTGGCTAGGAATAGCATAGTAGTACTGTACAAATAGTGCAAGAAAGAAGATCTTTAACCTGTTTTTACTGTTTGCTCCAAACAAATAACTTGCCAGGAAAAAGTTTCTCCAGTTTTTGCAAAAATCGATGTAAACAGGCCAAAACACTGCTCAGAGGTCAAGTTGTCATTCAGTTCTACAGACACAGAAGCAATTAAAATTCAGAGTTGAGAGAATTGATGCAAGCAGTCTGATGAGATGTGGAAATTCCGGGAATTCTTTTAATTCACAAACAGGTTGAAGCTAACAGCTGTTGTAAAAGGTTTTATCTAAGAACTTCGAATATATGAGTTATTTTGTTAATATCTTGTTTTTATTATCAGATGTCTGACCTGTGTTCAGAGGAGCTTTATTTCCAAAGATTATCATGTCCTTGTGCTAGTGATAAAATATATTTCAAATAGGAAAATTCATTAAGTTTTCAGATGAGTTGTCATACTTCCCATATCTGGATGTGTGCATACCCATTTGTAGAATTGAGTACTCATCAAGACAGAAGAGCAAGCAGACCTTTATATTCTTTAATAAACCTGGGTAAACTTTTTAAAGCTTTTAAATAAAAGCTAATAAATTTCAATTTTAATTTTGTTAAGGAGGATGGTTTTGGTATTGACTTCACTGAGATACAAGTGTAATTATTTATCTTCTAGATTCGTGGTACCTTGAAAAGCTGGACCAAACTGTGGTGTGTACTGAAACCAGGAGTGTTGCTTCTTTACAAAACTCCCAAAAATGACCAGTGGGTAGGAACAGTGCTGCTGAACGTTTGTGAACTCATCGAGAGGCCTTCTAAAAAAGATGGCTTTTGTTTCAAACTTTTTCATCCTTTGGAGCAGACTATATGGGCTACAAAGGTTAGTGGTAGCATGCATGGTTCTTAAGGGATGGCTAGCATTAATCAGCTATGAATAAAGACAACCTTAATGAAAAGCTGAACAATGTTCTCTGTTTGAGCTTCAATGGTTTGTTTATTCTGAATATAAGCCCTCAACATCTAGTCTTGTTTATCAGAAAAGGTATTTGATTTATGCTGCTCTGTGTACTTAAAGAGCTTCAGAAGTGTTGTGTGCAAAGGGTTGCTGTTAAAAAGGTTAATGCCATCACACATCACATAAATGAAAGGAATGAGAGTTTAAGATTGTATTTTACACCAGTCAAATCTGAGAAATTAAGGGGAGATTTGCCAAAATGAGAGAGTTTTGTTAGAAACATTTCTTGGTGTCCAATTCTATATTCATGTAATAAAATGTCACTTTAGTTCAATTTGCTTTAAGAGTCAAAATGCAGATTGCTTGCTTGTGCGATACTAGCTTATATTGCAGCTTGTTATGATGTTAGGAGGATAAATATATTCATTTAGTTCTGATGTCTGTTTGCCTTGTCATACATGGCATAATATTGTGAGCAGCTCTTACCTATGTTGAGAAGCACAGTGTGTTCTACAGGGCAAAGGTTTATTTCAATATCTTGTAAGGATCTTTAATGCTTGCTCTTACTCATTGTTTATAACCTGATAAACTATTGTAGTTCTTGTTTTGTGTTTGCATGTGGAGAGGGGATGTGGAAGCACAGCACAAGTGAACATATTTTCCTTCTGAAATAACTTCTTGCTTTAGATGAAATTACTGTACAATATTAGGGCCCTTGTTATAATTAATTATACCCTCTGCAATATTCATCTTACAATCTCACAATCAGTAGCTATCTTATCTTCTAAATCTTAAATTGATACAGATGTACTGACACATCTGTAGAATATGCTGTATTAAATTTGTCATCCTTTTCCTAGGGAAGTCAGGCAGTATAATTCCTGATGCTTGGAGTCATCCTGAATTGTGATCATTTATCAGTGTTAATCTAAATTTACCAAACTTAGATCAAATCACTTGTAGTTTCTTTTGAATAATTTATTATTGCTTAGGCAGACTTTTCAGTAATTAGTGGTGATTTCACATTTGCAGAACACAAACTTCATATCCTTTTCCAAATCTATAGTGTTTGGTGTTAACGTGCTTTATTTATGATATGTATACATGCATTGCAAAGCGGTGGCCTGTCTGCAGAAGATCACAAATCAGTCGTATATTTCTTTATTGCTTGGCAATGAGAAATGGATTTGTTTGTTTTTTTAACTAGATATTTAGAATTTAGAGGACATGCCCTACCAGATTTTTACTTTTTTAAGGTAGGTCAAATTTTAAACCTGAACGAGTTGATATTGTCCATTCTAAATGTGCTGAGAGCTGGAGTGACGTTTGTTCATTTTGGTATGGCTATTTGCAGTTGAGAATTACTGGATTCCTTTAAATGAAAGGCCTTTAAGTTTGAAGCCCTGTTCTGCCTTGTTTACCTAGTCAATCATAATATCCTAGTTACAGATTTATTGTCGTGAGGCAAACTTGCGCAAGTGTAATAGCAATTGACCGATCTAGAGTGGATTTAGCAGAAAGAACCTCAAGTCCAAGGCAAAATGAGCCTTGTTTGCAGTCCGTGCAGAAAGATAGCATTGCAAAAAACATGTGTAGAGGTATAAGTACTGCCGGAGATTTTCTCGCTTGAACACACTTGCCATGGTGTGTCCTTCTGGCAGACTGCAAATTCTCTTCTTCAGTAGTTCGTGGCCAGTCACTTCACATGCTCCCTTAAGCCTGTTGCTGTGGTCTTTGATGTTCCTCCTGCACTCTGAGGTAGCTGATGCACTGTACCTTGTTTTGTCTTCCTTGTGTGCCTGGTCCTGATGCCATTCCAGTTTTCTGAAATTAATAACTGGAAAAGTTAATGCAAATAACTTTTTCTGAGTCAATTTACTCAGGGGTGACTGCTTATCAGTTTCCATTGCTGTCTTTGAAAGAATGTTCATGACATTTGAGTTTTATTGGCATGAATATTCTGTAAGAAGTAAACTTCAAATTTTTTTTAATCTAATGGAATTTTTGACTTGACCATTGGGTTGGAGTAGTTGTAGCATCATTCCATCAGGAATAGAGACAATCCAAATAAAGTCACCCAGCAAACAGAAACTAATTTGCCTCTTGTACAGATCACTAACTACTGGAAGTTGGTTTTGAAACCATAATGAGTGATACCAAAGAAAAGTATCCAGTGCTGCTGTAACAGTAACCAATTAGAGGAAATCAAGATCCATGAGCAGTTATATAAAATAAGTCAACTTACTTAAATCTTTGCTAAAAATTACTCACTTGGTTTTAGTCAATATATTGTTAAAACAGGAAGTGTAACTTTCTTGCAGAAAAAAAAGCAAAACCAGACACCAAAACCATCCTGCACCTCTAAATTGTAGTTGTTTGGTACAGAATAAGTAGCATACCCTGAAGTGGCCACAGTATAAACCCAGAGGGCAGATCTCATGAGCAGAAGTCTGCTGTTAGTCTGTGTCCTGTGACCCAAGTGTTTTCAAGGACTTCCGATGGTTGAGGCCTTTGCACAGTGCTGGTGCACCCATGGTGCTGTGGTCCCCTCCGGGCAGCGCCCCAGCACCTCTCCCACCCCTGCCTGGTGTGGTGCCATGGTGCTCTCCCCTCCTCTGCTGAGACTGGGCTTCTTCCCTGCCTTCCCGCCCTTGGGGTGAGGAGTGATCGTGCTCTGGGGTTGTCCATCTTGGTTCTTGGTACCCCTAACTCCTAATCCCAGTGTTGCTGCTTCACCAAAGGCTTTTTGTAGGCACAGCTTTCCTCTCTCTCAGGGGGAGGCGGAGGTTTGGAATCTTGTTTCTAACACGCAGTTGCTGTTACTCTATACTGACTCCTTGGGAGTTTCTGAACATCATTTACACCAGCTCTAGCTTGTCTGTATTGGTATTTAAGTGCCACCAAGACTACTCCTTTACCTGCTTCTCACCCTCAGAAACGTTCTGGCTGTTTCATTTGCTTGCTTCTAAAATTATCTGCCTTTACCTGCTTTTGCTCAAAACTTCTGCTGGCTTTCCAATTCCCTCTTCTAAGCCTTATACTGGCTTTCCATTAGGCTTCTCTGGGGGAAAACAGTAAAGATCAAAGTATGTTAACACATCAGTTAGGCAGGCTTAACCCAGCTTTCAGCGATAGCTTCACGTATGTTTAATACAGCCCTCTTTGCCTATCAATTGTCTTTAAGTTACCACAGGTAAACTTTTTTGGAAGGGAATTCAAAATGGTTATTTAAGATTTTATTCCAAAATGAAGGTTGACAGAAATGGAAAGGTCTTTTGGATTTTTTTTTTTTTTAATGTGAAGCGCAAAAGACTTCATAGTGAAAATAAAAGTTTGGCCAAGTCTGATCTACACACCAAAAACCAAAGCAACCAAAAAAAAAAAAACCAAAAAAAAAAAACCAAACAAAAACCAGCAAAAAAACCCCATTTAAACCAAAAACAAAACAAAACCACCAACTAAACTAAACTTTTTTTTTAATCCCAAAGACCATTCTTTTTAAAAGTAGGCTTGAATTGGGTCCAATACTTAGAATGAAGTCTTTGAAGAAGAAATCCAGTGAAAGAGGGCTGTCCATCTTTCCATTCATGTCTTCATTAGATGTTGCTGAGTGACAGTAAATAGCCCTGCAGTGTGTCAGCTTCTTACTACATTGAATGATAAACTGTAAAAATGAATTAAAATATCTGATGCTGTTTCTTGTTTTGTGTATTTCAAGGGTCCTAAAGGTGAAGCAGTTGGTGCTATAACTCTGCCATTGCCCAGCAGTTACTTGATCATCCGAGCCGCTTCAGAATCAGATGGTAAATAGATATTTCATTGATTTTCAGCAGTGACAACAGTTAGTTATGAGAAAGAGATGGTTTCAATTGTCTTATCATGTCTGTTACAGCACTTTGATTGCAGTTTAGTTGTTATTAAGGTTCTCCTTTAATTTAGAGCATTCAATTATGTTGGTACTTTTACATGGTTACTAAAGGATAATATTGACCTGAAGAAAATGTTACTGAACTCCTTGTAGTTGCCTTTTGTTGACTAGGTAGAGGAGGGGGAAAGGGTTATCTGTGATTTAGCTGTATTAATATGTGTCTAAATATCAAGCTAGTGCCATTGTAAAGTACTAATACAGGTGTATTCTTATTAAAGCATTTCTGTGTTAAGTGCAGCAGTTGCACACAGTTCTAGTAGTAAAGATTCCTTCAAAATGTAGTTTTGTAACACCCTTCACTGGGAAGGTGGTGATCAGTGCAACTACCTTCTAAAGTTAAAATGTGAAAAAAAATTTAAGACTGTTGTGTAGCCTTTCTAGCAGGTGCTTTTCATCTACTGATAAATTAAGCATACCCCTGCAGACTTTAAAAATAGGACTCTCTTTGCCTTTTATATTGAGAAATGGATTAGATAGATGGAAAAGAAGAAGTGGAAAGAATATACAAATTTGTTTAGTTACTTTTTGCCAAAGAAAATTAGAATATCTGCTTTTTAGCTTTTGAAATGTTATTTATATGCTATCATTATAGTTCTTTTTCCACACTGTTATCATATTGCTTGGGCAAATTTTGCCAAATGATGCAGTTACTTAGTCTTCAGAATTAGAGCAGGGCTGCAGGCAACTTTGGAGGCATTCCACAGTCAGGGCCTGGGTGGAACCAGAGTTGCATTAAGGAAGAAATGCTGGAATATGCTCTAACAAAACCATGATTTACCTTGCTTGTCCTGCCCTGAAGCATCCCTTGTACCAAAGCTGGGTATTTGTGCGTTGTTTTTACATCCCCACCAGATTGTAAAATCCAGTGCATGTAACATGGAACCACTCTGAAGTGTGTCTTCAAAGGCAATGTGAGCAGGCCCAAAGGACTAATTTTCCCAGTTAGGAAACAGAAGTGGTATAATTCTGTTAAATCCTGTATTTTTAGTCTAATACTAAATTTGTCTTTAGGCAGGTGTTGGATGGATGCTTTGGAGCTGGCACTGAAATGTTCAAGTCTGCTTAAACGTACAATGATTAGGGAAGGTAAAGAGCACGATTTGAACTCCTCAGCAGACAGTACTCATGTCTCTTTCTATGGCCTGCTTCGTGCTAACAACCTGCACAGTGGAGAAAACTTACCGTAAGTGAATTAATTGCTAAACCTGATAGCTTTTGGCAGAACCTTGTAGTGATAATTTCGCCACAGGGAGGCTAAGGCTGCAGTTTATTTTGCTCCCAAGTTCTCTTTATATGCCTTATTTGCACTGTGTTTTATACTCTGCACATAAAATGAAAAAGTCTTTTATTAAGGGAAGTGGATCCAGAGGAAAGTTTGTCCCAAGGAAGTTGGAGTATCACATCAGTAAGTTCAAGTACTCAGTTAAACTGTTCAAAATAGAAAAAATTAAAATTTTAAGTTGATGTCCCTTGTTAGCTTCCACAGAAAATCAGAAGCTTCGTACACATGACAAAAGTAAGTAGATGTGAATTTACATTGCTGTACTTTAGTTAAAGAAATGAATAATCCTTTATTTAAATGGTTTCAGCATGAATCATCAGATGGATGAATAATAATTCAGTCACCTTATGATTAAATGCATAAAAGTTAAAATTGTCTGATATCACCTGGTGTCTAATGTGTGAGTGCCCTTGAGTTGCTCCCTGCTTATTCAATAAATACTTTCAGCCAGGTTTTTGTGAGCATAAGCTTTTGTGGAAATAAATTATTGAGTGTAGTGAATGAATGGTTGCAGTGGGTTGATTGTGGCTGATGCCAGGCACCCACTAAAGCCTCTCTCTCACTACCCTGTGCAGCTGGATAGGGAGAGAAAATTTAACAAAGGGTTCATGAGTTGAGATAAGGACCAGGAGAGGTCACTCACTAAATACCATCATGGGCAAAACAGGCTTGAGTTAGAGATATTGATTGGATTTATTACTAACAAAATCAGAACAGAATAATGAGAAGTAAAATATGACCTTAAAAAACACCTCTGCCCCACCCCTCCCTCCTTCCCAGCTCTGCCTCCTTCCTCAGAGGCACAGGGAGACAGGGAATGGGGGTTTCCAGCTGCTACTCAGGGAGAGGAATCCACCATGGGGATCGCTCCCACAGGAGATCTCCCACAGGGGTTCTCTGAACCCCAACATGAGTCCATTGCACGGGCAACAGTTCTCCACGAACTGCTGCCACATGGGTCACTCTTGCACAGGGGGCGGCTCTTGAGGCACAGCCTGCTGCAGTGTGGGTCTCCCACAGGGTCACAAGTCCTACAAGGACACTGCTTCAGCGTGGGCTCCTCTCCCAAAAGTCTGCAGGCCCCTGCCAGGAGCCTGCTTCACCACAGGCCTCCCATGGTCTCACAGCCTCCTCTCAGGCATCCACCTCAGTAATCTTCCACCAGTTCAATATACTTTCAGGTGAAGATTTAGCTGTCCATTTGTCTTTTCTGGCTGGGCAGGAATTTTGTACTGCTGTTAAGAGTGTGCTGTCCCAGGGAGAGACCTCGACTGGGAGAAATGCAATTCTTTTTATGCAATGCAGAGATGGTCTGAGAAAAGCACAAAAAAGGCAAATTCTTGCCCCCTGCAACAACTCAAGGCCCTATCCAGATGACCAAGTTTGGTTCAGCTGCAGTTTTGCTCCTTCTTTTATCTCATAGAAACAATATGACTGCTGTGTACAATTCAGCTGGAGATCTGTACTCTGGAATAGCTGTTTTATATCAACTGCTGTCCCAGATTACAATCACAGCAATTAGCTACAGCTGTTAAGTCTAATTAAGACTAATGCGTTAATTAAGTAGATGTTTTGATATGGCATATTCTGAGAGTATTCAGTGTGCTTAACTGTCTAAGGAACAAAACTGGCAGGTCTAGCTTTAATTGGGTTGACAGAAAAGGGAGAAGAAAGGTGAAAGCAATTTTAGCTTCAGCTGAGAGAGAGCTTTTTTAAGTAGGTTAATAGCAAGAGAAGGTCCAAGGAAAACCTTGGACCAATACTTGTTGAAGATGGTCACCTGAAAAACAGGGATGAAGAAAAATCAGGCATGTTCAATGCTTTTTTTTTTTTTCCCCCTTAGTCATTAATATTATTAGTAGACCTTGGGCTGCTTGATGCCCTTCAGTTGGAGGCCCATGAGTGCAGGATCAGTGACTTTCCATTTGTGGACACTGAAATTGTGAGAGACAGTTGTATCAGCTGAATGTTTGTAAGTCTGTGTTATCCAATGGGATTCATCACACAGCACTGGAGGAGCTAGTGGATGTTATGGCAGGGTACCTCTCAGTTGTCTACCCTAGGGTCTGTGGAGTCTGAGGAGGTCCCCACTGACTGGAAACTAGCCAACAGTATTCAGATTTACAAGAAAGGCCTGAGGGAAGACCCAGGAACCTATGGACCTGTGAGTCTAACCTCAGTGCGTGGAAAAACTATGGAGAAGATCATATTGTGTTCTATTGAAAGACATTTAAAGAACAGTGAATCGCCAGGCACAGTCCATGGGGAGTCATGTTTAGCTAATATGATATCCTTCTATGATAAGGTCAGTTGCCTACTGGATGAAGATAAGGTGGTGGCTGTAGTTTTTCTGGATTTTAGTAAGGCTTTTGATATTGTCTCTCACAGGGTCATTCTGGACAAATTATTCAACTGTGAGATGAGCTGGTCACAGTGTGCTGGTTGAAGAACTGGGTGAATGGCAGGACTCAAAGGGATGTGGTGAATGGAGCCACATCTGGCTGGTGACACCAGCAGTATCCCTCGGGGCTCAATCACGGGCCTGTTCTGTTCAGTGTTTTTATCAGTGATCTGGATGTAAGAGTTGAATGCACTCTTAGCAAGTTTGCTGTCAATACCAAACAGGGAGGTGCTGCTGACTCTCCAGGGATAAGAGGCCTTGCAGAGGGATCTGCATAAATTGGAGAGTTGGTCAATCATCAATGGCATGGAATTAAAGAAGTCCAAATGCCTGATTCTGGACCTAGGGCAGGGTAATGCCAGGCACAAGAATAAATTGGGAGAGGAGTGGCTGGGGGGAGCAGCCTTGCCCTCACGGTGGCCTTAGGTGACTGTTGGGTGGAGGCGGGCACAGGGCTGGACAAGGGGCAGTGGAAAGGGGCCAGGGGCTGCTGTCTGACAGCAGGATCAACATGGATCAGCAGTGAGCCCTGGCAGCCAAGAGGGCAAACTCCATCCTGGGGTGCATCAAACAGACATTAACTAGCTGGTCAAGAGAGGTGATTATGCCACTGTATTCAACATTCGTGTGGCCTCACCTTGAGGGATGTGTGCAGTTCTGAGCCCCAAAATTTAAAAAGTTTGTGAAGGTTCTTTACTATGTTCTGAGGATGAGCAACAAATCATGTTACAGGGCTGGAAGGCATGTCCTGTGAGGAGGGACTGAGAACTTTCAGTTTGTCTAGTTTTGAGAAAAGGAGGCTGAGGCAAACTTACAGCTCTCTTACAGCTTTCTGAGGAGGGCAACTGGAAAGGGAGGTGCTGAACTCTTCTCCCTGGTATGGAAGCATGGGAATGATTTAAAGTATCATCAGAAGAGGTTTAGACTGGACATTAGGGAGCATTTTTTTACCGAGAGTATGGTCAAGATACTGGAACAGGTTTCCTAGAGAGGTGGTTGGTGTCCCAGGCTCATCAGTCACTTGACAGTTCAGTGAGAAGAGTATGCATCCTATATGTTTCCAGCAAGGTTAGTTTGACATTTCTGCCACCTCAGGCTTGATACTGGCAATTTTGGTGTGTATTTTTATTAAGATCCTGGTTTGGAAACAACAAAATGATTGTGTAAAGTTAAAGATTCATTTAGCCTTTGTTTTTTATAGGTTAAATGACAGTGAAATTGAAAGGCATCACTTTAAAGATCAAGATACGTACTCTGACAAGTCCGATAAGGAAAATGACCATGACCACGAGGAATCTGATAACGATGGATTGGGGAAAAGTGAAGAAAGCGATAGTGACACATCGGAGCGACAGGATGATTCTTATGTCGATCCAGAACCAATTGATATCAAGGAAACTACTTATTTAGAACAGAGTCATGAAGAACTTGGGGAGGTAAAAGTGCTGTTGATGTACTGAGCAAGTAGCTTCCCCAAATAGTAAGCTGATATTTTAAGGGTCAGACTACACTTGAAAGCTGACTTACAGGATTGGCTTTCGTATTTTCAGCAATAAAGTATAGAAAAGGTTCTGTTCGCCCATATTTTGCTCTGCTTTGGCACTCTTGTGCTAATGTATGAGATTTTAACAGATAATGAAATTACCTGGTGTATTGCTCAGACAGAAGGTACAGAAAGGGCCACCTGCAGCAGAAGTTCATCATGACTACTTTTGTTGTTCTTTTTTGTTCTTTTGTTGTTACTTCTGTTTGGGTTTTATTAACTTAGTCCTGTTTTTTTTCTTCAAGTAAAAATCTTCAAGTTGAAGGTTTGAATGCAACCCGACACTTCTTTTTTTTTTTTTTTTTCCTGCAAGAGAGAAGTTAAGCAGTTGTAGAGTCTGCAGAATTTAGTGGAAGGCTTGCTGTGTTTCTGATGTCACCTTGCATTCTAACGATGCCCCAGAGTTGTTATTCCACTTCTGCAGGTTGTTTTATGTATTTGCCTGTACAGGCAAATATGACAGGGATTTGTAAACCAAAAAACTTGGTAACAGAAATCGAAATAAACCTTGTCACTAATCTCCTCTTTCTCCTTAAGAGAAATGACTATGTGATTTGGTTTTATTTAATACTCATGGAACTTGAGTATCTTATGCTTTAGTACTTTCTAGTACCATTTCTAGACAAAGCAGTATTTTAGGAGAAGCTGAGGAGTTTTAAGTGACAAATTTTTGAGTATGCATTTTAGAACTGTTCTGAAAAAAGAGATACCTTTCCTTGCTTTTCCTACAACCATTGCTCTTGATTTCAGAATCTATATGGGATAATATCTTCCCTCTTCCTGGGCAGAAAGGAGCATATTGGAGTCTGGCTGCTGGTTTTGCTCAGTTACCCTTAAGTCATGTTCATTTTTTAAGGAAAACCACTGATGCTGCTGACTGATCCAAGGCAGTGAAAAGCATAAATATGTCAGCTTTCATGGCTGGGAAAAGCTGGGGGAATGAACAGCCCTTTGGAGTACAAGCCCTGCATTTGAGAAGAGAGTAATGCACTTGGTGCCTAGGAAAGGACTAAGGGAGGATTTCTGAACAGCATTCTACCTCAAATTTTTCCAGTTTAGGAATGATGAAAACAAATGCAGCTTTTAATGCTGAATAGTATAACTATCATACTTCATTAAAGATGTATCATAAGTGTATTTATAGAAACTTGATCTAACTTCATAGTTGCTTCAGCATCTCGGAGTGCTTTATTTTAAGTATCCATTTCCCATTCTCACTGCAACCTTAGAATATTTGACCCGTCTTCTGGAGGATTGTTTCCTTTCTCCTTTCTGTAAGCAATTTTTTGGTTCATCCTAGGCAGGGGAGGCTGCTCAGACAGAAGAAGTGTCTGAAGAAAACAAAAGTTTGATCTGGACACTGTTGAAGCAAGTCCGGCCAGGAATGGACTTGTCCAAGGTTGTACTGCCTACATTTATTTTGGAACCTCGCTCTTTCCTGGACAAGCTGTCTGATTACTACTACCATGCAGACTTTCTGTCTGAGTAAGTCAATCCTATCTCGGGTTTTCATTCTTACAATTTTTAAAATTAAAGTAGGGTAAGAGTGTCAGATACTGTCATTTTCTGAAAAGCTAACTGCCTTGAGAGCTCATGTGGTACATCTTGAAGTCTGGCCCCTCTTAGTAATTTAATAGCAATTGTGTTGCAGGCATTTCTGCTTTAGCTTCTGAAGACTGGTTGAAAGACTTCTGAAAATGAGTTTAATTTTTTTCTCTCGAAGACACATATTTAAAATGAGAAACCAATACTAGTTAATATTTTTTAATACAGTGTTAAGTTCTGTCCAGATTTATAGTTGTCTGCTCAAATGTAGCAAATAAAGACTGTAAATAGAAATATTATTCAGCTCAGAGCTCTGCATGTAAGTAGGCTGGTAGTAAAAAGATACTAAACTAGTAACCTGTAAATGGAAGAACCTGAGTGGGGATGGGACAGAATTTAATGTTACAAAGAACAGCCTCAAATATGGAAATACCATTTCTGGCATTTTTGTTTTACTTCAATTTTCAGACAAGTATTTGAAAACTTTAAATTTTGTGAGATTGGGCTGAAAGTTTTACAGTACTGCAAATCACTAACTTGTTTTAGTCAGCTCATAGATTCAAGATATATCACAATAATTGATAGCATGTTATAAATGATGCAATACTGACACTTGATCTGTGTTCTCTGCTTCACAGAGCTGCTCTTGAAGAGAATGCTTACAACCGCATGAAAAAAGTAGTGAAGTGGTATTTGTCAGGATTCTACAAAAAGCCAAAGGTATACTTTCACATATTATTTTGTCTTTAGTCATTGTGTCTAGTTTGAGGGCTTAGGGACGTGGTGGAGTAAGTTTTTCTTTTTAAATTATATTGTAATGCATTTTTTTAAAAAGCAAGGTAAAGTTTTCATTGCTTATACAAACACATCATGGAAATTTTTGGTCTCTAGCCATGCTTAAAATAGACTATATTCTGTTGCATTTGTCCCTTGGAGTAGAAATTGAACTAAGTATTTTTTGATAAAGTTGAGCCAGTTTTGTATTTACCATTCTTCAGTGATAACAGTCTGAAATTGGAGGACTAACGTTTCCACCACTTCATTTAGCTTTGTGCTAAATACTCTTCCTAGTCATGTTGTTGGGAAATAGTATCGACAGAAAGTACTTACTACCTAACTTCAGACAAAAGTTCTGTAATAATTCTGCAAAAAAACCTCCCTTGTATTCTGTGTCCTTACAAGTAGAATAGTTTAGTGGATATACTGAATGTATGATAATTTTCCTAGAATGAAGAGCAGAGTAATTGAGCGTAGTATTCAAATGATGAAATCAAGTACCATGTACTTTAGCATATATATTAGGATAATTTTTTTTCCTGTGTGTCTTATCTTCAGTGATAGACTGATAAAATGTTTTGTGACTTGTGTACATGCATGGTATGGTTACTCTCTATTCAACTTCTGTTTAGGGACTAAAAAAGCCGTACAATCCTATACTTGGAGAGACTTTCCGCTGCATGTGGATTCATCCAAGGACAAACAGCAAGACTTTTTATATTGCAGAACAGGTAGCTGCGATAACTAGAACAAATACTTTTAAGAAAAATCAATGTATTGTATATTTGTGCTAGTTAAATACTATGGTAGTTTCAGAAAATCTACTGAAATGTACGAATTGTATCCTAAAACCTCTCCTGGTGAGCATAGTTTTCTTACAGATGTCTCTTTTAAGTGTGTCTTCCTAAAGAGAGAGAGGGAGGAAGGTGTTTCCAATATTTCTGTTCCCTCTTCCTCTGGGACAAGTCATGTGCTGATTTTCTTAATTCTTGAAATTCAGTAGGTGATTGCTTGATCTTTATCTCTGAAGATTTTAGTCAAATTTCACATCTATTAACTGCATTCTAATATGTGCAGCCTGAATTTTGCGTTGTCATTATCAGCTTAAGGCTTATACTATATTTATTGTATTGCTTGTTCTTGTTTTTGTTTTTCTCAAGTATGTGGTTTTTTTCCAACAGGTATCACATCATCCTCCAATATCTGCCTTCTATGTTAGCAACCGCAAGGATGGTTTTTGCCTTAGTGGTAGCATTCTGGCCAAATCAAAATTCTATGGTAAATAATGGGGGTTTTTTGGTTGTATGTTTATTGAGGGATGTAAAATTGGTGCACGTGAGCTGTTTTTTTTGGGTGAAAGAAGGCTGTTAGAAGAGTCAGTGTTTTGGTTGTTGTACTGTCCTTTCCTTACAAAGTTTTTGCTACTGGTCTTCAGAATTTTAGTTTTTATTTTTGGAGTATTTTACTTTTTAATCAGAGACACTGTGTATTATAGCGGCTTCACTAGACAGGATAGGTTGCAGTGCTAAATATATTGATGTTCTTAATTGCATTCCTTAGTTATTAGGGAATGTTGACTGTTGTCTTGCAGGATGAGAAATGTGACAGTCTGTCTTTGAATTTCAGGGAATTCATTATCTGCCATACTGGATGGAGAAGGACGGCTAACGTTTCTAAATAGGGGAGAAGATTATGTAATGACAATGCCATATGCCCATTGTAAAGGTAGTGGGTTTTTTTCGTTCTCTAGATGGCAAAGTTATGAGAAAAGAAGTTTGTTATTCTAAATAGTTAATTATTCTAAATAATGTACTGTGTTGGATTCAAACTTGTCAGCTGAGAAGAGTGTTCTGAATATTGGCAACAGTGGTGGCTGTAGGCTTCCACATATTTTATCAGGAGAAAAATACATGTGTTGTTTAAGCCATGTTTTAATTTTTGACACAGAGAAAGATTTTTTTTTTTCATAAATAGTAAGAGATAGTAAGAGCGTGTGTGTGTATATATATTTATATAGTAATCTGTCACTACATTACATTAATTTACTGTTTGAGTTGCCTTTTTTTAGAGAAGCTTTGAGCTTTTCCAATATTTTCCTCTTGTAAACATCAAAGGCAATGTAGTATCTATACCATAGTGTGATTTGATTGTAAATCATGAACATTTGTCTTTAGTTTCACTATGGGAAATGGGTCAGTGCTTTGAAAAGCTTTCTGGAAGGTCGGTAATAGCACAAAATAGATTTCAGAATTGCTCATTTTTAAGCTGTAGCTTATTCAGTATTGTCTACCCTGTACTCCAGAATGCCCTTTCAGAATAGCTAGAATTCTCTTTCAGAAGCCTGACTGTAAAGTCACCAAACATAATACTTTCTTCCTTTGAGATATATGAAGATCAATTAGCAGAAATAGGTAATCTGAGTTTAGATTTTTCTCTTTCCATTGTTTTTTAATGTTTTTAATATTGTGTTGTATTTTTTTTATACCTTTGATGGCAAAAATAATACTTAGCAATTAAAGCACATAACATACACACATACATTCAAGTCAAACAGGAAGAAGGAGAATTAGTGTTACTAATAAAGCTGATAGGGAGAAAGGTAGAAGGATATGCAGGGAAGGCATATTTGCACATGCATCCAGTGTATGTAAAATACATTCAATGATTCAAACACTGGATTGCAGGGGGAAAGATAGTAATCATGGGAAAGCAAGCGTACTCAGCACTGTCACCCTTGTACTTTCAAAAGTCTTTAGGGAGTGATCAGAGTTGTCATACATTGGTTGTCCATGAATGTCTTCACCTGTAGCCTGACTGTACATACTGCTTCTTTTTGAGTGAAGTTTTTCTTTGCTGTCTTTGTCATAGATTATTTTCTTGTCTTAACCTCAGAAGCTTCCCTCCTCCAGTCATCTCCAATAAGACTAAACATCACCCTTGCTAGAGCCGGCAGCTTACGCTGCCAAAGATACGTCTTCATAAACTGTTTTTCTGCTTATCTGTAATTCACTTGGATCTTTTTGTTTCTGTCTGGGTTTTCTTATTTGGCAGAAAGATCGTGATTATCATTAGGAAAGGCCATCTGAAAATACCATTTTTCCTCTGGCATAAGCATGTTTACTCTAGGAATTGTACCCAAGTAACTTAGAGGTTTTGTTCAGTTAAAAATAGTCATTTTAGCTGTTTTTTTGTTTTTGTTTTTTTTTTTGTTTTGTTTTGTTTTTTTTTTTCTCTTGCAGGAATTCTTTATGGAACAATGACCTTAGAGCTTGGAGGAACAGTCAACATCACCTGTGAGAAAACTGGCTACAGTGCAACAATTGAATTCAAACTCAAGGTTAGTAAGCGCTGTGAGTGGGCGCAAGAAGCAGAATGAACATCATGTCCACTCACATAAGCTAAACAAAGGTTTCTAAACTACTTCTAGATGGCTTCTGAAAATTGCATTTGCCATCTTTGAGGCGGAAACAACAGTTTTCAAGAAGTATGCACGTGGAGAGGGAAACTGCATTCAGTTGAAATTATAGGGGAAACATAAAAGTTGGGAGGCTGTGTTAACTGACAATTTGCCTTGTCAGTCCACAGGATACATGTGCAGCCTATGAGAAGGCCAGAGAAAATCCCTGGCAATCGTTGTTGTTTCTACAAAAGATAATCTCTAGTAACAAATGGTCCTTGGCAAAGCTGTGAAATTAGTGCTGCAAACGACTGTGTCCTTTGGGATATCATTGTGTCACTGTTTTCTGCATTATTTTCTGTTTTCTTTCCACATTTCTTAGACAGTATTTATACTCAGCAAATCTTTTAAGAAGAAGGGAAAAAGAAACTACTTACTCTGGTTTTATACTTCTTTTGGGGATTGAATAGGCAGAAGATACAATATTATAGCTATCAGGGCTGTTGACAGCACATTTCACAAATTCACATTTTCCCGTAACATTAAACATATGAACAAAAATCATATGTTATTCAAATAAACATGAAACCATTTCTTTTTGTTTTGCAGCCTTTTTTGGGTAACAATGACAGTGTTAACCAAATATCAGGGAAAATTAAGCTTGGCAAAGAAGTTCTGGCTATTTTAGAGGGTCACTGGGTAAGTAGTGAGTGATGCTCTTTTATAAATGCTGGCTGATGGTTGAGACAGGTTAAAATAGCACTTAAATACAAAAAAGACTCATGTTTACAAAAAAGCTAAGTACTGCTTTTGTAGAAAGTATTCAAGAAAGTATAGAATCAACATTGTTCTATTTGCAGCTGTTAAAAGGTGGAAAAATGCACATTTAAGTAGTTTAGGAAGAAAATGGAATGTTGCTTTACAATGAAGCTTGCAAAATATTTTGGTATATGCATTAATTCAATGAAGAATTGTTATGGCATCAGCATGAAATATTTAAGGTTGTTTCAGTTCTGGTGAGGTGACATGGCATCCCTTGGTTTTGGGTGTGGTAATGATTCCATCGCATCACTGTTCCAAGCTAGAACCTAGCACAGAGGGCAGAAATTGAATTTTGAAGTTAGCATATCTAATTATTCTTAACTGCATGCATTCAAAAGAAAATAAATTCTTATTACAAAAAAAAGGCAATTATTCCTTGCTTTTTTGTTATTTTGGCCCTCTCTGAGATAATTACAATTAAAGTAACAATCATATCTGTTACAGGACAGTGAAGTTACTATTAGTGACAAGAAGACAGGTGTTTCAGAGACATTCTGGAACCCAACATCTGATATGAAGCAGCGTAGGTTACCTAGATACACTGTGAAGTTTGAAGAGCAAGATGACTTTGAGTCAGAGAAGTAAGTTCACTTTAGAACCATGTATTTATTTTGCCAAAATAAAACTCATAGTCTTCTCCAAATTATAAGCAAATTATCATTACTTTCCCATGTTTGGTGATACTAGCCTTTGATGATAAAAGAAAGTAAGACTGTTAAATATAAGATCATTATTTATAAACCTTACAATCATGGAAATCGTGACAGAAATGTAGATAAAACATCTGTTAAAAATGGTAATATTCTCTTTGGTGGGTGATGGTAATATTCTCTTTGGAGGGTGGTCCATTTACTTAGCCTGTAATTGAGGAAATTGTTTGCAATTATTTCTGTCAACCAGATTGTGACTCTGGTGACTCTGTATGTTGTTCATTTGTCAGGCTTTGGCAACAAGTGACAAAAGCAATAAATAATAAAGACCAAACAGAAGCTACTCATGAGAAATACATTCTGGAAGAAGCTCAGAGAAAGAGTGCCAAAGAGAGGAAACTTAAGGGTGAAGAGTGGACATGCAAGCTGTTTGATCAGGATTCAGTCACAGGAGAATGGCACTACAAATATGCTGAGTGAGTCCTGGAGTGCTTGGTAATGTTGCTGAGCCACTTCCTGTGGTTTCAGGAGCAAAAGAACTGAGACACAGACCTTATTTATGTATAATGACATAGCTGTGCTATGTTCTAGATTTTTTTGTGGCATGGCACTTTGGGGTGCACTGTCCTCCCTTTTTCCCCCCTTAGACTGACCAGAACAGCTACACAGATTTCCCAGACTGGAAAATATGGTACCTATGGGCATACCAGCTGGAAATCAGAAAATCTCGTACCTGAAAATCAGAGAAACCTGTGCTTAGTTGGATTGAGCTATTTAATTTGTTACATATTAGAATAACTCTGAGAATAGCAGGTTTACAGCAATAGTTAATGCTGGGACCAGTGGTTCTGCCTGGCTGTCAAATATGCCCTGCACATGAGTGTGTGTGAATCAATTTGTGTGATGCTCTAGGTCAGAAGATGAAGATGTAGCTGTCTCCCTGATTGCTGGAGGGATGCATTCTGTGTCCTCACCAATGTTGCAAAAGTCCACTTGAAGCTGAGCCCTTTACTAGTGACGGTTTTCACAGAGCACCCAAGTTCTGCTGATTTTTTTTTTTTTTTCAGTACCCAGCATGCTTCTATATTGTAGGGATTGTAAAAGTAAAATAGCCAAAGATAATACACACAGAGTTAAGTAACTTTGGAGCCACGAATGCTGTAAGTATATTCCCATGGCTAAACCTGGGAGGCCTTTACCTTTCTGTACAGGAATGGCAATACTGAGGTCATGGCCTAAGGGTATGTACAGGGAAGAGTATGAGATTCCTGAATACTCTACATGTCCCCAGCAAATTTGCAACTTGGAGGTTTCCTGGAACCAAACAAGGAATCTGTGTATTTATCAACTCTCAGTAAATTTATTTTCCATGAATTTCATTGGTTTCCTATTAAGTTTGTGCACACTTTCACCTCTGAAAACATCCTGCAGCAGGGAAATTCCCCAACTAGACTAAATGCTCTGTGAAGCACCCTGTCTTGGTTTGAACCTTCTAGTGCTGTTGATGCCTCTTCCTGCTGGAAGAGTTATGAACGGTCCAGCTGAATTGACTGCCCATACTCTTGAACCCTGTGTAAAACCATTAGGAAAAGGACAGTACTTGAAATCTGTTAGACTGTCCTCTGCAGCTTTAAGACCTGTCTTGTTAATCTGCATTATTTCTGGTGTCCTTGAGGCCTTGTGGTTCAAGGATGTGCCACAGAAATTTTGCTATGTGCTAGAAAGCAGTCTGCACTGTCAGCATTGCCTGGAAGAAGCCTATCTCTCCTTTTAAGCATATAATGCTGGCTCACCACATGCTCCATGTAGAGAGCAGTCTTCTGCACTTACTATGAAAGATGTGTGCAGTGAGCTGGAGCATTTGTTAAGGTATCTGGATTATGGATTTAGGCATCTGGATTACAAATACAGAAGAGAGCAATGCCTAGTTCTTAACCCAGTTGCCTCAGATGACATTTAATTCAAGTCAGGTTAAGCTAAGATGTAAGTGCAGGTCCATGTTCACAACATCTGAAACAGCTACAACTATTTAAAAGGCATATGGAAGGACACGAAAGGAAATCCATGCTTAATCTACTCTCACTAAAGCTGTGTGTCAGAACATCCTTCCTGCAGCTCACTTGCAGTTTCTGTCCTGAAAAGCCTGTGATCAGCGGAGATGTTGGTATTTGCCTTTGGCTGCTTGTTGTTCTCTAATGAGCTATGTCTCTCATGCTGTTGTGGTTTTTTATAAATTCTGTATTAGGCTGTAATTGGAAAAGCACTCCTAAAAATCAGAACAAGAAAACTGCATGTCTCATTAGTGTCTCATGACACTAGTCTTGATTACCATTAGCCACTAAGGGATGGAAGCAGGTTTGAGGTAACTGATTCTTAAACTCGCCTTCCTAGGCATTTTTTAAAAGAAAAAAAAAGAAAACTCAACAGAAAGCAGTTAAATATTTTTAAATTTGTCTAATTTCCCAGTAGTTCTAAAATAATAACTGTATCTGAAGTAGGAAATCTCTCCATGTTTGCAAATACATATGATCGGCAAAAAAAGATACATAATGATATTGGTTAATATAATAGTTTATACTCGGCCAGCTGGCTGGGGGTTTGATCTGGACATGAAGTTCATTTTTTGGCCCTATTTTGGCCATTTATTGGCCCTTCAGGTTAAGACTGGACCATAGGTAGAAGATAAGATCGTAACACCATGTCTGATTTCTCTATAGGGAGATTTTTTGCCTCTTCATACTGAGTAGTTTCTGAGCAAGGAAATATTTCTTATTTAAATTGCTGTAGTGTTAATAATATTCTCTTTGTCTAGTACCAGACCATGGGACCCTTTGAATGATATGATCCAGTTTGAAAAAGATGGCACAATCCAAACAAAAGTTCGACATCGGACACCAATGGTATGTTCCAGTTCTGACAGCACATGCAAGATCCAGGAACTTGTATATGTTGCCCATTATGTGTATAAAGATCATCAGAGCATTGGGATTGATGGGAAATGCTATTATCCTACAAAAATGTTGTTTACACAGTCCAAACAATGTCTTTCACTTCTGTGTTGCATCCTAAGTGGTAAAAATTACTTGATTGGATACGAAAATAAAATACACAGACTTGAGCTCAGCAGTTTAATGTGTATTTTCCTTAAATGGGAAGATGCACAAAATTCAGACTGCTAATACATCGAAAATTTTAACTTGGACTTCTATTAGATATTGTGCTTTTAACTGTCACTGTTGGAATGTGCTGCTTTGCTAGAGTTCTGGTTCTCTGGAAATAACATAAATTTATCAATTTTAGGTTACTGTTCCAAAAATCAAACGAAAGCCAGCCAGTCAGAAGAAAGGAGAGTGTGGTTTCTCCTCCCCAGAGCCTGATAACCAGGATTCCTCTGGGAGTGAAGGTACGAGAAGATACATTTACATACAGAAATAATAAATTTATTTGACATCTGAAGAGTTCAGTGTCATGCATACTCTTCTTATCTCAATGTTTTTACTATGCTTTAGTTCTATCCAACATGAAGCACATTCTGGAAAACAAAAGGAGCAGAATGGCTCATATTTTTAATTGCAGATTTTCTAGTCTTTTTAAATGCAGTGTAGGTAGGCTTAAGTGCTGCACATATTTAGTACCTAGGGAAAAAGAATAGTGTTCGTAAACTCTTTCCTTTCTTAAAACATTAATTGTTTTAATTTGTAGATTAGTACGTGGCTAGAGGGTAGATTTTTGTTGTTGATAATGTTTGCAGAAGCTAAACAATATGGCGAGTGTTTAAAAGACATTTCAAGCACTTAAGTTGCTGTCCTTCTGTGATATAGGTGACTCTGAAATTAAGTTTTCAATAGAAGCTAGCCAGAAAACTTTCTTCTCATTTTTACAACAGGCTTAGTTTGTCATTCATACTTTGTTCCTTTTATGGCAGCAGTGACTTCAGTCAATTACATCTGACTTTTGTATCCTTCTAGCACAACTTCTGAAGCATAATACAAGAATAAGGAAAAAAGGGGCAGACCTTGGTGAACTGCAGAGTGCCATTGAGTCTATAAAGGAAACACAGGAAGACATTAAGAGGTAGTACTACTTAAAAACTAATTAAAATGGTTTATAGACTAGTAATTTCATAGCTTTTTTTTTTCCCCATTAGAGGCTGGTATGTATCTTTACTCTTCTCTAATGTTGATTGCTCATTGATGTTTCATAGTTTTCCTCTAAAGCTGCCTTCTGTAGGGAGCCCTAACATACTAGAAAATGTCTAATTGTCTAGTTTGTAATTTACAGGATACTGTTTTCTATCTTACAGGGAGATCATGGCGCTACGAAATAGAGTCACTTCTAATTCATCACCCTGGGACTACCATTCCTTGCAGTTTAAGCACTGTGTCTTCATTATACTCATGGTTCTGCTACAGCTTATCATTAATTTCTTGTTCAAATAAGAAGTATGAACAAGGGCCTTCTTGAACTGGAATGATCGAACTGTTACTGGGGACCATATTTTAAGCTGGACTTCAAATGATGCAATATTATGTAAAAGAACTGTGTAGCAACAACTTACAGAACTTTGCCTCAGCGTTCATGGTTCGGAATCATACTTCTGTCTACCCAGTTGCAGTAAGAATTGTGTAAGTGCCAGTACACTCTTTCGCCTGGTGTGTGCCTCTGTCTTGCAGTCATACGACATCAGCCTTGTGTTTATATTGCGTCATACGCTGTACTGATGAATCTTCACCACGGAATAGATCAAGTTAAATACTCAGAGGTCAGACTCTGTAGGTAGGATGGGATTCCTGTTATGGTAGAATGATAAACAGGCATACTTCATTATATATAAACCTAGCATTTTTGTAACAAAGGAACTTTTGAAGTAGTCAGCAGCTTTTGTAAATGGCATTGGGTGTTTGGAAGTAAACTTTTGCTTAAGGTCAAACAAATACATTATTATACAAAAAATTGTGAGTATTAGGAAATGGCAAGTAAAAAGCTAAAGTCTTTGGGAAATCTGCGACATAATGTCCGTGATTTGTTTTGGAAGTATGAGGTTTTTATCCTGAATTACTAAAGGTTTGTAAGCCAGCTGTTTTATAGTTTAAAAAATTCAGATTCATCATAAAAACATTCCTGCATCTACTGTACAAAGCACATTTTTAACAGTACAGCACCGAGGAAGGTACTGTCTTGGTCTGCTCTCTCTCATGATTTCCAAGTATCAAGGATTTCTGGTATGTTTGTAAGTCTTCAAAAGTCTACAGCTTTGAATTTACATTTGTGTATGGCCATGTCACAGTAAGCAGACAGACTGCTGATGCCAGGACTCATGGTTATTTTTGAAACAAAATGTGAAGATGAAGAGGTGTGCTTAGTGTGTAGCTTGAGCTGAATCTCCAAAAGGCAAGGTAGAATAGGATTTGGGCAATGTCATGAGTACACTTGCAAATGAAAATGTATGTGTTTACACAGGGAAAGCTCAGAAATTTTGTGATGGCTAACATCATATATCTCTAAACAAATGAGAGGAAAATCCAAGTGTTTGTGAAATCCTTCCTTACTGCAAGTGTATACTACTTACCGGAATACATGGATGCACCTTTTTAGTATGCTGTAGCCATACAAATTCATGCGAAGCTTAAGTTTCAATTCAAAACCAGGGTTTCTAACATTTTTTATTTGAAGAAATATAGGCATGTATAGAATTTGTAAAATTCCAGCAAAAAATGTAGTGCGGGTGTTTATCTGGTGAGTTCCCTGTGCCAGTCAAGCATACCAAGGCAAAAAGGGGCTGTAGAATTGTATTTTCAGTACCCCAGGTGAGACAACAGGACACAATGTGAAGGACAGCCAAGTTCGTTTTCAGAGGATCAAATCCATCCTGGGCAGTGGAACAGTTCAAAAGTCACGCTTAACTTTTTGCCATGGCCACGTTTTATCCCTCTGCCTTGGACAGCCTACCTGACTCTCCAGGTGATCTGCCTTTCTGTTCTGCATCAGTCTCACTAGTATTTAGTGAAAATACTGTTTACTCGTTTATCTATCCAGCTTCCACACACCTCCCCTTCTCTTTTACCTTTCCTCTTCCTTGGGCCTCAGCTGCATAAATGTTAATTGTGTAAGCAGTGAACTGCAGCATATTTATTACAGCTTCACATTAGCATGGTTTGGTCTTGAATAATTTTTCTGGAACATGGTATATTAGCCAGATCTTGTAGCTATGGACAAGACCAAACCTGGTTGGACTTCTATTAAATCTACATCTCATAAGGTAAAATTTGTGAACGTAGAAAATTCCTTCATAAACAACAAAAAAAAAAGATTACAAATGCCTCAGTCTCTAAATGGAAACTGAAGTTGTCATCCATGCATGAAATGGCATTAAGAAAGCAGAGTATTGTGACATTGACTTAGTGTTCTCAGCCTGGAATTTGGCCATTCATTATTGCATTCAGATGGCAACGCTTCCCTTGTCTTAAGATCCATTACAAGCCTTTAAACATATTCTGAACGTGAGAATAATCCAATGAGTGAGATTTGGGCAATAACTTCAATCCCCTAAAATAATACTCTGCTAAATTTGTGGTGTTGAAACTCTTGACTGATAGTTACAAGCTCTTATCTCCCTTGTAAATAGAAGTGTCCTTCTGCCTTTTCAGGCTGATTTTTAAAATCACTTCTATTCAAGAGCAGTGAATAACACAGTCTGCGTGCATTTTTACATGAACCGCATGGTAGTGACTGGATTTGACCCAGCCAGTTGGCTGGCAGCTTGGTGTTAGACATTGTCAGACTAAAAAGATGCTCCACAGCTGAAGTTCATGCTCAGCTCAAGGCAGGTAAAAGACTTGAACAGAGCGAAACAAAATCCTTATGCTTGTTTTCCTTTTCAACTTATTTTTTAGAGTTGAATTCTGTTGAAGAAGTGTTTTTAGTGATGATCTGGAAAGGTAAAGAATATGTGATGAAACGTTTTGAAAAGTAAAATTGCAGACTTCTGTGAGACCGTATGATAAATTCTGAAAAGTACAGTGAAAACCTAGTAATTCTTATTTTGCTGGGTTTTGTATGATGTTCCTTCATTTGAATAGAACAAAGTAACTTCTTCCCTAATTTTTACTGTACAGTTGGTCACAGATCTGTATGGATCATTTTCTTTAGTGCATCACCATTGTCCTCTTTAGCCATGATGTACAGCAGATCTTGACTTACTACCTGCTTAAGACTGAGCTCTGCACATATATAAAAATTGATTGTACAGTTTGCAGATGTTTGAGGGCTGTGGTCTTCTACTAATTTTTAAAGTTTATAACAGCACGTTTTCACATTTGATTTCCAAGTCCTGTTTTGTTTGGGTTTTTTTTCTTGTACAGGAAATATCTGCAGAATTTATTGCCATGTGGTTTTGTTGGGTTGGTTTGTTTGTTTTCGGATGCACTCTATGCCTTTAAGTTGCCATTTAGGTACAGGTTGCCTGATTGGGTACAGATGACCTAAGATAAGAAAAAGTAAATATGCCATGTGAAATGCAACAAGTATCATTTTCAACACTAGATGATGTTTCTTGAATTTCACCTGTTGATTCCTTTTAAATAGTTGATATTACTTGATCAGGGCATATAGCATAGCCCGGTTGTCATGTCCTTCCTTCCCCTTGTGAAATTTCACAAATTCTTTGAAAGGTTATCCTGTAAAATGTAATGGTTGTGGTTTCTTCTTTTTTGTTGTTTGCTGTCCTTCTGTGCCTTTGGCAATTTTTTTTTTTTTTTTTTTTGCTAGACTTGTGTTCATGAAACAGATTTGTAATTCTTGTTTCTTGAAGGCTGTTATTTTTGGCTATTACCATTGTTTGTGTAAATAATGTGTAACAAAAATCCTGTACGTCCCTTAAGTTTTAATTATTTTCATTTCAAGAGTACCCGCAAATCACAGCACATTTAGCAGATATTCAAGTATTGTAAACAGTGCCTTCTTGATGGGTTTCTATGCTGTTCTGAGACATGTAAAGATTTGTCAAATTTGTGCCATATGTAATATCAGACCTTTTGTGAGGGCTGTTGTATTTGAGAACTGATGTTCCTGCTTAGTCAGACTGGGGCGGGCGGGGGGGGGGGGGGGGGGGCGGAATCAGCTCTTTCTGGCTGGTGAACCGAGAGTGGAGGATTTTGGATGTTGACGGTGAAGCTGCACTACGTTGTGGTAATACAGAAATAGTTCGAACGTCAGGGCGCGATTATTTGGGCTATCTCTCTAACTTTTTCTCTTTTATGCCCTACCCCGGCCTTTCGCTCTGCCAAGCGGGAAAATCAGCCCTCAGGACACAGCGCCCGCTTTCCCGTCCCGTATGTCCCGCCCAGTCCGACACCCGGGCTCACCGCTTTGTGGGAGGGATCTGAACTGTTACGGGCCGCCTCCAATAAAGATGTGTCGCACCTCCGCGTCTCTGGGCTCTGTGCACCGCTCCCCGGCCCCGCTCCCCCTCCTGCTCCTCGGTCGCCGCAACCCGGCTCCCGCTCCCCGCGTCCCCCCGGTCCCGCCCCTCAGCCGCTGGCCGGGCGCGGCCGTGACGCGCGGCGGGCGGAAGGGGCGGCCCGGGCGCGGCGGCCATGGCGGCGGCCGGGCTGGAGCCGCTGTGCCAGGAGGCGGCGGCGCTGGCGGGCGCGGTGCGCGGCGCGCTGGGGCCGCGGGGCGGGCGGGCGCTGCTGCTGCGGCCCTCGGGTGAGGCGATGCCGACGCGGGACGGGCGGCGGCTGCTGGAGGCGCTGAGCCTGGAGCCGCCCGCGGCCAGGTACCGCGGCGGGGGGGCCGGGCGGGGCTGCTGGGGGCGGCTCCCTAACGCTGCCCGTGTGCCCGCAGGGTGATGGCGGCCCGCGCCTGCAGCCACCGCGCCGCGACGGGGGACGGCGCCAAGAGCTTCGTGGTGCTGCTGGCGGCCGTGCTGGGCGGGCTGCGGGCGGCGGGGGGCGGCGCCGGGCTGCGGCGGGCGCTGCGGGACTTCGAGGCGCAAGTGCTGGAGCGGGCGGCGGCGCGGGGGCTGCGGCGGCACCTGCGGCCGGCGCCGCCCGAGCAGCTGGAGGCGCTGCTGGAGCCGTACCTGGCCGGCCGGCTGGGCCCCGGCGAGCGGCAGCGCCTGGCGCGGCTCTGCGCCGAGCTGTGCCGCCGCTGCGCCCCGAGCGCCGCCGCCCGCCCGCAGGCGCTGCGGCTCCTCGGCCGGCGGTTCCCGGAGCTGCACGCCGCCGTGCCCGGCCTGCCCCTGGCGAGCTCCAGGGTCCTGCCCGGCATCGTCCTCCGCAGGGACTTCGCTGCTTACTGCCCGGCGGACGGGGAGCTGCGGGCCCTGCTCGTCACCGAGCCGCTGCGGCCCGCCCTGACGGCCCCCGGCGTCGAGTTTGTTGTAGACTCTGAGGGTCAGTATCAGGCTTCCCTGCGTTGGGTCACTAGGAGGACAGAAGCCTTAATGAAACGCTTGCAGAGCAACAACGTTAAGCTTTTACTGTCGAGTGCGAAGCAAGAAGAAGTAGTTATCTACTATGCCAAATTATATGGTGTGTCTGTGGTTGAGTGTTTATCGTCGGAAGAAATGGCCCTTATCAGTGAAATCACCGGCGTCTCCCCTTACGCATCTTTCGGTGATAACATGGACAGAGAAATAACCGAAACTGCTGCGGTAACGTTTTGCCTGCCCTTGCTGCTTATCTCCAAGAGATGTGTCCACATTGGCTTCAGCAGTGTGTGCGCCTTCCAGCCCCATTGCCTGATCCTTTGTGGGCCGGTCGATGGCGTTAATGAGCAGCATGCTGCTGCTTTACAGGAGGCGTTCACAATGCTGCAGCAGGTGTTTAAAACAGTTGATCAGAGAGAGGAATGGAAAGCGGAAGGTGAAAGCCAGAGTGAAGCCTCAGATGTTTGCACTTGGCATTTTTCAGCTGCTCAGAAACAACTGGTAACAGAAAATACTTGTAATAGTAACCAGGTTTCTGAATGTCAGCTGAAAGCACTTAGTGATGAAACAGAGACAAAAATTTTAGACCCTCATAAAAGTGATCTGCTGGTCAACAATCAAAAGAACCACAGCACTGCTGTCCTAGTGGCACATAACACCGATATAGTCACTGTGTGTGAGTGCCTGCATGGTGGCAAAGGTCTAGAAAAAACATGTTGCCATATCGTTCCATTTAAAGAGGAGGAGAGTTGTGTAGGTATTGCACAGGATTACTCCAACTCCCTCATAGAAGCGGGACCAGTTTTGCCAGTAGGAGGTTACTTTGAAATCCTGTTACATTATTATATTCAGGACTATGCAAAACAGTGTCAGCAGTCAGAGGTAACTGTTGTGTCTAACGTGGTTGCTGATGCTTTGCTAAGTATTCCCAAGGCCTTGTACAGGAGGGCAGAACGAGATGGCTTTACCAAATTCTATCTTGAAGCCATTAATTCGCTCCGAAAAAATCAGCCACTGCCTGTAAATAATGAAGGCTTAGAGTCAGTGTATTGCAAATACCAGTTAGTCATTTCAGTTCTTCATTGTGTTACAGAGCTTCTCTCTGTAGACTTAATAATCGGTATTAGGCGGCCGCTCCAAAGAATTGAGGATTGTGACTCAGAAAATGACTTTTGAAATCGTTAATAAAGACTGATTTTGGTTATGTGTTGTTTTCTTGTGTCTTGTCAAATGGACATGTCTCAAAATTCAATGCTAGAGAGTAAAAGATGTCTTTTAGACCTAATGTGCTTCTTCTCTTAGAAGAAAAAGGCTAACCAGCTGAGACTGTGGAAAACTGGGTTGTAAACAACATGAACTTGACATTTTGAGCATGAAAGTGTAGCTGATTTCCACTGCAGAAGATGTGCATTGCAGTCTCCATCCACATGCTGAGGATCCTGTGTACATTCAAGCCGAGGATGGACTTGGCCTCTTTTGGTGGATTGAGTGTTTTCACAAGCTAGATGTGATTAGTTTTCTTGGCATGTTAAAAGTTGCCAGTATGACATGAGCCACTGAACTTGCAAGTTACAAACCAGGGGGGGGATTTTTTTTTAGCCTTCATAATTAGCCAGATTAAATGTTTTTTTTTTTTAATTAAAATATTTTTAATACATCGTGGTTTTGAATATAAAGGGAAAAACATAACTGTTGTTAGCCTGTTCAGCACTGGGGCAGGCAGCAGTAAGCCACTGTGGTGTATCCCAATGAAGAATTTTCTGATAGGAGATGCAGCATTTTTATCTTCCACTGAGTTCATTTCAGTTGAACTAGAAGAGTGAGGAATAATTTGACTTTATGGCAGTTTCTCTGGTAAATTAGTTAATGTGACATTCCTTATTACAACATGGGTTGAGTTGTGGTCCTGCTATAAAAGGCTGTATACTTATGGGAGAAGTTGAGCCAGGCCTAATGCAGTTCTGTGTGAAAAACCTGAGACAGTTCAGACTTTGATCGTTAGGGATTTTATTCTGGGTTGGTTCTTCGGTTGCTTCTGGTTTTTCCCCAGTTTTTTTCCCCCAGGATTTTCACCCTAATAATATTTGCTTTAAGCCCAGTACCACATACATGTATACCTCCCTTTCCACTGGGTCCTAAAAACTACAGGTTTGATGGAGGAGGTTTTTGAGTAACTTCATCAGCTGCAGCTGATAATGGTATCAAATTGGTTCTCTGTGCATTTGCCAGTGTTGCATAATAGAGAGTAATGGCATTTTTTTCTTAATCTTCCATTAAATAAAATTAGTGGGGTTGTTTAAAACCAGAGACATAAATCATGTTTACCTGCTATACCTGAGATGATTACAACTAGTAAAGAGATTCACACACACACACACACACCCCCCCCTTACTTTATGCTTTTCCTTTTTCAGTTTCTTCAGAAGACTCAAACTACCAAAGTTCTTTCAGGTGTTTTGTCAGCAATGCTTTGTTTGACTACAACTTTCTGTTGAAATTTTACATATATTCCTGGTAATAGAAAACATTGTAATAATTTTTTTCCTGACTAATACACTCGTATAGACATCTGCATATGAATAATAGTGAGACTCAGGGCTCACTGGAGTGATTTCTTTAATAAAGAACTAAGGGCAGCAATTCTTTTTGTAAGAATCTTTTGGCAGGTGCGGAGGTGGGAGAGAATTAAACAGGGAGGAAAGAGAATCCCATTCTTGTTGCTATCATGTGCTCTTGGAAGCTGCTGAATATGACAAGTCTAGTATGAGCCAAGAGAAATCTCCACTGTGGAAGGTTTCAGAGCTGTGTGCCCTGCTCTGCCTGGATGGCATCGGGAGTTTCCACTAGCCCTGGCACTTCAGCAGGCACTTGGGTCTGCATTTTAATGTTGTAATGAGCTGATTTTGTTTTGCTTTTGCCCAATTTTCTGCAATACTCTCTTCAAACCACTGACCAACTTGCCAGCCAAAGATGAGTGATTTGCACTGTGGTACTCTTAACAACTGTAGCTTAGCACACGTGAAGCCTTGTGGCAGTGGGGGTTGTCTTTAGAAGCAAACCTTTGTATTCCTAATCAAGGTGCTGTCTAAAGAAAGAAAGTACTGTGTCATTTCACATCACTTTACACCATTTGCACATCTGGTCACTTTCAGATTTACTGCAGTTTCTTTGAAAGGTTAAAAATATTTTGTTACATGAATGGCCTTCTGGTCGTTTGATTTAAATTGTGCCATTCTTACTGAGAAGAAGAAAAGTCCAGAAATTTCACCATATATAGAACTCTTATTTTGCATGCCAGAGATACAAAGGAGAATTAAAAAATGACAGTTACATACAACTTCTTTTTTCTGACCTGTTTCTGGTGAAACCTTGTGAGTCTGAAGATTCATTGAGGCAGGAACTGTATTTCTTTGGCTTCTCTGTCCTTCTATATTTTATGGATGATCAGTTTTCCATTTTGAACTACTGTTTCCCTGTTCTGTCTACAGAACTGGAAACATGGCAGGCTTTTCCCTTGGAGAGGAATGTCCCTTCTTTGTCCTGGTCTGCAGAAGTGGATGCTTGTTCAGGATATGGCTGTTTGGTTCCAGTCCTGGAGTCTAAGCTCATTACAAGATGTGCACCAGCTCAAGGAAGAAAAAAAAAAGGCATTAACTTAGTCTTTGGAGAGAACAGATTTACTGCTCTCGCAGCTCTTCCTTATCCTTAGGAGTCTTCTCCAATAATTAGCCTGGAAGTGTAAACATGACCTAATCTTAGAAGATATTTTGGGTTCACTGCTATCCCATCTACCCTTTAAGAGAAAGGCTGTTTGTAGCCCTGAGAAACAGCTCAGTCTGTGTTCTGGGCTCTGGCTCAGGTGCTGTCACTGCCATTTCTGCTCTGCTGATGTTTCTGACCTGCTTCAGCAGCTGCCCCCCATTGCAGAGGCTACTTGGGCTGTTACTGTTGCTCAGTTCCTAAGCCTTAGGTATGCAATTATTCGTGACATCTCGCAGCTATCCCAAATTTCAAAGCTGTCTCGAGCTGTAGCTTGCCCTTCAGCGGGGGACAAGTGATCTCTTGACACAGTGACAGGGACCAAAGAGGTTACCTGGGACAGCTTGGGAGAATGGTTTACTCAAAACCACAGGGAGCAGTGTGTTGGGGCATTCAATGGGGTTGTAACTGCCTGCGGGTTTTTCTTGCACTGTTTTGCAGAGATTATTTCTCTTTTGCACCATTATTCTATTACTTTTATATTTCTAAATATGGGTTGGCCTCCATGCAACGTGAAAGTCAGGTACACATGGACATGTGTTTCAACTCAGATCCAGTCCTTAAATACGATGTAAAGTTCAGGGATACTGATGCCAATAGCCTAAGATTAAAAGAATAGCTTTTAAAAAATCGTGATGTTTAACTCTCCTTTCTGCAGTCCTTAGCAAACTTACATTCTGCCCCACATGAAATTCCTCAGAATATTTTGAAGGCATTCACCCCATGCACAAGGAGTTTAGGTATATTTTAGGCAAGGTGATCCTATTTGTCAGGTAGAAGATTCACATATACAGTCAGGTAGTTTCTTTCTTTTCTTAAATTTTAAAAACCCCAGTTTTAGTATATGTGTCTAGTAATGTGCATGGGACTAGGTTGAAACTGCCTCCTGCATGCAGTTCTTGGGAATAGGCATAATCTATTTACGTGACAGGAACACACTGGCTTTATTTGTTGATTTGTGTGGGGGTCGAGTCTGAACAGTTTTGCAGGTGCTGGGACCACGCTGAGACAGCCTCCATTCCCCAGCTCTCCTGGAGCTGCGTCCCCGTTGCTGACCCCACCAGTCCCTTGCTGCTCAGCACCTTCCCTGGCCCTGCTCGCTGCTCTCCATGACACCAGCTCCCTGCTTACCAAATAGGTATTGCTTAACTTCTTTAGTGGGAGTTATGCAACCTGAGTGTGGCCTTACATTTTCATCCATGCTTAGCTGACCTTCAGCGTTTTTGGCAGCTGTACAGAGAGCATCGTTGAACAGGAACCAGGCACAACAAAGAATATTATTCTGTTGTGCCACAAATCTCAGGCTGCTGAATCACCTTTGTAAGAGGGGATAGGAGAATGCAACATTTTGTTTAGGAACGTAACTGTATAGTGGCATATTTTATATTTTTCTGTATATTTTATATGCAGAAAAATCATATTATTTCTGTTGCTGTATCTAGAAGTCATCTTCCAGAGCCCAAAGGCAGGGGATTAATCACACCATGTGAGAAGATTAAGGAAGATTAAATTCTTCACTTGCATATATCTCCTGGACTTCACTAGAATTGCATTCATCTGTTCTAAAGTTCCTTTTTGTTGCATGACAGATCTGCTATAAGTGGTAGAGACTTCTGTTTACATTGCTGAATTGTATCTATGCTTGTTTAGATTAATCTATCACCTTGCATATTTTTTTTTAGGGAGGTTCTTTTAAATCTCATGTTAAGAGAGAGAAACTTTCAATGCTCAGTTGCAAAATTCTCTTTAATTTTGGAAATCTAAGAAACTGTGTGGTTTTGTCACTAGCAAACCCAAATATTAAACACTTGCTCTATTTACTATACTATTTATCCCATTATTGCTATTAAAACTGAACAAGAGAGTAAATGTCTGAATTTAACACCAGTCACTTTGGAAATGCATTGGCTGTAATTAACAGGATTATAATTTTGCAGTATCATTTTGTGTAAGGTGTCATTTGTATTCTGTTAATGAGACTAGAAATAGATGTTTAGATCTAGGATTTTGCAAATTACTTCTCCCTTAATAGAGTATTAAGCTAATAATTACTTCCAGGAATAAGAATTTTAATTTTTGCATTCCGAAACTAAAAACAATAGCAGAAATGTAATAGATGCAATACATAGTAGCTCCTTCTTTATTAAATGATTCAATAAAGGACCAGACTTTTGTAAGTGATGCTTATTCCTGTAATAGATCAAGCAGTGCACTCTTTTTAAAAACAGTCCTGGCAAAAAGAATACCAAATATTTTTCCATAGGGACACCATTTGTGCTGGTTCAGCAAACAGTTTATTTCTCACAAAGTCACCAGCAGATAAAAGAACTGAGGCTTTGGTCCAGTGCAGGATTAAGGGCACATCAGTAATGCTCTGTTGTGCATGGCTGTGTCCTAAGCCATCTACAGCAGAAATCACTATAAAAGATAAAATTTCCATTAAAGGTATTTTTTAGAAGGTATTGTTTTACTGAGCAGATTGTCTAATCTCTTCTTATTTTGAGATTCCCGGTGAAACAATCTAGCATGGTGATCTAGCTTTTGATAATAATCATGACCTACTTTCAGTGGGTGTCTTCATTTTGCAGGCTAAGCATCTGATTAAATATTACCTTAAAATGGGAATGCAGAGAGGAAACACATAGCAGGGCTTTCTCTGGGTACGTGGGGGAACAGACAGCTCTAGATGAGAGTAACATCCGCTGAGATATTAACTTTAGATTTGATACATGTATAAGGATTATATTTATATGCCATTCCTTTTGGAGCACTGAAAGTGACTGTAGAAACTGCTGAATTATATTCATAAAGCAAATAAACTGCTTGGGAGCTCTTTCCTAAAATCAGAAATACTCTGAAACTTTTAAATGCTGATGCAGTACTGAAAAAGTACAAAATAATCACAAAGTGCTGAAAAAATTTTAATCTGTTATCAGTGTTGACTGTACTGGAGATGTTATTGGCACGTGTTTTAATGTCCTAGTGTTAGGAATATAATCCTGAGGACCAGTGCCCCACAGCAGGGCTGCTGCTACCGTTCCTATTGGTCCTGGGGGTAGCTCTGCCCTTGCACTCCAGCAGTCACACAAAGACGGATCCTACTATGCCAAGCTTAGATGTGGCACAGTTCACCTTACCAGAGTGTTTAGGATTAAATTTCAGCAGCTCAGTAAATCTTGCAAGCTGTGGTTTAGGTAAGAGGAGGGTTTTTTGGCATTTCCAAACAAACAGTGCTTATAATGCAGCAAGTATCGGAAATTACATTCCCCGTAATCTGAGACATTTTTGTCACCTTGCAGAATTTTTCAGTGAGACACATTTTAAGCCTTGGTGGTAATTAGCAAGTAGTATCAGCATCATTTTGTTCTAGGACTTCCCTCTATTTAAAAGTTTGCCACCTGGGCTATAATCCTAAGTGCTGCAGAAGTTACAAGAGAAGTCAATGTGTAATCACGCAGAAAGCAAGAATTTTTCCCCTCCTGTTGCTTTTACTTTCTGCTTGACTGTAGAGCTCATGAGGCAGTGAAATATGGTAATAACTCCATGGGTGTGTGGGTCGAGAGAAGGAGGGACAAGAATAAGAGAAGACAGGAGACAAGAAGGCCCAGTTCAAAAGGAAGAGGGAGGAAAGATGAAGGTTGATTGATGAAGAGAGCATAGAAAAGGACTGTCATGTAGAAGGAGGAATATAGAGTCTCAGACATGTGAATGGGGAGAAGTAGCTCCAGCTTCCACACCTCCCTCCCTGAAAAGGCAGTAGCAAAGGGAAGACATTAAGTTCTGCTCTCTTCTTGGAAGAGTAGTAGATTGTAGTTGCCAAATGGAAAAAGATAAAATCCATAAAACTGATTTTCTCCTGTCCTGGTGTAGGGGAGTAGCTACCTTGGAAAGCATTAGGAGCGGTGGAGACAGCCTGTCTACATATCTCAAGGTGTCCTGGGCTGTAAATTTGCAACAGCCCAAGATAAAGATTCACATTTCTGTTCCTGAAGCTCAGCGTCTAGGAGTGGGTAAGAAATTACTGGGTGTGGATTACATTTATTTAGATAGCACATCTTGTCCTCACTGTCCTGAGCCTCTGGAATGTGCTTTGATCCTGAGGACTTTTGAAGGCACATGCTGGTATCAGCAATGCAGAGTTTGGCTCCCCAGCCTCAGCAGTGAGGGGTTCGGGGTTCGAGCCTGTGTAGTGCCTTGTCCCTGGGGAACACCGCACAAGTTTGTGTTACAGGGCGCCCGGCGAAAAACACGGGGCTGTAGTGGGAAGTTGCTGAGTTTACTGCTTTGAAAGTAATTGTATGAACTGTTATCTAAGTCATAAATCATCAGCTGATAATTTTGCCATCTGCTAGGCCTTAGATAATGTATCTAAATTTACTTGAGTTAAAGCATAGAAAGCCTGTCTAGGACCTCCAAGCTTATTTTTCATAGTGGAATATAGCAGGAGTTCAGTGCTTTTAGCCTCCTTATTGCATTGTGGGGAAAAACCAATTTTCTTGCGTAGTTCTGACTTCTCATAAGACTGAACCATTTTAGGAGAAACAATTCTTGTAAAAATCATAGGTTTCCAGTATCTCCAATACCAATGCAGTATTGGTAGCATCTTGTTTGTTTAATAGTTAGCACTTACGACCATGAAAAACATCTGGCCCTGCTGAAAACAGCAGGTGTCAGCCTCTGCATATTCAGACTCCAAACCTCTAATCCAAATGTATTCAAGTGATTATAAACAGAAGTATTGAATTGACAGAGTACCAGACCAGTAAAATTAATTGCTTAGCACTTTAGAGCAGAAGATGATTGATACCAGATTTTTTTAAATAATAGTTCTCATTGCTTTTCCTACTGAAAAAAATCCATGATCGAATTAAAATGCATGAACAAGATCATCGATCATTTTCTTGCTATTGTACTTAACATGTTATTTGAGTTTTAACCATTTATTCTATGGTGTCTCTAGGGCTTGGTAAATATGATTAGTATCTGATTTCAAAAGCCTTTTATTGATTCAGTAACTGCCTGACTTTTGCTGTAACATTTTAACTGCAAAGATCAAATTATAATAAAAATGTAGGAAACATCTCTGAATATCTTGGAAATCTGACTCCATGAACCATTGGGGGAAACTAGTGGATTTTGTCTTCTGGGATTCTATAACAATGTGTGCCTGAAGTTAGGACTGGGTCCTGAACCAGCAGCATCTGCAAATAGTGCTCAGGATCTCATAAACTGTGCAGCTTTTTAACAATTGTACCTTTACATTTTGACACTGCTCAGTTTATAACGAAGTCTAAGTTTATATCAAAATGCAGAGAAATAATTTTCTCATCATTATTCCCTCTGGATTCCTGTTGTCAGAATGAGTGGGTGTTCACATCAGAAGGTAGAATAAATGCTAGTGCCTTGAAATGCTGCCTCTACAGCTCCTAATGCTGTTGCACTTGTCATTTTGAGCTTTCCAAATGCTCCAGTTTTGAACTTGGAATAAATTTGCTCCGCTCGTAAAAACACCCACGTCTGTAGGAAGAAATGTGTGCATGTACCTTTCTTTAGTTTCCATAATGTGACATGTGTTTTCCCTCCCTAATTTTCCTCCCTGGCACTGTTTTGATGTGCCATGTGACACTGGCCATTCCTTATCCATATCCTTTCCTCAAGGTTGAAAGTTGTCATGTTTTGTTAAAATCTTAGATGCCAGAATTTCTCTTGACATACTACTTATCTGTTCACATTTTTTTAATCACCCTATTCAAAAATTATGTTTAAGAGTCATTGAATGATTCAATAGAGAACAGCAGATATGAATATTCAATTTAAAGAAAGCAAATGCTGAGGACTTTTCAAACTTTTCACAATAACAGGCATTTATTGTAAAAATAACTAACCAACAGTTGGTCTTCTGCAGGAATAGCTATTAAACACCATGGAGTGAAGATACCAGCTAGAGGAGGAGGCAGAGGTTAAGACCCCAGGGTATTATCGTTGCTGGCACTGATTTACTGCACAGCCTGGAGTAAGTCAGTTAATGCCCATGTGATTAATTTTTCATCATGAGATATTAGTGGGCTTCATATTCATAAAGGTTTCAGACTGTGCTTTAAATCATTGGGAGTTCAAGGATAGATGCAAGTGAATTCACTGCCAGTTTAAAAAAAAATAGTAAAAAAAATAGTAATGTATTAGATGTCCTCTCAGTTTCTCAATTATATTTTTATAGATTGAGGAAAACTGTTTCTACCAGGATTGCAGATATTGCACATTTTATTTCTTTACCTATGACTACTATAGGAAAACTGAGTTGCTAATGAGGAAGCAGGCACCATTTCCTACATTCTTTCCCTTCTAATAAAAAACCAGCTCCCTCACATGCTAAGGATTTCTGCATCCAGTACAGAGAAATGTTTAAAACGCAATGGTTTGAATGAGCCCTTTCCTTTCCCCTACTGCAGCTCCATATTTTTTCCTGTATTTATCTAAGCCATTGCTTGTGATTGGAACAAGTGAAAATCAGGATATGTGCTGTATAGCCCAGCCAGGACAGGTAGCAGTGACTTCCAAAAGGTGCAAAGGAAGCCCTGGTATCCCTGGCTGAGCCAGCCTTCAAGGGCAAGCTGCCCCCCTTCTGGAGCTGGCATGGCCTGTGTGTGGTGTAATGATGTCCAGGTCAATTATATGACCTTCTCCATAGTCAGCCAACCAGGAGTATTGCCATATTGCCTGGCACCAGCTCTGTCTCCTAAAAGCAATGGAGGAAAGGTATATGGAAAACCACTGCCTGGGAAACTCTTTCCCTGTGCAGCCAGATTTTTATTTATTTGTTCCTTAATCCATGCCCAGGTCTAATTTTTTAGGTAACAGCAAATTGTTACATAGTGTGTCACTTGGTTTGCTAGGAGCCTGAGTTAAGTGTGCAGCAGACTACCCGTGTAACGCTGGGTGATTACGTTAGGATGAAACATGTAGAGATGGAGACTATTTAGTGGGTTATACTTGTCACATAATTCCAATATTTCCTTCTGTTAATCACCAGCACAAGTAAAAATGTCTTGCCATTCTCCTTTGACTGCTAAACTTCAACAGTCTTCATGAAATAGTCTACACTTTGGAAGACTTACTACTGCCATTAAAATAGTGAGTCCAATGCCTACATATTTATCATTTACCTATGGAATTTTGCTTCTTTCTTCATAGATACTGGAGATCACATTTAAAAAAAATTAGAAACTTATAACTAATAAGTTATGTTATAGCTTATAAGTTACAACTTTACACTAATAACAGGCCAAACACAAACCTCTAGGTCAAAATAAGGTACTTACCTGGGCTCCTAACCCACATTTCAATCCTTCAGCCCTAATCTACAAAAGAGAAGTAATTTTGCTCAGACTTGTTCCAAATTTTTGGACCAAATTTTTTTGGCAACATTTTTTGAGTATTATGAGAGATGATTTGGGTTGCTTATGAGTCAGCTGTATAATAATTCACAGAATGCCATTTGTATAGCAATTCTTGTACTCTGTGTAGAGTATTAGATATTTATTCATAGAATTACATATGTTAGTTGTAGTCAGGTTGTTATGATGCTCTGACTTTGAACTTGAACTTCCACAGGAGCCTTGACAGAACTTCCTAGCAGCAAAGACAACGACAGAGAGGCATGATTGTATTAAAAAGCTGTTTAATTGTCCTGAAGGTTATATTGGAAAGTCAGAGAGAACTGAATCATACGCCATTAGCAACTGAAACCCCAATTTTGTGTTAAAAAAAAGAAGGTTGATGCCTATTGTTGCTCATAAAAAAAGGAACAGATTTTGATTAAAATAGGAGTGCTGCTGCAAAGGAGATTGACTGGAGAAGCCCAATCCCAGCAGTGCACAGGTGACTTTAAATGTCAGAGTACTGATGAAACTGGGAAAGCGGGGGAAGGTTTTTTTTGGCTTTGCTGTCCCAAGGAGGGGAAGACTGTTTTCATGCCCTGGGTCATGGAAAGCTGCCTGGAAAGCTGCCTTGCCTTACTGCCTGCTGGAAGACATCACTTGCAGTGATTTGCCCTAACATATAAAAATCAAATTCCCAAGTACAAATGGAAAAAAACCACAATGTACAGTCCTGCAGCTTGAACTCCCCTTTGCATTTGGTGAAATGGAGATCTCTTTTGTTTCCTGAATTCAAGATACTCTACAGAACTTGGGTTCTCACAGGATGGCAACTTGCAGGTTTTAGGTTTATGAGGCAAGGACCATTTGGGAAGGGCTGATGGTGAACTCCGGAGAGCTGATAAAATGCTTGCATGGACTCCTTAAATTTGAATGCAAAGTGCAAGTGCTGTGGAACGGGAATGGGAGTCAGGGATTGGATGGAGGGGGCCTATTGAGTTTCATTGAGAGCATCCTGCATGTTTATCGAGCCAAGGATATCTGCTGTCTGCAAGGCAATGACTCCCAGTTCCTGCTGAGGTGCCAGAACTGCAGGAGACAGAACTGGCCATCTTCCAGAGGCGAGCTAACATTCCCTGTGATGCAGCAGCCTCCCATGCCGAGGTTGGCAGTCTCTCTCTGACTGATGTGTGTGGCACTAGAAAAGCTTGCAAAGAAAATAATTTTTCAAAAAGAAACAATGCTTTGTATCAGTATAGAGAACAAATGTTGGCCTCAAATGCCACATCTGCTTCAGGTATCCTGGATACTCTTCCTAGCCTTATGCAAAAGCAGTTTAGGTACTTTTAAACTAAATGAACCTGGCTCCCCTCTATCTCTTTTTAAACCCAGTTGAAAGGAGGCCTCTTTCTTTTCTCTCTCCCTTTTCTTTTCTCCTATCCCAGACACTGCCTGTGAAAACAGGAAAAGGTTGTGCGCTCTCCCTCCTCTGTTGGTCTGCTTGAAACATCACCAAATGATGATGGAAGAATCAGGAATCCTGAGAAGCTTTGCAAGCATTTGCTTGGTAGGTGTCAACCAACAGGTTAAAAGATTGGAGAGCCCCTTGGGCTGAGCTAGTAGTCCTGTTGTTATCTTACGGTGCCCTTCTTTCCATCCCCTTCTTTCTTTCCTGTTAATGTATTTTTGTAAACTGTATGCCAGCAGCTCTCACTGAAGCATCTAGTCTCCTCCAGGCTGCTTCTTGGTTCCTTCAGTTCTTTGAGGCTGAGAGGAAAACCAGCTCCAAAGTATGGAATAACATGGTGTTTCTGGTAATGGACAGGGTTTGAGTCTTCAGCTTCTTTAATGCCTGCCTGTCTGCAGAGTTTAGATGTGAGGGTATGTGCCCCCCAGAATTGTTTTAGGTGAGCTGGATCAGAGAGAGCTGTGAGCTCTCCCCATTTCTTGTGACAGGTTTTGGATACAAGAGATAAGCAGACTGCAGGGCTTGGTGTGTCGAGGCAGGCTGCCTTTCAGTTCACACTTGCTCTGCATAGGACAGACTGGCACAGCTCTGGCTACAGCTGATATTGCTGGCGGGGTGGGCTGGGGGGCAAAAGAGCACGTCATGTGGTCAGAAATCTGCCCAACCCTCCTACTAAATACAAGCCAAGAAAGGCTTGCCTTCCTGGCAACTGCATGGCAGGTGACTGTACATGAATGAACACTGCTAAAATTCATATCTGTATGATTAAATGGTGTTCTTCACTCATTTTTTCCACTTTTCTACCTGGTTCACATACAACATTCACTTAGTGTTTTTTACTAAGTGGTGGTCTCAGTGCAGTTGGTGGTCACAAGAAACAGTAGAGGAGAAAGTTCCTTCCACAGGAAAGACACATTAAAAATAACATCACCCCTGGAGGAGGCAGTAGTTGACACTGGAACTTTTCAACTCCCTTCATTTGCTAATGTTGTAAAAGTTGGCAGCTCTTTAAATTGCTGATGGCCCTCTAAATACGTCATGGGTTTTGGTCTGGTTTTTTTCTTAAATAAGTAATCCATCAGAATGGCAAAGTACCTTCGGAAAGAAGAGCATTGTGATATTAAGTTCATCTAGAAGTTACAGAGGAAAAACACAGCCTGACTGTTAATTGTTTTACTTCAATGCCTTTTGCTGATATTGAGAGCTTAGAAGAGCTCAGTAGTGATTTCAATTACTTGGGTGTAAATCTGGAAAATGACAGTGGAGTTGGTCCAGATTTACATAAGGACAAATGAGATTTTAAGAAATGTCTGTATAGTTTCCTTTCAGGCTTTAGATATAATTATCTTAATTAGCCTCTCAATTCAAGGGTCTAATTTCCACCATGGTTAATGAATAACACTTATACTTGGTGACTGAATTATCTGACTTGAATTATCATTTTTAGGGAATATTCTAAAGACTTCTAATGAGAAAAAAAAAGCCTCAGAGTTCTCCAGCTTTATTTTTCCAAATATAAAGACTAAATATAGCATGTGTTCCCCAGAAAATGTGAGTGACAGGGATTAGTAATTCATCAACAACATGGCCCATTTACAGTCCTACCAGCACAGAATTCACCACGGCATGGAGAATATCAAACAAAACAACTCGGTTGACTTCCATGCATTTAAAACAATGAGGAATAAAGGCTTAATTCAGACTAAAACTCCAGATGCTCCCTGGATTTAATTAATAGTAATGAAAACATTAAATAATAGCTAAGAAATAAACTGAAACTGGAATTATAAAAGGCTGAAAAATAATTAATTAAATCTCAAAAGTATTAAAAGTTGTAGTTGAAAATGAAGCTGTGTTCTGTCACAAGGCTTTGCTCAAAAAATACTTTTCAAAAGTCCCCCCCAAAACCCATGGGTTGCATTTAATTGTATTTTAAATCCCTGCCAGCTCATTCCAAGAGGTGGTGTGACTATGAGCACCCCCTCGAGACTACGGTGTTTCTTAGCAGTTGATCATTTTCGCATGGTTTTCTTTTAAAATAGATCTCAGGACTGAGTTGCAGGGGCCCCAGTTCCTCAAGACTCATTTGGAAAGGGAGCATTTTGCACTTGATGCCCTGGGCAGGCGTGGAAAGCAGAGCAGAGCAGAGCAGAGCAGTGCTCCCAGGCAGGCTGTGTCCTGTGTTATCGGTGGAGCAAGGTGCACTGGTGCGGCAGCAGCTGCAGGGGCTCCAGGCCACTGAGGTGAGTGATGGGAATGGCTCTGAGCAACGATGGCAGAGCACACTCCAAACCCCTGTGAAGGGACACCAGGCAAATGCCACCATGGCATGTGGCACTCAAGTGCTGCAACTGCCTACACACCTTGCTGTCTGTATAGTACTCCTGCAGTGCCAGCAAAGGAGCAGCAAACCTCAAGTATCCAGAAATTATTGGGTAAGCTATGGGATCAAATAACCTTTAAATGATTGGCATATCTCCAGTTTTTGAGACTCATACTGCAAGCATGTTTTTGCTGCATTGTCATAAAATAACCTGGTAGCTTGAGCAGGAATTGCTGTCCTTCTCAACAGAGGTAATATGAATTACCCAACCAAAGCACTCCTACTCACCATCCTAAAGTATTGCATATTGTATCCTCAGAACTGGCCCTTTCCCTGATACCACTTTGGTTTGTTCTCCCCAGCCGACTTTTTAGAGCACAACCTGCTATTTGCACCTGCCCAGTCATGCTTCTGGAAGAGAAGAAGTTGGTCCAGCTGTACCTCCAGTGGCTGTGGATAGGAGGAGTTCATGTGTTTGCTGCCTTCTCTTCCCTTACAGAAGTAGCCCAAGTCCTTGCAACTTTGAGTTTCATTGTGTACCTCTGCTGTGCTTCAGGTATAAATCAACCACAGCAGGCATTTGCTGCCTGTTACACTACAAAGCATCAGACATTATCTGTAAGCACTGCACTCAGTTTTGCCACAGTTCAGTAAACAATGTACATGGCTGCTGTGCTCCAAGTGAGTCAGAGACCTAGAAATGAGCTGTTACTGTGCAGCAGGGTACAAACTAGGCCTTTCTTTACCCAATCCAAGCACACAAAGCAAATTATTGCTGTAAATATTTCTCTCTCTGGCCTTTTCTTCGCTGCAAAGAGAGGTACTTTCCTAATGTCTGTTAGAGATCCAAACCACAAACATATTAAAATATATTTGCTTGTTTATTGTAGCTGTTAAATCCACCAACTCCTGTGGTGCTAATAAGAATGAAAAGGGCACCTTTTCCCATGGATGGTTTTGTTCTTGGTGTATCCAAGGACAAGCAACTTTATCTTTGGAAAACCAAAGCTGTGTTATATGTTATGTATGTTTTATACTCCTCAGTTATATGTGAATAATGTAATCAATGGAAAGTGGATTCCAACTTATTTTTGATGGCTGACAACAGATGCCTTGCTGTGCTTCACCTTCCCACCCAGTTCTCTGTCTTCTGACATTTCTCTTCCCCTGCCCTGCCTACCCCTGTTTTTCTTATTTTTGATTTTTTTCCCCTTCTGGTTTTAATTTAATCCTTTTCTCAACCAATAAACAAAACCCTCCTGTAAAATTTGCTCTGCATGAATGAATCATTGTTATGCTTTTTATCCCTTGCCTTTAATAAATGTTATAGGATGAACAGTGTTGCCCATGTTAAATAAATACAAAATAATTAAGAAAACAAAGTGAAAGATGTCAATCTCACTATCCATTTTCTCCTGACTGTAAGACAACAGCAGGAATCATGAGCTATCAGCCATGTGTGGCCTGCAACCAAAAATCTCCCTGAAAAGCAGGAGCAACCTTCTCATGCCTCTCCTGTGGAGAGGCAGCACACTTACCAGAAACAAAGACTGCAGACAGCAGCTGCTGGCATGGATGCTGCCTGGGAATCATACACAGTTGAGTAGTAAGGCAAACTCCAGGAGAACTCAAGCTATAATTAGCTAATTCCTGTGTGAGCAATTGGCATCAAGCAAGTGAGAAGTCAGCTGAGAAAGAGAGGAATTGACTGGCTTAAAAGAGAGGCAGATTGACTGGCTTCTTTCTGGGGAGGTTGGTTGGGTATTTTTGGCTTTTTTTTGTTTTGTTTTCATCTTTGCTACCTTTGTTTTTTTCTCTTTCTCTTTATTCTGCCTTGTGCACCTACAACTTTTCCTCTCTCCTTCTCTCCTTCCCTCAGCCATCCCTGAGATGGCAAGCAGATATTATGCGCTGTCAGCTCATTTGTTGCAACAAGTTTTTCCTCCCATGAAAGTGAATCTGGAATAAAACTTTGAGGAGCTGACCCCAGAGGAGTGCATGTGCAGAGTCCATGCAGGGGTGGCCCCAGGAGAGAGCAGCTCCAGCAGGACCCAATTTCCTCAAATCTCCTGAGTGGCTTCTGCCTCTACCTCTGATGGGGTAAATCCGTTCGGTTACAGCTTGCCTGCTGGTACATTTTGATTGTGATAAACCCAGGGCAACTGTACATTACCCAGACAGTGCTTGCCTCCACATTTGCAAGGGGCTGCTGTGCCCAGAGTGCTACAGGCTGGTTGGGGGCAGCTGCCCAGCGCATGGAACAGGCTGCCTGCTCACTGGTGTCTCCTCAGGTGTCTCCACACTTTGCATGACCCAAAGCAACAGCTTTGGTCTCAAAGGAGGGATGCAGGTGCTGGTGGGTAGCCTCCCCCAACCCACTTGCACCTCTGGAGTCTCCACCAGGAGACTCCAGGTCTCCAGAGGAGGGCTGCTGCAGGGACTGGGAAACCTGCTTCACCTGGGTTTGAGTAAATCTTGTCACTTACACATGGGAAGGACAACTGCAAGGGAGGTCTCCCACAGCAGTCTTTTGCAGCAAAATTTCCTGTTCTTTGTGCATGGCTACAGACCTATCCTGCTGTACTTGTGTCAGTTTTAACACCCGTACCAATCTGGACATAATAAAAGCATCTGTTCCCTGAGACACTTTCTGAGGAACACATGTGAATTCACTGAAATGTGGATTTGTGGGGTTGCTTCAATGTACTATGCAGAGTTACTTTCCCCTGCTAATTCAGGCCACAGTGGTGGCACAAGCATTAGTGCTCAGGCAGAAATTGCTGCACAGCTAGTGGATGCCTGATCCAAATGAACTCCTCATTGGTTCACCTCCCCTAGAACTGACCTGAAGGCTGGAGTGCTTCAGGCGGGCTCTGGGAGACGTCTGCCTGCCGGTCCTGCCTGCATGGTGCCTGTGCATGGCTCTGGGGTGTCTGGTCACACAGCTGAACATCCAGCTTGGTCCTTCCTTCTGCCTTCCAGAAGGGGAATGAGATTCATCTGAAAGTGCTCAACACCAGGCTGGATGGGGCTTTTGAGCAGCCTGTTCTAGTGGCAGGTGTTCCTGCTCATGGCAGTGGCATTGAGATCGGTGATCTTTAAGGTCCCTTCCAGCTCGAACCATGCGATAATTCTGTGAGCGAACACTGCTCTTTCTGCTGTGTCACCTCAGCTTTGCTGAAGAACTGGCTGCCAGCAGGAGCTGCAGGCCTGGCAGAGGGGCAGGACACGCTGTGCTCCGGCAGGCAGCCAGCACTGCTGCTGCCAGCTTGGGCTTACTCATGGGCAGCGCAGTCATCCTGGGACACCTCAGCAGGCCCGAGGCAGCCCACATGGGGGTGAGCAGTCGTGATTTGAGTGGGCACTGCTAATTAGCCAGAGAACTCATATGCTTTGGCCATGGGGCACAACAGGCACATCACCTGCTGTCCCCAGGGATGTTGCACCCAGACTCAGACATGTTTGCCCAAAGCAACAGAGAGGAACCTTGTCGGGGTACAGCTACCTCATAGCTTGGTGGTGCAGCTCTCCCTGTTTCTGTGCCTCTGGAGCACCATATTTGGAAAGGCTTGGCCCCCATCAGGGTCTGACAAGTCCCATGCAAGCAGCATGTGTGCACAAAGCCTCCTGCCTCTGGGCACAGGGTTCTCTGCTCACTCTGGACCACACACAGGAGGAGTGTGTGTGTGCACCTGTGTGTATGAATGCATACATGTGCACAGATACAGGTATGTATATGTACACTTATGTGTAATAGCAGCTACACTGGCTATGCAGGTCAGTGCCCTCAGTCTCAATGAACAGCTCCCCTGCTGCACAGAGTCAGCTTTGGGGAGAAGACTCGTACCTGGTGGCAGAGGTAGGGATGCAAAGATGGAAGGTCAGCACAGGAAAATGTTCAGCATGGTCAGATGCCATGCAGGCATCTGGAGACCTGTGCCAGACTTGTTTTGGACTGTAAACAAAGAGCAGGAGTGCCACAGTGTTGTGAGGAGTGCTGCACGGCTATTTGAATACTGTTAATTTTGCATTGCTGACTCCAGCTTGGTAAGCGGGAGTTCAGCACAGCTTTGACTCTAACCAAGAGAGCTATCAACCTGCCCCCTGAGAAACTGCCTGAGGGATACAGATGGAATGTCTAAATGGGGATACTTGGCAGCTCATCCCTATCTTGGGAGTCCAGTCTAGAAGAAATAACCTAACACCAAATCTCTGTCTGCCTTGTGTTGTGGAAGTATGTCTGTGCTGGCCTGAGAGCAGTCTCCTCTGACCTCGGGCTTGTGGTCCTTCACAGCTGAGACCAGTGACCTAGGCTGGCTTCAGAGGCTGCATAAACAACAAAATCACAGCTGAGCAAAAGCAGCCCATCTGTCCTGAGCCCCATCTGACTCTTGCTTTGCTTTGACAAGATGCCCTCCCAATGATGTTTGCCATTGCCAATTTTTCTTTGTTTCTTTCTCTCCCTTATCTCTAAAGAATCACTCTTGTGCTATTGCTGTTGCCCAAATGCTTTAAAATCATCTTGAACACCCTCACTGTTTGCTTGAAAGAAGAGCCCTCAGGACATCAGTCTGCCTTCAGCCCCAACCATATCAGCCAAAAGCAGCTGCCCAGGCTATTAGTGTGACACAAGGCCTCCACTGTCAAGATTTGTGTGTCCTCCAGAACTTGAGAAGGGGAATATCACACCGGTCCTGTTATGCCTTTTGGGCTTTCGGGAGGAATCTGGATCTTCTGCTTCAGCTGGCTTATTCTTTGGCATCACAGCCTGTGATGTGCTCTGATGGTGTTGATGCAGCATCAGACCGTACAGGGGTGTCTGCCCCAATCTCAGCTCTGCTGCTGCTTCCTGTCTATGTGCCCTTGGCTGCTCTGAGTCCTCACCATCAAGAAGAGCAATCACCTCCTGTAGCATGCAGCCCCTCAACCCGGAGCAGCAGCTCCAGGGGCTCATGGTGTTGTGGCTGGCATGGCTCACAGCCACCTGCCCAGGGCCAGAGGGCTTCAGATCCACCCCAGGCACCACGTAGCACCACCCACAGCAAAGGGCAGTGGCCACAGGTACTGCCTGTCATGCTCTTAGAGACGGTGAGTCACCCACAGCCATTCTCATTTTACCCTTCTGAAGCTCAGTACAGACTAAAATTAAATGTATCTGGAGGTCAGGTTCCTTCAGGACATGTGGCTGGGATTGGAGGTTACTGAGGCTGCCGCATCTCCTGACTGACTGCCCAAGTGCTGATGGTTTTAGTGCTGCTCTCAGGACCTCTGGAGCAGAGTCATCCTGCAGTATGGATTGCCTGGCACATGCCAGCCCCGAGGATATGGCCTTCGTTATGCAGAGAGGCAGTTTGCCCAAGGAGAGGAAAACCAGCTAAGCCATGTCTACTAGCACAATCCCTGCCAGGCCCTCTGCTCCTGGGAAGATGAGCTGCTGGTATCTGATCCAGTGCGAGACAAGCAAGAGCCAACCAAACAAGTCCACCTAATCCACTTCCAAAAATATCCCCTGGCTGTAAGAGGAAAGGCCCTGGGAGTTGCTGGCTGCCTGTTTCACTTTAGCACATGGAAAGAAAAAAACACAAACCACGAGGAGGTGAGGCTGGGGGCATGTGGGGTGTTTCTGGTCTCCCCCTTCAGGCAAGGTTTAAGGGTGAGCAGTCCTGAGGTGAAGAGCTGTGGTTTCACTTGGGTTTCACTGCAGGGTGGTTTGCCAAGGCCACCCACTGTCCCTGACAGCTCTTGTCCTTGTCCTTGGAGCATGTCTCCTCCAGGATTGCTTATACTAGCCTTTCCCCGTCAGGTTGGAAAAAAGATAAACTCAACTCTTTCTGCCTAGCAGACCTCTGCAGTTTCCTTATCTTTATTTGGATTCAGAACTGAAGCAGACATCATGCATTAAAAGAAGTAACCAAATGAGTTTCCAGGGTTCAGACTACTTGGGGGAGGAGGGGGAGAAATTTGCATAATTTTGATAAAGTACCGGCTCAGTCCTAAGACTGAATGATGCTACAGGTGACCACAGCTGAAAGGAAACTGCTCATGTGTGGGTGTGAAAATCGAGCGCACAAAAGGGGCTGCCTTGCTGCCCATGTCCCCCCTGTTCAGCCAGGACACAGAGAGAGGGAAGGGAGCTCAGGGAGGAGTGGTCAGTGCAGCCACTGCCTCCAAAGAGCAATCTGAATATAAGAGCAAGTGAACTCTTTCCCTGGTTTTACCCTCTTCTGATATTTTTTCAAAACTGAAAAAACAAGTCTGACTGAAAAACCAGTCAGAAACCACAGCCAATTTTATTCTGGTGAGCTATTCAATTCTTGCTCAAGGAAACAAGCATTTTCAGCCATGGCTGCCCCACAGTTTGTCAGCAGTGCCAGCAGAGACCTGAAACCATTCTGCCCTCTCTTTAAGGCAGAAGGAGAAATTACTCTTGCTTCAGTACTCAGAACCTAGCTGCAGGCACCAGGCTCCCGGGGACCCCGAAAGTGCAAAGCAAGATACTGTCCCATCCCTTGTGTCCCCTGCATCCAGCTGCTCCTGCCAGCAGCCCCTCTCCCCAGCGCAGCAAGCAGCCACCTGCCTCCCAGAGGCCTCAGCTTGAGGAGCACCTGGCCAAGGAAACCCCAGCCTGTGCTCACCAGGGTCCAGTTTGACCTGCACAGCCCAAAGTGGGATAGCCCTGGGATGGAAAAAACAGCTCCCTGCAGACCTTGTCCTCTGCACTTAAACCAACCTGTGTACTGAGGGCTCTTCCTGCCCAACAGTGCCGTTCTCGTGCCTGGGACCTGACTGTTGTGGTTTGACGCTGGCTGGGTGCCAGGCACTCATGGAAGCCTGTCGCTCACTCCCCTCCGCAGCTGGACAGAGGAGAGAAAGTTTAATGAAGGGTTCATGAGTTGAGATAAGGACAGGACTCATTAAATACCATCAAGGGTGAAACAGGCTCAACTAAGAGATATTAGCTGGCATGACTGGCTGGTGGGGACAAAGGCAGCTGGCTGATTGTGCATTTCTCACAGCACATGACTAAATACATACAGTGCTTCCTTACTCTGGAGTTTGTCTATACATGTTGGAAGCATTTGGGGACAATCAGCTGACCAGGTGGCTCAGTGCACTCCATGTGTCTGACTATGCAAAGGACTGCTTTGCATAACACAGAGGTCTCTCCTGCTTGGGAGTTCTGGGTCTGCACCCACCAAAAGACATGGGAAGGTTCTCATGGGACTCCTGAATGCAGGGACAAAGCACCCTGCAGTCTCTATGCTCACCAAAATTGTTGGAGCAAAGTGAGCATCTCTTGGTATCAGGAGACAGGCTCTGTCAGGAGAGCTCATACCTTTTATCAGACCATCAGACACAGGCAGGAGAAAAAAGCTGGCAAGTTTTGGGGCATTCAGGTGTCTCTGTTTTTTCTGAGTGTATTGTTTGTCCTAACAGACATGACTCCTCCTTGCAAAACTTGCTTCTCTTCTGACCTTAAACCATGGCAGTAGCAACAGCCTTCCTGGCATTGTGTCCTTCTTCACAGAATTATAGTAGTGAACAAGAAAATGCTGGGCACCCACAAGTGCCCTGGAGAGGACAAGTGAGATGGTGGGGAAACACCATTGAGACTAATTAAAAATAAATAAAATCCCACTTTTTTGTGCCTTTCCAACTGTTTCTTGGGGGAGAGGCAGCCAAGGAGAAGGGTACTGGCTGTGTTCCAAGCCTGCTTTTGTTCTGAAAGCTTCCAACAACAACTGGGGTTTATTTTTGTCCATAATGACGATTCCAGTCTTGTCCTGAACTAAGCAGTGTTAAGCCTGAACAACTGGGATGTCCTCGCTCAAGATGGTGGCATTTTGTTCTCCTTGACTTCTATCACTGATGAGCAGATACTCACAGAATCACAGAATATGCTGAACTGGAAGGGACCCACAAGGATCATTGAGTCTAACTCCTGGCCCTGGACAGGACCATTATCAAGAGTTACACCATGTGCCCGGAGTGTTGTCCAAACACTTCTTGAACTCAGACAAACTTGGTGCTGTGACCCCTTCCCTGGGGAGCCTGTTCCAGTGCCCAACCACCCTCCAGGTGAAGAACCTCTTCCTGATATCCAGCCTGAACCTCCCCTGACACAACTTCAGGCCATTCCCTTGGGTCCTGTCACTGGGCACCACAGTGAAGAGATTGGTACCTAACCCTCTGCTTCCCCTCATGAGGAAGTTGTAGACTGCCATGAGGTCTCCCCTCAGTCTCCTCCAGGCTGAACAGCCCAGGTGACCTCAGCCACTCCTCATGCAACTTTCCCTCAAAGCCCTTCACCATCTTTGTTGTCCTTCTTTGGGCACTCTCTAATAATTTAATCTTTCTTATATTGTGGCACCCAAAACTCCACACAATATTCAAGGTGAGGCCTCCCCAGCGCAGAGCAGAGCAGGACAATCCCCTCCCTTGCCCGGCTGGCGATGCTGTGCCTGATGCACCCAGGACAGGGTTGGCCCTGCTGGCTGCCAGGGCACTGCTGGCCCATGTTCAACTTGCCATCGACCAGGACTCCCAGGTCCCTTTCCATGGCACTGCTTTCCAGCCTCTCATTCCCCAGTCTGTCCATACATCCAGAGTTTTCCCATCCCAGGTGCAGAATCCGGCATTTCATTTGTTGAACTTCATGTGCTTGGTGATTGCCCAGCCCTCTGATTTCTCAAGGTCTCTCTGCAGGGCCTCCCTGCCTTCAAGGGAGACAGCAGCTCCTCCCAGTTTTGTATCATCTGCAAACTGTTGTTTGAAGCCACTCTGCAGTCTGCTACTATCCCACCCAACCCCTCTTGAAGCCCAGCCCTAACTAATGGTTCACACAGGCAAACAAACTTCTCCACAGGTTATATATATGAGAGCACCCATCAACATATGCACATTGTGGTACACACCACCTGAGTCCTGCTTTGATCTACAGCAAACAAAACTCATGCAAACAGCTGGTCAAAATCATCAACCTCCGTTTTTGACCCTGTGCTCCCCCTACTATAAGCAGACCTCTCAGAAATTTTTCCAAGTTTTCCTGATCACTGCCACAGAGAATAGGATGAAAATGCCCACACTTTAGCTTATGCAGAGCCAATGTGTGGTGGCTTGGCTTCAGAGACATCTAGTATGGAAAGACCCTTGGTCTGGACACATCATACCTTTGTCACCCTAACTTTGCTGTAGAAGTCAGTTCAGATGATTGAGATTTCAAGTTAGCTTAGCATTTGTCAGAAGAATCAATATTTCACGTGCATGAACAGACATTTTCCCCCTTTAGCAAGATAGCTTTGGATCAGGACCATATTTACTAGAGACTAATCTTCCAGTACCCACTGAAATTGAAGTGAGTCAAATGTTGTCTTGCAAAAGAAACACATTTGTCACTTCAATGTATTTTCAATGTGTAATGTTAATCTTTCTCATTGTTCGCATGAGAGATCCTTAGTAAATTACTGCCAATTAAAATAATTTTCTAGACAAAGAAGATTTTTACATTTCTTTTGCTCAGGTGAGGCTCAGAAATGACACAAAATGAAACCTGAAGCACAAAAGGAGGGAAAACAGCCTGTTGGGAGAAGCAATCTTGAGAAAGGTAATGATGAGCAGAGGCTGAAGCAATGAAACCCTCAAACCAACATTCACAGAGGAGCTTTGCAGCATTCCCATAGAGCTACAGAGGAAAATCCCACTCATCTTTGGATGGAAATTATCCCCGTGTGACCACAAACCTATGGCCCATGGAGATGTTGCACATGATGCCCCAACCCTTGATTAATGGATTTCCCAGGAGAAAGACTGGAGAAACATCCAGCCCTTCTTCCAGCTTTTCAACCAGCTGAAGGGGCTACCATGTTTTTTTGCAAGATTGAAAACTGTATTTATTTTTTTTGCATCAGGGAATGTTTTCCCATTTTCTAGCTGGCCACAGCCCTTCTGGAGCTTGCTAGTTCCTCTGTGCACACCTGAATTTCTGATGAGGAGTTGTACACAAGTATTAAAGTAAAAATAGAAGCTTTTGCTGCACTCCTGTATGTTTGCTGGAAAGCTCTCAGAAAGCACATTGAATACTGAATTTTTTCCATCAGTGCTTTCAGCACTTTCTTGACATGAAAGTGATGTGATAAAAAGTATTTTCAAGGACACTTGAGTGAAGTGCATCACTCTGTGTCATCTTTCTGGTAGAAATTCCCCAAATGGAATAATTTAAGATTTTTTGCATAGCTTGATGACTGTCAGAAGTCTCTCCACATCAGCTTTGCAGAAGGTTGTGGATATTTTCACAAAATATATAAAATGGGCCAGATGATATTCAGATCACCCTAACCTCTAGAAGAATAAATGCTTGTTTTGCAGGGTGTTTTGCCACAAAATAACAAAGAAACACTAAAAAGAAATGAAATACAGAGGATCACCAACCTGACAAAAAAGCAGGAAAGATCACTAACGTGACATTCAGAAAACATATTCTGACTAAGACTACAGAACATCTGCTACAGCATCTGAATTTGCATACCACAAATTAAAACAAATAAAATATCCCTGAGCTGTCATCTACTCTCTGTTATGAGATCACAGCCTTGCCACTTCCTCTGTTCTTGGGGTAGGATGTTGAGACTGCCTGCCATGGCTTTGGCCAGGAGGACAAAGTTTTAGGTGGCACAACCTACCCCAACCTCCTCAGCATCAGGCACTGCTGATGAGTTGCTGACAGTTGATGGGCGCAAGCTGCAGATTTCCCCCCAGCAATGTTTTTGAGCAGCACTGGGGATGTACAAGGGAAGAAGCATGGATCTAAGGGAGTGGCAAATTCCCAGCAGGATTTTCTTGTCACCTCACAGATGTCTAGGCCCAGCATCAATCTGTTTTCTCTCCAGCTACACCAAAGCATAGTTTCATTGATAGTACACTCATTGGCTTGTCTGTTGTACTGAGTTGTTGCCTGTGGTGCCTGGCTGCTCTATCCTGTTTTGCAGAGGGGCTGCTGCATCCCCAGCCCGGCAGAGGCTTTTGGTGCAGCCTCTCACCTTACTGAAGTCCAGAAGGAGTAAACTCTATTCACTGATTTGTCACACGTGGAGAGCAGGTTCTCAGCCGAACTGAGGGCCAGATGTGCAAACATCTCTGCAGAAGCAGCTAACAGCCCAAAGAGACTAGTCTAAGCAGATTATCTAGGCAATGCATTAGGGGCAGTAGAGTTTTAGGAGGGTTTGTCTCCATTCTGTAGCTTAGAAGTTTATGTAACTTCCTGCAGAGAACACGGGAAACATTTGGCATGGCTTGGATTTGAATTTATGTTGCTTGAACCCTGCTCTGACTTCATCACACGAAGGCCACCTATAAATCTGAAATGATAATGAGTACAGAAATAAAACCAGCCCAGCCTGTTTTTGCCCTGTGCTGTTGCATTCCACAGCACACCTCTGGGTGCCAGCATTGGGCGCTGGGTGGCACCGTGACAGGAGAGTGACAGCAAAGCAATAAATCTCTTCAGACAAAAATTACCATTCAGGGTCATAAAATCAGAAACGTCGAGCATAAAATAAAGAGCTCTAATTTATGATGGATGTGTCTCAAGCAGAGCTTTCTGCTGCCTGCAAATCAAAGCATATGGATACTTTAAACAAAATGCCTCGACTGGATGTGGGAAGGTCCCATTTAGCATAACCACAGGACTCTATTTCTGGAGAATTTGCCTAGTGTGTGATTTGGCCCCTGTTCCTCGCCAGGCATGGTGCAACAGCTACCTGGACAGTGATCTTGGTGACAGAAACCAAAGTCGCCTCTGCTGTGGAAGATCCACATCACTGGCACAGGACAGCCTGCAAAGCCTGGACCCAGGCTGGCCTTGACAAGTTGCCAGTGTGTGTGCTGATTTAGCCCCATCATCCAAGGAGCATTCAGATGAGGGGTTTGAGGACCTCGTGTCTCTGGGCTGCTCTGAGGCATTGAGGCACCAGCCTGACAGGGACATTTTCTCTGAGCCATCCCTGCGGTGTTCAGATGCTCAGCTGCTGTATCAGCCACAGCCAGCGAGAGTGGCCAGGACAGCTTTATGTGTCCTGCTCCTACATGCAGAAGGCCCAGAGCCTCCATACATCAAGGTTTTGCAGCTGCTTCTGCTCCAGTGTTTCCAGGGTTGGCAGCACAGAGCCATTTGCACCAGGCCTCTGTTGCTCCTGCAGGATGAAGGCTCTCCTAGGGACATGTGCAGTCACCTCTTGTGCAGTGACATGTGCAGTGACTTTGCTGAGTTTGTGAGCTACAACCTTGCCAATGGCCTTTCCTGCATGTCAGGCTGTAAACAGGCTCTTTGTGGTAAGATGGGATTTTACTTCAGGCTGTTCCTAACTGATGCAATAAGCAATATTACTGAAACAACTTCACTGGGTGATTTTTCTGCCCATAATTCGTAAGAATTTGCAGTTATATGGCTTGAGCAACATCTTTTAATATGTATCTTGAACAGAAGTCACTAACACAGTTTGCACAGCAGCTGGTACTGAGTGTGTTGCTAGCCCAACCTCCAGCCAAGCAAAGTCTCTCTCCCACCACAGTTTAGGTTTGCCATCTGAGTCGGAATGATTTTGTGCTATAGCTTTCAAGCGTGGCTAGGTTTAATGTGTTGGGTTTTCCTCTCTCTCTGTCATATTCTGAAATCCATGGAGGATTCCTGACTGGCTTTTGGCAGAGTGCTAATTTCACCCTTGTGATTCCACCCTCATCTTTTTCCTCTCTCTCACTGATAGAGGGGAAAAAGATATTTGGTTTGTCCTTCCCCACTCCTACTGCTTCCTGCCCAACCAGGGAAGTTCAGGAATTACTTCAAGGAAAATTGGAAAGGCTTGGGTGGCTTTTCTTCATTAGTTCTGGCTCCAACTGTGGCAAAATGGGCACAGAGCCAAGCTGCCATCTGGAGCTCCTGCTGCCCAGCCAGGAGCTGCCTCTCCCAGGCTCCGTCTGCAGGGCCCATGGCACTGATGCAGCAGCTGAACTAGATTTGCCTCTTTATTCATGCAATGACATGTTTAGCCAGAATGAGAACCCATTGCTCAGCTGTGAGGACGCCCAGCCCTCATTCATTCTTCCCTGCAGCAAGGATGAGGTATGGCAATGCCTGGACCAAGGGCTTGGGCTCAGCACAGTGCTGGACTGCACGAGTTAAGGGCACTGACGTAGATCACAAGTTGTGTCTTTGTGGGGCACCAGGGCTTTAAAGACTCATTGTTTTTCTCCTGTAGCATATTTGGTACCTCTATATCTGATAGCTGCATTCAGTTCAACCTAAAATGTCTCTTGAACAGGGGTAGGATCTGTCAGTTTAATCAATAAAAGGACTAAAAATGGAATTTTTGAAGCAGCTGCAGGAGATCATACAGCACATCATCAGCTTTGCACCAACACTGCCCGTGGTAATGCTGTTCTTTCCTCGGTAGTGACAGCGAGACCATGTTGATGGGTAGCTGGCTCTCCAGTTCTCAGAGGCCATGGATCATCAATGACATCAGAGACTTTCCTAAAATTGGTTCAGAGTATTAAAGGAAGGGCCGTGGCAGAAAAAGGAAAGAAAAAGTGACAAGCTGGTGACATGTTCATTCAGTTCCTCTTTCTCTACAGATGAAGAAGCATGTAACTGAACTTAAAAGAGACTGCTGAAAAAAGTCATGTGGAGACCATCAGTGATGAATCATCCAAGGACATGAGCATCCAGCAACAAACTTTTTGAAGAACTAATATCTCCTGTTAATTCTGGCTTATCTCCTGTCCCAAAAGCATCTGGGTTGTTTTCTAGTGATGATCCCTACCCCAAAGAGTTTTCAATCCAAGTAGGAAAATCAGATGGGGAGTTGGGAGCTGTCCGAATCTCCTTTTACTTGCTCTGCCTGTGCAGTGACTCTGATGTTGGCAGGGTGAGCAGAGCCCCTGGAACCTGGCTCTGGGTGGGGGGGGCTAACAAGCTGGGTGTCCTGGCACTGCCGTGTTCTACCACACTGCTCCAGGTGCCGTGCAGCTCATGCCAAGCTGCTAGGAAGGGAGCACACTGCCTGAGAAATGGGTGGTGGTATTCCTGCTAGGAAGGGAGCACACTGCCTGAGAAATGGGTGCTGATATTCCTGTGGAAGCAGATCCACAATGTCAAATTCTCATTGACTTTGGTTCAATGAGTCCAGTGGCTGCTCCCCAGGCAGTCAGGCACTTGGAGAAACATGAGAGGTGTTTTATTTCTGCTCAATGATTTGCAGACACTGGAGCTCTCCCACAAACACCACTTGTGCTGCAGAGAGGCAAAACATTACAGGCAGCATTTTGCAAAAATTATGTTTCCCTATTAAATGAAAACCACCACTGTCTCCTCGCCTGTTACTTGCCTCTGACATGCAGCATATATTGCTCGAGCTGCTCAGGGTTTAGGGTTAGGAGCTCCTGCTGTGAGCCCCATCCATCCCCTCCTTTCCACTGCCAGCCTCTCACTCTCTCTCCCCAAGCACTCCTGCCCACTGCCTCCTTCTCAGCTGTTACTTAATGACCTGCCAGCTGAGTTGCCCAAGGAGAATGAATAAACGTTAACACTAGAATATTTTCTAGCTCTTAGGGCTCTGATCCTGCAGTTTTCATTTACATAGGGGCAGTGGAAGTAGTCATGAATTTGGGTGCTGTGGAAAGGAGCGCACCTGTGGGAGGGAGCCCAGTGGGTGCTGTGCTGTGCTTTCACTGCAGTGCAGAGGGACACAAAGGCACGGAGCAGCTGGCCAGCCGTGGGGTGCTGTGACTCAGCCCCGCAAAGAGAGAGAGTAAATGAGTTATTTCAAAGGTGGGTCAGGCTGTGCAGTGTGCTGTGGTCAAGTGCGTTAAGATAAAGTGATAACTGAGAGGATCGTAAAGCAAGGCTGTAGGGTATACTAGAGTACAGGGTGCATATTTGTATGAGTACCAATTGAAAGGGTAAAGAGGTTGTGAGGAAGCAGCAGGGAAGAGCTCAGCCCATGCATGTGAGTGGGGGAAAGCACTTGCATACTCACTCTTGTTCCTTTTTGTCACATCATTTATTCATCACAAAGTGCTCTTTAGCATCTGTCTTTTTGGGTTGGGGGAATTACAGCACAGCACCTTCAAAGCATTTCAGTAATGCTCATTTCCATCTGAAAGGCAACAAGGAATTTTAGGTGGGTTCAACACTGCACACCAAGTACAGTTCCCCACTTGGGTGAGGAAAGGTCCTTCTTCATGCTTTGCCCTTACGTTTCCCTGCACTGATCCCTCAGAGCATCATTTCACCTCTGTCCCAGAGGTGTGTCCCCCCAACCCCTGCCTGCACCGTGTGCCTGCAGAACAGCCTGCTGCCCACATGGCTAGGGCTACGTGTCAGCTTGGGCAACTGGGCTTTGCTCCAGCGTTTGACACATGGGTCTGCAACTCCGTGTCTGTGCCCTGGGACATGGACCCTATGCAAAGGACATCCAGCATGACTGGCAGAGCCTCTATTGCATCCTGCCATCACAGTTGTCATTCCTCCCTTTGTGCAAACTCACGCACATAGGGGCCTGCAAGCAACTGCAGGCAATACATCTCCCTACCTGATGTCTGATTTATTAACTCATAACTCCAACAAGAAGATGGTCTTTTTCCAGTCCTCATCTCAGTCCCATCTGACACGGGGTGCTGGTCTCTGTAGCACTGTGTGCCCTCTCCTTCTCCCTGTCTTCACATGGCTTCAAGGAGATACACACCTTCTTGCCCGTCTCCAGGGGCCTGGACTTACTGACAGATAGGCCAACACCTCATATGTGAATGTCTTCCTTCAATTTCCCTGTTCCTGACATGGCATCATAATTCATCACCAGCAATCAAATCCTGCACCAGCACTGGCTTTCTTTTTGACTCCAAGAAGCAAATTCATGGCACAAATATACACCCCTGCAAAAAGCTTCCAGCATGTTATCCTAATCCTCAGCAAAATAGACCAGATTTGGGAATAAAGACCAAGATGTCACTGACCCAGAGGCCACAATAAAGTCATAGAAGAGTTTGAGTTGAAAGGGACCTCTAAAGGAAACCTAGTCTAACACCTCTGCAATGAGAATGCCTCTGCATGCCCATATTGCACAGGAGTGCATAAACTGTGACACCAGAATCTGCCAATGGTCTTGTGTTTCTTCAGCAGTGACCAATTTATTAAGCCTCAGAGCACACAAAAAACCCCCTCCAAAACAACAAACCCACACTGGAATGCACTGGGGATCGTAGTACATAGCTGTATGACATACAGATACATTTCTTCCTGATTCCAGCTGGCAATTACGTTATGGAGATAATTATAAGACTTGGAAGGAACTTGGGAAAATAACTCTATAAAATACTTTATAGACTTAGAAAATTTATTTCTTAGCTGAAATGTTCATTAATAAAACTTATAGATTGGTATTAATTGCAAGAAATTGCCTAATCTTTGTGCAAGTTTTTATTTAAGTATTAAGCTTTACATTTCATAGTCTAAGTACTTGTGTGGCTTTTCTGCCCTCAGTGGATCTGAATCACTGTCAACAGCAGGGAAGGAAAGCGAGAAGATGAAAGAACATCTGGTGTGGAGTTCTCCTGTTACAAAATGAAAAAAGACATAACATGTACTGCAAAATTTTGCAAAACAGCTTTCACAGAATGTTCTGGTCTCCATCAGGGAAGGGCTTCCAGCCTAATAAGGTTCCATAAGCTAGTGGCATGGTATGGACCCAAAATGGGGTCAAAAGCCATCCAATTCAGCAAGATATTTTCTTCCTGGACTGACAAAAGCTTTACATTGCATTTCAAGTCCCATCATGAACTTGCGTGCACATCCTCCTAGCCTGTGTGCTGACCCCTGTAATGTGAAATGGGGTGCAGCTGACAGGAGTGGATGAATCCCTGTCCTCCTGCCCAGTCCCTGTGCTTGCACAATCTACAGAGGTGGCAAGTATGTCAAAAGCATTTTGATACTGGACTCTCACTTAAAATCAATGATCCAAATGGGACTCAAACTGTTCTTTATTAAGGCTAAGGGCAAACTTATTATTTTGGAATTCATTCACACATGAGTTGGATGGACTTCATGAGTAATTGCTTTATGTAGCATTTTCCTGCATCATGCATTATTAAAATCCTGCAACTGGAGGAACAAAGATGAATGGGGTTTGCTCACCCATCCTTGTCCAGCTCTGCGCCAGGATGGGTGACCTCCTGACCTCCACACTTCTACCCACACAAAGTTCCCAGTCCCCTGTCCTGGCCTCTCTTGGATGAAATCCCAGAGTTTTTCTCCTTATCCTTTTGCACTTAATTACTGATATGAAAGGAGAGAGATAATCCTTGCCTTCATTCAGATTTCACTCCTGGAGGGGGGCTGAGGAGAGGTCAGAAGGAGGCCAGGAGCATTCAAGCTACAGGTGGTGTTTTTCCCTGACGCCTGCTTTGAAGAAAGCCTTCAACCCTGAAGATAAGCATGCAGACCTGCCTGTTGAAAAGAGGAGCTCCTCAGAAGGCATTTTGCCTTGCCAACATGGCCCAGTCCTGGGGTGACCTGCCCTGGCTCCTGCTTTTCCTGCTGCTTGTACGGGACACTGCTGTGTCAGCATCCTGCACAGAGGTAATGTGACATACAGCCTTCATCTACAGGTTTTGTTTGTGCAGTCAGCAAGGTGCAAGGGCTGTGAAAGCAGTCATGGGAGCTGTTTATTTCGTGTAATTGGGCTGCCACGGTACAGCCCAGCAAAGCCATGTTGCTGCTCCCAACTTCTGGGTAAGTTGCTGGCAGGGGACTACACATGGCGAATGAAATGTTTTGGAAGTCCTTTAGGGAACACTGTGGTGTCACTTCTGCTTTGCAAACTCCAGGTCAATATGAAAAACTAGTCTAGGAAATGGACAGGAAAAGCCTTGAGATTTAAAAGCACCATGTACACGATGCGGAATATAAAATAGATGCCAGCCCAAGAAGAGTGTCCCACTGGTCAAAATTCATGCCCAACACTGAACAGATCAACCAAAACACTGCAGGAATAAGCCCTGTCCAGTAAATTAAGCTGTACAGGTCCTTTCTTTTTCTGGTGTGAGTGGGTATACCTGTATGGAAAACCCAACATCACACCATCGTGCTCCAGGATTGCATGCTTCTTCCAAGATGCAATATTCAAGCACGGACCATGGCAGACATGGCCACTAAGAGGCTGATAAAAGATGCCACAGGCCCGGTCAAAAAATCATGTGTTAAACAGCTGTAAGGGAAACTGTGCAGCTGGTGAGCCCTTCCCACGCAGGTGTTTTCAAGGAGATAGAACTAGTGTTCCTGTATATTGACGTTATGGTGCTTTTTGAGTTTCTGACAGACAAGCGATCTCCTAAGCCCATTGCACAACCCCTCACGAGGCTGTGGATGTTTTTCAAGACATCAGTGTAGTCCTTGAGGTGGTGGAGCAGCGAGGGCGGATGGGGCAACAAGGAGCTCTGTTCCCTTGCGACACCACAGAAAGGTGCAGTGATGAAGGCGCCTCTCCCTTTTTTGTGCCTCAGCGATCAAGCCACTGCTGAGTCAGAACTGCCACTCCAGGTGCCCTGATGTGCTCACCACTTCTCAAATGACCCTCGAAAAGAATCAAAATGTGTTAAAAATCCCAAGGCCAAACAGCAGCCTGTGAGCAGCAGTTGCTCAGAGGAGAGGTAAAAGCTCCCGCAGTTGGACCCCATCTCCTTTTGCCCCTAGAGGAGGCCAGACATTAAGTTTGCAGCTCTGGTGGTGTCTCCTCAGCTTTCTGTGGTGGATGGTGCCCCTCCTGCCCTGTGTCCTCTCCTTAAAGCAGGTTTTGTGGTGCAGGCTGCAAGCCAGCAGCCATCCCAGTTCTACCTTGGTGTCTAGTTGTGGCTGACCAGGACTGAGCACAACCCCAGCTGCAGCATTCAGCAGCTCTTTGGACACCATGTCCCAGTTCATCACATTGATCTCACACATGCATCCCCACGACAGCAGCTGGCAGTGGACAGCAGCAGCACATGTGGACCTCACAGAGACCTCCACCTGCATACAAACAACACATCCACTAATTATGAACAAACCAGCTCTGAGAACTCTGCATCATCCCAAGTCTTCTCTGAACCTCAATATCCTTTTTCCTCAGTGTTGGTGGGGTGATCGCCAGGGCACCTTCACCCAGGGTGTGAACATCCTGTTGGTCCTCACCATCCTCCTCCAACACCTTCCCCACACACATCACCTTTCCTCTCACTTCCTCCATCTCCTTGTTCTAGTGCCTGTTTGCCAGGCTGGTGGTGCCCAGACCAGTAAGAGCAGGAATTGCAACACAAGTGCGCCTTGGCAAGGACTCGCTTTGGAAAAATAAAAAGCCAGAACATACATGTGGTTTGTCCAGATGCTGCCCAGAAAGGCTTGTTCTACCTCCCTGGGCTCTTGTGCACGTGCAATAAGTTTTAGCAATGTATCAGTAACGTTGTTCATCTAAGACCTGTATTAAATATGTCTGGTTCTTTCCTTAGACTTCTCAATTCCTTAAGGAAACTAAGGCAATTAAATTAAACTAAATCAAAAAGTTCAGATTTGACCTTTTAAACAGTTTTTCCTGTAGCTCCTTTGAATGAGCACTGATGCCTTTGAAAAAATTCCTATTTAGCAAAGAGACTTTTCCCCTTTAGCCATAACTGGTTCTGGGGAGGATCCACCTTGGCCTTATAGTGCTAAACATTGTGACAATTATTTTGCAAGGTTGTGTCCCATCCTACAGAATTATATTTCTCTTATTATTGTAGTCCAGCAGATCTGTCTCTATCTGTGGGCAGTGGTCAATGATATACTTTTTTGGGGGATTTATCTTTTTTCCCCAACAATCAGTGGTGACTGAAGCATTCTGGTAGTGTTCCCTTAAGATGCTGAAGGGAGGCAGTCTTGTGATGGAGCAATGGTACAGTTCCTCTGACTGAATGCTGACATCTCCTTTGGGGTGAGATTAATCATGCCCTAGAAACATCCGCACTCCCTCTGATGATTTGCACCCTGACATCCTATACCCTCCTGTGTAGTCACTTCAACACAAAGTGAGTTTTACCCACTTCCACTGCTCATGGATTTTCTTTCTGCCCCAATGACAGTAATTCTGGCACTCAGCATGCCTCTGTGGTACCTGAAGGTACTGAAGATACCTTTTGATTTCAGGTTGGTCCTTCCCTGTCTTGGGAAGTCTCATGGCTGTCTCATTTAGGGCTGTCGTCTTTGAGCTCTGTTTCTAGGTCTCTCCGTAGTGCTGAGGGCTCTGCACCACCTGCAGTGCTGGCACACGGCTGTTTCAGACACAACAAGCCTGAGCCAGGAACTTGTTTGGCAAATTCTACTCAGAAGCCCATGGGCTTATTCTGGGCTGTCCATGTGTCTGTGGGAGCATTTTGTCCCAACCCTCCTCACCACTGGTTAAACCTTCAGTACAGTTTCATATGTTCTGGACTGCTTCAACACTGAAGTGGCTTTCATGAAGTCCTCCCAGCTGGGGTGGAGGGGGTAGTCTGCAATTTGTACTGGGGAATGTTGTCCTTTTGCAGTGTTCTTCCATTCCCTGCTGTTTCTGTGCACCTGCAGCAGAGGTGAAGCTGATGTCCTACAACTTGCTGGAAGCATTTCTGCCCTCCCCTGCAGTGTCTCCCTGCAGGTGCCTGTCACAGAGATGCACATGTTGCATCTTGTGCAGCAGGTCACCACGTATTTGCTGTCACTTCATTAAAAACATCATGAAATAGTATCTGGAAGGGCACTGGAAGCAGAATTTGTTGATGATGGCTAGAGGTGCTTATTTTGCCATCCACCAGGTTCTCCTACACTAAAGAAATGTGGAGCTAAAAATAGACACAAGGCCCATTAACGCTGAAGTGCCTTGAAGCAATTGCCTGGGGAAAAAAGATGGGAGAAATGGGTAGTCTGAAAAAATAATTAACAGTGAACAGGGGCTGAAAGAAAAACACAGATGAGGTGGGAATTACAGTAGAAGTCTTTTCCCAGGAGAACTCCGCTCTTTGCACGCAGAAACTCACTTGCACCTCCCTGGCAGGGGCTTTGCAGCAGGACTGTTTTCTTCACACCAAAGGTTTTCTGGAGAAAGACTTCTTCTTTGCCTTTTGGATTTGAGAGTGGATACTTGCCTGCATTTTTACTGCCAGACTGTCCTTCTGTGCCCTTAGCCTGACCACACATATGTCACATGTTCTGTGACATAAGGAAGTTGGTGACTTTCTCTGCATGGAGAGGGAGCAGCAGGAGTGAGGGCCCTGACTCACTCTCGAGGGCACAGAGGAAACCTGTGGGTGTCTGGGAACCTAATGCATGAGTTTGTGCTGGGCTTATTGACAAAACCTGCAGAAACCAAATATATTTTGAAAAACAGGCCTTTATTTTCCCCTATAAAATGTGGGTGGAATTTCTTTGGACCAGCTGTGCTTCTTACCAAGTCAAGAAGGGCTGTGAATCACACGGCTGCAGTGGTGGTTCTGGGCTTGGACTCAGCTGTTGGGCAATTTGTCTAATGCCAGCTTTGGCCCCTGCCCTGCCCTCATCCCAGTAAGGTGCCGGAGTTGCCTCCACCTTCCCCCATGCACACACACCCCCACCCATGGAGCTATTCTCAGCTCCCACTGCTCAGACATTTGGCTCTGCCCACTGTTCCCTTGGAAGGAGCATGGCCCAGGCTGGAGAAGATGCTGGGGACAACAGCTGCAGTTGGTAGCTGTGCGAACACACAGAGATGCATTGCTTGGGCACTCCAGTGCGCAAGGAGGAGGCATGAGATGCAATCCTTAATCCCTTGGGCTCTCTGTGCCATCTACAAGCCAACACGGCTATTAATACCTAATGATCTTACCTCAGACATTGAGTGGTGTTTGAAGAGGGCTCCCAAGTGCCTGCCTGGAAGATCCTGCAGAAGCATGTTGTTCTCTCCTGCACCCAGTGCCCGCACAGCCCTGAAACAGGGAGAGGAGTGATGCTGTACTTGAATGCATAACACTTCATTCAACACAGACAAAGCCTTAAATATGCTAAGGAGAAACAGGCTTTTCAAATTAAAAACCAGCTTTTTGTAAAGGTGTAACAATTTACTTTTTCTTTTCTTTTTTTTTTTTTTTAAATTAAAATGAAATTTTAATTACATCTGAGTGGCTCAAGGCAATTTTCAAGTAGCTGGGGAGTTTCTGTTCACTGTTTTTGGAGTGTTCAAGATTCAGCATCTCACTCTTTTAAATTTATCTGGTTTATAGTGAAAAAATAATTTATGGCTACAACCGTTTGATTAAATGGTGCTCTGGAGGACTTACCTGAAACCATTCCCGAAGGAGGTGTCTTGTAAGGGAAAATTTCCCACAAATCCCACAGTGATTACCATTCATCCAGCAACTGAAGTGCCTGCAATACAATAAAGCAAATAGAAAAGCCTACACTTCATGCAGTTAGAAGAATTTTAAAAGTGTAGCTAATTTTTCTAATTGGCTTCTCTCTCCAGAGAACAAGGAAAGGAACACCACTAGGACCACTGCGGCTTCCCCAGAATTACACAATCTTTGCTTTTGCACCAGCCATAACATCTAGGGAATGTTTTTTAAACCCTGTCAAATAGACAGTGACCTTTTCTTTCTTGCAGCTTGATGGGTATTCCCCAAAAAATAAACTCAATTTGATTTCTTGACATTTCTTCTGCTGTATGCCCAGGTTACTCAAAGGCCATATCTACATGGTAGAGAAAGAAGGAAGAAAACAAACCACCTTCCCAGGGCTCTGAGCCTTTGCATTCACCCAGCTTGGAATGATAATGTTCTCTCTCCTGCACTCTGCAACACCTAACAGTGCCTCCCATCTTTGGTTTCTGCAACTAAATTGTAAAGATTTTTGGCTTTGTTTTGGCCTAGTTTTGCTTGCTCTTTCTGGCCTTTATTTCACTATGAGTCTTTATTTTCACTGACTTGAAACTGGAAGAAAATCAAACCATATGCCCAGACTGGAATGAAGGAATCCTTGCCTCTGTTTGAGAAAAACTTTCTAGTCATGTTGCTGGAAGTGATTAATTGCTAAGGATAAAAAGACTTGAGTTTTGACATAAATGTAAATACTCATTTCTCAGACCATAACACCCACTTCATTTAATACAGGTACAAAAGACATTTTACCCAGAGGAAACTACCCAGTAGTAGCAGTGTCCAGGTTTCTTGTTCTTTCTTGGAAGCAGATGTTCTAGGCTGCTTTTAGAGGATACAGCTCAGGAGGGAATGGCAGTTCAGTATCACCAGTCTTCCGCTTCTTGCTCACAACTGGTGCTTTATACTCTGTCTTCTGTATTTTTCCTTTTTATTTTAAAGCAGGTGTATGTAGGTAGACATGGCATCCCAACAGGACTTCCACTCTTTTCTATCCATTCTCCACCCCGAATCCCAAACCATCAAAACGTTGCCTTTAGCCACATTTACTCTGCCATGGCAAGGAACAGCTAGATGGAAATAACACCGAGGCGGATGCCAGGGAAACCCAGCCAAAATCCAGCTCTCCTAACCACAGGGCTGGGCTCTCAGGACAGGCAGGAAGCAGATGTACTGCCTGCCAGTGGAAATGGGGCTGCAGTTGTGCTCATGAGCCCAAGCGTGGCACTGAGAGTACCACCACCACTCTGTAGGAATATCTCTACCAGAGACAGGTGCAGCTGCACCAGCAGCACCATCAGCTGTACCATCTCTCAGCAGTACCATCAGGCAGGCAGCATGGCAAACTGCAGGAGGGCTCTCTTGTTTTCCACACCACAAAACAGGAATTAGTCACATTTTTCTGGGTCTTCTGCAGGTAATCTTAAAAATATTTTTGCAGTGAATACTTGTTAAATTATGCATGATGTTTACTTTCACTCCTCTGCAGTTCTGCCATCTTTCATGAATATGAAAAGGAGAACTCTAGAGAGCTGTCTTTCTTTTGATGGCAAAATTTTCCACGGTGTTCAGTCTGGTTATACAGTTCTGTACTTGTGCTGTTGCTGACGTTTACTTGAGCGGGACTTCTTCAGCGAGTGAGGATCACCTGCGTGAATACAGGGCAGGTCTGCACTGCCTGGAGATCACTGTGCATGTCTGAAACACCTTGAAACACCTCAAACAACATAACAGAGTCCAACAAAATTAATGCTGAGGCCTCAAAATAATGGCAAGGCTTAGATGTAATGGCTCGGAGTAATGGCTGTCTGCTCGGGGACAGAGCTGGTGTTTCAGCGATGGTGAGGGAAGAGGCACAATCACAGTCAGAAATGTGAAACCTGTAACATGCATTCTTTTCTCCTGTTTTCCAAGAAAAACTGACTGTGGCTCTCTCTTGGAAGCATTGGTACATCTTTAGACCCTGGTCCTCAATATACAGGCTCCCTGTTCCCAAATGTATTTGTTCTGGGAAATGTGGGAACATAAATTTCCCATGTCTGGAAGTGTTCAAGGTCAGTTTGGATGGGGCTTTGAGTAACCTGGTCTAGTGAAAGGTGTCCCTGCCCATTGCAGGGGGATTTAAACTAGATAGTCTTTAAGGTTCTTTCCAACCCAAATCATTTGATGATTCCAGGATTCTATGATTCTATGCACAAAGAGGTAACATCACCCCAGGAACGTACACAGGCATTGCAGTGCTTTGCAAAACAGGCCTTCAATTGTTTATGAGGCATGACTGAAACAGCAACTGAATTTCCTGCCACTGATGTAAAACCAAGATAGCTGATGTTAAAATCTTGCTTTTTCTCAGTTGTTGCCATACTGAAATTAAGAATGTGTCAGTCAAAATGAGGTCCAAAATCTGCAGATGGGATTCTCACAAACATTTAGAGCCAGATTACTTAAATTAGAGCAGGGCTAGAAATCCCTAATTAACATATATTTTCTGAAAAAAATTCCAGCTTTTTAAGAGCAAGTGCACAAACTCCACAGTAATTAAAATCCTTGTTATTTTTTTTTCAAGAAACTCTTTGAAAGAAACTTCCAGCAAAATTACTTGTTCTTAAACAAGTAAGTATTTAAATTCATACTTGCAGTTCAAAGTTCAAACAGAGACTTCACCCCTCAAACTATTTAGAGATTCTGTACAAAAATAAAATGATGTAAATAACACCTTCCTGAAAAGTAAATAAAATAGTAATATATGGAGAGGAATCTGTCTGTTTAGCAAAACTTTCCCACAGTCAGCTGGGCTGCCTTGGCTCGGCTGAGCCTGCTGATGGCAGGCAGGGTGGGAGCCGTCGGAGCAGATGTAGATGTCTAGCAGTGGAGTGAGACAGGCACTTCCAGGACATGATATGCCTTATCCCAGAGTAGTTGTCTAAAATAGATCAGACACATTGCAGCTCCTAAAATACCTGCTCCTTTTCAACCCTGGAGCAAGCCTGGGTGGCAGGCTCTGATGAAGGAATCTGGATGGTGTAGGGGTTGTCCTTAAAGGCAGGTGGGGCATATTCCAGCCAGGAATGAGACGGCTCTTCATATCAAATCCACTGCAGTACCATGTGGTTGTACCAGAAACAGGACAAACTCCACACCAAAGGCAGGGGAGAGTTTGCTCTGCTAATCTGTTTTATGTTTGGTCTCGATGTATTGATAATCTCTAACATTTATGATATTAATAATTCATAGTATCAAACTATTATAGTACCTTAAGATAGCCAGTGTCTCATATTTCCCTGCCTCTGGAAATACCTCCCCAGGGACCATTTGAGGCATCACACTGCCAGCACACAGTCTCCCTGAGTTTGGCTGCTGTACCCAAGTGTTCCTCCTCCTCTGCAGTTTCCAGCCCATGAGCTGACTGTACCATTTATTAGTCCCCTGGTACCTGGTCCTCCACCTTGCTCTGCTAGATACAGTTTGATTCCTGCAACTTCAGCCCTCTGGGTCATCTGATTATCACCCCACCATCTGCCCCCGGAACAAGAAAACCTCATAAGTTTGTGTCAACACCAAATTTAATTGGCACCCTCACATACTGAGGTGATAACTGAAGGGCTGACCCCAGAACATGTTTTCTTTAAATCAGACATAATAGAAAGAATACCCAAGCTGTTGGACTCTTTTTTCCAAACTGTAGCTGAAAAGTATTCTAGTCCTTAGACAGTCCCTGGCAAATTATGCCTTGTCATATTAAAAGAAAAATTTTATAAATTGTTCTTTTTAAAAACACATTGCATATGAATGACCTCAGTATTAAGCAGGATTATACTGGTAAAAGTCTGTGTTTATTGTATGTATTTATGCATCAAACAGTTATTTTCCTATAGAAATCTTCCAGTATTGCAGTATGACACAAAAGTATTGTAGTACTGATTACTAATACCTTGCCAGCCATCTCAATATATCGAGATCATGATTATTTACCACCCAGCCTCCATAGCAACACTGAATGTAAATATGTTTCATAATATTCTTATAAATGGAGATTAAGGCTTTGCACATTCCAGCTGTGAACATGCCAGGAGAACAAACAGGGACTCCATCTGCTATTGTGTTTGTTCAGTTGTCTGAAAAAAAACCAAACACCAATTTAAAGGAATCTTGCATTAAAGAAAAGGAATTTTATTATTGGAAAAAATTCAAGGTTTTGGTCAGCTTCTGGTACTCTCCTAGTTTAGAGCTGCTGCTGGGCAGCATAGTAGCATCGATTTCTCTGTTTTTCCTGCAATTGCTACTTTGTCCAAGCATATTAATTGCCAGGATCAGTGTGGTACTGTCAGATTTCTGTCCGGGGTGTCCCCTGCAATGCCAGCTACCCTGCAGAGCCAGGCACTGCCAGTGCTCACCGTCAGCTGCTCACAGCAGCAAAGGCAGCCCCACAGAAACGCTGACGTAGCATGGGAGGTGGTAATTGCTGAGTGCACGGAGAACAAACACTCATCCATCATCCCATAGGTCCAGCAAGGAGCGCCAGGCTCGCTGTTTCCTGGTTTATGTATTCTGCCCTCTGTGTTTAACAAACAGCAGCATCACGTTAAGATATTTTACAAACCTTCTCAGTCCATCAGCATTATGTGAGTTTTGGCTCCTTTGTGGAGGTGGCGGGAGGCTGTACTTTTAATGAGTTTTCCTGCGACTTCTGTCAGGAGCCGGGAATTTGTTGCACGAGAGAAACAGAAGAATGCAAAAGAGAAATTAGCTGCTAGCAATAAAAAAATGGCATAAGGAAAGATATGCTACTGGGGCCTGTTTCTCTTCTCCTTCCCAGCAGCTCTGTGCCAGGTTAACCCTTGCAGGCTCAGATGAGATACTCCTGCTGCAAAGGGGTATAAAGGAGCTCGCAAGTAGGTTCTTGTTTCTCTCTCCCCTAATCTGAGTCTTTGCATAACAAAGCAAGTGCTTGGTTCGGCAATGTGAGCAGTTCCTGTGTACTTCCTAAAAGCAATTAGGAACCCAATTTAAGAACCATCAAAGAGGCTCTGCCAATCGCCAGGAGGCAATGATATTTAAGCGTGTAAAGGCAAGATAGTTGCTTCCTCGTCACATTCCAGGGATGGAATCAATAGTTCCGGATATTTGCCTTGACTGACAAAATCAAAAATGAAGCCTAACACATCCGGTCCCAACATCGGGAAAATTGACTTGTCTTGCAGGCACCAGGAGGGGTGAGTGCATGCAGGAGAAGCATGACGTTGTCACACTTTAGGCTGTTCTCTTTTCTTATCCTCTGCTGTGAATATTATGAGCCAGATTAGGAAGAATGAATACTACTTCTCACAGATTTTCCCTGTCCTTCGGCAAGCTGTACCTGGATGCTCCCTGCTTCCCCCTGAGCACTGCTAGTAATGGTGTGTCTGATTCAGAAGCTGCAAGTAAGGAACAATCTGCAGCCAGTGTGCTTCCACTTCTGCAAAGAGGACACCTGGAAAAACTGATGTAAATTCAGGTATCAGTGGCTCCCATAATCCTTTATAGGCAGGAAGGATGGTCAAAAGAGCTAACAGGTCCTTTCCATCTAGAATATCTATAACCCTGAAAATGGTGCTGAATTGATATCCTAAAATAATACTTTGGGACATTACTGAGCATGCCCAAGCAAGTGGAGCAAGGCACAGATATGGCACCTTGTCATCACAGGCAGTCTCATGCCTGGTAGCCTCCCAGGGAGGTGGCTGTGCCAGCCAGCTTCCTGCAGCCTGCTCAGCGCTGTGCCAGGCACAGCTGAGAAGGTCCCAGCTCTGGAACTGGGTCAACAGGAGCTCAGCACTTGCTGGGCTACACTCTGCTCCATGTCGCAGATGTGCCTCTTCTCCTACCTTGCTCCACTGGCAATGTGATGTTTCTGACCTCCCAGAAATAATACCTTGAGAGGTCTTTGTGAAAACCAGGTATTACAGCAGTGGGAGCATTAGAATGAATAGCAAGACAAGGTAAATTCCAGGCCTTGTTATGAGAAAGAAAAAGCTATCAGGAAAAGGGGCAGGAAGATGCTGCTGCTGGGAGCAATAGGACAGCATGACACCATGACCTTATTAGCACAGCACCTTGCCAAAAATAGGACTAAGGCTGGGGTGGCGAAGACCGAGCTCTCCAGTCTTGGTCACCCATAATTGTTTCTTGACTCACAGTCCCTTGCAAGCAGAGAAGTATGTGCTGTCCTTGAGTTTCACCTTCTGACCCAGAGCCTCGTGTGCCAATCTGCCTGCCCAGGGGATCTGTGGTCAGCTGCAGATAGCTGGGCTCCTCGCTCAAAGCCACAGCAACAGGGCTCCTTCCCTGTGCTGTGGCTTCTCATGAGCTTAATGTGCTACCCATTAGGTGTGATGTGTTAGGATAAGCCCACATTGTTCACTGCATGGCCTGGCACAGTGATACCTTCTTGGTGGAAAAGAGGACACTGGCATGGCAGGGAACCAGGAGATTGGTTGGAGCTAGGCAGTCAGCACCTCTGGGGTGGCCACAGAAGGAGAAGCAAAGCAGCTGCATCCCTGTAGGAAGGTTTGATTAATAACACTCCTCAGCATTGATCAGGAAATCACACATAGTTCATATATGGGGGAAAAAAGCATCTTATCAACCTATGATTTTATGCAAACTAATCAATAAATTGTGTTTGAATGGTAGCATTTCTAAATCCCTAAACTGATAGCATCCCTGCAGCCTGATGTTAGCAGGGCCTTGTACTCAGCCCAAACCCCGTCTGTCATCCTGTCTGTAGTTTAGTCTTGCTCAAAAGATGAAACATCTTTTCAAAATTCATAGTGGCTAGGGAAATGGAAATAACTACATTTTTATTCAGCCTCTTTTAATATTTTTCTTTGGCTTTCCCTGCCCCGGCCGCATTCTGAGAGCATAATAACCACTAGGAAAAGCTATTTCAACAAGCATCTCTTGATTCTCTGGTGCTTGGTTAGGACAGACCCGTGCTACTCCTTTCCCTTCACCTTCTTGTGACCAGATGAAGAGTATTATTTTGCTGTGGTTTTCTGAAAATGTAGGATTTCACTTGAGCACTTCCAGCCTTGCCCTCTAGACAGATGGGAATTATTTCTACTGAACCATTCTTTGTAACTGAGAAACAAAGAAAAAAGTCACTCTTCTCATTTAAGAAGGAAAATGACCTTTTATCTACAGTGGAGCAGGGATCCTTCCTTTGATCTTACTCCTGGGAATGTTGCAAAATAATAATAAGAGTATAATCCTATACATATGCTCACATTTTTGTTAGTAGCCTGGGTGGGGCTCTGCATATTCAGCAATGTTTTGTAGCCATTAATGAGCACTGATTTTGCTATGTTGGGGGAGAAAAATATGCCTCCCTTCCTCCCACCTGTCAGTACCTGTCATTTTCTAGCTAAGCTCTTCGAACAGTAGGGTGCTTGATTCTCTTTTTCTGAAAGCCCTTTCTCCCCCGTCCATTGCCTGGTCTCACACTAATGCCATGGTCCTGTCTCCCTCCTTGAACAGCTGTCTCCTGCAAGCTCCATTTCTCCATTTAGTTTTCTCTGGTGCAGCCTCGGAATATCTTGATGCCAAGTTTTTACCAAGGTTGTCCAACGAGCCTGGAGTAAGACACAGACCTTGACTCTGCTGTCCTCAAGGTCCTGCTTTTATTATTAGACTTTGCTCACTGTTTGGCTACCATGTTTGAAACCCAATGTTTGAAATCGAAATGTTAGCTATACCTCAGCCTTCCTATTACACAAACCAGGTGGAAATTTGCTGATCAGAACTCCCATGTACTTATACCAGGCTAGGATTTCAGCTGGCTGTCTCTTTGAAGCACATCTTTCAGTACTGGATCCTTGCCACACGCTTCTGGGGAGGTCAGTCCTTGGGAAAGGTCACTGGCAGCTTCCAACCCACCTATTTTTTTGTTTCTTGTGTTTCTGAAATCCTGTACTGACAATGCACTGGAGTACAAAGGTAACCTTTGGTCTTCAACCAGTACACTGCAGCAAAACCTTGAGCCAAAGTGTTTCACTGGATTTTCATGAGGACACCATAAACAGTGCAATCCCACCTCAGAGTAATGCAAGTTTAAATATTAAAGAATGCAGCATTTCTTTGAAGATGTCTGACACAGTCTGCCACTATAAAAACCCAGGAACACACTGCCAGCAGCGGGACAAGACAGATGCCCGCCGTGCCTGCCAGTGCTTGTGCAGCCTGTGTGCAGCACAGAGCCCACCTCCCTCCTCTGGGCTCTCCCTCCAGTCGTGCAGCAGGAGGTGCGCTGTGTGCCAGGGCGAGCAGTGGGATTTTGCCACATTCCACTTAGCTCTGTAGCTGAGACGGTTTAGAAAGATCTGGGTCAGGTTCAAAGGAAAAGCACTTTAGCAGTCAAAGCGCTCATTTTTTTTCAGGATGTGTTTGTGAAAACAAGACAATACGCAGCCAGGAGAATCTCTCACTGTCCTCAGCAGAGCTCATGGACCCTGGAAAGGGCATAGCTTCTTGTCCTGCAGTCTATCCTGCTAGGATGCTATGGCTCTGACCTATGGAGTGCTACAAAAGAACCCAGAGAGAGCAAAAGAGACCAAGTGCTTTCTCCTGTATTACAATGCCTTACTGGTTGCTCTGTGCCTGTTACTGTAGTTTTCTGAGATCTTTTCCTGTTGCTAAAAATGAAGCTGATGTTACAAATTTCCTCACCAGGTCCTTCCACTGGTCAGTTGTGCATCTGCACTAGCACAGTTTTGTCATCTTTAATGTTACATTTGCATACCTGGATCCTATGTCCCCTATTTACTTCTGGCTTGACCTCCTTGGTTCTACTCCCTTTGTATCCAGGATAATCACAAGCATCTGCTACCCACAGTCAGCAGCTTTTGCAGATTATACAGCTTCTGAGAGAGTGTTGGCCTATTTTATTTTGTCAATATGGAGACAGAGGCTGTCTTTACCACCCGAGCTACTGCAATGCCCTCTGAGATGTATTCAGGCAAATCTGTGTGTCTCATGTTTTTGTATTCTGCTGGGTACAGAAGTAGAGAGGAAAGAAAATTCTGTGAACAAAGGACAAAAACTTAGTTTGCCTGCTATTGAAGGTCTTTATCTCAACCTTATCTTGATACAAAGAAATAAATAATAAACTTGGGGTGCTTTGTAGGATGACACTGCATTAGAACTGGGTACTTCAAAATAGCCCAGAAAAAAGGGGGCCAAGACAGTGCTGCATGACGCTGGTGGTCCCGAGGGTAACCAGCAAGTGAACACATATTGGGATTGGGATCCCAGTTTTGCAGGTGAAGTCCAGCTCTTGGAAAAAAAGACAAGGGACCTGAGAGAGTTCTGTGACACCTGGCTGAGTAAAAGACAAAACACCTATTTATTCAGGACAGATTATCTTCTTTTTCTTTTTTTTTTTTTCCCCTGGAGGAAATACAAGGTAATTCTCTGGGTAACACTGGAGTTATCTGCAGATTCACTGGTGTGCATGAGCTCAGTAACTTCCCCTGTGTAAGCTGAGGGCTGTGGTAATGAAGAGACCAGTCAGCAGTGTGAGAAAGGTAAGAGCTCGCCTGCCAGAAGGTGACAATAGCAGGGAAAAGGAGAATTTTCAGAATTCAGGTCCATGGGTAACTGGTCCCACATATATTTCATAAAAAGGCTTTTAGATCCTAAGTTGTACTCATTTCTGAGTAGCCCATATTATCACACTTTACCTTTCATATTTACTTGCTTGCCAGGTTATGTTAGTTGTTAAAAAGATCTTGCCTCTAAGGCTTTCTGCGCCCACTACGCTGCTGCCCAAAATGGCAATATTCTCACCTGTTCCTGAAATGTCAAGATGTATTTTTTCTCCTATGGGATAGAAATAATTTCTGAAAACCTGCCTGGTTTAAACACTCAGCTAAAGTGAACACCAAATCTTCTATTCTTATTTTCATTTTCCATATTGCATTTTTGTATGTAGCATCCACAGGCACAGCCCCAAGATATTAAATGGAGATAGTAGTTAAAGACAGTGTTGTGACCATTACTTAATGGCAGTTTACATTTCATTTTCATGGAAACTCATTAATAGTGGAGGAATCTTCTAGATCTTCTTCTGAGAGGTTATCCCAAACAATTTATGTTCTGGTGTCCTAATCGGACAGCTTTTGAATCCCATCCAGCTTTTAAAATTTGGATTAAACAGCTAGGTAAGACAAACAAGAAGGTAATTTGCATCACCTAATTTTAGCCATATGCAAAGCTATCCCACCAAAAAAAGACACACCCTGATCAAACCCTGCAATCTAATTCTTCAGTGAAATAGTTTAGAAGACTGAACAAAATTTCACTAAAAACCCCTTCACAGAATACCTGAAAATAATTTGATGAGCTGGTGAACCACAGTGTTTGTTATCTTTTCTGTCTTGAATTTGTTTACACTTGCTGCCACAGATTTATAAGAGGAATTTGCCATTGGAACAATATGTGTCTGAGACACATTACATGGGTTACACTGGTGACATGATGTCAGCTGGGTCATCATGTTTCACAACATAAACTGCAGATGAGCAAGACAACTTTTAATGCAGCAAGGATTACAGCAAATGACAACATAGGTTCCATATACAGTGTGCTACCTTAAAAAGAAACAATAAAAAAAGGCTCTTTTTTTTGTAGAAATGTTGTAACAGTGTAGTAGATTGACCTTGGCTGGATGCCATGTGCCCTCCAAAGCTGCTCTACCCCTCCTCTCCCCAGCTGGACAGAATACAATCAAAGACTACTGGCTGGAGATAAGGACAGAGAACTCACCTGTTACTTTTGTCACAGGCAAAACAGACTTGACCTGGGGAAATTAATTTAATTTATTGCCAATCAGTTCAGATCAGAGTAGGGTAATGAGAAATAAAACCAAATCATAAATCACCTTTCCCCCCTTCTTCCCAGGCTTAATTTCACTCCTGACTCCTCCCCTCCAGCAGCACAGGGAGATGGGGAATGGGGGTTTTGGTCAGTTCACACCAAAACCGTGCCATGTTAAACCAACACAAACAGTGCCAAATAATCCAGCCAGAGATGCGCATGCTGATGTCTCTGTGCCCCTCAGTGTGCTCCTCTCCTCAAGATGCAGATTGAGCATTTAATTTTTTCATTCTCACCTACCAATGCCCCAGACAATTCTTGTACATACGCAGAATAAGAAACAACAGCATTGGTTTCCACAATTTTGTCCTTCTGGAAACCAAACTGCTGGGGAGAAAGCAAAATTGCACCATTTTCATAGCCCCTCATCAGGTGTCCCCCCTGCAGGCCCCAGGGAAGGGCAGAGGGGGACAGTGAACTACTGCTGACCAAGGGTGCAGAATGCAATCTCGCCACTGCAACACAGAACTTGGCACAGATTCATTTGCCCTGCTGAGAAGCATTCACTATATATAATGTCAAGACATGACAAAAATGAATGGCTCTGAATGCCTTCTCACTTTGGAAACCCCTTGCCACATCTCAGGTAGCCTCATTCAGTCTCAGGGTGAAGTTTCAGGATGGATTACTAGTTTCTTTCCCTCCTCCCCAGCGTGTCCCTTTGGGACTGCTAGTCAGAGATTTTGCAAGAGGAGCTTTAATTTGAGATGCACTACAGAAATGTCAGATTACATAGCAACTCCCCGATGGAAGATAGTCCTCTTCCTCACCACCTGCAGGAATAGTTTCAAGCCCAGTCTCTTGCTGTTGTTGTTTAAGCCCAGCCAGCAGCCAAGCCTCACACAGCTACTCGTTCACTGTCCCACCAGCAGGACTGGGGAGAGAATCAGAAGGGTAAGAAATGGAAAGCTTGTGGGTTGAGGTGAAGAAAGTTTAATAGAGAAAGCAAAAGGCACACACAGAAGCAAAGCACAACAAGGAATTGATTCACTGCTTCTCATGGGCAGGCAACTCCAGGAGGGCCCCATCAGGTGTAACAGTGACTTGGGAAGACAAACACCATCACTCCAAATGGTCCCCCCTTTCTCCTTCTTCCCCCCATTTTCTATAACTGAGCATGATGTCCTATGGTCTGGAATATCCCTTTGGTCAGTTGGGGTCACCTGTCCTGGCTATGTCTCCTCCCACCATCCCATGCACTCTCAGGCTCCTCACCAGAGTGGCCAGCATGAAAGGAGAAAGAAATGGCCTTGGCTCTGCACAAACTCTGCTCTTCAAAAAGAAAAAAAGATCTCTATGTTAGCAAATCTGTGTCCAGCATAAATTCAAAACACAGCCCCATACCAGCCATTGCGAAGAAAATTAATTCTACTCCAGCCAAAACCAGCATATTAGTGCTGACAGAACAAGAAAATAATGTGTGAAAGCATGAAGTGCCCTCTAACCTGTGAGCTTTCCTATCAAGCTGGCATACAGCACTGGTGCAAAACCACCAAATCTGTCCTGAGCAGCATCCAAAGCAGTGTGGCCAGCACACTGAGGGAGGCTCTGCGCTGGTGGGATCCCACCTGGAGTGCTGCATCCAGCTATGAGGCTCCCAGCACTGGAAAGACATGGACCTGGTGAAGCAAGTCCAGAGGAGGGTCACAAAAATGATCAGAGGGCTGGAGCATCCCTCCTATGAGAACAGGCTGAGAGGGTTGAGGCAGTTCAGCCTGGAGAAGAGAAGGCTCCAGGAAGGCACCTTCCAGTGCATAAAGGGGGCTTACAACAAGAGAGTTGGAGAGGGACTTTTTACAAGGGCGCGTAGTGATAGGACAAGGAGGAATGGCTTCAAACTGAAAGAGGGCAGGTTTAGATTGGATATCAGGAAGAAATTCTTTCCTATGAAGGAAATGAGATACTGGAACAGAGTGCCCAGAGAATCTGTGGATGCCCCATCTGTGGAAGCATTCAAGGCCAGGTTGGATGGGGCTTTGAGCAACCTGGTCTAACGAACGGCACACCTGCCTATGGCAGGGGAGTTGAAACAGGGTCTTCAAGGTCCCTTCCAACCCAAACCATTCTATGACTATGAAAATCCAGCAGCCTGCAGATAAGTAGAGACTCTTGGCTTCCAGCGCCATCAGTCTGGCACCTTTTCTGAGCTCCAAATTCTCCTGAAAATGTAAATGGAGATGGTGAGGATGAGAGCTAAATGCAAAACTGGTGGGGTTTTTTTGCATCAAAATTATAAAATTAAATCATTTTTAGTAAGAACTTCCATTCAAATTTAATTTCAATTATGAGAGACAAGTTTGTTGCTACTAATGGAATATTTTTTTTTTTTTAATCAGGAAAGGAAATAAACTAGAAATGAAATTCTAGGATAACATAAACCCATTTAATTAAACTATAACATTCAATAGAAGTTTGCTGTGGTTTTTTTCTCTTGTGCTTGGGATGCTTCCAGACAAAGATCTGACAATTTATAAATAAACAGATCAAGGTATTGCGAACATCTTTTTCCTTTCCAAGAGTGGATATAGAAATGACAGCCTAAAAGGGAACAAGCACAGAATGATCTCTACAGCTGCTGCAGGGACTGCCTACTCAAAGTTGGAATGACGGGATTTTAATGCATCATCTGACCTTCCAAAAAGTGTGAGCTCGTACTTATGATTTCCTTCAGAGAAGAAGCTAGGATTGTCTGCATTTGTTCCCTAATGTTTGACATCCTGGAAGTGAAGATTTAAAATAATTCACGTGGAAATTGCAGCTAGGCATGGCATTGCATATTTTCACACAGCCCATTTCTTCTCTCTTTAACATGTCTCATCCAAAAATAATGGTGCTAAATGGTGGTAAGGAGGAAAAGCCTTACCCAGACAAATTGCTTGACAGCTAAAAATCCACTGTACCTGCACACCATCTCTGCTCATTTAGCATGAGCTGAAACTCTCACGAATAAGGGAAAACCACACTTTTCCTGATGTCCTTCCTTGCCATTAGAAACCACAAGGGTGAAAAGAGCTAAAGGCAAAAATATTTATTGCTTACGGTTATCGGATGCTTCTCCAGAGAATTATTACTAAATGGACTCACCTTGCTAAGTTTTCTCTTATAAGGAAGGATCATTTGTACAGGCCACTTGCACGGTGAATTCCAGCACACTGGAAGTGCTTACCCAGGTGGATATAAAGCTGTAGAAAAAGGAACATAAACACAACCTGGAAATCCAGGGAATTTCCTTTTACTTAATGTTCAGACAACATAGTTGACAGCTGTGGCCTATCAGGCAATGCAGCTGTACTAAATTTCATTGATCAGGAATAAAAGAGAACTGAAAAAACATGAGTGAATAGCAAAAACAGAGTCCTGTGAGAGTTGAAAGGAAGGACATGCTCAGTCTGACTATATTCTGATTTAAAGGACTAAGTACCCATTTTATTTCAGCTGCTCCATATTTTTTCTTATACAGTTCTACTGCAAATCCTTATTCTTTTTTTTTTTTTAGCTCTCCTAAGCTGCTATGAGCTCAATAGCATTCTTAGACAGATTCTGACTCCTTTATCCTTCCCATGAAAAAGGATGCTTGTCTGAAAAGAAGTAGGTAGCATGTTTCCTTCCCACCACCCTTGTTCTTGTCATTGTTTGTTTAATTCAAATTTGATTTATTTAAGAGATTTAGCAGCTGCCTAAACAAAATTAAATTAAAATGACATTCTGAAAAATATCTAAATTCAAAATGAGGACAACTCCTCTTCCTCCAAAAAATACAAAATGCAAGGTTTTGCCTTGAGCCTAGTCCTTTCACTGTCTCCTGATGTGCCTGGGAGGCAATCCACTCCAGACTGACCTTCAAATATCTCTGTGGCTTTGGGTTGGAGATTTTTCAGGCCATGAACACCCTTTCCCTAAGAACCATGCTACTCTGGAGAGCAAAGGGAGAGTTTTGGCATGTGAGCATCCTCTCCTGAGCATCTCTGCTGCTCACCTGGGAATGCAAATTAAACATTTGCTGCATCCAGAAAAATTAACATCTTGAGTGGCTTCCCTTTCTGAGCAGGTAACTCTTTTTTTAAGAATTCTCACATTTATTTGATCAGCCCTAGTTCTATTTAATTCAAGACAACACCTGCTTCCACGTCACTGCACAAATACTGACTTTCCACTAATTTTTGAATAGAAAGTGGGAGAAATTTTACCCAACAACCAAACCAGGTAGCTCTTACTCAGCCTTCTATTCCTCTTTAAGAGCCTTTGAAAGTTTTAATGGGATTTTTGTTCTAACTCCCCACATTTCTATTAGTACGATTATTGCTAAAGAAAAGGAAACAATAGTAATCATAGTAATTGTAATAATAAAAATTATGATGTCTTATGTCTTTCTGTCTATAAAACCAGATTTCAGCCTTCTCTTTTTGTCTTCACTCATTTTCTATTCTGATTTCCCTTCTGTCTTTTTTCCTCTTTCATGATTCTACTACCCCATTCATTCCCTTTCCTAGCAATTTTTTGCCTCATTCCACTTTGGCCTTGTAACTCACACACTGGCCATTTACTTGCTATTCCTGATCTTTGTTTCTCACGCTAAAAAGAACAACTCTTAGGTTCCTCTGGAACCTTCTAAAGACCATTGCTCATCTCCACTGCAAAAATGAGTAAAAACTTTGATGATAACAAAGCCTGAGTTAATATCATCTTGGATCTGTTGGCTTCCAGCAGACTTTTGCAACTGGATAAATGTGTTCATTTCAATATAACCATTAATCACATAATTCTTTGTTGCACAGAACCACTACCCTGTTGAATACGCAGAAAGAGCACTGAATCATGCAGGAGTATGGAAAAAGAAAAGGAAAGGCAAAAATCCTATAATTATACTAAAATACTATAAAGCATTTAAAGGCACACAGAACTATTTATTGTTCCTAGGTTTACTGGAGCTTGGTGGGACTTTGGAAAGAAGATATTTAACCAAATGACACAGCTGTATTTTAAAGTATATTAGAAATTATTTAAATAATTTAAAAGTGTACTAAAAAAGAAGAATCTGTTTCCTTCAGAATACAATAGATTTAATTCAATATTTGGTTGGACTGATGGTGTCTGAAGGTTAATCTCCAATGTTTCCTTCTCACACAGCTGTGACTCTTACAAAGTGTCTGAAACACTCATGAGAAAAATAACAAAGGTTTATGTCACTTCCCTATTGTTTTGTTAAGGTTTGGGATTACTGTTCTTATCTGCTACACTGTGTGAGGCCTGTGTAGGCAAAATTGGTCTTGAAGGTGGGTCAGCCTAGAACGCAGTCTGTGTTAGGTGTTCCTCAGTCTCCTTTCATTCACTTTGTATGAATTTCCAGGAAGAAAGGGGGCCTATTTAGCTAAAATCCTCAGGAAAAAAATTCTGCATAAATATCAGCTGTAGAAAGGCCATGTCAGATCAAAAAAGTCTTTCCCGACAGAAATCAACGAAATGTGTTTATTTCCAACAAAAACAAGTATTTTTTGAAAGTTCACACTTCCCAGTGAATAGCTGTTTCATTGGAAAATTCCTGACCAGCAGTAGCATATGGAAGTACAAGGTCATCATGACTCGCTGTTGTCATCTCATGTTCCTTGGAGGATTAATGTGGATCAGTAATAACTGCAGCTGCCAGAGAAATTAATAATAGAAAAGGTGCTAATGAACGCATTGATGAAGTCAGCAGAGTCAGAAATTTCTTACTCCTAGTATTTTTGCCTCTTTTTGATCCTTTTTACACCATGTGCTGAGCAAAGAATGGAGTTTGTCTCCCTGTAAGGCCTGACCATCCTTTATAAATGGAATTCTCTTTGATGATACTATGACTGCAAGTAGATTCCTGGCCACTAAAATCCTGCCTGAGTTTCCCCAGTTGTCCTGCGATCTGTACTTCTCCTTTGAAGTTCCATGTAGTTCCTTAATTTAGGGACCTGAGATTATCTTTATTCAGTATATTACTTTATCTGTCAAATATGCAGGCCATCAAAGAGGGGTAGATGACTGCACACGTTTCTCTTCACCCTTTCAGATGAGCAATCCTACCTGGTTAGGCCCTTTACAATGCTTGCATGGCCTCTAGTAAGATCCACCAGAAACAGAGGAAAATCTTAATCTCTAGGTTCATCTGCCATCTTTGATGGAAAATCAGCTTGAGCTGTAATCCAGGAAATCCTTGCTAGATGCTCAGGCTGATGCTCTTAATGGTTTTGCTCTGCTGAAGGCTCTGGGCTGGATGGTGTCTTAATGAAATGAGTGTGCTGCTTAGGGGAGCAAACTGTCCCCAGAGTTTGACTCTGTAGGGGACAAAAAACCTGCCCTCAGAGTCACGTCTTGTTGGTTAAGTGCAAGATAAGGAATGACAGGGCAAAGGAGAAGCAAGAACAAGTAAGTAGCCTCATTTTTCCAGCTGCCTCATTTCTTCCTTTTGCAAAATCATTTCAAAATTGCATTCTTCCTACAAAAAATGTCTTTGGGGCTTTATCAGAGATACTTTAAATTAGAATTTGCATTGTTTTTTGTTTTTCACAACCCTTTATTTCATTTATGGCACCTGCAAAACGCCACCTGTGCTTGACAAGGATTCTTCTGAATGCAACACACAGATCAAATGGAACGTCTAGAGCCCTGAAAAGTGTTCTAAACGTATGCCATAACCATGAAGCTAAGAAAGGGATACACAGCCTGCAAATCTAAGATTTTCCCCTAAAGTTACACAGTGGCCATTAGAAACCACCTGCCTACTGGAGGAACTTCTGAAGTGCACCGGGCTCCTGTGGAGAGGAGAAGGGAACAGAAGGAGAAGGAGCATCAGGCTGCAGTTTGCAGGACTGCAAGCACAAGTTTCTGTTTCCAGAAGGAAGAATTAAATTTGTCAAGATAAGAAATAGTATAGAATAATGTCTCTCTGTTCTCAGGAACACTGGAACAGAGTAGTAAGTGCTGTGTCCTACCCACGAGGGCAAATGCATCAAAGCAGCAAAGGTGGGAGAGAACTGGGAAGGACTGTGTGTGGTTGATGGCATTCCATCCAGCTCCAAGTGACCCAGTGCATATTCCCAGCAAACATGACTAATGCAGATGAGGCAGATGAAATACACACGCTCATACTAAGGAAGAAAAGAACGCCAATTATACTGTTCCAGTGCTCTAATCCCATTTAACAAAAGATGCACACCAATGAGATGAAAAAGCAAAGCAAGGAGCAACTGTAGGTATGGCTGAAGGATGCCGAGTGGTTCAGTTTGGGATCTATGCAGGAGTGCTCCCAAGGACTGGAGCAAAGCTCTCTCCTTTGCTGATGCATGCTCTGCCTGCTGCTTAATCCTGGGGGATTTTTAATCCTTTTCCAATGGCTATGCAGGGCTTTCAATACTTGCTTTTTGCAACAGATTTCCTGGAGCGTACAGGCTTTTATCCCAACACTTCAACCAGTCTTGACAACATCCATTTAAGTCCAAAGAAACAAGTGAGTATTATACCAACTATAAACCAACTTCATTGTGTTTTGTTGCTGAGTAATGCATGAAGAAGATTAGGCCTGCAATCACCTATCACTGCATCTGCTTCAATTTTTTTCCAGAACACTCTGACAGCAAAAAACAACAAAAAACCCCAAAACAAAAACAAGAAACAAAAACCCCAAAACCCACAGTGGTAAGTAAACTAGTGAGAGTAAAGGGAATATTTATACACATAGGCAGTGCAAGTAGTTAATTATCTGAAGCCAATGAATTAAAATTCAGGAGGCCACACACATTCTTATTTCCTCTGAAGCTGTTCTTCCATTCTAGCTATGTCAAAAGTGCCTTTTATTAAGGTGCCAAAACTCAAACAGAAAATAGTTATTGTTTTAATGGTTTGAAAAACTGTGTATCTTTCCTTATAGAACCCTCAGGTCCATGCAGCTGCACTTTGCTGTACCTGCTTTCCCAGCCTAGCAGATGTTTTCAGTTCCTTGGTAGGAGTATGAAAACAAATAGGTGTAATGCTAGTGAGACCTTAGATAAGTATTATCAGTCACAGTCATTGACTACAGAAACCGAAGGCTAAAATTGGAGCCAGGGTTAGAGACTCCACTGAGCTGCAGTACAGCACCAAGGGCACCCACACAGGAGGGAGACTTGAGCTGCCTGCAGGCCACGCACACCAGAATGAGGAATGACACAAGACCACGTCAAGAAGCCGAGTTCAGAGGGCAGCACACCAATACTGCCCATTTTGGCACAACACAAGAAGTCAGTAGGACTGGGATTAGACTGATTGTTTAGCAGCAGGAATGAGGGCAGCAGGAACAGAAGCATGGCTGGAATACTCAGCATCTAATGAGATCCTGCGAGACTGAAAAGCATTCAGGTGGCTGGCTACTGCTGTCTGCCTCATGGGATTTGGAAGGAATAGCTGTAGATGTAGATGTTTTTTGGAGTAAGCAATCAATTTAATGAAACAGAATTCCTCCAGTTCATTGACTATCAAGAGCATATACTTGCAAAGCACTATTTCATCAACTCATATTTTATCATCTAAAAAAAACTAGGGCTCTGAGCATGCTAGACATTCATAAATATTTGGAGCACTTCTTGCCTAGGAATTTATATCCCATTTACAAATTACTTAATTATTGTATTCCTATTTCTCTAATACAAGTAATTCCACTTGAATGTTATAAAATGTTATGTAATGTGTAAGGTGTTTTAAATATCATGACATTCTAATGAATGTATTCGTGTCTGAATATCTAACAGGAAACAGTATTTTCAAAAAATGCTTTACTGATAGACTGCATAATGAAATGTAGTAGTTTACAGTAGTAAATGTTTATATTAGTATTTTACGGTACATAATATATTGATATGTGAAATGCCACTACTTGTGTAGCTACAGATAACTTAAAACCAATATGTTACCCTAAATGTAAAACTGGTTTGGTAGAGAAATTGCAAGAGCTCCAAGGTACAATTTACTTTGTGGACAGACAAATCTTCCCTAGAAATTTCTGAATTCTGGAATTTACTGAAGACTTGTTGTAAAATTCAATTTCATAATGCTGAATTTACATAGAATACCTGATTTTTACAGAACAAATGTAATTATGCTTGTCCATTCCTAAATAAAAGGTGGTAATCTTTTTTAACTGTCTGTATTGCCAGTGATAGCTAATGCTTATAAATTATTCATGTTGTAATCATATTATTTTTCATTGTGCATTAGCAGGGAATTCATGACTGGATGATCAGCTGTTAGGAAGAAATCGGAGAATCTGGCCTTTGACATGTGGGGAAATTTTTTTTCAGAATCCCTTAAGGGATTTTGCAGAAAGGCTCTTTTCACCCTTTTTTCTGACTTCCTTGTTATTTTATCCACCATTTATTATTCCTTTTGAGCTGAAAAAAAAAGGCTATTCCACAGTAATGTTTTTTCAAGAAGTTGTTTATGTAACAGATGCACATTTGGATTAACAAGTCTGCTTTCTGTCTCTTCTCTCTGCATAGCTTCACTGTTGGATCAGGTTGCCTCTTTACCTTTATGGTGTCTCATTTGGATGAATTCCCCAGGCTTAAATGCTGCTTCATAACCAGGTATTTCCAGCTCAATGCAGATTTGTTCACTCGAGGGACATATACTCACCATAGCAGTTCTAGGCTATCATCTAGACCTTTCAGGAGTCCTGACCCACTGTCTTTTGCTTCTGGCATCAGCAACAATACTAAGAATTGTTGCTTCCTGGAGCAGCTATTAATGAGAAAAGGTATCTTGAGGACAAACACCACATCTGCCCCAAAACAACAGAGCTGTGCTAAGGGAAATGAGAAACACATCATATAATATTTGCACATCTGCCCACACCTGGAATTTTTCAACCATCAACAAGTCCCAGAGAGTGATTCTGGAACACCTGAGGAAAATGGACTCAGGGAGCCAGGTGAAATTGGGCAGAGATGTTATCCTTACAGACCAAACCCAAGCCAAACAACCTACTGACTGTATCTATACTCTCTCCATTTCAGACCCAGGCACCGCTGTGGGAAACAGAAAGGAAAAACAACACTAAACTTGCAAAATAAATATACTGGGCAATTTGCGTTCCAGGCATTCTGAGGCACTCAGGTTTGGCAGTACAAGCTGCCCAGACTGCTTCTAATCTTCAGCTTTCTGTTCTTCACTTTAGATGTTGAAAATAGTGCTAGAGAATTTATGTGGATTCATTAAATGCACACACTTATATTTGAGATCATCCTCTAGGCCTTGCATTGTCAACAGACAGAAAGAGGCATTTCTACAGCATAAGTCCCACCTTCAAACAGTTAAAACAGCCCAGGTGAATTACACTGTATGAAGGCTTATCTTTCCCCACTATTAATGCAACACAGGAAAGTGGTGATATTGAAGTTGAGAACACCTAAAGTCAGTGGAATTAATTCCACCCCTTATTTTTAAAGGCTTTTTAAAGCCTTTGCTCTCCTTTGCTCTCCTCCCATACTTTGCAACTTCCCTTTATTTTTCTGCCTAGTTTCTGCCCTGCCTCCTTTTTCAGCTGATGTAGCAATACCACAGAGTTCTTAAGAACCCCAGGTCTGCTTATTGCAGTGGGAGACAGAGAAAGATGAAAAGCAAAAGCATCAAAACAAAGCAACAAAACAGAATGATAAGCAAAAAAGTCAAAGCAGTTTTAGCAGTACCATCAGCTTTTAAATACTGTTATATTTTGTAAGAAACCAGCCTAAATTAGGCTACAGATATGATTTGAAATGTGTAGAGATTATAAGGCCAAATGATGCAGAAGCAGTCTGCTCTCCTGCAGAATGCTAAAATGCTATATTTATAACTGGGACTCAGCATGGCTTTCTAGAAAGAGACCTAATAAATAACAGAAAATATAGACAACTTCCACTTCCCCAAGTATGAATGCTTTCTTTCACCATGCAAATCTGTCATGCAAACCATAGCGAACAATTTTGATTTGCCTTCCTCATGGACATTCTGGAATTAATCAGATGACATGTGAGCATTGTGTATGTGAAGCATGCTGTGCTACTGTTCTGGTGGTTTAAAACTAATGGTATTACATTGCATTTTTCATAATGAAAAATTTAGCTGAGAGGTTTTTTGCAGCTTTTCTATCTCACATCTTTCAACATCAAATGCCAACAAGGCTTTTATGTAAATATCATAGAATCACAGATAGTCATCTAGTCTAAACTCCTGCTCAAAGCAGGAACAGCTAGAGCAGGTTGCTGAGGGCTGTGCTCAGTTGGGGTTTGAGTATCTCCAAGCATTCAAACTGGTATCCTGTGCTAGTGTTTGATCACTCAGAGTGAATAATTTTTTCCATATGTGTAAATGAAATTTACCATATTTCAATTTGTGTCCGCTGCCCCTTGTCTTTTCACCGGGCAGCACTGTGAAGAGTTTGGCTCTGTCTTCTTTATTACCCCTAGGCAGGTGTTCATAAATATTGATAAAATTGCCCTGAGTAGTCCCTTCACAAGACTAAACAGTCCCAGCTCTCTCAGCCTTTCCTCCTATGAGAGATGCCCCAGTCTCCTAAGAAGGACAGCTCTTTTCCAAAGCTGGTATGTACATCCATGTCTTATTGAAGAGCCCTTCAAAAAGGGAAGGGACTCAGCACTACAGATTCATCTCACCAGGGCAGATCAGAGGGGAAGGAACACCTTCCTAGACCTTATGCAACCCAGGAGGCTGTTGGGTCCAAACTTTCACTCTGTCTTCTGAGACCTGGAACTCCTGAAGGCAAACCTTACCTGTGAAAATGGAGGCAAAGGCAGCATTGTGCATCTTGGCCATTTTTGTGTCATTTGTTTGTCCTGTTCAACACAGGGCCCTTCCTGCTGAGACACTTGTAGGAGCCCTTCTGGTGGCCTTTCATGTCCCTTAACAGATTCAAGTCCTGGTAGGCTTTGCCTTTTCTAATTCTATTCTTGCATGCTCAGACAGCACCTCTATATTCCTTACAGGTTACATATCCCTAGTCCCACCCCTTGTGATGCTTCCTTTATATGACAGCATTTTTTCAGGAGCTCATTGTTTGTCCGTGGAGATTTCTTGTCACCTTTGTCTGGCTTTCTGCAAATCAGGATGGACTGCTCTTAAGCTTCGAGGAGGGGGACCTTGAAAAATTAGTAAACTCACCAGGACCTCTCTTCTCTGCAGGCCTATCTCCTATGGGATTCATCTAAGTAGGTCCCTGAGCAGGCCTTTTACCAGGAAAAGTGTAAGAACTTCCCCTCATAATGTTGTTATTTTAGCACTTTCTTATTTGGGTGTATATGCTTGAAGTCCCCTTCAGTCCTGCACTGCTGGTTTCAAGGTCTCTCTTTTTTACCCTGCATCTTTTACTTGTCAGCCCAGGCCATCCCTTCCTCACTTGACTATGGTCGTCATTTCCCTTTCCCATCTTTCCCATTTTCAAAACGTCTTTTACCATGTTGGCCAGCCTGTTTTTGGCCTGCCTACTATGGTGGGATCCCATCTCTTCCCCAATGATCTTTGATCCTCACAAAGGGCCCAGGCTCATAAAAAAAAAATCTCTGTCATTGACACGAGCTGCACAATCACTTGTTGGTCCAAAGAATTCATTCGCTCCATGTCCAGCCCTTCCCCTTCACCAGCAGGATCAAGGACAAACGCATTTGGCCCCCATGCTCTTGCCCACAGTCATGTAGACACACTCCATACACTTCATGTCTTCCCTGGTAGTAGCTTTGGTGTCCACCTGGAAGTGCAGCAGGGGTCAATATTCTGAGGACTGGGCAAGCCACATCAGTGTCTCCACAACGTCCCAGATCTAAGCCCCTAGCAAGTAGCAAACCTCCCTAGAAATCAGTTCAGGTGGGTAAACGGGGCCTTGAGCAATATCAATATCCAGCATGATCTGATCAAAAGTGCGCTTTGGCTATTTCAGTAAACAGGATTTAAGCGTCTGAGAACCTCACTGGTACAAACTCTTCCAGACGCCCTCTGGGACAGAACTGGTGTCAGCCCCTGCCATACTGTCCTAAGAATCTGCATTCAAGATAGTGCAGCCATTGGCCCAAACTCAAAAGACCTTCAGCTGAATATCCTTACCATTCCTTATGACTCCTCTCAGCTCTAGCCCCAAGCCACAGCTACAGAGGAAGGAGTACAGGAGCAAAGAGAGAAAATGAGTCTTACGCAAGTTTTAAACATGCACCATTTCTTACAAATTTACTTAATAAAGCTTGTTCATATCCCTATATTTACATGCTTCAGACAGCTTTCATCATGCAGCTGATCAGACTTTGAATGAATACTTGAAGTGCTGTGTTTTGAACTGTAATTTTGAGGCACCCTTAATTTTTTTGCTGACTGGAGCAGCTACCATTCTATCCACCTGTATTCTGTACAGCTATGTGGTGCCAAGGCACCTGCCTTCAGGGAAAAAAAAAAAAGTTTTGCTCATGTTGCTGAAGAAAACAAAGATTTAGAAAACTGCATTGAGAAAAGCAAGCAGTGTCTGTGTCTATGTACATTGAAGACTCATCATCTCCTGAGAAATCCAGCTACAAGGGGGGAAGGAAGTAGCTCTCCTGCGCTAGGTCATACTCTGACTAGAGCTGCTGAGAATTTTATTTTAAAGGCCAAGGTCATACATTAAGTTGGTTATTGTCAATTCATTGAAAATAAATTGCTTGTCCAAAAGGGTTAGTCTTAGCAAATGTTTCAACTCAAGACATGTATGGGACAAAAGTGCTAAAATTGTCCAAGTTCCATTTTGTTATTTTTAAATTACAAAATGCAAGATTTGACTTTATTATGACTTTTAGTTGCAAACATTAGAATTAATGCTAATAAAGGGATAGTGAAATAGTAAGAATAAAATTAAACAATTGAAGATGATCTAAATAGAATGTTTGTAACTGCTCCATCTGTGATTTTTTTAGAGGGAAAAAAGGAGGGAGGGAATTCTGTCCACAAGAATGGGTTATTGTTTTTTCCCCCTTATTTGGGATGCTATTTTTTTTTTTTCATATGGCTCCAAACCATTTCCTGCCTCACTGTGAGGCTGAATATATATCCAGGGGTGCTACTGTGGGCACTTGAACAGCAACAGAGAGTTCTGGCACTGGCTAGTGCACTCTCTTACCATGAAAAAACCAAATCAAATCAAACCTAACTCCAAACCATTAAACCTGGTAAGGTCAAAGAACTGGAGTGGTTTAAGGGAGTGAGCTTACTCCTATCATGTATAAGCTATTGGACACCCTTTAAGTTATGTATTACATTCCTATGAAACCAAAGCAAACCCCTTGACTGTAACTATCAATTTTCATGGCATTTATTTTCTCAAGTGAAGTGACCAGTAATACTAGATACAAGAACCCCTCTGGACATAGTTTTCCTGTTAGTATTAGATACATTAGTGTTAGATACTGTGTTAGTGTTAGATACATTAGCACCAATCTCAGGGACGACAACAGATACGGCTTCTTTTTCTATTATTACTTAACTAATTCACATGCATTATAAAAAGATTTGTTCTAATGTAATGATTTAATAATTCTTTAGTTTCCACATACAGCTTCTCTAAAAAGTCTATTCTACAGTGACATTTCAGTTAGCACTCTTGATTTTTCCCCAATAAAATTATTTCACAGTAAGTACAATATTAAAAAAAACAAACAAACCTGTAGGGAGTTCTAGCCCCCAGCAATTACCCTAAAAATACCAAGTGTGCTGTACTTGAGATTTTAACTTCTGTACTACCTCTAATGTACTCGTACATACATTTCTTCATTGTTTTCAATACACGAGAATCATTTACATTTTTTTGTCCCACTTTATCACTATACACAGTATCCCTATTTTCTCTATCTCTCCTCTAGGTTTGGATTTTTTCTGGTTTTTTTCTTTCTGTTACTTTTAATTTATACCTTGTGCATCTATGCGCAATCGCTGTAATGTAAGGAAGAGTCATGATTTAGTCCCTGGACAGTTAAAAATACTGAAAAATGAAAGATGTTGAAGGTTTATTGTATCAAAAAGCATATAATCTTATTTCAGCATTTCACTTTTTTTTTCAAACCATGTAATTTTTCTTTGTCTTTTATTACAGTATGTCAAAGGTTACACACACTGTATTTCTTTAGTTTGCTGCTAACCCCTGCATTCCCTGAGGGAAAATTTGCACTCATTTCACAAAAGTAGAAGCAAGTGCAAACCAGAAACCTGTGAGAACTGTTCACTCAGCTCTGCAGGGGAATTTGCATGATTTGCCATGTGTTATCTCAGCAGAACTTTCTATGCTGCCTGTGGCACTGTTTCTAAACTATGACTTTCTTTCTGGGATGATGTGTTTTCCTTTATAAAACAAGTAGCTCCTCAAAAAGTAAACAATACAAGGAAAAACTAACCAGCTCTGTGCTGTGTCATTCATTGTCTAGCCATATAATTTAGAATAATCCAGTAAGAGTTGAAAGAATTGCTTTTAGCCACAAGAAAGCAATCTAGTCTTTTTAAAGGAATACTCTGGATTCTCTGTTTTCACTGTGTACTGATTAACCTAGTAGTTCCACATGGGGTTTCAGTGCTATTTGAAATTGTACCGAGGAAAAGGCATCTCTTTGTGGCACTTGGAGGTTTTACTCTGTAAATGGTTGAGTGTTCTCATTTTCAGTGACTGATGATAACTTCCATGGTGATTGTAGCTCAGCCAGCTACCAGAGACACAAGTAGACAAGGAGCACTCATATCATCCATTGCTCTAACTCAGTGCTCACATTTGCCAACAGATTTCAGGAGACAGTAACCTTGGGCAATTGGTCCTTTGGAAAACAGTCAGGGTGAGCTGTTCTGAAATCAGCTATGATCAGAAGAGAATGTCTTGTCATAGCTTTTCATACATTGCAGGCTTGCAGTGCTGATCAGGACATAAGTCCTGTAAAACTGAGCCTTTGTTAGGTGCCAAACCTGTGCTAGTAGTCTGAAGGGATGTCTACGTGTTCAGGTAATCACATCCAGGTTCATACTAAGGACCTTCTGCATTTTTCTAGTAGTACAAAGGAGACTGAAAGCAGCTTTAATGTTCAGTGAATCAGCTGCCACAGCGAAGTACTTGATCCGAAGTAAGCATACTAGGCTTCATGGCCAACACATTTCTCTAGCTAAGGCACTGTGGCTTTAGCTTGGCTGTAGCCTGAATGCAGCACAAGCACACTGGATGCTGTGCTTAGTGAGACTGAGCCTGGATCTCAGTGCCAAACCCATCTGTTCTGCAACAGGCTGTTACAGAAACACTGGTTTAGCCTCCTGCAACAGCATCAGTGCTTGACCTTCTTCAGGGCCCACCATATACAAACCCAGAGCTGTGCTTCAGCCCTGAGTGCCCTCCAGGCTTCTGGAGACAGCCTCTGCTTGAGCCCCCCTCCACAGTCAACGACTGGGTCAGTGATGCAAGCTCTGCAGGGAAGGACTGAGAAGGGAGCATCACTTATAAGTGCCAGGCACTGAGGGAGAGGTCAGATTCCTTGGTATTGTATAGCTGAATGAGTAAGACACTCAACTAGCATGTGAGGGACTGGTTCAAACTCTTCTTCTGCTGATTTGGAGCAGCAATTTGACTTCAATTCACTGTTCCCAGAAGACATATCCCAGCTTCTATGCTACAGGGAAGTTCTCCTAGTGTCTCTCATCAAGGTTCTTTGTCCCAGCTGGGAGAAAACAGTGTGTCTCTGTGTACTCAGTGACCACACCTCAACATTTCTTACACATACGTTCTGAGTCTTTTAAAAAAGTTTCAAGATGTAATATTAAAAAACCCCCATGTTTACAAGGAAAATATATCTATGTCAATATCTAAGATATTCTCAGGTTACTTTATTCCCATTATTCAAAAAATGGCATTAGTTTGATGTTCTGTGCAATTTCAAGGCAGTACATCAACTATCCAGACAGACTGAAACTAGAAGTTACAGAGCATGCTCATAGGAAACACACAAAAAGCAAAGAAAAATACATCAGTCATTAGAACTCAAAGTTTCTTTATATAATTTTCATGACTGTACAAATGTCAGGATAAGTTGAACCATTTGACAGCAAAACAACCGAAACTATAAAGCTTGCATGTGCATAAAATTCAGATATTGTAAGAAATAACTTTGTCTTTCCCTCTTTTCATACACCTGCGATGGCAGGTGCCACATGGAAGCAGGAGCTGTGGCCTTACATCCTGTCATTTGTCCCTTTCTAGCAGGTCACAGAAACTGCTTCTTATTAAAAAATGTTTCCATAACTTGTTTTAGCTGTTCTTCAAAAACTGCTAAAACGCCCTTGGTTAAGGACTTTGGTTTTATTTTGTCTTATGAGAAGGGGCTGACTTACTTGACTAATTCAAACCCCCAAAAGACATTTCCGAATTCTGGTTGAAAAGAATTTCCCTCCAACCTAGAGGTACGCTTCCAGCTTAGACATGCTTAGACCTGTGCCCAGTCCTTAGCTGTGGCTGTTGACTACCTTATGCTCTCTACTCCGCGCTGCTGGCTTCTGCACGTCTCATTCCTTCTGTACCTCTTCACTGGGTGTCACCTCAGGGTTCTGCAGGTCACGAGGTGCTAGATCTCAGAAAGACAAGCAAGGTGAGCCACTGCCTTGTGAATCACTTGTTTACAAGCTGATTGCCACTTTAGCTGATTGAATAAAGGGAACGCCTGCAATAGCATATAATTGTTGTTGCAATAATATCAGTCGACTGCCCATTTTTACCAAATGCCTTCTGTGCATCTCTGCCCTCTTCATATTCCCAAGCAGCAGATACCTCGGATAAATAAGACACTAGTATCCAGTGCAATTTTAAAAGGGTTGCAAGTGGGGGTAGAGGTATTTTAATTTTAGGATCATGTGGCATCTCCATCTCTGTTTCTCCCAATTCCTATCACTTGGACCATGCACCCCTTGTCCTGGGTCCTTCCTTTTCTTCCTTACAGTTTTGTGGTTTCTAGCTATTTAAAACTGCATGATATAAAGAAGCCCTTCAAAATTTCAGTGTGCTGGGGAATAGGAGGGCATCCTTAAGTTCTCTCCATAAACTTCTGTCTTGCAGATGGGATTTACTTACCACAAAGACATCTGCTTTTGGGGGCCAAGATTTTACTGCCAAACACTGGAACAAAGCTGGTGTGGCACCATATGGAATAGAATCCTTTACAGTTTCCTTGTTCTTAATATAGAATGTGTTGCAGATACTTGGCAGATCCACCACTTTTTCTTCTTCTTTTGCTTTCTGTTGTCATTTCCATTATTTAAATAGATACATTTACACTATAGAGTGCTTTGACAAGTAGATGGAAGACTTTGGTAAATTCCAAAGAGTACACATTAAGTATTTGGCAATATAATCCTCAGCAAACAGCTCTTATTGCCATCACACCATGTGTCTGGCCATCCCACCTAACTATATTTGGAATCATTGGCTCATTCCAGCCAACGGGAGCTAGAAGTCTCAAAGACACTTACACTTCTGTAAGTTCAGAGTAGATCACAGATGTCTTCTCCAAGTGTGCTCCATGCTATTATTCAAGACCATGAGCATGGGACAGAAACCTTAGAATGGAAACAGCTTTAGGAAAGCCTTAGTTTGGACTTCGAAGTCAGGCATAACAGGCATTTGCAGGAAACCAAGTCCCTGGCAGGCAAGTACAGCAAGTCAAAACGGGAGGGTTGAAGCTGTTGCTGCCTCTGGCTGTTCACGCCAGCCAAAGCAGAAATGGTCGAAACCCTGATGAAAGAGCTTTCGAACCACCACAGTGCTCATCTTGGTCTTTCAAGGTAAGCAGTGCTGACTGTGGTTTTGTGGTACCTGTGGCCCGTGTGAGTAGAGTTTACCTGCCCGAGTAACTTCTACTGATACTCAGGTGCCTTCAGAAACCGCCGAGACGGGGCTCAAGGCAGCACCGAAGCAGTCGGAGCAGCATCACACCCTGACTGGCGGGCGGGTCCGCCCTGGCCCCGCTCCTGCCGGGGCGGCACCTGGCGGCTTGGCTGGCGGGCTGCCCCGCGGTGTGGGGCACGCTCCGTGGGCCCGCGGGCGGGAGGTACGTGAGCGGCCACACGTCCCGGGGGTGACAGTGGAACGCGTCCCGGGGGTGACAGGGCCACGCGTCCCGGGGGTGGCAGGGCCACGCGTCCCGGGGGTGGCAGTGGAACGCGTCCCGGGGGTGACAGTGGAACGCGTCCCGGGGTGACAGTGGAACGCGTCCCGGGGTGACAGGGCCACGCGTCCCGGGGGTGACAGCGGGGGCGGCTCCGCGCGCGCCGCCGCTCGGGCCCAACGGCCCTCGGCCAAGGCCGGCGCGCGCTCCCGGGGCGGGCGGGCGGCGCGAGGGCGCGCGCACGCGTTGCCATGAGACGCGGGCGCGGGGGAGGGGGGTTACGTGCTGACGTTAATTCTATATGAGCGCGAGCGGCGGGAGCGCGGGTCCTTTCACCGCCGGCCGCGCGGCGCCTCCGCCTCGCTGCTCCTGAGTCACCGCCGCCCGGGGGCCGCGCAGGTACCGCCGGAGCGCGGCCGCCGCCGCCGCCGCCCTGGGCCGGGGGCGTGGGGGGCACGGGGGGCGGGCGGGGGGCGCTGGGCCCCCGCTCCCGCGCGGGGAGGCCGTGGGTGCCGGCCCGGCCTAGCGGGGCCCCGCGGCTGGCGGGGCGCGGGGGGCCGGCGGTGCCCGTGGCACACCGAGTACCCCCCCCCTCCCCCCCCCGCGCCGGCCGCGGGGCGGCGGCGCGGCGCCGCTGCTGCTCGCCCCCGGGCCCGCAGCGGGCAGCGCTGCTAGCCGCCTCCTGCGCGTCTCTCCGCCGCGCCCCGCGGAGCGCCCGGGCCGGGCTAGGCCGGGGCCCGTGGCGCGGCCGGCGCTGGGGGGAGGCGGGTTGGCCCCGCAACACGTGGGCGCCGAGCGGGGCCGCGCCTGGCCCGGCCGGGGAGCGGGAGGGCGGCGGGGCCGGAAAGCGGCGCGGGGAGGAGGCGGGTGAGCGTCCGGTCGGGCGCGGAGATGGCGCGGGAGGGGCTCGGTGTCGGTCCGGCGCGGGGCCCGCGCGGGGTGTGCGCACATGGCGAAGCGGGGAGCGGCGGATGGCACCGCGCCGTGGCCTTGTGCCGCCTCCCGCGCCTCGTTCCCGCTCCCGCGCGGAGCCGCGGCGCGGGTGTGCTGTGCTGGGCTGCTGGCAGGGGGACCCAGAGATTCAGCCAGGGGACGGGCAGCTCCCGCGTCCTGCCTCAGGATGGAGTGGTGTCCGGGATTCAACATGTCGCTTCTCCGGGTGCCTGTTAGCTGGTATCACCCAAATTAGTGTCCCTAAGGAAGGCTGAGAAACTACCTGGAAGATTTAGTAACTACAGGTGGAAGTATTATCTTGTGTTCAGCATTCATCTAGCTCTATCTGCGTATGAAACATACTCTGTCTACTCCGTATTGGATGTTTAGGGCCTTACACTGCCAATACTTGTGAGGCTTTCAATATTGAATAAAAAAACCTACCTCATTTGCTTGCAGGAAAAAACACAAGCCTTTTTTCAAGTGACTGGTATAGTAATTGTTCATCAGCACCTTCCACAGTTTATCTCCAAGCTCACTCTAGTTATGTACGTGTTTGAAGCCCTTTTGAGATAAACTTAACATTTCATGTTCTAACTCATTTGTGGAGGGCAAGAGAAGTGGGCACGGTGTCTGCCAGGTATGACAAATACTGTCGTCTGCTCAGCCCCTCTTGGGATTTTAACATCTGCTGGTAGGTCCTACATTAATCAGGCAGGAGATAGTGCCTGATAATGTTAATTGCAGTCATTAAATAAAACTTGAGAGAAGAGGTAAGGCCTAAGGCTGTGAGCTGCTGAAGGTAGTTTTTGACAAAAATGTTAATAGTTTTTTAGCAGCCTTCCTGCTGTGCCCGTTTTACAATGTACTCTTTAAAGAATGAGAGAAGCACTGTACTTTGAAGCAGGCTGAGTGGCTTCCAGTCTCTTGTAAGTCCAGAAGTTATATTAATCCTTAGTGGAAGATAGAATTTAAAATCTACATACATGGAAATTTACATGACTTGGATGCTTCTGTACCAGACAAAAGTTGAGGCCTCTCAGGCTTTGGATACCCGAACCATTTATATAAGTGCTTAGAACAGGCCGTGATACCTAAGCTTGTGTTTGTGTGTCCCACTTAGTCCTGTGAGGGTGATACATGTTAGCAGTCTTACTGCCCTCCACTTTTTCTGTGTTTTGTCACAAGTCTTGGATATCACGGACTCTTGGTTTCGTAGGACAGAGTTGTAGAATGTTGGTTGTGTGCACAGGTGGTAGATTGGTGTTTTTCAGAGCTCCTAGTCTTTCTCTGACTTTGACAAGACTAGGAAGTGAGTGTTGGAAACACGTAGAAGTACTGTGCTGCATCTGTGCTGCCAGCCCAGTGTTGCCAGAAGTGCCAGATCTGCTGCAGTGCTGTCTGTTTATGAACAGCACAGTAATGCTCCTGCCATCCTTGTGCATTGTCTAGCCCCTGCCTCACTCAGAAACTATTCTTGGAAGCAGGTGGGGGTCTTGTTATGGTGACCTGCTTACTGAGCACCCTGGAAATGGGTGGTGTGGTTTTTTCTTAGCTTTGAGCATGTGTGCACAAGCAAAACTGAAACCAAGGCGCTGTGGACATGGTGTTATGAACCTTTGTTAACAGAGTTTTCACAACCCTGAGTGAGACCTGGATCTTCTAGGCTGAAGCTGTGTTCCCTAATACAGAACTCCGCATCTACGAGAAAACTTTGGCTTACCCTGTACACTTGATAAAAAATTGTTTATTCACTTGGCTCCTAAAAGTTGAAGCAACTGTAACACGAAGAGCTTGACTCATCGTGGCAGAAATTGTGTTCCTTCAGGGAGTAAAATAGCTTGAGGATATTTATTTCAATAGTGAAAAGTCTTGGGAGGGGAAGAGGACAAGAATCTTGTATTTTGAATTTTGGTTCAATCCTTTGGTGAAAGCCAGCTTATTCCAGTAGAGCAACGGGTATAATGAACATGTCTCTGGTATCTTCACCTTTTTGCTAATGTAGTTATAACCCAGTTCATCTTAGGGTTCTTGTAAAACAGCTGCAAACATGGCATATCTCAAACTAAGGATCTGATTCTAAAGGAAACTGCAGGAATTGGACAGGTTACAGAAAATGGAGATGCAGGTGTTCTTTCAATGCCTGTTTGTTTTTCTGCATTTGTATATGCATTCAGGGGAACTTCAGCTCTGTGACTTTCCATGAACTGGGAGTGCTTTGGTATTTGTGAGGTACTAATAGCCATTTACGCAGAAGACAGTGCTTTGCAGACCGAAATGAGACTTTTTAATGCTGGTTTTATTTTAGTACAGCTGAGGAGTCTTCTCAACTGGTCTGGGAAACTGCATTCCATCGAGCTTCTCCTTAGGGAAGTGGCTAGTAAATAATAGAGTGGAACTTCATAGTACAAATTGTGTCTAATCTGAAGAAGGGTTGTGATGATAGGTTTAATGCTTATATGTCAGTTTTCATTTGGAAATTTCTTAGCGTTCAAAAGTGCTTATAATTAAAGCTAATTCAATCTATCTGAGTCTCACTCAGCTCAGAAGTTAGTGCATTTCCTCATCACCCAACATTGTTAATTTGGAGAGTAGGTCTGGTGTCATAATGTATTTGTCTAGAAAACCAGACATGCCCAGAAGGCATCACAGAAGTTGCTTGGGGATTTATTTGATGACCTTCTGAGAAATTAAGCTATTTAGAAGCTTTGTATGAGGGCTTTGAGGGCTTCCTACACTAAATGATTCTATGATTTTCTGAATCAGCAAAGTTAATGCAGAAAGAAAAAAATCTTAATTACTGATGTGGCCTTGTGTATTTAGTCGTAACTTTTGATCTTAAGTTCTCAGGAAGACTTCACATACTACAGATTAAAACTTCAGTTGCATTCAAAAGAAGAAAAAAAGAGTTCACTAATTTACCTTTGATACTCTAGGGTTACTTATAAATAACTTAAGATATGAAGTAACTTATATTTTCCTGAAAGATGAATATTTTAAATGAATTTGCATAATCTGCTTAAAGGAAGACATCATCTGCATCTTAACTATTTGTCAGAGGTTAAACTGCAGGTCTTTCCTAGATGGAAAGCTGTTTAGATTTTAGTACTGGAAAATACAGATGCATTTGGGGGCTGTGTGCTTAAATGTGCATCTGCACAGACATGACTTGCAGTGGTGATGTCTCAGTTTAAATCTTAACTTGCCATAATGAATAGACAGTTTGCACATCAACTGTTTCACCTGGTCTTTGAGGACTTTAGAACAAAGTACTACCAGTTTATCTGTAGTAGGTTTTTATTTCAAAAGGTGAAAGCAAATTTCAGATATAAAAACTGTGGGGTTTGGATATACCTGTAGCTTTGAAGTATTCAATCGATGATTTTACATTTATTCTTAAAAAAACTACCACTACCACCCCCCAAATAACAAACAAATAATGAAGAAACCTTTGCCCAAAACATCAGAGATACTAGAATTAGCCAAGTATTGAAAATTCGTAAGGTATTTGACGAAGTGGGTGCCTGGAAATCTGGAATGGACAAACCCCTAGACTTCTAAGACCCAGGTTAGAATCATAAATGCTTGTTATCTTTTCTGACCATTTGCACTGTGATTAGTTCAGTCCACTACTTTATTTAGGTATTGTTTAATATGCAGTGTTTCAAAGGAAGGAGAAGCAGTTCTTTCAGATTTCTTGCCCATGAGGGAAAGTTTTGGTTTAGTTCAGGCCCGAGTGAAAAACCTGACAGGCATTGAAAGGTCAAGTTGAGAAACACAGGGTGGGCACATAAAAGAAAGATTGTTCATACTGAAACCAAGTTTGAATCAGTTCCTTTTGAACTTCTTGTTAACATAGGTATTTTTGTGTCATTTCTTGTTGCTCTCCTCTCAAATACTGTTAATTTAAAATGTGAACCTCTTCTGTTGCTCAGGTATTCATGTTGCTAGGCCCTTAACTGAGCTGGTTCCTCTCTTCAGTATTGAGCAGTGAATACAGTATTTTCATTCAGGGTACATGACTGAAATGCACGATGATCATATTTTGTGTTGTGTGTTTTAGTCACCATGCATTCATTTCAGACCTTCCCACTTACGCATGTTGAGTAGAAGTCTTCAGTGGGCTGCATGCCGTCGTGTGTGTTTTTACATAGCAAGTTTTTGACCTTTTGAATTCTAAATTAGTAGGAATTGCATCTTTTTATTTGTTACTTTAGATTTTAATACTATTTATTTTGCCTCACTTGGGTCACCCTTTTAAGCAGTTGTTAATTTGTGATACCACAGTTTTGGAAATTACTAATCTTCAAATGTTTAAGTGTGAGCTGGTATACTGCTTTATGCTGTTTCTTGTATGTGCAGGGTGGCACCATCAGAAACGTGCTTGCTATGTTTGAACAGGTGAGATCTTCATGACGCAGCCTCTTGATTCTTTTGCCACCTTCAGTGTTTTGGAGGCATCACGTACTTCTATAGTGGCACCAGAAGCGCGATGGAGTGAAATTCACAAGAGAATTACTCTGAAGATAACTTTGTAAACAGTGCTCAAGTTCCATGGTTCAAGTTCTCTGTAGCCCTAGTACATGTTTACAGTTGCTTTTTAAACTGCACCTGTATTCATTAGAAAGTGACTTGCTGGAACCATAACTGTGGGCATTCTTCTGTTGGGTCTTAACTGCCAGTTGTTACATCTCATCCCAACAGCCTCCAAAATGTGTTAAACTTGTGGTTGTGTTCTTTTTTTTGGTGCACACTAATTTGTTAGTTGAAAACTGGGTATTTTAAAGTTGATAGTTTAGTTAGAAGCTTGGCTTCCATGGAAAAAACACTGAATGGAAGCTAACAAAGAAGTTGCGAAATACATTTTAGGAATTTCACACATTTTCCACGTTTCAACTTTATAGTGCTCTTTAAAGTTTGTTGGTTAGTGAATGAATTTAAAATTGCATTCATCACATATTCTAGCAAAAAAGCACACTTCTGAAACCTGTACATATTTTTCAGTGGTTTTTAACTTTCTTTTCACATAAGGATGCTTAGATGTTTTTGAAGTCAAATTGGATAAAAACTTTAATGCTGCAGCGTGTGAGTTTTGCAGATAGCAATGTAATTGCCAATATGGTTGTGTTTGATTATGTGGCGATATAGGTAGCCAACTAATGCTCTCCTTCCCATTGTTTGATGTTGTGGCATGGACAAGTTGTTTTTCTTTTTAAACTGTTAGAGTGCACTTTGCTACGTGAAGAACTTTGTTAAAACACAATTATTTTTTTATTACTTTGCCACTTTTTAACGAACTGAATACCTATACCAACATGGACCGTATCAAGAAGTACTCTTTTAGGAAATTTCAAATATTTCTTTATACATAAAGACTTTGATTTCAACCCTCTAGGATGGCTGCTGTTCTTCCCATTATCCATGAGGGAAAGTAAAACCTGTAGAAAGCTGTACTGAGGAGTTTGTTTTAAAAGAAAATAAATAAAGATCTTGTTAATTTTTTCCAGGTTTAAATCTAAAACTTGTTACATTTCTAGTAATGAAAGATTGTTCTAAATAAAAATTGTTAGGTTTTCTGCTACAGAATCTTGGCATTCAGAACAAAGGCAACATTGTGTGTTAATTACCCTATTTTTAGAACATGATCAGGGAGCTCAGGTCAGTAGCATAGACAAGCATGCAGATATAATTTAGTCCTGCTTTTAAGTTGTAATTTTGTAGTCTATCTACTTCTCAGTGTGTGGAGGTTCTTTCTGGTGAGAAACAGGCACTATCTACAATGCAGTAAAAATGCTACAAAGATAGGAGTTCAGTATTTGTTGATTGAATCCTCATTTCCTGATTGAAAAATTGTTTCAAGGAAAGCTTAGAATGGGTTTCCACATGAATGAAAACAAATCCTGCAGTTACTGATACCAGTTACTTATATGTATTATCCCTCTGTTTTGTTTTGCAGATTTTGACTTTTTCCCATCAAGTAACTGGTATTCTCATGCAGCTGTAGAGCACTTTAAAGTTGAAATGTGGAGAATGAGTTTTCATGCTGTAACATGTATACATGTATTGTGCAGAGGCCTGTAAGCACTAGTGAAATAGTTGCATTGGCAAATGGCTGAAGTTGATGCCTCTACCTCAGGAGTTATTAGAGAGTGCAAAAGAAAAAACACTTGAAGGGGAGAGAGCAGACAGTTTCAGTTAATTGTGTTGTGTTACTTGGTTCAGCATTATCATGTTTTAGTGATTTTTTTTTTTTTTGTTCTCTACAGCCAGCTTCTGAATTTTGCCATATTACCGTAAGCTGAGATGTAGCAGTACGGTTTCACAGTAACTTCAAACTTGCTTAACCCTTTTCATGAGTTGTTATAAAAGGTACGTGCTTGTGGCAGCCTCTGTCTCTTGACCTGCTGTTACTTGTGCGACTGAAGGTCTAACACTGTACAAAGAAATGCTTAAAACGTTTTTTAACTTAACAGTCATTCAGACTGGAAGATCGTTTAGAAGAGAAACTGGGTGTTCCCTTTATGAAAGGAATGTATCTAGCCCTTGGTGGTATGAGTGCTTCTCATCTTGGATATTGTCCTGGGTTGCAGTGTATTCTATTACCATCCCCATCAGCTGTTGAAATCAGGTGGGGCAGTGTTTCCTTGCCTCCTCCCCCCAGACTATCTTTCTGTTAATTGCCCATCATTGTCCTGCCGCCTGACTCAGAGATAACTCTCTCCGAACTATCTTCTGTTAATGAGCCTAATCAACACTTGGCCTCATGACTCATCATCCCATTGTGAGATGCTCCACCCAGAGGGAGGAACCAAGCATCCCATCGTGGATATAATCTGAGGCTGAACACCAGAGACACCAGCTTCCCACTGGATTTCCAGAGGACAGGAGCTACACAGCCACCATTGGACTTCCTGAGGAAGAGCAGACTGTTTTACTACAGGATCACTGCTTCAGAGGACTGCAGCCACCATTCTACCAGACTGCTACCACCACCGTGCCTAACAGGGTGTCAGGTAGTACCTTGACTCTGTCAGTTTGATAGTGTTTTCTTTTACTTTTTTTTTTCTCCTTTTCTTTAATTTCCATTAAATTGTTATTCTGACTTGGTGCCTCCCACTGGTTTGTTTTCAAACTAGTACATAATTTGGCGCCCAATGTGTGGGGCTTGCTCTGAGAAAAAGTCAGAATTACAATTTTGTATAAACAGAAATCTATTCACCATGGTGCTCAGCTGGTCTGCATGGGTACTGTATCTTGCTCTCTATATTTTTCCTCACATGGGGAACTACCTGCCTATTGTATTACTCCTGTTAAAACCAGGGAATGGTATGAGAATTGCTTTATTGGTTTATTATGTCTATAGCATAATAACCTGTGAGGCGATGAATACCATTCGGAATATATACTCAATTTTGTTTGGCTGTCCTAGTCTGGGCTCCTATGTCTGGGACCTCTTCAACAATCACAGCCAGCCCCTGGTGGGAGGAGTAGAGAGTGGTTTCTTCCAGCCTTTCAGGCCAGGCACAGCAGTTTTTGAAAAAATTGAGTTCCCTCTGGATGTTAAGGATGGTATAATCTTCTTGTCAGTTCTCTTCTCTTTTTTCTCTATGGCCTGCATTGTGTACACCATGCTTAGAAACAAAACACTACTTAGTGTGGTGCAACGTCTGCTTGAGGAGGAGGTAAAAAGGAGCAAAGCAGCAAATACCATGTCTACACAGACTGTCACACAGAAAGGAACCAAAAGCAAAGCAACTGCATCCATTTCTACGCAGACTGTCACAGAGGAGAAAGGAACCAAGAGCAAAGCAACCGCATCCATCTCTACGCAGACTGACACAGAGGAGAAAGGAACCAAACAAAAAGCAACAGTGTCCATCTCTACACAGACTGTCACAGAGGAGAAAGGAACCAAATGTAAAACGACAGCGTCCATGTCTACACAGACTGACTCAGAGGAGAAAGGAACCAAAAGCACTGTCAGCGTCCCCATGCAAACCATCACTGAACCAGAACAGCCTAAACCAATTGCAGTTGCCCCCATGCAGAAGAAGAAATCAAAAAGCAAATCAGTCCGCATAGTGACTGACGAGGATGCAGCAGGACCTTCGCACCCAGCAGAAGAGGCAGAGCCAGAGATCATCACTCGGTCGCTATCCCTGGGTGAGCTGCGTGACCTGCGGAGGGAATTCACCCGCCAGACGAACGAGTCTATCCTGACCTGGCTGCTCCGCATCTGGGACGCTGCAGCCAATGACACCATTCTGGACGGAAGTGAGGCCAGGCAACTGAGATCTCTGTCCCGGGATGTGGTCATTGACCAGGGGATCGGGAGAACCCAAGAAACCCTCAGCCTCTGGCGGCGACTGCTTACAAGTGTAAGGGACAGGTATCTTTGTAAAGAAGACCTCCAGGTGCACCAAGGAAAATGGAGCACAATGGAACAAGGTATCCGGTGCCTGAGGGAATTGGCTGTGCTGGAGATCATTTTCTCAGAAGATGAGAGATTTCCTAAGAGCCCAGATGGTGTCCAGTGCACGTCACAGATGTGGTTGAGGTTCGCACGCCTTGGACCAGAGATATACTCCCGTTACCTGGCAACGCTGCAATGGAGGGAAGGTGAGGACAGGGTGGGCGTCTTGGTGAACAAACTGAGGATTTACGAGGACACCGTCACAGCCCCGTTTCGCACCCATGTCTCATCCGTGGAAACAAGTCTTTTGGCTGGGCAAGTCCGGAGCTTGATTGAAGAAGGCCATCAGAAATTGAAAAAGGAACTTAAGGAAGAGATTTACCAGATCTCACCAGAACCAACAAGAGTCTCTGCCATTAGGAGCCGGCGACCCCCAACCAGGGAGAGAGGATACACCCCACGAGGTAACCTCTGGTTTTTCCTTCAGGAACATGGAGAAGACATGAGTAAGTGGGATGGAAAACCCACCTCCTCCTTAGCAGCTCGGGTACGTGAACTAAAAAGAGGGACAACTACCACAAGAAGCGCATCTAGAGTCAACCTTGCTCCGGTCTCCCGCACACAGAACTCCAGACGGTACCGGAATGATAATATGACCGATCCTCTTGAAGGGACCTCAGGAACGTATTCACCGGAAGGGAGCAACATGCAACATGACCAGGAATAGAGGGGCCCTGCCTCTAGCCAGGTAGAGGAAAGGGAGAATCGGGTCTTTTGGACTGTGTGGGTCCGATGGCCTGGCACATCTGACCCACAAAGATACACGGCTTTGGTTGACACCGGTGCTCAATGTACTCTGATGCCATCAAGGTATGTGGGAGCAGAACCCATTTCTATTTCTGGGGTGACAGGAGGATCCCAGCAGCTGACTATACTGGAAGCTGAAGTGAGTTTAACTGGGAACAAGTGGCAGAAACACCCCATCGTGACTGGCCCGGAGGCCCCGTGCATTCTCGGCATAGACTATCTCAGAAATGGATATTTCAAGGACCCAAAAGGACATCGTTGGGCTTTTGGGATAGCTGCTGTGGAGACAGAAGATATCAGACAACTGAGTACATTGCCTGGCCTCTCAGATGACCCCTCTGCCGTGGGACTGCTAAGAGTTGCAGAACAACAGGTGCCAATCGCCACAGCAACAGTGCACCGTCGGCAATACCGCACCGACAGAGACTCTGTGGTTCCCATCCATGAGATGATTCGCAAACTGGAGAGCCAAGGGGTGGTCAGCAAGGCCCATTCACCTTTCAACAGCCCTATATGGCCAGTGTGTAAGTCCAGTGGAGAATGGAGGCTGACGGTGGACTACCGTGGCCTGAATGAGGTCACGCCACCATTGAGTGCCGCTGTGCCGGACATGTTGGAACTTCAGTACGAGCTGGAGTCCAAAGCAGCGAAGTGGTACGCCACTATTGACATTGCCAATGCCTTCTTCTCCATTCCTTTGGCAGCAGAATGCAGACCCCAGTTTGCTTTTACCTGGAAGGGTGTGCAATACACCTGGAACCGACTGCCCCAGGGGTGGAAGCACAGTCCCACCATTTGCCACGGACTGATCCAGACTGCGTTGGAAAAGGGTGAGGCTCCAGAACATCTGCAGTACATGGATGACATCATCGTGTGGGGAAACACAGCAAAGGAAGTGTTTGAGAAAGGAGAGAAAATCATCCAGATTCTCCTGGAAGCTGGCTTTGCCATCAAAAGGAGCAAAGTCAAGGGACCTGCCCGAGAGATCCAGTTCCTGGGAGTGAAATGGCAAGATGGACGACGTCAGATTCCCACCGAGGTCATCAATAAGATCACTGCGATGTCTCCACCGACCAGCAAGAAGGAAACACAAGCTTTCCTAGGCGCCATAGGTTTCTGGAGGATGCACATTCCCGAGTACAGCCAGATCGTGAGCCCTCTCTACCTGGTTACCCGCAAGAAGAATGATTTCCACTGGGGCCCCGAACAGCAGCAAGCCTTTGCCCAGATCAAGCAGGAAATCGCTCATGCAGTAGCCCTTGGCCCAGTCAGGATAGGACCAGAGGTGAAGAACGTGCTCTACTCTGCAGCCGGGAACAATGGTCTGTCCTGGAGCCTGTGGCAGAAGGTGCCTGGTGAGACTCGTGGCTGACCACTGGGATTCTGGAGCCGAAGCTACAGAGGGTCTGAAGCCAACTACACTCCCACAGAGAAGGAAATCTTGGCAGCCTATGAAGGAGTCCAAGCTGCCTCAGAGGTAATTGGCACTGAAGCACAGTTGCTTCTGGCACCCCGACTACCGGTGCTGGATTGGATGTTCAAGGGAAAGGTTCCTTCCACGCATCATGCCACCGACACCATATGGAGTAAGTGGATCGCCCTCATCACACAGCGTGCCCGTATTGGAAACCCGAATCGCCATGGGATTCTAGAAATTATAACAAACTGGCCTGAAGGTGAGACTTTTGGATTATCCTCTGAAGAAGAGGAAGAGCAAGTGACTCGTGCTGAGGAAGCCCCACCATATAATGAGCTACCGGAGACTGAAAGACGTTTTGCCCTCTTCACTGATGGTTCCTGCCGAATTGTAGGCGCTAATCGAAAGTGGAAAGCTGCAGTATGGAGCCCCACATGACGAGTTGCACAAGCTACCGAGGGACAAGGTGGATCGAGTCAGGTTGCAGAGTTTAAAGCCGTCCAGCTGGCTTTGGATATTGCTGAACGAGAGAAGTGGCCGAGGCTCTATCTCTACACCGACTCATGGATGGTAGCTAATGCTCTGTGGGGATGGCTGGATCGCTGGAGAAAGGCCAACTGGCAGCGCAGAGGGAAACCCATCTGGGCTGCTGAGATTTGGCAGGACATCGCCGCCCGAGTAGAGAAGCTGACCGTGAAGGTTCGACACGTGGATGCGCACGTACCCAAGAGTCGGGCTAATGAAGAGCATCGCAACAACGAGCAGGTGGACCGAGCTGCCAAGGTGAAAGTATCACAGGTGGATCTGGACTGGCAGCACAAGGGAGAATTATTCCTAGCTCGTTGGGCCCATGATGCCTCTGGTCATCAGGGGAGAGATGCAACGTACCGATGGGCCCGTGACCGAGGGGTGGACCTTTCCATGGACAGCATCTCACAGGTCATCCACAGTTGTGAGACCTGTGCTGCAATCAAACAGGCCAAGCGGGCGAAGCCTCTGTGGTACGGTGGACGATGGTCAAAGTACAGGTATGGTGAAGCCTGGCAAGTTGACTACATCACCCTTCCCCAAACCCGCCAAGGCAAGCACTACGTGTTGACCATGGTTGAAGCAACCACTGGATGGCTGGAGACCTACCCTGTGCCTCATGCTACAGCCCGGAACACCATCCTGGGCCTGGAAAAGCAAGTCCTGTGGAGACATGGCACCCCTGATAGGATCGAGTCAGACAACGGGACTCATTTTAAGAACAGCCTCATCAACACCTGGGCCAGAGAACACGGTATCGAATGGATATATCATATTCCTTATCATGCACCAGCTGCTGGAAAAGTTGAACGCTGCAATGGACTACTTAAAACTACCCTAAAGGCACTTGGTGGGGGGACCTTCAAAAATTGGGAAGTGAACTTAGCAAAGGCCACCTGGATGGTCAATACCCGAGGGTCCATCAATCGAGCTGGTCCTGCCAAGTCTGAACCCTTGCACACAGTGGATGGAGATAGAGTCCCTGCGGTACACCTGAGAGGTATTTTAGGAAAGACTGTTTGGATTAATCCCACCTCAGGCAAAGACAAACCCATCCGTGGGATTGTCTTTGCTCAAGGACCTGGTTGCACTTGGTGGGTAATGCAGAAAGATGGGGAAACCCGTTGTGTACCACAAGGAGACCTAATCTTAGGTGAGAACGGTGTGTAGATTTCACTGTGTATATATATATATATATGTATGTGTGTTTTAGAGTTTAAGAAGGTATTGATTTGGGATAATGTAGATGGTAATAGAATAAGGGGTGGATAATGTCCTGGGTTGCAGTGTATTCTATTACCATCCCCATCAGCTGTTGAAATCAGGTGGGGCAGTGTTTCCTTGCCTCCTCCCCCCAGACTATCTTTCTGTTAATGGCCCATCATTGTCCTGCCGCCTGACTCAGAGATAACTCCCTCCGAACTATCTTCTGTTAATGAGCCTAATCAACACTTGGCCTCATGACTCATTACCCCATTGTGAGATGCTCCACCCAGAGGGAGGAACCAAGCATCCCATCGTGGATATAATCTGAGGCTGAACACCAGAGACACCAGCTTCCCACTGGATTTCCAGAGGACAGGAGCTACACAGCCACCATTGGACTTCCTGAGGAAGAGCAGACTATTTTACTACAGGATCACTGCTTCAGAGGACTGCAGCCACCATTCTACCAGACTGCTACCACCACCGTGCCTAACAGGGTGTCAGGTTGTACCTTGACTCTGTCAGTTTGACAGTGTTTTCTTTTACCTTTTTTTTCCCCTTTTCTTTAATTTCCATTAAATTGTTATTCTGACTTGGTGCCTCCCACTGGTTTGTTTTCAAACTAGTACAGATATTTAAGCACATGCACATAGCTAGAAGTTCGGAGTGTGTTTTGTGAAATGCCGCTTCTCTTCTGAATTTCTTACCCTTTTCTGCTTGGTCAGGAGACCTTACTTCAGCTTCTGCTAAGGATTCCCATATGTTGCCATGCCAGTTAGCATTTCTGTTGTTAACTGTGCATGTCTTTTGCACATAGTGGATGAGTTGGTGCTAGCACAGTAAGTTGTGTCAAAATGAAGGGATTTGAATTACTGCAAGGGTCCGGTGTCACCTTCTTGTTACTGTATTGAGGCACCTGATGCTTCCACTGACCATTAGCTCCTTAGTCTCTCTATCCAGAACTTAGTAGCTTCTATATTAGTACTGTCGTCTTTATTGTATCACACTCCTGTTTTCTGTGCTTGTATTTGGGCAGACAGTTTTAATTTTCTACTCTAGATTTGAAAATTTAAATAAATTTTGTCAAATTTGCTCCTACATTAACAGTTAGAAATCTTTTGTTAACATAATGATTTTGATGCACTAATAAAGGAATTGTCTCTGGGGAGTTTGGTGGCTGATAATGTCTTTCATCACATAGATATGGTATCTTGATGTTGTAGCACTTCACTGCTCTGCTCGTTTAATTGACATTGATTTTTTTTTTTTTTTTGGACCTTCAGCTTTCCTGAGAAGGCATATTTTTTCCCCAAGATGAATGATATAATCTGTTTAACATGTTTATCTGCCATGTTAAATCATAGAAACATAGAATTGTTTAGGTTGAAAAAGGCCTCTCCTCTAAGATTGAGTCCAGCTGTTAACCCAGCACTGCTGTGTTCACTGCTTAACTGTATCCTCGAGTGCCACATTACATATCTTTTGAATGCTTCCAGGGATGGTGATTGCAGCACTTCCCTAGGCTGCTTGTTTCAATGCCTGACAACCTTTTCAGTGAAGAAAGTTTTCCTAATATACAATCTAAACATGCCCTGGCATAACTTGCGGGCATTTCCTCTCATCCTGTTACTTGTTAACCTGGGAGAGGAGACCACTTCCCACTCAGCTACAGCCTCCTTTCTGGTAGTAGTAGAGAGTGATGAGATCTCCCCTCAGGATAATAATAGATACACTCTCCCCTTGTTTTATGACCAGTTTTCATGCTAATGGTAATAGATGCATGAATTTGATCTCACACGTATAAAGGAAACACTCGGTCTTCTACTTTATTCCCTTTTTAAAATGGCATTTTCAGCCTGATGTATTATTCGATTGGCTCTTTTTGAAGAAGAGCTAAATGTTCTCCTGGTTTCTTCTTTTCTCTCGTAACGATTTCCCTACCCAGTGATATAGTAGAAGTGGGATAGCTTCTACTAACAGTTTTGGAATGATAGGTGCATTTTTTGGGTTGTAGTACCAAGACATTTGAAGTGTGAAGCTCTATACCGTGTACTGTGCACTTTTTAAGCAGTTCACTCAGTTCTCACAGAATTGTTTAGGTTGGAAAAGACCTTTAAGATCACTATGCAGAGCATCTGAGGTCTTCAAAGTTACAAACCTCTGTTAGAGGTTTTGAGGAAACTACTTCAGACAATTATTTTGAACATTTCCAGTCAAAGAGTGCTTTCTAATGGATCTCTACACTGTTTTAATTTTTGTTTTCTGTATTTAATGATGATTATGTAAGGAGAAATCTTACAAGTTGTCCTGGAATTCTAGGCAAGAACATCAGTTTGAAGTAACTTGTAGTGAATGTATTGCTCTTGAGTTTCCCAGTCTTTAGTGAGAGTTGAACTTGGCTGGTATGATGTCATTTGTCTGGCACCTTTGGTTTCTGCACACCTTGCAAATAGTTTACCAGACTTAATCCTGATGATTTTTTTAATACAACTAGCTGTCCTCCAGCTGGACCTCCCATTTCTTCGCTGGCATCTGACTTAGTCCACTGCTTAGTTTATGTTACATTGCGGCTTCTGAATGCCTTATAGGGCTCATTTGTTTTAGGTATTTTCTGTTAATGTATTGCTTTCAGTTGCCCAAGGCTTGCCAGGGACAGGAAGAGGCTGATATGCTAGTCTGTGGACAAGCTGACTTGTATTTGTAGTGCTCTGAATTAGTGACTTCTGAGGAAATCAGTTTATGCAAAATGAGTATTTCTTTTAAAAGTGTGGCTTAACAAGGCTTGGCTGTAGTTGGCGTCTCATGGCCTCAAAAAGCCCATTTGTGACTCTTGAACAACTTGAAAAATTTCTTTTAATTGCTATTCCAAGGTAATTGTGTGAGCAGTTTGTCTAGAGAAGGGTAAGAGGTGTTTCCTGAAAAGGAGGGTATGGGTACTGTTTGTGGCATGTTATGCTCAGAGATGCTGAGCAGCTGAGATGTGTTGTGAGCCTGCCAGCCTTAGGGCTTGTGCAAAAATGCTGTTGTTTTGCTGGAGGAACTGTGTCTCAGGAATGTCTTGCTGCCTCAGCTGACTTGTCGTTCACCTTGCTGTGACCTGTCTTCCTGAGGGAGAGCGGATGTCCGGGTAATCTAATAGTGGCCTGCTTACTTGGGACATGTAAAGCTGGTCTGAAAAAAAAAGCTTTCTTACCAAAGCCTGTGTCCTAGCTGTAACATGGCTGGTGCCTCTGCAAATTCAGATTAGTTTCTGTGTGGATAAAGGAAAGATTAGGAAGTGCTGAACACTTAAAGTTTGTATTTCTATCTTCACTTGTGCAAAATCACTTAGTGAAGAAACAATAACCCTTGAAAACTGAAAGCTCACTTATGACTAACTTGAGGATGAATACATGAACATTCTGCATGTATCAAACTCCATTTCTTGAAAAACATGGCAGATTAACAAGATCAAGTGATCTTTATGCCTAATGAAAATAGCAAATTGTCATACGGTTTTGATAAGTTTTAAATTTTAGGGGGATTTTTCTAATTTTTAATAATTCTGCAGGATGTGCTCAAAACTGTGGGTAAGCTAGTGCTAGTCTTCTAACCTTTCCATTTTGATGAAGAACATGCTTTCTTGTGATGGCAGGCAGGCTTAAGATACCTGTACGAAAGAGGTTTTAAATTTGAACCTTTAGGAAACTTACACAGTAGCTTGCTTTTCTGTACTTTTGCTTTCTTTTTGTAGCACAGACTTCCTACACGTTCTCTTTAAAGCGCTGCAAAGATAATGTAACTGTTTCTTTTCTTCTGCATATTTTTACAATGAGCAGCAAAACATTGTAAGCAAAGCCTGTGGGCACCTTTGTATTTGACCATAATGCAGTCTACTGCATTCAAACAGCTAGTGGCTGTAGCTGTTCAAGTAACAGGGAAATAAAATATTTTACTAATAAGGTTTTTTGCATGCTGGCTTTATACAGGGGTGGAGACTACTCTTTATTTGTGCTCATAAGCCTTTTCTTGCAGTGAGGAGGCTTAGATTCCAAGCAATATCTCAGTCCAAAACAATCACCTAGACACTGAGGCTTGAAGTAATACACCAGGAGTAGCCAGGTTTGTTATAATCCTGCATTGACAACTGGTGAACTGATATCTCCCTGGAACTACTTCAGGGAGTGATGGAAGTGGTTCTTGTTGCTCACATGCCAAGGTACAGCTGCTGTCTACAAACCTAAATGCACCTATGAATGAACTGGGAAGGACAGCTGTGTCTTATGGAAAGTGGAGTGATAAGAGTTCTATATTTAAATATTTAGTGTTGGGGAGATAGTGCAAAATAAATACTGCAGTGATGTATTCTAACGTTACTGATTGTGGTATGTAGTGTATTTGAAACTCTGAAGACTGGATCAGGACCTTGTACTGGGTACTGCATGATGATAGTGGAGTTTGTTTGCTCTTAAGGAATGCATTTTCTCAGTGCATTTCTGCAGTGTTTTTGTTTCTGTTTGGCTTTTTTTAGCCAGTAGAGCTGTGTTTGCAGAGAAGCTTATGGTTGTTTAAGTAAATGACAGTAAACAAAATGGAATGCAACTACATCTCTTCCATGCTAGTGGGTTGCACAGATTAGCCTAAATGTCTGCCAGCATAGTTTTCTTGGCAGTGCCTTATAGTCTCCTTACTCAAGAACAGTTGTCTAGAGCTGGCACATAATTGTCGTGACAGACACTAGTATCTCCTCAGTTTTCAGAAGATCTCTTCCAACTGTATGCATTCTGATACTGAGTTGTGTAAAAAGTGGAGGGAAGATTAAAGGATGGGACATGAAAAAAAGACTGATGCAAGGAGAATAGGAAAAATTGGATATGAGAAACACTAGAGGGAGGCTCTGAAGTTGACAGCTGCTTGATACAGTCTATTTTAATTTCAAAAAAAATCTCTGAAGAAAGTTTTTCAAAATCTTTGAGTGAACTGGGCCATAATTTGAAAACATAGTGCTTGCATGGATTGTTTAAGAGCTAGAAAGCAGACGGTGATAACTGCCCATTGCTATGAGGAGAGAGGCAGATGCTGGGGTCCCACAGGGTGCTGTAGCAAGATGAATGCTTTTAGCAGGGTCAGAAGTGATCTTGGAAAGAGGATGAACAGTGAAAGGATGGATGAAAGTTTATGATGACAAGTAGTTGTTCAGAGGGTGAAAACAAGGGCCCAGGGAGAAATTCAGTAACACCAGACTGCTGGTGAAACTTCCTCTGCTACACAGTTGTGTAGTGTAGAAAAATCTTAGTTCTGAGCTGAATATTGCAACTCAGAAACTTGAGTGATATCATCAGCTTACCTGCATGGTTTGGGGGAAAATGAGGACTCCCTTCTGAAATAAAAATTTGACATTGTCGAATACCTGCACTTCTGAGCCAGTGTGTTTTTTCTGAATGTGATTGAAAGGTAGAAGTGTTTCTGGGGGAATTCTTACCATGTCATTGCTTTTTTCCAAGGCATTGGCCAATGGCTGTTGTTGGAGATGGGATGGCTGTTTCTTGAAGTTTTTAGACATCATTTGTTCATAGACAGCCTTATTTTCATTTAGGAAAAAAAAAGTTTAACTGTAGAAGTCAGTCTCTTTCAGAAAACCTCTAAGGTGTTTCAGCTGCTGTTTCATCTAGCCCACTGGCTAAGAGAGACCACAGGGTTTGTGCTGCCACTGGTCATACGTTTGTTGAAAGAACTGCCTTTCATTTTATGGATGTTGAAGCTTTATTTGATAGGGAGAACAGAGAGAGGAAATGCTGGTCGCTGCAAGGAGCATCGCTGTGTTCCATTTGCAGAAAAATGTGGGGAAGGGCAAGTGAGCTGTGCATCATCTTGTGTTCTTTTGCACAGCAATACTGTCAGCCTCCGTGAAATGGTCCTGCATTAAAAACAAGTTAAGAGGAAGTGTGTAAGGAAAAAGTTGACTATTTTGCATGGATACAATGTTCTGTAAATCAAAACTAATGCTAATTATGTTGCTCAAGAAAAACAGGGACCTGTATATGAGAGTTGTAATTGTAGTATGCTTTCAGTTTCTGTAGGTCTGCAATCCATGCTATCTTTGAGAATGGTATTTGAAGGAGAGCCATTGAAATTGTTACATGGACAGCCTGCATCCATGTGTAAAACTAAAATCACAAGACAGGCAAATGTGATCTGAATAAAATGAGTCAAGAGCATTGTTGTAGTTCCTGTTACTGAACTGTCAGATGTACTTTGGTTTATAGCAGTGCTGCCATTCTATTTATTAGCAAATACTATATTATTTTTCTGATACAGATGGACAAGTACTTGATTCTTTCATTTCTCTGCATATTAGGGAATTGAATCTTTTGGATTACATTCTAGGTCTTTAATTTGCACTATGAAGTTTTGGTGCTAAATGAGGCCATCAGATACTTTCTTTCTATGTAATTGTTGGGAAGTAGTTATGACGGCAGGAAAAATATCTTTAGATTATATTTACATACATGTAGGTGTTTAATTCTGAAGCTTAGATTCTAACATGATTCTTCATATTGACTGTTAATATCCTGATCTTACTGGGATTGTGTTTTTGTGTTACACTTTGGACAGATCAAATGCAGTTTTCACTTTTTCTGGACCACATCCCTCCAATACTTTGCTAAAATTCCCATTGGAATGCATTATAAGAAGTTGAAATTCCTGAAGGAAACTTGAATTTTTTTAGTTTTTTTTAGTTTGCAGGACAGCAGGTAAAATAGAGACTCTAAAGCATTGGTTTCCATGCTTTGTGAGCCAGTGAATTATTCCTGGTGGTTGGAGCCTCCTGAATTACTGGAAGATGGCAGTAACGGGACAGTGTTTTCTTGTGCTTGGTATTGTCTTAGACTTCAAGTTACCTGAAACATCTTTTTGGAAACTAGACTCCCAAGTACTGTTTTGCTGGTAGAAAATGTTACTCATTTTATAATATGTTTGGGAACATAGGTGCTTCATGGTATGCAAGATTTGCAATAGTCTCAATATTAAATGTTTCTAGTTACTATGTATGGAATATGTTTATGATAATACTGAGATATTTTAAGAAATTAATGATCATTCAGGACATGGGAATTAGTCATGTTCAATAGCCTGGCACCAATTTTTTTTGTAAAATGTTGCAATATTGTGAATATTCTGATGAGCTACTTGGATTGGTTTTATAAAGTTGGGATTAAAAGTAAAGCCACAGAAAGGCATCTTCATTCTTAAATTGATTTAGCTGTTAAGTATCCCCTGTCTGCAATTACATGCTGGAAATGAGTAAATAGTTACCAGCACACTTTTTGCTTCAGTTTTTCTCAGGTTATATTCCAATTTTGTACTTAGGACTAGTTTTCAGTCAGTGATAATAATACAGTCCTAAGATCCAAAACTCAACATGGCATTTTGCTGATACTTGGTACTTCAATTTGTGAGTAGATCTATAGGTTCTAAACCAGAACAAAGTTTTTCAGTATTTCTGTGTGTTTTAGACTGAGAGCTCAAAATATGCATAACAGATGTATCACTCATGTTTCGTAAAGCTGACATGGTTTGTGTTTTTTAGTGGCAAGTGACCACAGAGTTTATAACTGAAATCTAGTGCTGCTGTTCTTACGTGTTGATTTTTTTTTTTTTTTTCCTTAGGGTTTGAAATCTAGCAGAATGGCAGACATAGACAAGTAAGTAAAATCTGTAGGTTACTGAGGCTCTGAGTGTGTCCTGTGCTGTACTTCACATGGCTGGGCTCTCCAGATACTGGATAGGCAGGGTCTAGATACTGCCCTTGAGCACTGTGGCAAGACCTGTGGTTTATAGCATGTGGGAGAAAAGCTTATGTTGCTCATGATAAATGGGTTTGTGATCTTAATTATAAGTAATATAAAAGTGGAAGAAGGCACGAGTCAACTTCCTATGTTAGTTGGAATTCCAGAGGGGAAAAACAGATAGTATTGCCCATTCCTATTGTTTCACTCTCTGTAGGGTTTTTCTGTACTTTGAGTGCTCTTATTTTGTGGCATTTGAAGTATAGATTAGGTGAACCTACCCACAGTTCTGAAGGCGTGCACGTCTTAAGGAAGATGATATGTAGAGCAGAAGGAGGCTTTGACTTGTTGATGAGAACATGAGATGAAGGACTTCTGCAGAAAGGAAACTTTGTAATTCTGGAAAGTTGCCAATGCTTTAAACTGTTCTGGGTTTGTCAAATGTGAAACTTCTATGAAGGCAAATTTGGCTTTTTTTGGCTATTAAGACTTGTTTGTCATAGAACAAAAGATGCAACAGTTTGCTTCTACCCATGCAATCTCTAGTTTGATGTCTTTAAACTCATTATAGTGTTTTATAAAATTAACCTATTGATGCTGTTTTTGAATATTTCAAATAGCAAAGAACAGTCTGAACTTGATCAACAGGATATGGAAGATGTTGAAGAAGTAGAAGAAGAAGAAACTGGTGAAGATGCCAACAGCAAAGGTAATGTTGAAACAAAGAGTTTCTAAACATCTAAGCATATGTGCTTTCTAGTTAGTGTTAAAAGGATTTTACTGCAAAAAATAATAGGAAATGGTAAAAGAATTTCAGAAGTACAATTGTCTTTGAATTCTGAAGCAAGGACTTCATTTTTTTTAAATTGTGAGATTTTTATTTGTTGTCTGCAGTTACTCATTTTAGTCATGGTTAATACCAGGTCAGGCAGTGCTGGCCATCTGTATAATTGGGAAAGACAGGATTCTTGTGGATATGTGACTGGATTATTTGAAAGCTGTAAACAGTTAAAAACTTCACAAATCTGAAGCTTTGGGTATAAAAAATTAATGTACATATATGTGTATGTGTATCTTACTTTTTGATTAGTACTTTGCTGCTGAGTTGACTGTGAACAGAACAAATTATGCTTAATGTTACCACTCTTAAAATTAATAAATCAGTTTTTTTCCCCTCAAGAAAAAACATGAATGCATATCATAATGCTTGTTTCGTTAGTGCTGAACAGTGTTACTCATGCTTTGTTATTTAAGGTCTGGGGGCACAGATAGAATCTAAAGAGCAATTAGCCAGAAGAGAAATAACTAATAAACTGCAAAAAAATTACTTGGACTGCTAATAGTGCCATGTTATGTGATTGCTTGAAAAGAATAATAACATGAAAGTAGAACATTTTGCTCAAGATGTTATGCTTTGCTAACCTATTCAAAGAAGTGTTTTCAAAACTGGATTGCAAAATTTTGGGGAACACATTCACTAGCTGAAGTAATTAAATGGCGTACAGTAATTAAATGGTAAGTGTCCCACAGCAACCTAGAGATGAATAATGTGTATTTTCAGTGATTTCCTAGCTATTATAGGTGAGAATCAGAGGGGAAATTATACTGTAGGAATTCTGGAGGGAAATTGGATTTTATAAATCAGAAACATGTTTTGGTAGTAGGGAAACTTGACACAATTTTCAGCAGTTCTTCTGCATCTGTAATTCTTGTCTAATTTTCTTTTTTTATATACACAATTCTTTCTTTCAAGATTAGTCCAAAAGATGCACTTTTTGCTTACATAATTTTCTTTTTTAATTAGCTCGGCAGTTGACTGTGCAGATGATGCAAAATCCTCAGATTCTTGCAGCCCTTCAGGAAAGACTTGATGGTCTCGTAGGAACATCTGCAGGATATGTAGAAAGGTACAGCATTTGTTTAGCATGAGCAGAGTGTTATAAATAGTTCTTTTGCTTTCTGAACAGTATTGTCTGTGGCATTAGTGGTCATAAACCACCGTGCTGCTCAGATAGTAGAAAAACGAATACAGTCTGTCTGTAGTGCATCTCAGAATTGAAGAGTTTTTAGTTGAGTTTTTATGAAGAAAGGAATGCTAATATTTACAGTGGCTGATCTTTTCCCCTGCAGTTACAATATGGCACACTTAAAACACTTTTCTGCTCCTTGGAATCTCTTTTTTAACTTTGCCTTAGTCATGAAACATCAGTTATTTAAACTATAGAGAGATACTTGGAGGCCTAGTGTCTCTAATATAGTCATTTTATGCTTTGAGTGTAGCCACTAGCTGATAGAGGAAACCACTTCATGTGGTTTTTTCATGTATCAAAACTTGCTATAAATTCTTGACAAAATTTTCCATAGTTGATCTGCATTTATGAGGAATGCAATAATTGCTTTCCTTTTACACATTTGTAATAGTGGCTCATTTAGCAAACCAGTTCTGGCTCACTTTGGTACAGACAGTGTGTTTCAAGACAGTGCTACCATATGCTTTGCTCAGTGAAACAAAGCAGCAAATTTTGAAGATTAAATTTCTTAAAGAATAACTCAACTGTCTAACTTTTTCGTAAAACCAAGCAAAGTAATGGTGAGTCCTTTCTTAGTTGTACTCAATACTATGAATTTACTTTGTTACTCATTGATAATTTAGAACTTGTTTTAGAATGAAGATTTATTGCACAAGTTTCTCTCATGATTTACCCAGGTGTTTGTAATACTCTGGTTCTAACTGTGGTTGAGCCTCAGTTTAAGAGCTTGTGCTAAGGATTTCAAACTCGGTGGTGAAATTTGGTTGTAGTTTTGATTTAAGATTTCTAAATCTTGAAATAGTGTGTAAAATGTGATGTGGTACGAGTTGGTTAACTTGCAAGGGGTCTGGTTAAGGAGGGATCAATATGTGCTTAAAATGCAGTGTTAGTAACAGTTCTGCCACTGAATTTTTCAGCTTGCCTAAAGTTGTTAAAAGACGTGTGAATGCTCTCAAGAACCTTCAAGTTCAATGCGCACAGATAGAAGCGAAGTTCTATGAGGAAGTTCATGAGCTGGAAAGAAAGTATGCTGCTCTCTATCAGCCCTTATTTGACAAGGTATTTTAATGCTACTCTGATTTGTACTGTAAAGCTTCATCGAAAATACAAAGGAATATAAAAACCAGAAAACATATTCATGTTCCTAATTACTTTGGTCTCATATGTGCCCCTTCAATTCAATTGATACAATTTTGCCATTCAAGGGAATATCAACTAAGATTAAGAGAGCGAAAGGTTAAGTCTGTTTCATGCTTACCAAAATGACTTCAATATATCAGCCTTCATTTTGGTTGGGCAGATGTCAGATGATACTGTATCTTTTCTGGGACTTCAGTGTTTATTTTAGTGTGTTGAAAACCTCCTAACTGCTGAATCTATCCTCTAGAGCCAGAAGAAAAAGTTTTGATAAGTAGTTAATATATTACTAATTGTGTAATTTAGGATTAGGAATTTATTGGTTAGGGCATTGCTGATTGCAATGACTAGGAAATTTGAAAATATTCTTGGTTTAATCTTCCAGCGAAGTGAAATCATCAATGCCATTTATGAACCTACAGAAGAAGAATGTGAATGGAAAGCAGATGCTGATGAAGAAATTTCAGTGAGTATCTTAATTGATTCTCATCAATATCTCGAGCTTTAGCATGAAACAAGATTCAATAACCTGAAATTTTTTTACAAAATCAGGTTTGTAATGATTACTTGCTGTTAATAACAATATTAATTCTTAATGGTTGCTTAAAGCATCCACATGAAACCTAATCCATACTGCTATCGACAAAGAACTGATGAACCTTTTGGACACTCTTAAAATTAAGGAAACGTAATATTTTTATTTTCTCAAGGAGGAAATGAAAGAGAAAGCTAAGCTTGAAGAAGAAAAAAAAGATGAAGAAAAAGAAGACCCTAAAGGAATCCCTGAGTTTTGGCTGACAGTATTCAAGAATGTGGACTTGCTCAGTGATATGGTTCAGGTAGGTGGTGGTCTAGGCTTGTTTAAAGTTGCATTGGTAATTAATCCTTGTGTCTTTAAGAAAGCAGTGGATACACTATGATGCTTGATATGTCTGTTGGAGAGCAATAATGGAACTGTTAGTTGGATGTCATCTCTGGTAACTTTCCAAGTGAGAGTATAAAGCACTGAAATACTTCCCTACTGTTTTATTTTTTGAGCCTGTTCTATGATCCTAATACATTTTCGGTGCTTATAAAGTGTGTGTGAAACGTGTGTTAGATGTTACCAGGAACTATACTTGGTGTTTGCATGGGTTTTGGTTGTGTGCTGTGTTGGAGACTCTGTACACAGCCATTGTTGCCATCTGCTGGTCATGTTCATGGAAGTATTTCAGTGTTTTAACAAGGTTTTTGTTCTGAGGGAAACTTGTTCTAAACGTGGCTTTTTATCTCTGCAAGGCCTTAAATCTGTGTATAATTTAATGTTATGAAAATTAAATACACTGTGTTTTCTCTACAGGAGCATGATGAACCTATCCTGAAATATTTAAAAGATATAAAAGTGAAATTTTCAGAAGTTGGACAGCCTATGGTTAGTTTAACTTACTAAACAAGACTACTTTTGTGTTATCTTAAGAATTATTTGTATTTTAGCAACATGGTCTGTGATTGCCAATTGTCTTGTGGAAGTCATGAGAAAATATACAGCTGCTGCTTCTGAGAAAGGAGTACAAGGACTAGTGGTAGTCTTGCACCACCCTCTGAATAAACATGTACTAGATTCAACCTTCAGCTTCTGACGAGATTGGCCTTAATATCTGGTGACTTAAGTTTCACCATCTCATTTTGATACTTTTGGGTACTTTTTGTGTAACTGATGTAATTTCATAGATTTCCCTGGCAGAAATCAGACAGTTTTCTAAGTTCTAATATTTTTAAATTTAGAAGTTCTCCCTGTACATCAGCAGCAGGAAAGCTGTGTGCTTGGGAGATCTGTCATTACTGCAAGCAGTATAACAACTAGTAAGTGCAAGATCAAGTAAATGAAAGGATTTGAAGACTTATGTAGAACTTGGGTAGCAAATAGAATAAGCTGTGGATGTATTGGAGAGAAGGTGTATTCTGTTGCATGGGTATTTTTTGGGTTTGGCTTTTAGGTGTTAAAGGTGTTCGTAAATAACTAAAGTTACTGCTCTGCAATTTTTTTCAAGAGTTTCACATTAGAATTTCATTTCGAACCAAATGACTACTTCACAAACGAAGTGTTGACAAAGACGTATAGAATGAGGTCAGAGCCAGATGATTCTGATCCCTTCTCCTTTGATGGACCAGAAATCATGGGTTGTACAGGGTAAGTGCTAATAGATAGCTTTAAGGCAATATAACAGTTTCTTCCTTAGCATTATCCAACTATAGACTTATACAGCATCTTGGGGAGGTGCTGGAAAAGATAATTCCCCTAGTAACTTGTGAACAACTAGGTTTGACTTGAGTGTTTTAGTTGTTATCCATAACACCAATACAATATAGAAAAAACATATGATTTATATTGCATAGTTTATAATCATATATATTATATAGGCATATAAATTAAAAATTTAGTCAGTATTGTATTTTTTTCGTAATACTGTTCTGCAATCACAAAAGGTGAATTGAAAGGTGGATGGTGGTATCTTTTAGTAGGCCTGGAAAGCTTTTGCTAGAATTTGTTTGCTCTCTTCTTTTAATCTTTTTGTATTTCTGACATACAGCATTTTGGGGAATTTATTACAGATTTACTTTTAATGTTGCAGTTATGCATTTTTTTTTTTGAGTGTTGACTGTTTGCCTCTGAATATCTATCCATTTGTGAAATGGGGAATAGTCATCAGTTAATTCCAGGTTACTCATTTTTAAAAAGCTGTCATATTCCTTTCTTAGTGAAATCTTCTGTTTTAAATTAGCTAAGTAATTTTTTCTCTACATGCCCCTTTTTTGTGAACAGAGGGATGAGAGAAAACTGTTGTACATAATTACCTTATGAGTATACTTGGGCCTGTTCAGTAGCTTTTGTGTTCACGTCTCCAATGTTCTGACTGCTCTTCTGAGTAGTGATGTAGTGATACGGCCTATCACTGCATAGTCAGTGTTGGTTTTATTCTTACATTCATCTCCAGTTGCTCATACTGACTTATTTACCACTTTATTTCCCAGTCACTTCACATATTTTGCAAAGTCCTGTAAGTTTTAAATGCTTGGGTAGCTTTGATAAACTGTTTTGTCTTCCCCAGTTTGGACTGTTTTTGAAAAGCATGAATCCGGGCAGAGTTTGGTGTGAGATGCCACCAGTTCTGTAAAAATGATTAACTCCTAGTCCTTGTTGTGTCTTTTAGCTAAGATAGCCCCTTCTTGTCCCAAAGCAACTCACTCCATTTTTTTGAGTCTTTAAAAGAATCTAATCAGGTACTTTAGCAAATGCAGTTAGTTTCACTGATGTAACTTTTTCATTTATGTGGTGCCAGAATGCTTTGGCTGTTAGAGAAGCCTGTAGGCATGATTTTGCTCTGTAAGCAGGGTGGAGTTAAAAAACCCCAAAACAATAAAACCCAAATGAATAAAACACAAGAAGACAAAACCCTCACAAACAACTCAAAATCAGCCAAAAAATACATGCCTGCTTGATGCATTACTTTAAGGACTTACTGGTTATAATGATAGATGCAGTGAACTTTGGCATATTACTAACAGGCCCAAATATGACATTACTTTATAGTGGATGGGTGGCTCTAAAAATGGTGCAGTACTAGTGGTTGATAGGAAGCCAGGCAGTACTTGGTAGCTAATGAAAATTAGCATTTCAGAGATTGAGTGGAGAAGGAAAAACTTCTGGATGGAAATAATCCTAAAATGAACCCGTTACTTTTGTTCTCAACATATAAACTAATGAAAAGATAGCACTGAATAAATACAACCTTAAAATTTTCTCTTCCCTGTGTCTCTTGCAGTTGTGATAGTCTCAGTAGATACTTGTAACAAGGTGAATGGTATGAAGCTGCAGCTGGTTGTGGGGGTTTTTGTGTCATTTGTTTTTTATTTACTCTTTAGTTGCCAAATAGACTGGAAAAAAGGAAAGAACGTTACTCTGAAAACCATTAAGAAGAAGCAGAAACATAAGGGCCGTGGAACAGTTAGGACGGTGACAAAAACTGTTTCCAATGACTCTTTCTTCAACTTCTTTAGTCCTCCGGAGGGTAAGCTGAACACTAGTTTATGTGCATTAACTTTAAATGTAGAATGTACCTCACTCACTTGTTTCTTCTGTTCTTTTTTCTACAGTTCCTGAAAGTGGAGACCTGGTAAGTTGACTTATTTAAAAAATGATGGTGGAGTGTTTATGGAATTTTAGAATTTGTTAAACAGCCTCAACTTAAAGACAAATTCTGTCTTTAACTGAGAATACTTATGAAGACTAGTATGTATTTGAGTTTTCTTCTTTAGAAGGAGTGTTTGTTGAGTTGGATGGTAGAGTTTCATTTAGTCAACTTTAACAGTTTATGCTTCCTGAAAGCTACCTTGTGAATTGTTAACAGTTGTAGAAATGTAGTGATCCACATTGTCAGTCTTCGATTTAATGGGTGGTGTCTCTCCCTTCAGGCATTCTTTGGATGATTTTATCTAATGGCTGAATGTATCCAGTTTGTATTTTATTTTGTTAAAAATTTCTCAAGCTGTTACATCGTGAAGAAAGTAATAAAACAAGAATGGAAAACTGCAAGAGCCCGCTTTTCTGTGTGCTCACTATGGCAATAAGCCATGTTTTTGTAAGGAGAAAAACTACCAAAAATACTTAACAGTAGGGAATATGTTACACAGTTTGAGTGAGAAATACGAAATTAAAGCTTCCAGAAGCATGCTGTTAGAACCCTAGTTGGCATGGACACCAAAAGCTGTATGTTCATGTTTAGGAAAAAAAACCAACCCAACCCAAAAAGAAGTCTTTTGAATTGAAAATAATTGCTCAGATGGGAGACAGCAGAACACTTGGGATTGGATCAGGGAACATTTTTAGGTGTTCAGGTGCTTCAATAGTTGCCTGTCTAATGGGAATCAAGAAGGAGATGTGCTGTAGGAATCAGAAGTAGGTTGTAAAATCTTTAATGTGATAAGCTCACCTGGCTATTGTTCAGTTCTTAAAGAACATTGTGCATATGAACTGAAAAGTCTATGAGAGATACTAAATAATCTTTCTACTTGGAACAAAAGGAACTCCAGAATTGTATATAATTAGGCTTACTGAAGCAGCAGCTCCTGACTGTATAATGTAGATGGGCTGTTGAAAGTGTCAAACTTGGCTCCTCAGTTTCAGTTTGGTTAAGCGGGTCTTGGAACAAAAAAACCAGTAATGGGATTTGTGTAAATCTGGCCACATCAAAATCCATGTAACTTGTGTGTATGTGTAAAGTAGTTACCATCTTATAGTTCAGGAAATAATATTGTTTTATACAGGATGATGATTCCGAGGCAATCCTTGCTGCAGACTTTGAAATAGGTCATTTCTTGCGTGAACGCATAGTCCCCCGGTCAGTATTGTACTTCACTGGAGAAGCTATTGAAGATGATGATGATGACGTAAGTGTAATAGTTCATTCAGAACACTATAAACCTTGAAATAGTGCTGCTTAAAGACCTTGGGTAATTTCTTACATTGGTATCTTTAGAATGGGATGTACCAACGTTAGTTGCAGCAGAGCTTCCTTGATTGTTCAAGAAAACATGAAAATAATTCATCTTTGAAGTAGTGACTTCAGAGTTTTGTGGCAAAAGCAGTGGTAGAAGCTGAACATCTAGAGGATGTCATAGTAGCATTTTGTGTGTAAGGCATTCCTAGAGAGGTGTACCCAATACTTTGTAGAACTGTAATGAGCTGCCGGAGAACAAATGAGAACTGTATCTAGCTGCTCAGCCTGTTCTTTGTGCTTGCAGTGATATTGGGCTATGAAATTTCATAAGATTCAAGCCTCTTCCATTCAAAAGTACTCTCTTAAAAAAAAGCTAGATAAGCACATTCAAAGCATGCCAAGATAATCACAGCAAGTTCTGCAAAAGCTTAAGTATTTTAAAAGAGCTAAACTAAACTTGAAATTGACAAACCATGAAGCCTCAAATTTATGCAGGTGTAAAACATTTTTCTGTCTCCTGCCTCCGCTCAAACAAGGACAGTTTGATAGTTAAAATGGCTTACATAAGTCCTGTCTTAAAATTAGTTCTTAGAATCCAAACTGTTGGCCCTTGTTGCAAAGGCTTGGCTGCCTGCGGCTTAGGAGGAGGGAGGTACTGACAGGTCTGGTTGCCTTGGGCTCTGCTGTCCCCTGCCGTCCCCAAGTGGTACCGCAGTGTAATCAGCTCCTCTCGGGCTGCATGGAAGGGTGGAACAGTCTGCTCTGCCAGAGCTTGGCAGGGGAAGTTGAACATCGCTCGTGCTGATGCAAAAAGCATTTTTAAATCTGACAGACACAGGAGCTTCTGGGCTCAAATTGAAAGAGCATAGGTTTAGATTAGATATTAGGAAAAAAGTCTTTACTGTGAGGGTTGTGAGACGCTGGAACAGGTTGACCAGATAAACTGTGGATGTCCCATCCCTGCAGATGTTCAAGGCCAGGTTGGATGGGACTCCAAGCAATCTGATCTAGTGGAAGGTTTCCCTGCCCATGGCAGGGTGCTTGGAGCTAGATGACCCTCAAGGGCCCTTCCAACCCAAACCAGTCTATGATTCTCTTAAGAGCACAATACAGAGTGCTCTCTGACATCTACTTGAGCTATAAATGACTGCATTTATGGTGCTATCAAAACTATTTATTTTCTTTTCTAGTATGATGAAGAAGGTGAAGAGGCAGATGATGAGGTAAGATAACAGATTCCTTTGACTCAAATAGTTTACCTGTTGTAGTTTATTTTCTGGAATAAGAGTTCCTTTAGTTTTTGAGTGCTCTGGACACTAAGTTTAAGAATTACTTCTGAAGTAAGATAGAACACATTGTTTTGTGGATCTCAGGTGAATAATTTAAAAAAAATCCAAAAAACTAGCAAGATGACAACAAAAAAAAAACCAACCCAAACCAAACTAAGACAATGCTTAAGGTATCCTAAAAATTAAGCTACAACTCATGTCAAAAGATGCACTTTATGGAGGATAAACTAATACAATATGTATAACATAAAGTGGTAATATTGTATTTCTGAGTACAATTTAATGTTAATTTTCATTAAAATGGCTCAGAAACCTGGATGTGGATAAGCTAGAGAAATATTAACAAGTTTTCTTTTAGGAGGGAGAAGAAGAAGCAGATGAAGAAAATGATCCTGATTATGACCCAAAAGTAAGGAATTAAAATGAATGTTTGAAGTTTGTGTATGCAACAGACATTTAAAATTTTATGTATGTTGAATCTTGATTTTAATTTAAGTATTAAATCAATAGTTCCTATGGTGAGCATGTGTTGTTTTGAGGCTGTTTCAGGCCTAGTTCTGACAGACTAGTATTGGTAGAGAAACTTCTACAAAGTTCTTTCTCCAGGAGTCATTTTGTAAAAGTAACTTTGGCTTTGAGCACTGAGGTTACTCAGGCTTGGTTTTCTATGAACTTGTCCTGCAGCAAGTTGCTGCCTAATGATGAAAATTGCAAAATGGTTGTAAGGACGTGGAGAGAACTGTGTAATCCAGGTTCAGTTTTTGGGAACTTGCTACAAGGTGGCTCTGGCACAGGTTTTCATAGCAAAATACAAAATAGGCCCTTTCAGGTTAGATAAATGGCAAGTTTTTTATTGTTTGAGGTAGCAAAAGTCAGGGTTCAGGAACACATCTACAGCCAAGTGCTAAAATGAGAACAGCCAAGAGCAACTGGGAGCTTTCTTACACATGGGAAGGGCAGATCACTAATCAGGCTGGAAAAACAATTGTGAGCCACTCAATTCATAGCTTTTTAATAGCTGAGGGAGAGGTACATCTGGCCACCTGAAAGCATCTGATGGTGGTAGGTGAAAGTTGCAGTCATGAGGTCTGCTCCAAAATGCCTGCTGTTAAAAGGGCTTGTCATTTCAAATGAGTGCTTTTCAGTAGGAATGGTTTGAGCTACTATTAAAGTACTGTTGAAAAAATTACATAATCTTAGCATTGTACATAGAAAGACAGGGTACAAACTTGTAATCAAAATGTACAGCCCTCTCGGTGATGTTTCATCTGCTATAGTGTATTCAAATTGCTTCCTAGTCAAGAAAGCTTTGGAATCAAAATGAAACAGCTGCAAGTTGGACTTATTCCCACCATTTCAGATTGCTTTTCTGTTTCACTTTTCTCAGTGAAACAGAACTGAGAAAGGGCAAAGACTATGGTCTGTTTGAGAGCTGCTCAAGGGCTGGAGATAGTAGTGGTAGTATAGTGTTGTAAGCTGATTTCAGGCTGTAAGCCAGCTAAATGTATTAAAGCGCTGTGGTCCTAGAATAGCTGTCCAGACCAAGGAAGGTAGTGGAGTAAAACCTGCAACTGAACTCTGCCCCCCAAAACACTTTCTTAAATTCCCATATTTCTGTGACAGATTACTGGCTGTCTGTTTCAAGAACAGAAGACATTTTCTGTGTTAGAATTTTTTAATAACTGGAATTTATTGCAAAAGATGTTTCCAGAGCATTAGGAACTGTGTTTTGACATTTCATTGCTTTGCTCTACAGTGTCTTTTGGCGTAAGGCCATGCTCTTGTTACTGCCCATAGGAAGTTTCTTTTGTCTCAAACTGTGAAGAGGGTCTGCATGCTTTTTCTGAGCTGGGTTGTTTGTTACTGCACACCACTCTTCTCCTTTCTCCAGTTACAGTGTCTTTTAGAGTATTTCACCACACTTAGTTCTGAACAGATTTTTGTTCTGGATTTGTATCCTGATGGGCTGACAAAGCCAAAATGAATGCAATGTGGATGTTGCTGCATCTAAAGACAGCAGTGTTGCTAATGCTAGACAATTAGTGCAAGGAAAAGATGGAAGAACTTGAATATTGCAGCTTGAGAAAGCATGCTTAGCAATATTGATAGTTCTTTTAAAATACTGATTTCTGTAAACTGGTATTTCCTTTTTTCTCAACAGAAGGATCAAAACCCAGCAGAATGCAAGCAGCAGTGAAGCAGTGTGTCTGTGGCCTTGAGGATTACCTGCACTGTAATAGCCTAAACACAACTATTAGTTACTTACAGCCTTATGTTTTGTATCTTGGTAGAATTAAGTAACCAATTTGTTAAAAAAAGAAATCGAACACTTAAGAACCAGTTTAAAATGTAGGTTCAATCTACCTAGCATTTTAACAGTATAATTTTCTGCCAATATGTAGAATGCAGTAAATCCCCTAAAGCATGAATGTTAATTCATTGCTACATAGTTTGGTTCTTGTGAAGTCTTTGTCATGTAGCTATTAGACTGCAGCTGTGAAGATGATCAGAACTGTTAACTGAGACCAATATTTGTTTAGAGAAAACTCTCTCCTGAAGAACCAACCAAAGTATTTTTTCAGCCCAGTAGTCTGAACGGGTTTAAGTCTGCTTGCACTAGCTGTGCCTTTATTACTTTGTTATAGAAATGGCAGTGACCTGTACTAACTAGGAGATGATGATGCATTTTGAATTTGACTACTTGAGAAGACTAGTATAACTTGTTTAATTTCCCAATGAGACCACATTAAACATTCATAACTGTCAGCTTGTTTATGCTATGGGTTTTGTATTTTATGTGACATAGTGATCTACAAAAGAAACCTAGTCATCATATTAAGGTTATTGTTTACCACAGGGGTGTGAATAAAACCTAGTATTTTCAGAAGCTAGTCTTGTTTTATTACGTGTGTATCTGCATGTATAAACTGGTAATGCATATCTTACATGCTGCAGTTTGTTTTACTAGAAACAAAAGCTGGTAATTACTGAAAAGTAAATTATATAGCATTTGAAGAACAAACACAATAGTTTGGAAAGTTCGATGCATACTTTCCACTTGCAGTGTGATACTTGTGAATCTGAGCTTGATGTTTCAGTGATTGGTCCACACTGCCATTTTAGAGAAGACAAGTTCTTAGAAGTGGGGCTAGATCTGATAAAGGACTTCTGTATTGCTGTGCCTGACTCTAAGGCATTGCCTGTTAGTATGAGATCTGGAGCAAAGTGCCTTGGATTTTCAGTCTGTGTAGATGAAGCTAGGTGGTCCTGAACAAAACATGCCCTGCAGCCAAAGGGAGTGCTGGAACACTTGGCTGTATTCTAGTTTGTCCTCACTGTATCAAGCATTATGAGGAAACAAACCCAAAGAAATTCCACTTTCTTCACCTAATGTCTGTTCACTGTGCTTGTGTTTGTGCATTCTGGTTCATATTTTGTCCATATTGGATATTTTTGTCAGTTGAAACACATGGGCTAGAAGATCTTTCTCTTTCTGACCTTGCCCCTAGCCTAGCAGTGGAGGTGCTTGATGAGATGTGGATTTAAACATATTCAGCTGAAAGAGACTATGAACTGATGTATTCTGAGTTTTTCCAGTCAGTAGCATGCTACTGTACTCTGTGCTGTCTTGTCTTTCACACAACAGTATAAGTTCTGATCTTCTAAGCAAGTAGGTAGCTTTTTCAGGGATGGAAGGGTCCTTGTAGTGTTAAAAAGAAATATCCAGCTAGCCATGGATTTATTTCTGCAGTAGCTACTTTTTTTTTGTGACGCTTATACACTTAGCCATAAAGATTTGAAAAGAGCAGGGCAAGCAGGAGGTAACAACCACATTAGGATGGGGCTGGTGGAAAAGTTTCTCTAGCATGTCTCTTGCCTGGAGGGTAAGTAATACAGAATGAAGCTTATCCCAAGTGCCCTTCTGAATCCTCAGCCCACCCCCAAGAAAAGAAGGATGGGTCTAGTGTCCTCTGAGTAAACTGTTTTAGTTTTGTTACTGATTTTTCTTTTTAATTCCTTGAAGGCTTAAATATCACAGTGCTTCTTTTCAGAATCCCTGTCAGGCTTCATCTCTCTCCTCTCCAGATATCCATGGATTTGGGAGAAGGAGCTTGTTATCTGTAGCTGTATATAAAGCAGGACCATTGAAGCTGTGATCTTGGGTGGTTTTTAGGTAACACAGATCATAGCATAGAAAAAGCAGTTATAAAAGTTTAACAACCACTCTCAGTAGCTATGTGTTAAAGGAGATGTGGTTGGTTTTGTGGTATCAGAATATGCTTATCCTTTGAGGCACTGACCCTGCCAGGTGTTTGGGTTTCACATGGTCTCTTCTCTAAACATCTCCCAGGGTTAAGTTTAAACTTCAGGACATGTAGAGACCAAACTGTGATGGTATGTTCTGAGCTTGAGAAGTCATTAAGATGGGGCTTTGGAGTTCATACTTCTGGACACGGGAAGGCTCTGAAGTCCTTACTTAGATCTAGCCCATTTTTGCTAACAGCATCTGGTAACTGTATTTTAAAAAGAAAATGAACTTTTAAAAGTTGTAAGTTTCAAAATCCACTACTTAACAAATTCGGCTTGCTCTTTGATTACTTTCTCATTTAACACCTTCATAACATACAGTGGGATACAATATTTATAAAGGGGAATTGTTAGATGTCAAAGCACACCTGCAGCCTGCAAGATTCAGGGTTGTGAATATATCCTGTTGGCGGATTTTGGTAAGCTTCTCTCCAGATTGACATGCTAGTTCTAAATCAGCAGTTCTTGTGCTCTCCAGACTGCAGCAAAAAGAAGAAGAATATAAATGAGGTGCCAGTTCTTATGGCATTGGTTAAATTAAAACTGTTCTGGTGCTTACTGTAGTTTTGTTACCAATGACACTCTTGTTTAGCAGTTCTGAAAGGCAGTATGTAGCAGGAACATTAAACTTTCAACATTGATTGGAGTGTTGTGACTCATTCTTTTCACTTTTCATTTGTACCAGGTGTAGAGAATCCCATTTAGTGTTTGAGGAGGGTAAGTTACCTTGTTAACAGGTTCAGGCTAGGAAAATGTGTCACTGAAATAAAATGTCCTTGGCAGCAGTTGCAGGAATGCACCATAATTTAACATCTCTAAATGGTGTCTTCTGTCCAGTTTTGGTTGCTGTATTGAAGGGAGAATTATTTTTTGGGGAAAAGTGGTAGGTTGGTGAGGAAAGAGAATTAAGTGAGACTGGATGACAGGGAAGGGTGCTTGGGGCTTATGCTTGATAGAGAGGGAGGCTCCTTTGCAATCCTTTCATAGTTGCTTTTAGCAATCTAGGTTAGATTAGATTAGCACTGAAGAGTTTGCCTGTCTTATACAACTTTGTTCATGTTAAAAAAAAAAAAATTAACAGCATTGTGAAGTAAAGGAGCCCAGATTTAAGTTTAGCATTCTGAAGTTTACTTTTTGGAGAGGAGTAATGTCAGGTGCAGTTAGAAGCGTTACCTTGGATTATTTGAACACTGGGCATAGCAACACTGCTTACCAGCGTCTCATAGCTTCATAAGGTTAGATTGTGTTCTGCGTTCTTAAAATTGATGTTTCTGAAACTAATAGCAGATACTGTAATTTTGACTTCTTTTGCTTTTTAAGTGAAAAAGCCAGCAGAATATAGAAAAATGCAGAAAATGAATGTGTTCATCTTCGTTTTCAAGCTGATACTCAAACTTTCCCTGTGTTTCAGGGCCCATTGTTGCCGACCTGATTTGGAAATTGATAGGAAACTTACATAGAGATGAATGATTAACCTTTCTGCTAAAGGTTTCCTATTTCCAAAGGTGTCTCTGCAGCAGTTGTTTATCAAATGTCTTCTTTTGGGCAGAGGATTGTGCTGTGACACTGAGCATCTTAAGGAAGCACAATGCTACACCACTCAGTACAAACAGGGCAGCCTGATAATGAAAGCATGAACAGCCTTGATGGTCTGTTAGGTTGGGGCTAGAGCTACGTGGATGTTGGAGTAGATAGACTCAGCTCTACAGCGCTTTCTCCTTTGTTCTGTGCAGTTGTGGTCTTCTCCAATCCAAGACTTTTCTTTTACAGATTAGAGAAGTTGCAACCACATCTCTTCATTTTCATTTCTTAATAGCTGCTCAGTAACCTGTTTGAGGTTCCCCACAAGTTTTCAAGACTGTTGAAATGATGACTTTTAACTGCTAGTGCTTGCCTAAAGTGAACATAAATTATTTGCTGAAAATACTAAGTCTTACTTCTATACACCAGCGAGAGGAGGTAGAAGTTTGTCCACATGCCATTTGTCTCATTGCTCTTTAAATCCTCTTGTCAGATCTTTGCTCAGGCCAGGTAGTCTTCCACATGTGGCCTGTGTCTCATATTTTGTAGGAAAATCAGAGTGAGTAAAGCAGACAAGACAGGGTACACCAAGCAGATAAGTTATTCCGTATTTGCCTCTGCCTGGTGTGTATCAGGGATGGGCAGACAAGGCATAAGAGGCTATGGCAGAAGGGCTCTTGTGTTCACAAGTGTCTTACTAAAGCTTGTGAGTTGATTGACAACACAAGTTGCCTCTGCAGCTGCAGGAGGGGCTTAAGTCCTGAGCTTGCTGTTAGGAGCTTTGCTTCTGTGTGCTCAAGTGTTGGCCAGAAATGCTCAGATTTACATTTGCCCTGCAGTGGAGAAACTTCTGAACTCAGCATGTTTTATTGCAGTGGTCAAATCTGAGAAGCTTAAAAGCCCCTTTACAGCCCAGCTTTTCTCTCCAATGTGTGTGCTTAAGTTGGAATATTTTTGGAAAAAAAACTACCATGGAAATGCAGAGGACTTTGAAAAAGCCAGGCTAGAGAAGCTGCTGTGCCAATAGTTGGTGGATTGCCCACAGTTTCTTTATTTGGTACTGCCATGGGTTTTAAGGAATGCTAAGGCCTGGGGCAGTGTGGTTGTTGGTTATGGTAAATTTTTTGTCTATTTATGCTTGGCTTACTGAGGGGTATACACAGGTATCTGTGAGATGGAGTTCCTGAAAGGAAAAGTCTGCTCCCAGGTCACATTTTCAGTGCTCCAGTGTTCTTTCAGCAGAAAGTTCCAGTGAAATTACTGGGAGATAGTAATGGTCAAGAAAATTCTTTAAGGTTTAGCCACTTACTATCTAAATCACATGTTGCAACACATCTATTTGTCATGTATTTCTCATGAAATTTCCCCTGACTTTTTTTTTCCTCATTTTCCTTCTGTCTAGCAATGACCAGCTCATAATTAATTTAAGTTTCCCTCTTAAACCCTTTTCTGTTTTAGCCACTTCTCAGTAATAGAAGAAATGATGCTGAGGGGTTGTCAGTTGGGATGGGCTTAGCATCCCTTTGACACTAAAAGTTGATTGTCAAGCTGCTGGCTGCAAATTCATTACCTGGGAGAGCTAGTAAGATCATGGGCTTTTTAGTTTTTCACAATGGCTTCCCAAAATAATGTTTAACTTGCCTCAGGGCTTAAAAAGAACACTTTAAATACTCTTGCTATAATTACCCTTTAATTAAAGTTGCACATACAAAATTTCAACCACTTGAGTCTAAGTTATGGAGTTTATGATACAGGAGACCAGAGTACTTAACAAGCAGACGTTTCTGCAAGTATCAACTTCTAACATAGAAAAGGAAAAATTCAATAAAAGAAGAAATAAGCAATACTCGTATCTGAGAAATAGAGACGTCCATGGATCAGTGTTTTTTTCAGACTGTAGTATTTCAGGATTGACAGTAGGAGGCATCTTCACACCAGCTATTTCTGGAGGAATGGCTGCAGAACCTGCCTAGTACTTAGTGAAACTTTGATAAAGGTAGCTGATGTGAAGCATTTAATATTAATGCAGTGGTTTAAATGTATATTTCAAGAAAAGTAACCTCTCAGTGGGATATTGTAGTGTGTCTGACTGTGTTGAATGTGGTTTTTCAAAATAGTAATGTAAGAAACATTACAGAAGTTCAGTTTTGACTTGCATCTAGGAAAAAGGAAGTTATCATTTACTGGCAAATTCTGCACAATATTTTGTTCTTTTATCACGGAACTGTCAGTATTTCATCTTACACTAGTCTTGTAGCTTTTGACTGATCTGGTGGTTTTGGTCAAACAGTGTATTTTAAATGGCTGTTAATATTTGTTGGCTTATAGAATACAAATGTTTTGCATGTTTGCTTCTGACCACATGCTTAGGTGAATTTCACCAGGAATAAACAGTGCTGTGAGTCTGTATATTAGCAGAGTATGTCCATCAGTGTTTGGAATTGCGTTAAAAATCTCACATTCAATGCTTTGTCACGGAAGGGCAAAGTGGAATGAATTTAGTCTCTTTCTCCGGTACGTTTGATGGAATATTTGGCCTTCCACACTAGTCTCCCTTTTTTCATTTGACTAATTGCAGTTTACTGTCAGTACTGAGAACAAGTAAAAAAGCTCACATTAAATTATACAGATACAGGTTGTGTGTTAATGTCCTTAAGTGCTACAGTGCAGCGTTGCGGGGTGAAGGGGAGAGTTTTTTGAATGCTGTTGCAGTGTAACATGTGGCACTCTCAAATCTAATGCAAGTTTCCACACTACTGGTTAGTGCATTTACCTGGAATCAAATGACTGTTCGCTTACAGCAGTAGAGCAGCAACCAAAACTGAACAGGTGAATTGCTAGAAATTGGTCTTCTGTAGGTTTAGTCTAGTGTCCTATGCCTTACATAAACTCAGTATTTTAATTAAGCTGCTCTGCATAGAAGAGTGTATTTTAACCAGTTTGCTTTAGTAGAAGAGTTTCAAAATCGTATGTCACATGCACAGAGACTTAATAAGGAGCAAAGAAATAGGTGCAAAACACATCAGGTGAAAAGGCAGGAGTTCTCTTATGTTGCTCAAGCCATTTTTGAGATACCTTGTATATGCACCAGCAGCTGGAGATGCAGATATTTTTGCTGGGAAATTTAGGTTCAAATGGCAGTCAACTGCTGTTTGAGGCAATTGTGAATGGTGTTCAGATCTTTTGAAAATTAGCATGTGCCTCTGTTAAAATAGGTGTAAGATGGTTGTGAGAATGACTTACATCTTACAGCGTATCTATTCAGCTTTAGGGAGAAGGGACTATTCTTTATATAAATGGATGTTTTAGGATATTAATTTCCTTTTTTGTTTTAATTTATGGCTAGTCAAGTTGCTTTTGTTGCTGAGTGTTTTCCAGTTACCGCAGGAAGGGTAAACCGGCTATATTTTTATTTGCTTTTATTGCCTTAATTGTTTACCCCTCAACAATTAATCAAAATTAACTTTGAACTTCAAGAGGAAAAGATTGTGAGAGGAAATCCTTTAAAAAATGTTATCAGAGATAAACTCCATTGAAGCTATCATTAATGTTGATTTTTTTTTCTCTAATCTGTTGGAACACAGTACATGCTGCAGCATGATCTGCTTCCTAGCTGCCAAGATTGATGTGAGGAGGGTTTTTTTACGGCCATGATAAATGCATGTTTAAAAACAGTGCTCTCAGACATAGCATGGAACTTACAGCATTCAGTTTACATTGGCTTTGTCAGCTAAATTCAGCTATGTGGGATTTTGATTTACATCTAATACATCAAAGGATTAAAAATTAAGTAGTTTCATGTTAACCTTAGGTCACTGTACTTTTCTACTCAAATTTATTCAAAAGCTAACCTCGGGGTAACCAAACAATAAGCAAATGTGTGGCAACAAAGCAGAATAATAAAAACCCTCCTAGCGGTTTGCCAGTTGGGTTTTGTTTGTTTGTTTGTTTTTTTTCCCCTAGTCTGCTTTTGCAATTTCCATGTACTGAGGTTCTACTGTTTCCTTAAGGAAGTGGTACAGATCCATGCTTTCTTTAGACATTACTCAAACTGCTGCAGAAAGTAAATATTTATTTTATATATACAGTTGAAGCTGCTTCTCCCCAGCCCAGCGTAGGCATCAAGCTCTTGTACCAGGTTCTTTCAGGCTCTTTTCCTTTCTTTAATGAAGCGACGATCGCTTAAATATCAGGGTGTCGCTGAAAACTGGCACCGGGTTTACTGGGCTTGAATCAAAAACACGCAGAAGCGGGCTCTTTGCTGCTCTTGCTCAAGGAGGCAGGCTGAGGAAATGTGTTTCAACTAAATAGTGCGGGAACACCCCGAGGAAAGCAAACGAGCGGTGTATTAGCCTAGGGGGGGTTAACTACGGCACGGAAGCCCTTCCTTGCGCAGCCCCGCCGTGCTCTGCCGTAGCCTCGGGCGAGGGGCGGGGAGCCGGGCCGGGCCCGCTGCCGCCGGGGAGCGCAGCCCCCGCCCCGCCTGCCGGGCGGCCCCGCCGCGCCTCCCGGCTCCGCTCCCTCACCGCGCGGGGCTTCCCCGCGGCCGGCGGGCGGGAGGAGCCGCCGTTTCCGCTGGGTGTCACTCTGGGGTGGGAGAGGCGCGTTCAAAAGCGGAGGGGAGGGAAAGCCCGCCGACAACCCCGGCCGCCCGCTCTGGCAGCGCCCGCCGCTCGCCACGCCGCGGCACGGGCGGCAGCCGCTCCGCTTCCTGCGGGCTGGGGCACTCCCGGCCCTCCGCCTCGGAGCCGGCGCCCGGCGGAGAGTGCTCGGCTGGTGCCGGCTGCCCCCCGAGCCCAGCCCCTGCGGGCGGAGGCCGTCTAACCCTGCCAGAAGGATGCTGGAGAGCGGCTGTAAGGCGGTGAAGGAGGGCATGCTGGAGAAGAGGAGCGACGGGCTGCTGCAGCTCTGGAAGAAGAAGCGCTGTATCCTCACCGAGGAGGGGCTGCTCCTCATTCCCCCCAAGCACCCCCCGCCGCCACAGCAGCAGCAGCCGGCGCCGCCGGCCGAGCCGGCCGCCAAGATCAAGGAGCTTCACTTCTCCAACATGAAGACGGTGGACTGCGTGGAGCGGAAGGGCAAGTACGTGTACTTCACGGTGGTGATGGCCGAGGGGAAGGAGATCGACTTTCGGTGCGCGCAGGAGCAGGGCTGGAACGCGGCGATCACGCTGCAGATGGTGCAGTACAAGAACCGCCAGGCCATCCTGGCCGTGCGCTCCACCCGGCAGAAGCAGCAGCACCTGGCGGCGCCCCACGGCCCGCGCCTCCGCGGCGCCTCCAACTCCGCCTAGCGCAGGTACGGACCCGGCACCGCGCCCGCCGCACCGCACCTGCGGGGCTGCCGGCCCCGGCCGCCGCCTTTCGCCTGACGGGCCGCCCTCTGTGCTCTCTGTCTCACTGCAGGTTACGCTCACGGAGCGCTTCGGGGAAGAGGGACAGAGCGCGTTCGTGGCGGACCTGCTTCAGGGGCTCAGAAAATGGGCAAGCGCCGGAGGTGCAGGTGGACCGGAGAGAAGCGGCTCAATAGCCTGAACCTCGGCCAGCTGCTGCTGCTGCTTTGCCGCCCTCGGTGCCGAGAAGCATTTCAAATCCATTATTTATGAACCTTGGAAAAGATCCTTTGGTGCGATGGGACTTCTAGGAGACATGATGTACTGTAACTTTATTTTAATGTATTTTATTTTATTTATTAGGGTTGTTTTCTTTTGTTTTCCTTTTTTTTTAAGGCTTATTTGCAAGAAATTTCTGAATGTAGGCCGTATCAAAAAAGTAAAGGAAAAAACGATATGCATGTTAGCTCCCAAAAAGAGCTAAAAAGTTCTGGGTACTTCAACTGTGTGCAATTTGACAAAAAAGTTACTCGTTTTTTACCCAAAATACACTATATTCCACCAGCATGGAAAATGTGATGTGTGCTTCAAAATTTGGCTGAAACCTATACTGCATATGAAATCTGTTTTCTCTAATGAGAACAACAATTAGAGTCTGGGATTTAAATTTATTTTTTTTTTTAATATTAAGCATGGTGGAAGATGATAAGTTATTCATGCTCAGCTATTCAAAAAAGCAATGTGGCTTGTCATTCTGAGATTAAAACCAATCTGTTTAGTGTATGAGTGGAAGGAATCCGACTAACTTCTTTTGCGATACAGGAATCTGAGTTGGATTTCTGCTCTCTGTGTGATGTGTTTGCTCCTAGGCTGCTGGGCCGGAGCTGGGAAGTGTTCATGAACGTTTCTTATTGTCCAAGTTCAGGGCTCCCTCTGCATGCCCAGTTTTTAAGTGATCTGGACTCTCAACCTGTGTTGCATTTTCATGGCAGTTTTTAAATGCCTTGTATTAAAGCAGTTCATAGTTTAAAATCCATTTTATGTATGTCTTAGTGTACAAATGGATTATTTTGGTCACAGTTTTCATAAGCTGAAAGTTGCTCTCTAGCTGAGATGAACTAGATTAATTTTGGTGTTTAGCACTGTCAGATGTTGAGAGAGGCGTGCTATCTTGCCTCTAAAAACGTTGATGAAGCCATAAAGTTGGAAAACAAAGGGCTAATTGCACAGCTGGTGTGTGTTTCTCTGCCTCTTAAAAGTCAGTGGGAGTTTGGCTGCCGATGCTGGCGGGAGCAGGTCGGAGCTCTTTGCCCAGTGCAGAGGAGGGAGTCGGGCACGGGCTGGTGAGCTTTCTAGGACAGGGCCCTTCTGACGATGGGTGGCTTCACGTTGGGCGCTGCTACCACCCTGGTTCTCTGGTTTAAATGAAGTGGGGAGGCTGCAAGTGGGACAGAGTAGTGTGGTCCATTATTTCTGGTCCAAGGTAAAATGTCAAAGCCATGGAGATACTTATTTTGACTAGTGTGAGGAGGAAAATGGCTTTTGGCCCCTTTGCAATTTACATTAATATAAACAAAATCTTTTAAGACTACGTATCCAAGGCTTTTCTTTTTGTGTAAATGAGGTGTAGTTTTACAGCAAGAGCCTCATATTCTCAGTGCAAGCTCATTTCTCTAAGTGTTTAAAGCAAAAGGCTGAAGTGATACTCAAAGGAAGATTTTAGAATTCGCTACTGTGTATGTCGGCACCTTCCTCTGCACTCTAAGATTAAGCTCAGTCCTGTAAGGAGTAAGTTGAGGTCTGTGTTAGCCCTCCTCTTTTGTTCCTTCCCGCAGGTGTCAGGGTCACATACCTAGACAAGCAGAGCATGTCATGGTGCAGAATCAAAGCCCTGATGATCCTCTGTAGTTACTCCTGAGTGCTTGTCTCCCACCTGGCCCTTGACAAGGCTGCGTGATGAGCTCGGGGTGGTAGATTACAGCTGTCCTAACAAAGTCATTATTTTGCAATTAATTGAAATCGAAGGTGCCCTGCATCTTCCAGGATTAGGTTCGCTGGCTTGGCAATCATAATACTCAATTTCCACGTCTCTGTACATCTGCCATTATCATTCTGCTAACGCTTGGATGTTAGAGCTGCAAGGGGATTCTTTAATGTACTAGTCAAAGACTCACAAAATAGACTGTAATTTGTAATTTGGTTCCTCTCTTTAGAGTGATTAATTACAGTTTACTGAGTAACTAATCCACCTTTTCGAGTATACAGATGTATTGCTGATCTCACCTACTAAAATACATTTTAGCCTACTGAAGGATAAATGTAACTGATGAGAATTAATTCCTGTTTGATCAGAGACACATGTATTTCTCTGAGAGAGGCAGTTATTCTTGTCCTCAGTGGATGCAAGCCTCTGAATGCCACAAAAGTCTATGGATGTAGTCTAAAGCTGAAATTTTACTGTTCTTCTGGCAGTACTTGTACTTTGAAAGCTAAAGGTGACGATTTTAGTGAGAAAATGGACATGAAGGTATGAGGAAACAACTTTTGTTTTGAATTTGCTGTTCTTTTTCACTGGTTCATGGTCAATACCCCACTTTTATCTTATGTTTCTTGTTTTAAGTTGTTCTGAAGGATGATCTGAAAACCTCTTGGACTGATGTAGTTCAACAAATTTTTGCTGGTTGTCATTGCTGGTGTCAGCCAGCCTCCTAGTGTGAGAGGTGGTCACATCACAAAATCTACCTTGATACCTCCAGCCTGAGTTGGTTGGATGGGTGTAAGGATCAAACCTTTCCCTTGTGTCTCCAAACTGTCTCCTGGAAACTGAGTGGGAACAAATTGGCTGGGGTCCCCTGGGGACAACTGGACTGTGTGGCTCATGCCCTGTCAGTATAAATAAGGCTAAATTGTCTGATGGGGACAGTCTGACAACTTTCTCACGCTCTGAATTCCACGGCGTGTGGGGTTTTTTTTGGTTTTTGGCCTATTTTTGGTTTTTGGGATTTTTTTGGATTTTTTTTGTTTGTTGGGTTTTTTTTTTTTTGCCTGATAGTAATTTTAGACCAAGAACTTGTTTGATGTTGTAAAAAGTACTTCTGGGGTTTTTTTTATCTTGCCCCTCTATTACTGCATAGTCTTCATTTGAACTTCTGGATTTAATACTGTCTGTTACTGCCTTGTAAGCAATGGCTATGAAAATAGGTTCAGCACATCATGCTCCATCTTATTGGAGCTTTGCAAGTAAATAAGTCAAGTTGTCCTTCCTCTTCCAGAAAAACAAAAAGAAAAAAAAAAGAAAAGAAATTTGACAGCATATGGCTGAAGTAAATTCATTAGGGAATAAACAAAAATGCCAGTAAAACACAGGCAAATGCTTGGTATAGATAGCAAAAGTGGGGACAGTCCGTTCATAAAGAGGTCAAAATTACTTGTAATCAAAAAAAAAAAAGTAATCAAGGGGCAGATTCAGCAAGAAAATCTAAGCTGTGGTGACCAAGACAATTTAGGAACTGGGGGGAAAAGGAAGATCAAGTGGATGTTGTTTCTGTGACATCCTGAAGTAATTCTTCTTTTTTAAGGTTCATGATATGCAAATGCCAGCTTCTGAATTATAGCTGCAGTGATGTACCAAATGTTTTCTAGCATATCCTCTTGTGAGCAGAAATACCAGTGTTGTCAAAAAAATTTGTGTGTAAATATGACTCATAAATGATTTCTGAGAGATGTGATTTATTTTTCATATTTTTCAAGATACATTCCATTTCAAATAAAGAGGTATCTATTGAAAGAGCTCTCAATATGTTGGAAGAATGGTTGTTTGGTGGGCTATTCGTGATGATTAAAGCCTGGTCTAAACTTTTCCAATGTTTTAGGCTCAATCTAAGTGCCTAAGAGGAACACTTTGAGCCTGTGTAGAAGAAAAGACCCACTCAGATGCTCCAATTAATCTTCATATATATAGCACAGTTATGAGACTCGGAGTCCTCAGTTTTGCTTCTTGCAGTTTGTGATGTGTGAGCACCCACACCAAGTGTAGCTGATTTCTGTAATACTCAGTGTCACAGTTCATGTACAGCAGGTCTTTGGGACACAGAATTCAGGCTCATCACCTTTACCTGTAAATGCCTTGCTCTGTGTGACATTAGGAATCTAAACTGAAGCATTAAATATGCCTTGTTTCTCTTTTTCACATATCTTAAACACTATGATTGAATTTCAAATAACCTGAAATTGATCCAGAAAAAACGCTTCCACCATTTGGCATTAACTCCAACCTGTTCTTTTCTGGCTTCATGGGAAAAGAAATGGGGTATGACAAGAAAAATGTGCTGCTTTGGAGTCTCCATAGAGCTGCAGCTGCTCAGATGTCTTGAAATCCCCTGACATGTATTTGTATTGCAGCAGGTCCTCATTTTCAAGCATCTCGCGAAGGTGTATTACTTTCAGTGACACAGTGTGCATTGACCTAGACTTGTTGGTGCTGTTTGCCTTCACTGGGGAGATGTCAGTAACCTCATCCATAAGAAGGTTTTTGCTGTAACAAGTTTTCTTTTCAATAGTAAACACACAAAATGTAGGCATTTGAACTTAATATTGATATGCAAATGATGGCTTAAAGATCTGATCTCTCACAAGCGCTGGTGCTCAGCAGCTTTGAAAAGTCAATTAAGCATCTCTAAATTTATTGTCTATTCAAGGACCCACCGTTGCTTACAGCTGTTAGAGGTATCTCTTATGAGCTTTTAATAACAGTGGTGTCTCTGAAAGGACATAAATATAGTAGAACAAAAGTTTTATAATTCATGGTTGTTTCTGCCCCAGCATCAATGGTGATATATTTACAAAAGTGCATCAAATACATGCTTCTCTGCTTTAACTTTGGATTAAGAGGATGTAAAATAAGACTGCTTGTATATTTATGGTACATATGAAATGGTACTAGAAATAGGGCCATTATTTTCCTAATGGAGAATATTGTCTTACTAGGGTTTTCTCTTAAGTTTTCTCTCATCTGCAGTACAATGTGGGTTACAGAGAGAAAATCTGGATCTGATTCAAAGTTCATTGAAATCAACCAGAATTTTTCCCGACTGGGACAGATGTTGACCTTTTTCACAAACGATGGCTGCTTCTCTTTTGATGTAGAAAACCCAGGAATGAAACCCCAGAAGCAAGACCTTTGCCCGTGATCTATGCCAATATTGATGATGTGTGATTAGGGTAACACTGACATTCTGGCCTTTCATATTTTCCAATTAAATGAGGGAGAGAGGAAGATGAAATAATGCCTATGCTTTTTGAGCAAAACAAAATACAAAAGAAGACCAATCTAAATGTGTGTGTTCTCCTTTCACCAAATGAAATGTAGACCAGAATGCAATTTCACTGAATTCACAACACAGCTGAAACGGAACAATTTTCTTTGTAATCGAACCCAAACCAGAACAAAATGAAAGCCTTTACTCCTTTGACTGCTTGTTTCTAGCAGGAACATCTCAGTCCTTTTTAGAAAGTGCCAAATTATTTTCCACACCTATCCATATTTTTTTTTGTAAAATCAACCATCAACTTTCAGTCTTTTATAAATTTGAAATAAGCTTTTTAAAAAAAAAAAAAAAAAGTTATAAATAGTATTATGGGTGTTTGGGAAAAGATTTTTTTTCTGTCTTTCCAGTGTGGGAGTTTTGATGTGTAAGGTAAGGACCCTGGTACACACTTCTCAGAGCACTGCTTTGTGCCTTCTGTGCTGAAGACGAGCAGAGCAAAGGTGCCTTTGAGCCTGCTAAGAGCTGAACCATCCTCAAGGTGTCCTGACACCCAAAGGACCTGGGAGCTGCTTGGGACCTCAGCATGGGGCACGATTACTTGTAGAGTCTTGGCTTAATGGTACACACTGAATTTACGCAGAAAGGGACATCAGCTCCTGGGTGAAGCACTGGGAAGTGAGGCTTTACTGCCAGCTGGCATCTGCATGAAGCTCATGCTGTGCCTCAACAGCCTGGTTGGATTGCAGCACCTACAAGTTTTCCTTAGGAGACTTGTAGAAAAAGCAGAGGGGAGGTTTCTGTGCTTAAGTGCTTGGGATGTTTTTTGGTTTTGCTTAGGCTTTTAGAAAAATATCAAAGCAGAGATATGTATCCCAGCACAGACTCAACACGGGAACTTTAAATTAGCCACTTCTACAGCCTTTCCTGGTCTTCTCGTAGATGTCTCTGACTATGCCAGTCACCAGTGCAGGGGAAATTATTGTTTGAATAGGGGTTTGATTTACCTTTTGTTTTGTATTGTGCTATGACCACAGTGGATTTTGCATAAACAAAATTTCTAATGACCCTGCTTCCCAATCTTTCCTTGCAATAGTTTGTGAGCAGCCGTAGTAGATTAACTGAACCAGTAAATATGTATAAAATGACTAACCATTACAATGAAGCATACAGCCCTCTGTGGTCAGCAGAATATTTCAATTGAGACAATTTACCCCATGTTTTGTAAGGCTTCCAGTGAGATGAAGAAATCACTGCTTTTGTTTTTAAGATCTGTGTTTTGTAAATATTTCTGATATTTATGACTGTACATATGGCTTTGATTGTAACTCACAGGAGGCTCAAGAACTGGGTTATATACCATCTAGGAGGAGATTATTTCATTATTGGTAATTTTTGTTGGGTTTTGAGGCTCAGCCTTTAGGATCTCTTGCACCTAGTGCCGTTTACAAATGTAAAAGTATAGCAGTGAACCTGCAGCTCAGAGAACACATACAGCCTGTTCTTGGCTTGGGTGCCAGAGCCAGGGTCCTTTGAGGGAATGGCTCTCCATGTTGCTGTGCGCTTTGGACCTGGGCCTGGGGATGATAATTCCCTGTACCAGCGATAGCACCTCTCTGCAAGGCTCTCAGCCCACTTGTTTATCATATCTCTCTTTTGGAGAAGAGGAAACTCGGGACCAGAGAGCCCCTGCTGCCTGCCCAAGGTCACGCCTTGGGAGCCAGAGGGCAGCGTTCCATCCATGGCCAGGGTCCCTGTCCCTGTGTGAGAAGTGCTGCCTCTCACAGCAGAGGCTGCTTCATTTTCTGTGCTTGGTGGAGACCTTCCTTACAACCACCTGCACGTGCAGTGTCCAATCCCCCTGCCAGTGCCACGGGTCCTTGGATGGAGACCTAAATGAGTGATTGCCTTGCCTTTTGACTTCCAGCCTTAAAAATTCATCCTTGCAGACAAGAGCAAGGCACAAACAGCTCGGCTTCACTTGGGATTTAGCAGAGTCTTGGAGGACTTTAGATTATTAGATCAGCTTCTAGTTATTCCTAGCACTAGGCATTGTGCAAACAGTGTACTAGGAATGAAGGGATCTGCGAGTTGTTCCTTATTTCCTAAGTGATTAAGCTCCTCTATTTACTGTGGATTACAAGGACGAAGAGAGGTTATCAGCCCCATAACAACTTGAAAGGACTCTGTAGATATGAATCCAGTGTTAATGAAGCTTTTCCAGCCTGATACCTACTTTGACTAAAACACACAAAGAAATAAAAGGGGGGGAATAATTTTCTTTACTACTCTGCTATCATTTAACCATTTCACTCAGAAACAAGGTGCTTTGAGAGAAATCCTTTTAGGCAAAGACACTTATCCCAATCTTGTTTTTCTAGCAGAAAAAACCAAAACCTGACTGGTGCACAAAGCTGTAGTAGCCAACCCTGCTTATCCTAACTTGCGGCTGGAGGGTGATGGGGCTGTCTATCTTTGTGGGCTTTCACAACAGCTCCTTCAACCATCTGTGGAGCTGAAAGCTCCATGTCCTTTCCTGTGCTGCAATATACAGATGACTTTGCTTAGGGGCTTTTCTTGTACACAGATGAACACATGAAAAATTACTGTTCTTTTGAAAGTTAGTCTTGAACTGGAAAAGCTATTTCTTTATTGTTTTTTTTCGGAGGCTGTTGCTACTCGCAGCCAGTCATGGAGCTGTGCCTCCAGCTGAGTTAGATGTGTACTGGCTGCTTTTCTCATTTTTATCACAGACTGTTGATATTTCCTGTTCCACTAAGCCACGTTTCCCTGGTACTCTGTCCTAGTGCTTGGCTCCTAAACAAAGTCACAGCTCTTGTCACAAGGCAGCAGGCTGCATACTTATCCTTTGTGTGAGTGATGACTGAGGGCTCAGCAGTAGGGAAGTAACGCTGACAGCTCTGCTCCAGGACGGCAGATTGTCAGCATTCCTCACCGGGGCACCCAGCTGGCCTGGGAAAAGGCTGCTGTTTTGGGGGGTGGGGGTTGGGCCTCTAAAATAAACTGGCTGTCCTTCCAGAGCTGAGGAAGATGGAGAGGGGTGGTCGGATGACCTCTTTCTGATCAGAGGCAGAGTCAGAGTTATGCATCTGCAGAGCCCAGAGCGAATGCTCCGATTCTGCAGGCACAAGCTGAGTTGTTGAGTGAGAAGAGAGAGGGGTATCTGAAGGCTGAGATGGCAGTAAGACATCATAACATGATGATAAATACGAACAATTAGCCATTTCCCCCTTCTCCCCCCTCCTCCTCATTAAGAGAAAAGAGTAGCTTGCATAAAAGGGGAGGATGACAGGTGGGCCTGTTCCTGTGCTGAAGATTTAGCCCAGAGAGTTGAGAGCAGCAGCTGCAAAGGAGCACTTAGCTTCTGCTGCCGCAGGGAAGCTGCTACAATCACTCCCAAACAATTTGGAAAGCGTTCCTATGTGTTTTCCTGAGGGCTTGAGAAGCTTGCAGTCCTGGCCCACAGATGGCTACAGTTGTGAAACTGCAGCCATGGGGCAATCAGCTGCCTGCCAGCCTCACCGTCATCCTTAGTCATCTGGGAGGGAGGCTGAGGAGGGGCTCCCCAGGCAGGAGCTGCCTCCCAGAGCGACTCGGGGCAGCCAGATGGGTGGGCTCTGCACTCACCTTCTGTCCTTCTGCTAGGTACACCTGATCAGAGAAGTCTTCCTGGGCCACTCACTCCAAAGGCTTCTGTATCATGAAAGAGGGACAAGCTTTGTCGTAAATGACATTGAAGGCACTCACTAGCCCCCTAGGGCTGTATCATGCCGCTGCCTTGCTGGCAGCTTCACCAGCACTGCCGTTCCTCACCAGGGTTCTGTGAGCTCCAGCACTGCAATGAGCAGCTGAATGGGTTTACAGGGCTCTGCAGAACACCTTCAACCCTGCAGTTCTGCTGCTAATTAGCTCAGAAACAGCTCCAGTGACCTGTCTTGAAATGGCCTGGGTGGAAATTGGTGCTCTGAGCTGAAGGCATGAGGTAAACATACCTGGAAGACAGAGGTCCCCTTGCCCAGTGGGCTTGGTGCTGGTCATCCCAGGAGTGGGACTGGAGCATCCTTGCTTGGTGGCACCTGCACTTGCAGGATTGGGGTCTTTCTTTCTAGTTTTTCCCTAATTCTGCTGGTTTCAGCTATAGAGCTACCCACCAAAGGGTATTTTCTTCTCAAAGGTAATTCTAAATAATTTCATCAGTTTTCCTGGCGGTAGAAAATCCTCAGCAATCTCTTTTGCTGCTGAAACACAGTGCAAAAGCGTGAGTGCTTATGCAGGTAATCTTAATGTAGTATTTCATTTTTGGCCTGGGCAATGGTAGAGATCTAATACAATGCAAAGCTTGCAAAAAAGTAAAGATTATATATATTTGCAAATCTGTTATGGCTACAAAGATCATTTGGCTGCCTTTGATTTCCTAATGTTTAACTGAATCTGAGCAGATTTAATGGTTAATTTTCAGAGTATTCACTTAACAATTTTTTTCACTCAAAGTTGAAACCTTAAATCAAGCTGAGTTTGAGAGAAGTAATTTACTTTTGCTGAGCTCTGGATATGCTTAGTCTTTCTTCAGCCCTCTTTTTTCCTTTTTCTCATCTCTGAGTTGAGCACGCAGCGTTTAGTGGGACCCATGATGACAGCAGCTGCTCCACCACCCACTCTGTGTGCCTTACTGATGAGGTTAGTGTCTCCTAAAGGTATGGTAGCCCTGGAGCAGCCACAGCTATGTCCTCTGCTCAGTCTGTATGCAGCCATCCTCTATTAGATTTGCCCTTGTAAAATGAAATTCCAGCACAGCTGGAGCTTGCTCTTAATTCAGCTGTCACAGTCTGCACTGAGCTGGCCCAGGGGTACTTGGTAGGCAAAGCCCTACAATAGCAGTGCTGCACCAGTGTCCTTCAGGAGGGTCTTTTTTATTGCCACACCTTTGTTGCAGTCACTGAAAAGCATTCACAGAAATCAAGATGGGATGGTGCTCCCCCTCTCACAGCTGCTAACATTGCTTTCCTCATGTGATTGATTAAGGTGAAATCTGGTTTGCCTTTGCCGCCATCATTGCTGTCTTTCTGCTGAAGGCAAGAGTTAAGGTGCACTGAAAGGCAAGAATGGTCTAAAAGCTCAGGGAATTTATGTGGTACTCTTAACAGGTCTTCCAATACTGTGTGTGTGGCCTTTCTTCAGCCTAGATTTCACAGAACTGCTGTAAAATCCAGCATCTCACTGACCTGCCTGGGAGAGGTCAGGGTGGCAAGGTTTGTATGTACCACTTGGAAAAGAAAAATGCTTTTATAACAAAGACTTTCTGGTTTGTGATGCAGTGCAAGCCAGGTCTCGTTCAGTATGATTCTTATAGAGGTACCTAACTCCTAATAGCAAAACATTCTCTGGGTTAGCCCACATTTAGGGCCACTCATGAGCGCCACCCCTGTTCCTGTGCACAAAGGCATACCAGGATACAGCTGTTTTCAGCTCCCAGATGTTGACTACATGACACTAGAAAGCTGTATCTGAAATTTACTATTGCTGGTATGTTTAGCAGTGTTGCTATAGATTCTACAGTGTCAGTGGGCTAAAAAGCTCAGAACCACAGTGAACTATATTAATTGCTGCCCACTCTCAACCCATAAAAATCCTCAGCTTTTATAAACTCTGTCTCTTTTTCTCCAGCCCTTTACATCCTCTTCTGGCTTTTTGAAGAGGAAAGCTCAGTTTTTGTATACTTCACCTCTCCAAGAAACCTTGCTCTTAAGTTTGTCAGCAGTTTCAAAGAGATCTCCAGCCCCCAGATTTGCACACCACCTACTCAGGGTGTTCAGTTCCTTCATGTTCACAGAACACGTGCAAGGGAGGTGCTAGGAATGAGGAAAAATTAGTATATTCAGCAGCCAGAGATGTTCAGTAGCTGCCCATCCTTGACAAGCTGTCATATTCCTCCATCTTGCAACTCAGGACATAGGGAGTGTTTGAATTTTTCATACTGGATGATTTCAAAACTCTTGGGTCTACTCTGCTGAAGAAATTAATGCCTGTACTTCAGTGTGCGTGGAGGCATGTACAGGAGCAGAAATGCACACATCCCCAGGGTTGCTCATGGGAGCGATGGAACACAGAGGGCTCCGTGGCAGGAGCCAGAGCCCAGGTGCTCACAATGGAGGTGAGTCCCAGGTAAAGACATCTAGATTGCTCCTCTCTGGTCTATGGCACTCTGCAAGGCTATTCTGCCTTGGATTTGCTGCTGGCATGTTGATGGAAAGTGGATGGTGGAGGGGGCTGCATAACTCACCCCCCTCCCTCTGACTTACAGCTTGGTCTCCTTGGCAATTTGATCTGAGGCCGGCCCAGAGGAAAGGACACACCATACTTTAACATTCGCCCTTCGGCCTAAGCGTTACCCAGGGGCCCAGGGAGAGCCTTGGTCCTTTGGTAGGAGCAACACATTGGTGAAATGGCCTAAGAAACAGTGACCTCAAAACGAGCAGCTCCATGAAAGGTCTTGAGGATATGGGACACCAAGGCCTCTCCCTGCCCCTCCCTGGCCTTGTAATCAGATAGTGCCCATATGTGAGGGAGTCTTTCTAAGAGACTTCAAAACATGCTGGTGGAAGCTTTAGCGAAGACCAGACCTGGCTTTCCTCAGACAGGCACCACCCATGGAGACCCCTTCGACCCCCAGGTGAACATGTTTCTGGTGCAGCCACCTTTGCCATGCTAACAGCACTGATTAAACCTTTCCAGAAATTTAGAACAGCTAAAGTGAATGGGGCATTGAGGAAAATAAAGAATAAAGCTCTAGAGGTGTAATTATGGCACTGCTGAAATCTGTGACAGAATTTCGCTGACTTCAGTGAAGGGCTTGCTGCTTTAGGAAGTCTGTGATCAAAATGGGAAGCTTGGGATCCATATCCATATTGGGATTCATATTCAATTTATATTCAATATGAAAAAGACATTAAGAAACAAAATCAGTTGCATTTGTCATAATTTGCTTTAGCTACCCAGTTATTGGGAGGAGAGGTAGGCACCAAAAGGAAAAAGTACCAGATATTCAGGTATTCACCCTCTGATAGGGTGATTTCTGAGAAACTACTCCTGTTGGTCCCAGGAGAAGCTCCAGTGATTGCTTAGATGATAAAGAAAGAGCTTCATTGGCACATGGTGCCCAGTTGTGCACCTTTGAAGGGACAACTGACATGGGTCCAAGTCTGTAGCAGCCATTTCAACACAGTTCCACTTTCCCAATTGTCTCTGGGAATTCAAAATCTGTCAGTGGTAACAAAATAGGTATTGTTCATTAATGATGGAATTTTGCTATCTTTCTCTTTACTTACATTTCTCTGCAGGATGCTGCAGTTGGGAACGTGCTTTGAGGACAACAGAGAGAAAGGTAAACCTCTGTCATACTGGCAGGGATGGGTCTATATGGCACCAAGCAGCTGAAATGCTGCTCTTGGTCACTGGTTCCCCAGAACTCTTAAACCACGAAGCCTGGCTCATCTTGGTACCTCTGCCTGCTTGCCAACAGCTGCCTAATAATTCTTTTCTCTGTGCAGCATAAATAATTACTGAGCGGTCCTGTCCTCTGTTGCTCACCCTGCCTCTGAGCCAGCCCTTGCAACCACAGTTGTATTTATGCTGTCGCTGAGCCTGCCTGCAAGCCCTGACACGCTGTCCCATGCAGCCTGCAAGGAGAGCTGTGCAGGGCAGGTGCTTCCCACGGAGGAGGGCCAAGGAGGAGGTGGCACTGTCCCACCTGCATGGCTGCCCCGAGGATGCTCTGCCAGACAGCTGCCTTCTCCTGGGCAGCTGGAACCCTGTGCACCCCCCATTTGGATTCACAGCTGCTGCCTCCTTTGCAGAAACACTGTCACTGCTGGGAGGAAAAAAGTGGAAGTCCAAATTCATCACAGGGCACTGGGAGCAGGAGCAGGAGCAGGTGCTTAATCTGCCTTTGCATGGTCCTACATGCCCTACCCTGGCTGCAAGTCCATGTCCTCATGCTGTCGTCTGTAGGACTGGTTGGTCAGGCAGCCAGCTGCCTGGGGGCAAGCCAGGGCAATTCTGAGGGGCTGCCGCCCCAAACTCCAGCACAGCAGTGCCCATGGCAGCCTGCCACACTGGGGACTGCCTGCCCAACCCACTGCAGGCTGGCCACAGCTATGTGCTGCAGCTGGGGCCACCCCAATGTTTCAACTTGAGGAAAATTCCCACCTCTAAAGACTTATGCTTTCCCTGCGAGTACACGTTGGCTGTTATACCCTCCATCCATGTTCACTGTGTCCAAAGGTGGAGGTTCTGCTATATCTGGTACATGAAGAGCAACTTGTACCTAGAGGCAACTCTCACTAAAGGACAGTGAACCGTTTGCCATTCTGTCTTCCTCTGTGGCAACTCCTCACAGAAGTATGGAGTTAAAACTAAGGAGCAAGTCTCTTTTGCCAGGTCCTGGTGACATTCCTGCTAGTTTAGGCATTTCTGGTGACAGCTGTATGAGGCATGCTGCAAGACTTGGGAATACTGCTCTGCTGAACGAAGTTGAAGCCCAAAATTGTGTGATAAAGAAATGAAAAGCGTTGGTCCTTTTGGTTGTCTTTGTATTTGGACTGAAACAAATTCTGGGATGCTTAAACTGGGAAGTTTCAATGAGAGATCTGCCTAGAAGTGGGGAGGACCTCCTAGGTCATGAGGATGGTTCACAAGGGAGACAAAGAGGAATCCATCCTTCCCTCTTGCGTTTGCCTACCATCTGCTGTACCCACTCCCGAGACAGAGCTTTGGGTCCCAACCCCTCATCACCTCTTACCTGTGCAGCATGTTGATGACAGGCTGCAAACCTAAGGCTGGGCATCCTATGTCCTGAGGAAGTTGCAAATGATACCAAAGCGATATTATTCTTTAATGACTGCTGACCTGACACTGTGAATCCCACAGACTGTGTGTGGCATGAAGGATATTGGTTTTATTAACTCTGTCTATTTTTTTTATGAGACATTGACTTAATGTATCTGCAAAGAGGAGACCAAGGGATTTCATCCAGCTCTGACCCTTCCCTTTCAACCTCCCCTGAGTCACCTCCTCCTTGCCTAATTCATCTGTTTTGCCCCAGTTATGTTCTCCTATGAGTGTGCCTGGCTCACAGCAAACATCTCCACCATTAGCACAGGCAAGGAAGTGGTTGCGTGATGTTGCCGTCAGTGGATGGTTTATCTAGTTGTAATTCCCATGGCTCCAGCTCTGTGAGTGCTTATACACAGACCTCATTTTGCAGGGGTGGCAAGGGGAAAGGTCAGTATTTATGAATCATTTCCTCCTGGCTGTGGCAATGAGGTTGATTTGCGGAGTGAGTCATGGAAGAGCAGCCTGGAGAGGCAACGATGTCCGAGCAAAAGACCTTCAGGTTCTTAGTGACCCTTGGACATTGCAGCCAAGTTACCATCATCATTTCACATCCCCAGTCACAAATGTCTTCAGTTACTTAAAATTGTAGGCTCTGTAGGTATCATATACATGTCTGTGAGAAATCTTGCTTCTTCTAGAAGTATTGCAAGGACTCAAATATACGACTGCCCGATGGCAAATCAATTATCACATGGCAAAAAGACAGAGGGAAACCTATCACGCCTTCCTCTGTTATGAAGATGGACTTGTGTTTGAAATGCCTATTTGTTATGGAGGAGGAGAGGTTTCCCAAAGGGAAGTGACCTGATAAAACAGAGTAGTTGAGGCTGGGTTGATTACCCCTTGGAATGAAGTTTCCATGTTAGTACAGAAGTGATTCTGCTGCAGGGTTTTGTCTTTGTATTAACACTGAGAAGCCAGTGTCGTACTGCTGTGTTATGAGCTGCAAAAACTTGGAACAAGCCCATCCCCACAATGCAGAGCATAAAAACTAAAATGACTGAGATGCTGAGAGAAGTTGTATATGATCCACCTCAACACTTTTGAAGTAGCATCAGAAAATTAAGAAAAAAAATTTTCCATCATCAAGCAAAAAAAAGCATCTGCCCAAAGGATGCATCCTCTCACTCAAGAGATCCAGTTTTAGTGCAGACTTCCAGGGGAAACATTTAGTTCCCTGTATTAAAATGTTTTCCAGAAAAGCTGCCCAGCTGCAAGCTCTAAAATGTTCAGAACTTCCTCCAGAGTAGAGCTATTTATTTTCGCTGCCCTCTTTCCCCCATGCTCTCTGTTGCTGCCATTAGGACCATAAGGAGCTGCGGTGGTGAGTCAGGCTCCTTCTTCACCGGATCATTTAGAGTTTTCCAGCCTTTTGTCTTGTCACGTGTTAGCCTGGCAGTGCCAGGATAGGTGGAGAGAGCAGGGCTGAGTTTTCTCCAGTGTTTGGCAGCGTCCAGACGCATTTGGTGGAACAGAGCCTGACCAGTCCTAGAACTGTCCCTGCTGCAGATGGTCCCTCTTGGCTGTCAGACGTCTGAGAGGGAAGCATGCCCATCCCATCCCCACCCTGGTGTGGGAGTGCTCCTGCAGAAGCTGGAGTCAATATCTCCCTGTTTGTCCAGTCAGAGGGCAGAGGTTTGAGGGGCTAAAAGTAGAAGGGGAGCATGTCAGCTGGTGGTGGTTCTTGGGTGACCCACTTCCAAATAATATTCCCAGCTGTTTCTCTGACAGGGCATCCACCTGAACATCATCCTGGAGCCACACGGGGCTTTCACACTGCCACCATAAGGCCATGGCCCTACTGCACTAATTGTTAGCTGAAGACAGGAAAGCTAATTAAAAGGGAGATGAGCTACAAGGGGATAACATATGGTGTGCTCCCTCTCCATAGGCAGGAAAGGCAGGCAAGGGGAGGGCTCACTGTGAGGCATGGAAGGGTTGGGAAGCTCAGACCAAGATGCTTCAAGTGCTTGCTGCACTAAGGGAAACCTCTGGCACCTCTAGCTGCCCTTGCACTGTGCAGGAATACATTCCTTGCAGGAATAATTTATCTTTGGCCAAAGAGCTTCCATTTACAGTGACCTTGAGGGCTCTCAGGCAGGGGGACGACCCTGGCAGCTGAGGGTCTGTACTGCTACCAATGGGATGCCATGAGCTGAGCGTGCCTGGGCATCCCACCTGCCTTGTCAGCCAGCAGTGCTGGAGGCTGCCGGGAAAGACTTGTGCTTATGCATTACAGCCTTCCCACTGCAGCAGGGTTTGGCTGGGCATCTTCTGCAGCACATCCCTGGGCAGGGACAGTGCCCACTGACCCAGCATGGCCACAGGAGGAGCGTGGCTGCTGGCAGTCTTGGCTGGGTGATGGGCTGTTGGCACTGAAACCCTGCCTGTGGCAGCCTCCAGAGAGTCTGACCACGTAGTGGGAAAGCAGGCTTTATTTAAGAACAGAAAGCACAAAATGAAGTACTCACCTGTGACCTCCTGCAAGCAATGACACTGTGGCTTGGGCAGCTGAGGTGGTCTTGCTGCCACCATGCTGGTTGTGACTGACACTGGCAGCATGAAGTCTCAGCATTCCACACACCTGAAGGCCCGATCATTTCCTCTGAAAGCAATCCATAGCCACCTCTGATCACCACAGAAACACAAAGGTTGTCTTAATATTGCAACATCCAGTGCTGAATGCTTTTAGTGCTGATGGCTGCACTGTGATTAGCGAAGAGGCACCCCAAATCGCAGCAGTGATTGTCACATATGCACGGAGGTATTGTTCATCCTCAGGGATTCAGAGCACTGTGGAACAGTATTAACAAATATAATTGCTCCATTCAGTTTAGGACTTGAAGTCTTTCTCATATATCTTCAGTACCCTCTGAACAGCTAGCTAATTCACAGGAAAAGCCTGAATGTGAAACACATGTTTCAGCAGAGTTTTAAATCCTCATAGTCAACATTTGGCTAGCTCTTTTTATTTCCCTCAGGAGTTTACTGATACTGTTGTTCAGGTGCACAGTAACGCTTGGAGGTTTTTGCTTCCTTTGTGCCTACTGAAAGGCAATGGGTTTGTCTTGCTGAGTGATCAGCAGTAATCAAGAAAGGGATAGGAGATAATTTTAAAGTTGCACAGTGCTTTTCCAGGTTGGACTGTGCTCAGTTTCTTGGCACTACAGTCTTCCCCTGGGTATCCACAAGACAGTAACATGAAGCGCCTGTACTTCAAAAATCCTTCCTTCATTTTTTCTCTAGTCACAACTATTTGGCTCATTTTTCTTTACATGCCTCAATAGTGAATCCTCTGATTTAAACAAAATATTCAAGACTTTGTACTTCAAATATGTTACTAACATTGAGGAGACACGTTTATGGTCATGATCAGCGCTGTTGTGCCTATTCTGTATCATCACTGTTCTGAATCAACTGTGTGTGTAAGCCAGTGACAGGGGTTTTTTTCAGCTTTCCTTTTTGGCTTATCTTCTTTCTTTGCTTGAATTCTCTTGTCATAAACCTATTTAGAGGAGGCAGGATGACATGCTCCACCTGTCTTTAAAACCACACAGCTCTCAGGGGTGTGTGTGGTCTTACTCCTGAGTGTGAATTAAGGCCATTCAAGCGCTTGGCACTGACCTTGGGGAGAGGCAGGAGATGGGTAGATGTGCCCAGACCGAAAGTCCTCTTTGCAAAGCGTTTTGAGCTATCAAATCTTTCTTTTAGATGTGAAGAGGAGGATCCCACTCCCAGAACTCGGCTACCATTTTCCGTACTGTGTATTTCCCCTGTGGAATGGTTGCTTTTCTTGCTGTCCCCACTTTCTGCCTCCCAACACATTGTCAGAAGAAAGCATGCAGATAAGTGCTCAAGCATTTCCTGAGCTCATAACTCTGTCTCCTGAGGGACAGTTAATCTGATCCATTCAAAAGCTTGAGTACCAAGTGTCATTCTGCCTCTTACATACACACTGAATGAAATTTTGAAGGCTTTTTTACAGCACTGAATAAAACACTTGAAGTGTTCCTGTCTCTGCAACCGCCTGGCAGCAAGGGCATTTTTGCTATAATATTATGTATCACATATCTAAATATAATGACATTCTTTGTTATATATAGACTCCATATATATACATATACTGTATACAGACAGCATATATTTTAAACTATTAGTAGATGTTTTCATCTTTTTGGGGATGTGAGGAGCTTCTATCAGCCATGAGGCTTGTTTGATTCAAGCAATGATCTTAAACTCATGGTCTGTGGGTAACTGAAGGATCTTCAAAATGGGACTACAAGAAAAAAGCAAAAGCCACCAGACTTCAAAATTTCTACCCAGGGCTCTACATATCATGGACTGGAAAAAGCTTAATGGGACTGAAAGTTGCAAGAGGTTGAAATGCATTGGTCTGTGGTCTTGTTTCTGTTGCTTGGTAAGTGTACCTGGACTATTCAGTGAAATGGCATTGGGGCAACAGATATGCATATATTTAAAAGAAGATTCTTCCCAATTATCCTCCTGCTACTAAGCCTTGTCCCAGGGTTGTCAGGGTTGTCAATCCTTTACTTATATTCTACCTGCTTAATTTCACCCATCCACTTATATGGAAGCTATTTAGTTTTCCTGTAAGACAAAAATAAAAGCCCAGCTCTTAGGCTGAAGTTGCTCCAAGTCTAGTTTCCCATCAGCAAATCTTTTCCTCTTTTATTTTGATTTATTTTTTTATCCCAACTCAGTATATTGTTTAATTGCATGGAGAAAATGTTATCACAGTGGGTTGGTAGAACACCTGTTGCATAAATCTTGGTGATTTTTAGAATGTGAACTCCTGCTGGCAGAGACAGCTGTGTCTCACATTAAAAACAGAGTATAAGGTATCCAAGGAGGAAGGAGAGAAAAAAAAGGCTTAGGATAAGAAAACAGTACATGAGTGGTCAGAATCTGTTGTCAAGATTTATAAGCTAAATGAGTTACAGTTGAAGGGGATATTAAAAGAAAGCCATTCTATACCTAGAATACAAAGTGTGTTTTCTCATAGGGATTCCCAGAGGACTTTTCATGTCTGACAGCAGACAGAGAAGACAGCTGGTCCACATAAAAATGTTCGTGCTAATTAACCTATCCCTCTCATTACACCCAGAAAATATTTAACAAGCAGAGACATTGCTGAGGAATACTGGCAAAATTTGAGGGGCTTCCTTGCACAGTGCCAAATTCTTCTAACTTTTTATTCAAGGTCCTAAGTCTTGTTGGTTCAGCAACAAGCACAAGGAAGGAATACAAGGACTGTTGCCTTCATCAGCAGAACTTTGCAAATCTTGGGGTATGTTTTTTTCATTGCAGTTCAGTCTCCTCCTCCTCTCCACCACTGCCTGGTGACAGCAGTAGGGCCACAAAGTCAGGTGGCTACTAGCCCTCCAGACAGCCCCGTTCTGTGTGAGTTATTCCCCTGAGGAGGTTGCTCAAGCCCCGGCAGTGGTGGCCTGGAGATGCCAGAGCTGGTGTTCTCTGGCAGAAGTGAGGTGTAAAGGCTCTCTCCACCCACATTTTGGTTCATACCTTGCGAGGCCATGGGGCTGCTCCTCACCTGGACTCTGGGTTGGAGATAAGGACAAGACTCCCCAGCCCTGCTAAGGAGTTGATATTTTCAGCAGCGTCCACAGCAGTACGGTGTGAACCCCATGGGGCATCTAAAACCAAGGAACCAAATCTAAGTTGAAAGAGTTAACTCAGCACAAGGAGCTGCTGTCAGAAATAAACACATTGTAGTAAAAACCAACTCTCAGAGGCAGCAGTGGAAATTTTGTCTACACACAAAGGAGAATTAGGTCTTCAGGGAACAGCCTTAGAAGCAAATTAGAATAACACTGTAGGAAGGGTGGTGGTATGAGAGAGGTCAATGCTTGCAACCAGATCAGAGTGGACTTTTTCCGTCAGTGTTTGATTATTTGTGCTATTACTTAGATCACGTCAAGTTGACTCAAGCATAGTCGTATAGTGTTCTCCAAAAGCTTATCCCAAATATTTTAATTCACTTATTTCTCTCATCCGCTTCCCTTTCCTCTTCCACTTCACTATTACAGATGTCAGATCAACAAATAAAGTATGTGGGCAGAACAATGAAACTATTCTCTTGTAAAAAAAGAAGAGATTATTTCATTCTCCTGTCATTAACTTTAAAAGAAAAGGCCTTTTGTACCTTTTATACAAGCGTGTGCAATGATACGATTGTGTACCTCATTTCCTTAACCTCAGAGGAAATGATTCATGAAGAACAGTATATGGTTGTAAAGGCTGTGGGTATACCCTGAAATTCCTTTTACCTAGTAACTGTTTTCAAGTAGGAAATAATAATTCCCGAGCATAATGTGACACAAGTAACCTGGGCTGAGCTACTTCCATCCTCTTCCATCCTACTCCAAAATCCTGACTGGGCTGTGAAAGAGTCTGAGCAGTTCTCCGTCTATTTAGATATGTTATCTGATTTTCCTTACTTTCCACATTTTTTTTTTGTTATGAGGGCAGGGGAATGAGAGGGAAATGGGAGAAGAAAAGGCTAGGATTGGGTGAGGAAAAAATTGGTGTTTTTAGAAAAAAGGTGTTGATGTTTTGCCTGATGTGTATTATCAATCCAGAGAAATTAATAAGAAAATAAATAACTATTTTGATGTAAACTATTAATTTTTTTTTTGTGCCAGAAATTTTGCTATTGGTACTGTAAACTTTGACAATAAGAACATGTATACCGTGGCACTGTCTTTCTAATCAGAAGATGCCATGATTTTTCTCATATCTTGAATTATTTTCTTTCCACTCATGGCATGGGATGTGGGTTACTATGAGTATTTGAGCATCGCTCTGCCTTCCATGAAGACACATTTCATGTGAGGCCAGCTGGATTTGGTGCCAGACCTTTTAGGCAGTTTATCAGTGCAAGGGCAACAAAATCCTGCTGCATATGGCTTCCACCCTTCCAGCAGCGCTCCTCTTCTCCACGGGCCTCTGGTCTGTGACTTCTCTCTCTGCAGCAATTCGTACTATGTGCTTGGCCAGCCTGGAAATGGGGAAGAGCTGGTATGTCTCCAGAGGAAGAGGATTTTAAATTAGCACAAGAATGCCCTCCTGGGTTCTGTGCTGGTACCAGCAATAGCTGTGCTGTGAGGATACAGCCCTCTGGAGGGGGGACACAGCTCTGGTGCTGGGGGGGCCATGAAGGGCTGCCAGTGCTGCTCCATGTAATGGGGCGGGCACGGCTCCGCTGGCTGGCATTTGGGCCCTGCGTGGCTCCTGGGCATGAATCACACGGCGCCTTGATAAGGACGGACATTACTCATCAGAATACCATGGACCCGATGCGGCAAAAGTGTCACGGTCTATTTTGAAAATGTTATCTCATGCTCATTTCCTTGTACATCAGGCATTAGTCTCAACAATGGCCCACTAAAATAGTGTGTTATTTGTTTCCAGGAATGATCTTCTGCTACTTGCTGTCTTTCAGCTGGGCTTTATTTGTGCACAACCACCCATAGTAGGGATTGAATTTGGTTCAGGGATTCAGCAGGGATTGAATGAAGCCGATGGGTAGCCAGCCTCTGAACGCAGAGCTGCTTAACCAAGTCCGGTGCCAAGAACTTAGCTTGTCCTGCCAGCATGCCTGGGTGCTCTCTCCTGCACCCAGCTTTCAGTGGGGGTTACCATTTCTGCCCACATTTCATTCAGAGGATGGTCTAATTCACTACACTTCATTTATTCTCTTGTTTCAGATTTTGATGCCATTCAGGTCATGACCAATATTCATATTAGCTCAGTACTGGGGTTTTAATTAAGTACTGTGTGATTGATAAAAGGTTTGCAAATAATCTCAGGAATAAGGGGAAGGAATGAAACCGACTTTACTAGAGACCAGATTTGGACATCCTTCTGGTGAAAAATAGTGAAGCCTCTGAATAGTCCTGTTACTTTAATTTATTTCTGTGGGTCTTCTTCCAGGGCAAGACTTTGTGCAGCATAATCTGGACCTTTATGATTTAATATCTTCTGCTGACAAGGAAGCTTTACTGCTCAAATCCTCCAAGTATTTTGAATATTTCATAGCTTGTCTCAGGTCTGATATCTCTATCTTCCCTTAAAATGTGACTGGAATTTGGCTGCTAGATCACAAAGCTAGATCTATCATCTTTTAAGCTTTTCCTGAGTTCTTGAAGAGGTCACTGATTGCGTGTCACATCTTCCACAGAAAACTAGTTTTCTGACAACTATTTTACACCAATATTTAAGCATATATATATACAACTGCATTGCAGACCAATGGGGTACCCCCCCAGCACCAGTGCTTAGTTTAGAGTTATGATAATATTTTAATTTATTCTGGCCTTTTTGTACTCAGGAAAACACTATCAGCTCACTAAACAAGACACCTGCACACAAACACAGATGTATAGAGAGGCCTACTAACACCTATATGAACACACTCTGCTGGACATTTTACCAATGTTTTACCTCACACCTTATGAAGAAGAATTTCCTCAGCTTTTCAAATTTGATTTCTTTGAGAATGATAGAAAATTCTTGATAGAAAGTCTTGAAATAAAATGCATTGCTGTAAAAGAAGGTTTGAGCCAAGCCATAGAGGAAACATAATTCTATATTGACATATAAAACAGCTGAGAAGCTCTAGTGTTAAGAGCTGACCTAAAAAATGATGTGTAGATGTTTGAAGACAAGTACTGACTCAATCCTTGCTAGCAGAGAGTTTGCAGGAGAAACTCTTGGCTGTGCTCTGTGCTGTTCTGTGTGTTTAGGAACCTGTCTCATCTGCTGCCTGTAAGTAAATTCCTCCTTCCTTGCTTCCTTATAGGAAGAGGACAAAGCCAAGGAAGAGCCTGTTTGCAGCCTTGGCTAAGGGTTGTGGAGGTGGTGGTGCTGGTGGTGCTGTTTCTATTAATCTGTGGAAATAGTACGAATTGAGGTTAAAATAGAATCCTTTAAATCAATGGTCTTTACTTTTCAGATTTAATTTTCAGTCTTTTCTTTGAACTTACTTCCCTATTAATTTTCATGGCACAGTAGAGGTGGGAGGAAGTTATCTGTCTGAAGGAGTAGAGGGAAGTATTTTTTCACCCATGTTTATCAAAAATAAGTTTGCTGTTTTAAATTCTCTTCACCTTAAACAAGGCCATTCTGACCATATTCTTTTGAGGCAGTGTGGTCAACCTTTCAAGGCTGGGTTTGGTTCAAAGTAGGTATATAAAGGAAACTTCTGGGTTTTATTTCTTTCTTTCTCTCTAGAGAATCGGTCTTTTTTAGTGTTTCTTGACATCTTTTCATCCCTGTTCTCTCAGATACACCCTGCTTCTTTTCCTCTCCTGCTCTGGTTTCACATTTATGCCCATAGCAGAAGCACTCGGCAGGCTGCAGAGCGTTCAGAAGACGTGAGCAGACTTGATGTTTTCTCAGCCCAAAGAGACATATTCACCCTTGACTGAATCCCATTAGCTTAATGTATTATGCACATTAACTTTTGCTATGCTGTCTTGGGTACTTGACACAGTCCATGACACCTAATCCTTTTTCTAGAGCTGTAAATGTAAATCAGTGTTCCTGATGGTCACGTCCCAGTGACATTTGTATAGATGAACACTACGGTCTGATTTGTGTATCTCCTATTGTAAGCCTTTAAATTTTCTAACACAATAGCTTGCAGGGCCTGAAAAGGAGACTTACTGGGAATTTAAGACAACAGGAAAATTTTAGAATTGAAATATGAAGGAATTAATGTGGTTAATTTTATTCTATAATTGCATGAATTGTTATTTTTCTACATATTTTTCTGCTCTCCTATGAAACATAAAAGCCCTGTATTAATTACATTTGCTGTGATCTCAGCAGCAACCATTTTGATCGTCACGGGAAGATGGTATCTAACTGTCAGCTCACAGCCTGCTTTTGCTTGCATATAAAAACCAGTATTTCAGATTTTTTAGCAGTATAAAAATTAGGTCAGGCTATGTGAATCGATAAACCATGCCATCACTTGGTCTTGGTGACAGGGCAAAGCTGAGTTCCAAAGCAGTAACTGTCATGTGCTCTCAGGGGGAAGTCCAGCCTTGTTTCTTTGCCCATCTTCCTGGCTGTGGGAGTCCTTCCTTGCCCTATCCCACCAGTGACCATTGCCATGCCTTTTCTCTCCAGCCTCTCTCTTCTGCTGGATTCCCCTATGACTGCACTTCTCTCGTTTCAAAGTGAAATAATATTTTTCAAATTTTAAGCTGTCCCCATTGCTGGAGGTGCATTTATCAAGCAGGTCTTTAACCAAGGATGAGAAGGCACTGTAGGATGCTGTGGATGAAAGCAGGAGGTAGACCCCTTCAAAGCAGAAATATGGCACACCTGTAACTTTTACAGCCCAGGGAGGAGCGAGGCTTGGGAGGGTGGGGCTGCAGGTTGCTGTGCCTGTAGTCTGCGCTGGTGGCCCCGAGGCACATGGCATGGCCAGGGATGCACTGTAGAGCCACTGCTCAGGTCAGCAGGGAGCACAGGAGCTCCCTCTCTCCTGCTACCTGTCTTCATGTTGTTACTGAATGTACTGCTGGTCATCTCCCAGCCCGCCCATGAGCTACCCCGTGTAAAGCTAAAACGTGCTCACTGCCCTGTGCTGAGGAGCAGTAGTGAATTGCTGAGCACTGCCCTGATTCTGCAGGAGGAACAGGCAGGATCTCACAGGTTTTGGCACTTTCCTCGGTGGAAGCAACAGAGCCTGCAGTGGAATGCTCACGTTCCAAAAAACTGTGCTCTTGTGCTATGTGCCAGGAGGCTCAGGACTTCAGTTCCATCCAGGGAAGTGATCCAAAATGCACAGAAGAGACTGCAGCCCCTATCATAAATTCCTGGCAATTAAAAAAAAGTTCCTAATTTGGGAACTTGGTATTATTATTATTCATCTCAGCACAAAAGTAATTTTTATGGGGAAATATTGGAGTTGAGTCCCTTCTCTTTGTTACTAAATAAGCAATATCAAAGAAGAGGAAGCACGTAGCAGGTTGCACAAGCAGTTTGTGCCGCAGGCAGATACCCCTGTACGAGAACGCCGTACTGCTCTCTCATACACACACACACACAGACATTCATCGACAGAGTCATTCCTAACAGATTACAGAATGTGTTTCTGTGTCAGCTCTTGTATTTTTAGCATTTATGTTTGTGATACTGATTTTCTATCCTGCTGTGAAGGGGAGACATTATAAAAGCAGCAGCCTTTTGGGAATGCAGAAGTAATTCCCCGTCTTTCTTCTCATACAATACTCTGTTTTCAAAATAATAATAAACATGTATTTCTTATCTCTCAAACCTACTGTTTGGGTTTTACTGCAAATAGGTAACTTTCAGGGAAAGCTAGGACCCTGTATCCTTCTCCAGACTGCAATTATTTCTTTATAATTAAAAAAAATTAACTCCCTTGCTGTTTCTCTCCTTCAGGATAATTATTTAATGTAAATGAGCTGTTCTTGCACAGACACTGCCTCTCTTTCTCGGGCTTTTCATCTCTGCCAGAGCTGATTAAAAAGCCCGTCTATGACTGAGAGCTCAGCTCATGTTTGGGAATAAAACTGAAATCTAATGTTGCAATTGCAGCAGCATAAAGGGCTTCTTTGTGCTTCTCCTCACATGTCTGAATGCTGAAACCTGGCTGCCCTGGAGGCTTACCCCCTCGTGGGTCAGGAGGCCAGGATGTGCCCCTCTCCTGTGTCAGAGTCGCTGTTGGGCACATGTCCTACCCCACAGCACTGAGAGGGAAACCTGGTCCAGCCTGGAGCATCTGCCTGGGCCCACCAATATGTCTCTTACCTAGTTTTCCCATTTGAACAGGAGGCTGGGGGAGCTGTTACCTGCTTAATTGTGAGATCTGGTTTATTTGTTTTCCTTGTCTTGATAGCAGATTAGTGTTACAAGGCAAACTGGAGAGCTGCCCTCAGGCTACATTTGGTAGACAGTTTCCAGTTTCAGGACATTTTAAACAAGTATTGTTTAGCAGTGTTTGTTAAATAGCAGAGCACAGTTTCACAACACCCATCTGTATTCTCTCACCGTGTTCCCTCCTGCATATTATCCTCACTCTCACAGGACCTCTGGGTTGCCTGTCTTGCAGGCAAGGAGCTTTCTGATTCCCACTCTCCTTTCACAGGTCTACCGAGTTTCCTGCAGATGGTAGCAATATTGCCAGGAGCTTGTGAGTGCTGCTTTCCTTGCCTGCTTCGATCTCCATTTTGAACCTCTCCACAGAGGACAGTGCTCATTGGAAATCAGATCCCCATGAATGGGTGTGAGGAAGAGATATAAGGGACCATTAAGTGATGAAGATTCCTCTGAATCAAGTTCCCACAGATTTGGAGAATACCCCTCCAAGCCACTTACTTCAGAAAGCTCATCACTTAGATGTCAAAAGATTATATTAACAAAGGACTTTGTCCTGCTCTCACGAGCGGAGTCCTGATAATTCCACTAGGAAAAGGGTGGACCTTAATGATATCCATTGAATCATCATAGAATGGTTTGGGTTGGAAGGGACCTTAAAGACCTTAAGTTCCAGCCCCTCTGCTATAAAGTGCAAGGACACTTTCTACTGGACCAGGTTGCTCAGAGACCCATCCAACCTGGCCTTGAACACTTCCAGAGATGGGGCATCCACATCTACTCTGGGCAACCTGTTCTGGTGTCTCACCACCCTCATATAAAAAATTTCTTCCTTATATCTAATCTATCTAATCTAATCTGCCCACTTTCAATTTAAGGCCATCCCCCTTGTCCTCTCTCATTACAGGCCCTTGCAAAAAGTCCCTCTTCAACTCTCTGTAGCACCCTTCAGGTTCTGGAAGGTGCAAAAAGATCTCCTCAAAACCTTCTTTTCTCCAGGCTGAACAGCCCCAGCTCTCTCAGCCTGTCCTCATAAGGGAGGTGTTCAGCCCTTTGATCAACAAATCAAATAATCAATTCTGATCATCATGTTGTGAGACCCAGTGTGGCAGGAATGCAGAGGCAGAGAGAGGTAAAGGAACTTTGCCCTTGACGCAACAGGAGTCAAGCCTGGGTTCATATTTTGGGATGTTTTACTTAGAGCAGGACTCTAGTGTTCACAGGTGACTTGTCCCATTCACCCTGCTGTCCTCAGTCACGGACCAGGTCTCCAGTGGACACTGCGAATGGTTGTCTGTGTACATCAATCTCATGTGGGAAAGCAGCCTTGTAAAACAGAGGAACAAAAGAACAGTATTTCCATTTCCAAATGCTCATATGGTGGTTACTATGTAGTAACTATTAGATTTTGAAAGCAAAAAAAAAAAAAAATCAACAATATAAGAGCTTTTCCTTTTTTTCCCAGATTTCCTTGTCATGAAACCTTCTCACTAGGAAATGAAGAGATTTTAATTCTCTTGTCTTGGATAAGGGCTTCTAAGGGAGGCTGTAACTGGAGATTTCTTTTGTGAGCAAATGGATGCATTTGGGGAACATGAACAATCCTTATGTCAGGACACTTTTACCACGGAGATGAAATTTCTGACATTATTGAATTTATTATGTGGCATACATGTGTAATTCAGTAAGCATTTGAACAAAAATTAATTGTCCAGGGATCATTTGTAACCCAGTTCATCTTTGTAAGTCTCTCATGTTTTACGTAGCCTGTACTCAGGATGAACACTAATTTGAATAAATGAAGGTGAAACTACATTAATTACTTCAAATTGGGCCACAGATATTAAGTAATTAGTTGCTATGATGGTTCAAATTCCAAGGCCTTTAAGGACTATGGAGTTTGGAAGGGGCTTTAGTCAAATTTAGCCATGTGTTAAGTGCTCAAAGAATGAAGTTCTCTCTTTGTAATGTTGCAAGGAACATTTTCCCAAATAATTAGGCCATAGGCAGATAAATGAACAGGAACCATCCCAGTACCACTGTAGGAACATCAGCTGAAAAATGCAATTTTGCAAACCCCTTGCTAAAAGGCTAAGTGGTCTTAAATGTGACTAAAATCAAGACCCTCAGCAGAGTGCCTGCTTGGACGTGTGCCAATAGTGACATGTCCCTGGCAGCTGGACCCAAGCCAGCTCTGACCCTTGGCTCACCCAGCTATACCAGCATGATCCTGCGCTGGAGCCACTGAGGCTTCTGGTGTCCTTGTGTAACAGAAGCTGGTGCTGCTCCCTGGAGCAGCTGGGGAGAAGGGCTATCCATTGTTGGGCCAGGGTCTTGCTGGAGAGTCTGGCCTGTGCTGGCTTTTCTCATCCTAGGCATTTCTCCAACTAAGTATTCATTGAAGATCCTGCTCGCTGATTAGGCTTATGATGTCACCTGGCCAAATGGACATGTTCAAGTTATGGAATGTATCGGTCTTCCTGGAAAGCTTTTTGTACCCATTCAAATTGGTGATGTTACTCTTTATCCCTGGGCATCTCAGCTGTGTTCCACTTCATCAGTGAGTATGTGTGACACACAGTGACTTCTGACTGGCAAGGTGTAGGCTGCATATGCCAACATCGGTGGTGGCATAATCGAGACCTGCTTTTTATAGATATTCTGTGAGAGTTTCATAGAATGTGAATGTCTAGTGAATATCCCTGTCAGAAAGCAAATTCACCAAATGTTTGGGGAAGAGGAGACAAAAGGAGACATAACAGAAAAATATACTTCAGCTGCTTGCCTAAGTGAAAAATTTTGCATTTTAAAACATCTTGTGTTTCAATTATCTGCCTGGCTTTTGGTCTCTTTTCAGGAGATGACTAGAATTGTAGGCACACTAGCAGATGGGAATTAACTGATTCTGTACACAGAAGAGAGCGTCACCTTCTTGCAACCCAGGCTGTCATGCTGTGAACAGTCAGGGTCCAATTTCTCAAGCTGGTAGACAAGTCAATATGCACATATGCTATTGAGTGAGTTTCCAAAGCACTTTGGTAGGCTCACTGTCTGAATCTTCTTGGATTCAGTAGGAGAAAAATCATATGTTCATGAAAGGACTTGCGTATCTATGACTCTGTTTGCAAGGACTGTCTTCTTTATGTTCTACATACAGTGGTTCTCACTTTACAGAGCCAAGTTATTTTCTAGCTTAGTTTCTGTCTTGCCTCATTGCCTTCCCAGACCCATCTGCCCAGAGCTCTTGCCTCACAGGAAGGGATGGGAAGGAGTGTTTTCCCCATAGGGTCTCTCTATGAGTATTCTATATCCAAGGCCAAAAGCTAGGGGTTACCACATCTTTTGACATTGCTCTCTGAGGCAGCAGGGGTTTTTTGTTAGCTGTTTGATCCTACATTTAATTTCCTTAGCCATGCCTTTGTTAACAGACAAAATATACTGTATAGACTGTGTTAGGAACCTTGTTGAAAAACTGCTGATTTTATTACATTATCATCCTCTTTGTGTTTCTAGCATTCTTTAAATCAACCTGGGTTCAACAAGACTGCTTATGGCGCTGTCTGTGTACAGAGAAAATGAAGAAGTGGCCCCCCATGTGCCAGGGGACAACATGCTCATCTTCAGAAGGGAGGTGTTGCTGTGGCTCAGTGCCTCAGGAGGTGCTATGTCTGAGAAAGCTGCAGGAGCCATCCCTTGCCTTTTAGCATCTTCTCAGGTAGCTACATGGTGTGTGCTCAGGATGCCATTTTGAGATGTGAAACTCTTCTCCTAGGTTACATGTGAGCAGTTACTCCTAACCTTAGTCTGTGAAGTCCCCCACAGAGCTGGTCACTTGCTTGCTAGGCACAGGACTATACCAATAATGTCTTTGAGGCTCTGGCAGGAATCTTACTAAGTGAAACTGCTAGGAAAATCCCACAACATTTTTCCATAGCTTTAAGTCCTTACTCACCTAGCAATAGCTGTTCTTCAGGTATCTTCTACAAACTCAGTGCCTCAAGTGCTTAATACAATGCAGCTTCCTAAGTCTTAAGATTTAGAGTATTTCATGCTCTCTCTTTATTTATGGGAGATGATACTTGGCAAATAGGACAGCTGCTGTGTATATTCATTATAGGGTGTGCTGTGGCAGTGCCCTTCATCCATCATCTTTCCTTGATACCTGGAAATAAGAGATTTACACTTTATTTTTTTAAATTTCTGAATCATATTAGTTAGAGCAATGGAAAAAATGCACTCTCTGTTGTGATTTCTTAAAGCACTTTCTTAAAGCACTTTCCATTGAAGTAGCTTTTTCTCTTTGGTTGACTGTTTCTATAAAAGTAGATCTGCAGTACAACTGACCAAATGAAAGCTATTGGAAATGAGCCAGTTTGATTAATTAGTTAGCCATTTCCTAGCAATGTTTTTAATCTTACATAGTCAGTGACAGAACAGATTGTGGCATAACTTAATATACGTAATTAGAGTCAGCATAGATTGTGTTTCTTCAAACAGGCTCCTATTTAAAAAGGAAAGCATGTCACAGTTGATCAGGCTTTAATCCTTCTACACTGCGGCCTCATAAATAGACTGTTAGAATACATTTATGAAAACATCTAAGAATACTTCACAAAATCAATTTTAATATTGTTTAGGTGGCTCACTAGAAAGAACCATCCATGCAGAACCATGCAGCCATCGGTTCTGATTGATTCTTTCTCGGCTGACAGAAACGAGCTTTAACTGCTAGTAGTCCCAGGTGAAGTCAGGAGCTTGCAAGTGTTCCCAAGACAGTTAATTTGAGCTGAATACTTGGTGATGGATGTTTAGCAGAGGTACTGATGTGGTCTTGTTTTGCCTATCACGAAAAGAAACATCCCCTCATTCTCATGTTGTCTTTACTGCAAAGCTCATTATGTGTCTCCCAGTCATGATGTGGATTTAGCAGGGGAAGAAAGTGAGAGAGCTAAAAAATTATAGCTGTTTCTCCCCACTCCTGTTAGCAACCCCTAGTGCTAGCTGGCATCCCTGCTTTTGCCAGTAATAGTCACCTGGATGTGCACTCCAAGAACAGAGGTATCTGCTCCTGTTCCAGGCAACAGGCTCTGCTGCACAGAACATGGAAATAATTTATGTGCATATAAATGAAATTATGCACTTGAAAATCTACCAAAATAAGTGGATGTTTTTCTTCAAAAAGTATGCTGTAGAGAAAAGCTTAATTAATTTGGGAAATCTGTGTCTTGCATATGTAGACATATTTAGATTATCGTATTCCCTTCTGGCCATATAATCTACAAGTGGGTTTTTCTGCAATACGGTACCCTTTCTTGATTTGCAGCTTTTTCAGAAAAGTCCTTTTTTTTATTCCATGTAAATAGAGCCAGAGGAAGATGGCTTTTGATTTATACATAAATCAATACTCCCTTCTGACTGAACTGAGCACTGTGCTGCTGTAATTATATTCATGAATTTTGTGTAGGTGTAAGACAGGAAGCAATTATCAGCCACAGTCATGAACGAATATAAAAGAAATCTCACTTTTCTTTGGAACCATAACATTAAAGACATTCTCTATTTAATGTCAGCCCCTTTCACATGACTTCTGCTAACTGCACTGTTGTTTAGCTGAGGAAAAAGTAATAGCAGATATCTGTGACGAAAGAACATCTGCTTGAATTTAGGATGCTGCAGTGTTTGGAGCTTTGACTTACTGAAGAAAACCAATGTTTTTAATTTGTATCAAGACAGGTGATGGGTTTTAGTTCAAGCATTTTCTTTTCTGAAAGCTGAAACTTAATCATGACTGTAATTCATTCCTTAGTGATTTTCTGCAGTGGCAGGTGTTGCGGAAGTGTCATCAAGGGAGTTTCACTGGGAAAAGTGTAAATAAGGATGATCTGAATCATTTTAATTACCAGCACTCAGTCCCCAGTGGGCTCTGGAGGGGTATCATTGTAACACAGGCATCGTGAATGTAAAAAAACCCGTCACCGAAATGCTAATACATGATTTTTGACATTGAAGCGCATCAGTCAGCAGGAGGCAATTGCATGTGCTCAGCTGAAGTGTTCACTTTGTCCCCAAGGTGTATCCACCCATGAGTACTATTCTTACCTCTCTCTGCTCAGCCACAGCTACTCTTGTAACAAGGACTGGCAAAGACCATCTTGAGGACTAGGAAAAATGTTGTTGGCCGCTGAAAGGATGAAGAGCCATCAGGGGAGGTTTGGGGGAGCACTGCTCCCTTTGACCTCCTGTCTGGAAAACAGGAGGAGAGAAAAGTGGGTTATTCGGGCAGATGGTATCTGGCCTCAAGCTGCAGAGGGTTTGTACAGAAACTCAGGGAGTTTTCTGTAGTGGTGAAGTCAGGGTCCCAGTGTTGCAGGAATCAGGGCTCACCTGTTACTTCTGAAGTGCTGGTGTAAGGTCACAGTACTTGTCACAGTCCCAGAGCTGTGCCAGGCCAGGGGATAAAATAGCTTAGGCATCAGTGGTAAACCCAGATCCGTCTGGGTTTAGGGGCTCTCGGAGTTCATTGAACTGATTTATCCCTTCTCTCATTTGGCAAGGCGCTTTTACAATGAATTTTATCACAGACTTTGTATCACATCACACTTACTATATCACAGATTGAAGAGCTTCTATTTATGACTGTTTGCTGCTTCCACCTCTTAGAGGGCCACTTCCAACTAGCTTTAAAGTTGATGTGCCTGAAGTGGGATATTTTTCTTAATGATAGTAATTAACCTCTGAATTGCTGACTTCACCCTTGGTTATTCCTTTCTGCCAATGCATTTTTGCGTGTGTGCAAACGATTATCTATAGAAAATGGAGACCTGTTAATCCATGTACTTGCACAGCTCATTTGGGGTGCAAGGCTAAGTACATACATGCCCTAAGGATACATTAGCTTTTTTCCCACTTGAACAGACGTTTTTGCATTATAATCCCAATTCCACATTTAGAAGTCAAAGCAGATTGTCAAAACCTTTATTATAGTCTTTATTGTAATAATAACTACAATATTCACAGATTTCACTAAAAGAATGCTGTTGAAAACCTGATAATTTATTAAGGGCTTAAAAGAATGCTCAAAATGTCAACTTCTCCCCCTTTTATAAAGTAATAGTTGGGAAGAGAGGATTGATCTCTGTAGCAGGTACTTCAATGTGTTCTGCAGAGGTTTTATATACATTTCTGTGCCTAACAGACAGATATAACTTAGTCTGAAGTCAGTGAGTGGCAGCCTGAACCTCAGAGATCGCCAGTGCTGCAGCTCTCACTGGAGTGCCCCATCATACGTGCATGTTCAGATCAGGTGCGCGCATGTGCATGTGCTGACATTGCTGTTAAATTTTGCAAAACACATGATGTGGAGCTTGTGCTGAGGATATGGCCTGATGCTGGCAGAAGGATCTGCAGCTGACACTTGTACTAACATAAAGCTCCCTCAAACAAAGTCAACAAGCTGAATTGCTTTGAGGACAGACAAATGAAAATGGTGAGTTTGTGTTGTCTTGGTGCTTGGCATCCTGCAGTTAGACTGAGAATGCTGTCAATGTGCCATGAAGCCAAGAACAGAATGACTCTGATCTTCAGCTTTCTGAAGCCCCACAGGAGCTGAGCTGGCCTTGGGATAGTACAACTGGTAATTGCTTTAAACTAAAAGAGGGTTGATTTAGATTAGATACAAGGAAGAAGTCTTTTACAATGAGGAACAGGAACCTGAATGGGCTGTCCAGAGAGGTGATAGATGCTTCATCCCTGGTAATATTCTGGTTGGATGGGGCTCTGAGTAACCTGGCCTAGTTGGAGATATCCTTGGTCACTGCAAGGTGAGTTGGACTAGATGGTCATTAAAGTCCCTTCCAATACAATCTATGTGGTTCTATGATTCTATGGGTACACTGAGCCATGGAGTGTGATGAGGAGGCACTCTTTGGTCTACCAGCAGATTCACAGTGGCTGGGCTGATTGGCACTGCTGAGATAAATAAAATCCTGCTGAATCCAGATCAGTCAGACTGTCAGCATAGTAAAACACCTGGGGACTGTGCTGCTTTCACTGGGTTTGAGCATAGCAGAGCCCATGGCTGGGAATCGTTTTGAGTAGATGCTGACAGATGCTTCATGTTGCGGTGGGTTCCAAAACAACCAGCATCTATTCCCCCCCTCACAGAGTAAGCAGCAGCAATAAAAAAAATAAATACACAAGGAGAGAGGATGCAGTTCTGTGAGAGCTAGTCCCCTGTCTGCCCCTCTTTTGGCTAGCTGGGCTATTTGCCTTCTTATATTTTGGCTTTACTCTGCTGGTGGGAATGTACATTCCTCATGATTTCAAACAGCTGGATTCTGTATTTGAGAGCTCAATCTCCCAAAGTTCAATCTAGATTTATACAAAATTTACATAAACATGAACACAAATAAATAAATAAATGCGAAAGCTTTTAAGCACATCCCCTCGCTTCCATCCCTTCTCATTGGAGAGGGTGTCTGGGTATCCCAGATTAACTGCTGAAAGGCCAGAAAAGCTTCAATGCGGCAGTGTTTGATTTCTGGGAAAGATCCCAACAGCTGGACTCTTCTCTGTGGGATACTATGCCTGGCTTTGGAAAGAGCCCCTGGCATTAGGGTCCAAAGGAGGACGGGCAGTAGTGTGTGGGTGTGAGATGTGCACATGCACAAACAGAGAGGGATATATCAGCTTATGATTGCACAGCCTAACAACCAGGGGTTTGCTGGTGGGGATTTTACTTCTATCTTTTGGGAAGGGGGAGGGGAAAGTACATATTTCTCCCCTCACCCTTTCATCATTCATTGCAATCTCAAGCTTCCTGTATTTGAGTAAATAATGTTATCATCTGTTTCCAGAAATGGTTTGAGACAAATTCTTCTTAGAAGTCCTTCCCACGCAGTTATATTTTTGTGTCCTTTATTTCCCAGGCAGGCAGTGAGATCTCATGGTTAGGCTATATCAGTTTCCCCTCCCCATCCATCAGCTGTCTCCTGCCCTGAGATAGGACCACCTAACGCGATGTGTTGTAAGCGCTGGCGGAATAACCATCAGCAGAGTTTGCCATGCCATAGCTAGGAGGACGCGGGTTTTCACTGACAAAGCGGGCTTTGAAAATTGAAAACAGCAGCTAAAACTTATTTAGCATTTATTAGCGTAAAAGCCCTCAGAATCTGTTTTTAAGTTGGCTCTCTGAGATATACGGAGAGTCATACACATTCCAGGAGCCTGACAGTTTTGCATGACACCGCATGAGAACCCATAACTCACTCAAGCTGTTTTGCTGTGATGAGAGGCTGCTGTCTCCAGAGGGCAAGCCTCCTCCCATCCTTCTAAACACAGGTGCCTTGCAAAGGTCTGGCTTGGTGTCTGCAAAGCCTGGCTGACCAGGGGAAGAGCCTAAACTCCGTCCTGAAGGGTGTAATTGTAACAAAAAGATCGCTGTGAGTCACGCAAATGATTCACCTGCACTCACCTGCAGCTGCTGCCTTGGGGAGCAAGGCTGACTGCCTCCTCGGGCAGACTGTGGTACAAGGGTTGGAGCCACCTCATCCACTCTTGCAATATGAAAGATAGGCATCAGCTCTGGCCAGGACAAGTGCGAAACAGGCTCATGTCAGAGGCCAAAGCCAAGTATCTTCTCCTTACGGTTGTTGGAATGGGCCACCAATCTACAAGCCATTCACACCACTCCCACCTCTAGCTGCTGGGCTGTGGCCCACCCTCCCAGACAGCATTTTCACCTCTTAGAATCAAAGAATCATAGAAATGTTTAGGTTGGAAAACACCTCTAAGATCATTGAGTCCAACAGGTAACCCAGCACTGCCAAGTCCACCAGTAAACCATGTCCCCAGGTACCACATTTACATGTCTTTTAAATATTTCTGAGTATAATGACTCAACTACTTCCCTGGGAAGCCTGTTCCAATGCTTAACAGCCCTTTCTGTGAGGAAATTTTTCCTAATATCCAATCTAAACCTCCCCTGGTGCAGCTTGAGGCTGGAGAAGAGACTGATGCCCAATTCATTGCAATCTCCTTTCCTCCTAGGTGTTTCCTCCTTATAATAGCCACAAGGAGATGTGCTTAAGGCCTTGGCTTCATAATGATGAGTAACAGACACAGGCCATGGATGAGCAAAGCTCCATGGTTGAGAATGTAGGGCAGAGGACCATGAGATCCCACACCTCACACTCATCCTCCTTTGGAAGTCACGAAGAGTTGTGTATGGAGATCTGGCCTTGGCTGCTTTGGCTGAAAGTGTTTATGGAAGCTCCCATTAACAGTGAGCTCTGTAATATGTCCTTAATGATCATAATTATAATAATTAACAAGATTACAGGTGATCCTAGGCTCTTGTCTGCACAAATTGCAGGTGCATTGGGGATAGCTAAAATACTAAGACTACATGAGCACAGCACACCTTGGATGGTCAGTGTGTGGGTCAGCACAGCAGTGAGAGGGAGAAGAGCCTTCAACAGAGGAACAACATTATGAATTTCTTTTTGTAAGTTTTTACTAAAAAATAGCCCAAAAGGGCAGTGGACAAATTGATGAATTGATGCTGTGACTGTGGCTTAGGAAGGACCCTTGGCTTGTTTTGTGGCAGGATGTTTTACCATGTAAAGGAACAGCTTCTTTGCTGTTCAGTGCCGTGTTTCCTAGCCAGCAAGTCAGAATAGAAGGAGGAAGTCTTGGATAAGGGACATCTCTGCTTTTTATGAGGATTTTGCCTCAAATGGCCATGTTTCAGATCTCCAATGAAAGGGTTCCTCTGGTCTCATCCAGATGGCAGGCTCAGGTTCTGCAGCTCTGCCCTCCCAAGGCGTTTTAGCTGCAAGCTGTACAAAATGTGTGGGAATAACTACAAACAAAAGCAACTTGCTCTTATATTCTCTCTTTCCTGCCCATTTGCAATTTTGATTGGACAGCAGTGCCTAGAGAAATCAACTCAGCCTCTGTGAGGGATGGTAAGCCTCAGAATAGGGCATAAAACCAGCTGATATTTTAAGACAGATGATTAAAATAGACATCTGCAGGGCTCAAAGAGTACAGCTGCTAAATGCAGCTTTGAGAGTTGAATCAGCAGATTCAGGTACAGCCGCTGTCCTAATGCATTGCAGCTCTCCCTGTTATTTTGGTGCACACATGGTAATGTACATTGAGATGGTGTACCAGGCCTCACCCAAATTACCCTATTGATCACAGCATACCCAGTGCTCCTTTCAAATATAGAGTCTGGTGTAATGTGACAGGGGTCTGCCATGCTTTATTTTCACATTTCAGAGGAACCAAAGACATGTAGTGCATCCCAGAATATCCTTTCTCTGTCTGCTCAGCCCCCTGCAAAGGAGACACCTATCCTGCCATGGTGGAAGAGTTTAAATTTTACTAAACTGGAATTAGAACTAAACTGTAATCTTACTAAACTGTCAAGAGGGAAAGAATGCAAAGATTTGAAAGCTGATGGGAAATGTTAAGGGGAAGAAGTGTATGAAGGGTTGTTGTTAGGCAAGAGGGCTCCTTTCATATTATGAGATTCTTGCACCGTGAAAGAAGAGCAGACCCTCAGTAATGTTCAGGACCAGATACAGCATTCATAGATGCACCTACAGAGAGACAAATCCTATGGATTATCCCAACACTCTTGACAGAATAGAGGATAATAAATTCTAATTCCTTTGGAGAGCTTCAGTGGGCTTGTGCCGGGGGTTCCCTGGGAGCACTCATGCTGGGGATGCAGTGTAACACTGTGTGGAAGCACTGGACTTCCATCCCTTTTCTCTTTGTCCTGCCTGGACTGGTTGTGGTGGCAGGTAAAAGGGGGACTTGAAACACAGTAATGTCTCCCCACAGAATTGCCTCCCTAGTCCATTATCCAGGAGGAAGTCTCTGCACTGAGAGCCTCGTGCTTTGACCTGCATTGTGACAAGGTAAATTACACTCCTGTAAAGAACCATCTTGATACGCTGGCTCAAAGAAGCCATGTGTGTGCTTTGTAAACCATGCTATTAGCCTTCCTTTTAAAGTGGAGCTGACTCCCTGGGGTTGGTGCTGTCTGAAATAGGTAGTTATTCAATACACTAGAAAGTGATTGTCCTACAATTAAAGCAATTTCAGGTTGTACAGTTGCTGACCTCTGCCTGGACACTCGAGGGGCAACTGCCTGCTTGTGGGCTGGCTGAAGATTTGTCCTATGGATACAGCTGAACCCATTTTTAACCATCTACCATGGGTGTTGCTCTCAGCATAGCCACAGCAGCTGCAGGGACTGGGAAGCCTTCCTGGTTTTTTTTCATTCCTGGGAGAAAAAACCATGCAGCAGTGATCACTGGCAAGTTCCTGGGCTGGGTAGTCAGAAGCTCAGCCCAGAATGCCTGTTGTCAACAGGTGCCTTTAGTTTCCTCAAGGGCACAACATTTCCTTGTTGACATTTTGGGTTGCATTCTGGCCTCTCTTTAATATTCAGGCCTGCTAAGGACTGGTGGGAATTGGGAATTTCCTCCTAAAATAGTCTGGACTTTGGAGCTGGACCGTCTGGTGTCAGCTGTGTTTGCTTTGGTTTGGAGACCTGTGCCCGCTGGGTGGCTGCTCCCATGGTTTGCTGATTCCTGTGGATATAAATGCTTGGGGCAGGGACACCAGCTCCTGGTGGGTTGGGGGCAGACCAGTGGGCACCGGTGTGCAATAGGGGTCCAGCAAAAGGAGCACCAGTGGGTAGGAAACCTAGGGGCCTGGGCTCAGCAGAAGCACTTCTCTGGGCATAAGGTGTCCTGGGAGATGTCTCCCAACAGCTTTGCACAACCTGGCTTTCTGTGCCACGTGCTAGAGACAGCCTCTTCCCATATTTCTGTCAGCTTTTGACCGTTAACATTTGATATTCTGTCTTGAACCTTGTTTTTCCCTGCCTTATTTTTGAATTCTTTCTGTTTTTTGTTTGGAAACAGAGCTTCAGCTATGCAGGATTCAAGGCACTGTTGAACTACTGTAATAAATTCCCATTTTTCCTCCCGTCCATTTTTTACCCCTTTTAGGATCTCTTGCCTTTAGCCCAGTGAGTATTAGCTAGGAATCTTCATATAATTGTTCCTATTTCTGTAAACAATTTTGAACAAAAGGGAATGGTATCCAGTGTTGCGGTTTTATCAGAACATGGATTTCTAAATATTTACTAAATTAGCAAACTAGCCGAAAAAGAAAAAACTCCCCAAGAGAGGCTGGCAGCAATATTAGCTAGTGTTAAGTGTTTTGCTGGAGCAAATGCACTGCAACAGGATCTGACAAATGGTGATGTCAGAGGAATCCCGGTTTTATATCACTTAGTGCCAAAAACACCAACTCAAGGACAGGGCTGGGATCATGCTCCTGCAGGAGTAAGGTTTTGTTGCAGAGAGCATTCTACAAGTGTTAACTGAAGTTACTTCATGCCTCCAAAATTCACCCTTCTTTGCAGAGGGTAGGCTGGTACCTGCTTGGCATTGTTGAGCCAAAAAGGCAAAGGAAGACACAGGTTAGTGTGGGAGGTCTCCCAGCCTGGCTGATAGAGCCTTGCAATAACCATCAGATCACTGTTTCCTTTCTCTAAAATCCTTATGTTTTCCTAAATTATTACCTTCTACACCTGAAGTTTTGTGTAAAATTGAAAAATGACAAGCTCACAATAACTGAAATCACAGTAGCAAATGAAATTCCCTGGAGTGAAAGCGAAAAATGAAATAATGATAAATTCAGCCTGCAACAAAAGTCAATTTTACAGCAATCCAAAGGGAGACAAAGTGACACAATTTGACCAAAGTGAAGTAATTAATTGGCAGCATGGATGGAAACTACGGGGAAAAGCTAATGTTACGCACACAGAGCCTCCCCCCTCCCTTCCTTCTTCAGGATTCCCTAAAAGGAACGTCCATCCTGGTCGCATCCCAGGGCTGCCCAGTGGAAGACAAGGCTCAGGATCATGGCTCATGGTGGGAATTCCTTGATGTTTCTATTTTACTGTGGCAGGGGAGAAAGGAGCTCACTCCTTCCTTCTGACTGACTTAGAAGACACCTGATCTTGGGGCTCATTGCTCGAGGAAGAAAAAATTCAGCAGGAACTTTTGAACTCCGAAGTGAACTCTGTGTCTGCCCATTCCCATCAGTCGGTGATGATACCCGTTTCATAATATAGTATCCCATGACATTGCAACATACTGGGAAAAATCTGACTGTGATTTGCTACTTACAGAGCATCCAATATTAAAAGTTATTCTGCCCCTGTTGTCTCTATTTAATTGCAGCTATCACCATTAAAAAAAAAAAAAACAACCACAAAAAAACCCACCACAACAACAGCAAAAAAACCAGGAGCAAAATCCTGCTTTACAAAGGTCCTGAGAGCTGTAGGAGTAACAGTCATGTTTCCTGAAAATCTGTGGCCATCTCAGGGGAAATTGGTCCAGGTCAGGATCTTGCAATAGAATGAACTGTGAAATTTTGCAGAGTGACTACATTTGGTCCTTGGGTCCATCTTGTGCCCTGGCTCTGGCCCCACTCTGGTACTAGGCTGCCTGGGGTTTATAGGACTCGGTTTCTTGAGTTCATGGGCAAGGGCTGATGACTTTGTAGATTGCTTGGGATAGTGACCTTGGAGAAGAGTTGTTGTGGCAAAGCTGGAGGGGTGTGTACACAACACAGTCATTAGCAACAAAACCTAATCAAGATCTACAATGACCATCTGCATAGGGACAGGATATTTAATTTCCTCCCTCACTATCTCTTTGCCACGTCATCAGGTGTCTGTGGTTTAGACCCCAGTTGTGCTTGGAAAACATAGGAAAATATGGTTAGGTGGTTCAACTGGGTTAATACAGTCCCTTGAGAAATAACCACTGAAAAGGCAGCCATGGTGATGGTGGCTGCATTCTCAATCCAGGCTAGATTAGTCAATCCTTACCTACCCCCAGCACACCCCAAACCTGCAGAGACAACCTGTGTATCTCTTTCTGACACTCATTTTGCCTCCGAACGGCCATTCCTATGCCAGCGAAGTCAACCCTGAGATTATGCTCCTCAACACTTTTGCTATTCTCCTCTTGGCTTTATTCCTTCTTTTTTTTCCAGGAGCTGAGTTTACCAGTGACCTAAAATGAACTTTACCTACAGCATTATCTCACTTCCTAATCAACAGTAACCAGCACCATGACATCCTGACAGATCCTGCAGACAGACTCTCCTGCTGGGGACAGCCCCTGCTTTTGCACCGGCTGCGTTGCAGCTCTTTTCTGCAGAGAGAAAATGCAAAGCTGCCAGCAGAACCCAGATTTAAAGCGGAGGTGCCAAGAGATAGAGTGCTGTGGGGAGGAAAATGAAATATTGCTTGCCTCTGCCTTTGCACAGCTGCTGTTTTCTAGGATGTGTTGACTTAGGAAAGTCTTTCTCTGTGTAGTCCTCTTTCAGATGTTGCTTAAGTGCAAATATGGGCTGTTAGTTCAAATTTAGCAACAATCAGGATTGATGGAAAATCTCATAGTTGGATGTGACAAAGAAATTCAATTACATACATACACTTGATTTCTATGCTAATAAGACTTACAGTAGTGCTGAAGAAACTGCATTCTTGACTACAGTGGCAGCTGGGTTTTGTCACTGAATACTCTGTTGGCAGCATACTAATGACTCATTTCTGACTGCCGACAGCTTCTCAAGTGACTCTGTACAGTGATTTAAAGCCTGGTGCCAAGCCTGTGGGAGCCATTGCGCCAGTCCTGGGACCTCTTTGAAGTCAGTGGAAATTATGCTGGGGAGCGCAACAGGGTCAGGCTTTGGGTTAGCAAGCACTGCAATTAACGTCAGCAAGGCTGGGATCAGGCAGATAACCTGAATTTGCTTTCTTACCTGAGAAACAGGTGGTACAAATAGGCTGCATTCATGTTGGCAGCTGGGTTGAAAATGGTGCATGTTTTGGGTTTTTTTTTTTGGAGCAGGAAAATGGAAATGAAGTTACGAATAGTGATTTTGGCTGCAAATTTCAGACATCACCTCTTCCTTTCAAGATGACATGAAGATGGTGACATGGGCAGCCACAGAATCATCCCCATCTTGGTCTTGCCATTTATCCAGTGTACAAAGGCTGTGCAAATGTGGTAAGGTGGAAGTGAGATGGTAGTAGTCACTTAAATGTTACTTGTGCTCAGGGAGTTGGTATTTGTATAGGGGCTGAAGGGAACGCAAGTAGCAGCTGCAACTCGGTTGGATTTTCCCTGCTGGCCCTTTCCCAGGAAGAATTATGGCAATGCCTCCATCCTTTCAATACTCACAGTTGAAAACTGCATGTTCTCAGCCTCTACAGCTCAAAATGGAGCCCTGATATGAGTAAGGGCAGCCCCCTGGAAGCCAGCTTGCACCTCAAAGGGATGGCAACATGAGACTGGAGCAAGATGTTTCAGTCAAATGTGAGTGTGTTTTTTATTTAAAGGTTAATTAATACACCACCCTAAGTCTGTGTCCAGCTGCCTTGGTGATTCAAAGCAGCAGTAACAAAATGAGGCCAGCACCACTTATAATCCTAAGTAGTGTGTAGTTTGAAGGATACACTTCCGTAGATGCCTTTTCTTGGAATACTCCTCGTACACCTCTTTTAAAGGGAAGAGAAATCCAGGTGTAAATGTCTGTGAGGCAGTGGGCAGCTTGTGTTCTCTTACGCTTTCAAAAGGAATTGGATTTTGGGTCCCAAAAGCTGAGAGTTTGGTAATAACGGGAACTTTGATGGTGTTTTTTAATACTATAGCACAGATATTCATTCTCTTGCTTGGGGACTCTGGAAAAAAACTCCAAAACCTATTTATTTCCCACAGGTACATACACTGAGAAGTGATTTGTTCAAAACTTAGACAATTTTTTTGCATGGTACATTGGAAGCTTACTGATAATTGTTGCATTTGATTCTCACCTGGCATAAATACAGCAACCTGGTGACTCCTAGAGCTGAGCTACTGCAAACTAGTGGGCATCCTGGCCCAGTGGGATCTGTGCCTGAGATACATGCTGTGTGTCTAGCATGGTTTGTCTTTCATTAGTTACTGACCTCTACTGAGGCTGGATCTCACCTGTACCTTGGCTAAGGTAAATCATGTGTTTGTGTGGAACATAAATGCATGGTGGCCCCCAGTTTGCAAGGTGTCTATGAAATAATGTGTGTATCTGGAAGTCTCTCACCCCGACAGCGCATCTCCCAGCTGCTCCGATTTGCCAGTGTATCCTTCCGCATGCCAGCAAAGAGAGACACCTGGCTCTCAGAGGGTGCAGGTGGGGTTGTAAAAACACCCTGGTCTCCGTGGGGATCTCAGAATATCCTCACTCCACGCAGAAGCTAAGTGCAAAGCAATTTTGGAGGGACCAGTCGGCACAGATCAAAGCTGTGCCTGGGAGCACCGTGTGCCATCTGCTTCCTCTGGGGCTGCGGCATCAGCTGCCTGGGAGAAAGCATCGGCACTTGTGTTCCAGGCAAACAGAGGCTTTTGTTTCCTAAAGCAAATAACCTTATCTTGGGGAAACTCTTTCATACAGTTATTTGAATCAAAGAGGAAGTCTGTGGTATTTTAGTTTGCTATTAAAATGAGCACTTGGCTGTTTTTGCAAATGCTCAATGCATCAGTGAAAACTGGAAACTTAACGTTTTTTAAAAAAGAAATTTTCCACTAGGTTCAAGCTGTTCCATTATATTTACCTCCTTGTAATTACATGTACTTACATTGTGCTCGCTCTCTATATACACATATCATTATATTGGTGTGTGTGTATCTATATATACACACACAGAGCTACTTACTCTTCCTGGTAGACAGACTGCAGTATTTATTGCCTTACATTAAAGCTAGTCACATAGGAAATCCGTAGGCGCAGAACACCTCTACAGGCTCATCACTCATGCTGAGAAAGGAAACAAAGGGAAAGGAGAAAGCAAAAGGAAGGAAAAAAAAAACCAACCCAGAAATTTCTGCATTAGATTTGTTGCCTTCAACAAAAGGTGCCAGTGCTGCAAGGGTGACTCAGAGGAGAGCTGCAGAAGCCAAGGCTTTGGCTCAGAGCAGATAATCAAGCTGAGAAGGCAAGATGAGTCTAGTACTACAGCAAGAATTGGCTCCCCTACAGCCACAGAGGTGCCTCCTGGGGACACCTGGGGGAAAGGGAAATAAATTTCACAGGTTGGAGAGGGGAATTTTCCAAGAAATGGTTTTCCTTCTCCTCACCCCTGCAGAAAGGTGGCTTTGTACCTTCCCCAGCTCATGCCATAGGCTAAAAGCTACCACTAAAGCCACAAAGGATGCGGTTAGGTGTGGCAGAGGTGTTGATGATTTGTATAGCTTGAAAAGTGTGGTGCAGAGCTTTAAGGAGTAAAACTAAACCCAGAAAATAACAGAAGGTTCATGGGTTTTTTAATTCCTGGGAGCTTCCCAGTGGATTCTTTTGAATTTTGCATTCATTAGCTTGCAAGACTTATTTTCCATTAACCAAAGTCAAAATTGTTGCAGGATACAGGCTTGGAAAGCTAGTCCCGCTGGTCCATGTTTGTGGTGTTTTTATATCTCACTAGAATACAGAAATGCCTTCTCTTCTGGTGTTTCTCTTCAGAAAGCTTTGGGAGTGTTATAATCCGACAGCAATTGCTCTTCCTTCTCTAACATATCTGGAGATCTGCCCTCTAAGAACCTGTATTCCACAAAAAAAGCAATAAAATCATGGCATCTCAATCTGAACATTATTTTGGGGCAGGGCTGGTTTGCTCAATGCTTCTGTTACGCACCTCTGGTGTAAACTGCTGATGGCTGTGCCCATCAGACATTAAATTTTTCATTTTGACTGTCTGTGTGAAACTGATTTTTTGTTCCAAGCTTGCTGCCAAAGTAGTTCCACAGTTTTCCAAAATGGAGCCAGAGAGGAATGTATTATTTCACTTGTGTTGAAACATCCTGGCAGAACTGTATACTTGTGCAGGTAAGGCACACAGAGACACAATACTGGCCTCACCAAAACACCCACGGAGTCAGACTGCTGTCTGGCACTTCAGGGTCCTTTTTACCACCGGCAAATGCCAGAGGAGCCCAGATATGTGCCAGCACAAAGATCTCACCCCAACTCTGTGTACAAGTGAGAGGATATCAAATAAATGCTGCTGCCAGCTCTCCTGTTAGATCAAGTGGCAGAGGTCCCTTCTCCTGAGCTCTCAGCTCCCCCTTGGAATATGTCCCTGGAACCACGCACAGCACAGTTTGTGTCCTGTATTCCTGTTTTTTACCCCAGAAAATGACAAGTGGTTGTGTTTTAAGAGTGCCAGGCTTGCAAACCCAGGGTAGCCTTGCTGCAGCCTCCTGTGATGCTCTGATACAGCCTTTAATTACATGGTCTAGCAGTGCTTTCCCCCCACAGAACTCCTGTGTCTTTCAGGGTGTGGGATGGCTGGTGCTTTTCTAGTGAGCATCTGTTCAATATTTGGTTTTCTCCTCCTTTCGCAGCATGCGGTTCTAGGGACCATTATTCAAACCCTGCTATGAATACAAAATTATTCATTGGTTTGTAAGTTTTTCTTTTCTCAGTGCTCCTTGCTTAACACCTCTGTGCTTCACAAATGTAATTTTGCAAGCCTCAGGTGAGGGGGTAGAAAGGAAAAGCGAAGAGTAAGGCAGAAGAAGCCATTCCACGGAAGTGAGGGGATTTTACTTCAGATGCATACCTTGCAAAGTAAATGTACAAATAAATTTAAACATTTAGCTGTTTATTTGATGAAAAGACAAGGGACAGCATGCAGCAGGGTCCACATGCTGGCAGCAGGAGGGCTGCATGAAGCTGCAGTGCTGGCAAGTGAACAGAACCTCAAAGCCCCTGCCCTTCTTGCTGGAAGGTAATGATGGGTAGTTTCCAACTCCCTTTACCTGCTCTCTTCAACTCATAAACCTGGCAAGTTCTAGCCAATTCCAAATCTTCACAAGGGTGAGAAGGAAGGAGGTGACAACCGTAATACATTCAGTAATTTATGGCTGCCCATTCTGTGCAAGCTAATAAAGTCAATGGTATTTGGAGCCGTGTTCTGGGAAAACTTGGATTAGTCTGTTCAGAACAGGCTGTCTAACATAATCTACTCATTGTCATCAAGCTTTAAAATTAACAAATTCTCGCAGTTCCCAAAACTGAATTGGAAGTAGTTTGGTTTTGTTTTGGCTGAGGTCCAAGGGCTGTTTGAAGGGTGGAGCTGCAGAGAGTGATACTGACTGACTCCAGGTGACTGCTGTGCCAATTAACCTCCTGAAGGTAGATCAGGTCACCAGCACTAGCTGGCAGTCATTTAATATGATTATGACTTAGCTCTGGTTTTCAGAGTATCTTCAGACAAAGCAATTACATGTTGATTAAAGCAAGTTTGCAGTAGGAGGCTGTAGACACACAGGTTTTCATATACTCACTCTTTTGTTTTTTGTGGATAAGATTTGCCTTTAGGAATTCCAGGTTCTGGAAACCGTGGGAAAGTCTAGAATGAGAAAGACTTACCTTGGTGGAGGAAGATCAGGACAGGGAACATTTAAACTAAATGGACACACAGAAGTCTATGGAACCTGACAGATGAAGCCAAAACTGACAATGCCCTTGTGAGGCCACTCTTAATTGTCTTTGGAGGGTCACATCAACTGGGGGAGCTACTGAGAATCAAAATAAAGCAGATGTCCTGCTTTCTTCAAGAAGGGTAAGAAGGAGGATGCAGGGAATTACAGGCCAGTCAGCCTTGCCTTGATCTCTGGGACAGTGATGCAGCAAATAATTCTGGGAACCATTTCTAAATGTGTGGAGGATGAGAAGGCGACTGGGAGCAGTGAGCATGGATTTACAAAGCGAAGATCACGTCTGACCATCCCAGTAGCCTTCTGCAGTGCATTGCCTGGCTCGGAGCATGAGCAGAGAGCAGTATGTTGTTTATCTTGACTTCAGCAAGGCTTTCAACACTGCCTTCAGTGATGGAGTACAGGCTGTAGAAAAGGATGAAGGAATGGGACTAGGCTGTCTAGAGGGGTTAGTTCTAGCCTCAGCTATTCCATGATTCCAAAACAGGACCAGGCTTTAGTCCTCCAGCTTAATACAAGTGAGTATATTTGCTTTTCAGCAAGCACATTCTGAGTGTATCCAGGGCAGTTGGATGAGATGCCTCAGGTATCACCTCAGGTATCATTTTGCTCTGAGAAGAGACTTCTGCCCTTGATGAAAATAATGTTAAAACCTGAAGTGAAAATGAGGGTGGATAACACTACGGGTCATTGTCAGAGCAGTCTTCTCCCACATCCAGACCTAGTAGCTGCCTTTCAGGTCTGTTATCCCCTCTGATGAGCCAGGGTGGTGGTTGCACTGCAGCACCCTCCAGCCAACTCCCTTAGGAGGCAGTACAGCATGAAGCTGCTTGTACCTGTGTGCTTCTTCATGAATGCTGACGGGTTACATCCAGCCTGGGAGCTGGGTCGACCCTAATATCTCTTCATGGGCCATGCAGTACTCCAGGTGAGTTCAGGAGAGCTGTTTGCCTGGCTCAGGAGAGGCTGAGGGGCTTCCTGCACTCAGCAGAGGTAAAAGGCACCAGTACTTCCCTCCATGACATGGGCTGCAGCAGCAGGGAAGCTGCTTGCTCAAGGCATCTTCCCCTGGGACTGAATCTTACTCTCAATCCATAAAGTGAGGACATATGAGGTGAGATTAGAAAACTGCTGCAGAGAAATGGAAACCCCAGCTGGAGCTGGGAGGCGAAGGTCTGACCGGATGTCGGCACCCCGGCGGCGAGCCTTGGCTTTATTCCCCAGCAGTGATAGATAGAGAGATGTGAGCAGGAGCTTCACAGGATGATGGTTACTATGGCTACCCCCACACCATCCATCCAGGCATCCATCTGCTTGGCTCCTAGCACTGGAAAGATAGACTGCTGCTTTTGAAAGCTGATGATAATTTATCCTTGCTGGCTGGACAGCGATGATATCTTCTTCTGGGATCAATTTTGCCCAGCATTTCTTAAGCTATGAAAACCGTTCTAACAGCAAAGTCATGTTGACAAAGAGGGTGTTGTTTCCTTTCAATAGTTGTGTTATTGTTACCAGATAAGGGGTACAGTGATAATGGAGAGGTACCAGTATGTCCCCAGCACACTGAAACACCCATCCTCTTCAGTGGGAATTTAACCCTTCAAATTTACTTTGGAGATTGGCTGAATGCAGCCAGCATGTCATGGTGGTTTGACACATTCAGAGAGAAGGGAATGGAAGTTGGAAAGGCAGAAACTGATGTCTCTAGTTATTTGTTCATGAGCCTTTTGGATGGCCACATAGGCAAATCGTGGGATAAATGGATAGATGTTATGTCTGGGTAAAAGTGGGGTATTTGCTGCTCTGCATGCAGTTGTTTGGGGGTTTTGTTGGCAGAATTAATGCATGGGAGAAAGTTCCACATATTGTGAATGACAATATCAAGCACTGATTCTGCAATAGATTTTTTAGAAAAGCTGTGCTAGGAAAATCTTTTGAAAAATATTTGTTTAAATTTAACAAATCAAAGAACAATTTCTTCAATGGAGAGAGGATCAGATAGAACTTTCATATCTTTGCATTGCAATGATCCTCTGTGTGAAGATGGTCTTTCATTTAGAAACTGGTCTAGGATGACAAAAATTCTACCAAATGCCAGTTCACTTGCTGTTGCAGTTTCTTAGTCCTCATCACTCAGTACTACTGTGACTGTCCCATTAAATATTTCGTATGGTTATTCCTCTTTGGAAAAGTCCTGCAAAAGCAGAATTCCTGATAGACTCGCAGTTGACATCTGTGAACTACAAGGGACTATGTTTGGCTATGGAGGTAAAAATGAAAAGCACAAGCACAGGTACAGTGCAGGATTATTGCGTGCATATTGAGTTGGGTGCCTTGAGTGCAGAGTGTGGCTTTGTTTAACTCTTGGACTGCCACTGGTGTTAAACACAGCAGTGGTTTCCTCCTCCTGTGTCAGTGTGCATTGGGATGAATGGGGGCTCCAGGGAGCTGAAATTATGTTTTCTTTTTCCTCGGGTAGCTGTGTCACACAGAAGAAGAAATAATTTCACAAATCAGTAATTTTTCTTATCATTCTCCTTCCTGCCAGCTTTATCTAAACCCTCTGTCTTCCAGCAAACTGGAGTCTGTTACATCACCAAGACAGGCTCTCCAGCCCTGTCTGATAAAGGTGTTGACTGTGGACCCCACAAATTATTTTAGCTAGAAAGGCTTTATTGCCAAGGCAAGTAGGATGTAATGTGACAGCAATGATCCACATCCTAGGCATAAATGTGTGCATGCATGTGTATATTTAAATATACATTTCTATTTCTGTTCAGCAACATAAATCCATTAAAAAAAAACAGTTTCCATGCCTGATCTTTGGTGTAGCAGATGCTGGGCTGCAGGAGGCATTGGCTTTCTAGGAGAGGGTGGATTTGTGTTTATGATCTTGCAGCCTTAGTCTGATTGTTTAGGGATGCTGAAGGGTAAGAAGAACAGTGTGCCCTACCAACGTCCTGTTCTCCATATTCCAACTTGCCTGTTGACTTGTTCAGTATATATAAAGGGGTTAGAAAATATTAACATTATTTTCAGATGTCTGATTTTTGGAAAATTGTTGATTTCAGTTTGCCAGATGGCTGAGGAAAGAGCAGTCTGTGCTTTGTGCTAAGTGTTTGTGTGAGAATCTGAGGAAGCAGAGTCCAATTAACATAAAAAGCCATTGTGGTCTTCCAAAATCTGGGAATTAAAAGTCAATGAAACAGAAGGAGCAATCACCTGCCTAAAATAAAATTAATTGCAGCTGTAAATCAGGCCAGCTCAGTGACTGGTACCTATCTGAGTCCACAAGCCTCAGAAGTGATTAGCCATCAAGGATGACAGAAATGAAGCACCATTCTGGCTCTGGTGTTAGGTATCTCAACTCCATCATCTATATGGCAAAGATTATATCATGCCTTCAGGAAACCCATCTACCACATGTATCCAACTTCTGCCCCGGAAAGTGTTAGGAAAAATCAACAGGAAATGTCATCCCGACTGCAGATCCACATCCACTTGAATCCTAATCTAATCTACTCAGGATATAAATGCATGCTTTTGATCTGAAAACGTGGTGCCCTTGACCAAAACTTGTTCCACTCCTTGTGACCTCCCACAAAAAGTTATTTGTGATAACCTGGAGTGGATTTACTGGAGGCAGGATGGAGGGCTGCACCCCATACTCCCTGTACACTGTGTCTCCTCTGGGCTCATGTGGGGACGGATGGGCAGTGTAAAGGGCTGCTCAAGGAGGACTGTGCACTTTGGCTGTTCTGTCCCCAAGACTGCCAAAGAAGGACCTTCATCTCTACTCTGCCTTCTGGAAGTGGATCTGCAGGGACTGAGCTTTTGGAGAGACCCAGCCTGAAGAGAGGCACTGGGCAGGGGTTTCCTCCAAGGGGAGTGTGATGTTGCCCCGTTGTGCTAAGGGGAGGTAGAGTGGGGCTGTCTCTACAGCTATGAGAGCAGCATACCAAGCTGTGTCCGGACTTATGGTTACATCCAGCTCCGCCATCATGTTTGGCTTTTTAGAGGTGAGCAAAATTTGTTTGCTGTGTCCCCCAAGACTCCTCTTACCGGTTTATCTCAGAGGATATAAAATCTATTTCAGACTCACTTTGAAGAGTACCAGTGCCCCTTTGTCCCTTTCCTCCTCCCAAAACATAATGGCCCTTGCCAGCCTTCCTCTGAACACTCACACTCATGTACACACCAGTGCCCAAAGCTTCCCCATAAGGATTTCAATGGGGACACTGTTCTAGGGATGTCCAATGGGGAATAGATTTCTGTTGACCTTTATCATATCTCACAGGCTTTCCCAGATTTTCTGAAACTATGAAGGGAATGTGCTATACACAGAGCAATTTGAAACAATGCAGTTGTCTCATTTTTAAAGGCAGGAAGTGAAAATGCAATATTAACTCCCCTGCAATTGCCAGTGGAGGTAGGGATCATGTAACTGCATTAGCTGGAATTTAACCACAGTTAATGAAAACGTCTGTGCACTACAAAAAATGCCATTAGATTTCCAACGACACGAGTAAATAATGTTGGGAATGTTGGACCAGCTGAAATGCAAATGCTTTGGAGCAGTCATTACATAGATACAAGAAGGAAATAAATGAGAGTTAACCAGGAGAGGGGAACAGGCACTCCTCTGCGTGGGAGTGTGTTGCCCAGTAGCTTAGAGAAGAACCACACAGGCATTCAGCTCCACATTTGGATCATAGCTGGAACAAGCTCTAGTGAGAAAAAGTCCCTGGCCTCAGGGACATTTAGAAAAGCCCGAGCAGCACAGTTGCTGAAAAGCTTTACCACTGCTTTACTTCTAATTTGGGGCCTCAGGACACTGGTTAAATAACTTGCCCAAGGTAATAAATAAGCCTGGAGGAAAGCCCAGCAGCTGAAATTCCCATCCCAGCGCAGTGCAGTATCTATTCCCATTCTGCTGAGATGTGTGAGCTCTGCAACACTAGGTGCCTCAGCTCAGCTGCTCCCTGTGCTCTGCCCCAGGGCGTCTGCCCCAGGCTTTCTGGTGTTGGAGAGAGTGGGTAAAAGAGTAAACCAGGTTTGTTGATTGTATGTATTTAGCACTCACTTAACACCGAAGTTACTCCTAAGATTAGCAGAGTCTGGTAAATGTGAGTCTTTGAGACAATGAGCAGGAAATGTAACTGTAATGTTAAACATAAAAAGAGTAAGTAGCTCCCCATGGCATTGCCTATGGTGTGGTATGGACAGAAACACCACAATTCCTATGAGGAGCAACTGATGGACAAAAGGAGGCTCAGGGGGAGACCTTACCATGCTCTCAACTACCTGAAAAGGGGTTGCAGCCAGGTGGGGATAAGTATCTTCTCCAAGGTAACCAGCGATATGAGGAGGAAATGGCCTCATGTTGTGCCAGGGGAGGTTTAGGTTGGATATTAAGAAAATTTTCTTCACCAAAATGGTTGTCCAGCACTGGAACAAGCTGCCAGGGAAGAGGTGAAGTCACCTTCTCCAGAGGTGTTTAAAAGCCATATAGATGTGGTACTTGGGAACATGGTTTAGTGGTGGATTTAGCAGTGCTGGATTAACAGTTGGACTTGATGATCTTAGAGGTCTTTTCCAACCTAAATGGTTCTATGATTCTATGATTTAATCTTCTGTTTCTGCAGCCATCAACCAGACAAATTGCTCCACTGTTTCTCTTTGCTTGGAACAGGCTCTTAGCTGGGATAAGTTAGTGTTATGTATACAAGCCCGAAATGCTTCTTCAGAGCCATAAGTGGCAGAAATAGTGAAAAAGGGAAAGGGCTGCAGTTCCTTCAGAGAAGGAACAATGCAACTGTATCTTTAGACACATTGCTTATTGGGGTTTTGTTCTTCTTTCTGTGGGAGCCCCAATTCATCGCCCTTCAAGCCTAGCTATGTCAGCTGCAGTTTTGAGTCACTCCTCATCTCTGGTTACCTTTGTGAATGAGTATTTGAAGCTTCTGAGACTCAGATCAGGTGTGTTAGTGCTTGTATAAATATCAGACCTAACTTCACATCTCAAAAAAAAATCCACAAGTGTCTGTAATCTTCCTTCTGCTTAACTGTAATTTTCAGGGAAGACAAGAAAGAAAATGAATATCCATTCTAAGTATCCCTTTGCTTTTTTCATTTATCCTCTGAATTACAAAATCAATAAGGAAAACACAAGACAAAGCCTTGGGGAAAAAATAATTAATTTGCATAATTTCTTAGGATGCTGGAAAGTCCTGTGTGCCCAAAAGCTGCTGTCTGTAGGAGGAGTAGAATATAGCACACATTCTTCTTGGTTTGAATTCATCATTTAATTTGCTGATATTCCCCTTCTGACGTGCTATTTATGCCCTTGTGCATCACTCTGAAATTTGACATAGTGCTTCTTTTCCTCTTGTGCAAGTTTAAGTCTCTTCTTTTTAATAAGCATAATATTCCAGTTTATAAAAATCAGCTTCAAAATAGACTTTGGGCCCTGTTTTAAGTATTTCAAGGTCAGACGTTTAATCCCCTTGGAAGCAGAGGGGATTACACATAAATGGAGACATCTGTTTGTGTGTGAGCAGCCACACCTGGCGTCTTCAGGCTGCCTCATGCCCAGGCCTCTAAGGGGTTCTCAGATCATCTCCTCCATGGCCTCTCTCACGTTCTAGACCTTATTTTTTTCTGATTTTTTTCTAATCTGAGGCATTCTCAGAGCTTGTCTGCCATGTTAGGCCTCACACAGAAGATAGCTAGAAATGAGACTGTCTTCACAATTTGCCCATCATATCTGTTAAAGTAGTGTACTGGGGCTTGTGAAGCCACAGTATTCTGCCCTGTTTGATCATCAACAGGGTTGGTAGTGTGTCCTATGGAAGCCTTTGGGGTAATTTTGAGATGTGTTGTCCTGAACATCATGGGTCAGACCTTTTTTACTTTACTCACTCTGCTGTGGGTTCCACAGTGCCTTTCTCCTTCAAGGCCCAGATGAGTCCCCCTGCATCACTGTGGTGAGGGATGCTGCTCCAGCTTTCATGACTCAGTACTGATGAAACTTAATCACAGGTTTCCAGATGTGCCACCTCTCCCTGTAGACTCTGGCAGTCTGCTGGCTTGGCTGTCTTCTGCAGATCTCACAAGTACTTCAGTCTTGATGCACGTTGTTGAGCAATACCTCACAGCTTAGGTCTTTGAAGATGCCTGTCTGTGAGGTGGTGGGAAATTAGGAAGTGCAGTACTGTAAGTGGCAACACTTAAAAATCCCCCATGAGACCTGTCTCTGGAATTTTCTCAACTTTGGAAAACCTCCCACTTGACGTATACAGTATTGGCTCCTTATTTTTCAGCGTCCCACTGGAAGTGACATCTTGCCTCCAACACCCTACACTGTACCTGACTGTCTGTACAATTTGTAATGTGAGGAAACTCTGAATCAGCCTCCTCAAGTGATGATTTTACTCCCTGGAGTACAATGAACATGAAGTGCTGCTTGCTTGAATAGCTGCTACAGTTATTAATAGTCTTAAAAAACATCCTGGAAATTCTTTTCAGTCCATTCTTAGTACTTGTTGACCTCAAACTGGCAACCACATGAAAAAATGTAGGGAGGGGAAGCACAGATTAATACAAGTAAATAGAAACCACATGGTGGAGGGAGGGAAGATCAACAAGGCAGTATTACTGAAACAGAGAATTCCTTCTCAATACTCTTCCCACCTCTTCTCCTCCTCAGCATTTTTTTTCAGGGATTACTCCTTTCTAACTGTTATTCTTTCTTATTCCTGTAAAAGGGTGAGTCTGTCCTGTTGGCTTGTCTTTCTCCAAGCAACAATCCAGCAGAAATGGAATTTTTGACTGTTATTAATTGTTGCCACTATTAATTGGAAGGAAGGCTTCTCTGATCCATTTTGCTATTCTTAGATGTCTCATCCCTTCCAGTTTGCATTGTCAATAGGTTTCAGGGGGATTTGGGGCATGCTGGGATCTTGAAGAACTGGCCTGAATAGAGAAAGTGGCATTGCATCTAATCCTGTCAAAAGAATTTGAAGTGGCATTTTGCATTATGAAAGCTGCACATTTGTACTATAATTGAATAGTAATAATGATAGCTCAACTAATAAAGATGGGATTTCAAAACACATTTTCTTTCAAAGCTCAGCCTATAATTCTTAAATGGCTCCCTGCCAAAACTTTGAAAGCCAAAGATTATTATTTTTCAGCTAATAAAAATAGTGTGCTAAAAGTTTAATATCCTATGTTTTGTGTTGTTTATACTACAGAGCTAACAGGGCTACAGAAATATTGCTTTGGAGGCATCGCATAGATTTTATAACTTCTAGGAATTTGTTGGCCCTGTCCGTAAAGAGGATGAAAATGGTTATTTTAACATGCATTTAGAATATGTTTTTCTGTCTGGTTGGTAGAGGCAGGTGTAGCCCTTACCTGGTGCAAAGATGGACACTCGAGCTCCCCTCACCACTCTGTGTGACATTAAGGATTAATTAGCCCATACTGGGTAATGATAGAACTTCCCCATCCCCTGTGCAATCCTCACTTCTTTTCAATACTGGTGTCTCTTAGTAGTGAATGGATCAAGCAAGTGTTAGTAATTTTCTCATTCTACTTTGTAGGTGCATCTTTAAACAAATGATGAGTCTCTGATATTACCTCAGTTTCTCACAACAGTTTTCTTGAGTTCAGATTTATGAGGCTGCTGATACAGCAGGCTGGTAATGGGCATTTTGATATTGTGCTTTGTTCTTCTCATATTTCAATAACTCGACATTTGATAGTGTTGCTTAAGAGAGGCATGACTCTTACAGTCTCAGAATCCTCTTTTGACCTTTATCATCTTCATTTTATCCCTCCAGAGAAGCACAACAAACACACCCTGCCACCCTTTCCGCCTTGTCTTCAGCATTTGGCAGTAACACGTGTGTCACCTCTACACCTGCTTTTGTTACATTCTATTGCAGTGTGCAGTCGGTGCACTTCTACACATCCTTGACTTACTGGGAAGGTTTATCATAATCATGTCATCTGTTTTGTCAGGTGACCAAAAGAGGAACCTCCTGGGGTGTTAACTGATCAGTATTGGCAGACTGGTCTTTCTGCTCTGAGCTCACTGACTTAAAAACAAGTCAATTAAATTGAACAGGTGAGGGAAAAGGTGCCCTTTCAGATTTGTTTCATGGGTTTTTTTCTGTAATCTAACTTACTGTTTGCACTATCTTAAAATAAAACATCTTTTTATCTTCCTGTGATTCCACATTTTATCAGAGAGTATGGTCTCCATAAGAGAGTCTTCTTGTTGTCCATGGCTTTCTAATAAACAGAATTCAGACCCCAGGTGATCCCAAGAGCATGAAGCTGGAACCAGAGGTTGAATATGAAGATGACAGTGAGGCCTTGATTATCTAGCTCCTTTCTCTGGATTTAGAGCAAAGGACTTTGCACCCCATTATCTCTGTGGACTGGTTAGCTCCCAGCTGAAAGCCAAACATAAAGGAAACAAACACCACCGAGATATTGGAACATACCCAGCCAGCACTCGCTCCACTTCTGACCCGTGCACCAGCAGCAAGGGCACAGGATGTGAATCTAACCAAGGCAGAGGCGGAAGAACATACAGACCCTTTTCTGAGGATTGGCCTTATTTTCACAGAAACTCCCATTACTGGCTTGGACCACCTGAGCTTGTGCTAGCAACTTCAGCCAGATGATTAGAGGATGCATTTTTCTCTTTTTTTCCCAACCATGCTGGATAAACCAAACAGCTCTACTCAGGATCAATTTTCTTTGTTAAAGAGACTGATTTGCTGCTTTCTGCAGCTGCTCAGTGCCAGCAACATAGTCCAACACTTGCCAACATTGTGGGCAGAGGTCTTAAGAAATCACCTCAAAAGATTTCATCTGAGTAAAGTGGAGATGGAAGGGCAGTGTCTGACTTTACATGGGCTTTGAATTTCTGTAGAAGGTGTGACTTCACTGAGTCTGACCTTCCCCTGAATGATGGTGGCAGGTGTTGCATTTGGGGTCATCACACAATTTAACACTCGAAGGTAGTGAGTATCCAGCCCCTAGCTTTGTTTGCTTTGGATCTAGACATTCCTATTTCTGAGCACGCACTTACATGTTTCCTATAGGTTAGGCTCCCCTGAAGAACACTGAAGGACAACAAATGACTGCAGTTGTACATGGCAGAAGTTTTACAATCCCATACATTGTCTAGGCATAGCTGTGAGATGGTTTGTGTTCCCTGAATTTCAAAACTGAAGTTCACAAAGGTCATGGACCTGTAGTTAATTGAGACCTAGAAGTCTCAGTGCCTTCACTAGCTTGGAAACAAAATGCTGAAGTGAGATATGCTAAAGGGCCTAGCTACATAAATTTCTATGTCCCAAAAATTTGGAAGGATGCATTTGATCCCATCAATTTAATGAAACGTTTACAAAACCTCTGAATGTCTAAACAATTATCGGTTGCTTCATTTATTTAGACTTCTTGCTTCTACTTCTACAAATAAACTGTTGCTCTCATTCCATTACTCTTCTTGCTACATATGTAAAACTTTCATGCAGCTGGCAGTTCATTTTTGTTGAATCTTGGCTCCCGAGAGACAGATCTGGAACATATTTGCAGGGAGAAATTTTCTGCTTTCACTGGAACTACAGAGATCAGAAACTTCTTGAAGGAGATCCCTTTCCATGTGAATGCAGTTTGAACAAGGCCACATAAGGGTAAATGAGTAGAGAAAGGGTTATCTTAGCAGGGACACATATTTTACCCTCAAGGATTTTGAAAATAGAAAATATTTTAAACAGTTGAACCACCTCTTTAAGATGTTTTTGTTACAAAAGCAAGACACTGATATTTTAAGTAAACCTGAAGACTGGGAACCAGTAGAGCTCCTAAGGATGGCACTGACCACAAGTGTGACTGGTACCGCTAGATTTGAGGTGTTTATTTCACACCTTTAAGCCCATTACTCTTCAGGCAGGGAGGTTCTACCTCAGGCAGGAGTTCTGTATGTGGCAGCTACGATTTGGCTCTGTCCTGTTGTATGCCCTGCACAGGCAATCAGTATGCACTTACCCAGATGCACAGCTATAGAGAACGTTTTAATTAATTGTGCTGATCACAAGGGACAGCATGGGGGCAATGTGCATGGATTTGGTTATTTATAATGCTCTGCTAACTCATGACAGTTGAAGAAACAAGTAGGTTTTTTAAGTCCACTCTGAAAATTCAGCCTCTGCTTCTGCTTTTTTTCTCCTTTTCTTACCAATAAGGATTTTGGAGGCTGAATTATGCTCACATGTACAACCCCCAATCTGTGTTGCCATTGAGGACACTGAATGTGAGGTGGGCTGTTGAATAAGGGAATTCTCTAAAAGCATGTGCCCATCTGAGCAATGTGAGCGGTGTCTAAAATTTGAATAAATATTTGAGATATCAGACCCAAATCAATCATGATAGAAATCTGTCAGAAGACCTTGACTTTTGGGTGTAAGCCTGATTTAACTGTGTGGCTCTTTGTGGCCTTGTATGGAATTTGGAGTGGAAAAAATTTTGGTCAGGTTTATGACTGTAAAGTATATTTGGAATTATACTTCTCTTGCTAATTTCAAAAATTCTTCAAGTGCACAGTTTAAATTGCTGATTTCTGGGTTTGATTGAATTGGGTAAGGAGCCCTTTCAATAGCATTGCCAAAGTAATGGTGACCTTGAGCCAGAGGTCAGCAGAGACCATATGGGCCAGACTGGGAAAAGCACAGCTGGATCTGGGAATGTACATCTGCCCAGTAACCAAACCATCACTTCTGCTGCACACTAAAAAACTAGATTTAATTAGGGTGCTGTCATTAGAGATGTCTTAATCTAAGAGGGGAACCAGCTTGTTTGTGAACAGATGAGGTCAGTGTGGCTTTGACCAGAGGTATCTCGCTGGTCATTGGTGTGGTGCACCAAGACCTGCAGGTTGTCCCTGGGTATGCTGGAATGCCCCAAGGCTGCTTTTACTGTGCCTCGGTTACTCTGGTTGTGTATTTGCAGAGCATTTAAGGCTGGTTTCATGCAATGATTATTCACAGTATATGCATAACACTATTCGCTCTTTCTTCTGGAATTTTTTAATTGTGCAATCAAAATACTCTTCTCCCTGTAACATCCATATGCAGGCTTGTGGAAAAGAATTGGTATTCACTCTGCAAATGCTGGTGTTCAATTTAAACAGGTGTCAGGCAAACTCATCTAAAGAAATTATGAAGCTTAATGGTGTCTTCACTTGTCATTTGTCACTTATGGCTTCTCATACAATGAAAAGGCATTGCTGACTACTAACTGTCTTCAGGGACATTCTCCATTTGAAATTGCTGTAGAAGTGACTGAATATTATTTAACCAGAAATTTGAGAGCAATAAATCGTGCATTTTAGAGACTGCCAAGAAGATTGACAGGAAAAGATCTTTTTCTCTTTCAGACTGTAAACAAGAAGCAATAAATTACCTGGATTAATCTCAGCAGTAAGAGTTGGACTATGCTCTATCTACCAGAATAAGTCTTGCTCTTACATGTGACTGCCTTTTGAAAGAATAGGCATATTAAAAAAAACAAAAATACATGATGTCCATGGAAGAGTCTATCTACTTCCACTTTAAATATGCATAGAAAAATGGTAAAGGCAGGAGGCATGCAAAAGATCTGATATGAAGTAAATGGCAGAGAGGCCCTTAGATTAATTAACAACTTTAAAAATTACTCATTTCTGACCATACCAGTAATGAAGCTTGAATTAAAAAATATACAAGGCTGGACAACAGGTTATGCATAACCAGTCTACCCAAAGAGGCAGCATAATGGGCATTTACTGTCGCTAATGAAGAATGCAGAGGAAATTACCAAGTAATTGGTAGATAGTAAATAAAGTTCTCTAAACAGAGAACTGCTGACAAAATAACACACTTCTTGTTTTGCTCATCTGAAAACATTGAAATATGATGAATTGGGTATTTCAAGTCCATGAGGTCTTATAATAAGAGCTGTAACTGCTTTCTAATGTCTGAGGTATTTTGTAGAGTCCACGTTTTTGTAGTCACAAGGTGGGAAGGGAAGGGAAGGGAAGGGAAGGGAAGGGAAGGGAAGGGAAGGGAAGGGAAGGGAAGGGAACAGAAGTCAAATAATACAAAAATCTGAAGCTCCTTGTTAAAAACGACAGCCTGTAGCACGCTGTATCTGGTGCCTGATCCAGCTGAACGGAGCAGTTATGTTGGCAACCCAGCTTATGAAAAGAACATATAAGATGTCCAAACAGGAATCAGGCAGCACAGGGATTACCATGAACACTGTCAGCTCTGTAGGAGGCAAAAACCTGTGTCCTTGACTTGTCTATCTTTAGATATGTATGCATATAGCTGTGTGCTATATATAGACGTATAAATAGCATATATAGATGTGTAGACAAATAGCTATGCATGCATAAAATAACCTGAAGAACAGCATTGATGAACTGTGAGGCAGTGAGGGCAAGAGCTTTGAGGGAAGAAGCAACTGACAAGAGTCATGGGAGAAAAAAAGAACCACCATTTTTATTAAGCAAGGAGCTGAAAGATCTATTTTACATTTGTAGTGACAACTATGTTAATAACCCCCATCTTCACAAGTTTTGAATTTTCCCTAATGTTTTAAAAGAAAGTGTTGCTGTCTGTAAAATTATGGCTAAAACAAAAGCCAGTTTAAGTGAAATCCACTGGCTCACTTGTATGCTAAGCACAGTTGTGTGTCTGCTTCCTTGGCTGCCCTTTGGAAGAGCCCAGGTCTTCCCCACAATAACTATATCACCGTCAGGTACCACATTTGCCCCCATGGCCTGGCAGCACCCTGGAGAAGCCCTAGACATCTACACCTCTGCAACCTATTCCTGTACATGGAGCCATCTGGGGTGATCCCCAGCACTTTGGCACTTCCCAGACTTGAGGAGAGCAGAAGAGAGACTCGGGGAAATCTGCTTTGTCCTGCGGGACACACTGCTCCTTCCAGTCTCTTCTTTTTCCTTTCAGGAAAAGCAAGCTCCTGTGTTAATCACAGCAGGTATGTCACCAGGCCCTTGGAGGACAGCCATTCCTGAGCTGTGACTGCTGTGTCTCGTTTCTGTTCAAAGACATAAACATGAAACCCAAGTCTTTGACTGTGCAAAGTGAAAATGCAGATCCATGACTCACCACAGCGACAAAACTGTGGCACTGCAGCTCCCTGTGGCAGCAGCACGTGGCCTCCTGCACCCCAAAGGCAGCACTGAGTGGTGGTGGAAAGAAGCAAAGGTGCAGTCAGTGTTGTTGGCTTGCACAGGAGGTGACACCAGCTGTCCTTAAGACTCCCAGCACACTTACCCCAGGGAATGGACGTGAGGAAGGTTATATTTGACTCTCCTTGCATGACTCACTGCGCCCACCATTGTGTGAGCTCTGGAGCCAGTTGCTGTGTCTGGAAGCACATCTCTGCCTGGGTGCACATCTTCTCAGGACACATATTCTTTCATTTCTTTCATTGCACTGCCAGTTGTGGGAGGTAACTGCAGATGTTTACTTTTGCTATCACTGGATCATCTGGCAAGGTGTCTCTTTACCATGCCTTTCTTCTCTCTGGCCATGCAGATGCCAGCCAATAGGCAGAATATAATCCCTTCCCTTCCCTTCCCTTCCCTTCCCTTCCCTTCCCTTCCCTTCCCTTCCCTTCCCTTCCCTTCCCTTCCCTTCCCTTCCCTTCCCTTCCCTTCCCTTCCCTTCCCTTCCCTTCCCTTCCCTTCCCTTCCCTTCCCTTCCCTTCCCTTCCCTTCCCTTCCCTTCCCTTCCCTTCCCTTCCCTTCCCTTCCCTTCCCTTCCCTTCCCTTCCCTTCCCTTCCCTTCCCTTCCCTTCCCTTCCCTTCCCTTCCCTTCCCTTCCCTTCCCTTCCCTTCCCTTCCCTTCCCTTCCCTTCCCTTCCCTTCCCTTCCCTTCCCTTCCCTTCCCTTCCCTTCCCTTCCCTTCCCTTCCCTTCCCTTCCCTTCCCTTCCCTTCCCTTCCCTTCCCTTCCCTTCCCTTCCCTTCCCTTCCCTTCCCTTCCCTTCCCTTCCCTTCCCTTCCCTTCCCTTCCCTTCCCTTCCCTTCCCTTCCCTTCCCTTCCCTTCCCTTCCCTTCCCTTCCCTTCCCTTCCCTTCCCTTCCCTTCCCTCCCCTCCCCTCCCCTCCCCTCCCCTCCCCTCCCCTCCCCCCCCCTCCCCTCCCCTCCCCTCCCCTCCCCTCCCCTCCCCTCCCCTCCCCTCCCCTCCCCTCCCCTCCCCTCCCCTCCCTCCCCTCCCCTCCCCTCCCTTCCCCTCCCTTCCCTTCCCTTCCCTTCCCTTCCCTTCCCTTCCCTTCCCTTCCCTTCCCTTCCCTTCCCTTCCCTTCCCTTCCCTTCCCTTCCCTTCCCTTCCCTTCCCTTCCCTTCCCTTCCCTTCCCTTCCCTTCCCTTCCCTTCCCTTCCCTTCCCTTCCCTTCCCTCCCCTCCCCTCCCCTCCCCTCCCCTCCCCTCCCCTCCCCTCCCCTCCCCTCCCCTCCCCTCCCCTCCCCTCCCCTCCCCTCCCCTCCCCTCCCCTCCCCTCCCCTCCCCTCCCCTCCCCTCCCCTTCCCTTCCCTTCCCTTCCCTTCCCTTCCCTTCCCTTCCCTTCTTCCTTTTTCTCCAGATGTTTTTCTCTCAGACAGCTGATTCCCTCAGCAGCCCCTCTTCTCCCAGATCCAATTGCCTGCCTATGTACTGCTCTTGCAGCCTGACCACAGCAAGGTCAGCAGTGGCTGCAGTACCAGCACTTGCCCCATTCAGGTCAGAGAGCATGGACAGGGCACAGGGCGATCGAGCTGGCACAGGTGTAATGATACTGAACAGCACTGTGGCACATTTTCCCTACTCCTCCCCTCACACACACTTAAATCACCTGCAGGGTTCGTAATGTGGCCAAACCCAAATGCATTTTCACAGCTTTTGCCCTACAAAACTAAGGCTATCACCTCCCCCCTTTATCACCAGTCACATTTCATGTCCCTGCAGCACAGCATGGAGACACTGCAGCTGTTCAAACAAACCATTTCTGGAAGTGCTAACACAAGCAGGCAAGAGGAGAGCAGGATTTGGAAACGGCCAAACCATTTGGCTGCAATTTTCCACTGAATTTTAGTTGGAGGTAGTACCACCCCCTTGTCTTCCAGAACAAAAGATTTCCACAATTACTGTTACAGGCTGATAAGGATTTGGGGTTTTTTTTATGTATAAAAGAATACAGATGCCTGCCATCAGCCCTGCCTAAACTGATAAATTACAGGATCTTGCCTAAAGTAATTTACTTATTGTACAGCATGCACGATTCCTGCCCTGCAGAGTTTACACTCTCAGCTGTCTTTTGGGCTTGTCACAGTGAAATGCGTGGGACTTCTTAGCTTCTAAGTGATATTCAAAAATTGAGTTCATCAGCAATCTCAAAATAAAATAAATAATAAATAATAAATGAGTCAGGAATGCTGATATAAAAAAACTATGCAATGAACCCCTGTAAATTTTAAGATTTGACCCTGAAAATCCTAACTTATATTGACCGTAATAATTTTTAAAACTTCATTGTAACCAAAACTACAGGCTTATGTTATGTAAATTTTACAGGGTTGTTGATGCTGCTGGGTTGCCCTGTGTTGGTTGTACTTGTGCAACTGGTATAAAGTGGTTGCAAAATGTTATTTTTTTCCAATATGATAAAAATTAACATCCTTTTAAGCCATGGGGAAATGATTGCCTTTAGGCACAATGCTAGACAGTTTGGCCTGTAATTTATGTGGCCAGTTCAGACAGTATGAAGAGATATCTGTAGCTCTGTATTGCTCCAGGCTTCTTCAGAGACTTTGTGTAGCAAATTTAAAATTATTTTTCTCTCACTTGCGAAGTGATTTTGGATTTTTCTCTTAAAAATGCCCAGATCCACAGCTCACTGGTTCAAAGATAAGACTCGTATCTCTTTAAAAGGTTTTCATTCATCCAATAATTTTAACTGCTGTACAGGGAAGGAAACACGCAGACTTTATATTGTTAGCAGGCTGCTCCATGCTCCTCTAGGTTGTTTGTTGTTTCTGCATTCAGTCTTTCCTCACTGCATGAGAGCAACTGTGACTCTGATGACAGGCTGTGACACGCAGGGAGATCAGCAGAGTCCTCAGGGATAGAAGGCAACTTTAATCACTAGAGTAGATGAAAATCAGAATGAAAACATGTTGCTGGGAGTAAAAAAAAGATTCAGTTCACGGTGAATACTGGAAGGGAAAGACAGGATGCCTTAGTATCTTTGGCTGTGATGGCTGCTCTGTTCTTTAGCTCTCTCTCTCTCTTTTTCCGGATGAGTTGGGCTATGAAGGTCAGCTTTCTGTGCTCTCTGAGTAGAAGAGGTACTTACAGCAAGACAAATCTAAGTTTTCTAAAAGTCATTCAATATCTCTTGACACCTTACTTAATAATTACCTCAGATGACCCAAGGCTGAAGTCACTATCAGCACTGCTACAAAGCTATAATGGCAAACTACTGTCACCTTAATGACTTCATGTATTGCTAAGTTTAATGAAAAATGTGCCACTTCAGTGAGGCCAAAGATACCAGAAAATAGGTTTTGGGAAATAACGGTATTACCTCAGAAATGTCATCTCCTTGGTGGTTGAAGAAATTAATTTCATAAAGGTGTAAAAATCCTCATAAATATTTGACAGCTTTATGTAAATGCAATAAACCAAAAGTGTAGGGAGAAGAAATGAAACTCATTTTGCATATATGATGTACAACAAAATTATAGCGCAGATGAGGACAAAGTGACTTATAAATGTTAAACACATGGTTTAATATCTAATATGGCAACAGTGGCCCTGCTGAGATAGTATGCGCAGTACTGTGACATTATGGGCATCATGGCTGGGGTCGGTTGTGAACGAGCAGTGCACAACTCTCCTTCCTTGAAATCATGTGTTGGAGTTTGTGGGCTCAGTCAGAAAAAAATCAGAAAATGAGAAATGTTTGTGAATCACATTTGTGACTGTAAGAATTGTAAGTCTAACTCTTGGAAGCTTAACACCAGTAAGAGTCTGTTTACCTCTACTGAAGGCTTTTCTTCCCTAAAGGGTTGAAGTTACTGTGCAGAAAGCTTTGGCCCATAGATGCTTTCTGAGAACTGCAGGTATCTTTTATTTGGCCTAACTTGACTTCCAATTGCTGTTCAGCTGAAATTTCAGATTCAAGCTCTTCTCATCCCATTAAGGGTGGAAAGACAGAAATCTGTGAGGTGATCCGCTGAGGACCTCTTAGCACATCCAGACAGAGGGCTGGGTGCTGCCCCCATCCATGGCTGGCTGTCCCTCCCTGTCTCCTCTCCCCCTCTGCCAGACCACATTCAGTTAAATATGCAGATTGCTGCAAGATCCAGTATGCTTGTTGACTGCACAGGCACACTGGGGGACCAAAAAAATCCTCTCTTTAAAATCTCATGATGCTAAAGTAGACAACTGATGCTGTTCTTGAACATATGTTAATGTAAGCCACGTTGCAAATAGTATATTATAGTATATAATAGTATAGTTATGCCTGCCAGCATCTTCTCCGATGATGAGTTTTATCATCCTGTTGACCCTTGAGCACAGGTTTATTCTGACATATGTAAGACACATGTGCCTGGACCTCCTCCTTCAGCACAGAGCTGCTAAGACAATGTTGCTGGATGTCAATTTAGAGCAGGTTTTACTTTTGCTTGTAGTAGATATCTGTGCGCAGAGAAGCTCCTGGTGCAGATCCTGCCCTTCCTGTTCTACTGATTTCCATGGCAAACTGGGGCCTTTGGCTTGCTTCCCTTCTCTGCTGGCAGCAGGAGGAGGGTGACCCGCCGTGGGGGGCCTGGACCACGTTGCAGGAGCTGAGGGGATTGCCAGCGCTGCTGCCCCAGCTGTCCACCCTGCCTGTGGACAGCTGGACGGGAGCTCTCGCAGGCTGCTGAGGGATCACTGACGGTGAAGCGCTGCTCTCTAAGCCGTGGCAGCTGGGCAGCTGCTGGGAGAGCAGCTCAGGAGGCCATGCCGGGACTGGCACGGACAGCCGGCACCGGCAGCCTGGCAGCTGTGGCTGCCTGTGGGTCACAGCCCTTGTCAACCTTCTCCGAGTATTAGAGCTGACCCCTCAGCATAGGGCACGTTTGGGCTTTTCCATTTGTTTGTCTTCCTTGGTCTTGTGCTATAATCTTTTTCCATCATTTCCACCATTGCAAGCCATTCATAAGAATTAATTTCAGAGCATAAATCAGAGCTAAATGGACTAAAGGAAACTGAAGAAAGAGAGCAAAAATTGATTTGATGCTGTAACACCAGTAGGCATGCCAGATTTTCAGGGAAAGAGCTGAAGACTGCGTTAGATTGACTCATCACTATGTTTGCAACTCTGGGGAAGTTTGCAGCTGGTTGGGTAAGTACCCTGAGCAGAGTAAAAATTGTTAGGTAAAGATGAAAATAAATCCATGCCAAAGGCATACGGGCTTGTTCTGTGCTGAAATTTAGACAAAGGCTGTTATGAAGTTGTTTTCTTAATGTCTAGAGCCTGTTTCAGACCATGTTCAAATAGATCTGCAGACTGTGCAAGCTCCAATATACAAGTTTATTTTGATGTATGTGTGAGATTTCTCCAAAATCTGCCCATGGCCAAATGACTAGGGTACCCTTTAGTAAAAGAAGAAGTATGAGGCTGCCCACCCGTCAGCTACAGTGACTCTAGCTCCTAAGTCTCTCTGACTGTGACATTGCTGTAAACACAGCTGCCATCATATTTGGAAATAAAAATCCCATCAGGTCCTGCACAAGGGATGGGGAAATCCGAACCACAGATTCAGGCTAGGCGTAGAATGGATTGAGAGCAGCCCTGAGGAGAAGGACTTGGGGGTGCTAGTTGACGAGAGGCTTGACATGACCCAGCAATGTGCACTCAAAGCCCAGAAAGCCAACCATGTCCTGGGCTGCATCAAAAGGAGTGTGGCCAGCAGGTGGAGGGAGGTGGTTCTCCCCCTCTGCTCTGGTGAGACCTCAACCAGAGTAGTGTGTCCAGCTCTGGGACCCTCAACATAAGGACACGGACCTGATGGTGCAAGTCATGAGGAGGGCCATGAAGAAGATCAGAGGGCTGGAGCACCTCTCCTATGAAGATAGACTAAGAGAGTTGGGGCTGTTCAGCCTGGAGAAGAGAAGGCTCCCGGGGCACCTTATAGCACCATCCAGTACCTAAAGGACCCTTAGAAGAGAGCTGGAGAAGGACTTTTTACAAGGCTGTGTAAGTGATAGGACAAGGGAGAATGACTTCAAACTGAAGGAGCGTGGGTTTAGATTGGATACTAGGAAGGAATCCTTTACTGTGTGAGTGGAACAGATTGCCCAGAGAAGCTGTGGATACCTCATCCCTGGAAGCATTCAAGGTTAGGCTGAACAGGACTTTGAGCAACTTGGTTTAGTGGAAGGTGTCCATGCCCATGGGGGGACTGAAACTATATGGTCTTTAAGATCCCTTCCAACCCAAACCATTCTATGATTCTATGATCTCATCAGGAGTCTGAGCCATAGGTTGGACCTCAGGTGCCTTGAGGTGTCCAGACAGCACAGGATGTTCAGGTAGAGCCTCTTCTTCACTAACCCTGGCCTCAGGGACATCATTGTAGGGGACTTTTTAGTCATCTATGCAGGAAGTAAGGAGCCCAGGACTGGGTCAGGGTGGCAGTCCAGCAAACTTCTGGGTTCTTCTGTTTAATTTAATGTGCTTTTTACTTTGGTGTTGTACTAGTGCTGTACTTGTTTACTTTAGTGTTGCATTCAGCGTCAGGCACAGAACTTCCTCTGTGCTGCATAGGTGGCAGGGTAGTAGATCTGGGCACATGTCTGGCCTAAGTGCTCTGCCATCAGCCTCACAGGGCCCTATACACTGGTGAGGGCCACATGGCCCACGTCGGGGCAACAGGCTGGAGTGTTTTGTTGAGCAGGAGACTGAAATGGGTCAGGTGGCTCACGTGTGTGTGGGTGTGCACAGCTCAACACACGTCCTTAACCCAGCCTGTTGGTTGGGTGCGTGGAGCTCCAGTAACAGACTCCAGAATCACCTACCACGTAGGCATACCCACCCCCGTGTCCTTGGGTCACTCTCCTCTGGGTATGCACTCAATCTTTTGCATTGCAAAGATGATGCTGGAGGACATGACATGTGCTCTTGGCATGTCACCTTTTATTTTTTGTATGTATCTTACTTAAACCTGAAAATATGAAATTAGCCCCAGCTAGTCGTTTTCTCAGTCTTTGGAAGACTGTGTTGCAGGAAGCAGTGACACATGAATTGCTTTACTTTCAGGACATTCTACTGATAGAGATTTTTTTCCTAATTGTTCTTCTATTTTTTTTGATTCTTGGATTTTATCCAGCTGCCAACTGACCAGGAAACTGTAAATATACCAGAATTTCATATCAGTAAATAATTGTGTTTATTTATTGTGTTTCCTTACAGTTTGCTCCAGCTTCAACTCTGACCTAAAGCAGAAAGCACAAGAGGAATTGCCTGAAGTGAATATGGGTTTCTAGGTCAAACAGACCTTTGGGGCTGAAATTACAAGTATGCATCTTATTTGTCCCAGCTGTTGAGGTCTATGTTTGTTTTGTAGTGACTACTTGTGTTCTGGTAGTTCCAATTAGGCAAGAAGATACTGCAGCATAAGAAGTCCTGAGGAATTTATAGTCTACTTGTGGCTGAAGTGAAACAAGCTAATGACACAAGCAATAGGAAGGAAGGTGGGAGGAACAGCAGGGATAACAAAAACAGGATTGCGTGGTTATATAGAGAGATATATGTGAGTAGACTGTGGTTCTGAATCACATGCAGAATGGATACTGCTGAAATCCAAAGAGCTGACACAGCACTGCTCACCCTTGTACACCAAGGTTCTTGTGGACAGCAGGGTCAGACACTGAGGGCATGGACCTGGAAACACAGCCCAGGGGAGTTGCAGGAAGCTGGCAATGAGTCCCTTGCTTGTAATGATGCTGTGAGAGACCTGGAAAGAAAGGAACTCTTCCAGACCAAATTATAGCATAAAGTATTTTGGGAAGACTGGTGATAACATGAAAGGGAAAGGAGGCAGACTACCAAATGACCTTTACTTTTTGACTCACAAGGTTTTTTTTCCTGTTGCTGTGTTTACCAGCTAATGTTATAAAGTCAACATTGCTTTTGATGTGTTCCAAGGTATTATCAATGGTGTGCACACTAATTCATTCAGGTGGGTGTAGGCAATAGTCTAGGAACAATTTTATCTAGGCTATAGTCTATAAAATGGCTGCTGCTGATTCATACCGCTGTTGTTTGCCTTACAGTGTTTTGCCAATATTTGCCTACATAGCACTTGCCTAAAGATGATATCTTAATCAAGAAATTTTGTATCTTGATGTAATCCCTCATGTCCATGGCAATTTTTTTTATTGAAACACTTGCATGTAAGACCCACAGCCAGTCTTGGTCCATCAGGAAGAGCATACAAAAGCACAGCATCAATTCAGAAGAATTTTGTCATGACAAAAATGACATTTAACATGAAATGATGCAGAGAGATGTGCTGTCAAACAAGGAAGAAGCAGAGATAGGTCTTTATACAAACCAGTAGGTTTTTGACTCTCTTGTTTTTAGAAGGTGGACATCACATTTGCTTGTGAGGTTCCTGGAGAAACATTTGCAAGATTTGTGATAACTGCTCTGGCTGGAGAGCTGGTGGGAAGAGGCTGGTACTGGTGGTCCTGAGTTCTCTCTCTCCTTGGCTATGTACCGTTTTGCTCCTTTCTCTTCATTTATCTATCTGAGGGAACCGTGCTTGTGTAATAGCAATCTCTTGTTAAATTCTAAAGCCCACGTATTGCCTTTTCCTCTCTCTGGGCAGAGGGAGAAGTGTGAGGATAGGAGCACACTATGGGCTGTTCAGATTTAGTCTGCTCCAGAGTGTATTTCCCTTCTGGGCTTGAGAGTGGAGAGAAGCTGCCTGTCGCTTTCTAGCAGGTGTATGGAGCATGTTCAAAAGGTGCTTGCATGCTTGACAGATGCTTTCCTTTTCTCATTTGCTTTCATTATTAAAAATAAATAGCAAAATACCAAGGACCAGAGTGCCTGTATACATTTCAAAATTCAAATATACAAATATGATTTCTTCCTACTTTGATGGAAATAAAAAGAAATTATGAGAAATTCATGCATTTTGCACCTTTAAAAATATTTTAGATGTGAATTCAGTTATTACTTTCTCCCTCTTTAATTTTGTGAAGCCTTGAAGTCAGGCCATCAGAATACTCAGTGCAGCAGTTAAAAAAAAGTCAGAACAGGGAATACCATGCCTTTCCATCAATGCTGCGCCACCCCAGCTGCTTAAAGTGCAGCTCCAGCTGCAGGCTGAGCCCCATCTCGTTGCCATCAAGCGCTGCTTCCTGGGCCCAGATTTCATTTCCATGCTTGAGTAAATCCACCCACATGCCAGACTAAGTCCTGCTGTGCCTGACATTTCTGTTCTGAACAGGCTCTGGGATTCAGGAGCTGCCTGGAAAACATACAAGTATGATTCAGCCATGCAGGTCTGCTTCCTTACTGTTTGTGTTAGCAGAAAGGAAAGCCAGAGGGGAGTTCAAAGGGAGACCCACTGAGCTGAAATGACATTTAGAAAGATCAAGCATCACAGCCTTGTAGTTGGACACAGTCAGTCCAAAGCATTTTATTTTTAGGGAATCACACCAGAAACTAAAATGGCTCATTAAGAAAAATATACTAGGAGAGAAATGCAAATCACTGCTCAGATTTTCATGCTGCAAAGAACATGACAGAGCTACTCAGGGGCTACACAGGGTCTACTCCCTGTGTGGCTTTGGACCCCATCTGAAGTGACATAATTTTTTTGCAGACTTCTGCAGAATTGTCAGAACCAGCTGTTACTTGACCACGAGGTCTTTTGGCCACATTCAGCACTTGCAAGATAAATCCAGAACTAAGGACCCAAGTGTCTGGAGAATTCCACAGAAATTACACTGGTGCTGCCTGCCCCTGCAAGGCAGGTATTTTAGAATCACCTGAAGTTAAACCACCAGCTGAACAGAGATGGGGGAAAAGTAGGCTCTTTTTCTTGTTTAAAACTCCAGACTGTTGTACATATTGTGAGGCTAATTGCAAATGCTGCTTCAGTTTCTTGGTTTATTTCTCATAGGGGGAAAAAATCTGATGCAGTTCCTTTCTGTTTCCTATCACATAATTAATGTACCAGATGGGCAGATGAGCAAGCAATTCCTATCCCTTGTTCCACAACCTCAGTCCATATCTCTGAGCAAGTCAGATCACCCACCCAGCCCTTTGTGTGTTTAGCCTGAGATTTTCAAGACACCATTTGGTGTGAGGTAAATTCCCTTCTAGTCTTTGAAATCCTTCCCTAGGGAAAAGGAATGCAAATGTCCTAGGCAGAGACTGTGTGCCATTGTGTTTGTAAGGCTGTGACATAAATCTTGGTTTTCACCAAGCCTTCAGGTGTTTTGCAAGGCTAGAGCCATCATGATAATCCTTCTTTTCCATGCTCAGTGGGAAAGAAAACCAGGGATTGACAATAAATACTGGAAGAGCAGAGGGGTAAAAAAAGGAGAAGTATACTAAAAGGAGGGAGAAGTAAAAAAAAAAAATCCAGGACAAGAACAGCAAATAGAAAAAAGGGCTTTGCATGCAGGAAGGAGAGAAAATGAAGCAACAGCACAGTGGGAAAAAAATAAACACAAAAAATCAGAAATACAACTACTAACAGGTGGAATAGAGCAGATGAAGCAAAAGGACAAAAGAATGGTTCATGAGGGAACAGAGAAAAGAGACAGCAAAGGGAACAGTGTGTACTGATAGCTGAGCACTCAGGAAAATTCAAATGATGGTGTTTAAAAAATCCTCCTGTGTTGCTTGGAATTAGGATGCTTTTGGCTCTGCTGGAGGACTGAGAGGGAAAGCCAATCTTCTTTGATCTGCTCCAGTGGTGCAGAATGACTCTAAGGGAATGTATCAATTAAGAAAATATTGAAATTGCTAGTACAGCATTTTACATATCTTAGGTTCCACTGAAAGTAGGTTGCATTGGAAAATAAATGAACCATAATACTGACATGACAACAATCCACCGAGCTCTTTGTGGAAAAGGGTAGGAAAAGGTATAGTTGTGTATGTTCTGTGGATCTTAGTGATGACCACTGTGTTAGAAAATTGCTGTGCTTTTTGTTGCTAGGGCTCACCTCCCACAGTAGCAGTGTAAAACAGTGCTTCATGAATTTGGTAACCTTTCTCCCCATGAAAATATATGCTGAACTCCTACCAGTTAATTTCCTTAAGGCATGAGCAAAAAAACAGATTCCTGGTGAAAAATGTCAAATATCAGACAAGATTGGTCATAGGAGGAAAACTGCAATGTTTAGAGGCTGGTGATGACAGATTTAAAGGCGATGGAGATATAGAAGATTAGTTTATCACAGAATGGCCCAAACTTTCGGGTGTTTAAACTCTCACAGTTTCTCATGCAGTACTGGATCTTCATTCTTGCACAAGGTATCCTGACACCCTGGCTGTGAGTTAAAGTTTTCTATTCCTGATGTACGAATGGGAAAAATAAGGGTTGAAAAATTCCTAATGGTAAACTCATTCCCATGTCTTTGAGCACCTAAAGAAGTGCTTCCCACTCCCTGCTGTTATTTATTTAAACTGAGACATTTCAAAAGGGCTTTCAAACATAGAAACTTCATTTTCATTACCTAAGGCCACATAAAACATGACTGGAGATCATTCACCCGATCCATCAGGTCCATGGCTACTCTATTATCTGGCTTCACCAAAGAAGAAATCATTTAATCTGCTTCCATCTTTGTCCTCTCATGAGTCTGCTGATCCCAGCTTCTGTTGTTCATCTGGGTTATCGGGAGCACCGTGTATAATGCAGAGTATGAGGTCAGTCGGGAGCAGAGAGGAGTGTTAATGCTATGAGTCCTGTACTGACTGCAGCCTGTCATAGCTGTGCTGCTGCCTCCAGCCACATATGCACTCAATTTCCTTTTCCTGGCACTGTATAGAGTGGGAAGATCTTGTCAAATAGCTTGATTAATATTTATCTTTGACAAAGATGAGGAAAGGAGATGTGGATCTGGGTGTTCTTTCTTTTTTAACCATAGCCAAGTAACAATTATAGGTACATCTTTTATGATGTGATTTTTTCCTGAATCAAAAGTGAATAGAAAAAACATCAGGTACAGCAATATGCAGGAGCATATCCAGATTTATTCTGCTGTGGAAATAAAATGGGGAAATAACACTCTCAGCAGCAGTGTGTTATCAGCTTTCAAAATTCCCATGAGGAAATCATGTAAATCTCTATTCTATTTCTAGTCAAAGTCAACAGACTTGTAGGAGAGTCAAACAAGGGTACTTCCAGATGAATCAAACAAGGGTAATATATGAGTAATGTGGAGGAACAGTCTATCTGCCTTCCTGGTTGCAGGTGTTGTACACTGCACTTCCAGAGGCTGTTCAGGGCAATGGAAGGAAGAGCTGCACAGATAACCAGTACAGCTGGGACACAGTTCCAGAAAGCTGGAAAAGAACTGCAGTTAATTTGGGTGTTGAGCTATCATTTCTGTATTTTTAACTATCTGCTTGTTAATGAAATGTCATTTTAATACAGAAATGAAAATAATGTTTTCCTTTTTTTTCCTGAAAAATATTAAAATAAAAGAAGCCGAGGACTATTCAGAGGGACAACTGTGTTAGAGTTTTAAACCAATAGGATTTGATAAATCATTAAGTGTATGGGGGTACCCAAACTAGTAGGTTCTGTACAAAGAGAAGGCTCCAGTCAAAACTTCTCTCCAGCCCAGCAGATGATTTGTTAATAGGAGGGGTGTTTTGCATGCCTGGCTGGAAGTTATGAAAGGAACTCATAGGGCACAGGACAGAAACTGTGGAGGGAGGTTTCTCAACAGCCCATTGAGAGCAGTGACCCAACACGGGCTGGAGAAAGATGCAAACAGGTAACAACAATACAGCCAAGGATTAGGATCTTTTGGCCTGTACATTTCCTGTAGGTGAATACAAGAACTGAGCAGCTCTGCTCAGAGTTAGCCACCTGTTTACTCAGCATTGCAGAGGGCAGCCAGCTTTTCATCATTGATTAGATAGCCAAAAATGTGGCCAACACCTAACTGGGTGCTAATGCCATGCTGCCCGGGTGCAGCATAGGACTCCTCCCACAAAAGGGTCACTGCCAGCAGCAATGCCTCATGTTCCTGTGTGAAATGTTCCTCCATTCCTCCCCGTAGTCTCTCTGTTCCAGGCCACAGGTCACTCCATGTGTTCTCAGTGCATGGTGGACATCTCCTTCTGCTTTTCAGATCATTGTCTCAGCAATCTATCTCCCGTGGTTTCTCAGGACTTCCCCTTTCTCAACAATGGTCTGCTCCTCACCCCGCTGTTTTTGCTGGTGAGAAGGTATGAGTGGGGTCACCTTCTCCTTTGAAGATATGGTCCCCAAAACCACTGCCTCCTCATGCCTTCTGCTCAGGAGAAATGAAATCCCCCTCCTGGACCCAAAGCCAAATCTGCAGGGGAAAGAGCTGCTCTGGTCCTACCTGTACCAACCATGCTGCCTGTAGCAAAGAAGCAAGGGGCACCATTATATACCAAAAAAACTTTTTGGTTTGTATTTGTACATTCATCTGGGGGGGGCTTTCATTCCTTTATTGCATTTATAGATCCCCAGGCTTGGGAATATTGCTTTAAATGAGGCAAATGGTAACAGTTGAAGCTAAATCCCAACACCTGCTTTCATAAGCTGTAGCTGTCATCTCTGTTCAGCTGTTTTCCATTTTCCTTCACAACAGGCCTGCCCATTGTAATCAACACACAAATTCTCATTGGCTTCATTGGCCAGATCCAATCTCCCTAGAAAAGCTCAGGGTTAGGAAATCTGCACCACTGACCATAGGGGCATGGACAAAACATGAAAGTTTTTGCATGGTTGTTGGGCATCATTGCACAGTGTTTGCTTCTTCTCTTCTTTTGTTTGACTGCAGGTGGAGGTGTGGCCAACATCTCTTGAAAGAGGGCCATGTGCTCTTTTAATATTTTACTTGAGCCTCTTTTATCCATAGAACAGAATGACCTTTTAACTGTGTCTCTTGTCTAGCTTCATTCTCATGGTCAATGAATCACACCACAAGCTTAGATTGACCGAGTGTGAAAATTATGCCATAAGGTCATCTGTCTCTTTGAAAAAGCAGCTGTTCCATTTTTTCTGTCTAATTGAGTTTGCCCTGCTGAGAAGGACATGAAGTTTCTTTTATATTTCAAAGTGATGAGTTCTTTGCATAATTTCAGTGAATTTGGAGCAGGAGAGGGACTGCTTCTACTTATTGCTACTTCATTCTCAGAGGAAATGTAGGAGGCTGATTTAATTATCGATGAAATATAACTCACACAGGCCACTTAATGGCATTCCTGCACCACCGTGATGTGTGGTGATGAGAGCCCTCTATATTTCACCTATTGCTGTCAGGTTGGCATTAACCTGGACTGCTGCAGAGGCAGTGTTTGCATTCCCCTGGAGTAAAGAGCACCTGTACAAGAGACAATTCTCCCATTCCTCTTTGGCTATATAAATGGCAAAACGGTGCCTCATTATCACATTTCCCTGCAGTAATGTACAAGGGAGAATGGAAGAGAAAGAAATATAAACAGAACAAAAATAAAAACACAACCAAAAAAAAAAGGAAAAACAAAAAAGCCAAGCCCCTCAAAAACCAAAGAGCTGCTAGAAGGCTCTCTCCTTTCCTGCTACTTCTAGCAGGAAATAACCAAAGCTGAATCACAGAAACTTCGTACTGCTCTGCCTATCCTTAAGCAAGCTTGCAGGTGCAAGTGCTGTTGAGGCAAGGCTAAGACTATGACTCAAGCCATTTTGAGATAAGGAAGCAAAACTGCTTCTCCTAGAGTCATAAAAGCAAGACAAGGTCAAATCTATGAAACCTTTATTTAGCTCATTAAATGAAAGCAATACAGACTGTGTAAAACACTTTCTGCAGCTTCTTTACAGAAGTGAAGCTTTTTTCGGATGAAGCTTATCAGCCTCAGTTCCATCCTGATTGTTATGCAAGGTTTCAGCCAGGTTTGCAGACTATAAAGTGACCAGCCTCCTGAATAGAAAAGTACAGGTTTATGCCAATGTGTGCAATAGTATTGTGCTTTCCTAGAAAAAAGCCCTGTTGCTATTCAGAGCAACAATTTCCACAGTCAGTACTGTCACTATTCTGATCAGCACTATGGTTTATCAGTGAGGACATGAGGGAGACCACTGTGGAGCCAGCCTCACTGGGAGAAGGGGAAACAGGTACTTACCAAGGGTCCCTCTAGCCTTAATTCTGCCTCCAGCAGTGTCCACATCCAGAAGTCTAGGAAGAAGCTTAAGCAACTGGATAAATGATCTTTTCCCGGTGATATCACTTGTTTCTTTTTCCTTTCGTTCTCTGAAAAAGACATTGCAAACCATTTAGATCACAATTTCTTAACAGCCACATTTTCTCTATTAGCAACTTCATTTTGAAAATAATTTAGCTCCTGATCCCTCCCTTGCTGCTTATTCCAGCAAATGTACCAGCTTCAGTGAGGAGGCAGTTCAGGGTCCTAGCTACACAGAGACCATCAGAGATGAAGAGTGCCAGATCCTATTAATGGTTTTATGCTGCCATAATAAACCTATACTTTTTTATTATTGCCCTTAGCTTAGATTCTTCATCTGTGCTCAGTTATAATGCAAGTGGAAAGTTGTATCAGGGAAGTGGAATAGGCTAATAACTTCACCGTGGTGCCTTTAGCCACAACATCACTATTGAATTCTCTAGACATTTAATAGGACTGAATGTTGCTGGAATCTTTTTTGCTAAAATAATATGAACTTTCTTCCAAGGTCACTGCATTCTTGGGTAGCCAATAAGCTTTGATGATCATTAATAGCTAAAACAAGCCTAAGCTTTAATCAAAGGTGCATTAACTCACATCCTGTTGTTTGGCTCTATGATTGCAAAACTAAAATGACTGAACACAATGTGGCAACATACATGGTTTAGTAAGCACTGCTGCCAACTGTTCTTGGCATAAAATGAGTGGACTCATCTTGAAAATAGGCCTCTGTTCCTTAAAACTGGGGCAGAATTCAAATGCCTGCCTTGCTGACCATTACCCACATCATTACCAGTGTTACTTGTGGAGCACCAATGCACACTCTCAGAATGGATCTGCAAAAGATGTGTCCTGTTGAGCTGCTGTATTGCAGTAAGATGAAATCACCAGTATGATCAGATAAACCTGGAGACTACGAGTAAACCTAAGGCAGACTATGAGTGTTTTGGGAGGTCTGTCTGTGTAAACAATCTGTCTGAGCTGAGCTCATTCTTTCTGGAAAGTAAAATACTGCGTACTCATTTTGTTGGTTCCTTGGGGATGTGCACTCCATTATCCTAACCGTGAAACTAACAGGTGTCAGGAGACAGAAAGTATGTAAGGGAGAAGAGCAGTTTGTATGTGGGGAAGGATTACTAATGAATGGTGTTCTCCTGAAAAGGCTTGCTCTGGACACTGGATACATTGCTTTTCATTTCTTTGTAATCTTAGCTAAGTTATACTATGTGAGAGAATAGATTTACATTTTCCCACTCAGTTTTATGCAAAGGGGATGGTAACTATTCAGTTTTTGACTGATTTTCCTTCATTATTTCATGTCACGAGAGGCTACGACTGTAAGATGATAATGCAGAAGGTCTGTAACTGGACCCACGCTAAGTGCTGGGTTGAGCTGGATATGGCACACATTAACTCCCCATGCATGGAAGTCCTGTAAAGATATTCTGGAGCTGTACAGCACCCCTTTCTTCCATGCCTTAATACATGTAATTGTTCTGAATAATACAGTCCTAACTGAGAAGTAAGAGAGTTAGAAATGACCCTTGGTTGTTCCGTAGAATTGCACCCAAATCACTGTCTTAAACATTGGAAGAGATCTGATTTTATCCAAATCCTGCTGGCACTCTGTGAAAAATATATTATTCTGAATAATAATAATGACTGTACTAATCATATATAAATTTCTAGTGGATTAGAGACATTAAAGAAAGGGAAAAAAAAGAGAAAAAGATGTAAAAAAAGAAGAGAAAAGAAATAAAGAAAAAAGAAAGAAGAAAAAAAGGAGAGAAAAATGGGGGAAAAAAAGAAAAAGAAAAAAAGGAAGAAAGGATAGGTAAGGATCCAGGTGTAAGTTGGTTAAAATAAGAATTGCCTTTCTCACCCTAGACTCTTCCTAGATTCACAGCAGATTCTTTTTAGATTTAGATTCTTTTAGCTTCTTAGATTCTTTTTTCCACAACCTGGACTAGGATGACTCAGTAAACCTCTGCTAACCTTTCTTCCCTTTCCCTTCTGCTCCATCATCCCAGTATGAGGCAGGCTTAGGATCACTGGCTTGGTGCAAACAGGTTTTCACATAAGAGGTCTGAGACTGGGAAGTGGCAAATAGCTGGGCACTCATCCCACTGGCTGGAGCAGTGGTGTGCTGCAGAGCTCAGATAACGAGTGACTGCCTTTAAAGGCACTAGTTTCCTGGATAGTTTTTGGTTAGTGCTCCTTATTCAGCTGGCAGTACAGGGAGAGACTGTTGGATGGGTCTCACAGGAGCTGGAGTGTTACTCACGCCTGCTCTTTCTGGGAAATCTGGTGTTTGGGCCTTTGAGCTCATTTTGTGCACTGCCATGTGTTTTTGAACCCATACGCGTATTGTGGACCTTTTGAACAGTGACTAGGGCAGACTGAACTCGGGAGCTAAGGATGATCTTTTCAGACTTCCCTCTCCCCCAAGTAAAAGTAACTGCAGCAGCAAACAAGAAAATGGATGGAGAACAGAAAAGAGAACTGCAGGCACCGGGATGCCTTTATGGCAATTTATAGAAATTTTGTGGCAATTCATAGAAAGTTTTTGGCTTCCAGCTCGCAACTGGTGAGGTTAAGCATGATGTATTTTTAAAATTTAATGCTGGACTGTGCTTTTCTACTCATGGCATACCACTGCCCAGAGATTTGGCAAGAGTAGGCTCTGCAGCAGTGACCCAGGACAGGCAAGCACTGCCTGTTTAATAAAGAGTAAAGTCTTGAACACGGGTATTTATCCTGCATGCCATCACGCACATGCTGGGCAGTGTGAACATAGTTATATAAACTCCTGGAGAATTTTCTCTAATTCAGGACAGAGTCCAGGCAGCTTTACACCAGGGCTGCAGAACGGCCAAACTCAGCCTCCTTGTCAAGGCCAGTGCCATTCTGGCCCCTCCAGCCCTCTCACCAGAAATGCACACCAAGGCTTGGTATGGGTCTCCTGGGAGAGGCCTCCTGCGCTGTGGTTGGGTAATTCCTAAAGGGTGCAGAGTACTCTGTCCCTGGCAATAGTGCAGAGTCAACCTGCTGGTGCAGAAGTGTTTGGGGAGGGTAAGTGCAGCTTTCTGGATGATTCAGAGTTGTTGACACACCGTGGTGGCAGGTTAAGATTGATCTCCATAGCTGCTTGCCCTGTTTTCCTTCAGGGAGTCGTGTCCCCAAAGCAGGGGTGATGGGAAGGCTCATGAGTCAGCTCCTAAACCACCAGAGCCCTCAGTCCAGCGTGTTATGGGAAGTGCCATTGACCCGGGGTCATGCTCTGAAGCTCTACTGTAAACTGCATCTGCGTAGGAGCTGATTCACATCCCTTTCATCTCTTTCTGAAGAAACTTTCAGGAACAATATTTGTGTCTTTCCTTCATCTTCCGTTGCTTGTGGGTCAACCTGAAATCTGGAATTAAATGCTCCTGCAGAAGCAGAAGAGGATGCTCCAGTACACCTGCTTGAGCAAAGGTGTTTCTTTTCCTTGGTCTAATTGTCCTTGTGTCTGTCAGTCTGACAGCTGGGTTATGACCTAAAATCTGGGCCTGATGGATGAGCTTCAAAGAAGTTATCTGTGCTTTAGAGAGAGTCTTTCTATTAAATAGAAACAGATGTCAAATCCATTCTTCGAAATTTCAGTCCGACTTGCTTTTGTTGGGCATTTCTCTGGGCCTTGTGGGATAGACCTAGCAAAGAGAAATGGCCTGATTCTCTTAAAAGACAGTAAATTTCCAAACACAGTGGTGTAGCAGTGAGAACAAAACCTAACACTTTTTCTTTATTCTTAATTTTAGAATGGTATTCAAAGACCTCAGGCAACCAGAACCACTGCCCAAGTACATAGTGGAAACCCATCTTTCTTGCAAAGAACTTAAAGCTGATGGTCAGTGAGAGCATTAATACTTCATATTAATGAAATTCTGCAGGGAGAAGGAACCAAACCACACAGAGGAAGGAATCAGTTTACCTCATATGAGCTACCTAGTTTAGCTAGTCAAAGAAATTATCTTTTTTTGATGGTGGTTTACCTTAAGTTTAGATCAATGTTGAGAGGCCAGTGCTGGCACCTCTCCACTGACAGGGGAGGAGAGCCTGCTTGACTGGTGCAGACCAGATCAAATGGTCTAATTTTCAGGTGGATAAATTCAAGTGAGATGAGTCCCAGCCTTGTCTTCATTTTCACTGCAGCAGGGCTAAGAACTCTAATTGGAGCACTCTCAAAGGGCAATATGTACTCTTGCTCTATCATCTGTTAGCACTTGGTTCCTTTAGTAGCCTTTGCATAGTGTTCAGCTCCTTCCTAAAAAACATTTTTTGTCCTCTCCATAAAAAGTAACATCAGAAAATTTTAATCATGTCTTGGTGTCAGTAAGGCTTTGACAGGGTCTTACATCACAGGCCGCTGAAATACTGTCAAGATGATTCTATGGTAAGATGGGCACCAGAATACCCTAGAAAAGTGAAGTCAGATGGTAGTCACCAATGGTTTACTGTTTAATTGAAGACTGCATTGTGTGAGATTTGACAAGTGTCCATCCATCCATCCATCCTAGGGATGACGAAATAGAGTGTGTTTAGTCAGGGGCTGAGAGTCTGGAAAGGACTGGCAAGATGAGTGATATTTCAAGGAATTACGACAAATCAGAGCACTAGTTTCAAATAGCCAGTGTGGAGCTAAGGCTTAGGCAGAATCAGTTTCAGGTATGGAAATGAACATGTAGGAATTAATTCTGATGAAAAGCATGTGAAGGAGTTAATAATGCATCAAAAACTGAAGTAAGTGCTATACTGATGAGAAAAAAACCCAAACCAAATCATCAAGTGAGGACACTTAAATGGGAAGTTTTTAATGTAAACCTAAGCTAATACAGCTGTTCACTTCACTTAATGAGGGGTGGAAGGAGCCTAAGGGAAAGTAACAAAGATAATCCAGAAAATATAACGCATTAAAAAAAAAAAAGAACTGGCACTGTACAGTCCAGAGGAGGAAAATCTCAAGGAAATGTAGGCTGCAGTCCTCAAATATGTAAAAGATCATCATAAAGATGGTGGTGGTTAATTTCATGCCGCACCCATATTCTGCCTTAGGTGAACAAGGAGCAAGAAGATGAGATAACAGTAGAGGAAATAGAGCACAGATGTTTGAGCTGCAGAGTACTTCAAGAGACCAAGGAGCTTGAAGAAGCTTGACAATTTTTAATAATGAGATCTTTTCAACCCTATATTCTAGGAATCTGTGATCTCACCCACTTTATGGTGAACAAACACACACGACCAAGTGCCTGGAATAATTTTCAGAAAAGAGCAATTTTTTCAGCAATGGCAGCTCTTCTTGCTTGTTGCTCTAATCTTTGCCAGAACTTACATCTCTACCCCCTCCACATTTTCCTAGTTGCCAGAAAGAGTGATTTGGCCTAGCTTGAAGCCTGCATTTTAGCTTAGGGAAGTCAAACATTGCTCATACTGTCCATGTGCACATGGTGGCCTTTGAGACTTTTTGGCAGAGCACTTGGCAGGCAGTGCAGACCCTCTCCATCTTGGGGCTCAACTTCCCCAGAATCATTTCATCATCTCTTCAAGCAAAATAAAAGCAGTTCTGGGGGTGGGGCTGAGGAGTGGTTGTTAAAATCTCTTTCCTTGGTGTAAGCAGCATCTTTATGAGGACAGCGAAGTACTACCAGCTGGAGAATTAATTTAGAAATTTCCTTTTATGGAAGAAGTCTTTTTCTAACACTACCAAAGAGAAGCTTTTAAAGAACAGCACTAATTTGAAAAGCTTACTGTTTCCTTTTAGGCTGCAGATTCAGTCTAAATAAAGAGCATCTTCCCATTGCAGTGCAGACATTTTCAAGTGCACTGACAGCAACAGGGAGATTTTGGTTATCAGTGAATCTGTCTGTGTTTTATTCGCCTAACAAAATAATTTTGTTGTTCAACATTAAACATCCATATCAGATGGGAAGAATCTAATTCTCCTCACTGGGGACAGATCCAGCTGTGCCAGTGGATGGAGGAAAGGGGAGAGGGAGAAAAAGGGTGAGCTGTGTGATTGAATGGCCACAGCTACTCCGTGCAGCTGAGGGGGGATGTGCAGGATGCAGCAGCAATGGTAATGAGAGGAGGGGAGACTCCAGCCACCTTCACTCCCTCCTCCTCAGTGTGGCTGTACCTGGTTGTGAGCCTCCAGGCAACCCGCCTGCTGCTCACAGGTAGCAATGCTGCTTGTTCTCTGCAATCCTGTGCTGGTGTAGGAATCCTGTTTCTAAAGATAAGACACTAGATTTTGTTTTGGATTCTCATTTTGCCAAGAATGGGTGGTTTGCTTTTGATTTTTCTACAGGTCTCTTATGCATAACTGTCTCAGCCTGTATTTTGCCTTTATTCTATATCCTTGCTTGTATTTGCCATTAGGCTAGTATTTACACAAACTTTGATGTTTTGGGACCTAGTGACAATTTTAGGAGGTGCCTATAACCTCCTAAAACTCCAGGTGACATCAGCTGTAACTGAGCGGAAGAGAAACTGGTGCTAATCCATACAAGAAGCTTACAGACCACGTCAGGTCTGATCCCTGCTGTATCCTTAATGTTCTGTATCTCTCCAGCCCTAGGTGAGGCTGTCAGTTCCTTCCTAGTTCATAGAAGACCTGCATTCAGACAGACAAAACATTTCCTTTTGATTGATCTGGAATGATTTCTTGTGGGCTGGCACAGACACAGCATTCTGCTATGCCTTAGCCTGATATTGTAGACATTTTCATCTAAAGCAACAACCTGTTTCAGAGGAGTTCAACTCATTTAATCAGTGCAGAGGATCACTGCCTAATTTCCATTCTCCTAAGGAAGTATTTTGCTCTTCTCACTTTATGTCAACAAACCGTGAACTTGTCAAATTCCGCTGCTTCACTGTAATTACAACGTGGGCATGAGAAATCATACACAGAGTCAAAGGCAGAGATGTGGCTCCATAAATACATTTGTCAAACTGACCTCAAGCTCACAGGCAGGCGGTACCAGTGCCAAAAAATATTTAGCAGGTGCAAGCATGCCAGCCACTTCTGCTATGCAGTATGTTTCTTTAGCAAGTAGATGGCTCTATGTGCTGCTTCAGTATCTGCGGACAATTCTCTCATGTGCTTCTATTTATTTGCCATGGTATTTTGACTGATGCTATGCAGAGCTGCACTTGACAGCCAAGCACCTCACAAACCCATTCTCTCTTCTCTTTTTTTCACTTGTCCCCCGAACTGCAAAGTTTGTACTTTTTATCTTTTCCCAAGTGATTGGAATCCACTCTAACTTCAGAGAATTGAACATTTGACTTAAGTAAGATTGAATTCATGCTAAAAGGCAGAGCACAAGCAAGAGAGCAAACAGGCCCACCGGACAGACCCAGGGGAGGCAGGATGGGGAGAAAAAAAAGCAATGAAGAGTCAGGATAACAAATAGATGATGCATAAGTGATTGCAGAAATACATCTTCTACAGTGTAAAAAAATCACACTTGATAGTGAGGGGGAAGCTTGATTAAATGGCCACAGGGGAAAAAAAAAAGGAAACATACATTAAGACAAGCCAACAAGAAGCATAAAGCCATGCATTTGAGACTTGCCTACCAGTATTCTCTATATATCAGCACATTTATTTAAGCAGGTTGGTTGTGTTTCACTCTTTTATCAGCCTTGAAAGAGAAGGACAGTCAGCTATTAAAGCACAAGACAGCTAGGGTAACTAATGGGTATGGAGCCTGCAGAGCACTGGTTTTGAGCATACTACAGCCTCTGAAGGCTTCACACACATATAATGAGATAATGAGATGCATGTGAAAGGTTTTGTTTTTATTGGTTTTGTCTTAGGCTTTTTTTTGATGTTAACAACAGTGATTTGCTTTGTCTTCTTGCAAGCCCAAGGGATTTTCGACATCCATATGCCAGGTTTGCTGCCATTGTGAAGAAGAAAAGGGGAAGGAAACCCAGGAAATAATGGCAGTGGGCCAGTCATAGATCCAAAGCAAAAGAAGTGGCATTAGAAGTCGTAAAAGTGGGATGTGACTGTAGGCAGCACAAAATCCAGCTTGTCTGAATCCAGACCAAACTCACCTGAAATGTTCAGAAGGTGCTTCCTAGTAGTTTAAGGCCTGGAGTGACTAAGGCTGAAATTCTCTGGACACTGTAACTTGGTATAAGATGACTTTCTTGCTGAAAGAAACTGATTTTGTGCTTGTTGGCAGGTGAAGTTTCCTTTCTCCCATGGAGCCAGCAGGAACAGAAAAGTGGGAACAGAAGAGGAATATCTGGGAAACATGAAAGGTACTTTGTTCAAACCCAGATCCACCTGAGAATGAGACAATTGCTTCTTCTATATATCTCTCATCCAATAAAATTGGAGCATAAGGCCTGGCTTGAGATATTTTTTTAAAATTTTTAAATTATAATATTGTTTGAAAGAAGCTCTCCTTGCAGTTCCCCTGTGTGCAAAAAGCACAGGACTGATATGCAGCCTTGTGCCATTGGATCTAAAGCCAGAGCCAGTGGTCCTCACAGAAATAATCTGAAGGCATGAATGAATAAACAGGATTGCAACAAACTGGGGAATAATGGAAGAGCAGAGTTCCTATTGTTGCTTAGATCAGACTGCTGAGGCCTGCACCTCACTCACCTCCTCCCCCTCCTGCAGCAACAAAACCATCTTGGAAGCCTAGAGTACTGCACATTATGGGGACATCTGTCAGAAAGTACACCCAAGCTGTTGTGGATGAATGTCAGATGGATAAGGTTGGTCACAGTCAATAAAAATGCGTGGAAGGTAATTTAATCATTCCATGAAGAGAAACACAGAACAAAGCTTTCTTTCTTACACATGGGGTCTGTAAAAAGCCTTTAGAGACAGGCATCCCCATTCCCCTCTGCAGCATGTAGACTCAGGGGCAAGATTCCCCTTCTCCCCCTTCCACCTTCAGGCTCATTCCTGTCAGTGTGTCATTTCTTCTGTTCGGCAGCCTGGCACTGATGGGGTTTGGAGGGGGCAAGCACCTGACCTTGGCACTGGGGAGGTGCACATCAGTGCTCATGAGAGAACCTGAAACTGGGCTTCCCATTCCCTGGCTAAATCCCCTCCCCAGCAGGATGCTGTACAGTACTTGACCATGAGCCCTTCTGCCCATAGTTTGCTTGGAGGAAAACCAGAAACACTCCTGGTGTCTCAGGCAGAGAGGCTCGTTGGGAGGATTTTTGCAGGCTGCTGTTATACTCAGATACCTGTAACCCACCTAACCAGCATACAGGTGCTCTTTGAATCCTGTTCTTGTTATCTGTGCGGCTTTGATAACAGCAGTGGGTTCATGCCCACCTAGCTTTTTCTTTTATGAACACATAAGATACAGAAGACATTTTTACAGAATGCAACTAATGTAATCCATGCCAACTGCAGTGGCATAATTACTGTAATAAAAATCCCATACTTGTTTCTAGTTTTAATATTGCCTAATCCCAGCTGTAAAATTGCATATCGTGATGTTTGGAGCACATTCCACATTTTTTAAAAATTATGTTGGTGTTCACCATTGGCATTTATGAAGTTTTTCTACACAATCACTATTTTTTCCTCCTGCTCTGAAGGCTGCCTAAGAGCTACACATTCCTTTGTCAACATTTCTGGAGCAAATGTGCTCCTCTATTTCTAAAGACCATGGTAATGGCTGCTTCAGAGAGTTTGTATGTGGAATCTGGTGAATATTTCACAGATGTGGAGCAGGAGCTCCTTATCAGCCATTGGATCTGACCAGACGAAATTTATAACATCTGCTGTTCCTAGTCAGGCACAGCTTTCTGTTATTCCAGCTGTTGCTGAGCATGCATTAAGCACTTCCAATTAGTTCAACCTCCTCCTAATGTTACAGCAGCTTGTTTTTTTGCTGCCAGAGAAGAAATATTTTCAAACCTAAAAGATTTATTTGTAGCTGTGATGTTGATACACCCTGTATTGGGCTTTCAGAGTTTAGGCCAAAATACCAGAAGCCCTAACTGTCAATAAGAGTAACAGATCGCATGGCATCACCCTTCTCCAGAATTCAAAGAGTGCTATAATGGGTACTGAATTCCCTCTTCCGTGCTTAGGAAGGATGAATAATGGAAAGGATTAAGACTAGAAACAGCCTGCTGTAAACTTAGATGGAGAAACCCAAAACTTTTGCCCTGGGATCTACTAGACAGTGCTGCTTACTATCAGCTACTTTTAGCTGATGTATGTTTTGCTTCAGCTCCATTGAGTTCCTACCATGGCTCGTTGCTGCAGCACACATGCAGGGCTCATTTTAGCCTCACTGTGGTACTTCAGCTCAGAGGGCTGTGGATTGGAGTGGGTTTAAAGCAAAGACAAGTGCTGGTACAGACCTTTCAGCAATGTTCCCCATCTCTAATTCAGTGTGACACTCCCTCCCAGAGCTTCACAGCATCACATCTCCCAGAGGTTTTGCTGGTTAGAACCTGTGGCCAGCGGCGCTGTAAAAACTGTGCCTTTGATTTAGAGGGACATGAAGGCTTTTAATAAGGTCATTTTTTCTTGTTAGTGTCTCTGTCAAGAGAATGAGGCATCATATTTTAATGGCCAATATATTTTGTTAATTATGGCATTTCATTATTTTTCTCTGACCTTGTCAACAGCCAGCATTTTGATCGTGTATATACATTAAATGCATTAATGCCTCTCTTTCTAATAATCCAAACTGTCAAGATGGGGTTCAATAGTCAGGCAGCAACTCCATGGAATAATGAAAAGATCAAAGCAGTGCCATGAACTTCCCCAGTTTGTGCAGCATACAAGGCAATCACTTTGCAATATTTCATTTCTGTGACAACAGCTGGAGGAGGGCACCAGCCTCCTCTCTGCCTAGAGACCTGCGCAAAGAGCAGCAGAGTAAGCTCAAGCAGTTGTCACTGGCACCGTGGCAAACAAAAGCAGCCAGCAATAAATGGCACAGAGACACGAGGTCAGACGATATGGCCTTCTGTGCATTGTCAGGGAAATGGGAACACTCTCCCTGATGTGGGAGAATGGAGTACTGCGCAGGTGGCTTCTTACAACACAGCTACACATCTGAAATAGTTTTGCTTCAATTAATTACTCTGTGTCCTTCTCCCTTTCTGCGTCCAGATCCTCTCCTCCTTTGTGAAAACCTGAAGCAAAGAAAATCCTGAAAAATCTCAAAAAGCATTGGCCCTTTTTTCAGTAGTACTTCTCTGAAGTGCAGTGATTTGTGCACTTTTTGCCTGAGAATATTTTCTCCTGATGATTCTTCTTCATTTTCCTTGGTTTTTATTTTGTCTCTTATGCTGGGGAAATTAGTGCCACTTTGATAAAGTGTGAAGTTGTGGTGGCTTGTCAATAATTCATCATTGATCCTTTGGTCAGTGTGGCTCGTTATCTGTGTGGGAGAGGTGGTATCTTCTACCTAGTGCGAGTTTCTTGGGGGAAAAAACACATCTAGCATCTGTTATGGCTTTCCCTCCCAGTGTTTGGGATTATAAATAGCTATTAGCACACATTTTTTCTGCATTTTTTAACTAAGTACAAACAGGCAAACACAGAGACCTGACAGTCAGGCTCACTTACTGCAGTCTTAGTGGACTAATTCAAAATGAAGCAATGGAATGATAACATTAAGGTTATAATTAAGCCAGAATCTATAAATCAATGGGTTCAAATTATCCAGCCAGTAAATTCATCACGCGTGTAATGAAATCATATTGTGAAGTTAACACTAGAAGCAATGGGGTTGTATTAGTTTGTCTGCTGAGGGTTTATGGTGGAGCCAGCTTCCTTCCAGTGTCAGCCCACCAGCAGGGACAGCTTGTATGGTGGGTGCCCTGAGCCTACTGACAGAGAAGAACCATTGACATGAAAAACCCAAAGCAACACAGCACCAGTTTCAATTCAATTTGCACCAGTTTCCTTAGAGCCTGGTCAAGGGACAGCGCCTGGCTGGTGAAAATCCCACATGGTTTTGCACAGTCAACAATTCCACTCCAACAGTCTCTGTTAAGGTATTTTTGCTCCAGTTTCTCCCTTTCCATAGATCACTGCAAGTTTTCCCCAGCAATGAATCAATCAATGTTTGTAGTAGCTTTTGTATAATGTTACTTCTTAATTCAGAAGCTAATGATTAGCATGATGGCACCTTGGTGTTTATTTCTGGGAACCAATCCTCTTGTAATGTACACCCACATGCAGACTTCATGAAGGTGTCTCTTCATTAAACAAATGTCTCTTCATTAAACAAATGCCTGTATTCCTTCTGCTCAGAGACTCGGGAGCTGTGAGCTCTCCCATGGCAGTCACTGATTGCTGTCTGGAATTGGGAGACAGAGGCTCTGCTGAGGTTAATTCCACAATGAACTGGCTGCACCAGAGGGCACAATGGTAACTGTTTCTCTTCTGCTCCACCTTTGCTTCTATAGGGATTGATTCTTGTTACAATGAGCCCATTTTTAGAGACGCTTCCAATTTTCGGTGTGCTGCCCTATGTGCAAGTCATGCCTGGTTACAGGTCCCTCTTAGATGTCACTCATCCCAGTAGTCCCCGCTCCTCATCCCACCTGAAGTCAAAAGCACAGATTTCTTGGCTGATGGGGTACTGCAGTGACTGCACCAGGCTGAGCGTAAGTCCCCAGTGTTGATGTGATCTCCATCTAAGCTGGCTCTGCCACTGCCCCGTGGCTGGGAGCAGCACAGCAGCAGCTCCATGAAAACAGAAGAGCCAGCAGCAGGCAGGTGTGGGGCTGAGGCCACACTGGGGGGTGGTGAGGAGTAAGGGGCTGTGTTGGCATGACTGGGTAGCAGATAAAAAATAGAGTCTGGAGGAGGTTTATACTGCCCATGTTTGGGTGGTCATGTTGTGATCTGGAGTGAGCAGCTTCCAGGCGGCAGAAAAATGGGAGTGGAGCTGGACACAGTCCCTCCTAGCCTGCTCCTCACTCTGAGGTTGTAAGTGAAAGTGATGTCCAGGAATGCAGGGAAGAAGCTCTTCTGGGGCCATCAGAGCCCTCACAGCACCTCTCCCCACAGGGTAAGCGGCCTTTTGTCCAATATCCTGCACCACCTGTCCTGTCCCTCAGTACTGTCTGAGTCACATTTTATATCAGTGACTATCCCTTTAGTTCCCTCTATTATTAGTTTGGTTTATTTTGGTTTGAACCATGATGCAGAAGTCATATTTGCCTTGGGAGTGTCCTCTTTCCACCCCATCATCATCACTCCTCCAACAGCTGTTTCTAATCTCCCTGTTTTGTTTTTAATCTCCTTTTGGGAGTAGAGTGATACTATTTACCACCCTCTCAACAAGGCAGCCATTGCCAATGCAGGGGTATGTGTTACTTGCATTCATCATGAGGAGGAGCTAATCAGAGCCAAATACAGGCTTGGGAGAGGCAAAAATTATTCCAGCCCAGCATGTGAGTCAGGTTATTGTGAGGGAAAGCGGCACTTTGCTGATGACAATGGCACATGAGAAGTACTCTAGAAATACAACCAAAGTATTCCCTTGTGCATACTGGTAAAAATCTGGGGGACTGTAAGCAAAAGTTACTTCTTCAATAAGGAAGAATGCCAGGTCCTGCAGGTTAGGAGAAATAACATCCCTGGGCACCAATATGTGCTGAGGGTGGATCAGCTGGAAAGCAGCTTTTCTGAGAAGAACCCTGGGGTCCTGGTGAACAGAATGAACATTCAGCATGCCCTCACAGCAAAAAAAGCCAATCTCACTCCAGGCTGCATTAGGAGAAAGGTGATCCTTCCCCTTTGCTTAGTGATGGTGAAGCCTCTCCTGGAATGTTTTGTCCAGTTCAGGGCTCCCCAGTACAAGAGAGGCATGGACATACTGGAGAGAGTCCAGTGGAGGGCCCCTAAGATGACTGTTATATTGGGATACCTCTCTTGTGAAGAGAGGCTGAGAGAGCTGGAACTGTTCAGCTTGGAGAAGAGAAAGCTCAGGGAAGGAGACCTCATCAATGTGTATCTGATGTACCTGACGGGAGAGAATGAAGATAAGACAGACAGACTCTTAGTAGTGCCCAAAGACAGGGGACTAGGCAGTGGGCACAAATTATACATGAAATGCCATTTGAATACAAGAAAACACTTTTTGACAGTGAGGGTGGTCAAACACTGATGCAGTTTATCCATAGGGGTTGTGGAGTCTCCATTCCTGCAAAAATTCAAAACCCAACTGGACATTTCCTGGAGCAGACTGATCTAGCTGTTAATGCTTCATCCATAGGCCCTTCCAACCTCAACCATTCTCTGATGACAGGCTTCTACCTGCTTGCCAGAAGGGGCTTTTGTCACAGGCCATAGAAGGAGGTTTCACTATTTTAGACAAATCATTTCTTTCCTTATGTTCTTGTAATCAGTCCATTTACGCTTCTTCTAATTTTGCCACCAGCTTAGCTGGTAGCAAGGTGCTTAAAGAAAAACCTCCACTGATAAAGGCAAAAAAGTACACGTCCCATTTCTCTGACAAGAGAACCAAAATTCCAGGGCATGCTTGCAGAATGTGAGGCCAGAAAGCACTATTGTAAAAGTTGCACAGATGAAATATACCTGCATAACAGCTAGAATACCCATTTTTCAGAGTTTATTCAGGCAAGGACCATGTCCAAATCAGTGGCATTTTGCCAGAAAAAGGACTAGGTCCTTGCAGTTATTTTTCAGCATAGTCTAGCATTAAACCTTCTTCAGCTAATCTGGGCTGCCATCTCACTAGATATTTTGAAGCAAATAAGTGATTTTCAAGCAATAAAAGCCCATTGACTTCAATGACTCAGGGAAGAAAAACCCCCAAACTTGTTTCAGGGGCTTTTAATTTTTTTCAGCCTGGAAGAATATAAGCACTGATATTTGCTCTACTAAGAGAATGTGCAGTAAATCTACACTGAAAATGTTGTCTCTCCTTAACCAGCTGAAACACAGCTAGCAGCAGAAGCAACTGCAATTGTGTGTGCTGTTCCCTCCACCCTCTACACAACTTGGTTACAGAAGAAATTGCCCGTAAGTAAATGTGAAAGCAAAGCTTTTGACAATAGGTACAGCTCAGTTTTAGAAAAAAAAGAGGGAGGAGAGGGGAGGGGAATGGAGACAAAGAAATGAAGGGGGGGGGAGGGAAAGAGAAGGGAGGGAGGGAGTGGAGTAACACTTATTTGGATATTTTTTAAAGCAACAAAGCAAGGGCTTTAACACTAACCTAAGAATCCATTTTGTGCAGGTAATTTCCACTAAACAGAACGTGATTTTGAAGATGTGATGACATTGCAGTAGTGATATGCAAGGTTATATAGAGTGGTACGTTCAGGCTATCTAAAGTGCCAAACATCTCCTTCTCCAGGTGATGGGGCAGAGAACAAAATCTGCTACCACCAACAATTCTGCTGGTATTCATATAAACTAAAAGCAGGGACAAATTAAAACCAGAATCTCTTGAACCTCAAAAGAATAGGAAAATAGAAAAAGTCTTAAATGAGTAATAGAACAAGATAAGGCAGTTTCACAGTCAAAATCAATCTGGTACTATGATGAAAAAATTGTAACTAGAAAAGACAGTCTAGGACTACTACTGGACCTTGTCCAGAGTTTATTTCCAAATGTGTTAAATTAATCAGCTTATACATTTAGTAAAGCCTTTGAATTAAAAAAACAATCAATATTTCAGTTTCTTCTCAAAGCTAAACAGTGTTCTCTACTGATAAAGAAAAATAAGTGTATGCATTAGAGAATATGTCTGGTCTGCCTGAGGTTGGGCAAAATGTAAAATTTTCTATGCTAGAGTCATTAAGGAGAAATATCTTTAAATTAAAAGTTAATATAGTTTATTCTTTTAGAGGAATATTCATTTTAAGGGAATAATCTCCTCTGGCATCCTTATTATGTATCTTAGAATAAAAGAAAAATTAAAAATGGGTATATGTACAAGCTAACAGCTTTTGTTAGTCAATATAAGCATCCAGAAATCTGAATATTTACCAGACTGTCCTAAAACTGGGAAGAGGCACAAGAATCCCTAGAAGAAATATTTTCCAGACTCTGTAATTAAATCACCCTTTTTGACAAGAGCTGTGGCTATTACTTGCTGCTGTATATAAAGAAGCTCATCGTTTCATTGATACCAAGGCTTGCTGTCAGAGATGTGAATGTACCATTTATTAAAGAAGGTAAAGCCAGAGAAGAGAGGTTGAGCTAAATCAGCAGCCCTTCTCCTGGGGTCTGATTTATGTTAGTGACTGGAACCTCCTGCTGGCTGTGTCAAACCCCCTGACATGTTGGCTCTGTGAAATGCAGGATTTGTTCCCAGATGGACAGGATGGTGCAGGCAGGTGGGTCAGAGGTGAGCTGTGCTTCAAGCCATGAGGGATAGGAAATCCTCTTTTTCAGCATGTGCAAAGCATTAGCTCCTATTTTCTAAAAGTTATAAAGAATGAATCACAGTGCCTATATTAGAAGAGGTTGAAAGACAGCACACTCTGATCCATGTAGGCTTCTGTATTCCACTATCTGTAGCTGTATTGAACCAGCAGGCATCCCCCGTTTGCCCCTGCTGCTGGTGACATGCAGCCTCCACTGCAGTGGTTGCTAATGGTGACTGCTGTAGCTCAGGCAGATCAAGGCACCTCGAAGAGCTCTTTCAATGCTGCACTCACTCATTTGCTTCAGGGCTCACAGTTCACTAGATACTGGCTTTAAAGTCATTGAGAGAAATGTTTGCTTTTCTTTCTTTGTTCTATCAAGATTATTTTCTGGCTCTTCCAAGTGATCATTATGTCTTATGGTGGAGAGAACAAAATAAACCTGTGACTTCAAGCAACCATGGAGCAATCTGCATTTTCAAGGGTGGTTTAATAAGGGGTAGGAGCTAAAAATAACATGCAAAGCCCTCATTTCTGAGGCATGGGGAAAGGCTGATGGTGGTGATCCAGGGAAGTCCTACTTCCAGGGGAAAAAGCAGTTTTTATTCAGTCCTGTCACTGGTTCCCTGCTTGATCATTGCCCTACATCCAGAGCTGCTACGAGACTAATTCTTATAAAATTGCTTTGGGTCCTAAAACTTAATCCAGAAGTATAAGGTAATATTGTTTCTGTGTCATATTAATGAAAGAAGGACACGGACAATGCATCCAGCAGCACAAATGTCTTACTGTGATCGACTTATTATACCCTGAGTTCAGTATTATTAATTTTTAATGGGTTTCTAAATGCTAGTTATGAAAAAAATTCTCTCTTCACTTTTTTTGCACTTACAGGGCAAAACTCAAGATATGCTTTCACTCAGCCTTCTGTTCTGTCGCACACACAGAGACAGGCACAGCCAGGGTCTGAGGAGTGTTTGCTGTCAATGAGAGGTGTTATGTCACACAGTATTGGCACAGTCTAAGAACCACTACAGATGTGCTCTATTGACAGGAGAGATTTTTTGTACTTTGCTGCAAAGACATTTACACTGGGGTTTACAAAAGGATTTAAGAGAGTTAGGTGCCCAAATCCCATCGAGGCTTAGGTGGAATTTGGGGCCTTGCTGCCTCTGGTTCTGCAGCATAAAATGGTACATGCATGAATGCACTTCACTGATGTCACCAGCCATAACGTGTCCCCAGATCAGTGACAATGCTTGAAACAGTGGGTTGAACTCTTCTTGATCCAGGGCATTTTAGCTCCAGTGAATTCTTCTGATGAACTCAGCCTACATATAAATCATCTGTAGGGCCTTTGCACTTCTTCTTTACGCTTATTTTTTTCGGTGTGGACATGTGTGATTGAGGAGGAGAAATGAGGAGATGGAAGGATTCAGGAAGAGCAGGGAATGCTTGGCCAAAGGACAGACCAAACAAAAAGGGGCTCTGCAGGGCAGATCTGGGAAGGCCAGGGGAAAGCATGATTTCAAAGCCAGGTAAATGAATATTTTATGAAGGCAGTGGTCCTTCCACTGAAGGGCTGTGGATTTCATAACATATTAGGTACAGTTTGCTATTCATGCAGTGGCAGGCTCCTGGGTGAAAGAGCAACACCCTTAACTGTGTTTAATAAGATACAAGAGGCATTAGAGAGTGAATGAAGAATGTTTTCAAACTGATACAGTCTGAAAGACGTGTGTTGGGGTAGCTCAGCCCACTCATGAGCTGAGATGGTTAAATGCCACTCAAGCCAGGGCCATCCATTGGGTGGATTTCCCCGCCCAAGACAGTGGGTCAGAGGGTGGATCATGGGATGGCTCGGAGGTCTAAGCCACCTCCCCCTGGGTGGTCCCCGGGCCCAAGTTACCTCCCCTTGTTCTGGAAAGTTCTCTTTTCCTCAATTCTTCATTGGTTCCCTGTTGCAACTCCCACCTCCCTTATTGGTTCTTGTTAAATTGTATCCTCCCCCTTGGTTGTACCCCATTGGTTGCTTCTCTTTTCCCTGCCTTGCTCACCCCCTATAAAAAGGCATGCACACCCCTCCTTTGGGCCCTTCTGGTCCCTGGACTCTTTGGTAGTGAGTGTGCTGGAACCCACACCAGAGGGCCCTCTCTTTTCCTTTACCTCTGGGCTGATGCAAGCCCAGACATTGGCTGCCTGTTGTGCCTCCTCTGAGGAGGCAGCAGCACACGTGCCCAGCTTGCGCCCTGCCTTTCCACCAAAGGCATTCCTTTAGGACGTCGTGGAGGTGACGCTGCCTTCCCTCTGACCAAGGGCACGCCAGAGCTTGAGCTGTCGAGCCAGCCCACGTCAATGTGTCTAGCTGATGGTAATTTATGCATCTTCTGCCTCAAATTTCTTAACACACAGTAAAGGAAAGGCAGAGGTAGGAGGCTGAAGTGTGGAGAGAATGAGATTAAGGGAGGTGAAGTGCTGTGTACAATGCCCCTCTCTCTGCCAGGTTAATGTCCTCAGGCTCACGTTCAGCTATAACAGAGCTGAATGATGCCTGGGGCGTTCCATCGGTCTCCTGTGATTACAACTGCTGTAACTTCAGTGTGGCTTTGCGTCTTCTGCCTTCACATGCTCGCTTCTGCATGCATGGCACTTGGTTTTCTATTGCTTTGCAGGTTGAATGTTATCTGGGGAGCTGCCTGAAGGGCTCAGACCTCTAAACATAGCCCCAAGCTACATTTGCGTTTGTACAAACTTAGTCTTGGCAGAGCCTGTAATTATGTCTTATATAGACTTGTATACATGTGTAAAACTGAAATACAAAAAACATCACAGTTTTCAGATAAATTCACATCAGCCTGGAATGCCTTACAGTCCATGTCTGAAGTTATACACTCCTTTCTAATTGCAGAGGCTAATTCCAGCAGGTGAGCAACCTTCCCTCCCGAGAGGACTCCAGCTCCTGCTTCTTATTCGCTCTCCCCAAATTAAGGTACTTCACCTAGATCCCATTGCAAACTGTTAGGCGTGCCCAGAGCGTGGCAGGGAGATGGGGATGGAACTGGTACTCCAAGGGCTTGTGGGGAGAGATGTCCCCACCTGCTGTCTGCAGAGTTCCCGGAGAACCCCAAAATGTTAGGTCTGACCCTAACCATATCTTTAATTGTGCACAACAGGAGTGCTGATGCATTGCAAAGCAGGCTGGTGGCCAAACACCTCCAAGGGCAGAGACCTGGTGTCTAAGTGATCCTCAAACCAGTGGGGACCTGAAGAGAGGGTTCCCACAGCTCAGCATCTGGACAGCTGTGGCCTGACTCTTAGGTGATATGTTAAGGACTGGGTAATGGGAGTAGGAAGCAGACCTCAGGGTAAAGACTTCAGTGATCTCTGTTTATGACTTGCTTTATGTCATCTGTGTTTTATGGTGTATTCTTGATCTCAAATACAGCCTGATTAAGAAACTACACAAAAACTCTACAAGCACAGATCAATACCTACGCTGCTGCTTCATACTTTACTGTTTGTACATAATAATGACATGACTTATCCTGAGTGCTAAGCCAGACATATTTTAGACCAGTTGGACTAAATCTCTCTTGGTTTTCATTGCTCTTCCCTGGTCTTCTGGCCTAATATGCAAAATCTTTCTGTCAGGACAGTCACAGACACTGGAACAGATTCTGTTACCTGTGCCAACCCACACCCTGACTGCTTATTCATTCTCTCTGCCACAAACAGTGTTTTTGCATTACAAAGTAGACCTTTCATTTGAAAACATGTCATCTTCCACATCTGCAGATGTAGAAGGTATATTTTCATGGATAATTCAAACCAACAATGAGGCTGAAGGGAATACACTGTAATAATGTATATAAGCATAGAGCCCTGAAGCACCCTGAACTTCATTTTTGGTATTAGAAAAGAAAAGCATCAACTTATTTGACTTTGATTTGATATTAAGGGAATGTTTTATTTGTTCAAATACTTTGACAATTCAAAATTTGCAGGAGAAAAGTGCTTCCCTGTATGCAGGTCTTTGAGCATAAGCCTGCCCAGGTGCATGGAACTGATGCTGCGCTCCTGCTGCTGAGAGGGATTTCTGAGACTCAGCATCAGGAGGAATGGCTGGATGCAAATGCTCCTGGCTGGCTAGATGTTTGTCTCCATTACAGAGGTTGTTGGTTGTTCAGAAAGCTTCCTTTTGAGTAGTGTTTTGACCATGTAAACATGTGCTGTGTTCAACAGAGTTGAAGTTGCACTTTTCCTGATGAGTATTTCCAAAGCCACATTCTAATTCTTGTTTGCTTTCACAGAATCACAGAAAGGGTAAGGTTGAAAGGCACCACTGGAAATAATCTGGTTCAATCACCCTGCTCAAGCAGGGTTCCCTAGAGCATGTTACTCAGGGCCGTGTCCAGATGGCTTTTGAGTATCTCCAGGGAAGGAGATTCCACAACCTCTCTGGGAAACCTGTGCAGGTGCTTTGTTACCCTCACGATAAAGAAGGTGTTCCATATGTTCAGATGGAACTTGGTGGAACTTCAGGTGGGACTTTTAAACCTAGAGGTAATTCTGACTCCTTATGCTGAGCTGTCAGACTGAAATGTATGCCCCTGCTCTTCTTGTTTGCAGGAAGACACACCAGATATACTGAGGCCTGCCATGACTGCCAAAACTAGAGGAAAACCAAGAACATAAGTCATCTTAGAGGTCTTTTCTAGCCTCCATGATTCTGAGATTTTGTGCAGAGGGAGCTTTTTCATTGATTACAAATACTTCAGTTCACTTCCTAATACACCTGCCATTTGTCACAGTTTTGCCTTTTGTGTTCTGTATTTTGTGCTATTTTTGAAAGCTTTTTTCACTCTACACCATAAGAAATGCTTTGAAAGCCAGTTTTGGTTTTATTTGCAGAAATGTAGGTCTCTCAGCTCTTTCCTCCCAGCCTTCTGATTTTGCAGCATCACCAGTTTGGGTATGTTAAGCATTTTCTCACCTCTTTCACACATGTAAGACTTGCAAGTTATGTTCCATAGTTTGGTAAAATTAGGCTACTGTTTTTATGTAGGTGTCTGCTTAGATGACCTGACAAGCTTATGAGTGCAGACTTCCCAATTTCCCCTGGTTTTATTTGTCCTGACCACCAAAACCTTCTCATCAGGAAACAGAAGACTGGCACAGAGCTCATGTTGTCTCTTTTTGAACAATTTGTAAATACTGCAGGACAAAATTCAAGAGATGAAAATGGTATTTTTCTTTATTAGCATGAGTCTAGCACATTATTTTATTTGCTTGCTTCTCCCTCGAATATGAATTATAGAACATTTTAGCAATGCAGGAATATTCATTTCCTCCATAGCCAGAACATTGAAAGCAACCAGCAGAACAGTAGAAATCATGCCTTCATGAGCATAATACATCACCATGTAAACAGCTTTGAGAATACTCTTCAGTTTTGACACTAAATTTAACCGTGTCTTATCAAGAGAGTAATATCTAGAAAATCCGATTTACATAACATGAAAATCAGTCATTACTCAAAATTGTGCATGAATGCTTGCAGCAGAAATCACTTGCTTCTCTAGACACAATATCCGACTGCATATTTACACAGCTAAATGGGATTTCTCACCCTCCTTGTTGAACTAAGTATTTGTTTAGATACTCAGAAACATACGTAAAACTGTGTACGCTGCCAGTCCATGGAAACCGTGCAAGCCTCCCTCTGCTTCTTCATGTCAGTCATGTTTTCCCAACTCGTATTTCTCAGTGTAATCTAAAATTGCATTGTTGTAGGCAGCTGGCTGCCTTTAACGCCTACTGCCTCTAGCACGGTACTCCTGGCATAATTTGTGTCGTTAGGAAGATAGTAGCACAAACATTTAAAGAACAAGACCTGATGAGAGATTAAGAGTGCTAGGAAATTATTTCCTGAGAGATTAAGAGTGCTAGGGAATTATTTCCCTCCTCAAAGATAACTACAGCAAGATGTAGAAGGGTCTGGTTTTCCCTAGCTGGTCTGTCCTTAAAGAAAAGAGCCTTTTAGGGCTGGGGTGTATTTAGTCTGCTTTGCCTGGCACTCTTCTGCTGAGGACAGGCTTTCCAGTGGCCTAGGAGAAGCAGCTGATCCCAGGGAGGACCAAGCTCAGGATAACCAGTCTTGACATGCTGAGCACAATTGCAATTTGTTAAGGTGAGCCTCAGTGGAGTTCTGTCATGTTGCTCAAGAAGAATGACATCTTTGGAGAACTACGTTAAGTACCTAAACAAGTGTGTGATCTTTAAGGATGCAGGTTGCCTGCCACTCAGATTAAATTAGACAGTATTAGACAAGACTCACCGCATCTGAAAATCAAATATGAGCTTTAGGGCACTGAAAGGAGGTTCCCTGACTTAGTAATGTCATCTTCTCTTCCCTAATGGTGATTGGTGGAGTTGTTTCCATGATCCCACCAAAATGAAAGACTCTTATAACCAGAAGAATCATAATTTTTGTTTTCAAGTGCTTTTGGTCTTTTTCTTTTAAATGTTTTTTTCCTTACATCCATCCACAGTATCAAATTGAAGTCCACCATTATCAGACAGCAACTGCAAAATCTGCAAGGTGGTATGAGCCATGTAAAGGTCCAAACCTGGCTGATATCCCTCTGCATGGAGCACAGGTGGTCTTAGACTGGGGAGAGGCCCTTCTCTTGCTGATTCCTCGTGTGGGGTGGGCTGAGGGGAATGGAGTGCACTGGGAAGCAAGAGGAGGTCGGACTGCTCCACAGCTGTGCCTCTGCATTTCTTGGCTGTAGCCAGTGTGAAGCAAGGGGATGTATTCAATTTAGCCAGCAAGGATAACACCTCCAGAAACTTTCTCCATTCACCCTTTATCTTTTCCCAGTGCAATATATGCAAGTTGAGGCTTTTGCAAACATGCACCTGTAAGAACTCCTTTAAGAAAGTATGCATATTATTTCTCTGACTCCCTGGACTGCAGTAGCAATTAGGTCATGCTAAGTTTCATTGCTTATCGCTGAGTTGAGGGAAGGAGCAGCGGAAGTCAGATATCACTTACATGCAGGGATTAAGGACATGACCCTACTGAACCCTATTTACTTGCTCAGCAACTCAAATGTCATCAGTCTTAAAAATCAATGAACACTGAATTATGAATAGTTTTCATATGGAAAGTTTGAGAAATATTGATGTCACTTGTGAGCAGTCGGTTCCACAATATTAATGTGTGCTATGAATCTAATTAGAGCTACACACTCAGCAGAATATGGACAAAGACAAGGTTAAAGTATTGCCTCCTGCCTTTCAGAAAGAATTGGGTGGCTTGCTTTAAATTTCATATGTGGTATTCCCTAAGTAGGTTTAAAATGCAATTACAAAATAAACGGATAAATCTAAAACTAAAAAGCTGTGTGCAAAGTAGATGCCCTTTTCTTGTCACTAGGACAAAAGCATTTATATGACTAAATTTGATCTTTCTTTTCTTCTTCTGATGATCTCAATGTGCTTCCATCAACCGAAGTAACTTGTTTTCCATCTCTCTATTCAGACTTTATCTCTTCCCCAATTATATTTTCTTTTTCTTTCAGTCCTGAGTGCTTTTATACTTTCCCAGTCTCAATATCTCTATCATGACCACATGTATATAGCCCCTTTGTTACAGAATACATAGCATGGCTCTCCACTCCCTTTTAATACAGTAGAGGAGCTTCTTGTTTGATACATTTAACAAAAAAATAGTAAATGACAAGTAATTGTTGTACTTGTTCCTTTCTGATTCTCGTGGACAGTGGGAGAGGCTTTTCCTGGGAGGCACAATTACTGGCACAATGTAGCACAAGTCTTACCAGCTGTGGCGTGGCCCTGCTGCCTTGGGAGAGCAAAGATGTAAGCATTCGCTGTACATGTCCCAGCCCACGAATACCTAAGGTTGTTACAGCAAACAGGATAGGAGGAAATTTGATTATGAATGGTGACTTGTTTTCTCACTGTTGCCCACAATAAACATATTTACAATATTTGCACAAAGTGGTGTAAGAAGTTATGGATGTTCAAGAAAAGCCTGTTTGTATCTCAAGTATGGTGAACAATGGGTGAAATTCAGCCCCATGTTGCACTCCATGAGAATCAATGGAGCTTCTTCTTCTTTGGGCTGTAATTAAAGGCCAGTTGTCTCGTCTTTACCTCCAGATTGCTGCTGTGGAGCAGCCCCAGTGGGTGCGCTATGGGCTTGGTGGCTGCACTGGTGCTGCTTTGCCTGATGTGGCACCTCAGGCAGCACCCACTGAATCAGGGAGTGACATCCCTGGGATCCCCCAAGAGCATTTTTCTGCATGTTACCTCCTCCCTTCAAGGGCTCACCTTCAGTTTAACCCAGGAGATGTCAAATACCACCTGAAGGTTCATGCACATGGAAGCCAAGTCCTGTTTTCTGCAGTGCCTTTGCAGAGCTGATTTGTTTGGAGCCAGGTTGTGTTTGTGGCCTTCAGGGACCAGAGGGATAAAAAGTCCCTTATCTGGATCAAACTGTCACCTATACTGCTTTCAGTGCTGAAGCTCCCTCTGCTCTGGGTGCTTCAGCCCAGGGGCTGAGCTCTGTTAGAGCTACAAATCACTATGCAGCCATTGTAGGGATGTCCTGCTTCTCTTCACAGGAATACCCAGACGGGCACACATCCAAATACTGTCTAAAGTTCCTGCAGTTCTGCTGTTCAAGTGTCATCCTCATGCTCCATCACACTGGAGGTACTGCATCTCTCTGAATGGATGTGGTACCAGCTGATACCCAGTTGGCAATGCACAGATATTATAAAAGTCCTCCATGTCATCCTGTGCAATTTAACCTGATGCTCTTTTGCATCACACAGACACTCTGCCTCCTTTGTTGCCTGCCTATGTACTTAAATGCTGGACAGCAGAGGTCCAGGAGCCACCAGAGCAGACAACCCAATATGTTAGACTATATTTTGTTGTTTGCTATTCAAAACACTAATCTCAAAATTGGATCCAGTAAGGTTTCTTTCTTTTTTCTTCCTTTATTTCACTGCAGCAGAACACAATAGATGTCAGCACATGCAATGCCTACTTTAATGGCCATAGAATCACAAAAGGCCATAACTCTAGGTTTTCAGTTTCACAGACAGTGCACCTGGGAATTCATAGCTGGCAGCAGCTTGGGAGAGTGCAAACGGCTACATTGCAAGTCACTACTGAGACAGAATTATTTTAACAAGGTAGCATCACAACTTTGAAGTCCAACAGCAAGTATGAATAGCTCCGGAGAGAGTACAGGGGGAAAATTAAACAATGACATTATGCATACAGTGGTGTGTCTGTTGTGTTCCCCAGTTTATGTTTACCCAAAGTGTGATGAAATATTTGAAAAAGCTTGCCTTTGAAAATAAGTCCTGTATGATTTTCCCCAACAAAGTAATACAAAATGATCTTCACTGCTCAGGCATGCAGCTTTGGTGAGGTTATTACTGAGTTCACAACACAGATGGACAGTCTCATTATATAGAACAAATGGGAATTGTTTTTATTACAGTATTTAATTGGCCATCTCCAGACAACACAGGATAGGGCAAGGCATGTTCCTCCATAATGATGCTGGAGAATGATTGCCAAGCTTTCCACAAGATTCCCTTTTGTCTGATGATTCCCGTTTTTTGGTGGAACAGGCTCCACTCTCAACCTCTGCCTCCTCAAGGTGAGCAGCTTCCCCTCCTCTCCCTCTTACCCTCGCACACATTCATCTGTGTTTGCTATCATTGACCCCTAATTTTGCCCAATGCTGAGTGTAGAAGCTGTGAGAACTGGGAATATTCAATGTGTTAGTACATCAAAGAAGGAACAGCTTTCACCCAGTTTCCCACAACACTGTGGTTTTATCATCCTTCTCTTCTTTAGTTGGCTGAACCCACCTGGGGCAGCCTCGTGCTCCCAACCTGCCCATTGCTGATCTCCCAGCGCAGGTTGTGCTCAGACCCTACCGTGTCCTTAGCCCCAGATCACTCCTTCCTTCAGAGGTGACCTGCTTTCACTGAGAGGAAAAGAGTGCCCCATGCCTCCTCTCAGGGTAATATGGTGGTCCTGGCAGTCAGGTGGGAAGCAGGAGGAGGTTTTGATGCTCCCAAGGGAGAGAAGGGAGCTCAACACTTCAGGATGGAGGCTGACTGCCCTGCATCATCCAACTCTGATAGTTCCCAGCAGAGCAGCAGTTCCTTTTTAAGGGAAAAAAGCAAAGTGCTCAGAGATACTGGCACTGCCTGCGCTAGGCAGCAGCTGCAATTTGGCATCATGCTTTTGGACTTCTGTGTCTGAAACTCCCTTTTAGCTCTCAGCTGAGTACCATAACTAGGGTTTTTGGTTGTTTTCACCCAGTTGTACCCTCTGAGCAACTTGGGATTCTCCTTTCAGGTGTACTTGTGCTTTATTGTGTGTGTCCTTGGCTGAAGGAGTGTGCGTAGGGGCAAGAGGGAGCCACTGGCTCAGGGAGATGCTGCTGCTCATAGACTGCTACTGCTGAGTACTGGAGTGCAGCCCAGCAGAATTAACCTAAAAGATCACAAATTATGCACATTGAAGCTAGGAATATAATTGCTCTGCTATTATGTACCCAATTTCTGTAAAATACCATTATTTTACTGTTTAGAAATGTGTCTTTAGCAGCAGCTATAAATACACTTGCATTCCACAGTGGGTTTATTAAACATCAATTAAAATATTATTGAATAACTTATTAATTGACTATAACTACCATGTTACATGAAAAAATTGTTTAGAGAAGTGAAATTGTATCTTAGACTTGTGAAGTTACAGCTGATGAAACTGTAATTTTATACGGTACATTGAGAATAAGCATTTGTACACTTTTTTTGAACCCACTGTTTTTTAAGCCCTCCTACTTTATGAAAGCCTATTTGTTTAGACAGTATTTTAAAATGTAGATGACAAATTAAAATGCTACATAATAGTCTTCCAGGTAAGCTTTGGAAGCAGCAGAGGTGAAGCAGGAGGTGCTGTATCTTGATCTCTGCAGCATTCGAGCACTTACCTGCTTTTGTCGGGGAAACATTTGGTATGCGCAACGCACTAAGGAGAAAATTACAAAGAGGAATCTCTAGCAGCAGGACTCATAAATTATATTGCCAAACCCCTCCTCTCAGTGACATCCTCACAATCAAGCTGGCACTGCTTTCATTGTGGAGGTGGGAAGCATCCTCAAGGTTACATGGCTTTTGGCTTCCAGCCTCTCCTTCCCCTCCTCTCACCTCAGCGTCACTCCAACACCCTTCCCTACACTCATCTCTCCTGACTTTCATGCTCCCCCTTTTTTCACCTGCCATACCACTCTCATAACCAAACTTAACTCATCAGTGGTGATGATAAAAATTAAAGTAGAAGAAAAATATACCACTGCCCCTGCCAAAACAGTTGGCAGGTAGTTAAGCCGGATTCCTCTATTGAGGAGGATAAGAGCTCAATAGGAGGAGTTGAGCTACTTCTACTCTTTCCCCTGCTTCATTTGGCAGGACTCTATTTTCAGATGTATTACCCCTAGGCTATTTGTGAAAAGAAATACACAGGCCGTGAAATTAGTGAATGTTGTGACACAACAGCCATGGGAGTAATTACTTGTGGAGGGTTAGACCTTTTCCTTTCTACCTTAAAGCATAGGATCACTCTGCTTTTGATGCTGGTCCAGGTTTCTAGAGTTTATTTTGAAAGCATTACTGGGAGTTATCTTGTGTAAACGTAGCTGTTTATCAGCTGCCACACTTTTAATGGTGAGGGATGTCCACAGGAATTAACACCATTTGCACAGAAGCAGCGTGGGCACGGTGCTTGCAGCTTGCCAAGCTGCACCAGATTGCATGTGAGCAGTGACATTCTCCAGGCACACACACACACACACACGTGCTCTTCCTCCTGTAAAAGATGTCAGTACGTCTCTGCAATACTCAACCCAGTGCACTTTGCTTGCCTCTGGCTCAGGATTCCCCTCCTGCCCCTCCCAATAGCACCAAGACAACCTATAAAATGACCTTTATAATGAGAAAAAAAAAGGCAGGCAATTAGTATGCTAGAAGGGAAAATACGATGCTATATGGTTTCTTTTTGCTACGCTTAATAGATTAACTATGCCTGTAATTTAGTAAAAGGCTGTTTGTGGAGGGCATGTGACAGAGAACAGATGCAGTGAATACTGTTTTTAAATTCCCTTATTTATTCAGTTATTGAGACTGAGACTCTGAAAGAGATTTCCCTCCAGA